>NC_045696.1:61473320-62748769 GCF_009834535.1 Camelus ferus
CACCTTTGGTATATGTTAGGATCTCACTCCTCCATTAAAGAGGAAATGAAGGTTACCTGGTGCGAACTCCCTCCACTTCCTGCCCTTAGTCACTTCTGGAAATTTACATAAACATAGCAATTCATTCTTCCTCCCTTCCCAGTTCAGAAGAAAAGAGGTATTGCCCTTTCTTTCTTTTTTAATATTTTATTCATTCATTTACTATTGTATATTTTATTCTATCTTATCTTGGCAAGGGAAGATAATTAGGTTTTATTTTTAGAGGGGATATAGGAGATTAAACCCATGACCTCAAGCATGCTAAACATGTGCTCTACCACTTGAGCTATACCCTCCCCATTCTTCCTTTCCAAATTCTCTGTCCACCTACATCACTCCTGACTCTCAACCACATACATCTTAATAAATCACAATATATTAAGATTATAAACTCAAGTGCCTAGCATAGTGCTAGGCAAAGAGATGCTCAAACAACAGTCACTGTATAAAAGGTTACCATTCAGAAAAAAACATACTGAATTTAGGGGAATATAAAACATGAAGAGGCAAATTACTAACATTAATAGCATACCTTGTAGTGTGAAGAAAATTAAGTTCATTCAGAAGTTTCTAACTATCCTTTTTTTAAAACTGAAGTATAGTTGATTTACAATGCTGTGCTAGTTTCAGGTGTACAATGAAGTGATTCAGTTATATATATATATATATATATATATATATACACACACACACATATTCTTTTTCAGATTCTTTTCCATTATAGTTTTTCACAAGATATTGAATATACTTTCCTGTGTCACACAGTAGGTCCTTGTTGTTTATCTATATTATATATAGTATCTGTTAATCCCAAACTCCTGATTTATCCCTCCCCACCCTTCTTTCCCCTTTGGTAACCATGTTTATTTTCTATGTCTGTGAATCTATTTCTGTCTTATAAATAAGTTCATTTGTATCATTTTTTTAGATTCCACATATAAGCAATATTATATGATATTTGTCTTTCTCTGATTTACTTCACTTAGTATGATAATCTCCAGGTTCATCTATGTTGCTGAAAATGGCATTATTTTATTTTTCATGGCTGAGTAATATCCCATTGTGAGTGTGTGTGTGTGTGTGTGTTTTGTCTATATTTTTTCTCTAGGGGTTTTATAGTATCTCGTCTAAATATAGTCTAATCTGTTTTGAGTTTATTTTTGTATATGGTGTTAGAGAATGTTCTAATTTCATTCTTTCACACATAGCTGTCCAGTTTTCCCAGCGCCATTTATTGAAGAGATTGTCTTTTCTCCAGTGTATATTCTTGCCTCCTTTGTTGTAGATTAATTGACCATAAGTGAGTGGGTTTATTTCTGAGCTCTCTATCCTGTTCCACTGATCTATGTGTCTGTTTTTGTGCCAGTACCATATTGTCCTGGTTACTGATTTTTCTTGTAATGTCGTCTGAAGTCCGGGAGCATGATTCCTCCAGTTCTACTCTTTTTTCTCAAGTTTGTTTTGGCTATTCGAGGTCTTTTGTGTTTCTATACAAATTTAAACATTTTTGGTTCTAGTTCTGTGAAAAATGCCACTGGTATTCTAATAGGGATTATACTGAATCTGTGGATTTCCTTGGTAGTGTGGTCATTTTAGCAATATTGATTATTCCAATCCAAGAACACAACATATTTTCCATCCATTAGTGTTCACTTCAATTTCTATCTTCAGCATCTTATAATTTTCACAGTATAGGTCTTTTGCCTCTTTAGGTAAGTTTATTCCTAGGTATTTTATCCTCTGATGCAATGGTAAATGGGACTGTTCCCTTTATTTCTTTCTGATATTTCGTTATTAGTGTATAGAAATATAACAGATTTCTGTATGTTAACTTTGTATCCTACAACTTCACTGAATTCACTGATGAGCTCTAGCAGTTTTCTGGTAGCATCTTTAGGGTATTCTACGTAGAGTATCACATTTGCAAACAGTGACAGTTTTATTTCTTTTCCAATTTGATTTCTTTTTCTTTCTTTTCCTTCTCTGACTGCTTTGGCTAGGACTTCCAAAACTGTATAGAACGAAAGTGGCGAGAGTGAGGATCCTTGTCTTGTTCTTGATCTTAGAAGGAAAGTTTTCAGCTTCTCACTATTGAGTATGATGTTAGCTGTGGGTTTGTCATACATGGCCCTTATTTTGTAGGGGTATGTTCTTTGTATGCCCACTTTCTGGAGAGTTTTTATCACAAATGATGCTGAATTTTATCAAAAGGCTTTTCTGCATCTATTCAGATGTTCATATGGTTTCTATTCTTCAATTTGTTAATGTGGTGTATCACACTGATTGATTTGTTCCGTAATTTTTCATAAAATAAAAAATTGGAGCAAGATCATCTACCTTTAGCTTGGAAAATTTATATAAAAAGAAATAGCCAGGAAGACTGAGTGACAAGTTTAAGGACATATAGTTAAAGACTGTCAAACTTAAGCTAAAATGCAAGTCTTAGTCAAATGTTTTTTGATTATTTCAAGATCTTCTACAACACTATCAATTATAGTAGACACTAGAACATGTGCTACTGCTAGCATTATAAATGTGACTAGTCCAAACAGCTGTACTGTTGGTGTAAAACATATACCAGATCCTGAAGGCTTAACACCAAAAAAAAATCAAAACACCTCATTAATATTTTAATATTACTTTTATATTAGATACACTGACTTTAAAAATAAAATTAATTTCACCTTTTTCTTTTGATTTTTTAATATGTGGCTACTAGAATATTTTAAATCACATTATAGTTCTATTGAACAGTACAGCTGTATACTCTATCAAGATGCTCAAACTCTTCTGAGATACAAATATTATATGGTTTACATGGCTTGGTTCTTTTTTTCCCTCCTTCCCTTCATTGCTACCCTAACTATGACTTGTCCTTACTATATTCAGTCATTATGGATGGTTTTACTTTTTCATATGTCATAATTTAACTCAGTTATTAATTTTTTTCTAGTTTATAATCCAATTCCTCCTCCCTGGCCTCCCACACTACCAAAGGAAAATACTACAGAAATTTTTTTGCTAACTCTCCCCACCTGCCAGAAAATGAAATGTTCTCGGATAATATTCTTCACAGCTTCATTGCTCCATACGTCACGGTTGAGGCACTGGCATGCAAAGTCTTGTACATTTTGAATGTTTATCATCAGCCACTTATTCTGCATCTGGCCACACTCTTTGGCCTGTAAGAGTAAAGTTACATAACGTTTGTTAAAAACATCTTCTACTTGGTAACTGATATGGTTCAGAATTCAGAAGATGCCCTCTTTTCATACAAATACACAGTTTTTCCCCTTAAGTATGACACCTAGAATTTTTAGAATCTAAACATTAATTACATTACCTTGCATGTGCGTATATAATTATACCATCTATATTCAAGTATGTTTCAGATTGAAATGAACTAGTTTTCTTTTATCCACTGTTATTTGCTACAGTGGCTGGATTTTTTATTGATTCCAAAAACAAGGCCAACAAGTCACATAATTCTACTGAATTTTCTCTTCTAATTCCTATCCACAAATACACCTTTTTAATAGTTGTAACCACTGTCTATATATCAGTTTATGTTGTTTTATTTTCTTTAACATCACTTCTATACATATTTCCAAATACTATATTCATTTCAATTATTACGCACATGCTATTTTACAGAATCACTCTAAATTTTTCAGTAAAAGCTGCTCAGGGTTTTTTCTCTCGGGATTGTTTTCCTGGGAATATATTTCAAAATTGAAATCACAGATCAAAGAATGTTTCAGAATGATCTCAAAAAGACTCCCCAATTTATAGCACAAATATCAACCATGAGTGCATATTTTTTGCCTCATACTTCCTTATCACCATAAAGACCTAAGAAATATTGCTGAACTGGAAAAGAATGGCAGAAAAGCAAATGAGCAAATGCTACCTCAAACCTTTGCACAGAAACAATGAAATGAATACCAGAGCTTTGAATAATTTTGTCTTGGAACCATATTCTTTTCCAAATCACTCTGACATGGGAAAATCTTAAGAATCAACTAACTCAGGTTAATAACAATTGAAGAACACGTATCATTTTGGAGGTATTGGAGAATGTTAGGCTATCTTCTGTTTTAAGAAAGTTTAAACAATCTTACAAAAATTGTTATTCTATTTTTCTGTATGAATCCCCTAGAGAAAATAATTTTCTAATACTCACTACTGGTTCCACAGGTGAAAACCCAAGTTCTAAAAGGAAGTATCCCTATATTGAGCCAGGAAGCTGCAATTAACTCTACAAAAGCTTATTTTTTAAGATACAAAGATAATAAAATAAGGAAGTAATAGTATTCCACTTACTTTCTTGTCTATAGCAAGCACACAGATTTAATAAATGAGTAATTATACTGCCTTAATTGAAGAAAAAGTGTTTGAGAATAAAGAAAAAACTTAATACACATTCTAGAGAAACAGACTGAAGAGTACAGGACTACCCTATAACAAGGAAAATTTACTAAGTCTGCCTCCACTACAGCACTGACCAAAAAAATGTGTAACACTGAAAAATAATGAAAGTCCAGAGTTTAAAAACAATAGAGAGTCATTTGCTTTTGTTCTGAAAAATTCATTTATTCACATTAATGCTTTAACTCAAATGCATTCCTTCAACAGATATTTACTGAGTAACTACCATGTTTCAGGTAGTTATAGATGTTGGACTTAGAGCAGTTACTAAAACAAAAATCCCTGCCTTCATGAAGCTTATTACATTGGGAGAAACCTTACACCAGCAAAAGAAACTGAAGATGCTCTTAAGAAATAATTTCTAGTAGGAAGGGCCCAAAGACACAAATTTCACGCAAAGCAACAATATTTGGAGGGAATGTAAGAGAATCTTATACAATCTAAGTATACTAATTTACATGAGTCAATGACTAGAAGTGAAAGTGGGTCATGGGACAAATAATGAACCTTTCCTCTTGGTATCCATTAGGCTGTTCTGAATCAATATTCAAAAGCCATTATAGGGAGATCCAATGGCAAGTGCAGCTATATCAAATAAAGAGATACGTGATAGGGTTTATCTGGTGATAAGGGAAAAATAGTGGGAGACTAACATCTCTCCTAGTCCCAAACAGATCAGGAAAGTATGAATAGAGGATACAGAGGAAAAAATAATTTGTTTCAATAAATATATATGCATAAAGTCAAAAAGGAAATACATTAAAATATGCACAGTACATTTTAAGGCAAATTATGGTTATTATTTTTCCTTGCTAGTTTTTAATTTTTATATAACTTTTGCCTAATTTGAATAAAACTAAATGTAAGCTATATCTAAAGTTATTTAGAAAAATTTTATCTTACATATTTTGTTATTGAATCAGTTCTTTAAATTTTAGCAAATACTTTTATTTGCATTTAGAGCAAGTACTTTTGAAATTAACAAAGTACTCTTAGTAGGGCCAGGTGCGTATGCAACTGAATGGCAATTTTAACAAATAAATATGCATTTTTATAAAAACAATAAATATTATGGAAATTGTTCTGATTCTTTTGTACAGTACATTCCAGTTTATGCC
Source organism: Camelus ferus (assembly GCF_009834535.1). Classification (NCBI taxonomy): domain Eukaryota; kingdom Metazoa; phylum Chordata; class Mammalia; order Artiodactyla; family Camelidae; genus Camelus; species Camelus ferus. The sequence continues at coordinate 61,478,906 of NC_045696.1, forward strand.
ATTCAATCATTTAATGAAGATTTAATAAGAGCCAGTTGCATGCCAGACACTCTTCTAGCTACTGTGGATACAAAACAGTAAATAAAACAAAATCTCTGTATTCATGGAACTTACATAGTAATGGGGAAAGAAGAAAAACCTATGAAATGTTCCCTTGCCCAGGTCAGATTATTCATCCCAAGGGCCTTGGTCACTCAGCTCCAACTACACCGGTTTCCTTGACTATACAAGAAATAAGCCCATGCTCTTGCCAACATCAAACATCAGTACCTTTACACTTAACTGTTTTTCTGTTCTTCCCCTAGAGCTTTCTATCATTTACATTCTCTCACTTCATTCAGGTTTCTACTCAAATCTCATTCTTTCAGAAATCTTTCCTGATCTTCCTATCTAAAATAAATCTTCTCTCATCACAGTTATAAACATGTGAAACCTATGAAATCAAACTTGCTTTCAATTTGCCTGTGCTTTCAATTTGCCTGTAAGAACACATGCACCTTAATGACCCCAAACAGTCCTCTCTCTCCTCTTCCCTTACTCTATTTTATTCCTTCTCCCAGTAACTACTAAAAACTGAAATTTCTCTCTCTCTAGAAAATACATACTAAATATGCTATATAGGTATTGTTTTTTTTTATTTGTTTATAGTCTTTCTCACTCGAGACTAAATTCCTTGATAGCAAATTTGTTTACTATTACCTCCTTGTAGCAGAAACTGAGTAAAGGTGTCAAATACCCATTTTCCCCTTCTCCTTCTTAGTAACAGAATCTCCAATTTTCAGCTAGGCATCTTGATTTCTGAGTGCACCTTTGCAACTAGGTGTGGCCATGTTGCCAAGTTCCAGTCAGTGGGTTGTGAGAAGTAATGTGTAAAACTTCTAGGTTGTGCCTTTAAATGGAAAGGTATACCCTTCTCAGCCATTTCCCTCCTTCATACTAGCTGGAAAGCAAACATGGTAGTAAGCCACTTTAAATCTTGTAGACAAAGGCAAGCAAGAACTAAGGAAAGCAGAGTAAGACAGAAAAAACTGCACTCTTAATATCTTCCTAGAGCAGAACCATCCTATCAGCATGTACTTCTATCTTCTTTAAAGCTATTGTTTTATTCCTGGTCTCTCTCACACCTAGTTACATCTTTATCCCAACAAATACAATCCCTATCCCCTAGAACAAGGCCTTGCAATAGGAGGCCTTGCTAAATATTTACTAAATGAACAAGTGAACTAGTCAGTCTCTCATTTGGTTAGTATGACCCAGAATCCTTGAACATGGTCTACCTCTAATTACACCAAGAAAGTCTAGTTTCTAATCCTGTAGAACTATGGATCAGATCTACATCTAATATGGTGCCCAAACCTGTGGGCCCTGCCTCAGCAGCCAGAGTATCCCTCTAATTTTTAACATTCACCTCTCTAAGCTTCAATGACTAATTTTGTATATTACCTCTTTAATTTTTATAAAACTAATGGATATCTTTTCTGGGAATGTTTATGTCATTTAAAGATTGTAAGTAATAAAGTTGAGTATTATCAGTGAAAAAATGAATAGATTGCAAACAATTATAGGTCATGAAATACAAAGAAAAGGTGACATAAGTTAATAAAATGAATCAAACTTCAGATGACAATATCAAAAAAGATTCACATTTTCCCTCAATGAATAAGCAGCAGAGTAACAGTTTTTATGAGTTCAAAGCGACCAAATTAAATAAGCCAAGTTCAGAGTTATTTTGTTAAGCCCCAGAGAATTCAGAAGCTAATGAAAATTTAGCACATCAAAATAATCTCAGATATGTTTTGTCTTTCATACTGTGCTATTCTCTCTCAATGGTTATATTATCACCAGAACAGTAGAAAGGACAGGGAGCTGCCATATAAAAATAAAGATCACAAGAGAAAGATGAAGAAAACTGAGAAAACATCTAACCTGGTATCTTTGAGCTGATGAATGAATACCAGACTCTCTCAACTCTATACTTTATTTACACAACAAAAAGAAACTTTTGGTCAAATCATCATCATTTGGACAGTTACATGCAGCCAAAGATTTTCAAGTTTTATAATTCAGAAAATTAAAGAACTCAGAAAGAACAAGCTTACAGTTAAATTTCTTGTCCTAAATATTTAATTTAGGTTAGTATGAGTATGTTAAAGGACAAAATTTTAAAAAACCAAACAACCACAATTCGCTTTCAAGTGTGTAGCTACTAACATCATTTTTGTAGTACTTGTTTGGCCTACTTTATCTTAACAGAAAAGATTTATCTGACATTTAAATGATTCACATCTATGGAAAAGCTCTTCTGATTCAAAAGAGCATTAATAATGTTAGTCAACACACAAAAGCAACTGTTTGAACACCTCAACAGAAAAATATTTAAAATCCTAACTAACCTCATCCATTCAACAAATACTGTGCTCCTATTAAATGCTATAGACTAGATCCCAAGGATTACCAAAATAAAAAGAAACATGGTTCCTCTGCCTTCATTAAATGTATAGCTTAGCAATCAAATAAACCCACTCTGGAAAGCTCTTCTTTGGCTTCAGCTAAGTTAAAGTCAAGAACTAAGGGAGAATATATTCTGCAACTACAGAGATATTCCTTTAACACAAGGAGCCCCACAGGAATACAGATAAAAGATACCTACAGAGGGGGAGGGTATATCTCAGTGGTTGAGTGCTTGCCTAGCATGTACGAGATCCTGGGTTCAATCCCCAGGACCTCCATCTGAAAAATAAATAAATAAATAAATAAATAAAGTAAACCTAATTACCTCCCTCCTGCCAAAATAAACAAACAAACAAAAAAACCAAAAAACAAAAAAAACCCTACAAACAATTCATAAATAGCCAAACACACACACACACTATTCTCAGTAGTAATAAAAGATATATAAACTTTTAAAAGTAAGGTTTTTAAAAAACTATCAAATGGCAGATTCTAAAATGATATCACAAGGTTAATAAAATGATTTTATCAGGCAACCTCATACACTGCATAGTAGAGATATAAATCTACATAGCAGAAATGTAAATCAATATAACCTTCTAGTATCTCATACTTATTAAAATGCCAATTCTCCATATGCTGAAAACTGTTTTTTTGCTGAGAAAGAAAAAAAAGTGCCATTGAAAATGCAAAAGGATTCAGAGAATCTCCAACAACTTACTGTTTCAAAGCTGCCTTTATGCATCAAGTCAATGGGTGGCCGGAATAAATCTGCAAGGGTAGTTAGTTTCTTATCTATTGCTCCTCCATTTCTTAATTCCTGTTCTTGCCGAACTGCGACAAAGGTGGAGGAGAAAATTTCAGTTAGCCATAAAATGGAAGTCATGAATCTTGCCATTGAAAAAACAAACAAACAAACAAACAGGTATCAATTGCAAGAACTAGTGAACAATGTGCCTGACCTCAAATGCAAAGATCTAAGGCTGACTCTGAAAAATACACAAAGTGAGGTAGGGTGGGAGTCTTAAGACTTGGTACTCTCAATTCAAAGGTAAGGATAAAAGCAGAAATTATGTAAGTCACCCAATGAAAATATTTCCTTCATGTACTCAAAACTAATTTTAGCATGAGACAAAACTCACCTCCATTTATCCAGTTCTGAAAGTCATCCTAATTTATCCACAGTTCTAACTACATTCCCTATCTTTAAAGATTCTTGCAGTGAGAGATAATGATCACTGTTGTCACTTTCTCCTGCAAGGGCACAGGACTTTCTGGATGACCTGAGTCAGTCTGGGTTCCACTTCAACTGTCTCAAGTTACAAAACTTATCTGTGCTTCAATGAGCTCATTATAAATCAACTACAAAATCAAACATGGTCCAAGAGTTTCTCATATACTCTAAACATAACTGTCTTTTTCTTTAGGATTCCACTGCTAAATCAGTACTAAATCCATTAAAAGTAGAAGGCCAAGATTCTTATTCTAACTCATTCTACAGAAAGATATAAACCTATTCCAATTAACCGTAGCCAAATTTTAATAGTGGCTGCTTTGGGTAGTGTGGCTTTTTCTTCTCCTATTTTTCAATCCCTTACAATAACCATTTTCACTGTGGTCATTCCTTTAATTGACAGATATCAGGATCTTGAGGAAAATCATTTTATTTTATTATAGTCAGAATTTAAGTGCTCAATCAGAAATGGATTAAGTTTGTAAATTACCAAATTTCTTACATTATATCCATCTCTCTTACTCTTTTATAACCAAGTAGCTTTGAATTTGGAACAATTCAGCTCAAGGGGGTGTTGTTAATCACAGACTGAATTCATAAGAATCCTCAAAGTTATCAGGCCTAATATTAATCATCTCTCTTAAAAAAATTATATAAAACAAACTAGGATCTTGATCTGTAGGTGAGTGTGTGGGTACTTTCCCACCTTGTGGTTTTACCTGTGGGAGAAAGGTGAGGAGAGGAGGGAGAAAGGAGGGAGGGGAGAGAGAAGGAGAAAGATGATAAACTGGTCCATAGATACCTACTAGTTTCAGTTTGAAAATCCCGGAAACCATCAAATATTGAACGTGCAGGCCGTCGTCTTTTAGGAGCTTCAGGAGGAAAACATAGAATTGATACAAAAATTGAAACATTAATTTTGTAACAATTCTAAAAACACCCTTATCTGTAAGAATTTCTGATTTTAAGACACTCAGATTCATAATGGTGCTCTCCTTCAAAAAATAACATATTTTAAAAACCTTCAAAAAAAAAAAAAAAACCTTCAGATCATTCATATATAACTAACCCAACCATCTTCAACCCAACCATTTTGTCTTACAAAAAAGAAAATTAAGGCCCAGTTAAGGAGACTTGGCCAAACCTGTGTAAAGAGATAGGAAGGAAGATTTTGAGGATGACTCCCCATGGTGATGAAACTACATACATATTATGCAAATATCGAATTCAGGTTAGTCTAAGGGATCTGACTATACCCTTTGGTAGAATGCTTGAGTAAGTTCCAAACCATAATATTTAAGAACTACCTCTTAGTAAGTGGATACACATGTAGAAATATAAACACCAAAAAACATTTTTAATTCTGGAGGAAAACATTTTTCCACTGTTATGGAAAAGTGAACTGAGCCAAGGTCTTCTGATACCCTTGTATACTGTCTATTATCCAACCCTTAAGTATTGTATGGATAAAGTTTAGAAAACAACAATCAAAATGTTATTTTCCTACATTACATATTCTTGAACCTAAAAATATTACCAAGTCATTTATATACACTACAGTAAATATGAACATTTAATGATTCTTTCAATATGGGTAACAGTAATTAAGCTGGATTATGGCAAGCCTGGCCAACTTGTATCCAGAACAATGTTCCATGTTAACAAATAATAATTAAGATAGTAGGATTAGATAGAAACTATAAAAGTTCCCCTATCCCATGTTAAAGCATCTTCCCCATCAGCCTGTGTTGTCCATTATATAGGTTAATTCTTTTAATCTAAGAACTACTGAGTAAAAAGGAAAACAAAACAAAAACAACAAAAAATGGAGAAGCATGTTGAAAACAATTCCATATTTGTTTAAAGCATTGTCTGTCCATATATCACTTCTGCACATATGTGTATCAGTATTTATATTAAAGAATAACAATAGTATCTCTAGGAAAAGGAATTTGGTACACATGAGAGACTTCTATATCTCAGCTTTGCACTGAATTTTAAAATTTAAATTGAATTTTACATTTAAATTGCTTTATTTTACTGACTAAATTATATGAATTATTTTATATTTTTTCTACTTAAGTGTATAAGATTTAAATATTACATTATTTTTCTCTCCTTAACTATATAAATAAGAAGCAAGAAATGTTATTCTTTTCAACCTTGGAATTATTTTTAATCGAGTTCCTATTTTAAAAGTGTATGTTTCTAACAGGAATAATATAATCTCTCAAACAATGCCTTCATAAACTCATTACCAGATACTCTTTAACCATAACAATTAAGAAAGTAAGAGTATCTTAGGATAAGATATAGAATAGCTGCCTGAGAAAGCATATTATTATTCAGGAGGTAGGACATAAAAGGTAGTTTTCTTTTACTTTTCAATTGCCAAAGGCAGGTTAGTTAATATTCTATATTACTTCACACACACACACACACACACTCTCTCTCTCACTCTCTCTCTCTCCCCACCATTTAGCCCTTCTCTATCAGACATAATCTCCTGGAGATTCATACTAGTTCTTCTTATTGCTAGCTTTCCAGTCACTACCCTCTTTGATTTCTTGGGCTTCATAACCTGCTCCCATTTGTTTCCCCTTTCTTCATCCTAAATTTAACCAAGAACCTCTTCTCAGATTACACCTCTAGCTCTAGGACCATTATTACTTCTGCCTGCCTCTTCAGTACGTGGTTTCCTGACTCTTTCAAACCACCTGCTATAAGTAAACATCAGTCCTCTGTACTCTTACTCTACTGCCCACATTTAAGTGTTGGTCACTGAGGTCAAAGAGGTTAAGCTACAAAGAACTGAAAGAGATTCAAAAGGAGCTTCATAGTCAGAACAGGTGAGAGAGACAGAGAGCAAAATTCAATGAGAGGAGTGGCACTATTTCACATTTTCACAAATCTGTTAATAACTGGTATAAGAGAAGACACGTGAATTTGTAGATTTGCTTCTGCATTCAATTTGCTGTCATCCCTTTAGTTCAAGTACATGAAGAAAATTAAAAGTCAGCTTCACACAGATATGTAGTAGGAAAAAGAAAGAGTATTTTAATAGTGTTTTAAGATAATTGTGAACATTTTCCTTTGATACACCAGAACTCAACCAGTGGTAGTTTCTTAAAGGTTAGCTGCAACATGGAATCTGAAATCTTATCAATGAACTTTTCATACTCTGCTCTATTGAAAACCACTGTTCTATGTGGTAGACAGACACTATGATGGCCCCCAATTATACCTATCTCCCAGTATTCATAAACTGTGTGTGAGTATCTTGAGGATGGGAAGGATCAAACAGAATGTAGCAGTGGTGATGGGATGTCACTTTCAACACTAGGTTACAAAAAGATGGTGGCTTCCATCCTGGGCTGCCCCTCTCTGACTCTCTCGCTTGCTCTACAGTAAGGAGCTGTTATCTCCAGCCAACCAACAGCCACATGAGTGAGCTTAGAAGATCTTCCTCTAGTCAAACTGAGGAAGCTCTGGCTGACATCCTGATTACATCCTACAAGAGACCCTAAACAGAGGCACCCAGATAAGCCACACCTGGATTCCTGACCCACAGAAACTGATATAGCAAATGTTTATCATTTCAGGAAGCTGAATTTGGAAGCAATTTGTTACACAGTAATAGACATCTAATCTATATTGTAAATGTAGATTATTTATATATAGATCTGAATAGATCTTTTACCCATGCACAATTTTGTAATATTGTGCTTTGGACATTTGAAAATATTTGTTCACTGAGTTATGCAAATATTCCAAGTAGTAACCATTTCATCATACAATACATATTTTTTTAAATCAACTGTTAGTATCACCACTAATCTCATCAGAAAGCCAGTATTGGGAAGCTATCAAGCTCAAAATCATGGACATAAACTTTCTAAAATTCTGATTTCTGCCTGAAAGCTTTTTCTGTTCTTTTCTTAAATCATTGGTAACAAATGTCAGTTGTTTGTCCTGAAGCAGTAACAGGCTTTGTTCACATTCAAGAAAATGTCTCCCAAATGCCTAAGTCTAATATACTACAGTCTGTCAGTAATCTTTCAAGAAAAATAATGTTCCATAAAAAATCAGCTAGTTTAGTTTTCACCTCAAATAACTGTACAAGTGTTTTTCTTTAAAGTAACAATACTTCAGTATGCAGAAGTGCTTTATGCACACATCTTATTTCATCAAACAGAGTTGTTTAAAAATGTATACTCAAGGATCAAGATTTAATAAAATTAATTTTACTACTTCATCAAGAACATTATTAAGTAAAATTGGCTTTTTTTTTAATTGCTAGTAAGTGCATGTCAGTGAAGAATTCAATGGAGTAGCAGCAGTTTGGAGCCACTGTCCTGATTCAATTAAGATGTAGCAGTTTGTCATATCACTGCTTCTGAATCATCAGTCCAAATGTCAACACAATGAAAAAGGCAAATAACTTGTTAGTATCATTATGAAAAAAGTTTTGATCTTACAGACCCCCTGAAGGGGCATCAGGGACTCCCAGACCACACTTTAAGAATCACACTTTAAATCAATACTATCCTAAGAAGGAAACAGTTCTCCAAAAACCTTTTGAAACTTAGAATAAGGTCTAATAATGAAAGTTAGGACTGACTTCATAACTGCGTAAAGTCACTCTCAATCCCCTCCTTAATATACATCAAACCAAAGATAAAGGGAGAAAGTGGGATTTCAAAAGGGAACTCTTCTGCCTCTGTTAAATAGTAAAATAGCACAGTATCTATTTGCTATAGTCTTCCCCACTCAAAGATCCTGCCTCATTCCTTGGAATAAAAGATTAAGCTTATAAGGGCATTACTCCTCAGCTCCAAAGCCTATTCATAACATTTATACAAAAAAATCATGAACAATGCTTTATAACTTCTAGTATATTAACAGCACAATGGCTAGCTAAATCAGTCTAGAGAGCAGATTTTTTACTTCAATATTCAGAACTTAGTTTTCTTCCTCCCATCTTTATTTCTTTATTTTTAAATTTTTTTGAAGTATAGTCGATTTACAATGTTGTATTAATTCCTGGTGTACAGCAGTGATTCAATTATACACACACACACACACACATATTCCTTTTCATATTTTTTCATTATAAGCTATTACAAGCTATTGAATATAGTTCCTTGTGCTATACAGGAGGACTCTGTTGTTTATCTGTTTTATATATAGTAGTATCTGCAACTCCTAAACTCCCAATTTATCCCACAATGCCCCCTTTCCCCACCCCACAAACAAAAGTTTGTTTTCTATGTCTATGAGTCTGTTTCTATTTTGTAAATAAGTTAATCTGTCTCATTTTTTAAAATTCCACATATAAGTGATATATGGTATTTTTCTTTCTCTTTCTGGCTTACTTCACTTAGTATGACAATCTCCAGGTCCATCCAAATGTTGCTGAAAATGGCACTATTTTAATTTTTTATGGCTGAGTAATATTCCTCTGTGTGTGTGTGTGTGTGTGTGTGTGTGTGTGTGTGTGTGTGTGTGTGTGTGTATTTGTGTATCATGTTCCTTATCCAATCATCTGTTGATGGACATTTAGATTGCTTCCATGTCTTGGCTATTGTAAATAGTGTTGCTATGCAATGGGGTGAATGTATCTTTTTGAATTAGTGCTTCCTCTGAATACATATGCCCAGGAATGGGACTGCTGGATCATATGGTAAATCTACGTTTAGCTTTTTAAGGAATCTCAATACTGTTTTCCATAATGGCTACACCAAACTACATGCCCAGCAACGGTGTAGGAGGGTTCCCTTTTCTCCACACCCTCTCCAGCATTTATTGTTTCTTTCCATCTTTTTTCTGAATCTAGACAGTATATTCTTTTACTCTTTCTGACAGTAAGCCCCAAAGCTGCCATATTAAAGAACAATCTTAAAACTTTCAACTAAGGTGCTTTTGAAATCAAAAGATATGGTTTATATAATTTTCTTCATCCTTTTCTTATAACTTATTTCTACCTTTATTTTAGTTTACCTATGAAACTTTTTATAGGCTTATTTCTTTGTATAATTGTTCTCAATATATACAATATACATTTCTATGTCTCTGTCTACCCAACCAAATCATAACTTTATCTTCTGTTTTTAATAGACATATTAATGCCTAAAATATCTGGCTACCTTACAAAAGGTATATAAGCACATATTAAAATAAAAACTGTAAGTTTTCTTTAAATCTGATTAAATGCCCCATTTTCTACCATCTTGTACCCCAGACTGATACCACAATTTTTTTGCATGGATTAGAGACTACTTTCTCCTTTGTTCAACATACGAATAGCACTTTTAAAAATTAAGAAAGAGTGAAGGTACAGCATACCAAGACAGTAAGGATATGGCAGTCAAGTTAGTATCCAGAAATAAAAAAATAATTGGAATCTTTTAATAATGATAGATTTGTTTCCATTATAAGGCAGCAGTTCTTTTTGCTTATTTTCCTCCTTTTGGCCTTCTGCAACAACTATCAACTTTTTAATCTAGTTCACTCCTTAGAAAGAACTAACTCTGCAACTTTCCTGAGGGAAGTACAGAATTACAAGATAAGAACTGACTCTACTTAAAGTAACAATCTCTGAGCAAGCCTTTACATCTTTTGATAGCTTCATTAAAATCCTGAAGACAACAATAAAGTCAAAGCTAAGGGAAAAAGGTGAACTTACCACCAAACAAAGGTTCTGGTTCCACCAATATTTCCTGCTTTTGAGGAATTGGGGCACGAACTTCCTCTCTAGTTAAAAAAAAAAGTTGGAAAATATCCAAATGACAACTGTTTTCTGCTACCTGTTGTTGCTGTAAACTACTGTAAATGCATGCAAATTAACAGGTCAAACAAACAACAGATTTAGTGACCTTTAGGAACTACATTAAATTATGATAAATGGTTTCCACATAGAGATCAACTGGAATAAAGTACCTGGCGTAGATAGCTCAAATGGGTTTATAAAGAAAACAAACAGAAAAATAAAAAAATATTTCCTCTTTCCTCTAAGTTCTCCTAAATTCTTTAAGAAAAAAGAGAGGGGGGAAAAACAAAACAAAAACAAAAACCTCATGCAGAAAATTAGCAGAAAAATATAAGCTTAATAAAAGCAGTATTATATCACCACTACATCAAATAATAATTAAATCACAGATATATTTTAAAAAGCAGTTAATTTTATGCTAGTCATGAAGATGGCTAACATAGGTATTACCCTTGGATTATTTATTAAATAGGCACTAATATATATAGAACAGAAAAAGTAATTACTCATCTTTTAAATGTCTATAAACTCTTCAAAGTCTGCTTTCAGAGGGTTTACCAATAATCCATCTGTTCTAGTGAAAATATTCATTTAGCTATATTATAAAACTGGTATATATCCCTTTATATATACACCAGTTTTAATATTTGAGTTAAAACTAAAATAATTAATTCTGCTGATTAATGTTCATAAAAAGTAATAGTAAGTTCCAAATTTATTATGGTCTTGATTATAATAAATGTTAAATTAAGCCTAATGTTTTTCATTCAGGTGTTTCTAATAGTAATAACTGAGTTTAAGGCTCTGTTTCTGACATTTAAAAGTTGGAACTTCAAAACATATTTTATTTAATAAATAAAAACTCATTTGTCAACAAAAACTAACATCCTGTAATCAAAGAACAGCTAGTTAGACAAATAAATCTACAATAAGCCAAATGACAGAAGGATAAAAAATAATTCATCACTACTCACAGAATTTCAATAATCTGAAGAAACAGACAATGTGTCTAACAGGAAGCTCTATTAAACCTTTTATACCAAAGAGAAATCGGCCATTATCTTAAGAAAACTAAAAATTTAAAAGACATCTCTTACCTGAATAAATCTTTCCATTATTGGCATACTTCACTTTACTCTGTGTGTGTGTGTGTTATGTGTGTGTGTATAGAATTCTTTTGATCTAAGGCAATTTAATTACTCAAAAAACAAGCCTTAATCTGATAAAATACATCAATTAGGATGATGGATTAAAGAGTAATCCCTATGAAGAAAGACCTGATTATTATATATTTGAGGGTACCTATTCCAAGATTGCTAGCTTCCTAACAAAATGGAAGAATGGAACAGAAGAAGGTGAACTATAAAGAGTAAAAATTATAGTTTAGGAAGTAGGTGCCACTATCAAATGTTAATCATTAGTAATACAAATAATCTAAGTCAAATTATAATATAATTTGGTAGGAAAAGACATTCATTAATCAAAACTATTTCTAAATAAGACTAAGAAAACATGTTTTAAACAGTGAGGACTGATAATGTTCTCCCAAATCAGCTGTGAATATCTGTTATTCAAGTTTCTGTAAACTTGACTTAACTTCTGTAAATCATGCTTCCATATTGATTTCCATTAAAAATTTGAGTTTGGTTGGTGTAGAATGGGCTATCACATTTGAAATACATGGTCAACATTGTGAGGAAAAAACTTTATAAGATAAACTTTAAAGTTCACACTTCTTATGGAAACAATATTACTCTAGATTCTGGAACTAGATAAAAGAGTATTCCTAATACTATTTGACTTTTTAAATCCAATTTAGTAAAAATAAAAAACCATGTCTTTTGCCTATTCTTATTTAAGGGGATTCCTCTTATTTAGTATCTCATGTTGTAAACACTGAAGAGTTATAAGGGACTATGAGTATTAAACACTTATTTAAGGATCTTTGAAATTTTATTTCAAAAATCAATGTTTTCCTTTGAGTAGCATTCATTCTAGTATTTTCCAGAGACTACTGGAATTTGGCCTAACAGATATTCATTTCAAACTCTCACTGGTGTCAAATATAGAGGATAGAAAACATCAAATCTGTTCACCATTTATTACTATTCTCTATATATTAAGTTGTATATACTGAAGGTACTTTAATAATTAGCTACATATAGCTATTTAAGGTATAAAGGATTAGAATTACTTATCAAAAATTTTTCATGACAACTCAAAACTTTCCTGGGACAATGGAGGAAAATCTAGAATTGGGAAATCTGAGTTTTACTGGGCTTTAGTTCCATATCTGCTGCTTAATTGCTATATAGCTCAGGGAAATGGCTATGCTTCTGCTTTCTCTGTAAAATGTGGATAATAATGCCAGACTATAGGATTCTTTTGAGTATTATATAGGCTTGACAGTGCTTTAGAGAATTTAAAGCATATAGGTATAAAAATTTCCACCTAACACATTTTCAGATGCTTTCAACCTTTCATTTGTTCAAAAACAAAGAATTAACCTAACTGATAAAAACATAACTATTCAATTTTGGCAGGGGGTAGCTCCCAATAATAAATAATAAATTCATACTCGGTGTGTGGTCTGACAGTGGAGACACTTGCAGAACTGGTACTGGGCTCTTCAGCGATTCCTCCACCATCCAAAAACATAGTGACTGCCATCTCCAGATTATTGTTGCAGGCTTCAAGCATATGTTTCCCTACACTTTCACTTGCACCTGAAATGGTATAGTAACAGGGGAAACATTTTAAAAAGACACCTTCTTACATTCAGTTCACATTAGAATACAGAATTCTCAAGCAAATTGATAATACTTCTCCCCCTTAGAATGAATTTAAAAACAGAAAGGTCTGTTTGTTTACTTCCACACTGTTGGCTGATTAGTGTGAAATATACAGAGCTAGAAAAGTAGTAGCATTAAAATAGTAGTCTTCCTTCATAATAAAACAAAAACTAAGTAAAGCCTTTATTTGCCATTTCTTTAAATGGACCAATTATATATTTGTTACTAAACTGAAAAAGAAAAAGACTATATTCTAGAAAGTTAGAAATACTTTGTTAGAAAGAATGCATTTCACTTAATTTGTTTCTATTAAAAAGAAAGCATTTTCATAACAACAGGAAAGAAGGGAGATGAGACATTTTTGTCAAAGATATAACTAAGTCAAAATCTGGTAAGAAATGTCAACCTTTATCATTTAAAACTGGCCCTATCACACACTTACTCATTTATACAATAAAGCCAGCATAATCTGCTCAATGTAAGGTAAACTGGTAAAGCCCTTTAAGAAAGCAACTTTAAAACACATATCAAGAAACATAAAAATACTTTTTTGACTCAGCACTTTGGGCTTCTAAATAAATCTGTATAAAATATATGCATAAACATATCCATATATGCATCCAATATAGCTTCATTTAATACTGAAGAAAACTTAAGTGTCCAGTACTAGAGTCTAAACTGAAGAATCTATTTGGTGGAACATTCTGCGGCCATCAAAAAGTGTATAAGGCTTTCCATATGGGATGACTTTCTATCTCAATTGCGTCCCTTAGAGTCTCCTTCAGTGAGGTTGGGATGGGGGTTGGGGGTGTGGTGAAGGCTGGGGTTTTTTTTTTCGGTCTGAAAATGCCTTTATTTTGTTATTGTTCCTGAAAGACAGTTTCACTGCATACTCTATTTTAAGGATGACAGCTATTTTCTCTTAGTACATTGAAGATAGCATTCCAGTGTCCTCTGGCTTCTGTTGTTGCTTCTGGGAAGTAAGCTGCCAGACTAAAGAAAAACATTTTTATAGCAATATGTTGTTTCTCTCTAGATGCTATAAAGATCTTCTTTGTCTTTGGTCTTCAGGGCTGATTTCATTTATCCTCCTTGGGATTCACCGGACTTCCACCATAATGATTGTTATCTTTTATCAGTTCTGAAAAATTCTCAGATATTTCTATTTAACAATTATCTTACTCCACCATTCACACTTATTTCATTCTGGAACTCCAATTAGGTGTATGTTAGAACTCTTCACTCTATGCTGTGACAATTTGTTTTTTGTTCACTAAGCTTTTAATTTCAGTTTATTTTTCACAACTACAAGGTCTTAGAGTTTTTTTTCCCCCTAATCTGATTGGTCATGTTTCAGAGACCCTTACTTCATACTCATATTTCAATCCTTTCATTTTTTTCAAATATATTAATCAAACTTACTAAAATTACTAAGAAAAACTTTCTGCAGTCTCTAGAAGTCACTGTCTCTTATTTCTGCTGGCTCCTGCTCACTGTGCCATGGTTTTTGTGCATTTTGTGATTTTTTTTTTTACTATGATCTCAAGTGTCTTGAAATTTTAACTTGCAGACTTTTATTTTTTTTCTTTTATTTATTTTTTATTGATTTACAATCATTTTACAATGTTGTGTCAAATTCCAGTGTAGAGCATCATTCTTCAGTCATACATGAACATATATACATTCATTGTCACATTTTTTTCTCTGTGAGCTACCATAAGATCTTGTGTATATTTCCCTGTGCTATACAGTACAATCTTGTTTATCTATTCTACAATTTTGAAATCCCGTCTATCCCTTCCCATCCTCCACCCCCCTGGCAACCACAAGTCTGCAATCTATGTCTATGAGTCTATCTCTGCCCTGCATTCATGCTCTGTTTTTGTTTTTTTTGGTTTTTTTAGATTCCACACATGAGCGATCTCATATGGTATCTCTCTCTCTCTTTCTGGCCCACTTCACCCAGAATGACACTCTCCAGGTGCATCCATGTTGCTGCAAATGGCACCATGTTGTCAGCTCTTATGGCTGAGTAGCCTGAAGAATTTTAAACCCTGGGCTGAAGGTACATTCCTCCTAAGAGGATATGATTTGATAGATTTTGTAAGGTACCTGAGGGCACTACCAAACAGGGACTATTTAAAATACATTCTTGACTTAAAAGTTTTATAAGACCACATGGTAAATGTGACCCTGTAAGGACCCTTGCTATAAATTCTCAATGAAGATATCTTCTGCCACTCCCCAAATGCCAAGGTCCCAGCTTCATGAATGGGAGGGGTCTCCTTTCAGATTCCTCTCCTTAGGAAAGCTGCAGGCTTGTTTCCTGTTTCCTGTGCCCTATGAGGCTATCAAAAGAGAAGTTCAAAGCCATCCAGTTTGAGCAGATTTCACAACGGTGAAAGCTTACTTTAAAATCTAGCTAACATCTCATTTCCAATTTCATTTCATTTTTAGCCTCTGATTATTCTGTACTTTCTTGCCAGCTCAATGATATATTTTGAGTTTTTATTCAGGATTTTTTTTCTCAGTTGGGAGGGTTATTCATAATCTCTCTTTAGTTTAACCCTACTGCCAGAAATGGAAGTGCTAACTCTACTCTTAATATCTTTCATTTGTTTTCTCTTCTTTACTACTTTGTCTAAGGTTTTTAAATCAAGTCCCTAATTATTCTTACCTGGATTAGTATAATAGGCCCCTAACTGATTATCATTCTATCTTCTACCTTGCTGCTGAGGTTATGAAAACACACACACACACACACACACACACACACACACATAACACACACTCGTGGTTTAAAATTCTTTAATGGCTCTCTGACACCTACAGTATAAATTCCAGAGCGTGATCAGGCCTCAGCTTATCTCTCTGGCTTTGCCTCTCCTTTTCCCCACCCTACACAATTCAGTATAGTCATACTATATCACGTGCTTGGAATGTCCTTATCCTCCTTATCTCCCCCTTCATCTTGTTCATGCATGCTCAAGAATCACCATAAGTGTTACTTCTGCCAATTCATGTGCTAAGCATTCTCTACACTACCGCCTCCTCACTCCCACCCTTGTGATACTCTTCTATTATATACATAGATATACTACTAAGCAGTAAGTGTATGCTTACTTTCTGGCTCCTCTGAAAAAGCAGGAGCGTCTTGAACACAGCAATTGGCTTTTGTCTTGGTAACCCCAGCATTCAGCATTGTGTTCACTTGCATGGACCAACATATAATAAACTGACTTAGAACTATCTCAGTACTTCAGCCAACCAGTTAGTATACCAGGGAAAGAAGAGCCAGATTTTGGCCAAAATAACTCTTCCATATCCTTTGAAATTTAAACCACACATATTTATGTTTCACATTTCATTTACAAAGCAATATGGTTACACTGTGGAAATTGCAAATGGCAAATGAGTACTTAGGATAAATGAATTTAAGAAAAAACTTCCAGTGATAGTATCACATACAAATTTTAAAAGTGCTGTATCTCAAACAATGTAAAGTGAAAATCACATGCTCAAAAAAACTGTCAATGATACAGAATAGCTACAGCTTTGTCAGACAGCTGACAAAGACATATCTAAGATGCTAGTGGAAAAAAGAACAAAATTATTTCATGAAACATGATTGGAAAATAGCATTAATATACTATATTGTGATTAAATGTTAAATTAGTAAGTAATATTAAAAAAGCATCCAATCATTTCACTTGGAATCTCTAGAAATTTACATTAGTCAAAAATCTTTTTTGGGCATTAGACAAATATAGAATTGCCTTTTTTGGAGTGTGCTTTATATCTGGGTATATACAGTAATTTAAGTTACCTAGGGCCAGGGAGGTTTTTTCCTTTAAAGGGGCTTCACATATTACTCAAATTTAAGAAACTTTGTTCTACTCTTCTATCTTCTTCAACTGCAAACCAATCCTACAGTTTCTATCTAATTAATACCACCCCTATCCATCCTGTTCTGTGTCTGTTGCTGTAGTCTTTGTTTAAGCCTTCAACATCTCTTACATGAACTATCGGATTTCTTTGCTCTTGGTCATGCTCCTTTTGATCTACCTTCTACGCTGCAAAGGAATGTAAATTTGATTATCTCTCTGTTTCAATAGTTCTGCACTGCTGACTGGAAAAGTTTCCATCTCTCTTGAGCCGCACACAAGACTTCGCCCTTATAAACCACTCTGATTTTATACCCCTCCACTCTCTTCTCACTTCATACTATTCTCTCAAGCTGCAGAGGTCTATGTCATCATCTAGATAGATCCCTTGGTGGTACTTTACAATGCCATATCATTGCATAATATGGATAGTGATAGCAGTCAAATCAGTTCCCTCATTTTTCTTGACTACACACCAAATACCCAACTTTCTGCTAAGTTTTGGACCTTTTCCCAACCCCTTCCCACCCTGAAGTAGATACAGGAATGGTTATTACTTTTCCAGGGAGCCTTATCTCTATCCTAGTCCCTGCTAGTTCTTCTATCTTACAAACTTTAAAAACTCACTGAACTGGCCAGTTCTCACATTTCTCATACCAGTTCTAATCTCTGTAAGTTCTCCGTCAAGCTGAACCAAAAGTTCTCAAATTCTAGTATATACAAATTTACATTCTCACCATTAGAAAACACACTTTTAAAAAGTTGTATCTCAAAATAAGAACAAATTCAACTTTTTGAAGGGAAGAAGATCAAATATCTGAATAGCCAACCGTATGTTAGGTTATTAAATACAAACTCTTGGGGCAAAAACAGCACAAATTTGATGAAAAATATCAAGACTCACGTGCTTCCATATTATTACCTCATAAAACCTGAGGCTTTGTTTCAGTGCTTTTCTAATATTTTTACATCGTGTCCAGTTATATTGTGTTGTATTACTGTACTTCTTAAATGTTAGTCTAAAAGTTGTGTTTATTGTACTCCGCCATTTTAATTTACTTTTCTACATAGCAGCTTCTGAAAATTAAAAGGTTCCTATAAGTAAACTACTCCGACTGCTTATTCTAGCAAGAGATGCATGTACTATTACGTTTTGCCTCATAACAAACCCCAAACTAGCTTCTGAATGGCATATCTACTGATCTTTTTCTTTCATAGAATTAAATGGCTGATTTTATACCATTTTGGCTCTTGTCTCTTTAGGTGCTCACATTGCACTAAAGCACCACAAAAAGCACAAAGAACACGCTGATGGGGGATTGAAACTTCCTTCTGCTATAACAGCAATCAACGCTGGCTGCTTTCACTCCTATTGAAATTTATTTGTTTGTAAGGAAATTCGCCTTAAAAACGACCATTGCAAACAGTTGTCATTATCCTTCCACCACCCTCCAACTATTCAACTATCAAAGCTCCAATGCCACCGATACAAGAACCATTTAGAGAATCTGTGGGTTCTGAAGTAAAACAGAAGATACTATAAAAATTAGGAACTTGTTAAACCAATCCTCAGGCAAGCTGGTCTGTCAACAATATGGTCTGCCTACCTCAAAAGTCTTCCTAATCACCTAAAAATGTTTATGCTGCCTAAAACACTATTACTCAAGAGATTAATTTGGGTAAACAAACATCCTTTTCAAAACTATAAACACTTATTGAAGAGTTAAGGATGTATCAACTATTTCACAATGTGAACTAATTCAGTCATACTACTTCCCTAAAACCTAGCAACAATCAACTAGAGGGTTCAGATATGAGAATGGAGGGTTGGTTCAGGAAAAAAGGGGTGTAAGTAGCTTTAGCACTTCAAGTACCTTTGGGAGGAGAGGTAAGGAAGGTCTGCATGAAGCGTCACATGGCTGGGGGTGAGGGAGGGTAACTTAAGGCACTAAAAAGACACTGGGCTCCTGGGGACAGAGACATCCAACAGTTCAAATGAAGTTATCAAAATTTTTCCTCTAGGGGGAGGGTATAGCTCAGTGATAGAGCACATGCTTAGCATGCATGAGGTCCTGGGTTTAATTCCCATTACCGCCACTTAAATAAAAAATAAACAAACAAACCTAATTCCTTCCTACTCCCTCCCCCTGCAAATAAATTAAAAATAAATAAATAAAAACAATAATTAAAAAAAGAAAAAAAAAAACTTTTTCCTCTGACCAGTCCTATACCCAATAACGAAGAGAAAACATTCTTCATATTCCCTTTTGTTCTCACGTTAGAGAGTATAATATAGCCATTAAGAACCTGGATATTGAATCCTAGTTCTATTATTCACTAGTTGTGTGACTCTGAGCTAGTTACTAATTTCTCTAGCCCTCAGTTTCCTCAGTTACAAAACAGGGATAGTACCAATTTCATGAAGTATTTGTGTGTATTAAGACAATTCATATTAAAGAACTTGGCACAGCTCCTTATCGGCAAACAGTTAACTGTTAATAAAAATAGACCGTCCCTTTATATCTGAAACTAACATTGTAAATTGATTTCAGTAAAAAATAAGAATTAAAAAAAAGAAAAAAAATAGACTGTCCCAAGTTATATGGTACTCAAACTATCAATGAAATCAAGTGAAAAATATCTGAAGTATGAAGTATGAATATTTATATATAGCTATGGAGAAACACATTATGTCAGAGTAATAACCAGAGTAAGACTGTTTTCTTTCCCTCACTCATCTGATGCTATGACTGTGTTTCACTCATGTTACACTCATTTTTTTTAAGTGGTAAAATAAAGAAAGCAAAAAATATTACTCTAAAAAAACCTGAATGTTAAGGATAAAGAATAAAATGATACACAAAAGGGATCTGTTCCAAAGAAATCTGTAACAACTAGATAGCATTCCAGTATGATTGAGAAGTATCAAAAGCTTATGTAGAGACAGAGGAAAATGTAATCAAAGTACAGGTAAGTATTCCAAAATTTCCTAGGTCCAGAGGTCTATTGAACTATAGATTAAAATAGAATTTATTAAAAGGGATTATACAGGGAATGACTTTAAAACACAGAAATAAAGATATAATAAAGGAATAATAACTGTGCTATTTGGGGGGCAGATGGTGTCAACACTGGAGGCTCAGAATTGCCAACCTATCTATAATCTTCATTTAACCATTTAGTGCTAGAATCTAAGCTATAGGCAGCATATCCTGGAGATGGCCCTATCATATCTGTTGACAATTTGACAGGATAACCTCCATCACTGGAGCTTGTCAGGATAGTGATTTAAGAGCTTTTCTAAAAGAGTCTCTGCCTATGAAGATTTTTTAAAAAGAAGGCACATGCTAAATCCTGGCAAGATTGAAGAGGCAGTGTTAGAGAGGGGCCCAAGAAGCAAAGTACACCATTCACTTTCCTAAATAAAGCCAAATTAACTGAGCCATCTGTGCTGGGATAATCAGGCATTCTTAGTTTATCACTTTTGTATCACTTAGTATACCATTTTAGAAACAGAAGACAACTGAAGGGTAATTAAAGGTTCCAGTGGTTCTTTTTTTTTAAATTGAAGAATAATTTACAATGTTGTGTTAGTTTCAGATGTACAGCAAAGGGATATATATATATATATGTATATACATGTGTATGTATGTGTGTGTGTCTATAGTCTTTTCCAGGTTCTTTTCCATTATAGGTTATTACAAGATATTGCATATAGTTTCCCATGCTATACAGTAGGTACTTGTTATTTATCTGTTTTATATACAGTAGTGTGTATGTGTTAATCCCAAACTCCTAAATTATCCCTCCCCTTCTTTCCCCCTTTGGTAACCATAAATTTGTTTTCTATGTCTGTGAGTCTGTCTGTTTTGTAAGTAAGTTTATTTACATTATTTTTTTAGGTTCCATATGTAGGTAGCATCATATGACATTTGTCTTTCTCTGTCTGACTTCACTTAGTACGATAATCTCTAGGTTCATCCATGTTGCTGCAAATGGCATTACTGCATTCTTTTCATGGCTGAGTAGTAGTTCATTATACAGATATATATGTATATAGGTATCAGATGCTCTTTGGGGGGCAGATGGTATCAACACTGGAGGCTCAGAATTGCCAATCTATCTATAATCCTCACTTAAACATTAAGTGCTAAAATCTAAGCTATAGGCTGTGTGTGTGTATGTATCTCACAAATTCTTTATCCATTCATCTGTCAATGGACATTTAGGCTGCTTCCATGTTTTGGCTATTGTAAATAGTGCTGCTCTGAACTTTGGGGTGCATGTATCTTTTCCAATTAAGAGTTTTCCCCAGATATATGCCCAGGATGGGATTGCAGGATCATACACTAACTCTATTTTTAGTTTTTAAAGGAACCTTCATATTGTTGTTCATAGTGGCACCAATTCACATGCCCACCATGTAGGAGGGTTCCTTTTTCGCCACATCCTCACCAGCATTTATTATTTGCAGACTTTTTAATGATGGTCATTCTGACTAGTGCGAGGTGACACCTCATTGTACTTATGATTTGTATTTGTCTCCAGTGATTCTTAATGTCAGGAAGTAGTAGAGGCATTTGGTGCTGTGAGAGATCTTTTTTGGTGTTTCATGATTGTAGAGTAGGGGGCACTACTGACATTTAGTGGAGAGAAGCTGGGGTCCTTTAGTAGGCTGGAAAATGGCCCCTGTCCTCTAAAGACTATTCACACTTTCATTTCAGACTTCTGGCCTCCAGAACTGTAAGAGAATAAATGTGTGTTAAGCCATGCAGTTTGTGGTAACTTGTTACAGCAGCCACAGGAAGCTAATACAAGCGCTAAATCTTCTGTAATGAATGCAACAGTCCTACTCAACAAAAAATTGTCCTAGCCAAAATGCCAACACTTCCGCATAGCTAAATAGAGAAATCGAAAGTTAACTGAGTGAGCAGAGGAAAAGCAAGAAGGGCTAAATGATACAGATGAAATGAACAGTGATAAATTTAATCAAATTATAAATTTTACCTGTATACTCAGAGGTAATAACAACTTCTGATGGGTCAGCTGTAAAAACTTTGAACTCCTATCTTATTACATTCAGATTAAAGAACATACCTTTTTCAAAAGGGGAAGGGGATCTAATAAAACAAATTTGCAGATTTAAATTATCTGTGAACCTGTTTAAATGGGCTTATTTTGAGGTCCCAATATTATAGGTAGCAGCAGGACAGCTTAATCTAACCCAATGTCTTTGTTTGGGCTGCTATAACAAAAATACCACAGATTAGGTGGCTTAAACAACAAATGTTTATTTCTCACAGTTCTGGAGGCTGGGAAGTTCAAGATCAAGGCTCCAGCAGATTTGGTGTGTGATGCAGGCCAGTTTCCTGTGTGATAAACAAATGTCTTCTCACTGTGTACTCACATGGCTGAAGGGCCAGACAGCTCTCTGGGGTCTCTTTTTTTAAGGACACTAATCCCATTCATAAGGACTCCATCCTCATGACCTAACCACCTCCCAAAGATCCCATCTCCTAATATCATCGCACTGGAGGTTAGGGTTTTAAAATATGTATTCTGGAGAGGACACAAAAATTCAGTCTATAACACCTAGGAATCCGCAGCTACGGCAGGAGTCCCACTTTACTATTTCTCACCACATACACTCTTTCTTTATCCATTACCTTTTCTTCCTTCCATCTGCTTTAAGCTTGCTAATGGCACCAAAGCGCATTATTTACCCAGCTTGTGGCACACAATTTATCAGTGCCATCTCCTTGCTGCTGCCTTAGTTCACACTCTCTCCATTAATGACTTGATATAGGAAATAGCCCAAAACCTGTAATGCAATCCATGTCTCCACCACAGCTGGAAGAATGAAAAAACATTCCAAACTTTAGTAGTCCCTTATACTATTCTCTTCACTACTTTCAATGCCAAAAGAACAGTCTCTTCACCACTATCAAGGTATGGTACTGAGAAAATCTGACTGTGTTGCTCCCCTAATTAAAACTTTTCATCCAAGGCGGGGAGGGTATAGCTCAAGTGACAGAGCACATGCTTAGCATGCACGGGTCCTGGGTTCAATTCCCAGTACTGCCTCTAAAAATGAATGAATGGATGAATAAGTAAATAAATAAATACATAAATCCTAATTACCTTCCTCCTCAACAAAAAATAAAATTCAGAACAACTCCAAGATTTCTTAACATGGGTTACAAGGCCCTTCCTAATCTGGTGCCCACTTAACTCTTCAGCACCATTTATTGTATCTCCTCCTAGCTATGCTCTATTCATTTGGAATTATCATCAATTCCTTCAACTACTGCCTTTCTCTTCTTGTCTCTATATATGTGTAAGTCTGTCCCTCTCTCCTCCAGGTTTCTGCACATATTTCTCCTGTGAGAAACATCTCTCCTCCAGGTTTTAGCTAAGAAATTATTTCTTCTGGGAAGCCTTTCTTGACCTCCCTCTTTTGTGCTACTATAATAGCTCCTTACCATTATCCCAATGTATTATCATATTTATGTGTCTGTATTCCTGTTAATCTTTAAGTTTTCTGAGGACATACACCATGTCTTATTCATGGTAGTATCCTCAAAATCTTAACCATGCCTGGCACATAGTGCCGTATCAATAAATACTGAATTTATTACTAAGAATCTGTTCACAATTCACCAAAAAAAGTACCACCTCCCTAAATTTCTGCTCAGACTTCATTATCACCTTTGAAATAGTTCTCAAAATTCCAGAAGAGTTTTCTTTTAATATCTAGAACACTTGAAAACACCTTTCCTGACACAGAGAACTTTAAATACATCTTAATACTAACTCAAGAAAAATGCAAAAAGAATATGAATGGTAATTGGCCACAAAGCCAAATACCACAAACACCAGAGTTTCTAATGTCTTTAACAAATATGCATTCATTCAACGATTTGAAAGAAGGATTAAGCTAAGGGGGTTCCATAATTTCACTAAGTACATTCAAGCTTTATGGAATTCTATACTATCAACCTCTGGTACTCTTCTAGGCCTCCACTTTCTATTCCCTCACATTTTGGCTTTACCTGTTGATTGTTTATTTTTACCTCTTCTATAGCATCTATGTATCCCTCATCTCATGAATTATTCTGATTAATCTGTGCATTTTGTATGTGTGTGGCTGGATATCAGCCCAAGCTAGTGTTAATGGGATACTGCCATGATTCAAAACATTTAAAAAACTGTTCTAAAAAAAAAATCAAAACACTGTTCTTTTGGAATTACCTTTAGATCCAGTGGCATGTTCCTTTCTCATGTTTTGAAAATTGGTATGACTTCTGAAAGTAGTCAGCAGTCATTCAAAGCCATCTTTGAGAGTATCAAGGGAGATGAAACTGAGTAATATTGCAAAATGTGGCAGACTATAAAGTAACAGGACTGGTTTTCTATGTAGCTTCATATAATGCAATGGCACCAAGTGGTAAAGGTATATAGCTTCTCTGTGTGATCACTTCAAAGACAATCATTTATCTTGGTCATTTGATTATCAAAGAGTCTAATCATAGGGAAAATGTTTATGATATAAAGTAAATTGAAAATTTCAGAATTCTAAATTATGTATACTATGATCCACAATGTAAAAAATAATTTTAAAATAATTTATGAAATTAAATAAGTATGTAAATAAGAATTGGAAGGTAATATGTGAAATAAATAAGATTGCTATTGTGAGAATGAATTAGTGTTTCCTTTTTTCAAAATTATGTCATGGTGATGTGATATATTTTTAAATATCTTTTTAATTTTTAACTTAGTTTTTAATTTATTTTAATTTAATTTAGCTTTAATATTTAAATATTAAATATGAAGTCATACTTCATACTCACATACCACACATTTACAGAGAGAAGAGATTTGTTCTATTTAGTGAGAAATAAAACTTAAAATTCTTGCAATTTTTTCTTCTACTTCTAAATGCCACAGAAAAGGTAAGCCTCGCATTTTTGAAAATGCACTACTTTTACCAGAATATTGAGCTTCCCAGTAAGAAAAACCTTTTTGAAATGAGAGCTTAAGTTCTTAAGGCCAGTTTCATCTGGCAACGCACAAATGTCAAATACCTTTTTGTCAGAAATATTACAATTTAAATATATATGGACAGAATCCCCCAAATTTCTTAAGATACGTGAAAAGGATATGTGTGAAGGGGTCAATCATGTGTTTCTAATAATCAATTACTATCTTGTTAAAAAATAATTACTAGAAATCCATACTACATTAAGAACAATCTAAGGTACTTTCTCTTGCACACTTCCAGATACCATTGTCTACTGAGGGTCTCCAACTTGATTCAGGAATACAAGGACTTGTGACCAAGAAACAAGCCATGTAGAGTAACAGAGACAGAAATAAATCAAATAAGTGAGTCACATCATCTCAACCACATTTTTGGTTTTGTCTATATCCAACAAAAATGTTGCGTTAGAAGAAATAATGCGAGGAGGCTAAAGCAGTCTGAGTTCCTGAAGAGGTGGTAGTTAGCATAAAAACTGGAGTTAAATAGGTGGCATTTTAAACCACCTCTAGAAAATCCAAAGAAAAGATAATCATAATTAGTTCTATACCTGACTCACTAAAAAGATTATTCTATACAAACATAATGCAGCAGTATTAACTTATATACACAGTAATTTTCTAATTTTCCCAATAATGATCTGCTTAGACATTGGGAAATCAATTACATCTCTAATATAATAGTCCAATCACAGAAATTTTAAAATATTAAGAAAAGTTATCATCCCATTCCTCATCCCAATTTTATTATAAATTTTCCTCTACCAACTTTGACGTGATGTTTCATGCCCACAACCTAGACAATGAATGCAACATTTATTTATCACTGCAAAATAAAAAACAGAACTAGCTTTAACTATAAACCAGCAACTCATAAACAACCTGTAGTGGTTAAAATATAAAATTTTACCTAACCAGATCTTGCACGTCAAACTCCAGATATATTAAAAATGGAAATGTTCTCTGTATCTAACAAATTACCAGGTAAAGTATAGATCTGCTAAAGGGAGGGAACTAACATCGTGACCTCCTTCCAAAATGACAAACTAGAACGGCAAAATCACAATCAGGCACATGGAGTACTCTTCTCTCAAATCACTCCACAGAGAACTTCATCATTTGCTCCGCCCTCTAATAACTCATGCAAAAAAAGTTCAGCACCATCAGAGAGAAACAAGACAGAGAATTCATAGAATGGCTTAAGGGCCTTTCCTCCAGGCGGTAAGAGAATCTGCGTGTGCCCTTCGCAGGGGTCCAAAGCAAAAGAAAACCGAGGGTTTGGGGGATACTGACACACAGAAACTGGTTTTCTCTCAAAGAAGTTTCTGCCGTCATTGCTATTTTATCAGCAGGAGGCCCCGGCGCCATCGTCTCAGTCTTTATTATTTTATTATGGGGAGGTGGGAAACGCCACCAAGGGTTCCTCCAGGCCTTTCCTATTAAGGTTGGGGAGGGTTCCCCCTCATTCTTCTCTCAGAACCTCAGTCTTGAGGGTACTCCTGACCACCCCCTCTTTCTGGCGGCCTATCGTCGGAGATCCGTAAAGGCGCTGCCGAACCCACCAACCTCGCCGTTAAGGCGGGAGGGCCCGAGCACGCCAGGGCCACAGCGATGGCTCCGAGGGGCCCAGAAAGGGGAAGGGCAGGCCAGAGACAGGGGGGAGAATGACCTGGCCAAGGAAGAAAGGAAAAAGGAGGTGAGGGGATGCGCTGCACCCCAACTATGCACAGAGAAGAGGAGAAGATGATGAAGGAGGAGGGCGGTGGCCCGGGTGCGGCCCCCCACCTCTCCCGCCCCCAGGTCCCCGGGCCGACGGGGGCGGATGGGCTCGGCCCATTCCCTGAGTCTAGGCTGAAAGGGAAAACGGGTGGGGAGGTCGCCCTCCATACTGTGAGAAGACCGAGAACGAGGGTATGGGGTGCGCGGGGGGGCTGTCTCCCGCCTGAACCCGGAGACCCGACGCCGTCGTCGCCTCTTCCTCAGGAGAGAGGACGGGAGCCGTGGGTAAAGCCCGAGGGAGAAATGCACGAAGGTACAGGGAAGCCCGGGGCAGACCGGGCGCTCGCTCCAGACCCTACTCTCCACCTTCCGGTAACCGCGTCTCTTACCGGTGATGGCGGTGAACTGCTGAATTAACCCCTTCAGCGCCGAGGACGCCGCGGAGCCCCCGTGGGCAGCCATCTTACCGCCGCCGCCGCTGCCGCCGAACAACAACACAGACACACACGGACCGCCCTCCCCCACCTCGCCGCACGGTTTGCGCAGGCTCATTGACCGCCCCCTAGCTCCGCCCCTCCTACCCCGCCCCCCGCGGCGGTCAGCGCAGGCGCACTTCCAGACCGGTTCGGGAGCGCTCTCCGCTCTCCCGGTTGGCTGCTCGGTTGCTGCCTGCTGCTGCACCCTTCTTTACAACCTCTGTTGCCTTCCTTTCCAAGCTCCGAGGCCACTCTCATAGGCCGATATCACCGCGATATCGGTTCCTGGTTTCCGAAGGAAGCTTCAAGCTTGGCAGGCAGTAGATTCCCTGTCTTTCAGCTTCACAAGCTTTATTGACAGACTCAACTGCCGATGACAGTTTATTTTTTCTTTTTTGCAACTCCGGAGCCCTATGCTAGGTTTCCTGTAGCTCCCATCAAAATACAAATCCTACATCATCGCACCGAAGCGACTTTCGCACCTGTTCTCCAACCACTAAACTAATTGCTTGGCCCGTCCAGCAGAAGTAAACTATTAGAACCCTTCGTGCCAATAAAGCACAGGGCTCAGAGTCTGATACATAGTAGGTTTTAATAAACGATTGTCCAGTCCGCTTTCCTTCAATAAATACGTCAACACATCTCCTCTTAAGGTCTCAGTTTCCTCACCTATAAAATGAGATGTCATTTATGTAAAGAAGAAATGTATATAAGTATACACAATATAGGAAAGAAATGTATAGAAAGGTCACTGGAAAGGTGTCCTCAAATATAATGGTTACCTCTAGAGAGGGGAGCAAGGAGGGGGTGGTGAAAGGGGACTTTGAGGGATTCTTTTATCCTTTATTTTTAGGGTTTGGGGGAGGAGAAGAGGGGAGGGAGGTAATTAGGTTTATTTATTTATTTATTTTTAGAGGAGGTACTAGGGATTAAGCCCAGGACCTCGTGCATGCTAAGCATGTGCAGTACCACTTTCAGCTATACCCTCCCCCTATCCTTTAGTTTTAAAAAATATAATATGAGTATGTTATGTATATGATTTAAAGTACTTTAAAGAAAACAATTATAGGAGTACATTCAATCCTGATGATCCCCACCTTGAGGATAAAATTAAAGAGACTCAATTTAGGTTCTAGCCTCCCACCTCCCACCCACATATTTTGCATCTACACAGGAAAATGGCCCAATAAAAGATGAGTCATCTGGAGAAATGACCCATCCAAAGCACCTGTAAATGCACTATTGAGGTGAATTTAAAAATAACCAAGTCAAATCAAAGTAACCATAGGGTTATATGATTGGTGTATAAGAAAGCAGTCTCCTAATCAAAAGTATCGTCAGTTAAATGACAAACCTCCCAGGTTGCTACAATGCTCTACGAGGGTTGAGGAAACCTAGGACCCAGTTGCGGGTTGGGGAAGCTGTTTGGTACATATTGACCCAGAGGTGCAAAAAAAGGAAGGGAAAACCAGAGCAAGAAACAGTGTGACATCTTCCTTCCTAAAGGCCTTAATCCTAAAGTCTGTGTCACTGTAGCCAACTATGCAAAATCGGACTCCAAATAAAATAGTCCAACACCATTGACTACAAAAACTAGATACAATTATTCCTGCACCTCCATTAAATGAAGAGGCTAACAATGAGATCTGTATGTTTATTTCCAAGGTCTTAGGGTTCAGATATACTGATGTGGTTTTTAGATAAATCTTATGAAAAAGTGAAGATTGTGGCATCCACAACTCTAAAAAAGATTTTGTAGAAATTTTAAAAATAAGCTAAAAGAAAAGGAGTCAGCAAATTAATAACAAAACCTTGAAAAGAGTTTGGGGATTATGAAAGAATATGGAAGATCTTTAGAATCACAAGAAAATGTTTAAATATATCCCCCAAATCATGGAAAATATTTTCTTAAAAACATACATTATCCTCAGAAAGAAAATTAAACTGCAAAAACATTATACATTAAATAATGGAAAATAAAACAATACAGAGCAAATATCCCAAAGCTAAATGTCAGTTACTATTTGAATTCTTTCGCCAAATTACACTCGGATTTTGTTTTTGTTTTTAGGTCTGGTTTTAAGGCTCCCAGTCTCAAATAAATTTATAACATGTTACTGTAATTTAAGGGAATGACAGAGTAAATGAGCTAGAGGGGATATTCAAGGTAATCTGATACAACAGTTGTATTTTATTACTACTGTCCTGAGATTCAAAGAGTTTAAGAGAGTTGTTCAAGGTCACACTTGGTAAGGTAGAGCCTGGAATCCAAATCCTTTGAATCCTAGATAAATATACTATACTTTGATTGTAAAGCAAAATGACAGTATTTTTTAAAGATAATTAGATTACATTTTTTTAAAAATCCAACAATATGCTGTTGATACAAGACATATCTAAAACATAAGGATAAAGAAATATTAAGGGAAAAATGAAAAAAACACACAGAGGTAGTATTTAGGAAATGAAAGGTGGAGTAGCTACATTCATTTCAGATAAAATAGCCTTTAAAGCAAAATGTATCATTAGAGATGAAGGGGGTCACTATATAATGACAAAAAGAACAAATCACCAGGAAGATAAAATAATTCTAAATCTGTATGGACCTAATAACATGGCGTCAAGTGTACTGAAAAAAAATGTTTAAAGAAGAAATGACAAATGACAAATATACAATTTTACAACCTCCATCTCTCAGGCAAAAGTAATAAAGATACAGACAATACATATTCTATTCAAGCACCTGTGGAACAAAATAAAAATTGACCACAAAGCAATTCTCAACAAATGTCAAAGAATCATTATAATATGGAACATGTTCTCTAAATATTGATTAGTTAAATTAGAAATTAGTTTTAAAAGAATAACTTTTAAAAAAAAATCTCACATACTTGGAAATTAAAAACAAAGTGCTAAATAAGTCATGGGCCAAAAGCAAAATAAAAATGGTGTATCATTTAGGGTCCCCAAAGGTAACAGATGGTCAGGCAAATGATTTTTAAAGGAACACATTTTAAAGATGTGAGTGGGATATATGGGAATCTAGGGACAGTGGAGGATCTGGGACTAGCAACGGTAGAACATCACAACCTTTAGGTCTAAAGGGATAGGAGAGAGGGATTTACTGGA
The DNA here is from genome assembly GCF_009834535.1 of Camelus ferus. NCBI lineage: Eukaryota > Metazoa > Chordata > Mammalia > Artiodactyla > Camelidae > Camelus > Camelus ferus. Next base: position 61,509,400 of record NC_045696.1, read on the forward strand.
ATACCAAAGGAGAATCTTATTTGTAAAGCAGGCCATCTTTTAAGAAGCAGTGACCTTCTGTCAAGGGATGTAACCAGCCTCAGGCAAACTCACAGAGAAAAGACCAGCAGTAAAAAATACCCTGACCTCCCCCTCCTCCTCTCTTCCATCTCCTGCCAGGAACTTCCACTGGCAGAATCCAATTGGAAGACAGAGGACACAGCAGCCTGTTGGGCAGAGAGCAGCGTGGAAGGGAGAGCAAGTGAGTGGGTCTGGAGGAGTAAAGGGAAGTTGATTGGCACAAATGGAAAGTGGAAAATATTTCACTGAAATACATATAAGAATTTGTGGAATACAGTTTTAGCAGTACTTAAAGGAAAAAAGTATGTAAACTTAAATGGTTCTATTAGAGAAGGCTAGAAAATGAGCAGCTCAATAACTAATCAAGAAGTTAATAAATGAACAACAGAGGCTAACCTAGGGAAATTTGAAGAGGAAAGTTAGAAATCGATAAAATAGAAAACAAAATACAAAAGAGAGGATTCAAAAAACCAAAAGCTAGTTCTCTGAAAAAACAAATAAAATTTAAACCCTTTCACAAATTAGATTAAGGGGAAAAGGGACATAGTAGATATGGCAGTGATTTCAAAAATAAGAGACTATTATGAACAACAACTATGCCAATGAGTTAGGAAATAGATAAATGGCAGTTTCCTGGAAAAATGTAATTTAGCAAAATTGACTCAACTATGAGAAGACTTATGATGATTAATGAAATTGAATCTGCCACACAAACAAACAGACCCAGATGATTTCTACCAAAAAAGTTAAGTAGATGATCCCAAACTTATGAAAATTATTCCAGATAACTTAACATTGTAAATCAACTATACTTCAATTTAAAAAAATTATTCCAGAGAAAGAAACAAAAGAGACAAATAGCTAAAGAGGCTAGGCTAACCTAAATTTGAAAAACAAACAAAGCAGTAAATGAAAGTTCAGCCTCACTTATGGTTAGCTGAAATAATATTAAACTAAACCAATGTAAACAAAACTGAAAAAACCCTTAATAATCTAGGTAGAGAAAAAACATCCTCCACCTGATAAAGTATGTTTACTAAAAACACAGAGTAAACACCATTATAGTTAATAATAAAAACGTTTAAAGTCAACAACCCAATTTGAAAATAGACAAAGGACTTAAATAGACATTCCTCCAAACAAGATACACAAATGACCAATAAGCACATGAAAAGCTGCTCAACATCACTAACCATCAGGGAAATGCAAATCAAAACCACCGTGAGACATCACTTCATACCCCCAGGGTGGCTGTAATGGAAAAGTCAGATGATGATAAGTGTTGGCAAGGATGTGGAGAAACTGGAACCTCATAAGTTCCTGGTGGGGATATAAAACAATACGGCTGCCTTGGAAAACAGTCTGACAATTCCTCAAAAGGTTAATCGGTTACCTTATGATCCAGCAAGTCCACTTCTAGGTATGTGCACAAGAGAGATGAAAACATGTTTCCACACAAAAACTTGTAACAGATATTCACAGCAGCATCTTCCACAACAACTGAAGTGTCCATCAGCGGATGACAGATAATCAAAAGGTAGAACATCCACACAATGGAATATTTTTCAGCCATAAGAAGGAGATATAGCTCAGTGGTAGAGCACGTACTTCACATACTTCACATACTGGGTTCAATCCCCAGTAACTCTATTTTAAAAAAAAGTTAAAATAAATAAACCTAATTACCCTCCCACTAAAAAGAAGAGTTTAAAAAAACTTGTTTAACAAACAAAAACATTTGAAGTCAAAAACAAGATAGGTATACATTTTATCACTATTTCTATTCAACAATATACTAGATGTTCAAGCCTTAGCAGTAAGACAAGAAAGAATATATAAAAAGTTTTTAAAGAAGGAAAAAGTTATCATTATAGACTATGTGAGTATTTACATAGAAAATCTAAGCAAACTGACAAATTTTAGAACAGTAAAAGAGTTCAGGTACATTTCTGGGATATAAAACCAACATGCACATTTTAAAAATGTATTTTTAAAGATGAGCAGCAAATAATCTGAAACTAATTTTAAAAATACTCCATTCACAATAACACTAAAAAAAATGCATAGGTAGAGATTTAACAAAAATGTGCAAGGTCTTAAAAAATGATAAAGCTTTATTGATAGACATTAAATGAAAGAAATCTAGTAAATCATGTATAGAAGGACCCACTATTATAAAAATGCCAATTTTCTATACATTAATCAATAAATTCAATCTAATTCTAATCAAAAACTCACAAAAGTTCTCAAATATTTTAATGGATAATTTTAAAATTCAAAAACAAAGGATCAACAATAGTCAAGACTTTTAAAGTAGAAGAAAAAGGTGGAAGTTTTGCTCCATTAGATATCAAGAATTATTATAAAGGTTGAGTAACTAAGACTGTGTGGTATTTTGGGGGAATCGACAGAGTACAGAGTGAAGTCCAGAAACAGGCACAAACGTATATGGACACAGTGACAGAAGTGATTTTATAGATCAGTGAAGGAAAGAATGGATTAACCAATCAATGACCCTGAGGCTAAATAAAATAAGATCCCAGTCCCATATCAGATACAAAAATAAATTATAGATTTATTAAATATTTAAGTGAGAATAGCAAAACTTTACAACTTTTATAATAGCATACGTATAGGGGCTTATCCTGAAGACTCCAAGTCAAACTGCTTTGCGTAACTTAAGGAGGGGATGCCATGCACTTAGTGCTCCAGGGGGCGCCATTCACACAGACCAGGAGGCGATGGGAAAGCCCTGCAGTTCTGTCTCAGGAGGGTCTGATCAAGGAAGGTAAAGATTTCTTAAAGAAAACATAAAATCACAAGCCATAAAGGCAAAAAGTAACAAATTTGACTACATTAAAACTAGAAATATCTGTAAGGTAAGGGGGTGAGACTGAAATTTGACCCCAAAAATGAGCTGACAAGAATTTTGAGGAGTGGTATATACTGCAGCTATAAAAAGAAAATCCAAAGGATAAAAATATCTGTTGTTTTTTTTTTTTTTTACCTTTCAGGTGAACTGAATGTTATCACCACCGAAAATATGTATTACATTGTGGGACAGGCATTAAGCTGTTCAGAATACTATATATTATATCAGGAAATCTCAACTTACCTGGCTTAAATCATAAAAGTTAGGGCAAGGTCTGTGGCCAGTACCACAGGGCTCCAGGTCTGCTTCTCTCTTGACTTTCCCTCATCTGCCTGAGCTTTGTCCTAAGGTGGTAGCAAGAAAGCTGCAGCAGCTCCAAGCATCACAGTCACATTCAAAGAAGAGCCAGCTTATCTCTTCTGCTGTGTTTGTTTGTTTGTTTGTTTGTTTGTTTTAATTGAGAAAGGAAACATTTCCTAGAAGTCCCTTTAGGGACTTTCCTTCAAAATTCATTGGTTTGAATTGAGTCACAGTTTTGTTCCTAGAGCTGTCCCTGCCAAGGAATGTGAGATAAACATAACTGGTTTAGTAAAGCATATGGCTTCGTGGAGGAAGGTGGGTATTTCCCTAAAGTCTGGTGCTCTTTGGAAGAAAGAAGGAGGGGAATGGGTGTTAATTAGTCAATGGCCGGAATCTGCTCCATTCATAAAGCTGCACTCAGAGCATGATGAAATATTCCTCCGCTTCCTTTGCTCTGATTCTACTTTTCCCTAGAATCCCTCTGAGTAATATCTGACCTTTCCAGGTTCTTTGATACCAGGAGAATGGTGTAGGAGTATGTTGGTCATTGGAAACTCCTGTTTCTCAATATGAGATTTTAAAACTGGTATTTTGGTTTAGAATTAGAGTTTTCTGTTCCTACGGTTTTTACTATTTCGCGAATGTTGTGTAAACAGAATATACTGGATGGAGCCCTTTGAGTCTGGCTTCTTTCGTTTAGCAAAATACATTTAAGATTCATCCATGTTGTTGCCTATACCAGTATTTCATTCTCTTTTATTGCTGAGTAGGATTCCATTGTAAGCATGTTTACCTGTTTATCCATTCACCAGTTGAAGGGCATTTGGGTTGTTTCCAGTTAGGGGCCAAAGCTGTTATCAACTCATGTACAGGTTTTTGGGTAAGCATATGTTTTCACTTCCCTTGGGAATATACCTGGGTATAGAATTGCTGGGTTATATAGTCAATGTATGTTTGACTTTATAAGAAGCTAATAAACTGTCCAGGAGTTTTTAAATTTCATTTTGGGGAAGACATCTGTCAATCATCACCTCAACCAAGGGATCAAACTAAGCATAGGTCAACTAAGCATAGGTCAACCTGATATTTTGTATTCCCGATGTGATATATTAGGAAATACACAGCATCACCTATGACATATTGTCGGCAAAATTGTTAAGTTTCTGGGCCTAATTTCCAGACTACAAGAAATACAGGAAGATCAAGGAACAAGTTAAAGGACACTATGAGGAAGACTCAGGCAAATCCAGACCACAGACATGTCACAAGACAGCGGTGCTGGTCTCTTCAAATTGTCAATGTCATGGGCAGGGGCAAGCAGAGAGTGGGGGAGGGGGAAGCCAAGGTCATTTTCCTAGATGAAAAGGGAGTGAAAAGACAACCACCAAAGCAATGCCTTGATTGGATCCTAGCTGTAAACAAAAACAAAAACAAAAAAACAAAATAGCTTTGAACTTTTTTAGGCAAACTGAAAATTTTAATATGGGCTCAATATGAGATGACATTAGGCAATTATTAATTTTCTTAGATATGATAATGATGTTGTAGTTATGAAAAAAGTGTTTTTATTCCTCAGAGATACATTCTAACATAGTTAGGGATTTTTTTTTTTTTAAATGGAAGTGCTGGGGATTGAATCCAGGACCTTGTGCATGCTAAGCATGTGCTCTACCATTGAGCTACTACTTTCCCTCCTAGAGATAAAATATTATGAAGTCTGCAGTTTACAGACTTTTTCTTAGTTTTATCTTTTACTGAAGTATAGTTGATTTGCAATGTTAGTTTAGGTGGACAGCAAAGAGATTTTTTTATACATATACATACATATATATACAAATATTTTCAGATTTTTTTCCATTATAGCTTATTACAATAAACTGCATACAGTTCCCTGTTGCAATTCATTTTTAAATGGTTCAACAAATTTTAAGGTATATAAAATAGCTATGATAAAACGCTAACAATTGTTGAACCTAAGTAGTAGTATACAGGTATTCACTATACTGTTCTTTCAAAACATGATAATCATAGTTATTTTTAAATCTTTGTTTGATAATTCTAAAATCTGAAAACCTTGCATGTGTGTTTATTGTCATTTATCCTGCTTCTCATGCATGATGCCTGGGTTTCTCTGTATGTGCTCAGTTAATTTTTTTAATGCGAGGTGCCTATTTTTTGCAAAAAAATTCATGGGAATTCTTTGAAGTTAAGATTTCTCTAGAGATTAACCTTTGTTCCTGCCAACCATTTAGAGTCACTATGGTAAAAAATTAATAGAAACCTCAATTAAGTAGAGCCTGGAGATCAGAAGGGGGAGCTCTCATGCCCTGCCAAGCAGAACTTGAACGGAAGGAGAAAACTTTTTTCCTGGTGAGGACTCAGCCATTGAAAACCCTTGGACTCTTTATTTACTATAGCCCTCCCAACTTCCTTTTCCTCTCTATAAAAGCTTCTCCTTCCCTTGCTGTGTGGGAAATGCACGTGGCTCACCATGGTTGAACCCCCCTACCCCACCGCCCCCCGCGTTGCAATTCTCTGCTGATCCTGAATAAACCCATCTTTGCCAGAGAAATAGATGGCAGTCTACTTGCTTTAGGCCAACACTACCATACCAGGACCAATTTAAACTAAACTCGTAACTTGAGGGTTTCTGAACCACATAGGTGATATGAACTTGGGCTACAAATCAACATGTGGGAATTGCCCTGGGGCTCCAGCTTCTCAGAGACGGCACCCACTCCCCATTAACCATCATTGAGGCAGCCCTCCATGCAGCCTCATGGTGACAGGGTGTGGAAGTGTTATTTACTTCTGGTTCTCCCTCATCAGAGGGGTCCTAGTGTTTTGGGGGAGTGTTTCATACTATACTCCTTTTAGGGGCTAACTTGTATCACTCTCAGATTTGCATGTTGAAAGTCTAACACCTAACACCTTACAACTTGACTGTGGTTGGAGAGAGGGACTTTAAAGAGGTGATTAAGTTAAAACTTAGGGTGGGCTGTAATCCAATGTGACCGGTGTTTTTATGAAGAGGAAATGTGGACACAAAAGGAGACACCAGGGATGTGCACGCTCAGAGGAAAGACCATGTGAAGACACAGAGAAAAGGTGGCCATCTATAAGCCAAGGAGAAAGACCCCAGAATTAAACCAAACCTGTGGACATCTTGGTCTTGGACATCTAGCCTTAAGAACTGTGGAGAAGATAAATTTCTGTTGTTTAGGCCATCCAGTCTGTGGCATTTTGTTATGGCAGGCCTAGCAAACTAACACAACTCTCTACCTTGCATGGCCCTGGACTTTGTTATTGTTATTGTCAATGGAGGTACTGGGAATTGAACCCAGGGCCTCCTGCATGCTTAATTTATTATTTTTGGTGGGAGGGAGATGGTTAGGTTTTACTTATTTATTTTTAGAGGAGGTACTGGGGATTGAACCCAGGACCTTGGGCATGCTAAGCATGTGCGCTTCCACTGAGCTGTAGCTTCCACCCCTCTAGCCTTTGACTTCTTTACTCCAGACCCCAAGGGATTGTGAAAATTGAAGCTCAAGTTTGCCAGCGCTAGCAGGTGCCCTCAAAGTGGGGAGACTTCAGTGCTCCCTTTTTCTTTCCAAGATTCCACATTCTCTTGACTTTGGCCCATTAATTCCTTACTATCCTGTCATCTCTTCAATGAATATAAGAAATTTTGTTTGTTTTAAAACAGCATCCAGTATTTTTTATTTGCTTGTTTATTTTTCTTTCTTAAAGCCTTTACTTTTGAGACATGATAGGAAAATCTTACAGGAATACATGGAAAATACATGATCACAGCTGAAGGTGAAGACAGTTTAATCAGAAAGCTTTTTACTCCTGTCAGCTGATGCTGAAACTGAAGTTCTGAGTAGAACATGCTGCAGGGCTGAAAAGAACGGTAATTAGTATTCCTCTCCTTCTTCCTCACCCTCTCCTTCAACAGAGCCTATATCAACCTCCTCATAATCCTTCTCAAGGGCAGCCATGTCTTCATGGGCCTCAGAAAACTCTCATTCCTCCATACTCTCACCCACGTGCTAGTGAACAAAGGCACCCTTGGCATACATCAGGTCAAACTTGTGGTCCAGGCAAACCCAGGCCTCAGCAATGGCTGTGGTGTTGCTCAGCATGCACACAGCTCACTGTACTTTGGCCAGGTCTCCACCAGGTACCACAGTGGGAGGCTGGTAATTAATGCCAACTTTGAAGCCAGTGGGGCACCAGTGCACAAACTAGATGATGCTCTTGGTCTTGATGGTGGCAGTGGCAGCATTGACATCTTTGGGGACCACATCACCACAGTACAACAGGCAGCAAGCCATGTATTTACCATGGCAAGAGTCACATTTCACCATCTGGCTAGCTAACTCAAAGCAAGCATTGGTGATCTCTGCTACAGAAAGCTGTTCATGGTAGGCTTTCTCAGCAGAGATGACACGGGCATATGTGGCCAGAGGGAAGTGGATGCGAGGATAGAGCACCAGGTTGGTCTGGAATTCTGTCAGATTGACATTCAGGGCTCCATCAAACCTTAGGGAAGCAGTGATGCAGGACACAATCTGGCTAATAAGGCGGTTAAGATTTGTGTAGGTTGGGCGCTCAATATCGAGGTTTCTACGACAGATGTCATAGATGGCCTCGTTGTCTACCATGAAGGCACCATCAGAGTGCTCCAGGGTGGTGTGGGTGGTGAGGATGGAGTTGTAGGGCTCAACTACAGCTGTGAAAACCAGGGGGGCTGGGTAAATGGAGAACTCCAGCTTGGACTTCTTGCCATAATCAACAGAGAGACATTCCATCAGCAGGGAGGTGAACCCAGAACCAGTCCCCCAACCGAAGCTGTGGAAAACCAAGAAACCCTGAAGGCCTGTGCACCAGTCAGCCAGTTTCTGGATTCGGTCCAAGATGAGGTCAGTGATCTCCCTGCCAGTGGGGTAGTGACCGCAGGCATAGTTATTGGCAGCATCTTCTTTGCCTGTGATGAGCTGCTCAGGGTGGAAGAGCTGGCAGTAGGTGCCAGTGTGAACTTCATCTATGACTGTGGATTCCAGGATCCCTGGGCACATGCTTGCCAGCGCCTGTCTCACTGAAGAAGGTGTTGAAGTCATCTCCTCCCCATTGCAATGGTCTTGTCACTTGGCATCTGGCCATCGGGCTGGATGCCGTATTCCAGGTCGTAGAGCTCCCAGCAGGCACTGCCGATCTGGACACCAGCCTGGCCAACATGGATAGAGATGCACTCATGCATGGTGGCTACGGGTCAGCAGACTCAGGCAACAGCAGTAGACACTGGGTCCCGGTTACCATACCTGACAACCTAAGAGTTGAGGTAAGTAATGTACTCACATCCAGTATTTTTAGTTGTTCTCTGTGGGACAGTCTATCCAAACACCTCCCTCAACAGATCAGCTTTGCTGGAGCTGCAGCTCCATTATGGGGAGGAATTCATGTACTAAGAATGTCAATAGTCCCAATGACAGAAGGCTTCAAGGACAGAGGGAAGGAGGTGGAGAGAGAGGGGGACAGAGGACAGGAGAGAGGGAGGCAAGTGGAGAAAGAGGGACAGGAGAGAGTAGGAGAGAAGGAGAAGGAGAAACGAAAGAAAAGTCAAGAAATAATAAGATAAACAAATTTCTACTGTATAGCACAGGGAACTAATTCAGTATCTTGTAGCAGCCTACAATGAAAAAGAATATGAAAACGAATATATGTATCTGTATGACTGAACTATTATGCTGTGTACCAGAAATCGACACAACATTGTAAACTGACCATACTTCAATAACAAAAAAAGAAAATATTTTGTTGTTATAAACCAGTATCTGTGAATAGAAAAAAGCCAAGAAATAATAGATCAGATGTAGGAGGTGGATTAGAGGCAAAAGTGAAGGACAACCTCAAGTCTTCAAGCCTGGGAGAAGAGAGAAGGGTGGTTAAAATCAAGAAGAATAGAAGAAAAGTGTATTTTCAGAGAATGACCATGAGTTAAGAGTGGTAGTAAGACTTCAAAGGGTAAGATGGAAATAACATTTTCAGTCACAGGAGAGTTACCACCTGGTAAGTATAAATCTTAGTGTACAGACTCATGGAACAAGAAAAGCAATTTTATTTTTTCATAACTCAATTTAACTTTTATTATTTCCAGACCAGGGAATCTTTATGTGGTCTAGGTGTTGGGTAGCCATCATTTAATTTCCCAAATCTTCTGCCCATACCCTGAGGTTGTTTTGGGTTTTGTTTACCACCCTGAGACCTAGGTTTTAAAATTTAGAAGATAAGAATTGACTCCTTTCTTTTTCCTGTTTTCTACTATGTAATTAGCACTAGTTAGGAATGGCTATCAGTAACAGAAAGCTTGAACACTAGTGGCTTAACTAATAGAGAGTTGTTTCTGTTACATAATGAGAGGTCCAAGAGAAAGCAGGCTGGTTGGTACTGGTTCAGTGAAGTCAGGGCTAATAACTCTCGGCCTTGTGCTCCTGTTTACAGGGTAGTTTTTGCAGCTCCAGCCATCACATCTGTGTTTGAGGCAGGAAGAAAGGGGAAAGACAAGACAAAAACTTTCCCAGAACCACCTAGCAGATTTCTTCGTTATTCTCACTGGCCATAATTGTGTTTTAGGCCATGATTACAAAGAAAATTACATCTCATCCAAAAGTCGCCGACTTTCCTGATGACGGGACATAGGTATTTGTCCCAAATTAGATTCCACAGGACAGGAATTCCTTCTTACAAAGCAGCCCAGGCCTGTGTTCATGATGCCTGTGGTAGTTAAACAAACATATCTACAAATTCTTTGACATGACTCTTTTCAAAAAAATGGTACCTAATTCCTCTCTTCTTTAGTATATAGGCCAGATTTGATAACTTCATTTTAATGAAAACATGGCCAAAGTAACAGCATGAGACTTCCAATATGAAGCCATAAAAGGAATTGCAGCTTCCACCTTACTCCGTCTTGGATCACTTGCTCTGGGGAAAGCAGCTGTCATGTTATGAGGACACTCAAGCAGCTCTGTGGAGAGACCCACATGGCAAGGAACTGAGGCCTCTTGCCAGTAGCCGGCACTGATTTTCCAGTCCCAGCCAAATCTTCAGATGATTGCAGCCCTAAGTGACAACTTGTCTATAGCGTGAGAAGGAGTGCTAGCCAGAAACACTCAGCCAAGCCACTCCTGACCCACAAAAACTGTGTGAGATAATAAATGCTTATTGTCATTTTAAGTCACTAAGTTTTCGAGTAAGTTGTTACGTGACAATAGATAATTCATTCCCTTTGGGCTACTTGTGTTCTTAGGTAAGCCTGGATTCAGGGTGATATGATGGTGATCTGAATCCATGTGGATGATACCCCTTTGTAATCCTCCCAGAAAGTCTCCCAAGTGGAATGTTGGTTCCATTTCCTCCAGTCTCCACGGATGTGGCCTTCCGCAGAGATGGGTGAATCCTCTGATAGGTCTCATACACCTAGAGGAAGGACAGAGCCACTGACTCAGTCGAAAGGCAATAGGAGCCTCATATTTCAACCATGCCATCTGCCATCTTCCTTCTCAGACAATATAGGCCAGTTTCAGGGTCTTGGCTACTAACTAAGAGCGAAACTTGGTACCAACCAAACTAGATATTTTGGGGACTCTAATTACTTTCTGTCTTCTGGAGACAGTGTTCTTCCCAAAGACTGACTTAGTTTCTGCATTAATAGCTGTAGATTCATTTTGTGAATTAAGGAATTGTCCGTTTTTACCACAAATAGTAGTAGTGGTTGGGCATGGGGGTGGATTAGTAATGCTTACACTTCCCTAAACTCTTATCAGCAAACTTAGGGTCCCAAGTAATTCCTTCCCTGGGTGCCAGGGACTGGACAGTAGCTAGACACTAGTTTCATCCTCCAAAACTCAGTTACTCATCACATATCCAGGCCACCAATTTTATGGCAGATTAAGAGGTGCAACAGTTTTAAAAGGGTTTTGAGTGCCTCTCTTCTTTGGCAGCTGGGGTTAGTGCCATTGAAATTACTATTCCTTTCCTAAAAAGAAATTCACCCTGGGATAAAGGCATTTTAATGACTGCATTAGTTACATAGGGCTTCTGCAAATTACCACAAACCAGGTAGCTTAAAATAACAGAAATTATTTTTCTTTCACAGTTTTAGAGGCTAGAAGTCCAAGGTGTCAGTGGTATTAGGCTCTAGGGCAGAATTTATTCCATGCCTTTCTCTTAGCTTCTGGTTTCACAAGCAATTCTTGGCATTCCTTGGTTTAGAGCCATACAGCTCAAATCTCTGCCATCACATGGCATTCTTCCTGGGTGTCCCTGCATTTTCATATGGCCATCTTCTTGTAAGGAAACCAGTGATATTGGTCTCAGGGCTTGAAATAATCCACTATGACCTCATCTTTAATTATATCTGCAATGACCCTATTTCCAAATAACGTCACATTCCAAGGTACTGGGCATTAGGACTCTCTCTCTCTTTCTCTAAATATATATATTTAGGGGCATGTAATTCAATCCATAACGATGAATTCACTCATCTCTGATTTAGAAAATTTAATCATAAATGCAAACTCTAACAAGGGTGCTCCACTCTCTTTTATTACCTGTGTCTGTCTAGGAAATTTAATAATTCTGTAGGACTCTTTCATGCTTGTTCTCAGCACTGTCTGCTGGTAATTCTGAAATTAGCAAAGACTTCTGAGGGGTCACATTAGCTCTGCACACCAAATTTCCCACCAGATCATGGTCTTTATCTCTGGATGGCTTTGCGCTAATCCTAGTCAAGTGTTAGTATTTAGTCTTCAAGGAGATATGGGCTACCCTATAATTCTGACATCCTGGATGAGCCCCACAAATAGCTCATACTAATCTTGAATGAGAAGTAGTTGTACAATAGCTTTCCTCTTCCATAATTCAAATTAATTTCTACTGTGCCCTTGTGATCTGGGGTGGCAAGTTTCAACTGAGTTGGTTTCCTCATGCTTTACCCAGCATGGATTGTGCCTAAGTTCTAGGGTGCCCTGATTAGTCCCCCTGGGGGATATATGTGGTCCTTGGTTGTCATCTATTCATACCAGGATCTTTGAGATATTGGCACAGCCTGTCTGGTGCCCAGTGGCTCCCAGGCACCATGGAGTTCTCCCTTGTTCCTATCTGAAGGTTTCATTTGGGTCCAAAGGCCCTCAGAGCTACACATCTGAGTCACTCTTGAGCACACAGGAAATGTCTTACTCCTCCCATCCCACAATGGGGCAAGGCAAGTTCTAATGTTGTCTGCTCTGTTTCCATGCTGTTCTGGACATGTTTCTGAGACAAGCAGGGATCTGGGGCAAAGGATCTCCCTCTCTAGGAACAGATACTGCACCTGAGATTGTAATGCTTCTCCTTCTTCACCCCTTCTACCAGCCCAGAGAGTCTTTATTTGGGATGAGATCAGGGAACCCTAGCTTACTTGTGTGGGAGAAAAACTTTTTCCTCTACCCTTTAAGTTCAGTTACTGGGGCCATGCAAATTAAACTGACAAAAGACAGGTTAACAGAAGAAAAAGAACAGAGTTTATTTTCACATGCAACACACATACATGTAGGAAAACACAGTGATAAGTAACTCGGAGGAGTAGTTAGAATTTGGGGCCTTATATACCATTTTAATACGTAAAAGGGATGGGGGAGAAAGGCACTTACAGGAAGATAAATGACTTTTTGGAAAGTTTTTTTTTTTTTTTTTAATGGAGGTACTGGGGTTTGAACCCAGGACCTCATGCATGCTAAGCATGCACTCTACCACTGAGCTAAACTCTCCCCTTGGAAAGACTTTTTAAATTGGAGTTTTCAGGAGAATAAACAGGATATCAGAAAGTCATAATAATCTTTGTCTATACAGGTATGAATGGTCTTTGTGTCTCCTTCAGGGCCATAAAACTTCCCTGGAGGAGGAATTTGCGGTAGGTTTTATTCGTGTTCTTCCTTCTGGGAGTAGATCTGCCCTGATGAGAAATTTATTGCAGCCTTATTTCCAAGACACTGTTCCTTTGCGTCACATAAGGAAGCTTCGAGCAGGCTATTTTTCTGCATCTGTTGAATCTCAAATGTCTTCTTCAGCTTAAAATAATCTTTAGATCAAGTAGCATATTTTGAAGCAGCATATTCTGATCTGAATTTTAACCTTTCTTCAAACGCCTGAAGAATCTGTCATTGAAATTAGTAATATTTTGAGCACAATAGTAGTCACATAATGGTACATGGGAATAGGTGTCTTTTCCTTTCAACTACTGGTAGAAAACAGCTTGAGGGATGGTAGAGAAAGAGTAGAGGAAATAGACAACAGTCTCCAAACTTAAAATAAGACTGTCATTTACTAAGATCTGCAGACAGGAAGAGGAATTAGAGAAGCACACATACAGTTGAGCTTCAATTCTCTTAGTACCTTAAGATTACAAACTTTAAAAAGCATACCTTTATTCAGAACAAATATGTGGAACTAGTATAATAACTTGAGCAAGACATGGAGATTGGTTTTTTGTTTTGTTTTGTTTTCATTTTTCTCCCTGTTAACTGTTTTTCTCTGTGGTTCAGGGGTCTCTTGAGACACAGAGGAGCATGTAGGCAGGGGTCTCTTGTGTCATGGGAAATATACGAAGGCTCAAGGGAGCCATGGGAACCAATGGGTATGGGTCCATTTCATGGGATCATTTTTTTTAAAAATCAACTTTATTGAGGTATCATTTACATGTAATAAAAATATATTCATTTTAAGTGTACTGTTCAATGCATTTTCAAGATATGGAACATTTACATGACTTAGTATCTGGTGTGCTTCCTAGTGTAACTAACAGTACCAGCCAGGGGCCTGGCAAGAAACAGATGGCCCAGTTAAACTGGATAATTTGAGAAGAGGGATTATTTACAAAGGTGTGGGCATGGTGTAGGGAAAGCACAAGATGGTTCCTTGTAGCAACACCAGAGAGCTCCTCCCACGCCATCGGAGGGGCAGAGAGGAGGAAGCAGCTACCAGAACCTGGGAAGAGAGGCTGTGTGGCAAGGGAGACTATGTGGAAAGCACAATGTCACTGGAGCTATGACTCTCAGTTGAGGGGCACAGCCAGCCAGACTGCGGGGATCCTGGAGAGAAGTCATGGAGATGAATGCTTCAGTCTTACTCCCCTCTTTCTTGTTTCCTCTAGGGTCGCCTTGGCATAATTCAACTAGAAATCAGAGGGTAAGGGAGCCTCCAATTTAGTCCTTACAGCGTACAGTCCTCTTGGCACAGTCCCAGTACAAGGGTGAAAAGGAGGGGTAGTCAGGAGATATGTGTTATACTGCTTGGTGAGTTTAAGGACAAAGCAGCAAGACCTCTTGTGGGAAGGTGTTTTGGGGTGGTGTTTGGGGAGGGAAGGCCATGTCAAGCTCAGCAGTTTCTCAGTCCATGCCGTATGACTTATATTAGTTAACTCTTGATGCATAACAATATAAGCCTAGTGTCTTAAAATAACACACCTGTATTATCTCAGTCAGGAGTCAGCACACTTAGCTGTGTATTCTGCTAGCGTCTCACCAGGCTACAATCAACATGTTGGCCAGGGCTAGTTCTCACCGGGAGGATCCACTTCCCTGCTTGTGTGGTTGTTGGCAGCATTCAGTTCCTGGCAGCTGGAGTACAGAGAACTTCAGTTTTTTGCTGGCTGCTCAGTGGAGGCCGCCCTCAGCTCCTAGAGCCCTATCACAGTTCCCTGTCACATGAGGTTCCCCACCATGGCCTCAAACATTTTTTACCAGAATAACCAACCTGGGAAGCCAAAAAGGTGCAGTGGGGAAGAATGGGAAGTGCCATCCTGGAGCAAACCTCAGAAAAACATCAGCCAGCATGCATCTGCAGGAGGTCAGGGCCTTGTTCTGGGTGGAATTCCTGTGAGCGCATCTGAGAACAAAGACAGCCAGGCACAGTGTTGGAGAGGAAAGGTCAAAAAATTACATAGGTCCAGTGATGGTAGATTTAAGAGAGGGAATCCCTTTAGAAAGCAGAGGCAATATTCCTTGGTAGCAGCCATTGGTGATGAAAGAAAGGAAGGAAGTGGCTGGGGTAAGAGACTGCCAGGAACAGATTCTAGAGTTTATATAGCAAAATAACGAGAATAGCCAGAATAGTGTGAGAGAAAAAAAGAGCAATGAGAGGTGACTTGCTCTATCATAAAACTTCAGTAATTAAAACAATATGTTATCAATGCATGAGTGGATAGTATGCCAATGGAACAGGAAACCCAGACATAGACCCTAACATGTATGAAAACTTAGCATGTAAGTAGGAATCTCTGGTTGCTTGCAATAATGGATTTCTTTTTAAAATGGTGTTGGGCAAATTAGATAAACAATGAAAAAAAAATAAAGTTGAACCATACCTTACTCCCTATACCAGTTTAAATGCCAAATGAGTCAAATATTGAAATGTAAAAAATAAAACCATATAAAATACCCATGTATTGAAGGGAAAGGGTAACATCTTTATAGCTGCGAAGAAAATTCTTTCAACAACAAAAATCAATTTTTTTAAATGACTGAAAAATTAAACTATCTGAAGATCAAAAACTTCAGCATGGTGAAAAAAAAAGCCTCATTATTAAGTCAAATTAATGACAAACTGGAGTCAATATACAAGACCAGCACTCAATAACAAAGACCCCAATTCTGAGTTTATTGCTTAAGTAAAGGACAGGTATGCTGGTGGTCAGGTGACCAGCCTTGGGGAAAGCAAACCTCAGATCTCATGGAGAAATGTAATGGTGTTGGTTGTGCAGGAAGTGTGTTTACTGGCCTGAGACCATTGATGATTAGCTGACTTTCAAAGCATGACGCTATCACTGATTGGTTCATTTTCAGAGGTATGTTCAATGAAGCAAATTGTCATTGATTGATTAGACAGGTTTGTAACCTGTTCTGGTGGTTACCTGTGACCATGGCTATCAAATAATCAATCTTTCCCTTGGGGTGTGTGTGTGTGTGTGTGTGGACTTTTCCCATGGGGAAATTTTTTTGTAACTCATTACAAAGAAAGGGCCAATCTTCCTGATACATTAAGAGCCTCTTGAAATTGAGATAAAAGTCCAACAACCCAATAGAAAAATAAACAAAGAATACAAACAGAGAAATAAATGTAAGTGGTCTTAGAACAATGATGGGGGAAGAGAAAACCCAACCTCCACCTCATTCAAAATAAATGTTTTCTGTAGTAACTGCTGTCAAAACCCTGGAGAAAAACACAAACCACATTCCATAAAATTAAAGTAAAATGTCACAATAGCTTTTTGACATTTAAAGATGATTTAATGTAGAAGCCACCATTTAGAATAAATGTT
Organism: Camelus ferus; assembly: GCF_009834535.1. Taxonomy (NCBI): domain Eukaryota; kingdom Metazoa; phylum Chordata; class Mammalia; order Artiodactyla; family Camelidae; genus Camelus; species Camelus ferus. The sequence goes on from NC_045696.1 coordinate 61,525,992, forward strand.
TCAGAAAAATACATGATGCACAGGTTATTTTTTTTTTTTTAAGCCAAAGCAAAGAGGCATGGTTTGTTCAGTAATAATCTTTTTGGTAGCTTTTGCTACTAAATTAAAATTGCCACTTGTCCCCAACTAAAGACCTAAGTTATTAGGTAATTAGGCCCCTCATTGATTTCTTGGTTTGTGGCCTGCTTATCAGTGCCACAGAAAATTTTTTTCTTCTAAAAATGAACCAGTTAAATTCATGTAACTTATAGCTTTACACACATAAAAGCTTTAAATACATTTTCTAAGCATACGCCAATAGAAAGAATCAAATATTTTTGGTTTACAAGGTGCTTTTCCAACCAGTTATTTTTGAGATACTTATGTTTTTGAACAGTTTTCAATTCAATGAACTCAGAATGCACTTGTATAAACTACTTCAAGCTCTCTGGGAGTAGAAAGATTCTCTCATGTTAAAACCAAATTAGTATTATTTCAGTGCCTCTTGCTAAGATTATTATATAATTTTTTTCTTTTTTCTTGCAATTTAGGACTACTCTGGAAGGTTACTTCATTGTGATCTACTTCAATTACTAAAATGCCCTCCCTCCTTTAAATCTTACTCTGGTGTTCTATTATTTCTAGAGTGTACCCCCCTAGGAGCTCTGGGAATTTTGTGATGATGCCTGAGACCTTAATTTTCTGTAGAAGAAATTTCAGAGGGGGATTCTTGGCATCCCTGTAGGTAAGAATTAGAAAGTTTGTAGGGACTCAGGACAGTGGTGGCTTTAGCTGATAGTCTGTGTACGGGTGGCACACACTTTTTTCTTCATCATCTAGTAACCAAACTCTTCTGTTGTGTTTCTCAGCTTTGAGGGTGGCAGCCCCTCTCTGCAGTTATCATCTTTGGCTTATCTCAGTGTTTCCTTTTGCCCCAACACCTGTCTAACCAATTCCCTATACTGCATACCCTCTAGTGAAATACCTATTATGTTTTTTTTCCTCAAGTGGATCTATCAATAGACCCAGTAAAATCTACATTTTTCTAGTATAAACTGAGCAGGGAGTGGGATTCTCATCCTGATCCTGGGACTCAGGAAAGTCCACGCTCAGTCTGTCTGACTTGTAGTAAAAAACAGACACCCTAACTTTTTATGGGTCTTAAGAGAGGAAGAGGAATGATACAAAAGATAGACCCAATTTATGATCCCCAACTGACAGAAAACCTTTTGGATGGAACTGGTTTCACGGATAGAGTCTAACTGCAGCAGCCTGGGACCATAAAAGCCAAGTTAAAGTGAAATGTAAAGAGAAGGGTGCCCTCAAGTGAATTCAGGGTCCGTGTTGCTCCAAGTCCTGCCAAAACAAGGCATAAATATACTGAAGGGGAAAAAAAAGACTAAAAATTAAAGTCATGATTCTTTATTAATCTTTACACAGGAATTAAGAAATAAGTAAACATACAGTAGTAGCTCAATTCCTTTCAAAGTTTGTGGTATTTTACACACCTTTATGTACACCAAATGTATAGAAGCAGTATAGGAATCTGAGGAAGCCACAAGGTATTTCCAAGAAATGGTTTCCTGAGGCCAAAGTCTCCTGTCATCTGGGAACTGTGACAGAGAGGAACTTATGAGCAGGGGTTTCTTGTTACATGGTGCTGTGGACACATCTGGCAGGAGAGAGGTCAGTGGAGTCTCCATGAGTAGACAGAAGGTAACTGCAATTTACTGGACGCTGTATGTGGGTACTTATGGTCGCACAAAGTCACGGGATAAAGTGAAACTCTCTTCAAAGTGGGACTGGTGGAGTGATGAGGCTGCAGGATAGCCAGGAGAAAAGAACTATCACTTATTAAAGTTCATTTTTGAATCACGGCCTGCACCAGGTGCTCAATGTGTATTACTTTCCTTCACTCTTGATAGCGACTCCGTTAGTTACACTGATTCCCATTTACAAATTAAAGTAATTTGAGGGGGAGCATATAGTTGTGTTGATGGTCCAAAACTTATGCACGAATTACTAGTCCCATAGTTCAATTCCTTATGGAATAAATATTTGTGAACTAAGGAACCTAAGAGCCATTTAAAAGCATTCTTAGCTCACAGGCCCTACAAAAATTGTCAGCGTGCAGATTTGGCTTGTGGGACATAGTCTGCACACCTCTGTGCTAGGGCTTTCAGTTGAGGCCTTAGTGTGTTCAACAGGCTTCCTTTCCCTGGTAGGACCTGAACTGTTCTTGTCTCATTAGCACCTTGTACCTGATGACAACTCCTCTCTGCTTTTCAGAGGTTTTCAGCCTTTTGGCCTCTGCTCTGAACAGTTTCAAAACTGTGATTATCTCTATGGGAAAGCCAACCTTGTGTTTGATGACCCTTGTGTCACTCTAGCTTCATGAGATGGCCAAGAGCTCTGCCGGTTTCTCTGTTCACCAGCAGCAGCCCTGAATCTCAGCCTGCATTCAGAGTAGGCACATGCTATGAGCGAAAAAGTGGTTGCAAACATCAGTTCACCTCTCAAGTCTTCCCTCTCTAGAGTCTTAGCGCCAACTTGGTCCGCATTGTTTCAGTAGCTTTCCGATGCTTTTAAGTAGAAAATTTTACATTTTTTAAATCTGGCTTTTCTTATTATTTTCAGCAGGACTACAGGTTTGCTGCAATGCTACCTGAAAAGCCTAAGATTTGCTTTTCAAATAATTTTAAAATAGTACATTAAAGCCAAATATATTCAAATTCATTTATAATACTATTTCCAAAAATTCACAATGCTAATTATTTTTTCACACTGAAAAACCTTCCTGAACTACAACTCTTAGAATTTAAAGGCAAAAAAGGACTATCCAGAGTGGTGCAGGCTGAGATGCATAAGTTTCCTTTATCTTGCAATATTTTAAGAACATTTAAATTTTGACTGATACAATAGATTCAATATGACTGAAAATTCAAAAAATATAAAAGAACAATAGCAAAAAGTCATTCTTTCATTTATATCTCCCAGTCACCCAGTTTCTCTCCCCACTGGCAACACTGTCTCTCTTGTTCATACATATATTTCTCTTTTTTTGGACAAATGGTTGCTCACTATATATGCTATTCTACAGCTTGTATTTTTGGTTTACTCTGTATCTTACAGTTCTTTTCACATCAGTAAAGTAGGTTTTTTGTTTGTTTAATTGCAGTATAGTATTCCATTGTACCATCATTTATTTGGTGTGTATTGATATGATTAAGGTTGTTGCTAAGCTTGTTATTACAAACAATGCCATACAAAAGTATTTTGTGCCATTCTACATATATGTGAAGACAGCTTTAATAGAGGAAGAATTGCCAAGGTTACCTCTCTAGGAATTTTAAATTTTCTATTCATACCAGGCAACATATAGAAGTGCCTATTTCCCTACACTCTTGCCAAGATTAAAACAAACAAACATGTATCAAAGCAAACCCCAAAAAGCACCTTTATCTTTACTAATCTGAAAGGTGGAAAAATATATGAGCATTAGTATAAGTGATATCATGCATCTTTTAACACATTTAAAAGCCATTTACATTTCCTTTCCTTGAACAATGTTTCTTGGGAAAAAACTTCTCTAGTTTTCCTTCTGGGTTGTTAGTCTTTTTCTTAACGTATTGGCAGATACTTTATTATAAAGGAAATTAGCTCTTTGTGATGAATTGCATCTTTCTCCCCTAGTTTATGTATTTCAATTTTCCTTTATGATAGTTTTTGTTATGCAGAACTTTTAATTTTCATGTGTTAATTTTTACCTGTTGTAAACCACAGTCCATTTAAATTTTTAATAATTATTTAAATTTCTAGATTCTCAATCTCTGCAGTTTTAGAACTCCCTGAGAAATTAAACACTCTCATATCCCTTCCAAAGAAATGGGAGAAGTATCCATACATTCTAATGACTGACACGAAACATTTACTAGTTTCCCACAAAAATGCATAATTTCTCAGAACGACTGAGAAATTAAACTTTTATCTTAAAACCGACTTTAGTCAGAAAGATTTCTTCACAAATAAGTGGTTAGATATGTAAATCCTAAATACATTACCCTATTTTTCCTCCTTTTTTGGTCATAGACTATTCCAGGAAGATTTAATTACATAACTTTTGATTTGAGGCATTACAACAATGCCTACCCTAAACTGTAAAGTGAAATTGCTCTTAAAAAATACTGGTTTGATGAAAAAAGATTTTAGTCTATTTTAGACAAATTTGATTAGTTTCTAACTACATTTCATTTCAGCACAATCATTACTCAGAAGGCAATCACTTTTGAGAAAGGGCAAACTAAATTTTAAATCAGCATCAGAATTCTACCCATAATTACCCAATCAATATTGAAGTGGATGCCGTCAAGTATGCAGATTTCAGTTACAAAATTGGAGGAAAAAAACCCTTAATAATGTATAGAAATACTGATAAATTTAATCTTGAATTTTTACCTCTAGGACATTTTATTGTTATTTACCTTAAAAGGATGGCTAACTAGACATCAGAAGAAATGCTGTTAAAACTATTGTTTGTTTGCTCTAAGTTGTTCACATTAATGAAACATAAGATCAATAGTTTCTAAGTTAAATTCACAAAATGAAATCACTACCTTCTGATTTAACTTTCATGGGTAAGACAGGGCCAAACTCAAGTATCATACTTTCTATTTTTGTCCATAACACAAGTAAGTCAGTATCAATACAAATGATAACATAAGGAAATAAATACATGGTTAGTCAGGTTGTACAACGTAGATACTGTGATATAACTCTCAGTAAATTCCCATTTTTCCCCTTGAATAGCAGATTAGATACAACGGTGCAAAAACTCACATTTTCTGTGTCATTTAGCAAAGAAAGACAAGGAAGAAGACTTTGCCAAACAACACATGCTACTCTATTTTGGACCCAGTCATCTGATCATCTACTCAGTTCCAATGCTTCCAAACTGTCAATCCAGTCCACTCAGCCTTATCCCAACTCTTAGGCCCTTTTGTATCAAGAATCTCGCTTCATCTCTGTCAGTTAATCCCTAATTTTCCAGAAAACTCTGATTCTTCTGACTTCATGTTGATCCAAATCCATTTTAAATCAAAGAAAATGCTGTAATACTTAAAAAAGTAAAGTGGAATAGAAATTAGATTACTTTAGTGTTATGGAAGATGCATTTCATGAGCTCTGCAAATACATGGGAAAGTTGCAAGAAACAGATTTTAAACCCTGCCTGGATTCCTTAACTACTTGGTTATACTATAAAGTTGCTTTAATTACTAGGCAGGACAAAAAGTTGAGCAAAGGCCATAAAATATGCATTTTTTAGGAAATGCATGGAAATGATTTCTTGGGAGTCAGCCAAGGCATTTTTATATCCATAAGGACTGTCAACTTAGTACATCACAGTTACTAAAAAAGGAAAGGAGCGGGATTCTTGCTTACCACTGAGTTTGGCAGAAATACCTTCATATATTTCTCCCTTATAATCACAAGGATTGTCCTGTAATTGAGGACAATGAGTGTGCCCACAGAGCAGAATTAATAAAAAAAAAGTTAAGAATCTACAATAGAGAGCTTCACAATCCAGCTTTACTAGATTATAAAACACTCCCTTTACCCATGCATTACTTTGTGTATCTCTGAAACATCTGAAAAATACTTTTCTGTGACTTACTAGGCTGTAGGGAATGAGCAGTTTTAGGCACATTACCATCATCTCTAGTAGAATTTGGTATCTTTTTTCCATTAACTGAACGTTTAAACTGGATCTTTAAAGAAGGTTGCCAATTTTCATTTTTTGAGCCTCTCCGAGGTTTTGGATGCTCCAGATCAGTTTGTCTTTTGAAGTTCCTATCTTTGGAATTCTTCCTCTGTCCGTTTAGTAATCTGTCTGGAGGTGAGGATGTAGCACGTAACTGATACTCATCTGGGGATCCTTTTTGCCGGTTTGGCCTCAGTCGTTCTTGATCCACCTCTTTCTGAAGCTGTAATGCTAATAACCTGTCCTGTTCTTCTTGTTTATGTCTCTCAAAAAGTAGATGTTCCAAATCTATCAGTTTTTGGGTAAAGTTGATTTCTGTGTCCTCTTGGTCTGAGGAAGCTTTGGGGAACATTTTTCTTCTTTTTGCAGAAAAGCATGGATCCCTGGCTCCTTCAAACAAAGATTCCTGGTTTTTTCTTTTGGAGATATCTTTATTGATCAGTAGGCGAGACTCCTCATTTTCTGTCTCAACTGTGTCATTTCTAATTATCTGTGTCATATCAGATACAGTACAGCCACTCTGTGTTTTGCCACAAGGTTCATCTGCAGCTTCTCCAGAGTAGGGAACTCTGGCTTTAGGTTCCTCATGATTTATGACACATAATTCTTTACCATGATTGCTTGATCTTGTTTCGACTTTTCCTTCAAGGCACCATTCTCTACCACTGGCACGTAACTGAGGCATAGGTGACTCCACTGAAGATTTTGCACATTGTTCTTGAATTTCAAGGCATATCTGAGGAGAGAGTATTGGCATATCTTCCTCCATTTCTATGTCTTGCCATGTAGGGCTATTTACATCACTGCTGTCAGTTTCCTGGAGAAAACAGAAAAAGACCAAATAGGGGAAAATATCAAGTCATAATATGTAAGTCTAATTACACTGATACTATAGCAGAGCTGTCAGCATAAGGTAATTATTATTACCAAGAAGGTATATTAATTCTTAATAGTATTTCTATTGTGTGCCAATTTAGACTAAGGTATTTCTTCATTTTCATTCCCATGAAAACCTATAGATTAAAACCCACAAACTAGTTATATATATATGGCCAGGAGCTGGCACCATGACCTGACCTCTCACTTTATAAATTTCCTCTACACTAGAGGTTTTTAATCCCTTTTTGTGTCACAAATCATCCTCCCTTTGGCATTTTTGTGAAGCTTACAGACCTCTTCTGAGAAAAATAGTTTTAAACATAAAAATAAATACATACAGTTATAAAGGGAATAATTTATAATACAATTATTAAAATCTTATAATTTATGATGTAATAAAGCTTATCTATTAAATACATTAAATATTAAGATCTAGTGGCAAGTCTAATAACTTATAATATTGGAGGGATGAATATAAATGATACTTTAAGAGATCTTGCAAACAAATGTAATATGATTAAAAACCTGTGCTTTCTACTGGCAATAAAGTCACAGGTACTGATAACATTATTATGGTTTGCTGCCAACATTCATAACTAAAGGAAACACTAAAATGAGAGGTCAGGCAAAAATGAAAACAACTTTTTCTTCTATCTAAGTTCATATGTACTCCGTGGATTCTACTCATAGACCCTAGGTTAAGAACCCTTGCTTTGCCAGTATAATTCTTCTTCTCACTTACAGGTCTTAGGTATGTCAAGACCTAGGATTATTTTTGACCATGTGAAAGCCTTAAGAAGAAACGCTTCAATGAGAATTTGCTCCACAACAAAAATTACTCCTTGTTGTTGGAGACCTTAAATCTGGTTTTTTTTTTTTAAACACCTACTTTGCTTTGCATTTATCATCACTCATAACATTTCTTATGAATCAATGTGGTTTGGATTGGACAAATTCTAGGCTGCTTACTTGATTTTGCTGTGAATATTAACATCAGGATAGGAAAAAAAATCCCAGCCCTAGAATGCATCTTACATCAGTCCTTAGTTCTAGTATGAGCCAAACTATCTGGACTTGAATCCTCCCTCTACTCCCTCTACTTAAGGGACTTCGGGAGTCTCTTATCTCTGCATACCTCAGTCTTCTCAGCTGTAACTGGGCACAAGAAGGATACCTTACAGAGCTAGTGGTTGGATGAAGATTAAATGTTGGTGTTATAAAACCACCTGGCTGAACTGAAAAAATTTTAGGAACCCATGAGTAAAGGGTTAACAAAACCTCTTCTCTGTAGGAAATTGACTTTGGTGTCAGCTCATCTTTCTTCATTCTATTTGCTTGGAAACCCGATAAAGGGGGAATGTCACATGTGTTACTAGGCCACATAGCTTATGGTAAAAATGACCCTTATTGGTGAACTGCATCTGTACTAGGAGACCTATGAGTGGTCTATAAACATGTTGCAGGAAGCCAAAGCCTGGGGCTTCTTAAAGTAATTTACAACTCCTTTGACTGGGTGTGCCCTTTACCAGGACCCCTGGAAGCTATACCTATGAATTGTTACAGTAAATAACTGACTCTTATGGGGCATGGGACTTCCGAACCTGGGTGGTTACTATACTCTTCTGCATGGTCTCATTTCCAGGCCATCACTTAGAAGCTCTGTAGTAATGACTCTTGTTGAACAGCGATGCCTGATGCTGCCCTACTAGCATGCTTTGTTTTCCATCCTGTAATCTTTTAAGGGAAGCTGGTACCAGGGGTAGCCTATCCAGTTTTGTGAATTTGATTATCTACGTCAGGGATCTACAAACTGTGGCCGATAGGCCAAATTCAGCCTGCTGCTTGATTTCATAAATGGTTTTACTGGAACAAAGACAAGCGCATTTGTTTACATATTGTCTGTCGATGCTTTCACATGACAACAGCATCATTGGACAGTTGGGACTGAGACCCGGTGGGCTGCAAAGCCGAAAATATTTACTATCTGGCTCTTTAGAGAAAAATTTGCTGACTCTTAGTCTAGGTGAGTCTAAGATAATTAAGAAATAATGTTCCATTTAGTACAGTGACTTTAAAAAGAAGTTAGGAAATGACAAGTGTTAACAATTTATAGCATTAGTAAACTTGCTAAACCGAGAACATCTGTAGCACCCACATACCATAGACATGGAGTTTTTCCTGTCTTCTTGTGCAACTTCAGACTGTGATGCTGACCCAAGTTGAGGTTTAGGTGACAAATACCTTAAAAAAAAAAAAAGTTTGCCAAAATCAAATGCTTTAAACACAAGTGGCATGTACCACTAGCTACCAGTCTGTGAGTCTATTTTTTTGTTATGGAATTGTCATTTTAGATATATTTTCAGCCTGTCTTCTTTATCTGATACGGCATTTAAAGCCTTCTAAATGCTACTTCAGTCACATCCCGTAAGTCTTGATGTGCAATATTTTCAGTTCTATATTTCTATCAAGATTTACTCTTTAGCCAATGAGTTACCTGGCACTTTTTCTTAATTTCAAACACTTTAGTAAGCTTTTTGTTAATTATTTTAAATTTGATTCATATAACATAAAATTAACTATTTTAAAGTGTACATTTAGTACAAAGTTGTGCAACCAACACTCTATCTTGTATGTTGCTGTTTTATGTAAGAATTCTTTATATATTCTAGAGACTAGACCTTATCTGTATTTAACTTTGTTTTAACTTTAATCCACTAGTTTCTCAGTTTCTTCTATTTCTGCTTTTAAATTCATAAGTTTATTCTTATATTTCTAGTAAATTTTTATCTTTAAATATTTCAAAGTATCTATTTAGATTCATTACAGTTACATTTTTTAAGCAGGAAAGTACTATATCAATACGAAGTATCTCTGCTTTTCTCCTTTCAGTGGTTTTTCTCTTGATTTCTACTTTGCATATCAGCATTAACAACACTGATGTTGCATATCTTTTTTCTCCCTTAATAGCAACCACTTCCTTTAATGCTGCCCTCTTCCCGCCAATCTCCATCTCCCCATCCCAAGTCTCCACCACCCCAAATCCTAAATTTCTATGAATTTTGGAAGGATGCAAATTACCTGCACATATTTACGCAGTTGAACCAAAAGCCCTTACATGTTTGACGTCTAGATTGTAGTTGATAAACTACAGTTGATAAACTGTTTCAACTATGAACTACTATTGGAAAGCTTATACACTTACAGAGACATCAACTCTTCCTGCTGCTAGCTAGAGGGGCGCTGTGGGGCAACTAAATTCGCTCTACTATTGACTACCTGACTGATTTGTTTTGTATAGTAGAGAAGAAATATAATCCATAAACTGGGGAAAAAGAGAGTGTGGGGGATGCCAAAATTGTAAACTCCTTCAATGAGGATGACCTTACTTGGGACCAGCTTTTCTCACTTGAATCTAAGCCAAAAGAAAAAGGAATCCAATTGATTAATTTTGAGAAAATAGGAACAACATGGAAATCCTGAGCAATCAAGATAAAAAAAGCTTCACATCTCTGTGCTTAAGATGCACAGGATGTGAGCATCTCTCTTATTTTCACTTTACGTCAAGCTTAGACCATGTGGAGGGTTTTCATGCAGGGTTGATGGATCGATTTTGATCAACAGTAGACTCTATGAACAAAAATCTACAGTAGGTGGTCAATAAATAATTGATAGTCATGTTCACTTACTTCTGAATATCTCCAGTGTTTATTTGTTTGTTCTTACTTTTCTTTTGTGATTTGGTTGTGACTGGATCAGATTTTCTGAAATTCAAGGGCGAAGCCAAGATGCTTCCCTCACAGAAATTGTTCTTGAGCAACACAAAAAGCATAAAACAATTTTAAAATAAATTATTAATTTGACTAATTAAATCAGAATCCACAACAGAATTTTTCAGAAATTATGCTATGTTTAAATTCTGTACATCCTTTGAATAATACTGACCATGCAAAAATTAGTATGAACAAGATTAAGTTTACCTAAGTTGGTCTAAATTCATTTTTACTCTACATTATAAACACAAAGAGCATGATGATACTAATCTCATTAGCTGATAGTTTCTGCTAATTTTTCTAATGAATAATTTCATATATTTATAACTACCGTAATCTGTAGGGAAAAATTCAAAGAGCTGTGACTATACCTGGAATAAAAGTCATTTTATGTAAAATAACTTAATCTGGGGATTTAAGGGCATACCAATAAATATCATGAATATTTACTTGTGGTCCTAGTCTCGTAAGTTTCTTACTACACCACTGGAAAATTTTTTTTAAAAAAGGTCAGCAGTGGCCTTGAACCACCAAACTTTTACAAGTAAACCAAAAATTATTCTAAAATATCAATAGATCTGCTCTTATAATCCCCATGTGAAAACAAGAAGAATTAGAATTAACTCTTGAAATACAAGTAAAATTGACCTCAGATTTTCCTCTCTGATATATTTTTTCTTTCCTATCCCATTTGTTATTCTTTCGGCCTGCGTCTTTTATTTAATTCTCAATTGTGTACCATTCCGAAGCTATCCCACTTATATCTTAAAAGGAAATATATTTTTAAAAAGGGCATATAATCTAAAACTTAGGTATATTATTATGAATGGTAAGCCTCTCAAATATGGAAAAAACAAAACCCCAGTTCTGGATATGCTTCATTTTGGTAAATATATTTTAAGATATTTGTTGTTTGAAAGCAGAGGAATTGTTTTTAGAGGCTCAAGCCTGAATGCATGTCACACTTCCCTGGATGCCTCTGGGAATGGTATCCCCTAAATCCCATCCCCAGGGATTCTGATTTAGTAGATTTAGTATAGGAGTTTGCATTTTAAAAGAACCACAGGTGATTCCACCAGGTTCTTTCAAATCACTCAGTCCCCATTGTATCCTATGGTCTTAAAGTATGTGTTTTATCATCCTTTCTTAGTTCATTGTCCCCTAGGCAGTAATTTAACTATAGCAAGATTAATAAAATCCAGGTTTTATATGTTACTAAAAAATTTAATGTGCTTCACTTGCAAAAAGTGATTTGCATCCTGCAAATGCCATTACTAGAAAAGAACTTTAGATAGACTATATGTAGTAATACAAAACACCTCTAAGAAATATCATGTGAAGAAGGTCAGGAAAAAAACAGTGTGATTCACACATTCTTTTTAGGTAAACAAAGTTGTAAGAAACTATTAATAGTTTCTTCTGTATAACATAGGGAACTATGTTCAGTATCTCATAATAACCTTTAATGAAAAAAATATGAAAACAAATATATGTGTGTATATGCATGACTGGGACATTGTGCTGTACACCAGAGACCGACACATTGTAACTGACTCTACTTCAATTTAAAAAAAAGAAAGAAAAAAAAGAAACTGTTAATAGTGCTAACCTTTGGGGAGAGTGTCTGATGTAATGAAAAAGGAATCAGAGTAAAGACGTGGGAGGGAGAAAGAAAACTCATTTTTCACTGAATAGCTTTCCTACATAACTGAATGTACTGACAACTTATAAAAAAGGTTTTTTTAAGTATACTTGGATTAAGGCAAATGTGTAACAATATGCAAAAAAACCCTTTTAAGTAGAGTAAATAATGTCAGAAATAGTTTCTAGTTATGGTAAACAATTCTTCAGGCTGTTCAAAATCACCTAGGAAAAGCAATAGGAATATTAACACTTCAAAGTTTTTAAAACTTACAATATTAATGCTTAGCTTTCTTGCCAGCTCTTCATCACTTTTCAGTTGTTCTTCCATCTCCCTCTGCCTTTTTTCTGCCTGCCTTTTTTCCTCTTCTTCCTCCTCTGCCAGTAATCTCTGAATGTATTCTTCACTGGCTTTGTTTTCTTCTTCCTCATTGGCTCGTCGCTCTGCCTCCACCTTAAAAATGATTAATAAAGAACAATTCCTCCCTGAACTTTTTCGTGTATCTATAATATTTCTTAATAAGAATAATAGAAGTAAAAAAAAAATGGCAGGAATTAACATATTTCAAATCCAGTGCAAATCTGGAGAGACTAATTTCTGTAGAAATGTCCACAAAGTCTCTTTCAGGAGCCTTCCCCAGTCAGTCCAATGGAACCTTGATCAAAGCCTCATCTTTCCTCGCTTCAGTCCTTATCACATTTTCCATTACACTGTAACACATTTTTGGAAGTGTTTCTAGGTAATACTTTCCCTCAATTAATGGAAGGCCTAACTTTGGCCTAGGTTTCTGAACCAAACCCTAGCAAAGCAGATGGAGTGAAAAACTAACTCAAACTAATCAGGGTCTATCCTTGAAGTTGGGATGAATCCTGAAACACACCAGGCAGAGTGGAATGTTTGCTGAAGAAACAACCATAATGGTCATTATATGATTTATGGATGAAGAAACAGACATAGAAAAGCAAATAACTTTCTTAGATCAGTAAATGCAGAGTGCAGACTCAAACAGCTTTGAGGACCTAAGGCCACCCTTGTGGCCACTTAAACTATACTTTCTGAAAGAAATAATCTAAGAGCCACTTCAGGAAGCTAAAGGATTTGACTCAAGAACAAGTCTTTGATCCAATTTAAGTGAAGGAGACGTGAGGAAAAGTTTGCTAAGAAACTTGTACGTTTTCTTGCTGTTAAAGGAAGGTGACTGAAGAGCCTGCTGCTTCTCCCTCTGCATGTTGTGGCACATGCACCTGCTGTTCAGAACTGTGCAGCTATCTTGCTGTTAGCCTGAGGAGAAAGCCAGCTGACAGAAGTTAGCAAAGAAACGAAACTAGAGCTCTGGATGAAACCAACCCTGAAGCTGTTACTACCACTGGAATTCCAATAAATTACAATTTTCTTATTGTTTAAGGCAGTTTAAATTAGATTTTGTTTTACCTGTATTCCAAAGCATCCTGATAGAACGTGTTCTCATTACATTGTTGTAAGGATTAAATTATTCCTTTAAAACCCTTACTGAAGGACTTTGTTTAGACAATATGCTGACACTTAACTATCGTAATTATTTATTAGTTCTAGACCTCACATGATCCAAGACAGCAGCCACTAGCTACATGAGGCTACTGAGCAGCTGAAATGTGACTATCCAAATTGATACGTATTACAAGTATAAAATACACAACTGGAGACTAAATAAGAAGAAAAGTAAACTCTCTCATGATTAATTTATATGTAACTATATAATTAAGATCTAATTATATAATCTGACATGTAATTATATAGGTAATATATAATTTTTTCATTTTTTATTGAGTTATAGTTTACAATGTTGTGTCAATTTCCAGTGTAGAGCCCAATTTTTCAGTTATACATGAACATACATATATTCATTGTCGCATTCTTTTTCGCTGTTAAGCTACCACAAAATCTTGTATATATTTCCCTGTGCTATACAGTATAATCTTGTTTATCTATTCTACTTATGCCTGTCATTATCTACAAATTTCGAACTCCCAGCCTGTCCTTTCCTACCACCCTCCCCCTGGCAACCACAAGTTTGTATTCTATGTCTATGAGTCTGTTTCTATTTTGTATTTATGTTTTTGGTGGTTTTTCTTTAGATTCCACATATGAGCATTCTCATATGGTATTTTTCTTTCTCTTTCTGGCTTACTTCACTTAGAATGATATTCTCCAAGGACATCCATATTGCTGCAAATGGTGTTATGTTGTCGTTTTTATGGCTGAATAGTATTCCACTGTATAAACATATCACATCTTCTTTATCCAGTCATCTGTCAATGGACATTTAGGATGTTTCCATGTCTTGGCTATTGTAAATAGTGCTGCTATGAACATTGGGGTGCAGGTGTCTTTTTGAAGTAGGGTTCCTTCTGGATATATGCCCAGGAGTGGGGTTCCTGGGTCATATGGTAAGTCTATTCCTAGTCTTTTGAGGAATCTCCATACTGTTTTCCACAGTGGCTGCACCAAACCGCATTCCCATCAGCAGTGGAGAAGGGTCCCCTTTTCTCCACAGCCTCTCCAGCATTTGTCATTTGTGGACTTTTGAATGATGGCCATTCTGACTGGTGTGAGGTGATACCTCATTATAGTTTTGATTTGCATTTCTCTGATAATTAGTGATATTGAGCATTTTTTCATGTGCCTATGGATCATTTGTATTTCTTCCTTGGAGAATTGCTTGTTTAGGTCTTCTGCCCATTTTTGGATTGGGTTGTTCGTTTTTTTCTTATTAAGTCGTTTGAGCTGCTTATATATTCTGGAGATCAAGCCTTTGTTGGTTTCATTGTTTGCAAAAATTTTCTCCCATTCCGTAGGTTGTCGTTTTGTTTTGCTTATGGTTTCCTTTGCTGTGCAGAAGGTTGTAAGTTTAACGAGGTCCCATTTGTTTATTCTTGCTTTTATTTCTATTGCTTGGGTAGACTACCCTAGGAGAACATTTTTGAGATGTATGTGAGATAATGTTTTGCCTATGTTTTCTTCTAGGAGGTTTATCGTATCTTGTCTTATGTTTAAGTCTTTGATCCATTTTGAGTTTATTTTTGTGTACGGCGTAAGGGAGTGATCTAGCTTCACTGATTTACATGCTGCTGTCCAGTCTTCCCAACATCATCTGCTGAAGAGACTCTCTTTATTCCACTGTATATTCTTGCCTCCTTTGCCGAAGTTTAGTTGACCAAAAGTTTGTGGGTTCATTTCTGGGCTCTCTATTCTGTTCCATTGGTCCATATGTCTGTTTTTGTACCAATACCATGCTGTCTTGATTACTGTAGCTCTATAGTATTGTCTGAAGTCTGGGAGAGTTATTACTCCAGCCACTTTCTTTTTCTTCAGTATTGCTTTGGCAATTCTGGGTCTTTTGTGGTTCCATATAAATTTTATTATGATTTGTTCTAGTTCTGTAAAATACATCCTGGGTAATTTGATAGGGATTGCATTAAATCTGTAGATTGCCTATAATTAATATTTTCTATATTGATTTCATAATAAAATATTTTAGATATATTGAGATAAATAAAATATATTAAAATTAGTTTCATCCTTTAAAAAATCTTAAAAATGTGACTAGTAGAAAAATTTAAATTACATATGGACTCACATCGTATTTCTAGGGGACAACACTACTCTATACTAAGCAGGGTGCAGGAAGTACTAAGGCTCTCTTAGTACAAGTGAAGTTCAAAGGCTTCACTGTAAGCACCACTCCCTCTTTTCCTATTTAGGGACTTCACAACTAGCCCTTTATGCTCTCATCTAAACACATCGTTTGTGTTCTCCCAAATTCGTATGTTGAAGCCATAACTCCCAATGTGACAATATTTGGAGGTTTGGCCTTTGGAAGGTAACTGGGTTGTAAGGGTGGAGTCCTCATGAAAAGACGAGACATGAAAGAGAGGATCTCTCTCTCCCTCTCTGCCATGTGAGGACACAGTGAGAAGGCAGCTGTCTACATGCCAAGAAGCAGGCCCTCGCCCAATACCAGATCTGCCATGCCTTAATTTTACGCTTTCCAGATCCAGAACTGTGAGAAATAAATGTTTGTTGTTTAAGCCACCCAGTTTATGTGTTTTTGTTATAGCAGCCCAAATGAACTAAGACACCCATAATCTACCACCCTTTATGTTCAAAGCTTCAGGGAAATTAAATAAACTAAAGCTAGTTTTTAACTACTTTGAACAATGTAAAAAATGGAGTCTTTATAAAGTACATTAAAATTATTAACACTTCAATATATACTATTTATAGAAGCACATAAAGCTGTACGTAAAATCTGAAACTGAAAACACAGCAGAGAATTCTTCTAAAAAAGAACAAGTATTTAGTACCGACCTTGCTTATCTCCTCTTCATATTCTCTTCTTAATTCCCCAGGTTTACTTAACAGGCGAACTGGCTGATAGTCATCAACTGTTTCAGATCAAGAAAGAAAATTATATAGGCAACACAGGAGTCTATGGCTAACTTTTATTTTCCATTAAACCTATATTAACATAAAAATGCGAAATTAAAATAAATATACAATTATTAACAGCTATAGCAATATTTTTTATGGAGTTGCATTTTAAAAGAAAAACCAAAGATTTTCTGGTTCAAAACGGCACATGAATATATATACTTAGCTCTTTCTCTAGAAGCCATTAAAATAATAGTAAAGGAGTTTTTAAAAAAGTAATCCTACAATTACAGCAAACACATATTTCTTCAAAAAAGATACATACATATAGCCAACAAGCACAAGAAAAGATGCTCAACATCACTATTCATTAGGGATATGCCAATCAAAACCACAAACAGATAGCATTATGTACCTATTAGAATGGCTATTATAAAACACTGATCTCAGACTTCCCAGCTCCAGAACTATGAGGAGTAAATTTCTATTGTTTAAGTGACCCACTCTATATACTTTGTTACAACAGCCTAAACTAAGATAGATGTGCAGAAACCAAAGTTTGTATTATAACTGGTATCCTCACAAAAAAGGGGAAATTTGGACACAGACACACAGAAGGAAAATGCTGTGAAGACACACAGTGACAACACTGTGTGAACACAAAGGGTTGGAGGGATGCATCTGTAAGCCCTGGAATACCCGAGATTGCTGGCAAACCACCAGAGGTCAGAGAAAGTCAAGAGTTCTACAGGTTTCAGAGGAAGATTGGTACTACTGAGCAAATTTATTTTAATTGGGAGAAGAAATTGTTTCCATGATGACAAAAGCAGAGTCAAAATGAGGGCTGGAAGAATAATTTTATAAACCACTTAACTGTTCAAGTTAGGTTTTATTGTTTATTTTTATTTTTGGTCCAATATTGGACATTCAGTTTTCTAATTAACTTGGATTTTTCCTTCAGAGTAAAATTACAAGTATAGTGATAAATTTCCTTTAATGAATTCTGTCTGCTTTAAGAACAGCACTCACCATAAGAAAGCAACATTAAGTATGGTGGGAACATTTAAGTGATTTATGATAGAAATTTTAGAGTTAACCAACATAAGCACTGTTGGCGAGCTGCTTTCGACAGATGGCAAATATCGACTGTCATACTCACTTTTAGTCTATAAAATGGATTTAGAAATTGTTTAAGAAATAGCAAATAATTGCTGCTACGTAATTTATTGCATCTTTGGTTGAAAAAGTTACTGATCTTAGTTTAGATTTACCTGTGAACAAATCAGTAAGTAAACTTTAAAAATCTCAGTAGTTTCATTAAATTTTTTAAAAAAATTACAGTTCTCTGCTTACTACAGAGTGAGTAGTTAAGCATCTGTAAATTGCATGTTCCTTTCCTTTGCCCATTATTGTAGTGTTTCTCTTAATCTGTAGTTCTTGTTATATTCTAGATGTTAATTCTCTGTTGATTTAAGCATTTGCAAATGACTTCTCCCAGTTTGTTGTTTTTAACTTTGTGACGTTTGTTATCATATAAAAGTTTTGTTTTAGGATTTCTTCTGTTACTCAGGAAATCTACCCTATCTTAAGATTCTGAATTTATCACTTATATTTTCTTCAGTCACTTTTAGTTTCCATTATTTTTAACTCACCCAGAATTTGTGTATGTTGTTGCTGGGATTAGAAAATAATACAACCACTTTGGAAAATTATCTGGTAGTTTATTTTACAATCAAATATACATCTACTCTATGACTAAGAAATTCCGCTTGAGTATCTGCCAAGGAAAAATGAAAACATATGGCCACAAAAAAACTTGTACAAGCATCTTCACAGCAACTTTATTCATAATAGCCAAAAGCTGGAAATGGCTGATGCACCATGAACTGGAGAACAACCAGAAAATTACAGTAGAGCAACACTTAAAAAGAAATAAACTGCTAATAACCAAAACACGGATGATCTGGAACATTATACTAAGTTAAAAAAAAAAAAAACTGCACAAAAGAACACACACTCTATGATTACTGTTATAGGCTAAACTGTGTCACCCTCAAAAGATCTGCTCAAGTCCTAACCCCTGTACCCAAAATGCGATCTTGTTTGGAAACAGGTTGTTGTAGAAATAACTAAATTCGTACTGGAGAAGGGTGAGCTCTTAATCCAGTATCTCTGGTGTCCTTAACAGATAGAGACACAGAAAAGAAATGGCCATGTAAAGACCCACAGGGAGAGTGCCATGTGACTATGGAAGCAGAGACTGGAGTTATGCAGCTGTAAGCCAAGGAACACCATGGACTGTCAGCAACACCCAGAAGCTAAGAGAAAGGCATGGAACCAATTCTTCCCTGGAGCTTTCAACAGAACATGTGCCTGGACTTCTGGCCTTCAGAATTGTAAGAAAATAAATTTGTTATTTTAAACCACTTAATTTGTGGTAGTTTGTTATGGCAACCCTAGGAAACTAATAAAATTCTATCTTATATGAAGTTTTAGAACAGACAAAACTCACCTATGGTGGGAAAAAATAAGTGGTTGACTTTCGTGGGTGTTGAAGTAGGGATTAACTGGGAGGGACATGAGAGTAATTTCAGGTGTGATGGTAAGGTTCTCTATTTTTATAGGGGTTTGTTACATGTTATACTTAAGTGAACACTCAGTGAAGGTAAAATTAAGATTTGTACATTTCAACGTATGTAAAATTTTACATTAAAAGAAAAAATTATAATATTGATCTCTAATAATATGTGTACTTCTATGTATATTTAAGGGGAAATAAAATAAATAAAAAAATAAGAGATTGATGGATGGCTGATGAAAAGATATATGACAACAAGTACAGTAAAATGTTAACTATCACATCTGGTTATGGGTATGAGAGTTCACCATAAAATTCTTTCAACTTTTCTGTATATTAAAAATTTTTTCCCAATAAAATGCTGAAAAAAATGTAAGTATAATACCAAAATTTCTTGAAAGATAGGAAGGAAGGGAGGGAGGGAGGGAGGGAGGGAAAGAAAAACCAAGTGTTGGCAAGGATGTGATGCAACTATACCTCTCAGACACTACTGGTGGGAGCATAAATTGGTAAAATGATTTTGGAAAACCACTTGGCAGTATCTCCTAAGGCTCACCCTACCTGTAACACCCACCAAGGAATGGTCTTATGTTCTACTGAACATTCAAACTCAGAAAATGACCCATAAGGCCACATTTGGCATCAATCTAACAGCACGCAAGCAAGGAAGCCAGGAAACCTTTGCTGCACAGAAGCCAACATCTCTTGTAGCAACAATACAGGCACAGGTTCCCCACAAGGAACATGTTCAGTTACAATGGTCACTACACTTAAGAGACGCACAAAGTATAAAATCCCCAAAAGCATTATAATTCCTCTTAATAGAGAGGCAATCTGTCAATCAGGGATAATTATGACCACAAGCAATGCTAGCTAGTAACATCATGGAAATTCTTATTCTCATTAGGTTTTGGGGGGAACAAAGCTTGAGATCTAATCAAAGAACAGATTCTCATACAGCACAGGAAAGGATTGAACACCTTATCCACATTCTATGACCCCCAAATCTCACTCTGTATCCAACAGAAATGTAGACATGTGTTCACCAAAGTGCAAATAAAAATGTTCACAATAACACTATTCACAACAGCCACCAAACAGGACACAGAATTTTTCATTGTTTTCTCTACTTAATATCCATACAACATAGTCTACATAGCAATGAAAATAAACTGTAACCACATGTATCTCACAAATATAACCATTAGCTAAAGAAGCCACACACAAGAGCACAGGATTACATTTTTTAAAAGGTTCAGAAACAGGCAAATGTGACCTATGGTATTGCAGGTCAGAACAGTAGTTACAGGAATGGTGAGGGCCACTGAGAGGATTCAGGAGTTCTGGGAAAGTTCTGATCTTGATCACAGTACTGGTTACATAGACATGTTCACTTTGAAAATTCACAGACCTATAGACTTATGATTTGCACACTTTTTTAAAATATAAATTTTATTGAAGATTACACATCTAGTAATGATAGGGTTCTGATTTACACCCAGGCAATTCAATTATAAAATTCCTACTGTTTTGCTTTTAATCAGCTGGGGTCTATTTTCATTTTAATTTCCACTTGTTTGTTACTAGAACAGAGAGACACAATTGATTTTTATATAATGACTCTGTATCCTGTCACCTCGATAAACTCTCTAAACCTCACTACAACTTTCTAGTTGTAGTTTTTTTGGTAAATTTAAATCTTTCTGAGGTGGGAGGTGTTCCCTCTCTTCTATTTTCTGAAAGAATGTGTGTAGAGTTGGTCATATTACTTCCTTAAATACTTGGTAGAATCTACAAAGTGAAGGCACCTGGGCCTGGAGTGTTCCTTGTGGAAAAGTTTTTTAACTGACTTAAATTTCTTTCATATATTTAGATATTCAGGTTATAAATTTCTTTTTATGAAATCTTTAGCAATTTGTGTATTTCAAAATATTTCTCCATTTCATTAGACTGCAGAATTTATAGAAACAAAGTTGTTAATAAAAATCTCTTACAGTATGGTTTGTACACATGTGCATATATGTTATGCTTCAATAAAATTTACACGAAAAACAACTTGGGGGATCAACTTCCAGAACAGCAGAGTGAGATCTGCAGACCTGTTCTTCAACAAAACCACCACAACTGGAGAAAGGTATAAAAAGCTGGTTGAATAAAGTCCCTGGAAATTGTCCTAAGAGCATACAGCAAAAGAAGAAACACTTCCCTCCCAAATCTACTAAATTTCAGTAAGAAAAGTGAGACTCTGTGGCACGTAGGCCACAACCTGCTCTCCCTAGCTAACTCAACAAGGGGGAAGCTCCACTCCAAGGGGCTGTAGCCAAGACAGGGCTCCCTGTTTCTCCAGTTCCCAGTCAAGGAGTACAGCATTCTCCAGGAGGAGCAGACTATCAGCATTTCTTATCCTTTCCAGCTCAGTGTTGCAGAGCTGAGTGAAGCTGATGGCAGGTTCCCTTTCCCCATTCACTTCACACTCAGGCACAATAAGCAGAGAATACTGGGGCCCCACTGCCTTCATCACAGAGCAAACCTTTCACTCACAGAGCAAAAGGTTCTTAGGAGATGCAAGCCAAGGAGACCAGAGACTACTATGCCTGTCCACTGACTTGTTCCTACAGAGAGAAGCCACTGTCTCTGCCTCTAGCTCCAGAGCACTGGCTGAAGATTTTGCCCAGGGAAAGGGCAACTGAGAGCACCAAAGATTTCCTTCAAAGAAACTGACTTTATTTAGAACAGAATGTGGATTTGTTCAAGTCCAAGGGCACTCTTGAAAACAATAGCAATTATAGTGGTAAACACTTAAAAGAGAAGGCCAGGTGGAGTGATGTCAGCAAAGTGGCAGAGCAGGCAGCTCCAAGCTCTCATTCCTCCATAGAAACATCAAAAAACAAGCAGATTCCATATATGATATCATATGGTATTTTTCTTTCTGTTTCTGGCTTACTTCACTTAGAATGACGATTTCGTCCATCCACGTTGCAGAGGACACTAATGAACTCATCTACAAAACAGTAACAGACTTGCAGACATAGTAAACAATCTTATGGTTACTGGGGGAAAGAGGGTGGGAAGGAATAAATTTGAGAGTTTAAGGTTTGCAAATGTTAGCCACTATATATAAAAATAGATTAAAAAACACAAATTTCTTCTGTATAGCACAGGGAACTATATCCAATATCTTGCAACAACCTTTAATGAAAAAGAATATGAAAACAAATATATATATTTGCATGACTGTACACTAAAAATTGACATTGACTATACTTTGTATACTATATTGTAACTGGCTATGCTTCAATTAAATAAACAAACAAACAAACAGAAACTACCAGAGCGAACACTGTAAGAACTCTGGAAAACAAAGGTTTATAGCAATCAAGAAAATGGTGAATCAAGAAAAAGACAACTTCAAAATAGTAGGAAAGTTTTGTGACACATGTTCTTGCCCCAAGTCCTCCTCAGTATAGTGGCAGTCTTTAAGAGGGAAACCCACATTCTCAGAGTGGGACACTGGTTCCTGGTTTTGGAGGAAACAGGGCAGATCCAGGGAACGACACAGCCTCAGAAAACATATGAGAAGACACTGCGCTTTCACCTTGGGCTGATCCTCGGCTCAGTGCAAGCCTGCCTAAGTGCTGAAGGACAGCCTCAGCACGGAGCTGAGCCATCGTGAGGACAGAGAAGTGCTTTTTTGTTTTGTTCCCTGCCTCGCTGACTTCTGACACTCAAGGAAATCTGAAAGAACACTAACTGAACACAAGTTAACACACAGACTCAGTGACCACACACAATAAGGAACAGCCTTTGCAAAAACAGTTTGGGAAATTCAGTAACAAATGAACTATTATTATAGCCTTCAACAATCAAAAAAATGGTAAACCCCAGAGAAAGGGCAGAATCTTGATACCCAGAGTTACCACAATATAATATTCAAATGTCCAATTTTCTCCAAAACAAAACAAAACCAAAAAAACCAGTCAACAAGGCATACTAAGAAACAAAGTTTGGACAATTCAAAGGAACAAAATAAATTAACAGAAACCATCCCTAAAGAAGTCCAGACAAGAGACTTACTAAACAAAAACTTTAAAACAACTGTCTTATCAACAAATGGCACTGGGAAAACTGGATATGCACAAGTAAAAGAATGAAGTTGGATCCTACCCTTAAACCATATAGAAAAATTAAATCAAAATAAAGATCTAAAACTACATGTAAAGCTCCTAGAAGAAAACAGGGGAAAAGCTTCATGACAATGGATTGAGCAATGATTTCTTGAATGTGACACCAAAAGCAAAAGTAACAAAAGCAAAAATAGACAAATGGGACTATATCAAACTTAAAAACTTTTGTGCATCAAAGGACACAACAGAGTGAAATGGCAACCCATGGAATGAGAAAATAATCATATCCGATAAAGGGTTAACATCCAGAATATATAAGAAACACCAACTCAACAACATAAAAACAAATAACCCCATTAAACAATGAGCATAGGACTTGAATAGATATTTCTCCAAAGACATACAAATGGCCAATAAGGACATGAAAAGATGCTCAACATCATTAGTCATTAGAGAAATGCAAATTGAACCATGATAAGATAGCCTCTCTCACCCACTATATTAAACGGGTGTTAAAAACAAACAAAAGCCCAGAAAGTAAAAAATGCTGTCAAAGATATGGAAAAAAGGAACCCCTGAACATTGCTGGTGGGAATGTAAATGGTGCCCCTGCTACCAAAGAGTGTGGTAGTTCCTCAAAAAATTAAACAGAATTACCGTATGATTCAGCACTTCCTTTCTGGTTACATACCCAAGAGTTGAAAGCAGGGACACAGACACTTGTACACCAATGTTCATAGCAGCCTTGTTCACAACACCCATAAGTGGAAGCCAAAAGGTGAAAGTAACCCAAGTACCCATTGACAGATGAATGGATAAATAAAACATGTTAAATACAGACAATGAAATATTGTTTAGACATAGAAAGGAATGAAATTCTGAAATATGCTACAATATGGATGAATTCCAACATTATGCTAAGTGAAAGGTGGTGATCATTTTGTAATGTATAAAAATAGCGAATCACTGCTGTACACCTGAAACTAATGTAAGTTAATTATACTTTAAGAAAAGTTGCCGAATTGTCCTGGAAAAGAGAGGAAAGAAAGAGGGAGGAAGGGAAGCAAGCAAGAAAGAATGAAAAGCAAAGAAAGAAGCCAGACACAAAAGGACAAATACCTACTATGATTCTACTTATATGAGGTAACTAAAGTAGTCAAATTCATAGAAACAGCAAGTAAAATGGTGGTTGCCAAGGGATACTGGAAGAGTGAATTGGAGAATTATTGTTTAATGGGTATGGAGTTTCAATTTGGGAAGATGAAAAATTCTGAGTAGGGATGGTAGTGATGGTTGCACACCTATGTGAATGTACTTAACGCTACTGGGCTGTACACTTAAAAATGGTAAATTTTGTTATGTATACTTTGCCACAATTAAAAAAACACACACTAAGATACCACTTTACACCTAGGATGGCTACAAAAAAACTTTTTTTAAAAAGAAAAAAGTTACAAGTATTGGTTAGGATATGGAGAAACTGGAACCATTATAAATTGTGGTGGGAATGTAAAACTACAGAAAACTTTGGCAGTTCCTCAAAAAGCCAAACATACAATTACCATGTGATCCAGCAATTCCACTCCTAGATATATACACACAAAAAAACTGAGAACATATTAAAAAATACTTGTATATGAATATTCATATCAGCACTCTTCAAATAGTCAAAAGGTGGAAACTACCCAAATGTCTATCAATGGATGAAAGAACAAAATATAATATATCCATAGAATATTATTCTGCCCTAAAAAGGGATGAAGTACTCATACATATCACCTTGCATAAACCTTGGAAACATTATGCTAAGTGAAAGAAAGAAGACAGACAAAATAGATCATACATTGTATGAATACATTTATATGAAATATCTAACAAGCAAATTCACAGAGATTAGAAAAATGCAGGGCAGTGGTGTTGGGGGAAGAATAGGTAGTAATTGCTTAATGGTTAAACAGTTAGGAGTGATGAAAAAGTTTTGGAAACATAGTGGTGATGGTTGAAAAATACTGTGAATATAATTAATGACACTGAATCATACATTTTAAAATGGTGAAAATGGCAGACTTTACCACAATAAGAAATTCCAGAAAAGAGCAAGTACACCAGGGCATATGCACCACATTCTAAGCCCAGACAAGAAACACTGCATGACTTAACTGATCACGTAAGTGATCAAGCTGCTAGAGTCAAGTATACAGTTTGGGGCTTAATGTATAGTTTGTTGTAGAATCCACGTTGTGGAGGGTTTTGAATAAAAAAGAATGAACTACATGGAACTGCCACAGAATGATAATTGAGGCTCACTGCATGCTTAAGAAATGGAGACATAACAGGCAAGCAAGCTAAAGAAAGTAACTGAAAGTGAAAAAAAAAATTAACACAGGAATCCAGTAGTTTCCTTATTTTTGCTGTTGCTATACTATGACTATTGCTCATCTGTGAGTATTTACATAATTTTTCAAATGACTTAAGGCTCTAAGCAGGCAATTTTTTTGGTTTTGGTTTTCTTTCCATTTTAACCCAACAAACACACTGGGTTTTACTTACCTATTTCCTCTGATTCCTGCCCAGAGGCTCTAAGCTTGCATTCCTTTGGATAGTGTTTTTGAATTATCTCCCACAGTTCCATATTGACAAGAGAATTTCTTCGGGTATGGTACCGAGTCCACGAAGAGACCCGGCGGCGACAGAAGGGACAGCACAAATTTGCCTTTTCGACAGTTGATTGGAAACATGATTTACAGAGCGTGTGGTTACAAGGCAGTGTTACAGGCTCGATTAGAATTTCCACACAGATCTGGCACTGGCATTCCGACAAGGAAGGGATGGCGTCTTTGGGTACAGCCATTTTAATATGCTAATAAGGCATATTCAACATCAACACCTGAAAGAGAAAGAATCGTATTTCCGGCCCAAGTACGCAGAAAGCAAATTAACAATATTGTGTTTAAATATTATGCCCAGCAGTCTTCCAGAATTCAGAGATTGGGAGAATCAAACGTCTTGAAGCAAAAAGACGTTCTGCGGACCAGGTAAACA
This sequence comes from Camelus ferus, assembly GCF_009834535.1. Taxonomy (NCBI): domain Eukaryota; kingdom Metazoa; phylum Chordata; class Mammalia; order Artiodactyla; family Camelidae; genus Camelus; species Camelus ferus. Next base: position 61,552,174 of record NC_045696.1, read on the forward strand.
GCACGACCACGGAAGGCGGTGTGTTTGTTCATATTAAGAACATGGGAAAGAAAACAAAAGAACGTTGGCTGCTTCTGGGCATTAACAACCGTTGCGGCAGGGCAGACGGCGCGCTCTGGCTCTCTGGCGCCGCAGAAGGCACGCGCCAAGTTCCCCTCCTCCCTCTTACCAGGTGAGGATGCTCCCTTAGCTCAGGGCAGCAAAGCCCGCGGGCCACCGCTCGAGGAAGAACGCTGCTTCCGCCCGGACGAAGCGCTGCGATGGAGCGGGACTTCCGTTTCGCCGTTGTCGAGGGTCCGCGCGAGGCCTTCCTGGCGCTCTGAGTCCGCCGCTCCTCTCTCTCTGGTCAGCCATAAAGCCTAAACTTGGCGGCGGTGCCGTAGCAGCGCCACAAGGGCTAGTGACGTCACAAATGCCCGCCAAAACGGCCACTCCCGCCTAGGGAGCCGACCAAGGGCGACACTACTAACGTACGCCGGGCGGGACTTCCCGGGCCTGCGCACACCGCCCGTCCCGCCCTCCGGCCGGGGAGAGGACCCTCCTCTTGCGTCGCAATCACTGCAGCTTCAGTTTGGGTGGAGTTCAATTGCCCGCAGTGATTTCTACTCCCAGAGGTGCGACAACCGGGGAGTGTCGCAAGACTGGTCTCTGAGCAGAAAAAGGGAACCCCCAAAACAAATGAAAAAACGGAACAGTAATTTTAAAAATTGTTCCCTCAGTTCTCTTCAAACTACCCGCCTGTTTCTGTTAATTTGTAACTAAGCCTCTTAGGTAGCTTTTCAAAGTTCTTGGAAAAGCATCTCTGAGGTTGATCTCAGAGAAAGGCTGTGGTCAGAGAACCCGCAAACTTGCTGCAATTTAACAGGCACTTGGAGAACAAACTGCAGGGCTGCTAGGATCCGGGGGCTTAGCCGACATGTGCATCATTTATAAGGAAATACTTTGCTGTTAAATTTCAGTCTAGCGCAATCAAAATTAGAATCGAAATAAAAAGGAAAATATTTAAACTTTTAATGCATTTTGAAATAAGTTTTTCCACTTTGATATTAAGTTCTTGTACTGACAACTGATCTTACTGAATTGAGTTGTATGGGAAAAGTAGGTTTTGGCTAAGAAAATGATGGGGATTAAATAAAGACTATGATTGTTAGTACCTGTGAACCAAGTCTCATAGAGACAGAAAGTAGAATGGTGGTTGCCAGGGGCTGGGAGAGTTACTGTTTAAAGGGTACAGAGTTTTACAAGTTCTGGAGATGAATGGTGGTGATGATTGCACAATTTTATGAACCTAGTTGATACTACTGAACTGTCCACTTAAAAATGGTTAAGGTGGTTCTCATTATTGCACTTGACTAGTCTTAAAAAAATAAATAAAATTTTTAAAAATGGTTAAGGTGACAAATTTTATGTTTATGTGTATTTTACCACAATTGTAAAATTTTGGGGGGGAAAAAAAAAAGAACCAGGCCTGAGTTTTGACGAAATGTCAAATAGGTGTGGCGGAAGAGAAAAGAAAGTCATTGTGCATGAAAATAGTCTTTAAGGTCTTTCGGATTGGCTGAGGTTTTTCAGGTTGAGAAGATGAGTGCTTTCCAGATGAAGCCAAAATAAGGAGGTGTAGGTCCACTGTAGACAGCTTTGGGAGCTTTTGTTTTGTTTTAATGTAGGTTCAGAAAACTAGTTGTCATTCAGTTGTCCATAGTATCAATCCCTTAGCATGGAATTCCATATGGTCCCAACCTGCTTTTCCCATAGAATCTCCCATTATTCTTTTAAACTTTCAACTGTGATCTATTTGCTGTACAAACCTTGTGTTTTCAGGCTATTGCTTGAAATCTCAATTCATCCCAAATAAGTTGCTTTGTGGCTTTGCCTACTTCAAGGATGAATTTAATGCACTTCCTCCAGGAACTTGTTCTCCATCACACAATAATATCCCTCTTCTGAACTCCATCATATACTGCCTAGTGATAGTGGTTTTTATTGTAGTCTTGCTGTTTAAGTCCTGTACTTATACTACTATTTTCCAGTACTTTTGTCATGTGTAATGGGTACATTTTATGTGCTTCCTTAGATTTCCTTGGCCTTATTTACTTTCTGGACCCACAGTCCCTTCCTCTGTCTGGGCCTGACCAGTTGCATTTTTGGAATCTCTAGCTCCTTCTGCCACATCTGGACTCCTGTGAAACACTGCACTGAACAATGCAGGCACTGGCTTCCCAGTGGCTGCTAAGAGGGCTTAGATCCTGGAAGTACGGGGGGTGGTGTCACTCACCAGAGAGCAAATTTTGGCCAATTGAAAACAGTGGACTGAGTGAGCACAACAGAGAAATTCTCTTTTCTTTTTCCTATTGAAACTGGGACAGGAGGGAAGGGGGCAGGGCACAACCATTAAAAGAATGACATAGCAGTTAGCACCAAGATGGCGGACAAATCAACTCTCAGTAGGCCTTGAGCTTCATTATACGCTCATTGTAATACAATAGCATGCTAAATGGCATTCACATAGGTGCCATTACCGTTTCAAGGCTGAACATAAAAGGTCAAAAAGTGGGTGATGGCCCAATTCCTGGGAATCCCAGGCCCTTCCCCAAAGTTGTTGGAATAATCCTCCCGCTTGTTAGCATATGAAGTTACCGAGCCCATAAAAACTAACAATCATGCACTCACCTCTTGTCAGATATCACTTTCCTAGATGACTCCGTGCTCTCTATCTGTCACTCTCTCTTGCCTTCAGAGATGGCCTGCAGTCTATTGAATGTGTATCTACTTTTACTTTAAACACCCCACACCTCATCACTCTCTTTTGCCTTTGGAGATTGCCCTGCACTCTGTGCATGGAGTGTGTATCTACTTTTACTCAGCCCCCCACCCCAAATGCCTTATGGCCTCTCTGGCCTTCTGAAACAGCCTATACTCTGCCTGTGGAGTGTGCATCTCTCTAAATAAATCTACTTCTACTCAACTATGGCTCACTCTTGAATTCTATCCTGTGTGAAGCCAAAGACCCTCACTTGGCAGGGCACATCCAATGGACTTGCCTGAGACCTGGGACATGGCCATCCTCTTGTACCCTATTTTCCTATATCAAAACCAAGCCCCCCTAAAACTGAGTTCCCCTGCCAAGTTTATCATTAACCTCTCTATCCAAAACTTTATGCCCTTTCTTGTCCCAACAGGATTGAGGAGTATCAAGGAAAAAGGGGGACTGAAACTGAGCAGGACCCTGCAGGGTTCTCCTGGGGACAAAAGTCCCTCTGTGTACCCCATTTCTTATTTGTAAAAAAAAGGCATTTGTTTCCTAGGATTTCCCTGAGTTGCAAAGAGCAGACTCAAGCAGTTACTAATTAGGGAAGTGAGGGAATGCTGAAACAAAGGAAAGACAGTCAAACAGAAAAACTAATGATAGGTTAAACAATACTTCAGTGATAAAACAGCCCTAGTTCCTCCTCAAATGATGTACACAACAATCTGATGCATATCTTTGAGTTTTTCTGCAGAACTTAAGACCTCCACCCAGTGGAGAATGTTGACTACATGCTGGCCACAAGCACTAGACCCCAGACCGGCTGGAACCAGAAGCTTGATGATTAAGATTCCTGAAACATCATTATGTTACCTCACCACCAACCAATTAGAAGAAAGTCCATGAACTGCAACCCTCACACCAAATGTTGCCTTTAAAACGGTTCCCTGAAAGCCATAAGGAAGTTTGGGTCTTTTGAGCACAAGCTGCCTGTTCTCTTGGCTTGGTGCCCTGCAATAAATGCTGTACTTCCCTTCACCACAACCCCATGTCAGTAGATTGGCTTTGCTGCGCCACAGGCAAATGGACTCTAGTTTGGTTCAGTAACACTTCTAGGGCATAGTTTCTCTAAACAGTGTGTCCGGAGAGGGACAAGACGAGGACATGTATCTGGCAAGCAACCTGTTGTGTGTCTCATGGCTCATTTTCAAGGAGGAGCCAGCAAGGTAACACATAATCTTGCATACTTTTTATCCTTCCCCACCTAACATCCTTCCAAAGTGTAACTTCCTTCTGGTTTTCCTGAATTTGCATCTCCCAAATAAAGCATCAGCACTTAACCTTTACCTGTAGAACAGGGTCTACATTTGAAAATGTTTCTGTTATTCATAGCACCTAGCACATGGCATTTGGTCTTTAATAAATATTAGAAATATATGGTCAATATGTGAGAGTTCGCTTTATAGTGTAAATAACTGTGGTACTGTACTAGAGAGAAGATGTACATCAACATACAAAATATGTTAGATGGGTTTTTTCCTGGTCTTTTAATACATAATACATTCACATGGTTCAAAATTCAAAAAGTACAAAATGGATTAACTGTGAAAAGACTTCTACCTTTAACACTAGCCTAAGTTTTCTTCCCTGAGACAACCAATGTTATCACTTTTTAATGTATTTCTACAGAAGAACTTTATGAAGTTGATAGGTATATTAGCATATATATCCATTTTCCCCCTTTTCCATTTAACAATATATATTGGAAATAAATATTTTGAAACAAGACATCTTGGTGATAACTCCATGTTACTATATAATTACACAAAGAGCTCCTTCATTCTCTTATATTGTTACACAGGAAGTATCCATTGTATCAGCATATCATAATTTGTTTAACATTCCTTTCACTTTTGCTACAAAAATAAGCCTGTAATAAATTGTACATATGTATTTTTTTCCCATTTGCAAGATAAATTACTAGAAGTGGAATCTCTGGGTCTAGAGTAACTAGTTAGCTTTTGATTGATGGTATCAACTCTTCTAGGGGTGACTTTTGCTCTTCAGACACCCTCACTGCTTTCCCCTTCTCAACGACCTGGACAGCCTTCAGCAAACCATCCTGCAGAGCCTGGTTCTTTACCATGTTAGTGATCATGAAATTGACATCCCTTATGTACATCCGCCTTACTTTATCAATGTAGTGTTCTGCCTTGTTACCATGTGCTACAAAGAATGTACAAAGTGCTGTGATATCTCCTTCTTGCAGCCCATACTCCTCCAGGACAGACTCCCACACATCTCTAATGTGCTTGTTCTTGACTTTTCGTCTAAGAATGGAGGCTAAGGTGGGAAGTCCTCTCACCAGGTCTGGCAGCTTCTCAAGCACACGAGTATGCAAGCAAATGAGTACTTCAATAACATAGCTGTATAAAATATTCAATTCCATTGAAGTGAACCTACAAAAAATATGGAGAGATTCTTAAGCAGTACAAACATAAAGTGAATTTTATTAGGATAATTCAAAGAACTATGAAACTACTAGGAGAAATATAAGCAGATAGAGTAGGTGGTCCCTAGAGAAAGAGAATCAAGTAAGGCTCTCTTGACAGAAGATAAGCCATTTTTGGCCTAAGCCACTCTGTCTTCTAAGCCTGGTCACAGTGTTTGCCCTTGAACAGGTCTCAATAATTAATAGAAAGGGAGGGAATGCAGGAACAAAGGAAAAGCTGTCAAGAAACAATAGTTCCTAGTTCCTAGAGTCCTACTTCCTCCTCAAGGGATATATATAGCAATCTGATACTTATCTTTGAGTTCTGCAGGAACTAAGGCCCTCAGCCAGGTGGAGGCTGAAATGGTATGTTGACCTTTTCTGACCCTCAGGACTTCAATCAACAAATGCTTGGTCAACTCTGTCAGGTTTTGCCCTAATTCTCTGCTGAATTCTCCTCTACTCCAGCCCCTTCATGAATATGCATGTACCCTTAGCTTAAAACTTCCCCAATTTTACTGTTTGTAGAAACACTGCTTTGGGAAAGATCCCTGGTGTCTCCTTACTTGCTGCGAGTAATAAATCCTTCCTTCTCTCAATCTTTGGCTTGGTTGTATCTTTTGGGCTTAACATCCACCAAGAGGTGAACCCAGTTTTGGGTAACAGAACTAGCTGTTGCAGTTTAGAAAATGCTTTAGAAATAGGGCTTGCCAATGTTCATAGTAACACTATGTACAATAGTCAAGACATGGAAGCATCCTAAATGTCCACTGACAGATGAATAGCTAAAAAAAATGTGATATAAAAAAAAGATGTGATACACACCCACACACACCCTGCACAATGGAATATTACTCAGCCATAAAAAGAATGAAATAATGCCATTTGCAGCAACATGGATGGACTTAGAGATGGTTACATTAAATGAAGTAAGTTATAGAAACACAAATGTCATATGATATCACTTATATGTAGAATCTTAAAAAAATGATACAAATAAACTTATTTACAAAACAGAAACAGACTCACGGACACAGAAAACAAACTTATGGTTACCAAAGGGAAGAGAGGGGAGGGATAAATTAAGAGTTTGGGATTAAGAGAAACACACTATTAAAAGAATTTAAAAGGAAAAAAAAAGAAATAGGGCCTGCACTAAATGGATAGCTTAGATCTCAGGCCACTCATCAGTTTCTCCACAGCAGAGGAGTTTTAGTATCCATCTCTGTGTTAGTAGGACTTTGGCAAGCAAGGGACTCTGTGATGAGATGTGTACCACAATACTGGCAAGCAAACAGGTGCTCAAATTAATCTTTTTTAAATGAATGACCTTAAGAAAATGTCATTTCTTTACAATCCATTGTGGGAACCATATTAAGAAATCCAATTTTAGAATGACCACTGCAAGCTCTCACAAAACCACAAAATTCTACTGATTTCTGACTGGATACTCACTTGAGTGACAGAACTGCTGTCCACAGCTCATCTTGGGCTGCTTGGTTTGCCAAAGTCTTGCTATGATATTCAAATTTCTGTGTCAGATTATCCATGGTGAAGTCCAGTTCTTTAAATTGTGCTTCTAAAGCTTGGAGTTTGTGGTCTACTCTATCAGATAAAAGAATAAAGGGTTAACTTAGATCAAGGCACAAAACCAAAGTTTTGCCTTAAGATAAGGCTACACATCTTGACTATTGTAAGTAATGGTATGTGAACATTGGCAGGCCCTATTTCTGAAGTAAGTGTTTTCTAAACTGCAACAGCTAGTTCTGTTACACAAAAACTGGGTTTGTCTCTTGGTGGGTGTTGAACCCAAAAGATATAACCAAGTCAAAGGTTGGTTACAATCATTATTGAGTTTGCATATTTGTTTAAAATTTAAGATTATGAACAGATGTTCCCAGTTGCCATTGTCTCTAGTCATCATCCTAGTTCTTGCACTCCTTATGTTGCCAAACGCGAACTAATTACCTCAGTTATCTGCTGTGTCTTGTCTTTGTGTTGTACTTTATACTTGAACAAGTATTTTACACAAGCATTAATCTGATTCTCACAACAAGCATAAGAAGTGAAGCAGTCATTTGTACTATTTTGCAGATAAAGAAATTGAGTCTCAAGAAGATTGAGACCTAATGTCATGGCTAACTAGTGCTGAGACCAGTATTTATTAAGGTGGCTTTCTCTACCTTATTCTGACTGTCCAAATCCTATCCATCAAGTATAAGCTCAAATTCCACTGCCTGTCTGAATTCCTCAGACTTTCTACCTGCTTCCTGACTACTGCTCTCTCACAAGGACTGCCTCTACCACTTGTCATGCCCCATCCTTTGCTTTATTTTTAGAGTTAACTTTTCATGAACTAAACTGTAAGCTCTTAGAGGGAGGGTATCAGAGACTATTTCTTGGACATCTTTATGCCTGTCCCCCAATACCTAGCAGAAGTCTTACACAGAAATAATAAAACATGGCTTGTATCATTGACATCCGTGATATTAATGAAATGTCAAGCAGTATAACCCAACGGGGGATCTGAGTAGCTCTGAACAGCCCTGATCATCAGAGGGCACTGTGGCACCAGAATTATGTTTAACTGAACCACAAAGAACTGCAACAGCACAACTCACTTGCCCGAAGCCACCCACATTGTCTTTCATGAAGGAAGCGGTACACGCATGTGCCACTTCCCTGAGTTTCTATGTCCCTAGTGACCTGAATACTGTTGTGGTTGCCTAGGGTTCTATCCTTGACCATGTTCTCTTCTTGATCTTCACTTTCTTTCAAGGCTAACAGCTTCAGATACCACCCCTATCCTAGACCTAAATTTTCAACTATGTTTTGCACATCTCCACCTAGATGGAGGTGTCAGACTCAACTGTATTACGCTGACTCTACTAAGTTCCAACCACCCCACCCCATTTTCAGAAATTTTGGCAGTGGAATTTTCTCACTGCTTTGGATTTTGTTTACATATAGATAAGGCTGTGTATGAAATGTGCATTTTTGTAGGAGTGTAGGCCTACATGACCTAATATGCCAGCAATCTCTGTCTATAATTCAAAATCACATTGTCTGGCAAACTCTTTGTATTAACTTTTGGACCTTTAAGAACATATTGCTTATTGGTCACCTCCAGCTTAAACTCTAGAGATAAACTCTAGCTTGCCGATCACTATAAAGGTTTACAATTGGAGCAGTTCTTTGGAATCCTCTCACCAAAAGGCATTCCCAGATTATTTCAAATAAATCCTAAACATGTCTGCAAATCTGTGTTTCTACTACAGTTCTCCAGCTCAGTTAATGACATCACCATCTATCCAATTGCTTGAATTAGAAATCTCAGAATAACTCATCATTTTTTCCCCTGTTCTTCATCAGCATGTCTCTAATCTGTCCCCACCTCCCCATCTCCACTAAGCCAGTTAATCATTATCTTTCTCCGGGACCTAGGATTACAGTAGCCTAACCGGATTCCTGCTTTTCACCTCCAATCCATCCATCCTCCAGAGATATTCTTCTAAAATACAATTCTGATTATATAACTTGACTGTTATATATCTTTTATGTCTCCTTGACTTGCCTAGTGATATTTTTGGAGCCAAGTTGGATTTCCTCAGCAGGAAACAAAGCTCTTTACCCTTTGCCCCTGTCTTCTGCCAGTCCTCTCACGCATCCTAGTCATCAATCAGGTGAGACATCTAGCTGTTGACTGAATATGGTTTGAGATTCCAGGCTTCTATGGCTTACACAGGCTGTTTCCTCAGCATAGAATTCCTTCCCATATTTCTATTTCTTATAAACTTCTACTCACCCTTTCAGATCCAACTTAAATGTCCCTCTGAAGGGCTCCTTTTCCTAGTATAAAAGGCAAAATTAATTCTTCTCTTTATGTTCTCATAGCCCTGCAGGAACCTCACCATTATAAGGTCAGTCACATTAAGTTGTAAGTATTTTTCAATACTTCTGTTACCCCTAAGGCCATAAGCTCCTTGAGGGCAGAAAACACATTTTACTTATTTTTGTAAACCTAGCATGTAGCACATCCATTAATTGAATGGAATTAGAGCACCTAGGAACAGACTTTTTCTTTATTATTAGTTTACATATTTTTTGAACCTGGAAGACTTTTAGACACTTTAACAGAGAAAGAAAGAATTCTAATTAGCATGTTTGTAGTTCTTTGCCTATTTTTATTCTTCATTCTTCTGTTACCCATCTTCCCAGAAAAGCAAACCCAACCTTGCTCCCTCCCTGTAGCCCTTAGCAACCTTTTCATTGCCTCCTTCAAGGATATCAGGGTTGTGGTTTCATTGTTCATCTTCTTAAGGCAAAATGAAAGGAAATAAAGCAAGCAAAACAAAAACCCAGTAAAGGTTTGAATCCAGGGTTTTCTGCTGTCTTCCACTCAGCAACAGGCAGCAGCAGTGTGAGTAATTGATCTAAATTCTGCCTGAAAGGTCACTTGGTACAAGAAGCTTTTAATAGCTTGTACATCCAAATATAGTTTCAAAGAACTGATCGTGTGAACACAGGTGTCCTGGGATGCACTGTAGTATCTGCCTTTGAAAAGTGACCCATAGTGTATTAACATAGCACAACAACCAGATGTATTTTCTGGTAAGTGGATATGAGAGCACACAAATGTATACGTATACCAGGATTAAATTTGATGGAAATACTACTCTCAAATTTAAAGAATAAAATTATTTACTTATAATCTAAATTAGGTTTACAGAAGCCCCAGAGATTTTGTGATATCTTGTATCAGTGCAGAACATCTAATCATCCTTAGAAACTAATAAATATTTATTATGAGCTTGTAGTATTAGATTAGGTATTGAAAATAAAAACAGGCATAAAATAGGATTCCTGAATTTAAGGGGTTTAAATACTAACCGGGGAGGGACTTAAAAGATTAAAATATACTTAAGCCCAGAAATAAACCCATTCACCTACAGTCAATTAATCTTTGACAAAGGAGGCAAGAATATACAATGGCAAAAAGACAGTCTCTTTAGCAAGTGGTGTTGGGAAATCTGGACAGCTGCATGTAAATCAATGAAGTTAGATCACTCCCTGACACCATATACAAAAATAAACTCAAAATGGCTTAAAGACTTAAATATAAGACAAGACACCATAAAATTCCTAGAAGAGAACATAGGCAAAACATTCTCTGACATAAATCGTAGCAATGTTTTATTAGGTCAGTCTCTCAAGGCAATATAAATAAAAGCAAAAATAAACAAATGGGACCTAATCAAGCTTATAAGCTTTTGCACAGCAAAGGAAACCATAAACAAAAGGACAGCCTATGGAATGGGAGAAAATAATTGCAAATGATGTGACTGACAAGACCTTAATTTCCAAAATATGCATACAGTTCATAAAACTTAATAACAAAAAAGACAAACAACTCAATGAAAAAGTGGGCACAAGACCTAGACATTTCTCCAAAGAAGACATACAAATGGCCAACAGGCACATGAAAAGATGCTCAACATTGCTAATTATTAGAGAAATGCCAATCAAAACTACAGTGAGGTATCACCTCACATCAGTCAGAATGGCCATCATTAAAATGTCCACAAATGATAACTGCTGGAGAGGCTGTGGAGAAAAGGAAATCCTCCTACACTCTTGATGGGAATGTAAATTGTTGCAGCCATTATGGAAAACAGTATGGAGATTCCTTAAAAAACTAAAAATAGAGTTACTATTTGATCCAGCCACCCCACTCCTGGGCATGTATCTAATTTGAAAAGATACGTGCACCCCAGTGTTCACAGCAGCACTATCTACAACAGCCAAAACATGGAAGCAACCTAAATGTCCACTGACAGATGACTGGACAAAGAAGCTGTGGTACACATACATAATGGAATACCACTCAGCCATAAAAAAGAATGAAATAACGCCATTTGCAGCAACATGGATGGACCTAGGGATTATCATACTAAGTCAGACAGAAAAAGACAAATATCATATATTACTTATATGCAGAATCTATAAAGTGATACAAATGAACTATTTACAAAACAGAAATAGACTCGCAGACATAGAAAAGAAACTTATGGTTACCAAAGGAGAAGTGGGAGGAGGGATAAGTTAGGAGTTTGGGATTAGCAGATACAAACTACTTTATATAAAATAGGCAAATAACAAGGTCCTACTGTATAGCACAGGGAACTGTATTCAGTGTCTTCTAATAACCTATAATAGAAAAGAATATGGAAAAGAATACACACACACACATAACTGAATCACTACGTGGTACACCTGAAACTAACACAACATTGTAAATCAACTATACTTCAATAAAAAAGATAACATATACTTAAAAGAAACTGTATGTGAAATGTCATGTGCCAAATGAATACGAATATAAAGGTCATAAAAGATGAGAGAGTAGGTTACTGAAGCCTTACATAATTGAGAAACACTCACATTGAAGGTGGGATTTGGTCTTGGCCTTAAAGAAAATGCAGGTTTTTGCTTATCAGAAAAGAGAGAGAAAGGTATTACAAACTGGGGAAATTGTGTGAGTAAAACCACAGGGGTGGCAAGATACATGTTGTGGTTAGGGAACGATGAGTGAGTATCTCTCAAGCAAAAAGATTCATTTGAGAAAAAGAAAAACAGTAACATTTAAACTGGCATAGATTTACTCATTCATTGAATAATTTATTTACTTATTCAATATTTACTGAACACCATATTATCAATTGAATGCATAAAACCTATAAATGAATGGTCAGCACTATTCCAGGTATTGGGAATAAAATGATGAGTAAGACAAAAATACTTACCCTAAGAAGCATACTAGTAGGAGACTGAAAACAAGGATTACAAAAGAGTGGATTGTTCTAGATAGCCTTGTAAGGAGTTTGGACATATGTGAGGTGGTGGTTCTGTAAAGCTAATCTAGCAGTGGTGTTTAAGACAGATCCAAAAGGGAATAAAACCAGAGGCAGAGATGTCCCTCAGGAGACTGGTATCACAGTCAGACGTGAGGTGATGAAGGCCTAGAGTACAATGTTGGTCTTCGGAGTGGAAAGGCAAAGGGACAGATCTGAGAGAAGTATAACTCCCCAATAACTCCTGGGGCTTGGAGTCAGTAAGTCTCACATGAATCTTCAGAAACATTTGGGTGTCCTGAAGGAATCAGGTCCTTCCTTGCCTCAGTGGGGAAACCTTGTTAGGATCTTTGTGTCTTACCCATACTCCCCGACACCTCCCCACACCCACTAGTTTTTCCTCATTAACAGAATCTAAGTCCAAATGTTGTTCAAGTACTGGGCAGCCGTGTGCTTCAAGGGACTTTGGGCACCCCCCACCCCCAGTCACAAGGAGGGTAAATCTTGATTAGACCAAGCCAAACATAGTAATTTCATTATTGTTCCTATTATCATTGGCTTAGGAATGGGCAGGTGGCAGAATCCTAGCCTATGAAATGTGAGAGGAGGCTTACTGTGGGGCTTCTGAGAAAAACGGTTTTTAAACGTGTGATAAAATATAGATAATGTAAAATTTACCATTTTGGGTGGAGGGTGGGTGAAATGGGTGAAGGCAGTCAAAAGGTACAAACTTCTAGTTATAATAAAATAAATGTCTTTGGGATATAATGTATAGCATAGTGACTATAGTTAATAATACTGTACTGTACATTTGTAAATTGCTAAGAGAGTTGACCTTAAAAGTTCTCATCACAAGAAAAAAAACTATGTGTGGAGATGGATGTTAGACTTACTCTAGGGATCATTAAGTAATACATTCATATATCAAATCATTATGTTGTATTCCTAAAACTAATATAATGTTGTATGTCAATTATATCTCAATTTTACCATTTTTGACCATTTCTAAGTTTACAGTTCTGTGACATTAAGAACATTTACACTGTTGTCCAAACATCACCACTATCCATCTCCAGAATTTTTTTGTCTTCCCCAGCTGAAACTGTATCCATGAAACACCAACTTTACATTCTCCCTTCTCTTCAGCCCCTGAAACCACCATTCTACTTTCTGCCTCTATGAATTTGACTACTCTAGTTCTTCATATAAGTGGAATCGTCTTCTCTTGTGACTGGGAGAAAAGTTTTTCTGATGATAAAAAGAAACACATGGGAGAAAAAGGTCTCCCTTCATCCCTCAATATTGTTGGATCTTCCTTCACATGATGCCTAGAACTGCAGCATCCACCCTATTACAACCATAACGAGAACCAGCCTTGGGGAACAAGCCAGAACAGCAGAGCAGAAAGAAGAAAAGAACCTATCACAGTGGAAAACAGTATGGCAGTTCCTTAAATATTAAAAATAGAACCGCTACTATATGACCCAGCAATCCCTCTTCTCAGTATCCATATCTAAATGAAATGAAAACAGGGTATTGAAGAGAGACCTGTACTCCCATGTTCACCACAGCACTGTAGGAGGGAAGAACAAGTCTGACTCCAATTAGATGTGCTCCTTTGGCTCTAACCCTGTACTCTGTTTCCTGTGCTTAGTCATGCTGGTTCTGCACCATTTATAAAAGATTGTTGCCTATAGCCTAAACTACACAGGATAGCCTATTCTCAAGTCATACAAAGACAAAAAGTTGCAGAATAAAAAATAACACTGGTCTTGTTGAAGGTTTACAGGGACACCATGACCTCACCTACATGGATAGCTGCAAGAACAAAGGATTCTGACACCAAAAAGTCTGCAACAACCAACCACTTCTTAGTATAAAAAGAGTCTAAACTCTGACTTGTGGAAGATGGTTCTCCAGGACATCAGTCTGCCCTCTTCTTGGTCTGCCAGCTTTCCAAATAAAGTTGTTATTCCTTGTCCCAAAACTGCATGGTATCACTTATATGAGGAATCTAAATAAAGAAGTTAAACTCAGAAACAGAGAATAGGAAGGTGATTGCCAGGGGCTGGAGGGAAATAAGAAGAGGCTGGAAAAAGGGTAAAGGGGAAAAAAAGAAGAAAGACGCTGTCACTGAATTAACCTCCCCTGGAACTGTTTCATTGCTAGTGTGCTTATTATGAAGAATAACAACTTTGCCTTATTGATTAAACCTTTTATAGTTGGGGCTCTGTCTTTAGGGAGTTAACGGTTCAGCGAAGGAGACTTTATATATCAGGTTCTTCTTTCCTGAGGTTTCTTCTGAAGCCTTCCATTTCTCTGGAGCTAACATTAGTTTTCTTATGAGTAGAATTGTGGCCAGAATCTTGACGAGGAAATAAAACAAAGAAGGAAGAAAACAATAGTGGGAACTCTGATGTAACCTAGTATCTCTGTCTTCAGGTCACTCAGAATAAGCCATCAGAGGACCAGCCCCCAGCCCCCTAGAAGAACGTTTAGAACTGGGCAAAGAGCAAATGGTTCTGCCCAGGGATCAGAGCCTGCCAATTCCACCTAGCAGTGCTGCTTTCTCCAGGATGCTGCCTGCCCATCCAGATCCAAAACTTATTCCCTTCTCCCTACTCTCACTGACCACCTCTTGTCTGGACAGACTTAAACAGTACCTGCTGATCATTCTATCCTTGATTGCCTCTCTGGTATGTGGCCTGTTGTCTGCCCAGTCTTTTGAATTTCCTGATCTCTTCTGCCAGGCTCACCTTCCAGATTCTCCTTGTCCCTTGTCATATTGCTTTCCAAACTTTTTTTTTTTAAACTAATGAACTATATTTTTTAGAGCAGTTTTAGGTTCACAGCCAAAAGAGCAGAAGGTACAGGGAGATTTTATATATCCCTGCCTTCACACAGACTCAGCCTTCCCCACCACAGACATCCTGCACCACAGTGGAACATCTGCTACAAGTGATGAACTTACACTGACACACTCTTATTACTCCAAGTCTATAGTTTACATTAGGGTTCACTCTAGGTGTTGTCCAGTCTACGGGTTTGACAAATGCAGAATAACATGTACCCACCATTGTAATATCATACAGAATACTTTCACTGTGTGCTCTGCCTATTCATCCCTCCCTTCCCACTAATCCCTGGCCACCACTGATCTTTTTACTGTCCCCATAGTTTTGCCTTTCCCAGAATGTCATATGGATGGAATCATACAGCGTATAGCTTTTTCAGATTGGCGTCTTTCACTTAGCAATATGCATTTAAGTTTCCTCCATGTCTCTTCATGGCTTGATAGCTCATCACTTTTTAGCACTGAATAATGCTGAATGTATCACAGTTTCTTTATCCATTCACCTACTGAAGGAATCTTGTATGTTTCTAGGTTTTGGCAGTTATGAATAAAGCTGCTATAAACATCCGTATGCAGATTTTTGTGTGGCATAAGTTTTCAATTTATTTGGGTAAATACTAAGGAGCTTGATTGCTGGATTGCATGGTAAGAGTATGCTTAGTTTCTTAAGAAACTACCAAACTGTTTTCCAAAGTGGCTGTACTATTTTGTATTTCTACCGGCAATGAATGAGACTTCTTCTGGTTCTGCACCCTTGCCAGCACTTGGTGTTGACATTGTTTTGGATTTTGGCTATTCTAATAGGTGTGTAGTGATATCTCATTATTTTAATTTGCAATTTCCTAATGACAAATGATATTGAATATCCTTTCATATGCTTATTTGCTATCTGTATATCTTTGGTGAAGTGTCTGTTCAGGTGTTTTGCCCTTTTAAAAATCGAGTTGCCTGTTTTCTTATTATTGAATTTTAGGAGTTCTTTGTATATTTGGGATAACAGTACTTTATCAGTTGTATCTTTTTCAAATATTTTCTTCCACAAACCTTTTTTATAGCAAAGCTGCAGCCTAAATTCCTGCCTGCTTTCTGTTGCAGGATACAGATCTTTGAAAGAATGCTATACTCAGAGATATACAGCAGTGCCAAGAAGTAAATAGTACTTTGCGCTGCTAAAACAAGCATCTAGAACAGCAGCAGGTGCTTGCTGTTTATCCTAGAGCTGAATCAACTCCTAACAATTGAATATTTTGAGTACTATTTTTGAGTGCTGAACTCAAAGTACAGACACTAAGAGAGTGATACTATTTTCAGAGGCCTCTGACCCAGAGAAAAGATCCACAACTTTTTGCCAGAGATTAAGTTACTTACTAATGTAAGTTTACTAATGGCCACCCTTCCCTAAGAGTTCATGCAACGTGTCACATGTGGATGGAAATAGGACTTGTTAAAATGATACCCTGCCAGGGGGATGGCCTACCCAGTTTTTCCCACTGTATACTTTGCTCACAGTGCAATCTTCAGGAAAGCGCATTCAGTCCAGATATTTATCTACACCAGTACATCAGAGGCAGGGGTTCTTTAACTAGCGAATTCATAAAGACTACAAAGGGATTCATCGAGAATGTCTGAGCTCATATTCTAGAAAGAGAATTCCATACATTTTATCAGTTCCATTACCAGACTCAACTTTTCACCTGGCCCAGTCATCATATCAAAGCAAAGATCCAGATAGTGCCAATTCCAGACAGTCACTCCACTTGCTGGAGACCTGCTTGTGTTGGTTTCCTTCTCCCTCATTTCTAGATTCCGGCTTCTAAAACCTGGTCTGGTGTCCTTCAGGCCAAACGCTCCTGGGCTCTGACCAGATTGGTACAAATTCTTGTTCTACTACTCCTTAGATCTGTGAGCTGTGCAGGTTTCTTAATATCTCTCAGCCTCCATTTCTATATTTTTAAATGGGGCTCATTATCAAAAGGCCTTTAGAGGGACTGAGCCTCTCTTACCCACAGAGGGAACCTGTTCTTTGTGTCAGCTTCCTTCCCTTCTCATCCTCACTTTCCTACTTCTGCATTACAGGTGCTTCCTGGAATTGTAACTGAGCAGGACCCTGTGGGACCTTTCTGGGACAGACCCCTTCCCCACCACCATGTCCTCCACCTGCCTCTTCTTTGTAGAAGAACTTTAGCCTCCTAGGCCTTCCCTGAGTTCCAAATAATAAATTTAATCAGAGAAGTGAGAAAATGCAGAAGCAAAGAAAAAGTCAAGCAAGACAAAATAATAGAGTTTCGCCATCAAACAAACCAAGAACCTTTAGTTCCTCTTCCAGGGTTATAGATAATATTCTGAGCCCTGTCCTTTGAGCTGTTTTGCAGATACTGAAACCCCTTCACCCCTCAGATAGAAGAAGTACCCACAAGCACAGAGACCCCAGACCAGTTGGAACCAGAAGGTTGATGATGCTGACTCCTGGTTACCTCACCACCAACCAATCAGAAGAATGTCCATGAACTGATCATGCACCCTGCAGCCCTCTCCTCAGCATGTATCCCCTTCTTCTTTTCCCTTATATAATTTCTGAACAAAATCTGGGGAGTCAGGAGTTGGTTCTTTGGGACATGAGCCCACTTTTCCCCTGGGATTGCAGACTTCCTCAATGAAGCAATCTTTCCTTTTACCCAACACTTGTCTCTTAGTATTGGATTCTTGAGCGATGAGCAGCCGAACCTGAGTTTGGTAAAGGAATCACCTCACAAACTACATGCAATTTTCATCTTGGGTCCTGCTCTGGGGTAAAGCAAATTAAGACTACACCCCTATATCTATATGACATTTCTTGTTTGAGCACTAATCTCACAAAATCTTAGCAGATCCTACTAGCTAGATTAGTTATTGACTCCAAAATGTGTCTGTGTGTGTTAGTTTCCATTTTATTTTACATATATAGGCATATCCATAGACAGTAGGGTTCTTATGGAAACTTCCATTAAGAAACTGATGAAAACATATAAATGGATTAGCTATTTCAAATCTACTGAATTTTTTAAAATTAATAAGGATTTTTTAAAAAATTGAAGTGTAACATACACACAGAAAGCTGTATATTATAAGCTTGTGAAAATTAATAAAGGAAAACCTCACTAAAATGGCATCGGGAGGCCAGAAGGGGGCGCTCTCGTGCAGTACCACTCAAAGTCAATTCCAGTAAAAATTGTAATTACAGACCCCAATAGAAGAATCATCAACAGGAAAGAATCACCAATTATAGGCCCCAACAGGAAAAGGTGTAGGTTGAGTATCCTACAGGAAATCAACTACCCTAGCAACTCAGCCAATGAGAATCTGTCGTTACCCTGCATTCTCACTTTTCTCCAGTAGGCTTTCATTCAAAACAACCGGTCCCAACTTCCTCTTTTTTTCTATAAAATAACGTCCCCCTCCTTTGTTTGTGGCACTTGCCTGTGGTTTTTACTGTGGCTTGTTTGTCCTGAATTGCTACTCCGTGTTATTACTAATTAACCTTTTTTTTTTTGAAGGTAGAATAATTTTTATTTTTAGAATCAACAATTTCAATGACTGTGATGTTATGATACAATAAGAAATACATATTTGGTCTTTGTCCCTGTTCTTGGCACAGAGCTTCTAAAACTCTTTTTTAACTTCCTAAGTGATAAGAGTAACAGGAACATCTTTTGTTATAATTGTTTTTTGTCTCTTTGTTTTCACCTTTCCTAAAACATGTGAAAGGCACATCTTTAATTATAACATTGGTTTTAGCCACAGTTACTCTAGTAGCTCTGTAGCGATAAAAGTGAAAGGAGTGTCCTTTGTTATTCATAACAAGCCTCTTTCAACCACACTTGAGTTTGTGTTAATGAAGCAATTTTTAGAAAGCCCCTAAGGATGTGGGGCTGGTTGCCAGGAGAACCAACCAAGTGACTAGAGGGTTGGAATTTTCAGCTCCACCCACTCAGCCTCTCAGGAAAGAAGAGTGGCTACAGGTAAAGTTAGTTACTAATAGCCAATGACTTAATCAACCATACCTACTGCAATGAGGCCCCCATAAAAATCCTCACCAAAGGGGTTTGAAGAGCTTCCAGTTTGGTGAACAAGGACACATCATATGCCAGTAGGGTAGTGTACCGCAGACTCCACGGGGACAAAATTCCTATGCTGGGGACCCTTCTGGACCTCCTCCTGTGTATCTCTTCATCTGGCTATTCATTTTGTATTCTTTAGTATATCTTTTGTAATAAATTGTAAACTGTTTCCCTGGGTTCTGTGAGCCATTCTGGCAAATTATCAAACTTGAAGAGGGCACAGGAACCACTGATTTATAGCCAGTCATTCAGAAGTACAGGTGATAATTTGGGACTTTTGATTGGCATCTGAAGTGGGGGCCATCTTGTGTGACTGAGCCCTTAACCTGAGGGTCTGTGCTAACTCTGGGGCAGTTAGTTTTAGAATTGAGTTAAATTATAGGACACCCAGCTGGTGTCCACCAAGAACTGGAGAATTGTTTGATCTGGAAAACCCCACACATCTGGTGTCAGACGTATTGAGTATAGAGAGGAAATGGTGATTTTCCTTTCAATGATTTATCACAAAGTGAACACACTCATGTAACTTCAACCCAAATTTAAAAAATAGAATATTGCCAACATGTCAGATTTGGCATGGCCCTTGTGGCCCCTCCCAATTATTGCTCTCCCTCACTTCCTAAAAGATAATCACCATCTCTCATTATACATGAATTTTGCCTGGTTTTGAACTTTTAGTAAGTGGAATCATACAGTATGTATTTATAACAGCTCTACTGAGATATAATTCATATATCATGTAAGTGACTCTTTAAATGAGTACGATTCAAGAGTTTTTAGCATATTCACAGAGTTCTACAACCACCACAATCAATTTTGAACATTTACATCACCACAAAAAGAAGCCCTATACCAATCAGCAGTCACTCCCCATTCCTTCCTAACCCCTCCTCCCCTGCCTCCAGCACTAGCAGCCACTTTTATACCTTCTTTATAGATTTGCCTATTCTGGGCATTTCATATAAGTGGTCTCATACAATCTGTAGTCTTTTGTGACTGGCTTCTTTTAATTAACATAATGTTTCAAAGGTTCATCCATATTATAGCATGCATCTGTATTTCATTCCTTTTTATTGCTGAATAAGTACTCCATCATATAGTGCTATGGACTGAATTGTTACTCCCCCACCTTCTCTAACCCTGTCCCAAATTTATATGTTGAAGCCTTAACCCTCAATGTCATTATGTTTGGAAACAGGGACCTTGAAAAGGTCATAAGGGTGGAGTCCTAATCTAATGACTACTGTCCTTATAGGAAGAAGAGTCACCAGGGAGGTACATGCATGACAGAAAAGGCCATTGAGGACAAGCGAGAAGGCAGCCATCTGCAAGCCAAGGAGAGAGGTCTTAGGAGAAACCATACCTACCAATACCTTGTTATTGGACTTCCAGCTTCCAGAAATGTGACGATTAATTTTCTGCTTTTTAAGCCATTCAGTCTATGGTATTCTGTTATGGCAGCCCCAGTAGACTAATGTGTGAACCAAACCAAAATTCTAGAGCTGAAAAATGCAACATCTGAAATTAAAAATTTACTGGATGAATTAGACACGAGATGAAAAAAAAATCAATGAATCTGAAGACAAGACAACAGAAACTCTTTAAACTGAAGCACAGAGAAGTAAGGCTGAAAAATAATTAACAGAGCCTCAGTAATCTGTGTGACAATATCAAGAGTTCTGACATATGTGTGCTGGAGTTCCAGCAAGAGAGGAAATTAAAAAAAAAATGATAATAGAAATGTTTCCAAATGTGAAGACACATATAACTCCAAGAAGTTCAAAGAAGCCCAAGCAGAATATACATAAGGCAAAGCACACCAATGTGACTACAGTTGATTACACTGTATTGTAGAATTGAAATTTGCTAAGAGAATAGAACTTAAATGTTCTTAAGAAGAAGGAAGGAAGGAAGGAAGGAAGGAAGGAAGGAAGGAAGGAAGAAAGAAAGAAAGAAAGCAAGCAAGCAAGCAAGCAAGCAAGGAAGGGAGGAAGGGAGGAAGGGAGGAAGAGAAAGAAAGAGAGATAACTAGAGGGGGGATTCCTTACACAATATATACCGGTATTAAATCGTCATGTTGTACACCTTAAATATCTTACAATTTTATTGGCCAATGATGCTGGGGAAAAAAAAACCCATGTCAAAGCACAACAAAATCAAATTGTTGAAAAACAGTGAGGAAGAGAACATCTTAAAAGCACCAAAGAATAAATTTTGCATTAAATACAGAGAAACAAGATAAACATTACTGCTGACTTCTCATTAGAAACAATACAAGCCAGGAGAATCTGAACTGTCATCTTGAAACTGATGAAACAAAACAAAACAAGGCGTAAGAAAACTACCAACCCATAATTCTCTGTCCAGCAATAATATCCTTCAAAACTGAAAGTGAAATAAAAAGATATTTGCAAACAAAAAAGTTCAGACTGGAGTAGGGGAGGCCATTAATCCAATATGACTAGTATTGTCTTAGTCCCTACAGGCTGCTATAACAAAACATCACAGACTGGGGAGCTTACAAACAAGAGACATTTATTTCTCCTAGTTCTGGAGGCTGGGAAGTCCAAGATCAAGGCACTATTTTGGTTGCCTTCTGGTGAGGACCCACTTCCTGTTTCCTAGCTGGCATCTTCTTGCTGTGTTTTCACATGGTGGAAGGTGCTAGGGATCTCCCTGGAGCCTCTTTTATAAAGCTCACTAATATAAAGTTTACTAACCCCGTCCATACAGCCTCCACCTTCATGACCTAAGCACGTTCCAAAGCCCCCACCTCCTAATACCTTTGAGGTTAGGTTTCAGCATAAGAATTTGGGGGCACACATTCAGATCAGCAAGTGTCTTTATAAGAAGAGGAGAAGAGACACAGACACACAAAAG
Organism: Camelus ferus; assembly: GCF_009834535.1. Taxonomy (NCBI): domain Eukaryota; kingdom Metazoa; phylum Chordata; class Mammalia; order Artiodactyla; family Camelidae; genus Camelus; species Camelus ferus. Next base: position 61,574,093 of record NC_045696.1, read on the forward strand.
CAGGCAGCCATGTGAGGACGAAGGCAGATTATAGTCCTACAGCTAAACGCCAAGGATGGCTGGAAAACCACCAGAAGTTAGGAAGAGGCAAGGAAAGATCCTCCCCTACAAGTTTCTTTGCTTGACCTCATGGAATCGGTACTCTTGCACAGTTTTGTATGTGGCCAAAGACATAAGGGAACATCTATGCAGAGTTCTGGATCTTCTCTGCATAGCTCCCATCTGTCTTGTATTCTGCTCCATGAATTTCAGCTGCCTCAGTCTCGACACTCTCTGCCTCTTTTCTCCTTGGCTCAGCAAGTCTCTGAAGCTTTACTTGGGGTCCCTCTTCCTATGCTGATACTTGGTAAATGCCACCAGGCAGAAAGCTAGGGAAATTGTACGGTTCACTTCACTTTTCTCTTTCTTTCAGTAATCACTGTCCTGGGCTGCCTGCGGTCCAATGACTGAAAACAAGGATTTCATATATATTGTACAGCTATTGAATTACTTAGATAACTGACAGGATAAATGACAGGAGGTTCAGTCTGGTACCAGTTATGCTGTCATGTCTAGATATGTGTATTATTTTTTGACTGATTCCTTTTGCTTAGCATTATGCTTTTCAGATTCATACTTGTTGTTGAGTGAAGTAGTTTTCTTTTATTTCTGTATGGTATTCCATTGAACAAATATATCACAATTTACTTATACTTTCTGTTGTTGTTGGACATTTGAGTAGTTTCTGGTTGGGGGCTATTATAGATATTGCTGCTATGAACATTCTTGTACATGTCTTTTGGTATGTGAATTCCTGTTGGGTATATACCTAGAAATGGAATTGCTGGGTCATGGGCTGTATTTATAGTCAAGTTTACACATACTGCCAATTAGTTTTGCAAAATGGTTGTTCCAATTTTCATTCCCATGCATGGTGTATGAGAGTATCCGTTGCTCGATGCTTCATCAACACCCAGTATTGTCAATTTTTAAAACATTAGCCATTCTGGTGGGTGTGTTTTAGTTTGTACTTTTTAGTTTCCAATGAAATTGATCACTTTTTCAGATGATTATTGCCTTTCTGGATATTAATTGGCATATTCATATCTTTTGCCCATTTTTCTATTGGATTATCTGACTTTTTAGATTGATTGATCAGTTAATTGAGTTATTTACTCATTCTGGATTTGAGTTCTTTGTCAGTTACACACATTGCACATATCTTATTCCACTCTGTGATTTGCCTTTTTCCCCTCTTAATGATGTTTTGATGAACAGAAGTTCTTAATTTTAATGTAGTCCAATTTATCAGTTTTCATTTTGATATCCTATATATGAAATATTTCCTACTCACAAGGTAATGAAAATATTCTTTTTCTTTTTAGAAGCTTTGTTGCATTACCTATCATATTTAGATCTGCAACACATTAGAAATAGATTTTGGATGAGTGTGAAGAGATCAAGATTCATTTCTTCTTCATATGGATATACAATTGACCCAATCCCATTTATTACAAAGACTGCCCTTTTCTCACTGCTCTGCAGTGCACCTTTGTCATTGATCGAGTTTCCATATTTGTAAACAACTATTTCTGTCCTCTATTCTGTCCCATTTATCTATTTATCTATTCTTGTGCCCATACCACACTTTTAGTTAATTGTAGCTTTATATAATAAGCCTTAATACCATATAGTGAATTTTCTACCTCTGTTCTTTAAGATTAACTGGGCTATTCTGGACCATTTGTGTTTTCATATAAAATTTAAAACAAGCTTACTAATTTTTATAATAGTACTAGGTGGAATGTTGATAAGGATTACATTGACATCTTTATAATATTTCATCTTCTAATTCATGAATATGAGGGAAAAAAACCTCTAAGATTTTCTTTAATTTTTCTCATTATGTCTTGCAGTTTTCTCTGTAGAGTTTTTGCATGTCTTTCATTAGATTTATCACCAAGGATTTGATGTTCCTTGATGCTGTTGTAAACAGCATTTAAAAATTTTCCCAGGGGGAAAATAGCTCAGTCATAGAGTACACACTTAGCATGCATGTGGTCCTGGGTTCATTCCCTGGTAACTCCATTAAAAATAAATAAATATATAAACCTTATTCTCCCCCTCAAAAAAAAAAAAAAACCCTACAAAAAAAGAAATAATTTAAAAAATTTTCCCTATTGTTGCTGTTACATAGGAATACCAGCAATTTTTGTATTTTTATCTTTTTATTCAGCAACCTAAATTTGCTTTTAATTTTAGTAATTCACCTGTAGTTTCTTTTGGTTTTCTGCATGCACAATCGTGTTGTCTGTGAATGACAGTTTTACTTCTTACTTTCTAATTCTTATGCCTTTTATTTCTTTTTCTTGCCTTATTGTACTATCTAGGACCTCCCGTAGGATGTCTAATAGGAATAATGATGGAGATATCCTTCTCTTCTCTTATTCCAATATCATGGGAAAAGGTGTCAATGTGGTAACATGTTTCTAAATAATTGACGTCTCAAAGAAGAAATTACAATGAAAATTTAAGATGTTGTATTGGAACAACAAAGTGTGGCACATAAAAACAGAAGTATGCAGCCAACTCCATACTTAGAAGAAAAATCAGTGTGAGCTCCAAGTGCCCATCTCAAGGTGTTAGAAAAAGAGCATATTAAACCTAAAGATAGTAGAATGAAGGAAACAATAAAGATTGGAGCAGGAATTAATGAAATAGAAAACAAATAACAAAATTATCAAAGACAAATTCTGGTTCTTTGAAAAAGCTATTAATACTGAAAAACTTCTGACAAGACTAATAAAAGAGAGAAGCCAGATAAGCAAATAACAGGATTGAAGAAGGAAGCCTCACTATACCTGTAAACAAATATCAAAAAGTGAAGAGGCTATCATAAACAAATTCTTGACAATAAAGAAATAAAGGATATATTGGTTTGTTTAACCATTTACTTGTTTAAAGAATCTGGGCTGATTCCAGTTTGGGGCTGTCACAAATAAAGCTACTATAATTATTTGTGTACAAGTCTTTATGTGAACACATGATTATATTTTTCTTGAATAAAAAGGCCCAGGAATGCCATTGCTGGGTATTATGATAATGGCATATACAGTTTTGTAAGAAACTGCCGAATTGTCTTCCAGGGTGGCTGTAGCATTCTACATTCCCACCACCAATGGATGAGAGATCTAGTTTCTCCTCATCCTTACCAGCATTTGGTACTGTCATTATTTTTTATTTTAGCCTTTCTGACAGGTGAGCAAATGAATTAAAAATATGTCATTCAGATCATTTAGTATTTTTGAAGGGTGAATTGATCCACAACATGTTAAGCCTCTGTAATAGGTACTGAATCAGGTATTTGAGGGCATCTAGATATTTTAAAAATCTTCATTGGTGAATGTGATTTGCAGCCAAGATTGTGAAGACACACTGGTCTCAGAAGACAAAGCTTTGAAGGAAAAGTTATCCTTTAAAGAAACAGCCATATCCAATGATGGGAACGTCATAGACAATGAAAATATGTGGTATTTTCATATTAGAGCTGAATGACATTTCAGTAATATTAACAAGGATTCTATGATCCTGGAAATTAACATACTTTGGGAAAAAATTTTAAGTGAAGAGTCAAACTAGATTAATTTTAAAGAGGTCTATTTAGACAAAAAAATTTTTTTTAGTTTGAATATCTAAATAACAAATGATTACTTAGTCATGAAGAATTCCTTATTAACAAGAAAGAAAGAAAGAAAGAAAGAAAGAAAGAAAGAAAGAAAGAAAGAAAGAAAGAAAGAAAGAAAGAAAGAAAGAAAGAAAGAAAGGAAGGAAGGAAGGAAGGAAGGAAGGAAGGAAGGAAGGAAGGAAGGAAAGGAGAGGATGAAAGAAAGAAAAGGAAAGGATGAAAAGAAATAAGTTGGTTGATAAGGAGATGTAAAATTATGCAACTCAGTTGGGAAAAAATATTAAAAGTTAAGGTAGTAACTAATCAAATTAATTGACCAATTTGAGGCTATCAAAATCTCTGATGACCCAGTAAAGCTGTGGATTGTGTTTCTAGGGGGAGCTGAATCTCTACAGAGCAATGCAGGAAGAGAAAATACTGAAAATTCTAAGAACCAAAAAGTAATGCCTCATGAAAAGCAGTAACATCAATTAGAAAATTACAGTATGTTATTAAAAACTGAGCAAGTCTCAGAGTAAGAGGTTTAAAGGAAACAAAGAAAAAGAAAAGTGTCCAAACCATCCCTGCTTCTCCAGTGGGATTCTGTCTCCAGCAACGAAAGAGTACTGACTAATAACAGGAGCTACGTGACATTTTGGAGAACTGATGGTAATGACACTAGAAATGCTAGTCAGGGCCAGTCAGGGCAGATAAGGTCTAAGTAGTCAAACTTGTTCACCCTCTTGTCCTCCCTACCTAGATTTATGGTGTCAGGACCCACCCAGTCACTGAAAACGGAAACCTGGGCTTCATTCTTGACTCCAATACCTCCTACTGCAATGTGACTAGTTTTCCTATCTGGCTACCTTAGAATTTATACCAAAAAATCCTCTGTGTTCCTTCAGAACACCCCCTTCAGAACAAACTATGGGTTCTAACTGCTATTTCCCCACATTCCCCAGAAACATCACTGACTAGTCCTAGTCTCTCCCATTCCCCTATCCCTAACCCCTGGTAACCACCATTTTACTCTCTGCTTTCATGATTTTTTTTTTTTTTAGATTCCTACATATAATATATATCATACAATATTTGTTTTAATCTGATTTATCTCACTTAGCATAATGTCCCCAAGGTCCATCCACGTTGCTACAAAAGGCAGAATTTTTCTCACAGCTGAATGGTATTCCATTGTATATATACACCACATCTTCTTTATCCATTCACCCTTTGATGAACACTTAGGTTGTTTCATATCTTGCCTATTGTGAATAATGCTGTAGTAAACATGGGAGTGCATATGTCTTTTCAATATCTTGTTTTCATTTCCTTTGGGTATATACCCAGTACTGAGATTACTGGATCGTGTGTTAGTTTTATTTTTAATTTTTTGAGAAACCTCCATACTGTTCTCCATAGTGACTGAACCAGTTTACAATCCCATCAACAGTGCACAAGGGGTCCCTTTTCTCCACACCCTGCACCAACACTTGTTATCTCTTGCATTCTTGATGGTAGTCATTCTTACAGGTGTGAGGTATCTCTTGAGGTTTTCATTTGCATTTCACTGATTAGTGATGCTGAGTAACTTTCTGTGTGCCTGTCAGCTATTTGGATGTCTTCTTTGGAAAATGTCTACTTAATTACGCTGCACATTTTTAAATTAAATTTTTTTGGTTATTAAGTTGTAGAAGTTCCTTATAAATTTTGGATATTAACTCTGTATCCAATACATGACTTGAAAAAAACTCTCTCTCATTCTGCAGTTACCTTTATTTTGTTATTTCTTTTGTTGTGCAGAAGCTTTTAAGTTGGATGTAGTGCCACTTATTTATTTGTTGTTGTTGTTTGTGCTTTTGGTCCAAAAAATCATTGTCAAGACCAATACTAAAGAGCTTCTTCCTGCCCATTGAAGTAAGTTTTAGTTTTAGTTTTGGTCTTATGAAACTGAATGGTTTCAGTCAGTTACACTTAAGTCTTCCGAGTTAGTTTTTGTGAGTGGTTTTAAGATACGGGTCCAGTTTCATTTTTCTGCATCTGGTTATCCAGTTTTTCCAACATCATTTGTCAAAAAGACTATCTTTTCCTCACTGGATGTTCCTGGCTCCCTTATCAAATATTAATTGATCATATATATGGGAGTTTAACTCTGGGCTATTTTGCTGCATTGGTCTATGTATTTATTTTTTAAATACCAGTGCCATACTGGTTTAATTACTATAGCTTTATAATATAATCTCAAATTAGGATGTGCGATGGCTTTGTTCTTCTTTCTCAGGATTGCTTTAGCTATTTGGGATCTTTGGTGGTTCCATACAAATTTTAGGATTATCTTTTTCTATTTGAAAAGTGCTACTGGAATTTTGACAGGGATTACATTGAATCTACAGATGGCTTTGGGTAGCATGGGCACTTTTAACAATATTAACTTTTCCAATCTATGAACAAGGGATGTCCTTCCATTTGTTTGTGCCTTCTTTCATAAAGTGTTTTTCTTTCAGTAAAGACTTGTAGTTTTCATCTTACAGAGCTCTCACTTTCTTGGTTTATTTATTCCTAGGCATTTTATTGTTTTGATCCTGTTGTGAAAGGGATAGTTTTATTTCTTTTTCAGATGTTTTATTGTTCGTATATAGAAAAGCACTGATTTCTATGTATTGATTTTATAGCCTGCAACTTTATTGATTCATTGATAGATCCAACAATTTTCACTTGAGTCTTTTATATCAATAATTTTTAATAAAATGTTAACATTTGCATTTATCTAGCCACAGATTGGCTTGTAATATGATTAACAATCTTGTTCATAACAGAAAAATGCACTCAATTTTCAGGTCACTACCTATTTGTGACCTGTTGTGTCAACAACTGTAAGTCAGTTAAGACTTGTTTTTACTTAATCACTGCATGCTCTGGATTCTTCTTCATTCATTGCCTAGAATGATGCAGGAAAATCATGCCCAAGTGAACTTTGGGTCACTCTCCTCAAGCATTTTTTATGGCTATAGAGAAGAGGACCTGATGGAGGCTCTACTAAATCTCAGCCCAGCCTTTTCCTCCATCAGGGTATGGCAGAGGCTCTCCAGGCATATGGAAGGTGTTTGGAATTTCCTCTGGCTGGAGGACAGCCCACCCAGGTGGTGGTGGTGATAGCAGGTTATTTTGTTCACTCCAGTTGGGACTCATGTCCTCACTCTCCCACAGTGTCCCTCTGCCTGACAATCTGGTCTCTAAAATAAGCCTCAGCCCTGTGGAAGGGGCTTCTTCTCTGCTGGGGACATGCCATGGGAAAGGGGTTGGCTACCAAGGAGACCAACCTCTGCTGAGACCCCAGACTGAGCCACAAGATCCTTCTTGTTCCCCATCTCTCACCTCTATAAGGCCTGGCCACGGCTGAGGGACCATCTTCTGTAGTTCTGGCTGCCACCCTCTCTCACCACCAGACTTTACTGCAGTAAGGATAATAGTCACAATTGGCTGGCCAAGAGCAAAAATGTGAATTATTGCTAAGTTTCTTAGATACAATATGAGTATTATGGTTATACTGAAAATTGTTATTTTTAGGAGATGCACACTGATGTATTTTGAGGTCAAGTATCATGGTATCTCACTTAAAAATAGTTCAGAAAACCACACAAACACAGAGAACATATGCAGTGTATTACTCTGTTTTTCATTAATTCTCTACTTATAAATTGGAAAACTGAGGTCAAGGGAGAGCTGTTCATAGGTTAAGGATTATACACAATTCTGCAAGAGGGTGACTGATTAATTCTGAAGGCATTTCTGCTCTTGGCAGGGAGAAGCAACTGGGTGGCACTGCATCAGCCTCAGGATTGTCTACCCTGAATCACAAACTGATTGTGATTTGGAAAGAGAACATCAAATATGAAATGAGCATGGCTGGATATCTGTAAACTGAGTACTGGTTGGGAGAGCTGTGTGCAGCCCTGATAGCTAGTGTTAAAAATAATCCTGAAACATAAGCAAAGGGTTCAGTCTGGTTGCCAGGCAACCTTGCCACCAGTTCCCTTCAGGTTGACCTTTATTTTTTCTATCTACATCTCTTAACATTTCTACCTCCTAGACCTTCCTTGATTCATTTAATATTTAATTATCATTGTTTGGGTGAGTTGGGGGGTCCAGGACAGGCCATACCACAAGCTCTGAAACATAATAGGCCAATCTTTGCCCTCAAGTATCTTACACTTTAGTAAAGTATAAAGGCCAAGTATACAATTACCATGATTATGTTCCTTTAACATAATCCTTTACTATTTTAACTTTTATCTGCAAAGATCCTTTTACCGAGTAAGGTAACCTTTACAGGTTCCAGCAATTAAAGCCTGATAGATTTGGGGCACATTTTCAGCCTTCTATAGATGAGGGGCATTGGAAGCCCAGTTCTAAGGGGAGACCACTGAAGTTCTTATTCAGTTATCCAAAGGGCTGGCTGACTACAGCTAAGCAATATTCAAAACAGTATCCTCTCTGTAAGCCCAGGCTGAGGCACTTTCCTTTGGTTATTTTACCATTGTGTTTCCTCAAACTCTAATTAACTAATCTAGGCTTATCTTGGTGAGAATCAAACTGCAGCAAATGGCTAACCTAAGAAGGTTCATTTTACATATACTTTTCACACTAAATTTACCAAAGTATCAATTGTTGGTTGTAGATCTTTCTGGACTGTTGGTTTACCCACATTCCCCTTCCCTGAGAACTACCTCCCCACTTATGGGGGCCAATGTGGCAATTTTGATACTAAATGAGAACCACCCCACCACCACCACCACCAATGCTGGACCACAGCTGAATGGATCAGAGGTAGGCACCTAAGTTGGACCAATCAGATTGTATTCAGGGCCTTGGAACTCAGACACTATTCACTTGGGTGAGCAGGTTGCTGATGTAGCCCTGGGAAGCCAACTTTTATCAGGTGAAAGCTATTACATAGAGAGCAGCAGAGACAAATGACCACAGAAACTCAGAGAAATGGAAAGTACAACAGCTTTGGCTCTTGATGGCTTCCCTGGTTAGAGACTCAAGAGAAGCCAAGCTTCTGTTTTGAGTTGAGAGAATTCTGCTCCTCCACTCCCCATGTTCTAATAGTAAATTTCCCTTTTTGCTTAGGCAGTCTGACTGGGTATCTGTTATCAGCAACCAAAAGAAATTTAAAACTAATGTTTCAATCCTGGTTTAAATACTTCTTACTTTGTTCCCACAAAAGTATTTAGGCTTGATAGCTAAAATAATGCTGTAATTGGGTAGTTTTTCAAAAGATCTCTCTAAAACCTCCAGAGACTACCCACGATTATTAGTCTTTCCTGACATTTTAATAAATATTAGAATCACTGGATAAATACAATATTGTGAAGATGTTTTCATTTCATAAAACAGTGGCATGAAAGGGACCTTAGGGGATGTTTAATTCAATCCCTTAACTTTCAAGTAAGGAAACCAAGGTCCCAAATGGCCAAGAGCTTTGCCCAGTGCTGGAATTAGAAACTTGATACTCAGGCCAAAATCCTTCATCAATGAATTTTTTAGGGCCACGATGATATTCCCCTTGCCTTAAACTCCAAGTGAGATCACTAAACAATATTTACTGACTACCCGCTTAATTGGTCAGAACTCTTAGTTACAACTTGAAAGGAAAAAAAAAAAGGTTCCAGGAATACACTTGTTTCAGGCATGGCTGGTTCCAGGCTCCACATTACTGTGAGGATCTCTCTCCACCCTTAGGAAACATCTTCCCAACGTGAGGAACCTATAGACACAACCTGTCAGCTTAGCTACCTTAGCAATACATGCCTGATTATCCTTGGGATTCTCAGTAATATGAGCCAATAAATTCCTTTTTATTCCCTTAAGTTGATCTGAATTTGGTTTCTGTCATTTGCAACAAGCATTCTGACTAAAACTGAGCTTATCAAGCAGTTCTCCACAAACAAGGATAATGGTAACCAATCAGACTCTCTTTGTAAAACTTTGAATATTAAGAGCAGGCAGTTTAGGCAGAAGCTTAAAGAACATGCAGAGAAGACAGCAATCTAGGCCATGATGAAAACTTACTCCTGACACAGTTTTGGCTTCTATCCTCTACTTCTTCTATCTACCTTACATCTTCTGCTTAGTCAGAGTTTCTGCTTATTCATAATTTTAGCTTACTCTTGGTCCTATCGGCATCATGGACTGGATTGCTACATAATATCCTAAACTGATTTGACCTGGGACACTTCTGAGAAACAGCAAAAGGTGACTGTCAGCAAAGCTTTCTGGGCTTTACACAGAGCAAGCAAGAACAGGTTTCCTCTTCCAACTTGGTAAAGCTCCTCATGACATCCAGGATCTGAAATTACTAATGTTATAATTAATGTGGTGGCCATATTTGGATCATGATGTGGGCTTCCCTAAGGCAGGAGGCTTGACAAGACAATGAAGATCCTTTGCAGGTAAGTAATCATGCCTGCAATTTTCTTGGATCCCCAAGTTACTTAACATCTCTGAGTCTTGATTCCTGTGGCAATAAAATGGAGGAAACCACCCACTTCACTGATTTGGAAAAAGAAATGAAACACATGAAAAATCGCTGGTACATGATTAGTATTCAGTGAATATCAGTTCTCTTCCCCCAAATTTTAATATGTCGTTTACTGTATGAAGTGTTACCGAATTATCTTCAATTGCTCAAATGTTTTAAAATGTATACAATGGAAAGGTATTATTCCACATATGACAAATAGTTTAAATGAAGAATCAGGATTTTTTTTAACCTAAAAGAGATTTGCTGCAGTCTTTCAAATGTTTTATTGGATCTAAAATTCTTTTAAGTGATACAGAGATATACAGCTAGTTTGATCAGCTACCAATATATTTTGGAATCCCTTTATTTTTGTACTTAAGAGCCAGTTCACTTTTTCTCCATGTTCAATACTTAACTTTGGTAACATCGTGCCACGTTCTTCTTCACCTGTTACTGAAGCATGAGTGTTTCCACCCTGTTTGGTACCAGTTGTTCTTTTAGTTTTCTTCCTGTGAGTGTGTTTTGTAGGACTCTTCTGTTTTTTCTCAACTTCACCACCTACATCCCACAACATTATCTTTCCATCATTCCCTCCAGTAAGCAGCAAATAGGATTCTGGCAGAAAGCAGACCTGGGATACCCCCAAAGTATGGCCCTTAAACCCCAGTTCCTGTTCACACTTGACTCCCATCACCCTAAAGATTCGAATCTTACCATCTTCTGCACCGCAACTAAAAATATTGCCACACGATGCCACAGACACAGAATGGGCTAGGGCAGGGTTTAAAAGCTGACCAGGGGATTGTGGGCTTTCCATTTCTTCCATTTCATCCTCCTGTAAATTTGTAATCCAGAGTGGACGGGCTTTCTGAAGGTTCCACAGCATCACCTTCAAATAAGAGGAAGTTACACAGTCAGAGTTTTAGCCATTTTGTTTAACTAACATGCTTATTCCGCTTCTAACAAAATCATCAAAGTAGTCTGAGAATAACTGGTAGGATACATTTCCAGCAACATTAAAAAAAAAAGTTCAGATGGCACCACAACATGCCAGTGGGATGCTACCCTGCTGCCAAAAGTAGAATGCCAATAGGCAGTAAGGTAGAATTTAGAAAACAAGACCTTGAGTAACTTTCGATTAACAAACCAATTAAAGTGTAATTCAAATTCTTAAGCAGATGCCAGTTTCTTTAAATCATTCTACCTTGAAGATTATAAGACTTACTAATTTTAATCTATGCTTGTTATAAGTAAAAATACCGACCAACTAAATAAACTGGAATACTACTGAAGTAAATTCTATCTGAAATGCTTTTTCCTCTCCTTTCCTTTCACATTACCCAAATTACTCATCCGAGGGGCTTAGCTCAAATTCTTATCCCTGTAGGAAGCCTTTCCTAACTATTCCAGCTACCTTCTCTCTTTCTCATATTTAATTCTTACTCATACAATTTCTTGAGATTTACTTCATCTTTGCTAATGCCTAGCATAATACCTGGAAAAGAGCGGAAATTCTAAACATCTCTGTTGATTAATTTGACATCCTGGTATTTTTGGCTTTTTGTTGTTCCTTACCATGATCTTGGGCCGACAAAACTGATTTAAATTAAATGCTAATTAAAATCTGTTTAAAACAAAACAATAAGCTTTGTAAATTGATTCTACTCTATAATCTAGAGATTTTCTTCCCATAGCAACCAATTTGAAAAGGAAAATATTCTTTGTACTTTCAGAGAGAATGGACAGCTTTATTTTGCCATCTAGTACTATCCCTAAATTATGACTCACAATTTAAAATGGACACTAGGATAAGCATGACCCTGCTTAGTCAAAAGTGCAGATCTGAACTGACAAGATTACTGTTGCTAATTATAATAAGGATTTGGTTTTCTAGTCAAGGTAACTTCCCTCAACTCAGCCTACTTTCAAAAGAAATTACATCTAATAACACATATTCTGCTTCTACTTAAGAAAATACAGAAAATCCTTTTGGATTGGATTTATAACACTATACAAATGGCCAGCAATCATTATATGGGTGAAGCTAAATTGCTAACAAAATGAAATACAGTAAAATTTTAAAAATCAGAAGATATAAACAAAAATGAAGTTTCACTAAAACTAGATGTGGAAATAATCTCTATAAAAAACCTAAACACAAGGAAAATGGACATTCCAGAATCTACTAGCTTAACTGTATGGCAGGTATCCCTGAGTTCTTTATCCCACAGACCCCACAATGCCTGGATTATATTTTCTGTCCTAAGCACATCCAAACATGAACTACACGCAAAGCATTTTCAGCAGCTTAAACATTTTTATATTTAATTATCTAAACGTGTTAATAGCCAGCTCAGATTCTACTAACCCAGGAATCATTTCCAAGTGTTGAAGATTTTCAGATTTTTCCTGCCTGAAAATTTCCTTTGTACTTCTTTGATTTTTCCTAACTGCCAACGAGTCCAAAGTTTTGTAATTTCTCAACCACCTGATCAAGCAGCATCACCCTAAGCAAGAGAGCTAAGGTACTAAAGGAAAAGAATACTGAGGGAAACTGATTTAAAGGAAAAGAATACAAGAGTTTGGGGTTTAAAGTCCTATAAAATGTCAAAGGGAGAGACGTAGACAACTGGTAAACGTTCAGAAGTGAATGTAACCATGTCAAAGTGACCCTGCTAAGTTTCTCACCTATAGAAATATTTCTTTCCACATTAAAGATTAATTTTCAAGGGAAAAAAAGCCTCCTTCACTATCCTGATCCTTAAGTGTTAGTACTGGAGACCTTTCAAACTCCAGAAAGAACAAACTTTTGAACCATTTACTTTCAGATGTGGAAATGAGGGGGAAAGAAAACCAAGGTGTATGCTGTGAAAATTCACAATGGTTTCAGATTTCCAAAGTCTTTACAAGAAGAAAGTATATTTGAGTGGTGGGTGCACATATATTTATTTAATGTTACTTTTCATACTTTTCACATACATTATGAATATTATATTGTACCTATTTAACAAAAAAAATAAGTAGTCTCAAGAATCTTAATAAATTACTCTTCATTCTTTTTTTTGGGGGGGGGAGTAATTAGGTTTATTTATCTATTCATTTATTGTATTTTTTAAATGGAGGTACTGGGGATTGAACCCAGGACCTCATGCATGCTAAGCAGGCACTCTACTACTGAACTATACCCTCCCCCAAAACTTCATTCTTAAGGTCCCTGTCTCTTTCAGTAAGCTCTGCCTATTGAAACTTATCTAAATCAAAGGATATAATTTTTATAATTTCTGTAATAACAAAGATAGGTATGTTGAACATATCTATTATGTGTGGCAATAATTCGGTTCCTGCCTTGAGATAAAACACGTTTGTTCACAGAGAAACAACTCTCACAATTAATCTAATAAGAACCCCCACTATTATGCCTACATTCTTGGACTCCCTCATAGACTGGCTATTCTTTTTCTTTAAATTGAAGTATACTTGATTTACAATGTTATATTAGTTTCTGGTGTACAGCAAAGTGATTCAGTTTTATATATTCTTTTTCAGATTCTTTTCCATTTTTCATTATAAGACTTTGAATATAGTTCCCTACCTCTGCTATACAGTAGGACCTTGTTATTTACCTATTTTATATATAGTAGTTTGTATCTGCTAATTCTAAACTGCAAATTTATCCCTCCCTGCCCCCCTTTCCCCTTTGGTAGCCATAAGTTTGTTTTCTATGTCTGTGATTGACCAGCCATTCTTAAAGTTTAGTAAAATACCAGATATCTGGGTTTTAAGAGGTAAATTGGGAGAAATTATAGTTTCAACTTCAGTTAAGGAAGTAATTTCTTAAAAGCATGATTGTGCTGCCTTAACCATTGTTATATCACAATCCAATGCAGAAGTTAATCTACAGTGAACTTCTAGCAATTCTTGGCAGTCAAATCAAAAAGCAATTATCTAAGCCTTCTTTTCACAAAATATTTCCTATCCTGTTTTCTAGCAGCTGCCTGCCACTAAAGCTTCTCACTTAGAACTGGAGGCACAATGTTAAATCCTGGATGCCTACACCTTATTTAATTTGAAGAGTATAAGTCATTTTTGCACACCTAATTGTTTATTGCCATGCCTAGTAGTTAATTAATGAATTATTGAATGATTGAAAACTGGTATATCTTAAAGATGAAAGAATGAGTCAAAGAGACACAGCACAATCTGCCTACTTAAAACAGTATCTGATTGGTTGTGTAGGTCTTTCTGCACAAGCAAGTAAGCAGATTATCCCCACTAGGGTAGAAAATGTGGAGGTTTATAAAGGGCTTGGTCAAGACCTAGGAGTGGAAAAGGAATTTAGAGATCATGGGGTCGCTGTGCCCAGAGGGTGTAAAATGATTCTCAATAGGGACACTACAAAATTTTCGTAGGACAGTTCTTTATTGTTTAGGGACGGTCCCAGCACTGCAGGACATCCACTCATTCTTCCTACTAAATACCAGTAGCTTGGGGGAGAGGGGGTGGTAGTCATAGTGACAACAAGCAAAACCAGCTTCATCTATTTCTAAATTATAAGAGGGTGTGGAGAGTAGAGCATAGAGCGGTAAGATCATTGGCCAAGAAGATGGAAAGACAAAATCTTGACGCTACTAATAGTATCACAAGTCTTACAAGTATCACAAGAAATATACTATATATAGTTGAGATTGTAGATTAAATGCCTAGATCAGTGCTGGACACACACATCATTAATAAACAATGGTTCTTTTACTAGAAGTCACTTGTTCCCAAACTAAGAACTGTTTCTATCACATTACTGATGACATTCTGTTTGAATGTCTCTAGTGTCACAGAGAAAAAAATACAGGCTTTGAAGCCAGAGGGATTGAGGTTTGAATCCCAATCTAGACAGCTGTGGGGACCCTTAATTTGAATCTGTGTCTTCATTTCTAAAAAAAGAAACAGTAACTCTCAGGGTGTGAGTAGAATGAAAACTAATACATATAAAGCAGTGGCAAGCACTCAGTGCTCACCAAAGAGAAGCCATGACTATTCTCACTCACTCCAGTGATTTTTAAAGTAAAAACAATAGATCCAGTCCCTCCAACATTTTTTTTTCTTTTAAAAAGAGTTTGTAGAGAGTGGATGATAAATTCTGCCTTCAGCATTCTCCTCTTTAAACAGATGTTTTGATTAAAATATTTGAATTCTCAGGTTTTAGGAATGTCTTAAAGCATAGAAAAAGGAAGAATAAAAAATTAATGATTACTTTGTGAATAAAATCTGCTACACTTTGTTAAGTTAGTATTAAACATGCAGTAGAAGCAAAGCTTTTGGTTCATGAATACGTAAGATATGTTAGTAGAGAACAGAACATATAAAGATACATTTAGCATGATCAATAATTTGATTCTGTTAGCAAATCTCATTTAGAAATTACCCAAGTACTCTCTGCAAAGCATCACCTGCATATCCAGTCCACATGACACCAGGCTCTGAGGTCTTTGAGGCCGAAAAGCTACAGAGGAACAGATATTGGAATGTCTCTTCAGTGATCTGCTAACTTTCTTTTTTTCCAAGTCTAGGATTTTGATTGTTCCGGAGTCATCAGCAGAAGCCAGCAGGTTTTCAGTTTCATTCAATGAAAGACAATTGATTTCTTCTTCATTCACATGAAAATGGTCCAGGGATTCTTTGAGAGACCTGACATCCAGTATGCTAATGGTTTCTCCATGTGAGGCATAGAGCTTGGTGGGGCAGGAGGGAGAGAATAAGACACTGGTAACATCATCAGCCCCTTGGAAGTGTGTGTGTCCTAATGGAGTCCCATCTTCACCCCAAACCATGAGATCTCCACACTCTGCTCCAGAAGCCACTAGCCCTTCTTGACTTGCATTGAGGCAGAGAATAGGAGAAGAATGTCCACCAGTCCACTTGACTGCCATAATGGCCCAGAAGACTCTGTTAAGAGGAGGGAAAAACCATAATCGCATGTTTTATATAAGAACTCCAGAAGAGACAAATTCAATAAGCAATATTTCAGTTAAATATTAAAAGATATCTAAGCCTGGTACTCTAGTCTTTGATGTGAGGCTCACATAAGAATAAACACTAGAAATATCTATTTTAAATTAAGCAAAATCATTTTTCAGAAAGGACTGCACAATCATCAGGTTATATCTTTTATCTGAATAATGTTTAGAGAGAATGAGCCCTGGAACTCTGGGTTTGGATAGCTCTACTACCTGTTAGTTGTGCAACTTCGGGCAAGTTACTGAATCTCTCTATGATTCACTTTTCTTCTCTATAAAATGGGAATAATAATAATAACATCCATTTCATAGGATCAGAGAGGATTAAATAACATATATCAAGCACATATAATACTGCCTGGTACATAATGAGGGCTCAACAAATACTACCATCTTCACTTCTCTTATTTTTATTAGGCTGGTCAAAGTGGCATCTATACATACTACACCAATAGTCCTCAAAGTATGGTCTCTAGACAAGCATCATCAGCATCACCTAGGAACTTGTTAGAAATATAAATTGTTGGACCCCCACCCTAGACCCACTGAATCAGAAACTCCAGGGCTGGCACCCAGCAATGAGTTTTAACAAGCCCTCCAAGTGATTCTGATGTATGCAAGAATTTGAGAACCTGTACTACACCAATAATCATCTAGGGGAACTGGTTAAAATGGAGACCTTTGGGTCTTACCATCAGAGACTAATTCAGTACATGATTTAATTTTATTCTCAAAAGAACCCTTCTGATTGGCATTATTCTATTCTACAGATAATACAACTGAGTCTCAGAAATGTTAAATAATTTTCCCAAAGTCTTCTGGCCCTTAGGATTTGTCCTTGGATCCAGTATAAAGGGATCCCAAACTTTTAAATAGTGAAGATCTTTTCCTAACAATTCTACTTGACAACAGTTTTAATTTGTTAATATTCTTTGAAAGTACAGAAAATGACCAAAAGCTACTAATAATCCATCACACTGCTTCTATAGGAACTCACATATTTTTAATCACATGATCACCTACTTGCACTTATCTAACAGGAGTACTTATATGCAAAATTTAGATTCTGATACACTAGGCATCCCATATGTATAAACTGGAATTGCCACATAATATTACTCTGCCTTAACTACACACTGGGCAAAGTGAAAAGAGGAAACTGGGTCAATTTATACAATTCTAAATGGTCAGACAAAAAGGAAGCAAACAAATCTATCTGGATAAACTTAATTTTCCATTTCACAAGACAAGGAAGAATTTATCTAGTAAGAAACTACCATGGTTGCTTTGTTATTTTCAGATATGACACCTGAATTTAGCCCAATTGTACAGAGACAAGTTTTCTAATATTGTTTTGAAAATAATTTAAAGTAATCTGGCAATCTGTCTAAAGTTTCTATTCTCAGCACAAAGTTTATTCCCTCCCACTTTTAGCCACACACACACAAGCAAAATCACTAACTAGATTGCAAAAACCACTACTCTACTAGTAATCAGATGATCACAAAATCAGATACAGCAATTCTCATACAGACAACAAAATGGAAAAAAGACAAAAAGATACATTTTCTAATTTCAGCAGAAGCACTCCATTAGTACACAGAGGAAACTAATTAAACAGAGACTGAAGCAAGTAAGTTTTAAAGGAGAGATTTGGAGAGGAAATGACTCAAAGGGAGACAAAGACAGGGAACTCTGGTGGTTTGATTTTTGCTGACAAGTACTTAAATCATAGTTAAATAATTTTCTACCATAACAAAGACTTTTGCCAAATCCAGATAAACCAAGGAAAAAGGACACGGCACAATTTAAAATGAAAGGTATTATTCAGGCTTAGGAACTGTCATACGTGGTGACTATTGACTTATATGATAAAGACAACATCCTATTTTAAAAAATGAAATTTGAATTAATCACTGAAAAGGCCATTTAGGATACAAACAAGTTTTATTTAACTTTGTTATGAATCTTTCGAGTATTGATCACTTATTTCCTAAATTACAGTTTTAATTTTTCTATAATGAATCAACTTTAAAGTCTGAAGTCTGCCCTCTACAGCTTTAGGATTTTGTGTCCTTATAGGTCTTGGATCCCTGTTGTAACATTAGGTTTTCTCTAAGACAAGAATGAGACAGAGTTTCTAGTATTTCTATTTCTCCATCACAGATCTACCTACAGGGGACCTAAGTAAATGTTAACTGGAAGACAAAAGTTTTAGTAGGTTTTCCTCCTAATATAACTCTTTTCCAGAGACAATTAACTCAATTTAAAAGATCTATTTAGTTAAACCTCATTGAAAATTATGAGAAGTTAGGCAATAAATGAAATTTTGTACTTTAAGAGACTATTATAGACAACAATACAGTTCCTGTAAATTTTTCCTTAATGGAACCAGTAGTAACTCTCAGACTTTCTCTCACAAGTCCAAGATCAGCTCTACCTTCAAACTATATGCAGCAGAGTAAAGAACAATTTCTACACCACATGGATAATATTCACTGATCACTTAGCTAGTCAGAAAAACAAAAACAGACCTATCATGGTAAATGCTAGCAAAAAGAATTGGGAAAACCCCAGAAATCTATACATTCTGAGGCTTTTAATTTTATCATGCAGAGTACTGAGCAGGGATTCAACCAGAGCTTCCACCCTCCCCCCCAAACACTTGCTTAGTTTACAAAATTACAATTATTTGTTATTATTTGAAACACAAAGACCGCCATCAAAAAGTGGTGAATAATCAGACTGCTGTGGTAGGAGGTAATGGGAAAAAATTAACTAAATATGGGTTAAATCAAAACAATCTTTCAGAAATGAGTTGGCAAACCACCATTTCTTGTTTTTCTTTTATTGGTGCTGAAAAGCATACCTGGAAATAGCTAAGTGCCACTATCATCACATTTAGGTACCAAGTCAACAGGCTTTTCTTCTTATAGGTAGATGCCTAAAGGGTGAAGCATGGCAATTAATCATATCCCATTGTGAATTACTTTAATTATGTAATAGATTCCTTCCTTCTATATCTAATTAGATCATGGAGGTGGGGGGAGGCGGCATACTTTAAGAGCATTTTTAGAAAGAGTGGAGTGCAAAGATGGAAGTTCTAAACAGCCAGAGGGCAGAAAGCAGGTATTGAACGTGACGGAGGGGGCATAGTAAGGAGGGTGATGAGCAGGCAAGATTTCTATAAAGAAAAGGAGGTAGTGATAAAGGAAGTCTTTTCCTGCTTTGAAATTCTATGTGGACCACTTGGGAGGTACTTTGCCACAAAGTCACCTCACTGACTGGAATAGGTTAGCCAGAATTATTTCATCAGATCCTTCAAAGGCTCTACCTCACTTACACACATGGCAGACAGGTAAAGTCCAATGTCTTTAATAACTGAATGCTCTCTAACACTCTGACACTCTGCTTCTGTCATAATTCCACGTATCCACTTGTGCCTTTAAAGTTGTTCATTAAGTTCAGTTCTTTGTCTGCTTTTTAGATTGACCGACTCTACTTATCCTTGAAGATTTATTTATTTATCATAAGAAAAAAAATATGGAACGCTTCAAGAATTTGCACGTCATCCTTGCGCAGGGGCCATGCTAATCTCTGTATCGTTCCAATTTTAGTGTATGTGCTGCCAAAGCAGGCACAACTTATCCTTGAAGATTTAAAAGAAACTGTAGTGACTTTCCAGACAAAACTGGGACCTTCCTTAGATGTCCTACGGTTGAAGGCTGAAAAATGAATAAATAAAACTCCCTAGCCTGAGGTTACACTATTATTTAAATTATATGAGAGATAGTCACTATCACTATACGTATAGGTCAACTTTTCTTCGTATGTTTGGGTTTTCCGAAGTTGGTCTTGATGCGGAGAAGTTAGATAGCAACCAAAATGATTGAAAGGCTGTGGCATTGACACTAGTAAGAATGAAAAGAATGGGGGTTACTAAGTTCGGAGGAAAAAACATCTGGGAAGAAGGAGCTGGTAGGTAATAACCAAACACCATCTATCAGAGAGTAGAGATGGTGGGCGCTGTTTTTTTTGGGGGGGGGGTTGTTTTTTTTCCCCCCCGGAGAACAGGAAATG
Organism: Camelus ferus; assembly: GCF_009834535.1. Classification (NCBI taxonomy): domain Eukaryota; kingdom Metazoa; phylum Chordata; class Mammalia; order Artiodactyla; family Camelidae; genus Camelus; species Camelus ferus. Next base: position 61,594,350 of record NC_045696.1, read on the forward strand.
GATTACACACAGCAGGGGAACTTTCGTAAAAATGTCTTACAACATAATGACAAGACAGTGGAACTGACTACTAAGGGCATCTGTGAACCCTATTATTATAATAATTATTTCATAGAGTTGTTTGAGTTATATAAACTTCCCCACAAAGGATCGCAGTAGAGTGGCTGCCTCACACGATGCTTATTATTTTCTCTTAGCAAGCATTCTTTAAAGCTTGTCAGAAAACTTTCTGGCCACCTAGGAAAACGTAGTAAAATGACCATATAATGCTGAAATGCTTTCTCTTCCACGAAACCTTCTATAATTATAGCTCCACGTCATTCTCCCGATTGGAATGTCTAATTAATTTTTTTAAAAAAAACACTACTTTAATTCGCCTACTAATCGGTGGGTTAGTAGGAAAGATTAGGAAAGGCCACACTTCCTCAAAAAGAATGTAGCACTTAATAAACTCTTAAACGGCACTTTAAGGTTATCCAAACATTTGGGGGCGGGGATGTTCAAATGTAGCCACCTCACTTTCCGTATACATTCAAGGACACACGTTCTGATAAGCACTGGTACTGTACTAATACTAAGGGAGCACAAGAGGGCCTGACCAGGAAAACATGACCTCAGCTGCTGAAGTAAAGAGAATCCAACTCAAACCGAAGGTGGCCAAGCTAGGGACTGGCTATAAGGAGAGGAAAGTTTCATGCGTTAGGTTGGGAGGTGAAGCAGGGACCCAACTGACTCTGGGAAACCCTACAGGAACAGGGGTCCAGAAAAGAGGAAAAGGTACCGAACTATACCCACGAGCCCACCGGCGCCAGCCTCATACCTGCGCTTCCCGCTTCCCTCCTAGGCGCCTAGTGATGACCTCACCCGTGGGCGCCCAATCCCATCTAGCGTAAAGCAAGAGGCGCCTCGGCCAAACAGTCACATCCGGGGCCGAAAGGAACCGCGCGCGAGCTGGGCGTGCGCCCTTGCTTCGTGCCCTTAACCCGTATGGCGGAGCCACCGGCGCGCCGCGGGGAGGCCTTGCGAGTCGGGCGGTTCCAGCGCTCGTGCTAAGCCGCGAGGGAGGGGCGGGGGACGCCCGTGCGGCCGGTGCGTCTGCCCTCAGTGAGGCGGGGCGCGCGGCGGACGCCCCCGGGCAGGGGCGGGAGTGGTGGAGGGGCCGGGCGGTTGGCTGTGAAAGGGGCGGTGAGCGAGCTGCTCAGGTCTCAAGGCGAGGCTTGGCCTCCCAAGCAGAGACGGGGGGAAGCGGCGGCGGCGGCGGCCCTCGGGCCGGCTGGTGAGGCGATGGCGGCGCCGGCCCCGGGGGCTGGGGCAGCCTCGGGCGGCGCTGGCTGTAGCGGCGGCGGCGGCGCGGGCGCCGGCCCGGGCGCCGGGGCCGGGGGGATCGGGGGCCGGCTTCCCAGCCGGGTGCTAGAGTTGGTGTTCTCCTACCTGGAGCTATCCGAGCTGCGGAGCTGCGCCCTGGTGTGCAAGCACTGGTACCGCTGCCTGCACGGCGATGAGAACAGCGAGGTGTGGCGGAGCCTGTGCGCCCGCAGCCTGGCAGAGGAGGCTCTGCGCACGGACATCCTCTGCAACCTGCCCAGCTACAAGGCCAAGGTGAGGGAGCCCCGCGCCACGCCGCTGACCCCAGTCCCGCTTCTCCGCGCTGTTTTCAGTGCTTCTCAGCTAAGCTTCTGAGTCAGAAGTCTCGCCTCACCATCCGGCCTTTCCACCGCTCCAGTCAATACCTTAACTCAACTCCCCCTACCATAAAGATCTCTCTGGATTGAAGTTTTGCTCCTTAACCCACCCTACTTTCGTGATACAGTTTTTAAAGCATCGGATGGTTTCCCCTACCTGGTTTCCATCACTCAGTTCTACTTTCCAAAGTCTTTGCCCTTAAAAACAGACCACCCCCATTGTTGTACCTTTCAATACTCTAATCTTATTTTTCTTTCTGCCCTTTATTAGATCATTTCGACTGCCTTAATATCGGCTTAGTTTCTAAGATGTTTGCTTTCACTTCACCTTTTCCAAGCTCTGATTTATAACCCTTTTTTCTTTGTTTTCGTCCAGGTATTCTTTAATTCCCTCTGCTATGTTACAAGCTTATAAATGAGTGTGGTCCAAAGCATCCTAACTTTCAAGATACAGGTTTTAATAGAACATCCTCCCGTTGGCACCAGTTAACCGTCATGATACTGCCATGTTCCACTATTATTGGCTACTTCCTTGCCAACTTTTTCATAGTTTCACGTTGATGGTGTGTGTCTCTTTTCTGTTCTGTTTGTCATCTAACATGCTAATTTCATTTTTGCTGTCTTTTTTTCCTGCGAGATTCTTGTGCTTAGTCTTGCCTTTATATACAAATAAAAATGTCAGGTAGCAAGTCATGGTAGAACTGAGAGGATTCTTCAAGCAGTATAAACAAAAGCACCTAAACTTGGGTTCAGTTGGATGGAAACAGCTATTCAGTATAGCAGTCACCAACAGCAAATATGAGAGAGGATAAAGTCTGACCTAGAATGCTGGTAAACAAAAATACATTAATAACTAAAAAGGGAAAACATCCCTTTTAAATGCTAGCCTGCCAGTGGGGCCAGAGTGAGGAGTAAATTTTTTCCACGTGAAATAGATGTAAAATTTATTCTTCTGTAATAGAACATATTTTAGTTTAATAAGATAAGGAATATTGCTCTTAAATATGTTAACTGTCAAATTGTTTTTCTATTAAGTGAAATAACATGTTAATTCACGAGGGCAGTATTTATACATGATAGATACTCAATGGATTCTAGTAATTCATAAAGTAGAGTGCAGAAGATTGCAGTTTTGTCCTACTGTGGCTGATAAACATGTAGGTTTCATAAGTTTTATTTAGTTTTTTGTTTTCCATAATATTTATTGCTTTTACTTATTTTTAATTAAGACATTTTTATAATTGGTCTATAATAGATATGTTCACATGATATAAGATTCATGTAATAATATGTAATAGATAATCTGTTTATGTGAGTCAACATTCAAGCAAAGCAAAGTGATATAAAGAAAAATGCCTTCCTTTCATCCTTGTGCCCCCCACTACCTAGGCTGGAGGCAACCTGTTTTACTTACTTCTTTTGTATCCTCCCAGATATTTTAGGTTTCTTAAGTTTTTAACAGTATGCCTTTGTATTACATGCACTGTAGGTATTATAGACTTGTACTATCACATATACTTTCAGATGTTGCAGGACTTTTCTTGAATATCTTGAAGATAAAAGATTAATTCAAAAGGAGTCAGATAGCCTAGTAGGGAAGTCCTCAGTCTAATAGAGGAGAAAAAAAAGGTATAGAAATAACTAGTGGTTATTACTTAAAAATGGTAGAAATTATTCATAACTGTTAGAGATATTAAAAAATATATATAAGTTAAGTGAAAGATTTACAAGTTGAGTGGAGGATTGGAGGAGGTTTGAAGTTGAGATTGTATTTGAGCTGAATTTTAAAGATAAGGAGAATCTGAACATTTTACTAAGAGGAAATACCGTGAACAAAAGCAGGACAATGGAAAGCAGAGGGCTTGTACAGCATATATTTATATTTTAAAAAATATGAATACTAGGCACTATGCTGAGTTTAGATGCAATGATGAATAAAAACAGATACAAACTCTTATGAATGCCTTGCCATATGAAGCTTACCGTCTAGTGGGGGGAAGTGGGTATTAATCAAATAGTCACTTAGTTGTAAAATTGTGTTTGTGTTAAGTACTATGAAGGGTAGATACATGGTGCTCTGAATATCAATAATGAAGAATTTGACCTAAATAGGGAGGTCAGGGAAGGCTTTCTCTGAGGAACTAATGCATGAACTGAGACCTGAAGGATAAGGATAAATAGGCCAGAGTGAAAGAAGAGCCTTCCAGGAGGGATGAGTATGAGGGACAGAAAATAATCAGTGTGGCTGGAGTATAGAGAGCAAAGGTAAGGCCAGTTTGAGATAAGATGAAGAGGCAGACTGAGGCCAAACAAAACGAAGCCATTTTAAATTATAAGCAAGAGGGGGTTAGAAGTGGGGGATTGGTATTAAGACATTTTTCCATTTTTAAAAGGTTATTTCTAACTTCAGAATTGAGAACAGGTTGGAGGGGTACCTTAGAAATATGAGTAGTATGAAGTATGTAGTAAAAGAGATGGGCAGAAATTTAGGAGAGATTTAGGAAATAAAATCAACAGGACTTTGCAATAGATTTGAAATAGGCATGAGGAAGAGGGAGGTGCTAAGGATGACTCTTAGGTATCTGGCTTACATAATATAAGGATCACCTGGGCTAGATTTTGGAGGAATAACAATGAGTTCAGTTTTGGTAGTGTAGGATTTACAGTGCTTTTGAAACATCCAAGAGATTTCAGCTAGGCATCTGTTACATTTTGGAGCTTAGAGGAGAGACTAAAGATATAAAATCGTCTGGTTAGATGGGAAGTATGATTGTAAAGGTAAGCTGAAATGATATATCATGGAGGTCCTTGACATACAGCCTTCAGTATATAGTTTGGGCTTTGTTTTACAGTTGTAAACCACAGAGATTTGAACAAAGGAGTGACAAATTAAGAGCTGTGCTTTAGAAAAACTAGGCCATAAGATGAATTTGAGAAGGCAGGAGTTGGTGCCTATACCAGAGGTACTTAACACCCAAACAAGTATATAGAGCAGAGAAGGGGTTGGCTGGGAGACAAACTGCAAGAAAACAAGTGCACATAGGTAGACAGCTGGCTGGGTGAGTGGGATGAGGAAGAAGGAAGAGTCAAACAAGATTTCCAGGGAGCCTGGGTAACTGAGAAAACGATGAGAACAGGCTTAGGATAGCATAAAACTGGAAAGTATTTGGAGTTGTCAATGTAACTAGGATTTGTCTTTTTAAAGGTTCATATTTTACATATTACCAAGTAACATCAATTATTCTAGTCATACTTGGCATCTCACTATAATTCTCTAAATTTCAGACTTACAACCTAAACTAGATCTTAAAGCTGTTTGCTCTAATAATGCAAAATCCAGGTTGTACATGAAACTGTGCAGCAAAAACTATAGATTGTTTTTATTTGTTTATGCATTTATTTTTCCATTTTATCTGATTTTTTTTAGTATCCATCTCTAAAAAGATAAGGACACTTAATCACAATACCATTATTACATCTCATGTGTAAAGAAATAAATAATAATTCCTTAATATAAAAAGCATAGTGTTCAATTTTCCAATTGTCTCATAAATGTCAAATGTTGTATCTTTAATTTTCAATTTATTTAAGCAAGATCTATATAAGATTCCCATGACAAACAGTTGATATATCTTTTAAGGCTATTTTAGTCTTCAGATATACCCTCCATCTCTTTCACCTCCCACTGCTGCGACTTACTTGTGGAAGAAACCGAGTTGTTTACCCAGTAGAGGTTCCCTCAGTCTAGATTTGCTGATTTCATTCCCATGGTGTTGCTTAACATGCTCTCTGTTATTTCCTATAGAGGTTTGATCAATTTAGGTTAAGTTAGATTTTTTTGCAAGATATTTTTAACTAGAGTCGAGTGGATGGGGTGTGTAACAATTAAATGTTGCATAGTGCAAACCATGGTGGGTGGGAATTCAGGAGACAGGAATCAGGCAGGGATTCTTGATTAAGAGTAGCTTCACTGAGGTGGTAAGACTAGAGCTGGTCTTAAAGGATATGTGGGAGGAGGAAAGCAGATATGATGCCACAGACAAGGAGGACAATATGAAATTAGAAAGGGAAATAGGAGGAATCAGATCTGAAGGCTTTGAAGGCCAGGCAGAAGAATTTACAGTTGATATGGTAGTCAGTACGAAACTATCAAAGGTGACTGAACTAGGATGAGGTATAATAAAGGTGCTGATATAGAAATTAAACTAGGTTGTTTACCCTGTAGAAATTCCCTCAGTCTGGGTTTTTCATATTTCATTCCCATGGTGTTGCTTAACATGCTCTTCTGTCCTCTGTTGGATTTGATCAATTTAGGTTAGATTAAATTTTTTTTCAAGATATTTCTTACTAGAATCAGGTGGTTGTGGTGTGTATAGCACTTTTAGGAGCTTAAAAGTATGTTATAATAAGAACAGAAAGGAAAAAATGTAGGTATACTTGAGTTTACTTCATCCTTATGAAGACAAGGGATACCTGAACCAAGGAAGTTTTTCGGTTGTTTTTTAATCTGTGCTCTGGAGTGCAGCAATGAACACTGGATGTGGGGGCTGGATACTTGACTTCTCTTTGGGGCTCTTGTATTAACTAGCTGTTTACTTCTATGTCTATGTCCTTACCCCCGAGTTGAACTAGGTGAACTTCAAAATCTTTCCTAATGTTGAAATTCTGTGATTCTGGAGTTGATTTATTTGGTTAACTAAAGCAGTAGGTCCCAGTCTTTAGCTGCTTTTGGGTAGTTTGAATAAAGAGGGGATTTTCTAAAAAAAATACAAACCAAAAACTTTAAGTTATTAAAAATGAGAGATTGTTATTACTTGTACAAAGTAGCAATTTTCATACTGTCTTTATTTTAGAGGCTTAAAAAACTGATAATTACTGAAGTTCAGCTAACATGTCCTGTCAGTGGTAGCTGCTGTTAATGACTATCTCTGCATAAATTTTAGTGGTTGAATTTAAGTGCTATCTAGGGGATTATTTGATTTAGTAAAATGAGAGTGGTGATGTCTCAGTGTATGAGTAATGCCTAGCAAAGAGGCTGAGGATTTAAGATAGTTTGTGGTTATTAAAAGTTTTCATCAACTTAAGAGTTGCTATGACTAAGTTCTCTATTTTACTTAAAATACAATTGTTTTTGGTGACAGCATTGCCAACATGAAAATGTGCATATTTGCATAACTTTTTTATGTAAAAATATCAATAAACAAGCGTAAAGGAAACAATTTAATGAACCTCCCTATACCCATTACCAAGCTTTACCAATGATTAATTATTGGAAAATCTAGTTTCATGTTTATGCCACCCACTTTCCCACTCCATTTCTGAATATTTCAGAGCAATTTCCAGATACCATTGTCACCCATAAACATTTCAGTATTATCTCTAAAATATAGATTCGTGTGTATATCTTTTGATGTTTTAAGAAGTCTATCTGGAGAGATTATACTATTGTTTAGAATTTTTGTCAGTAATGAAACAATTGGCAGTTTTATTTTTAATGTTGTATAATTTATTATGTTAGTATCCCATCCTGAAACTTGAGCCATTTTTTGGAAATGCTTATTGTCTTACTTAAAGTATATAACTTTATTGTTGAAAAACATGTAGCCTAAAGTTTGGGTACTTTTTAATGTTTAAAAAAATCAAATTTCTGTTTCTTTGGTCTGTTTTTCATCTTTTCAGATACGTGCTTTCCAACATGCCTTCAGCACTAATGACTGCTCGAGGAATGTCTACATTAAGAAGAATGGCTTTACTTTACATCGAAACCCCATCGCTCAAAGCACTGATGGTGCAAGGACCAAGATTGGTTTCAGTGAGGGCCGCCATGCTTGGGAAGTGTGGTGGGAGGGCCCTCTGGGCACTGTGGCAGTGATTGGAATTGCCACAAAACGGGCCCCCATGCAATGCCAAGGTTATGTGGCGCTGCTGGGTAGTGATGACCAGAGCTGGGGCTGGAATCTGGTGGACAATAATCTACTACATAATGGAGAAGTCAATGGCAGTTTTCCACAGTGCAACAATGCACCAAAATATCAGGTGAGAAACTGGGTATTTTCTGGGAAGTGAGCCTTTGTTAAATCATGCCTTAATTTGTTTTAAATTTATAAAATTTTACATAGCAGCATTGTTTGTCTTTTTGGTAACTTTTAACATTTTTTATTGATTTATAATAATTTTACAATGTTGTGTCAAATTCCAGTGTTCAGCACAATTTTTCAGTTATTCATGGACATATACACACTCATTGTCACATTTTTTTCTCTGTGAGTTATCATAACATTTTGTGTATATTTCCCTGTGCTGTACAGTGTAGTCTATTCTACAATTTTGAAATCCCAGTCTATCCCTTCCCACCCTCCACCCCCTGGTAACCACAAGTCTGTATTCTCTGTCTGTGAGTCTATTTCTGTCCTTTATTTACGCTTTGTTTTTGTTTGTTTGTTTGTTTTTGTTTTTGTTTTTTAGATTCCACATATGAGTGATCTCATATGGTATTTTTCTTTCTCTTTCTGGCTTACTTCACTTAGAATGACATTCTCCAGGAGCATCCATGTTGCTGCAAATGGCATTATGTTGTCGGTTTTTATGGCTGAGTAGTATTCCATTGTATAGATATACCACCTCTTCTTTATCCAGTCACCTGTTGATGGACATTTAGGCTGTTTCCATGTTTTGGCTATTGTAAATAGTGCTGCTATGAACATTGGGGTGCAGGTGTCATCCTGAAGTAGATTTCCTTCTGGATACAAGCCCAGGAGTGGGATTCCTGGGTCATATGGTAAGTCTATTCCTAGTCTTTTGAGGAATCTCCACACTGTTTTCCATAGTGGCTGCACCAAACTGCATTCCCACCAGCAGTGTAGGAGGGTTCCCCTTTCTCCACAGCCTCTCCAACATTTGTCATTTGTGGATTTTTGAATGACGGCCATTCTGACTGGTGTGAGGTGATACCTCATTGTAGTTTTGATTTGCATTTCTCTGATAATTAGTGATATTGAGCATTTTTTCATGTGCTTTTTGATCATTTGTATGTCTTCCTTGGAGAATTGCTTGTTTAGGTCTTCTGCCCATTTTTGGATTGGGTTGTTTATTTTTTTCTTATTGAGTCGTATGAGCTGCTTATATATTCTGGAGATCAAGCCTTTGTCGGTTTCACTTGCAAAAATTTTCTCCCATTCCGTAGGTTTTCTTCTTGTTTTATTTCTGGTTTCCTTTGCTGTGCAGAAGCTTGTAAGTTTCATTAGGTCCCATTTGTTTATTCTTGCTTTTATTTCTTCTAGGAGAAAATTTTTTAAATGTATGTCAGATAATGTTTTGCCTATGTTTTCCTCTAGGAGGTTTATTGTATCTTGTCTTATGTTTAAGTCTTTAATCCATTTTGAGTTGATTTTTGTATATGGTGTAAGGGAGTGTTCTAGCTTCATTGTTTTACATGCTGCTGTCCAGTTTTCCCAACACCATTTGCTGAAGAGACTGTCTTTATTCCAATGTATATTCTTGCCTCCTTTGTCGAAGATGAGTTGACCAAAAGTTTGTGGGTTCATTTCTGGGCTCTATTCTGTTCCATTGGTCTATATGTCTGTTTTGGTACCAATACCATGCTGTCTTGATGACTGTAGCTCTATAGTATTGTCTGAAGTCTGGGAGAGTTATTCCTCCAGCCTCTTTCTTTCTCTTCAGTAATGCTTTGGCAATTCTAGGTCTTTGATGGTTCCATATGAATTTTATTATGATTTTTTCTAGTTCTGTGAAATATGTCCTGGGTAATTGGATAGGGATTGCATTAAATCTGTAGATTGCCTTGGGCAGTGTGACCATTTTAACAATATTGATTCTTCCAGTCCAAGAGCATGAAATATCTTTCCATTTTTTAAAGTCTTCTTTAATTTCCTTCATCAATGGTTTATAGTTTTCTGTGTATAATTCTTTCACCTCCTTGGTTAGATTTATTCCCAGATATTTTATTACTTTGGGTGCTATTTTAAAGGGGATTGTTTCTTTACTTTCTTCTTCTGTTGATTTATCGTTAGTGTAAAGAAATGCAACTGATTTTTGAACGTTAATTTTGTAACCTGCTACCTTGCTGAATTCTTCAATCAGCTCTAGTAGCTTTTGTGTGGACCTTTTAGGGTTTTCTATATATAGTAGCATGTCATCAGCATATAATGACACTTTTACCTCTTCTTTTCCAATTTGGATCCCTTTTATTTCTTTCTCTTGCCTGACTGCTGTGGCTAGGACTTCCAGGACTATGTTGAATAGGAGTGGTGATAGTGGGCATCCTTGTCTTGTCCCAGATTTTAGTGGAAAGCTTTTGAGTTTTTCACTGTTGAGTACTATGCTGGCTGTAGGTTTGTCATATATAGCTTTTATTATGTTGAGATATGTTCCCTCTATACCCACTTTGGCGAGAGTTTTTATCATAAATGGGTGTTGAATTTTATCAAATGCTTTTTATGCATCGATTGAGATGATCATGTGGTTTTTGTCCTTTCTCTTGTTGATATGATGTATTACACTGATTGATTTGCGTATGTTGAACCAGCCTTGTGTCCCTGGGATGAACCCCACTTGGTCATGATGTATAATCTTTTTTATGTGTTGTTGGATTCTATTTGCTAAAATTTTGGTGAGGATTTTGGCGTCTATGTTCATCAGCGATATTGGCCTATAATTCTCTTTTTTTGTAGTGTCTTTGCCTGGTTTTGGTATCAGGGTGATGGTGGCTTCATAGAATGAGTTTGGGAGTATTCCCTCCTTTTCAATCGTCTGGAAGAGTTTGAGAAGGACTGGTATGAGTTCTTCTTTGTATGTTTGGTAGAATTCCCCCGGTGAAGCCGTCCGGTCCTGGACTTTTATTTGTAGGCAGGTTTTTAATTGCTATTTCTATTTCCTTTGTAGTGATCGGATTGTTCAAGTGTTCAGATTCTTCTTGATTCAGTTTTGGTGGACAGTATGTTTCCAGAAACTTGTGCATCTCCTCTAGGTTATCCAGTTTGGTTCCATATAGTTTTTCATAATAGTCTCGTATGATATTCTGTATTTCTATTTTGTTTGTTGTAATTTCTCCATTTTCCTTTCTTATTTTGCTAATTTGTGCTCTCTCTTTTTTCTGCTTTGTGAGTTTGGCCAGAGGTTTGTCGATTTTATTTACTTTTTCAAAAAACCAGCTTTTGGTTTGGTTGATTTTTTTCTATGGTCTTGTTAATCTCTATTGTATTTAATTCCTCTCTGATCTTTATTATTTCCTTCCTTCTGCTGCTTTTTGGGGCTTTTTGTTCTTCTTTTTCTAATTCATTCAGGTGGTGGGTTAAATTGTTTATTTGAGATTGTTCTTCTTTTTTGAGGAAGGCCTGTATCGCTATAAACTTCCCTCTTAGCACTGCCTTTGCTGTGTCCCATAGGTTTTGAGTGGTTGTGCTTTCATTATCATTTGTCTCAAGGTATTTTTTAATTTCAGCTTTGATTTCCTCATTGATCCATTGTTTTTTCAATAACATATTGTTTAATCTCCATGCTTTCCTTGTTTTCTCCTTTGTTTCTCTGTTGTTGATTTCCAGTTTCATGGCATTGTGGTCAGTAAAGATGCTTGAGATAATTTCTATCTTCTTAAAATTGTTGAGGTTTCTTTTGTGCCCAAGCACATGATCGATCCTGGAAAATGTTCCATGTGCACTTGAAAAGAATGTATATCCTATTTTTGGGGGGTGTAATGTTCTGAAAATATCCACCAAATCTAGTTTTTCTATTGTAGTATTTAATTTCTCTGTTGCCTTGTTTATTTTCTGTCTGGAAGATCTGTCTAGTGATGTTAATGCAGTGTTAAAATCTCCAACTATGATTGTATTCCCATCAATATCCCCCTTTATCTCTGTTAGTAATTCTTGTATGTACTTAGGTGCTCCTATATTGGGTGCATATATATTAACGAGTGTAATATCCTCATCTTGTATCACTCCTTTAATCATTATAAAATGTCCTTCTTTATCTTTCTTTATGGCCTTTGTTTTAAAGTCTATTTTGTCTGAAATCAGTACTGCAACACCTGCTTTTTTGGCTTTTCCATTTGCATGGAATATCCTTTTCCATCCTTTCACTCTCAATCTATATGTGTCCTTCTCCCTAAAGTGGGTCTCTTGTATGCAGCATATTGAAGGTTCTTGCTTTATTATCCGGTCTGCCACTCTGTGTCTTTTGACTGGAGCATTTAGTCCATTAACATTTACCGTAATTAATGATAGATGTGTGTTTATTGCCATTTTGAACTTATCTTTGCAGTTGAATTGGTATATCCTCTTTGTTCCTTTCTTCTTCCTTTTGTGGTTTGGTAATTTTCCTTTGTATTATCATGGATTTTATTTAATTTTTGTGACTCCTTTGTAAATTTTTGGCTTGTGGTTACCCTTTTTTGTAAATCTATCAACCCATTACTATAACTTTTTATTAAACTGATAGTAACATAATCTCAAACCCATCCTACTGTTAAAAAAATTTAAAAAAGAAAGAAAAAAATATTCTATATTTCCCTGCCTCCCTCTCCCACTCTCAGTAATTTGTATGTCTTCTTTTATAATTTCATGTTTACTTTATTTGTAATTCATGAGTTATCACCTTTCCAGTTGTGTGTTTCTCATTTCTGTAGCATCCTGCTGCTTTTCTATTTAGAATAGCCCTTTCAATATTTCTTTTAGCATGGGTTTAGTGTTGCTAAACTCCTGCAGCTTTTTTTTGTCTGTGAAACTCTTTATTTCTCCTTCTATCCTCAAGGATAGCCTTGCTGGATAAAGGATCCTAGGCTGCATCTTTTTTTCATTCAGGGCTTTGAATATATCTTGCCACTCCCTTCTGGCCTGTAGTGTTTGTGTAGAGAAATCAGCTGAGAGCCTTATGGGGGTTCCCTTGTAACTTACTCTTTGCTTTTCTCTTGCTGCCTTTAGAATCATTTCTTTATCCTTGACTCTGGCCATCTTGATTATGATATCTTGGTGTGGGTCTATTTGGGTTCTTCCTGTTTGGGACCCTCTGAGCTTCCTGTACTTGGATATCTGATTCCTTCTTTAAGTTTGGGAAGTTTTCAGTCATGATTTCTTCAAAAACCTTTTCAATCCCCTTTGATCTTTCTTCTCCTTCTGGGACCCCTATTATGCGAAGATTGGGACGCTTTATATTATCCCATAGGTCCCTTATGCTATTTTCATTATTTTTTATTTGCTTATCTTGTAGTTCTTCTGAATGGGTGCTTTCTATTGCCCTGTCTTCTAGATCACTAATTTGTTCCTCTGCATTATCTAGTCGGCTTTGCACAGCTATTAGATCATTCCTCATCTCTGTCAATGAGTTTAACCATTCTACTTGGCTCTTCTTTATAGCTTCAATTTCATTTTTGACATATTTTATATCTCTAAACACTATCTCTTTTAATTCCTTCAGCAATTCGATCACTCCTTTTTTGAAATCTTGATCTAGTAGGCTATCGATGTCTATGTCGTTGATCTTTCTTTCAGGGGATTTCTCTTGTTCTTTTAATTGGGAAAGGTTTTTCTGCTTCTTCATCTTGCTCATACCTCTTTGGCACTGTGGTTTATGGAGTATCAGTTGTTTATTTTGGTCCTTAAGGATTTTATCTATCTAATGCCTATTTAGGAATAGAACTTAGGAAAGAAAGAAAAAAAAATGAGAGAGAGAGAAAGAATTTTAAAAGAAGGGAGAAAGAGGGTTTGAAAACAGTGTATAATGAATAATAGAAGAGTGAGTTGAAGCAGAGTATTAATCGGCTTGAGACGTCCTTTTAAAACCTTTACCAAAAAAGGGGGGGGGAGATGAATACATGTATTTGAAACCTGTGTCTAATCAATAGCAGGACATCAAAACCCAAGAGAAATAGAAATGAATTAAGAAGTAAAAATTAAGAGAGTAATAGAAAATAGAACAGGTAAAAACAGATTAAAAAAAAAAGGGTGGGGGGAGGGTTTGTCAGTGTTCTCCTGGAGTCTGTGTTTTTAATGTGAAGTCTTTCTGTCTTCGTCCTGTTTTGGAAGCTCAGCTTGATGTTTTCAGAGGCCCTCCGTTGGCGCCCTCTTCTGTGCTGCTCCCAGCACCTGTTGGCAAGCAGATCGCGCCTCCTCCTAACACTGGGTCAGGTGCAGCTCTCTGCTGTGGGCGGGCGGGTCGCTGCCCCTCCGGATGCCGCAGTCAGATGTTGCAGACTGGCCAGGTAGAAGGGCGGGTTGTGCCCCCTCCCAGCAACTCGGTCAGGGGCTGTGTTCCTGCCCGAAAGGCGGGGGGGCCGCTCTCCCTCTACCTGCGCCGCTGGTAGCTCCGCTCTCTGTGCGGCTGAGCGCTCTGCCCTGGTCGGCGCTCCGCCCTGGTCGGTGCTCCGCAGGTGGGCTCGGGGAAGACCCGAGGGACAGCCCTGTCCCTGCTCCGAGCCAAAACCCAGCTCCTTGTTTGTCTTTGTGGAGCAAGTTCTCTGAGGGACCAGGATAGAAGCATCCTATCTGCCCCGGGCTGCAGGCCGGTCTCAGTCTGGCCTTTGAGGCTGCTAAGCCCTTCCGTGCGGATGCAGGTTTCGCCCCGCCCCCGCCTGGGTGCTCAGCGCGGAGGATATGGCGGCTGTTCCTGAGCCCCGCCTCTCTTCCCCCGAAAACTTTCCGCGGGTTTTCAGAGATGGGGGTGTGCACCCTTCCCCCGAGAGCACATCAACCTTGCTGTTTTATGGAGGGCCCAGGTTGTTCTGCCCTGTGCACCCACAGTCACAGCGTGCAGCCCCTTGCAGTCCCCCCGGGGCTGCCTCTGTGCAGCCGCCCCCGTCCTCCGCCCGGCTTGTGCAGCCTGGCCCTGCCTGCCGCTGCCGGCCTGTCCCAGGCTGGGTGTTGGGGGGACGCTCTGTGCCCGTTTAACTTAGTTCTGTTAGTCAAGGGCTGCTCTGTACAGATCCGAGCCTCGGAGGCTCCCCCTCCGTCCCGCTGGCCTCTCAGTTGGAGAGGGGAGACCCAGCGAGCGAGCGTCAGTCCTCCTTTGCCGCTCCCTCCCCGCGGGACCCGTCCCGCGCTGCTTTGCCTTTTGTTCTTTCTTTTTTCCTTTTCTCCTACCAGATTTTTGGCGTCTTTATCTTTTGAAGAGGGCGATGTTCTGTCGGAGTTCTGCAGGTGCTCTGGTTGGCTGAGTGGGTCTGTAGATGTGGGTCTTGATGTATTTGTGGGAGAGGGTGACCTGCGAGCGTCCTTCTACTCCACCATCTTCTCCGTCTCCTGGTAACTTTTAAATAAATAATGTAATTGGGCTTTTTTGGATACTCTGATAATAATCTTTTAGTATCTCAGTATTTGTTTCCTAATACATACTCAATTTGAGCAGTCATCTTAACTCTAAATCGGGTTGGCTAACTTTTTCTCTATAGAGCCAGATAGTAAATATTTTAGACTTTGTGGTCCATACTGTTTCTCACAACTACTCAACTCCGTTGTTATCACACAAAAGCAGCCATATATTATGTAAATGAGTAAACATAGACCTTGTATAAACCTTAAATATAAACCTTATTTATAGACCTTAAGCCAGATTAGGCCCAGGAGCCATAGTTTGCCAACTTACGCTCTGGATTGTCATCTTTCTTATACTGTGGCATATCTAAATCTACTTCTAGATACCTCACCCCCACAAATGCACTTGTGTGCATGTACATACACATTCACTCTCTGATACTCATTAATCTGTGGATTGGATTCAAAGCCACTGGAGGTGTTAGTGATTTCTTTAAGGACAGGCGAGTTCAGGCAAACTACTGCATTTTAAAATTCTTTTCATCTTCACCTTAAGCCATACTCACTTGATTCTAGGGTTAAAATTATAGTTCTTATTTGTAAAAGCTACATGATTACCATAGATTAAGCAGAATCTAAAACACAATAACCTGGTAAGAAATTGGAAATTTTAAGAAATTATAGATCGCACATTTCAGAGGAACATGTGGTTTGAAAGCTCTAGCCTTGGTTATGACCTCAAGTCAGGCATAATAAAGTAGAAGAACTAAAAATATATCCCATTTCCTGAGGTATAAAAGCCTGGAAGTGTTTTCTTTCAGAGAATCCTTTCCTTACGGTCCTTTCAGACTCTGCAAATACCTAAGGAACAGGTGTCTGGACTTAAGAATCACTGAAGATAAAATCCTGTGACTAGCCTTGTAATGATTTTGTGGTGAAAATCCTTTATTCTTTGTTTTTTAGAGAACATACTGTATGATTTCAGTCCTTTTAAATTTACTGACACATGTTTTATATCCAGCATATGGTTTATCTTGATGAGTGTCCCTCGCGTCTTTGAATGTATATTCTGTTGTTGGATAGAATAAACTATAAAGGGCAATTAGGTCAACTTGGTAGTCTCAAGTCTTCTATATGATTTCTGTATTTTCTTTATACCTGTTCTATCATTTACCAAGAGGAGTATTGAAATCTTCAATAATAATTGCTAATTTATCTATCTCTTCTTTCAGTTCTGTCTGTTTTTGCTTCATGTGTTTTGGAACTCTGTAATTAGGTGTATATACATTTGTAATTGTTATGTCTGCCTACCTGGTTAACTCTTTTATCGTTATGAAATGACCTTCTTTGACTAGTAATATTCCTTGTCTTTGCATCTATTTTGTCTGATATCAATATAGCCAATCCAACTGTCTTATGATTACTATTTCAAAGTATCTCTTTTCCCTCATCCTTTTACTTTTAATTTATCTTTGTATTTAAATTGAGTCTCCCAGATGGCATATAATTAGATCTTGCTTTTTATCTAACCCAGTCTTAAAATCTTTGCCTTTTGATTTGAGTCTTTAGTCCATTTATATTTAATGTAATTGTTGGACAAGGACATTGTCCTTATCTCTGTGGGACATTGTCCTTGTCTCTGTGTCTCTGAAGCTGTGCTTTCTTCTCTCTGCTTTTTGGATGGGTTAATTTCTGTTACTCTGTCTTCAAGTTCATAGATTTTTTTTTCTTCTTGTCACTTCAACTCTGCTATTGAGCCAGGCTAATGAGTTTTGGTTACTGTGCTCCTCAACTCTAAAATTTTCATTTGGCTCTTTTTTATAGTTTCCATTTCTCTATTGAGATCTCTGTTTGTTCATTTATTAGTACTATATTTTTCTTTAATTCTTTATATATATTTTATAATAACTGCTTTGAAATCTTTGCCAAATCCAACATCTAGGGCCCACTTGGAGTCTGTTTCTACTGCTTTTTTCCCCATGAGTATCAGTTGCACTTACTTGTTTCTTTTCATACCCAGTAATTTTTTCATTGAAAATTGGACATGTGGATAATATATGGTAGTAACTTTGGAATGTTTTGTTCTTTTAGAAGCTGCTTTGTTTTTCTGAAGAGGGTAGTTTTTTATGTTCTAGTAAGCAGTTAACTTGTCTGGACTGGAACGGTAAACTGTCTCCCCCACAGTATGCACAGCTAATGTCTTTGTTCAGTTTTTTTGGCTTCTAGCTGCTGCTTTTTCTGCCTGCTTCCCTGGGGGTTTCCCCTGTGCCTGTGTAAATACAGTGGTCACACAAGGATTTGGGCAGAGTTTATTCTCAGACTTGGTAACTTACCCTCTTTGTGGTTTTGTTGCTTCTGGAGTTCCTCCTCTAAGTTTCCAGTTTCTTTACTGTCTCTGCATTTTGTCCTCTGACCTAAAGCTGTAAGACTTTGCCTTTCTGCTCTCTGTGCTGTGTGTATACGTCTGCTGTGTCCTAGTCAAAGGTAAAGCAAACTTGCAAATTTCACCTGGAATGGTTCTGTTTTCTTATGTTTATATTCTGTAAAATAGGGATAGCTCCTAGGATTGATGAGAAAATTAAACGAGATAATACAAATCACTAAACAAATACCAGACTATTAGCTTTTTATGTCTAATCTCTGTTGTCCATGTTTTGTTGGTAATAGGAGTGATGATGATGATTTGGAGGTTCTTAGGTCCATAGAATGGGGTTAATCTGTGATTTGGGTGGAGAGAGGGAAAAAGTAGATGTTGGTAGTTAGTTCTGATAGGAAATACAATGAAGGAAAGTAATGATAGCAGCAGGGGGTATCATTATTGGGAAGTATGAAATTATGATTTTGTTATTACAAAGTTAGGACTTCCTGCCTCCAAGTATATAGATGCAACAATCTCTAGTATTTACAAAGTATAAGGATAAAACACCCTATATCTTTGCTTATTTTTCCGAATGGAAGAACTGGATAATTGTGTTTCTTAAGTTTAGTTTAACAATCAATGCTGCTGTTTTTATAACAAACAGGTGTTTCAGAGTAGTGGACCACAAAGTGCTTGTTTAATAAGCCTATTCTGCATCTTTAGAATCTATAGTCAGATTTGGCTATTCATGATTATATAAGTTCCACATTATTTGTAGAACTGCTTTGTAAACTTTAAAGGCTATGTAAATTTTATTATAGTAATTTTTTTATTGTTGTAAAATATACACAACAATATTTATTATTTTAACTATTTGTAAGTGTATAATTCAGTGGCATTAAATAAATTCACAATGTTGTGTAATCATCACCATTGTATATACCAAAAGTTTTTCATCATTCCCAGCATAAACTCTGTGCCCACTGAACAATAACTCTACATTTCTCCCTACCCCCAGCCTCTGGTAACTGCTATTCAATTTTCTGTCTATATTCCAGGTGCTTGATATAAGTGGAATCATATAATAATTGTATTTTTGTGTGTGGCTTATTTCTTTTAGCATAATGTTTTCAAGGACCATTCATGTGGTAGCACATATTGAAATTTCATTTCTTTTTAAGGTTGAATAACATTCCATTGTACATATGTACTGTAGTAATGTGAGAAAATTTAGGTAGCCTTTTTTGGTAAAATATAACAAGTTTTAGATTTTGGTGGTAAATTTCTTAAGAAAAGCCTTTAAAGAGTAAATAAAATCTGGGAACTGTTCTGGAGGAATATTTACATTTTTAGTATTAAATATGGATCCCACACAAGTCTTAAGTTGAAAAAAAAATACCAAACGTATGTGGTGAAATTGATGTATGTTCTTTTTCTAGGTGTTTCTCCCTGACCGAAAAACTTTTGGTTTTTCTAGATAACTTTTGAGATATATACTCTTTTTAAATTTATTTATTTATTATTATTTTTTGGTGGAGGTACTGGGGATTGAACGCAGGACCTCATGCATGCTAACATGCACTGTACTGCTTGAGCTATACCCTCCACCCCAAGATATATATTCTTAATAATATTTTCAGCTTATTGATTTCTTCTAGCTATGCCTTTGGTGAGTTTTCTTCTAACCTTCTTTTGATGTCTGTTTGCAGATAGGAGAAAGAATTCGAGTCATCTTGGACATGGAAGATAAGACTTTAGCTTTTGAACGTGGATATGAGTTCCTGGGGGTTGCCTTTAGAGGACTTCCAAAGGTCTGCTTATATCCAGCAGTTTCTGCTGTATATGGCAACACAGAAGTGACTTTGGTTTACCTTGGAAAACCTTTAGATGGATGACAGTGGCTTTCTTGGGATGAAAGAGTGGAGGAGATACCTGCTTATGGAAAGTAGAATCTTGAAGTGACAGTGTCATACATGCATGCCCAAGAAACATCCTGAAAAACACATGATATTGTTAACTGGAGAAGCAACTCTACAGCAGAGATTATCTTAGTGTTTCCTCTTTCTACTGGGCCAGAAAAATCCTCAGGGTTGCAGTTGGTTGAGTGGGCAGTTGACATATGCATGTTGTAACAGATTTTGTCTCTAAGTTATTGCAATGTGTTATTTCCAACTTTTAAGGCGAGAGCTTAGAGATTGTGAGAGCTTAGAAAAGGGATAAGATAAGGAAAATAGCAAGAGTTTTAAGTAGTGTGTTTGTGAAGAAAGACTGATCCTATTTTACAACTGCCTGTTTTTTCTCCAGACCCTTTTTTCCAACCAGCTTGACTATTAGAAAAGTATGAAACTGGTTGGATTTTATTTAATATTTTTAATATATTGAGAAGCATGGTCTGCCTGGACTGCACTTCTCTAACAGTGAGATATAAAATTGTGCAGCTATTTTAAAAGTTGTATATTACTATTGTGTGTAAAAAAAAACTGTAAAAAAAAAAGTATAGGACAAAGGAGTTGCTTTGTTCTAGTTCAATTTCTTAAAAACCACTACATGGTACAAAATTAGAATAACATTTAGGGACAGTTTGGTAACTACAAAGAAGAGAATTTTAAGAGGAGATGTGTTGTATTGGCTCATTTTGTATTATATTTGGCTTACAGTTTCCATGGCTATTACAGTCTGGTTTATTTTTTTAACCATCAAAATTATTGTAAAGATCACTCAGTCTCCTGGCTAAGATTGAGGGAAGGCAAATCTATTTCTAATCATACATATATCAGTAATAATAATAATAATAATATGCATCTTATAGTATCTGGTTTTATTTTTTGACCTTCTGAGAAAGGGTGTCATAAGAACACAGAACATTGCCATTTGTTCTTATAGCTGTCAAATATGAAAGCTGTCAGTCACATACCTTAAGAAAATAATTGATCAATGGTTCTTTTATTTTGTAACTTTATAATTCTGTGGGTATTATAATTTTATTAATTTCATATTGTTTACATCATGCAACAATCTAAGCCTCAAACTCTTCATTGGGGTTATCAAGAAAATGTTTACTCACCCACGTGAAATAGTGCCAACCTGAACCCAGCTTAAGAATGTTCTTAATCTTATTATAGATAATTGCCCCCATGGGACTTGAAATAAAACACCTTATGCTGGAAACTTCAGGTTGGCAATATTTTGAAGGTTTCATTGTAGAAGAGTTTAACGTTAATTCCTTTTCAGAATTTTTGACTATACATCTGATTTCACTAATACTATTTCAAATTAATAATTCAACATACATGAGCTGAGGTTTTCTTTTGTTAGAAAGGAAACAAACATCTTTCTGTATGAAAGTATAGATTGTATGGTTTCAGATACATCTTTGTGGTAAGAATCGACTAAGGCAAGTGGAATCTTTGTACTTTTTAGGTTTTGCTGTATGCATATTTTGTCTTGAATCTAATAAAATTAGGGACAGCAAGCAGCTGGCTGGGATTCTTAGGTAGCTCCCTGAGAGTTAATATTATCAATACTCCTACGAAGCAAGGGATTTCAGTCATGAACAAAGATTTTATTTTTGTCACCTGAAGTGTTTACAAGTATTTGTTGTAGATTTGGTATGTTGCTTAAAGGTGAAATCTGTTAAAGATCATTTTTTTTTTGATATTGACATCAAGAAGAAACCTAGAAACCATATTTAATACTACAGAGTAAAGTTATATGTTTAATGTATTAGAGAATATAGCTGCTACAGAATTTTTTTTTTTTTTTTGATGTAGAGCAACTTGATTTGACAAAGTTTAAAATTTAATTAAAGAAGAGATCTGGCTCAGGATAAAGATTCAACTAGTTAGAACTGTAAGGTCTTTTAAGTACTTGTTTCTTTTTCAGATTGTGATATGGCCAATTCCAAGAGCTTTTGCTGAGAGTTTTGTTTATATCTTCTGTTTTATCTTAGTAAACATTCATTTGCAACAAACTTTTGAAGGTGCTGAATGGAAAACAGAAACACATGGTTATTGCATATTGAACCTAGAATCAAATAATTGCCTAAATGTTTAACAACAAGCCATTCTTATCTCAAAGGTTTAAATTTTCTAATATCCCATTTGCAAATTTTATAAAATGGAGGTTCATGTTTTGCATGAGTATCAGGGGAATAAAGAGCCTTCATTTATAACTGGTAAATTATCTTGTTCCTGGAGACCAATAGCAGCTGTACAGAATACTAAGACAAACTGTTACAGTGTTTGAGGAAGTGGAATCTCTTTTTCATTGGTGCTGAAACAGCATTTAGGTGGAAGACTGTTGCATCTGAAGATTGAATATTAATCATCTAAACCAATGGTTCTCAACCTTAGCTGTGCTTTGGAGTCATATATGTTTTGAAAAATATTGATGCTTGGGTTCCCTACACTAAGATTCTGATGTTTATCTAGGATATAACATGGCCATGAGGATTTTTTAAAAACTTAAGTGATTTCAACATGCTGCTAAGATTGAGAACCACTCATCTAAATTCTGCCTAATTATTCTCACCTGAAAAAAAAAATTTCCTTGTTCCCTCCCTTTACTACCTCACAAGAATATTGAGGGTAAAGAAGAAAATAATGGGAAAGTGCTCGTGCTATGGACAAAAAGTGCTATTGAAAGGCAAAGTTGTATTTGTTGTATTTCAACTGAAACTATGATCAGGAAAAATGTGTGATTGAATTTGCTTTGTTGACTTGGAAAACCAGGGACACTCTTTGGTTCTTAACTTTAGTGAAGCATGCAGATGGGTAAGAAAACATTACTATTACTCTTATTCATACTACGGTCTTCTGTCAAACTTGATAGGCTGGTTGAATTACCCGGTTTTACATAGGAAAGATGAAATATTAAGGCTTAAAGTCTGTATTGGTCAATGGCTCACAATTCATTAAACCTTTTCATACAAAGAATTCTGTGTTTAATATATATCATTTCTTAGTTGTCATTATTTTTTCATTACCTGACTCTTGAATGTTAAACCATTTATTTCATCTTCTTCATTCTTATTCCTCTAAGTCTAGATATAGATTTGTTAAGGTACCTAAAGCAAGTAGGTGTTGCTCAGTTGAATACTTAAAGCTATGGTTCCATGATTAGGCATCTTTTGCCTTTTAGATATGATTTGACCTGGGAAAGAGAATTTTGAAAATAACAGAGCCCTAACCCGTATAGGAAGTGTTATAATTAAACTTTCATTTATGTCCCCAAACTGCTGTTTATAGACTGTAATATTTATATTTTTTGATCATTTTTTAAAATGAACAGTTTGATGAGATAGAAACTTGAGTTTTAAAGATTAGTATTGATATTACTTTTTAGGAATCAAGACCACCACAATCAGAACCACTTTGAAGCCTTCCTGGAAGGAACAGTCCATACCCAACCCAAATACTATCCTCATAAAGCATTCCTCGGTTCCTCTAGCCAGATGTAATCTCTCCTTCCTTGAAATTTCCTTGTTTTTATATTTTACCTATACTTAATTCATGCTGTATTACTTTATACCTTGTATAAATTTATTTATATTTATGTCTTTATCTCTCCTAAACATCTTGCGAAAGGATCTCTGATGGACTCATCTTTATGCCCACTTAATCAAAACCAGTAGTCAGGTGCTTGCATGTTTGCTGTAGGAAGAAAATAGCTTCTCTGAAGTTACAGACTATAGTGACAAAAGATAGATGAGAAAGATGCTCTTTGTATTCTATCCAAGTGAAGCAAATCTGAGGCTAGTGAGGAAGAAATAATGGCTGTGAATGCATTTACCCATTCCCTTTTATTCTTAAATAGTAGTAAACTTTAATACTGAGTTCTTGGTGTAGATTTCATATTTGTTTAGAATTAAAATTAGAACTCTGTATATTAATTATTGAAATTCTTTTTTTGCTTTAGTTTCTTAATAAAAAGTTAAAACAAACATTAACCACCTGTGATTGCTTACATTTAAATCAAGGAATTTTTTAATACATTGATCAGAAAGAAAAAACAGGGGTACCGTAGTACCCAAATGTGATGATGGAATTTACCTATAAATTCCATGGCTTTTAATAATAGAATCCACATTTCCTATGTTTAGAATGGAACATGGACAGGGAATAGCAATTCACTGGGATCCTGTTTCACTATTGCCCACCCCCAGCTAACAGTTGTTTGATAATGCAGTTGTTTGCCAAGAGTTATAAGAGGCAGGCATGGCTGAACAAATGGTTCCTGTGATCCAAAAGCTTAGAAGAATCAATTGATCATGTTGCTAAAAGTTGCCTAATACATTACTATGTTAAAATTTATACAAAGGATTTTCATTTTCTAAAGGAAAATTAAGTAGGTATAAATTTTCTGTATTTATCTTTTAGTTTAGTGGGAAAGAGATACCAGGGACAGCTTTACCAATCTGTTGTTCTAATTTCTTTTCTGGATCCTCTCCCAAGCTGTTTGCTTTTTATTTAATGTATTCACTAAAATATTGTTTAGAGCAACGTGTTCTCTACTGTTCAGAATAAAGTTTGTTAAAAGAAGTAGCCCTTCCAGATTTAAGATTGTCATTGTTCAGTTTGTGTATATAGGATTTCATGATGAGTGAGTGACTCAAGAAGTAAGAATCATTTAAGGAATTTTCCTTAGGTCACCATTAACATCTTTAATTTCTGTCTTTTAAAACAAGGAAATATAAAAAGATTAGGGAAGTCAAGTCCTGTCTGTCTGTTCTGTGGTATATACTTAGTAAGTCGTATTGTCTTTCTGCTCCTTCCTTTTCTCTATAAATGAAATGGAAGATGATATTGAGTAATGGGAATGGTTTTGAGGTCCCTTGAGAAAGGCTCCCTGAAATAATGTATTAAAATACTAATATCCAGAGTTAGGTTAGTTAGAGGCATATTGTAATGGGAATAGGCCAGATTCTTTGTTTTAGTGTAACCTAATGTATTTATGTTTTCCAACCAATGTTTGAAAGTTCTTTTATTTATCTGTGCCCTTTTTGGTCACCTTTACTTTTGAAAGGAAGGATTCTTAAGGTTGGAATGAAAGAAGTCAATAACTTCTCTCCCCCTTCAACAGGCCAAAGAGCGACATATATTAGACTTCATACCCAAATTGCCCGGAGCACTTCAGCCTCACTAGACTCCACAACCCAGTGGACAGAGTGAGGGGAGGGTATGCCTGGAGTACCTTGAAAGGACAACCAACTGCCCTTTTAAGGAGTGACTCTACCAAGTAAAGGCTGGTGGGGGTTTTGGTTTTGTTTTAACTCTCATGCCCTGCATCTCTGTAACAATCCTAGTACTTCATATTTTTCAAGTGCCTCTTTAAAATTTTTTTGAGAAGGTTAGTAATGTTCTGTCATTTTGGTTTTAAAGCAAGAACACTGGAGTAATAGTTTGGGAGTCACAAGCTCTAAATCCTGGCAGTCCTGCTAGCCACGACATGATTCCTGGGCAGATTTCTTCCCTTTTAGGGCTGTTTTCTTATGTGCTTAAATGAGGAGGTTGACCCAGCTCAATAGTTCTCATTTGGGGATGCCTACTAGAATCACCTGGGAAGCTTTTAATTTTTCAAACAGCTTTATTGAGATATAATCGACATATAATAAGCTACCCTTATTTAAAGTGTGCACGTTGATAAGTTTTGACATGGGTATATACCCATCACAATCAAGATAATACATACCTGGAAAGTTTTTAAAAGATAAGATGCCCGGGCAAATTAAATTAGATGGGATGGGGGATGCACTCAGGCATCAGTTGTTTGGTTTTTTTTAAAGTTCCCGGGTAATTCTCTGAACTAGAAGATAACCATTGAGGACTGACTTGAAGAGACAAGAGGCAAAAATCTCTGTTTTATGACTAGGAGGAGAAAATTATTTTATATATATTTATCATAAATAATCTATATAATGTATAATTTTATATTTATATAATTATATATAATATAGAATTTGTTATATATTCATATATAGAACTCTAGCCTTCTACCGAGAACAAGTCACTGACAGAGCCAGGGCTAGTAGCTAAGGCATCTAATACCTTGTCTGTTGGCCCTTCTATCATCCTCAGTGAGCAAGTCATTTAAAAGAGATCAATGTTCATATTAGGATTCTTTCAGGGACAGTGGATCTGGTATCCTTCCTGAATCAGGATGGTCATGAAATTGAGTGCTAATTCAGTTAAGAAGCTGCACCTGTGATTTGTCACATCTTAGACTCAAACTTTTCACCTCTGAAAAAACAGATATAATCATTGAAAATTGCTGCAGGAGAGAATAAAATCTGGTGTTATGGGTTGAATGGTGTCCCCCCTCCAAATTCATATGTTGAAGTCCTAACCCCAGATACCTCAGAGTGTTAACCTTATTTGGAGCTAGGGTTGTTGCAGGTGTAATTAGTTAAGATCATACTGGGATAGGGCGGGCCTCTAATCCAATGTGTTTGGTGTCCATATAAAAAGGGGGTATTTGGACATGTGCACACCAGGGAGAACACCACATGAAGATAAAGGCAGAGAATGGGATGATGCAGCAAAGCCAAAGAATGTCAAAGATGGCCAGCAAAACCGCCAGATGCTAGGGAAGAGGAGGGCATGGACCAGATTCCTCCCTCACAGCTCAGAGGGAACCAGCTCTGCCCACACTTTGAACTTGGACTTCTGGCCTCTAGAACAGTGAGAAGATAAATTTCTGCTGCTTAAGCCACCCAGTGTGTGGTATTTTGCCATGGCAGCCATAGGAAACTAATACACCTGGTAAGTTTTTGCTCTTCCAACTTTCCTATTTCTCTCTGGGGGCAACTTGGATGATGTATTTTATTGTTCACTGAAATCAGGGGTAAGGCCAGGAACTATTTTCAGGGGTGTTACAGATTTGTTGGAAGGTCTTTTGCCAGGTTATATTGGTAACCCAGTGTTTGTGAGGTACGTAGTGTTGTGGTAAAGGGCCTGGATTCTGGAGTCAAGACCACCTAGATTCAACCCCAGTTCGTATTAACTCTGTAACTTTGGAGAAGACATTTGATTTCTCTGGGCCTCAGTTCTCTTTTCTGTCAAAGGAGTGGGGAGTGCTAACTCCTTTAAGGGATGTTATGAGGTTGCAATGAAAGGCAATGTGAGATGCTTTAGAACAGTACCAGGAACATACTGAACATTCAATACATTTCTTATTACTGTTACTGAACTGTTCTACAATTGATAAATATTATTAGGAACCAACTGTGAGAGAAAAGCTATTCTTGTGGGTTTGTGTGTGGGTGTGTAAACAAACAAAACCTTTAACTCATTTGGTCCTAAAATTAGGAATAGGAAACATTTTAAAGAATATTTGAAGCAACAGAAACTAGGTAGTTTAAGCAAAAGGAATTCATGAGAGACAGGTGTATTTCATGGAGGTCAACGGCAAGAATGCAGTTGGACTTCATGAGGGACTTGGACAAGGCAACAGAAAGGCATCAGGAGCTCTTCCTTGTCTCTGAGACATCTCTTCATTCTGTCTCATCTACAGAGTTCACTTGGTGGAAAATGACTGCCTATATATAACCTCTCCTTTCAAGAGATCAACCCAGGATAAGATTAGACTCTTTGTCCCAATACCAAATTCCAAAAATAGGGACTCCACTTCCCAGTCCTACTCTGTCCAGTCAGCTGTGGTCATGTCATGGGGTGGGGAGCGGGTTCACGTAGTACCTAGGAAGCTTCTAGGAATCCCAACTCTGTACCCAAAGGCTGGGCGGGTTGGAGAGGGTAATTGGGACGCAGCCACAAAAAGAGGCTAGATACCCCACAAAATCACAAACAAACGTGCTTTTATTTCAAAGTTTGGCCATAATGATGGCACTTTTAAGGACTCTGAGAGAGAATAAAAAGGAGACTGAAAGGGGTGAGGAGAAAAAGATACAGAGAGGAGAGCAGGGCAACCCCACAGAGGGACGGAGGCTCACAACACAATAGCCCCCGAGGGAGAGGACCAGCGTCTCCATGCCAGCCTCAGCCCTGAGAGGTAACAGACACTGCCTGGGCCGCACAGGGCTGCATCTTAGCAGGAGCTGGTTTGCTAAATCAAGGTCTAAGACAAAAGGCTCAGGTCTTTTGGATCCTGAAGAAAAAAAAAAAACCAGTATGCTTCTTGCCTCACACTTCTGTTCCCTGCTTTAAGAGAGAGACTAAAGAATGGAGAGGTTTGAAATTCAAAGGAAAGCCAGCTCCATGATCTTTTGTTTGGCTGATCTTGCATCATTAGCACCCAGCTGCTCACTGGCTGCTCATCTTGAGCGTTAAAAAAAAAAAAAAAAAAAGAGGCTAATTGCATTGTTAATAAGTTGCTCCCTCTCTTGTGGGCATCATGTTTGCATATTTCACTGGATTCCTTTCCTAGAGACTCTAGAGTTTAATTTGGGTTATTTTGTGGTGGTGGTGGGTGTCCTGAGGGTCACAGCCTGGAGGGGAGTTTGGTGATGTGGTGAACCGAGGAAATATTTTAGGGAAAGGACAGTATCAGTTGGCTCAGACTGCTATAGTGAAATGCTATAAACTGAGTGGCTTATAAACAACAGAAATTTATTTCTCACACTGTGGAGGCTACAAGTATGAGATCAAGGTGCCAGGCTGGTTGATTTCTGGTGCGAACCCCTCTTGTAGGTTGCAGACTTTTCTAGTTAAATCCTCACATGGTGGAGAGCAGAGCAGAGAAAGCAAGCTCCCTCTTGACTCTTTTAAGGGCACTAATCCCATTCATGAGAGCTCCACCCTTAGGACTTCATCTAATCCTAATCACTTCCCAAAGTCCCACCTCCTAATACCATCACATTTGGGGAGTAGGGTTTTAACATATAAATTTTGAAAGGAACACAAACATTCAGTCCGTAACAGCAAAGGAATCATATGTACAAAATCCTCTAATGCTTCAACCAAGTGAAACGTTTCCACTTCTCATAGAGTGAAACTTAGAATGACAGGTTTTAAGGTAGAAAAGGAGCTCTTGTAGGAAGAGGGAAGCAGGCATCTGTCCAGAGGGGCTCAGGAGGACCACTGCACTGCCAGCACTCTCCCCCTGCCCAAGCATGTAGGTGACCCCTGATTTCATGACCTGTTGTGACCTGCCACCCTTGGCCTAGGGACCCCCATGAGGAGTTAAAGTCTCTTCCCTACAGCTGCCCCCCCCCCCATGAGGGAGCACAAGATATGGTAAAGGACAAGGGTATTACGACTGCATTGCTCGTTCAGGGCCTTATCAGAGGTTGCTGGTAGAAAATTATGATTGAGGCTTTCTTATCTCTTTTTCCATCAGAAGCATGACTAGCAGCAAGAATGAAATACAAAGAGCTTCTGGTACAGAGAATCACCATAGAGCTCACTCTCCTCACGTGAATGTTCGTTCTTCTCTCCCGCATCTATTGAGCACCTCCTGCAGAGCACGTATGGTGCTGTGTTAGGACCAGGTCCCGGCACTCCTGAGCTTCATAGATGTTGTGCTTAAATTTCTGAGCACCTGCAATGGCTTTACTTATATCTCATTTATTTATCACAATATCTCAATAGCATCCACTTTTTATAGAAGAAAACTGAGGCTGTCAGGGGATAAGTGACTTAGTGTGTTTCAGAGTCTGGATTTGGACCAAGATCTCTGACTCAAAATCTTGATCACTTTCCACTCAAGGGGGAGGCAGATATGTTAGCAGATAAATATCCTATAACAAAGTTAATGCTCTAAAAGGCAGATACAAAGAGTGTTGGTGGCTGACTTGCCCGGAGAGTCAGCAGAAACACTCTGACAGTTTTATTCATCAGGACTGGGGAGACAAATGGGCACAACACATATTCCCTGCCCTCGAGGCATGTTCAGGGTCTGGGCTAGCTCCTCTTTGCCTCCTTTCTCACCTCTGAGAACTGTTCCCTTCTGCTCTGCCTATTAAATATCATCAGCAATAACTATACAACCCCTGACCTATGTCTGGGGTGCCAGATAAAATCCAGGATGCCCAATGAAATTTGAATTTCAGATAAATGAATATTTATACTAAAGTATGTCCCCAATGTTACATGAGATACGCTAAAAAATCATTCATTGTTTATCTGAAATTTAAATTTCATTGGGTGTTCTGTATTTTTATTTGCTAAATCTGGCAACTCTAAAACCCAGCCAGAGACCTCTTTCTTGGTCCTGTCAGCAGCCTTATCTTTCTTAGCCCTTGGCTTTTCTGTGTAGCATCCTGATAGTAGCCTGGCTCTAGGCTCTTGGTCTCCACCCAAGCGCCGTATGTGCCCCAGCATGAGAGCTGGGTCTACTGCTGCTGCAAAGAAAAGCTTTCATCATATTTTCTTGCTTGCCTCCTCTGATAGCACCTCCCTGGCACTACACTGGCAGGCTGGCACAGTGGGCAAAGCATGAAGGTAGAAGCTGGTAGAACTTCATCTCACCGGAAATGGCCCAAGAGGAGAAAATGTTGAAACAGCAGAAGTCTTTGGCCTAAACTCAAAGGACAGATTGTTATAAATACCCTTCACTTTGCAGGCTGGAAAAAGGAGGCATTTTTAGTTACGTTGGGCTCCTGGTCCCCCTTTCTCCTCTACCCTGTTCAGGTACTTACTAAGGACCTACCATGAGCACCACACTATCCAGCAGGCAGAGATAAGTAAAACTTCTCCCTCAAGGATCTCATGGCCCTGCAAATCTACCTAAATAGATATAACATAATAGAAAATGGTAGTGCCCAAGAGAAGTACAGAGAGAAGGCTATGGGACTTCAGAAGAAGAGGGCACTTTGGGGTGAGGGAAGGGTTCAGTCCAATCACCTTCATAAAGGAGGTGTCTTTTGAGCAGACCCTCAAAGGATAAATAGTACTCAAACATCTCTCAATTTGCTAAATAACAAATTATTGAACACTCATTCATTAACAGCAATTTACAATTTGTCAAAGGACTGGTTCAATAAAGTCTTGTTCCTTTTAACTATTTATAAAATGTATAGTAATTTGTTTTTTCAACCAAGGCTTCCAAATATTATTTTTAAAAATCCCAGGCAATGTTCATGTCCCAAATGTCCAAAATATCATAAGGTTGATTTCTCTCTTCCACCCAATTTTATTTTTTAGAGTTTAAAAATTGTGAGTTTCAGGTGTACAGCATTATAATTCGACATCTGTATTCACTACAAAGTTATCACCATCACAAGTCTAGCTGTCATCCATCACCACACAGTTGACCCCCTTCACTCACTTTGCCTACCCCTCGACACCCTCCTCTGGTGACCACCAATCTCTTCTCTGTATCTATGAGTTTGTTCTTGTTTCATCTTGTTTGTTCATCCATGTTTTCTTCAGATTCCACATATGAGTGAAATCATATGGTATTTGTCTTTCTCCATCTGACTAGTTCACTTAGCACAACACTTGCAAGGTCCATCCATGTTGTTGCAAATGGCAAGATTTCATTCTTTTTTTTTTAATTGCTGAGTAGCATTCCATTGTATATATGTATATATACCATATCTTCTTTATTCATTCATCCATTGATGAACACTCAAGTTGTTTCCACATCTTGGCTACTGTAAATAATGCTCCAATGAATTTAGCGGTGCATATATTTTTTCAAATTAGTGTTTTCGTGTTCTTCAGATAAATACCCAGAAGTGGAATAACTGGGTCATACAGTAGTTCTATTCCTAATTTTTTGAGCAATCTTCATACTGTTGTCCATAGTGGCTGTACCAGTTTACAGATCAGTAAGTAAATCCCCATCACCTATGGTCCATGCAATTTTCAATCTGGTGTTTTGCACTGGTTTTGGGGTCAAGTCTGCACATGTGCCCTTTAAAAGTGGGTTTTCCATTCCCTGCAGATCTACAGTTTTCCTGAGCATATTCCCCATTGGTTGTCAAAACCAGGTGTTTGGGATGCTTGTCTGGCTTGTCTCTCCTGTGCAGGATCTAAGGATTGGGGTGACTGATGTAGTGCTCACATCCCTTTGTGGTCCCTCTGAATGTGGATTGCTGAGGCTGGGGTGTGAATTTTTCCTTGGTGCACTGTGTCTCTGCTTCTCCTACCAACCTCAATGTTGTCCTTCGACCCTTGTTGTGGAGGTTCTGTTCACCCAGTTTTCAGGTCCCTTTCTGAGGGAATTATTCCATATGTGGTTGTAAATCTGTTATGTCCATGCGAGGTTGTGAGTTCAGGATCTTGCTACAACACCATCTTGAAACTTCTCCTTTCTGATGAATCTCTTCCACCCAATTTTAAATTCATTTTGCTGTCTCCCTGGGCTTCTGTGACTCCACTGACTTGATTCCCACAAGTACCCTTTTCTGCAGACACATGCTTGAAGCTTTTTTTATCTTGAAACTATTTCTATGTAATTTCGACATTTTTGAAATAAGCAGAATAATAGACTAACAACAAACACCTGTGTGCCCACTGTTCAGCTTTAACAGATCTTATCATTTTGCCATATTTGCCTCAGATAATTTTTTCCCAGAAACAAAATATTACAGATAGAGTTGAAGCCACTATATACCATTGCCTGTGATTTGATCCCTTTCCTTACCCTCCCTCTTCAGAATCTGAGACTTCTCATTCGCATGTTTATTTATACTTTTCTACATATGCATGATTCCACAAAGGTTTAGCATTGTTTTGCATATGTAAAACTGTACATGTATATATGTATTCCTTCTCTAACATTATGTCCTTATGATTTATCCATACCTAAACTTAGAACTGTTAATTCATTTTAGAGTACTGTACACTATTCCATTTTACAAAGCTACTACAATTTATTCACTCTTCTGTGGCTGGACATTTAAGTTATTTCCAATTTTTTATTATTACAGACAAAGCTGGAATGCATTGTGTACATATGCTATTGTCTCTCTAGAATATGTTACTAGAAATGGCATTCTATAGATTATACTCCTCTTCATCTTTGTTAGGTATTGCATAGTTGATTACCAAAACATTTGGATCAGTTTACTCTCACTGGCAATATTTCTGTTTATCAAACAGGGGGTAAGGATAAACCCCACAGATAGTACATGGTACAAGCATGTTTCAACCCAGGTATAAGGGAATGCCTGTGCTGCCTCAGATTCTGAGCATTTCATGAGGAAGTGTGCGCCAGCCAAGCACAGCTGGACACACTATGTACTGTGTGCAGGAGAGGAACGGCATATGTCCTGTGGTCTCACACATTTATAGAGGAGCATGGAGGAATCAGTTTCATCTGAGCAAACTGGCTTTGCGATTAAGATTTTGGCCTTCCTAGCATGAGAAGCGTGTCAGAAGCAGCCTAGTAATTCACAGAATTTGTAGATCAGAGGCTTTGCAGCCCTGTCTGAAGAGCCAGCTCATTGGTAGTCTCACAACAGTCATTCAGTAGACAAAATGGTTTCTCTCTCTGCCTTACACCTCTAGCTCTGGAGACTTATTAACAGCAGCCTTCTGACTCAGAGAGTGTATTAGTTGACAACCTTGTAACAAGTGTACATCATGGGCTATGAAAAGCATAAAAGGTATTTTGGGACTTCTTGTCCACATGTGTAATACAAAGGAAGGAAGAGTGTTTAAAATGTTTAAAATATAGGTCTTTAATCTGTTTACAATTCATTTTTGTTTTGGAGAAAGTAGACATTTCTTTATTAAAAATATAGTTAACTTATCCTAGTCCTATTTATTAAATAGCTTATGCTTTCTTCCCTTGATTTGCAACGCCCCCTCTGTCACTTACCAAGTTTTCATATATACATGTGTCAGTTTGAGGGCTCCCTGTTCTACTCCTTTGGTCTATTTCTCTGCACATAGGCTAACACCATACACTCAGTTATTCTTACTCTGTAATCAGTCTTCATTTTTGAAAGAGCAAGTTCCTCGACTTTGTGATTTTTAAAAATTGTTTTGGATGTTCTTGGCCCTTTGTTCTTCTATATGAATTTTAGATATAGCTTGTCAAGTTACCAGAAAATTCTGTTGTGATATGTATTAAAAATAGAAAATATAAATAATATAATATTGAATTGATAGATTTGGGAAGAACCAATCTATTTTTTTAAAAGAACTGAGTTGTTTTTTTTTTTTTTTTAAGAACTGGGATCTTTATGATAAAGTGTACTCTCATCCATGATCTTGGTGTATCTCACCATCTTTTACAACTTTCAATGTTATCTTTGAGGGTACAATAATTAGACAGGTTTCCCCACTTGGATTTGGAACAAATTGAGAAATAAATGAATAGTACTTGGGAGGCAAAAATATTACCTTTTGCTGATAGACACCAGGTTAGCAGATATGGCTTTAGGTAGATAGTCCAAGTTCTCGGTACTAAATATTAGTAAGTATTCAAAAGATGTATATAAACAATCTCATAGATATAGCTGTATATCAGCAACTTGCACCCCAAGAAGAAGAAAAAACAGAACTGAGCCTAGCATGCTCAGACTCTTCCTAAATTCACTATTTAATATCACTCTTTCCTCAAAGGAGCAGAATGAGTCAAGGGGTAGAGAGAGTGAGAGTTACACCAGTAGCGCTCCTTTCAAATAGATGGAAATCTTACAAGTAGGAAAGAAATAGGTCTTTCTTTATTGGTACCTAAGGTGTTTGTCTTTTAAACTGAGAATGGAATTTGGTTCCCATTACATAATTTCATTGGTTATTATCAGTATTTAGGAATTCTATTGATTTATCTATGATGACCTCATTTTCAGCAACTTTAGAACCACCTTAAGAGATAAGTAATGTTATTATTCTTCCTTCAAACGAAGAAACTGAGGCAATGGAGAGTTTAAGTAACTTGCTCAACATCACAGACCTAGGGTGTGATAGAGCCTGGCTCTGGTCTAGGCAGTCTGATTCCACAGCTATCACTCTAGATCCCAGCACAAACTTCTTTCACATGAATACATGGTATCCATTTTATGGATGACCTACCATTTATTTATCCAATCCCTATTGATGAGCATTTAGTTTATTTCCAATCTTTTCTTATTACAGATACAGTGCAATGAATAACCTTGTACATACATCATTTTAAACACATGTGAGATAAATTTCTAGCATAACAAGATGTCCTACAAGATTTTACTTTTCCTGCCCCAGACTTGGAGTCAATTGTTTTATCAAGGAGCCTGGTTTCTTTTGGTGGGGAGTGGTATCTAGAAACCAGTATCTGGGCATTTGACATGTACCTTTTATTGAGACTCTTTTAACCTTTGAATGTCTAGAAAATGTCTTCATTTTGCCCTCACTCTTGAATAAGTTTGACTAGTGAAACAAGTTCTAGGTTAATTTCCTTTCCTTAGCACTTTGAAAATATCACTTCATTATTTTTTGGCATGACAAGTTTGCTGTCATTTTAATGATCACTTCTCAATAGTTAATCCTTTTTCTCTGATATCTATTAAGCTTTTTTCTTTATACTTAGTATTCCACAATTTCACTTCAATGTGACCAGATATGATAAGTTTATTCTTACTTATCTTGCTTGATACTCAGCATGTACTTTTTATATGAAGACTCATGTTTTTCTTTACCTCTAAAAAATTTCAACTATTTTATAGCTTTATTGAAATGTAGTTCACATACTATAAAATTTATTATTGTAAAATATACAATTCAGTAGTTTTTAGTATACTCACAAAGCTCTACTACCATCTCCACTATCTAATTATAGAACATTCAACACAGCAAAAGGAAACCCCATACCCATTAGCAGTCATTCCCCATTCTTCCCTTCCCCAACTCCCTGGCAACCACTAACCTACTTTCTATCTCAATAAATTTCTAGATATTTCATATAAATGCTCTGTGATCTTTTTGACTGGCTTCTTTCATTTAGCATGATGTTTTCAAGGTTCATTCATGTTGTTGTATGTGTCAATACTCCATTCCTTTTTTGACTATATAATATTCCATTATTATGTACATACTGCCTCTGTTTGTCCCTTCATCAGTTGATGGACATTTTGGTTTCCACTTTTTGACTATTAAGAATAATGCTGCTTTGAACATCTGTATGTACATTTTTTAGACAAATAAATGCATGAAAATATATTTTCAGTAGAACTGCTGGATAATATGGTAAATCTACGTTTAAATTTTTGAGTAATGGCCAAACTGTTTTCCACAGTGCCTGCACCATATTACATTCCTACTAGTAGTGTATGAGGGTTCAAATTTCTCTATATCCTCATCAACACTTGTTATTTTTTTCCTTCTTTTTGAAAAGCTTCTTTTAGCCATCCTAGTGGGTGTGAAGTGGGATCTCATGGTCTTTAAACAATGTTGAATATCACTGGCATTTGCATATATTCTTTAGAGAAATACCTATTCAAATTCTTTACCCATTTTTAAACTGGGAAATTTGTCTTTTTATTGTTGAACTGTGGAGGTTCTTTATATACCTTAGAATAATGGTACCCTCTTGAATTACAAAAATGTTTAATTTGATGAAGTCCAATTTATCCATTTCTTCTTTTTTCAGTTGGTTTTGGTGTCAGTGTCTGAGAAACCACTGCCTAATCCAAGGCCATAAAGATTTATTCCTTTTTTTTTTTTTTTTTTTTATCCTAAGGGTTTGATCGTTTCAGCTCTTGCATTTAGGTCTATGGTCATTTGGAGATAATTTTTGTTTTTATCTACAGTAGGAGTCCAACTTCATTCTTTTGCATGCAGATATACATGTGAACTATTAATTTTCAAAAATTTTCCTCATAATTCTCTTATTTTCTTTTGAGATTAAAAAATGTTTTTATTGAATTATAGTTGATTTACAATGTTGTCTTAGTTTTAGGTGTACAGCAAGTGATTCAGTTATACATATACATAATATATATACATATTCTTTTTCAGATTCTTTTCCATTATAGGTTATTACAAGATATTGAATATAGTTGCCTGTGCTATACAGTAAATCCTGTTGCTTATCTATTTTATATATAGTAGTTTATATCTGTTAATCTTCAAACTCCTAATTTGTCCCTCCCACTCCTCTCCTTTTCCTCTTTTGTAATCATAAGTTTGTTTTCTATGTCTGTGAGTCTGTTTCTGTTTTGTGTATAGATTCATTTGTATTATTTTTTAGATTCCACATATAAGTGATATCATACTATATTTGTCTTTCTCTGTCTGACTTAATTTAATATGATAATATCTAGGTCCATCCATGTTGCTGCAAATGGCATAAAAAATAGATAAACAACAAGGTCCTACTGTATAGCACAGGGAACATATTCACTATCTTGTAATAACCTATAATGGGAAAGAATCTGAAAAAGAATGTATATGTATATGCATAACTGAATCACTTTGCTGTATACCTGAAACTAGCACAACTTTGTAAAGCAACTGTACTTTAGTTTTCAAAAAAATCATAATGAAGAAGCTATTGGCTTTTTAAAAATATCTCCCTGTTCTTGTTTCAATTTTGTCAGAGTTTGTCTCATAATTTTGCATCTGTGTAATGCATGTTACTCACAGAGCTACAAGAGTAGGGGAGGGATAGGAGAGAAGCATTGGCACTGAAGTGACAGTGGGAAGGGAAGAGGGAGGGTTTGGGAACAGGTGCAGAGTTCAGTTTGATAGTGTTGTAGAAAAATGTGTTACAGCTGGGTGTTACAGCTCAGTTGAGACAGCAACATTACAGCTCAGTTGTGACAGCAACCTGGATCCGGGCGAGAGACCAAGCAGCACTCGGAGAGTTGGAGAACTCAGGTTTACTATGCCAGGGGGCCCAGAGAAGTTAACACTCCAAACTCTAGACCCCGTCTGTAGGTTTACACAGGCTTTTATAGGCTGCCAGTTTACACTTGGCAACATCATATGCAAATGAAGTATAATGAAAGTTGACTAGGAACAAGCTTTGTAGAAATGGACCAATCAGGAGGGAGAGATAACCAATCAGGAGTGAGGGAAATGGACCAATCAGGAGTGAGAGAAATAACCAATCATGAGTGAAGGAAATAACCAATCAGAAGTGAGCTCAGGGAACCAATAGAATTTCACGGGTAAGTAAGCTGTTTCAGAGGCAAAAAGTGAGATAGAGCTTCTGGGCCAGGGAACTGGATGGTGCTGACAGGAGAGTAGTGGCCCTGCCTGGGGATCCTGCCGGCCCTTTTATGGGGCTTCCCTCCTCAATAGGAGCAGAGCCTGTGCCAGGAAGTCTAGTGGGAGGCAAGGCTGAAAAGGTGGGTTGGGGCCAGTCTATGGACTTTGGAATAAAAGGTGAGAAAAAGTTAGTTGAAGATTTTGAACATTATTCTCTTGGCAATGTAGTCTTTGAACTTTTTTTCCTTCACACAACAAACCCTTTGATTTAGGAAGGTTAATGTGCTTCAGATAGGCCAAAGGGAGAAGCTCGGTGGTCTAGGCCTCATCAAGAGCCTTGTCTCAAGTGGTCACTCTCCCCCTTGCTCTGCTTTGACCTCCTTTTCTTTAAAAAATAAAAAGTCATTTATTGATTTTAATTTTTCTTTAAAAATTTTTTTTTGTTTTTTTTTTGGGGGGGAATGTAATTAGGTTTGTTTGTTTGTTTGTTTATTTAATGGAGGTACTTGGGACCAAATCCAGGACCTGGTGCATGCTAGGCATGCACTCCACCACTGAGCTATACCCTCCCCCTTGATTTTAATTTTTCTGAAAGTCATGATCAATATAGGTTTTTTTTTTTTAAACCTTTTTTTAACAAGCCTATATACTGATTATAAACCAAAGGTTCCAGATGTCTCCTGCAAAGATTGACTTTCGTGTCAGTCTGTATTTAAAATACTCTGTTTTACTGCCAGTTCCTTCAGAGTTTCCCTCTTCTCAGCCTGGCTGTGGAAAGGGGCCACCCTCCAAAGACACCCCCTGCGCAGGCCCAACTGTCTCCTCCCAGCAGGGGGCAGCAGCCACACACTTCAGGAGCTTGGGGGAGGGTGGCGTGTTGTGGGGTGCCCTGTGGGGAGGAGCTCACAGAAGGAAACCTGTAGAGTGGAAAAAGTTAACTAGTTCCTCAGTCCCAACTCAGAGCTGAACCCACACCCTGCGGCAGGTTGAGCCACAAACACCATGCTTTCTGTAAAGCTGATAGTCTTCTGGAGGGAGGAGGAAGCTCTCAATATTTTTGAGGACCAGGCTTTTTGGTTTCTCCTCATTATTTATCCTCTGCCTTTGCCCATGTAACTTCTAGTTCCTCCGGTTTTCCTTTTCCCATTCTTTCACTTCCTCCACTTTCCCACCACCACAATTATGGGTCAATCCAAATAATCACCTCCTTGGTGCTCTGTCCCGCTGGGAAGAAGAGATGGAGGGAGAGGGAGGGGCACGCTGGCTGGCTTCCCTACCTACTCACCGCCCCCAGAGACATCATTTTTAGATTAGATTAGAGACTAACCACTTCTAATCAAAGGCCCCTGGCAATCTCTCACACATCTTCCTGTTCCCACTCACTTGCTGAATCTGCTACCTAGACAGGATGAGAACACCGGCACCCCCCACAATCTGGCATGTAACTTGGGCTACACCTGCATGCCGCACGGGGAAGGAATTCCTGGGGGCAGAACATGTGGAGTTGGGGATCAAAGCACAGAGGTAAGGGATAGTTTTGCTCACTGCTTTTCCCCAATCCGCTGTTACAAGCCCTCATACAACATCACCACCCTGGCATATTACAGTAGAGGTGGGGTGGTGTAGTAGAAAGCACAGGGGGACCAGGAAACAAGTCCTATGCTTGATTTTTCTGCTGTGTGGTTTTGGGCAAGTCACTTACCTTCAAGCCTCAGTTTTCTCATCTGCAAATTAATATTAATAATCCTCTCTATAACTACCTTACAGAGTTGAAATACTCAAGTAAGATCATGATATGAAAAGGTTTGTATACATAGTAGAATACTTCCAAAATATCATTTATCATGACTATTTCTTTTTCAAGAGCGCTTTGGCTTCTGTTTCCTGGGCACAGAATCCAGTATTGGGACAAACTGGATTCCTGAGGGT
This sequence comes from Camelus ferus, assembly GCF_009834535.1. Lineage (NCBI taxonomy): Eukaryota > Metazoa > Chordata > Mammalia > Artiodactyla > Camelidae > Camelus > Camelus ferus. Next base: position 61,633,618 of record NC_045696.1, read on the forward strand.
TCCAGGGCTATTGAGAGAAAAGACCAGAGGGAACAGAGTGGGGCTGTTTTTAGGGACTTGACTTCTAGCCCTCTGTGAGAACAGGGTTTTTTTTCTTTCCCTGAGGCCAGAGAAGAGAGACTAACAGAGAGACCTATCTTTAGAATTCTGGGTCCAGACAAGACCACCAAAGGGTCATTGGTCTTAGGCCATCTCCCTGCTCCTCAACTAGGCTGCATCTAAACTACCCAGGTGGGTAAGAAAGAATATGGCACGTCATCTAATTGTTAGGTGTTTCCAGGGAGATTCCATATCCTGTCTTGGCATTTCAGAACAAAATATGTTTTACAGTGAGTTCTTCTTTGTATTTAAGTTTTCACCTTTTTCTACAGTTGAAGGTTTTGAGTGCTTTGAGGGCAGGAAAATCGTACATTCATCTTCGTTTCCCATCTCAGCCCAGCACAAAGTGACCCTGGGGTCCAGAGTGACGAGCTGAACTGTATTGTTCTGTCCTCACCAGAGCTAGGAAACATGCTAGTCACTGTTTTTGGCCCATTTAACGTACAGTATTTGCAAAGTTCAAAACAAACATTGCAGTAATTTGGCTAGCATCTTCTCTCTGAATTCCCCCTCCTTTGGGGAACTGAGCTCCCGTTTCTGCTCAAGGACAGGCCCCATGAGGGACTGGCTTAGGCTCCCCTCCCTTCCTTATCAGATGAAATCTGCCACTGAAGGAAATTGGCTTCTCCAGATTGCGAGAGACAGGAAGCAGCACTGAGAGGCAGTGTCCCAGGAGGGAAGCCAGAGAATTAGCTCAAGGCCCAGCACAGTCAGTGCCTGGCCCGGCCTCCTTCCCTACAGCTCTGTCTTGTTCTCATCATCTCCAGCCCCACCTAGCCTCCTCCTGGGTCCTGGCATATGAGGCTGAAAGGGACTGTAGAAATCATCAAGGCTGGCACACGCGAGTTTTGTAGCCTGTGCCTGATGCTTCCAGAGATGGGGATTTTTCTGCTTCCCCAAGAAATCAGCTCCATTTTGCCTTTTATCCAGCTGACATCTGCCTCCAGTCAGGGCTTGTCTCCTCCACTAGACAGCCCTTCAGTTGCCCTAGTCTCCAGATGCTGACATCCCCCAGGGGAGGTCCTGATAAAGGCATTAGTTTCTCAGAAACTCACTAACCCAAAGGGCCTCCGGACAGGAACCTAAGCAGGAAGGAAATGCAGAGAACAATGCCTTTGGTGGTCCCTTTCCTTGCCAAGGAGAGTCCGTGGTTCATCCTGATGTTTACTGTGACCTTGACATACTGCCTTTTCCCCCTTCTGTGTGCCCAGTGTCTTCTGGAAGAATCCTCCCCCACACCGATTCAGCTCACTTTATTAATTTTTGCTAAAATATTTAAAAGTATATTTAAAGACATCATGACATTCTGCCCCTAGGTACTTCTGTATGTGTCTTTAAAACAGAAAAATATTTCCCTGCAGAGCTGCAATCAAAATACCTACCAAAATTAATTATACTTTCCTGACTTTATCGAATTCTTAATCCAAGCTGAGAAGTGGAAGGCAATGGCCCATCTTCTGCCTTTGTCCGACTGCTTCCTTGTTGTAGTGTTCTTCTAGATGGTTCTTCTGTGACCTTTATTTCTGTAAGTGGTAAGTTAGATGTTAGGGTTTGGTTCCATTCCAGTTAAAAAACATTTTTAGCCAGGATATACCCTCGGTGATGTTGGAACTTCATGTTGCCTCACATCAGGAGACATGAGTACTTGTCCTACTATTAAGTGATGCTGAGATTACCCCCTGGATTAGGTGTTGACCCCTTCATTGTGTTTTTCTATCTTGTGACCAGAAGGAAATCTGTGTGGTTGCTGTATTACAGCACTATATAAATGTCAGTTGATGTGTATATTGAAGTCACAGTTGATCAGAAAAAGAAAAAGCAGGGCTGGGATGGATGGAGATTCCATCTCTGTTACATGTTTTGTTCTTGTGTAAATCATTTCACCCTCAAGGCATCAGTTTTCCTATCTGGAAAATAAAGGGTTTGAACTAAAAGATCTCTAAAGTTCCTTCTAGCTTTAATCTGCTTCATTTTTTTTAAAAAAAAGGTTCAATTGTAGTAAGATACAATGACATACAATTTACCATTTTAACCATTTTTGAGTGTGTAGTTCAGTAGTATTATGTATATTCACATTGTGGTACAACCATGGTCATTATCATCAGAACTTTTTCATCTTGCAAATCTGAAACTCTGTACCCAGTAAACAACTCCACTTTTCCCCCTCCCCTCAGCCCTTGGTAACCACCATTCTACTTTCTATTTCTATGAGTCTGGCTACTTGAAATACCTCATATGAGTGAAATCATATAGTATTTGTCTTTTTGTGACTGGCTTTCACTTAGCATAATGTCTTCCAGCTTCATCCATATTGTAGCATGTTTCAGAATTTCCTTCCTTCTTAAGGCTGAACAATATTCCATTAGATGTATATACCATAGTCATCTGTTAATGGACACTTGGGTTGCTTCCACCTTTGGTTATTGTGAATATTGCTGCTAAGAACATGGCTATACAGTTATCTCTTAGAGACTCTGCTTTCAGTTATTTTTGCTGTATATCCAGGATGGTATTGCTGGATCATATGGTGATTCTATTTTTAATTTTTTGACAAACTGCCTGTCTTCCATAGTTGCTGTACCAGTTTTCATTCCCACCCACAGAGCACAAGGGTTTCAATATCTTCACACCCTTGCCAACACTTGTTGTCTCCTGTTTCTTTGATAAAGCCATCCTAATGGATGTGAGATGTTATCTCACTGTGGTCTTGATTTACATTTCCCTGATGATTAGTGATGTAGAGCATTTCCTTCATGTGCTTGTTGGTCATTTGTGTATCTCCTTTAGAGCAATATCTATTCAAGTTCTTTTCCCATTTTTTAATCAGGTTATTTGTTTTTGTTGTTGTCAAGTTGTAGGAGTTTTTTATATATTTTGGATAGTAACTCCTTATCAGATACATGATTTGCAAATATTGTCTCCCATTCAGTGGTTTGCCTTTTTGTTCTGTTGGTTTTATCTTTGGATATACACCAACTTAAGTCTATCAAACTGGAACCACAATTCTTCCTCTCATCTTTGGCCCAGCTGCAGTCTGAAGACCTTAACTTCTCTCCCCTAAACAAGTAGCACTCCTATCTCACTGCTTCTCTGATGGTTCATATCTCAGAAAAGAATTCTAAGTTCTCACAGCTAGAATAGAACTTAGAGGTCTTGCCCGACTTCATTTTACTAACAGACAAACTAGGGCCCACTGTTAACAGCAGAGCTGGATCTAAAATATGGATCCTCTCCCTGTCTACCCAGGTCTCTGTTTCACCAGCACTGTGACTCAGCTCCTCAAGTCTGCTGGTTATGTTAGTAAACTCCTCAGGAAACAAACTGATTACAGGAAAAGACAACCAGCTGCTAAGAGGGAATCTTATTCTGTTGAAGCTGTGCTATGGGAAAATATGCATGTGCTTGTTATATGTGATCTATTTACATAGTCAAAAAACTTTTTACACTCTAAAAGCCATTACCCATATTCTGAGAGCATGTGTGCTGTTTTCTGGTAGGTTAGGAAGTGGCTCAGAGACCAGGAATGAGAGGTGGCGATCAGCCAGCTTCTCTAGGTGAAGTATAATTTGCAGTATTTCCAGGGAATCAATACTAAACCTGTAGAGAGAAGGACCACCATTTCTTATCTGCCCAGCCTCCATCCCTCTTGTGATAAAAGCACTGATTTTCTTTAGAGGGCCACTCCTCCTCCACATTTAATTCATATAGTTTGGGTGAAACTTAAAGGGTAGGCCTATGATCTGATCCACAGACACCAGTGAGTTCCATCCCCCAGCCACAGTGTCTAATGAGGGAAGAAACACTTGACCCCAGGTCATACTAAGGAGACTCAGTCCTGGAACTTTTATTGGGCTATTTTGAAAGAGGCCTTTTTTCTCCTAGAATTGCTAAACTAGTAGGATGTTGGCCTGGAACTGCCAGTAGCCATCTCAGATGCCACCTGGGAAGAGTCTGCCCGTTAAGGGAAACACACAGAAGAAGACAGGGGGCCAGAGCTGGAGAGACAGATTTTTGAAAGCATTGTTTGAGCACCTGGATCCAGGCTTGCCTTTAATCAGACTTGTTGGGGAGATGAGCCAATAAATTCCCCTTTTTGCTTAAGCCAGTTTGAGTTAAGTTTCTATCACTGATAATTAAAAGAATCCTGATTATTCTAAATTGTACTTTAAAATACTTGTGTAAATTATCTGGAGGAGGGTTATAAAAATAATGGGCAAAAAGTGAGACTTTTTTTTTCAGGTAATAAAAGTCAAACTGATGGGAATAATTCTGTAGGGAAATTGTGTGAAACTATGTTAATGATAAGACATTTGACTGTGAAGTTTAGTCTTCAGTGTAAGCAAATGGCTGGTAACACATTCAGGAAACAATAACTTAAATTCTGTTTATAGTATGACAAGTTGCAAGACAAACAACGAGAGGCATTAAAGGCTCTTTAAGAGCATATTGTGCCAAGATGCTTCTGCTGCCACAATATATGGGAAAAGCATAGGAAAAAAAAAAAACCCAAACCCAGTTAACATGATTCATTCCACCCTTGTGTAGATTCACAGTGTGCCGGGTTTACTTTGACCTTCTGGACCCACTCTCCGCCCTTGTCTGCCCTGCTCTCTGCTCAGGGCAGTAGGCCTGTGTTGACTACAACAGCGGTTCTTATGTCCTTTGTCTTCTGGGTGGGATCCCTAACTGGGGTGCTGACAAGACTAGATTAGAGGCAGAGAGGAACCGTTGGGGTATTTATTTTCCTGGTTCCTTCCTCATTGGCTTGAATTTAGTCACATCCTACCCTCTGAAATAATAACAGTTCATTGGATTTGGGATTTTGCTGATGAGCTGTGGCCTGATCCATGGTGCCTGTTTAAGCCAGAGGCGAAGTTAGCTTTCCTTAAATCCTCTGGATTTTCTGGTGGATATATAGTTCCTGGATAAAAGCTGGGGTGGTCACAGGAATAAAGAAATGGATAGGGTGGGAGGGACAATCATAGTGTCACCAAACATGGCAGAAACTAGTAAAATTTGATACAGATCCAATACAGATAAAGAGCCAAGAAAGGAGACAAAACTAAATTTAAAAATTCAAAGAAAAGAGAATTGATCCTAGTGAAAAGTATTTCAGTTGAATAAAGATGAAAATGGATAAAAATGGAAATGTTTCAAATAAGTATCATAGAAAGATGATCAAAGAATTATATTGACTTAGTGTTGTTTGTTCCAGAAACACATTCCTGATGAAAATTAATCAATGTTGGTGTCATTCCTTTGAGATGTTGGCATTGAAAACCTCCTTGGGGATAAAATGGCAGGGATGAAAATTTTCTCTAGCCCCCAGTGACCACTGCCTCTTTGAGGTGCCCACAAGCCATCTCATTAATAATCCATTTTGGTTCTGGGACTTATAAGAAATACAAAGACTTATGATGTATGGAAGTGAATTTTCTCACTGTTTTGAAAATTGTAATGAGCATCTGTCTCCAGAGATCTGTCCCTTAGACAATGCCTACAGGATAATTCATCTGCAAGTCTCCCCACACTCTGGAAAATTTGTTCTGGTCAGATTCCTGGAATTCATATGGAGAACTGAATTGGGTTGTCTCTTGCAATTTTCCCTCCCACCTTGGGTTAACTTTTCCTCTGGGCGTTTCTGTTCTAAGAACATTCCCTGTGACAGAGAAAAACAGAAGCAAAATACAAATTGAGTTCTGCTTTCTCTTTGTCACCCACCAACATGACAACACTGACCACAAATAGCATATCCCTTTTTTGATTATAGTATGACTTTATGAAGCCCTTTAAAGGCCTCAATTCATGTGAGGCTTTCACTTTCTCAAAAGCACGTTAGGTATCTGTTCCACCCTCTTGTGTTTATCAGTGGTTCTGCTCCCCCCTGTCCATTTCAAGATTACTTTCTCTTATAATCAAATAAATGAACATATATGTAACTGTGTGATTTCTTTCAGTCCCTTCCCCTTTTTCACTGACTTGAGATTTCACAGGTAAAGGGAATGTTCTTAAGAAGATATCAAATTCTTGAGCATCTTTCTAAAGTCTCAAGCCATGGTATTTTCTTTTAATTGTTAAAATCTGGGGAACACATCTAAGGGGGTCCTACCATTTCTCTGACTCTCACAAACTTCAAGAACACACAGTTGCTTTCTCCCAAAGTTCCTGTCACTTCCACTCTGCCAGCCAATTCCTCCTTTTGGCCAAATTTAGGTTCAGAATGGCAGTTCCCCTTATTACTTCCTCTACTCTCTGGAAGATGAAATTGTCAGCAAGCAATAATACTAGCTAAGGCCTACTGAGCTCTCACTGTGTGGAAGGCATCTTTCCCATGAGAAAGCTGAGGCCCAGAGGAGCTAAGCATCTTGCTCAAGTTCGTCCACCTGGCAGGTGGTGGAGCACAGGCATTGGTGCCAGAGTCTGACCTCAGAGCCCACATTTTGTCTCCGGTTAAAAGAGCTTATTTCACAGTCTGATTTGAGCTGGGAATAAGTTCAGCAGGCCTGAGGAAGATCACCCGTCTGCGTTGCCCTGCCTCCACGCCGCTTTTGTGACATAGAGAGGCTGTGGTCCGTATCCTGCATCCAGTTGTGGGAGCTGTGGTAATTCCCACCGCAACGTCCTTTCTGGCTCTCTCCTCTCCTTCCACCCTCAGCTTTCGATCCTTGTGACCTACAGCCTAACCTAAGGTTCCCTGGGTTCCTTGGTTACCTCCTAGGGTTACCTAACTTGGCTCCTTGGTTACCCCCAGGATGTCTTCATCCTCTCCCCTCGCCAGTCACAAGGAGAGGCTTTTCTTAAACACCTTTGCTCCCCCTACCTGTGCACCATCTTGCACTCATCACAAACTTGGCTGACAGAAAGGTAACGATGGCATATGTGGGGGGCCACTTGAAGTTGGTGGTGAGTTCCCAAGCAAAATGGTTATTCCTTGCAGATCCTCCTCTACACAGCTCTGCTCTTTTTATTTTTTTTCTCAAGTTTAATCAGTTCTGGGAATGCCATGCCTTTTGGGTTTTTGGAGTAATTTTGTTTCCGTTAAAGTGCTGTCCAAACCTGTTTTCCTTTCCATAGTCATTGAGAGTACATCTGGCTTTACCCCAAGTAATAAAAAACCCAATAATCACAATAAAAACAACTAACACTTATTAATCTCTTAATATAGGTCAGGCTCTGTTCTCAGGGATTACAATATTAATTTATCTAGTTTTTTTTTTTTTTTCAGAACAATTCTATGAACTAAATACTGTTATTACCAACATTTTACAGGTGAGGAAACTGAGGCACAGAGCAGTCACACAACTACTAAGCAGCTGATAACCATCCAGTTTGTGTCTAAAATATAACAAAGCCTATACAAATCTATTTCTTTTATAAACTTTCTATTAATCATTTTCAGCCAACCCATATGATTGAAAGGATCCTAAGATGGAAGAAGTGTCATTTCATTGAAATGATCTTAAATTCATTATTGCCTAATTTAATCTACCAACTATACTTAGAAAGTATTGTTCTCTTGTCAGTAATTCCAATGGTAGTATTTATTATTAAATTTATATAGAATTATAATTTCAGAATAGGTTAAATAGTAATTATAACCCAAACTATAAGTACTTCTAGCACATAATCACAAGTCAGTTCTCCCAATTCTTATTTTTAAGTCTAGTTTGACATTATTTCACCTATAAAAATTTATTGCTTATTAATGTTTTCACAAATTATTTTTGGCATGTTTCAAATATTTCAGTCATTCCTATTCTGTCATCAAGTTTTGGGCCAACACTTAACTCCTTTTCCTCTATGTGTTTCCAGGCCTAACTTATCCTAAAATACATCACCAAAAAGCATCATCTTAGAACATCAGATACTGTCTCTGAAAAGAATTCTATCACTCTATCATTTGAGTGATAGCCTGCTGGGTTAGTGGACTGTAATTTTTCACTTGTGCCAATTGCATTGCAGTCCTGGTTTCCCTGGGAGTCCAGCAGCTGTGCAGGTAAAATCTTACTCTAAAAAGGCTTGTCACTGTTACTGCCTTCTGCTAATTCCAAAGGAAAGCTTATTTTACCTTTCCAAATCCTAATACCTCCTTTGGGGGGGGTATATATATTTATTGAAGTATAGTTCCAATACCTCCTTTGTTCCCCTGCCTTTTCTCCTTCACCCATCATCTTCTTCAACTTAAGGAGTTTTTTTTTTTTTTTTTTTCCCCTTTCTTTCTTTGTTTTTGGTATTTTTCTTATTTGGAGAATGAATCAGGATTCTTGACTGCAAGCAACAGAAACTGATTCTGGCTCACTTGAGCAGGAAAGGAATTCTTGGAAGGATCGTAGGTAGATATGAATGTTAAGGCTGGAGATCTAGATGAGCAAATGGGCAGCTCTAGAGGGAGGTGCCACAAGGACAGCCTGGTTGGAAGGCTGCATCACTGTGAGTGCTGAATGCTGTCCCTGACGCTGCTGCCGCCACTGCCCCAGACATCAGGGGCTGCCGCTGCCATCTCTGGAGCAGTCAGCTTCTTTGCATCACTTGCTCTAGACTCATGGTTCTTGGCACAGATTTAGATGATTGAGCCTAGATCATGCAGTCATTTCATAATTTCCAAGGGATAGGGCTCTGTGTCCTACCAAGGTTCTCCTAAACAGGTGACACTAAGCATCCCTCAAAAACAGCCCAGATTCTTTAAAAACTAAAAATAGAGTTGCCATATGATCCAGCAATTCCACTCAGGTATTTCCAGAGAAAACTAATTCAAAAAGATACATGCACCCCAATGTTCATAGCAGCACTATTTACAATAGCCAAGACATGGAAGCAACCTAAATGTCCCTCAACAGATGAATGGATAAAGAAGATATGGTATGTGTGTATATATATATATTTTTTTAATCTAAATAAATATTTAATAAAATACCACAGCAAAGAAACCACTGAAGTAGAAATCCCACAGGACTTTTAAAATCTGTGTAGCCCTTTAGCATTTTCATAGGACTTTTGAAGAAATGGCTTAACAAGATAAGTTCCTTAAAACAATACAGAAATATCAAGTGCAAGTATTTTTAAGGGTAAGAGCAGTTAACAGTACTCAACAGTGGAAACCAAGCTTTCAAACTCAGGGAAAAATTGCTCTTGGCCATAAAGTTAAGTTCAGACTCTAATATATATATATAGACATACATACATATATATAAATACACACACACACACACACACACACACACACACACAGAATATTACTTGGTCACAAAAAAGAATGAAATAATGCCATTTTCAGCAACATAGATGAACCTGGAGATTATCATACTAAGTGAAGTAAATCAGGAAAAGAAAGACAAATATCATATGATATCACTTATATGTGGAATCTAAAATATGATACAAATCAACTTATTTACAAAACAGAAAGAGACTCACAGACATAGAATGCAAATTTATTGTTACCAAAGGGAAAAGGGTGCTGGGGAGGGATAAATTAGGAGTTTGGGATTAGCAGATACAAACTGCTATATATAAAATAAACAGCAAGGTCCTACTGTATAGCACAGGGAACTATATTCAATATCTTGTAACAACCTATAATGAAAAAGAATATATGAAAAAGAATCCATTTGCTGTACACTAGAAACTAACACAACATTGTATATCACCTATACTTCAATTTAAAAAAAACAGCCCAGAAAATATTGACTATCATGGATCCAAGCCTTAGGTACACAATCCTCTTTTAGCCAAAAAGAAGAAGAGAATCATTTCTAATCTCTAAGGGATGAGAACTCCTTTCTTGTTAACAAGGGATACTAGATGCCCAATGTTTTCTGAAATATAAAAATATACAATTAATTTATATATTTAAATTATATAAACTAAGTATATATATTTATTATATATTTATATTATACTTAATAAAATAGTTGTGTAATATATAATAATACTATAGTTATTATATATTAATAATCTTGTTAGCAACACTCTCCAATGTAGGATTAATGATCATTATGTATTAAATAAGAAATCTGTAGCTTCAAAATCTTCAAAACATTAAAAGACATCTTAAAAGGTGATAAAGGGAGAGTTCAATAGCACTGAAATATTTTTACTTTGAAAAGCAAAATATATGTACGTGAAACACTCAGCAACTAAACGAGGAACTCTGCACAAATTCAAGAGAATATGGTCAAAATTTTATGTCACTCTGTCACTTAGTATGTTTTCAACCATTTGCTTTAGAGTGCAATGACTGAGAAACAAGATGTTTTACATATGTATTTTCCAGATAACTGGGAAGTATCAACTTAAGCATTAATTTTTAAAATTCTGATTAAAAAATTCTTAAACATCATGTACTTCACTTTCTTACTAAGAAACTGAGTCTATAGATTCTGGGGTTTTTTTCTAGTTTTATTTTGTTTATTTATTTTTATATAAAAGCTTTGTTGAGATATAACTCACATGCCAAGCTCATATTAAGTATATGATTCCATGTCTTAAAGCATATTCACAGAGCTGTGCAACCATCACCACAATCAATTTTAGAACATTGTCATCATTTCAAATGGAAACTCCATGCCCATTAGCAATTTCTCCCCAACTTTCCCCAAACCCCCAACCTACGTAACTACTAATCATTCTATTTCTATAGATTTGCCTATTCTGGATATTTGTTACAAATAGAATCATATAATATGTGGTCTTTTGTGACTGACTTCTTTCACTTAATAAAATATTTTCAAGGTTCATTTGTGTTGTAGTATCTGTATTTCATTTTTTTAATGGATGATTAGCATTCTATTGTATGGCTATTACCACATTTTGTATATCCATCGATCCCTCAATGGATATTTAGGTTGTTTCCACTTTTTGATGATCATGGGTAATGCTGCTAGGAACATTTGTATAGAAGTTTTTTGTGGACAAAATGTTTTCATTTGGGGAAGGGGTACCTAGGAATGAGACTGCTGAATCATATGATATCTCCATGTTTCATCTTTTGAGGAACTGCCAGAATACTTTCCAAAGTTTCTGTACCAATTTATATTCCTATCAGTGGTGTGTGAGAGTCCCAATTTCTCTCCACCTTTGCCAGTATTTGTTATCTGTCTTTTTTATTTCAGCCACCTTTGTGGGTGTGAAGTGGTATCTCATGGTGGTTGTGTTACATTTCCCTGATGGCAATGATACTGAGCATCTTTTCATGTGCTTATCGGCCATTTGTATATTTTCTGGAGAAATGTATGTTCATGTCCTTTGCCCATTTTTTAATTGGGTTATTATCTTTTTATTACTGAGCTGTAAAAATTCTTTATATAAGTTAGTCAGTTCTTGATGTCTTAGAGCCTTCTTATGGGAATCAGTGACTGAGATTCACTGTGATACTGAGGTTCCCTCCTCTTGGATCCATGCAGGGCTGCCTGCCCTATATTAAAAGGCAAGACAGTGCTTTCAGAGAGAACCAAAAGGTATTTGTAAGAGCATGTCCTTATATATTTTTATATATCTCTTTTCTTACTTTCTCTGCTATCATCCCCTGTTCTCACAGCTCTAAATATTTATGATTACTCTAGGTAGAAGCCAAAGGTGACAGCTTATCCCATGAATGAGATGCTTGGGTTTTGAGACAGCTTTCTGCTGTGTTTTAGGTGATTTAGTTACCAGGAATTTAATTTCTGAAAGACTTAGTGGTATTTTATACAAGTAGAGATAGAACATTGAATAGGGTGGGATTAACTGAGGCAGGTTTTGAGGAGGGGAGTCTTTAGAGAAATCCCCAATGAGGTCGTGACGATAACCTGGCAGAGGAGATTCCTGTAGGAGGGTTTCTGCACGTTGTGCATGGGAATTTCACCACTGGCATGACTGATCTTAGTAACTATGGCAAGAAGTGATGAAAAGGAAGTCTCCTTCAGAGTGGGGAAGGGTCTAAATTCAGCCTTTGAGCTCATTGCCAGGCTGATAATAATTGGTATGATAGGTCAGTCTTCCTCTGGCTTGATGGTGTGAGAATAAAAGAAAAAAATCACTCCTCCCTGTTTCTGTCTTACCAGCCTCTCCTGACTCTTTCAACCCCGCCCTGCCCCCAGCTTGTGGCTAAACTGCCCAACTGCCAATTAAAACCCACACTTCCCAGCATGCCTTGCACCACCCAGAAGTCCCAGTCCCCACCATTCATTCTGCTCCCCAGCTGAAAGCAGCTCTAGCAAACAACCTTCCAGATTCAGGGCCTCTTGCTCTCTGGGGGCCTCTCCCCGCTGCCTCCCTTGACTGTGGCTGAACCTGCTACCACTTGACAGCAAACCACACTTGACACAGGAACAGGAAGGAGAACGGGGCCCACTGCCCTCGGCCTCTATGAAATCAACAGGGTTGTACTCCTTCTCCTCCCACAGCTACTGAGCCTTCCACCCTTCTTTCCTCTCTCCCAGGCTCTCAGGAGGCCCAGTGGCCTCCTTTGGTGATCTTATCCTTGATGTGGAGACCTTCTGGGGTAGGTGAATGGGAAATGAATTGAGGAGCTCTTGACCTGTGCTTTGTGGCAGTTTGCACATTGCCCCACTGACACGGCCTCTCTGGCCTCAGTCACCAACACCTCCCCCGCCCCACATGCACTCCCTCACTCCTCAGGACCCTGCTCCTACAGCTGACCTCCGGGCCTGCAGCCCTCCCTGTTCTTGGAATCCCACCACCACCTTTTTCTTCTTTTGCCTCTCGGAGCAGCCAGAACCTTGTCTTGTGGTTATGCTTTTCATTCTGCTGCCATTCTAGAATGCCACAGCTGTTGGGAAACACGACCAGGCAGTGGGACAAGCCAGCTTCAAATCCCTGTAAAGTCCACAATTCTGAAATCCACAAAGCTCCGAAAAGCAAAGGCTTTTTTTGTGAGTTTGACCCAGACTCATTTGGTTGCAAAACTTGGCCTGAGCTGACAAAAGCCCATTTTGTTCACTTTATCTTTTGCCCACTTAATGTGAATTTTTATTTTTGTCACCAAAACATTAATGTGTTGATTTTAGGGTAGAGTTCTAGACCCCGTTGGAGGAATTATATAATAGATGGTAAATGCACCATGTAAACCATGAAAAATTGTGATTTTTGAAGCACTCTGGTCCCCAAATTTCAGGGAATTTTGGACCTGTACTATAATGCTGCCCAAAAGAGAACTGGATAATTAACAATATACATCCAAGTGACAGAATAATATAGAACTAATCAAAAAATCATGTCCATGAAAATTTAGGGACAAAGGAAAACAATTCTAATGTGTTGTTATAGATTATGTGTGTAAACTTGCAAAAGAGCATGTGGAAGCTGATCTCAGTATTTTTTAAAAAGCGTATTGTACATGCATTAAAAAAGCTTGACCTGCAATACACCGTAATGTTAACAGTGACTTGTCTCTGTACTGTGGGTCTGTGGTTGATTTTCTTCTCTTTTAGCCTTTTTAGCATTTATGTAGTACTTTTATAATCAGGAACTTTTTTGAAAAACCAGTAACCATTTCTAAAAACAAGTTGGGACTGACCCTTTCTACTGCAGGGCCTTAGGCAAATGACGTGATCAATCTGAGCCCAATTTTCTCTTTGGTAAATTGAGACCATTAGTATCTATTTAACGGAGTCATTGAGGGACAATGTATGTACCTGGGTGGCAGGTAGCGATGACTGTGGGCCTTGTGTCAAGGTACCTTTCTCCTCTACCAGGCGTGGGCTGCCCACTGTCGTTACGCAATAGTGCAGACCAAGTCTCCCACACCATATGGAAACAAAGATGATTAACAGTCCTTTCAGGTCTGCCTTTCCTTCTCCCTGTCATATGACCTTAATATCCACCACGTGCAGAGGGTCTGCCACTTTGCCAAAGTTAACCCCCACCTAGAGACCCGATCCCATCTCCACTCATCTCTCCCTGACCTGTTCTGCCGAGGAAATAGATTTACACGGTACCTCACATTTTACAAAAGATGTTCACAAACTGACTCCTCCCTTCAAACCTTAATTCTTGAAAGAATACTAGTCCTCTCTGTGCTTATTTTCATACCCCTAGTCACCAGCTAACCAACACTTGGCAACCCGGCTCCTGATCCCATGACTCTGCCACATTCTTTTTAAGAGCACTCACTCACTCATCCACATGGTCCACATATATTTATAAGCACCTAGTATGTGTCAGGCTCTGTTCTAGGCACTGGGCTACAGCAGTTAGTAAACAAATTTCTTTACCTCAGGAGCATACAGTCTAGTTTGGGAGGCAGACAATTAGCAAGTAAATATATAATATCAGGCAGTGACATGAATTAAAAAATGTGAAGACAAAGTTAAGTAAGGGGAAAGTGATGGAGGTGTGTGCACCATTTTAGCTGGTGTGATCAGGGGAGGCCTCTTTGAGGAGATGAACATTTGAGCAGAGGCCTAAAGGAAGTTAAAGAGTGAGCTGTTTGGACACCTAGGGGAGGAGGAGAGCATTCTGGGTCTAGGAAAGAGAAAATGGTAAAGGCCCTGAGACAGAAGGCTACTTGGTTTACATGAGCTGCACGGAGGATGTCATGCTCTGAGTGGAGTAAGTGAGGAAGAAAGTGGCCGGGTATGAAATCCAAGGGAGGAGGGTTACGGAACCCCACCAGCAGGGCCTTGAGCCCTCAGTAAGGACTGGGGTTCAGATTTGTCAGTTATGAAAAATGATTTCTCAATGACCAACAAATGACTTTTCCCAAGTCCTCAACCTCTCCAGCTGCTCTAGCACAAGTGACACTTTAACCTTCATTCATTTAAGAAACTTTCACAGGGAGCCTACTAGGTGCTAGACTAGGTGTTGCTGAAGATACGTACAAATGTGGACAAACCATCGTGCAGGCCTGCCAGGTCTCACTGCCCCAGGGAAAAGGCAGAACTGTGACGTGTAGACGGTGATGCCCCTTGCGCAGCACTGGACAGAACCGTGAATGAAGTCCTGTGAAGACACAAAGAGATGCCATCATTGCTTCTACAGTCTCTCCTCCTCAGCATGGCTTTATCTCATCATCAAATTCAGCTTCCTTATGTCTTCTTCAGTCTTTGACTCCATGCCCAGTCCCATCTCATGAGGATCTAGTTGAGATGCCACCTTTTTCTTAAAGCTTTCCTTAAAGTCCCCACCATCTGTGCTCTCCCTCCCATGACTCTCCCAGCACCTCCATGGTTTTCCATGATTCCCTTCCACTCTGCCCTGAACTGGACCACAGTTAGTTTTGTGTGTCCTTCCCCACTGATATTGTACTGCCGGCCACACCCTGACACTGACATTATACTTCTGTAAGCATCTTGCCATCTTTGCACAATGTGAAATCTTTTATCATACGTTGATATGGTCTGTGTTTCCAGAAAAGGAAGTGTTCCCACGACGTCAGTCGCTGGAATTATTGGCTGAGGGGTGCTGTGGGCTGATCATCCTGGGAGATCTGTGTGAACTGCTTAAGGCCCCACCTGCTTTGGCAACAAGGAGCAAGAGGAGCTGACCTCAGGATTTGAGACCCACCCAGATGTGTAGAGAAGAGGAGTAAACACGCCGGGAAGAACCTTCAGCCAAGCCAGTCCCACTTGCCCTCAGTCTTTGGGCTGACCCCTAAGCTTCTCCAGAACTGGCATCAGGAGGGGTTCAGTGAAGCCAGTGTGGGTGGTGGCCTCTCCCCTTTCCGTTTTGATCTTTGGTTCTTAAAAACTACATTCCAAATGAGGGAAATGAAACTACTGAAGACTCTCCCCCAACAACCAGCCGACATGGGGCAAGAGAACAATTCCCAGTTTAGGCCCCAAAGGAAATCCCCTCCCAGTCATGTGTCGAGGCCTGGAGAAGCGGGGGAGGTGCTAGTTCACTGCTTGGCCAGGCCCAGCCTCCAGGGTGAAGGGCCAGGATGGAAGGGCTTCACTGTCTGTGGCCAGGGCCAGAGAGCCCAGGGCTGCGTGGGAAACACGGCAAGTGAGAGCGAGAGGATGGAAATCCTGGGCTTGGGGTGAGCTGCCAGTTCCAGAGGGAGACCCCGCTGCTCGCTCCATGGCTGGGCGCAGTGACGGTACTCTCCTCGCACGGACCCATCTGTGGGAGGAAGCTGGCCCCTGTCTCCCACTGGATCCTTTGCACACTTTGCCCTGACTCGGAGGTGTCTCCCTTCACGGTCTCTACTGTAGGTCTCCAACCCCTTCAGTTTTGAATAATATCTGGTTATTGTCTGAAAAAGCAGTGGGATGGGAGAGCAGAAGCCAGAGATCCTTTGATCTCTTTGGGAGACTGAGAAGTCCTACCAGTGACAGACTACTGTAAAGCTTAGTTTAAGAAAGAAAGGGTGTGGGGAACCCTCAGAAGGCAATATCTAGAGAATCATCAACAAGGTAGATTTAATTCCTTCCTTTTTTCCTTCCTTCTCTTCCTTCCTTCCTTCTTGAGCAAATATTTACTAAGCCCCTTTCTGTGCACTGGGCAATATGCTTTTTGGAATAACACATGACCTCTTCCCTCAAGAAGTTTGTAGTGTAGTTGGGGAAACAAGACAGAAATTCTAAAAGTTAGATCATGGTACAAGAGATATCATGAGGCCAGTGTATACTGTCGATACTTGTGACCATGTGTTCAGAGGAAGAGGTGGAGGCATCACAGGCGAGGGGAGCGCAAACTGTGCCTTCGAGATGGGGAGGGCATGGTGGACAGCTGAGAGGCCATTCCAAGCAAGGGAACCCTCTGACAGAGGGAGCACAGAGTGGGGAGCATTTGCTCTGTATTTAGGGATGAAATGCACTTGTGGACCACGTGTTGAAGTCTGGGAATGAACAGTGACAAGAAGCTGGAGACATGATCAGGTTGAATGAGGCACCTGGACTTTCTCCTCCAGCTGGGAACTGCCCAGCTCCTTGCTTTCACCTCAGATCTCCTCAGAGAACCAGATGTGCTGCTTGACACTGAACTTGTCTCTGTTATTTATGGTTGAGCACAGGAATGGGCACAAACTCCACAACAATGGCACAGGCTCAAAGAAAAAGGTACATGGTCCCCCAGACTCTCACCATCATGTGGAGGGATGTGCTTGACCAGGGCAGGGCTGAATGCACAGTGGGTTGTGCTCCGGAGGAAGCACACTCATCCCCTCTGCCTTGAGCAGCATGGTTCGGAGGGGGCCCAGAGCACCCAACCACATTGGAGAATCCTGAGCTGTGCAGTCAGGGTTACAGCCTTGCCGGCATGAAAAACATTGTTTCCAGCAGCACTGGTGTCATCTGGAAGTCCTAGGTCCTGCCTGTGAGCCAGCTTGTTGCTAGACTAGAAGGAGAGCTGTTGGTGTTATTTACCAACAAACCGGCTTGCCTCCGCACACCCATCAAGACCACTGGTTTTCTAAGTTCTTTGGAGAGGAAGCAGCTGCCTTTCTCAAAAGAAATTTAATCGAGAACCTCAATGTATAAAACATTTAAAAGTGGAATTGCTTGGGATAAGGTTGGGATGGAATGCCAGGAGTCCCACCAGACAGTCCTTAGGAAACTTGAACCTGCTGAACCTGGTCTTAAACTGCTGATCCAGGTAAGAGACAATGACAAGCCATGAAAGGGCTATAAGTAGGGAGTAAGATAATCCAATATATACTTTAGAAAGCTGCCCATGGCCGCTGGGTGGAATCTATATTGGAGGTAGGGAGCCCAGGTTAAGGAAGCTACTAAAATGATCCAGGCCTGCATTGATAAGGTCTAGACTGAGGGCAGTGGCAGCAAGGATGAAGAGTAGGTTAGGATTCAAGAAACATTTCTGAGTTAGAGTCCGCAGGAATAGGTAACCAATTCCATAGGAGGGGTGGAGTCTGAGAGAGCTGGACTCCCCTGATGGAGGCATGCCAGAAATAGTGACAGCCAAACAGGGCGAGAAACCAGCTAGGCCAAAGGATGAGTTCAGTTTAGGACACATTGTGCTTTGGCCACTCTGGGACATTGACCAACAGAGAGTTTAAAATATTTCTGGATCCCTTCTCTCCTAGGAGAGAATGTTGGAGCTAGAAATTACAATTTGGGACTAATCAACATATGGGTAGACACAAAAGGCATGGGGGTAGAAAATGTGCATACTATGAGAAGAAAAAAGCCCAAAAGACAACCTTGGTTTGTGATAATTTGACTTTTACTTGGTTTTTTCATTGGTGGTCTCATTATTACCATTACAAATGAATATTTTAGGGAGCAGAGACAATTTACTGGATGTTTGGGGCAGGAAGGACTTGTTCCTGTTCTCTTAGGATGCACATGCCAGTGATAATAATGCAATAGAGAATCACAAATCATCAGGCTACTAGAGCTGCGAGCCAGCCCTCCAGGTCACTTCAGCTCTGCAGATCGGTTGGGAAAGAGCAGAACAGGAGATCCTGTCTCTGATTCCCCTGCTGTGCTTGTTTGCATTACTCATTCCGCATGCAGCAGACACTGTAAATATTTTGCCTTCTCCACTAGATGGTAAGCTTTTTGAGAACAGGAGCTATGAGATAATGCATAGGAAGCTCTTAGCGTAGGGGCTGGTACCCCTTGGATAGTGGCTACCATTAATTCAATTATTCTTTTGAATTCTTGGCAAGAGCTCGCAGGGAATTTTCTACCCATCAGGTACAAAAAGTTCATCCATGCAGCCTACGCTCAAGAAGTACCTAGCAGGCTGACAGCCCTCCCCAAAGCAATTTCCATTTCTTTTTCTTTTTTTTATGATGTGCTGGACACATAAAAAGGGATTATTAGTAAAGACTAGCCGAATGGATGAGTCTTCCAGAAAATGGACTCTCTTTCAATCGGAAAACGTGTATTCTACCCAGTCCCACAAGCTTGACCCTTGGGCATAACCTTGAAGGAGAGTTTCTGGGTCAGAAAAGCTCGTAGGCAAGCGCCCCAAGCTCACCACCCGCCTCAGAAATTCGAAGGCAAGAAAGCCCGGGGATCCTCGGTTAGCACTGCTGACCTCCTTCGCAGCTAACCCAGCAGGTAGTCCTGGGGCCACCGCTTCCCGCCAGCCCGCCGCCCTCTCCCCGCCCCCTCGCCCCCCACCCGCGGCGGCAGTTCCCTCTAAGATGCCTGCTCTCTGTGAGTGCTGAGTCGCTGAGCAGCTCGTTCTCCATGTGACTTCAGTTTCCGTCAGTTCCTTCCGCAAGTGCTAAAATAATCTGATGCCCCAGAGAGAGCAGGCAGCCCAGCCCCGCGTTCGGCTGCTCTCGAGGAGGAGGAGGAGGCCGGAGCCCCGGGAGAGGATGCGCCCCGCGGAGCCGCCTGGGCCTGCGGGAGCCGTGAGTATTTCCTGCGGGGCGGCCTCCCCGCGCGGCGGCCGCGGCCCCTCCGGGGGCGGGCGGGCGGGCTCCGCGTGGTGGCGAGGTAGGAGGTCAGCGTCCGCGGCCCACTGCTCAGGGCTGACGGGGAAGTTGTGGGTGGCTGCGTCCAAGCTCCAACAATTCTGGGCTGGGTTTGGGGGCCACGGCTCCGGGTGGCGGTGGAAATACCTCCCTCTAGGAGCATGAAGAGCTGAAAAGGTCGCAAGGTGTAGTGGAAACGAGGGCTTCGGATTCAGACCTGGGTTTAATTCTGGCTCTGTGGGGAGAATTTCTGAGCCTCAGTTTCTTCATCTGTGAAATGGGAACAATAATGCCCCCTCCCTGGGCCGCTGACTGGAGATAGTGAGACTACTCTGTGAGCACTCAGCGTGCTGACTTACGGATCTCCTTTCCTGTCCCACAACTTGGATTGAGGACCACAATTTCATAGATGAAGACACTGAGACTCGGTAACAGCAACGCATATTCATATGTATCGTCCATGGGCAGGCGAGATCCAGGTGCTGGGGGTAGACCTGTGAAGACGACAGGCAAAGCCCCCTCCCCATAGAGAGTGTTTCCTTGGGAGATTCCCTAGGGTTCTGTTATACTTGGACCCACAGCCTAGAGACTAGATTTCAGGCCTCTCTGACCCCCTTGTCCAGGGCTCTTCTGTAGCCCTGGAAGCCTCTCCATGTGGGCTGGATTCGGAGTGGGGTGGGGGGTGTTGTCCGGGTCTAGCATGCATCCCCCTGCACTCATGAGCTTACAGACTAAGGAGGCACCGAGCAGAGCCGGCTGCCTGCTGCTCTCAGAACAGGCTACCAGGCTTACTGCACCCCTGAGGAGAGGTGACCACGTGCCCAACTGTGGCTGGGACTCCAGGAGGCTGAGGCAGGGTGCTAAGAGTGGAGCCCCTGGATAGAGCTGATCCGGAGTGGCGCACTTCCAGGGGGAGTGAAGGGACCCCACCGGAGGTTTCACCCAGCAACGGATACAGCCTGTTAGGAGTCTAGACGGTAGAATCATTCAGAGTTTATACAGCTGACCTTCCGAAATCTCCCGTGCCCCTTCACCTATTGACTGTGCCGCACTGACTCCTTCTGTGAATGCTGATGGTTTACTGGATTTTGTGGCCCTGAGATTTATTTTCTCACACACCCCATAGGTTTGTACATATATGTCTGAGAGTTCCTAGAGGGAATTTAGGATCATGGGCCAGAGGGTGGGGGAAAGCCCCACAAAACTCAGCTTCTGTCTTTAGATTAAATGAAAACCAAAACCTGTTTCACAAAGGAGGTGCTTTCATCTAATTCGTGCCTTCATGGGAACTTCATGAAAATCCATGTAAACCTGGTTCCGCAGAGTCCTTAAACCCATCATCCAAGAGCAGGCTCCTGGTATCTTTGTCCCAGTGCCTGTATTAGGAATGCATTGACCTGTCTGTCTCTGGTTTTCTTGATTCTTTTGGAAGAGTGATGCTAGTACTGATTATAACCTGCGTTCTGGCTGCAGTGTGCATCTCCACATCACAAAGTGTAAGCTAGACGCTTGGATGGACAACTAAATGTTCCTCACATCATGTTCAGATCCACACAATAACCGCATACATTAGGGGAGGGTGGGGTTTCACCCATGACTGAAAAACATTATCTTTCTTAGGATATGCTTGTGTGCTCAGTGATGCTCACCAATGTATCTGCACATCAGTGACAAATGTTTTGCTTTATTCTACTCATTTCCCTTCAAACTATTCTTCTCAACCTCATCATCAAACAAACATCATGTGTTCAATATGTGGGGATTCCTGGTCTAGATTAGGTGATGATCTCTGAAAGCTCAGAGAAGTGAGGAGAGGGCAAAGGGACATTGATACTTGGATCTTATCAAAGAAGCTTCACAAGCAACTATCACCTTGATTTTAGGGGTCTTTTAGTTGCAAATGACAAAAACCCAACTGAACTTGGTTTCAGCAGAAAAAGAGGATTTATTGTTTTAAGTAACCAAAAAGCCTATAGGGAACAGCTCCAGGAATGGCTGGATCTGGGTGCTCAAACATTGCCAGGAATTCATCTATCTCCATTCCTCATCTTTGCTTTCCTCTGCATAGGCTTCATTATCAGGCAGATCCTAGAGTTGTTGGGAAAGATGGCTACCTGCTGCTCTAAGCTTAATTCCCACCAGTTTGGCATCTGAAGCAGGAAGAGAAAGCCTCTTTTCTAATAGTTCTAGCAAAAATCCTTGGATTGAGTCTCATGGGCTTGGCATCTGGTGATGTACCAGGTATAAACCCATCACTGTGGTTAAGGAATCCGGAGGCTCTGATGGGCCCAGCCTTGTTCATAAGCCTCATTTAGGAGCCAGGAGTTGAGGTCAGACCCAAAAGAATATGGACTTTTTAAGAAAGGAAGGATGTTGCTTACACAACAATGTAAATGTACTTAACACTAATAATTTCTACACTTAAACATGGTTAAGGTGGTAAATTTTATGTTAGTGTATTTCACCACAAAGAAAAACAATTTTTAATAATAAGAAGAAATAAAAGAAAGGGTGGTTTCCTCAAAGGGAAATTGAGGAGCTGTTACCAGAGGGAGAAATGAATATGGCTAGGCAAAACCAACTGATTTCCAGAGCGAATGGAGTCAGGGGCTGAGACAAAACCACACATGTCTTCTCACATCAGCGCGTATGTGATGTCAGACTGAAGAACGGGCATAAAGGAGGAAGTAGAACCCTGTCGTCCTCACCAGCAAGGTGGGCCTGGGGAGCAGTGCTGGTGCCAGGGAATGGGCTAAACGTGGCCACAAAGCCCTGTGAAGACACAGGGACTCCCCACCTCCAGCCTCAACCCACAAGGTCGCCTTGGTCAGGTGCTGTGCTGTGTACGCCAGGAAACTTTCTGGTGCCCCTTCCGAGAAAGAAAAGAAGGGGAAGGGATTTTTCCTCACAAGAGAACACTGGGGCTCTGTCTTTGCACCCTGGTTCTCTTAAGCAGGACCTAGGGGTCTGAGGCAGCACGGCACCCACAGTGCCAGGCCGGGGCTCATCTTGGGGTATGCAGTGTGTTCTCATGTCATTCTATTTTAGCTAGCAGGCTGGACCCCAGCTCCTCCTGATCTTCCCTGCTTTCACTCCTTGTCTGCCTTTCCAGTGTCTCCCCTCCGCCAAGGCTGGGCTCTCTCCGTCAGCCTGCAGTGTCTGTGGCGAGGGGCCGTGGGCCACTCCTTCACGTTCAGACGTACTAATGGTCTCCCGATCACTGCCCAGCCTGACCCCCTGAGACTTCTTCATGGGACTCTCCCAACGGCCTTTCTCTTTTTCTAGGTTACTGTGCCCTTCCTCAGGTCCCTAAACTGTGGCTTTGATTTTACTTAATATTACTGTCTTCTTATTTCCTTCTAAATCCCCAGTTTTTTCTAGGCTTTCTGGCTCTTTTTTTGCAGAGCCTCTAAAGGCCCTCATCTTTGTTATAGGAATATCTTACGGCATTAACAGGGTACTTCATCCCCTGAGAAGACATGGCCCCCTGAACACTCAGGGGTGGTATTCAGACTGTCAGACACCACGTGGTACAGGCACTGACCAATCAGAATGGACATTGTCTTTAGAAGCAGTGTCCTGGGGGCCCCTGCTGAGCCAGATGTTACTTCCTTGGTTACTGGATCATTGTGGACTGGGAGTTCCAAGAGAGGGGCCAGGGAGCTGGGGTGGAGTCTCAAGGGATGCCTATTTACCAACAAATACATTCCTGTGCAACCCAGCTGAACTTTCATCCAACATGTGTTCCTCCCAGGCAGGTGCACATCCAGCATCTACTGCCTGGGCCAGAGCTCAGCTCTAGTTTTGGCTTCACTGTCTACAAGCTATGTGACTTAAGCAATTCACTTTAGCCTTTTTGAGTCTTGGATTTCTTATTTGTAAAATGGGGATAATAAGCACGGATTCTAACATAGATATTTGTATACCAGTGTTCATAGCAGCATTATTCACAATGGCTAAAATTTAGAAACAACCCAAATGTCCATTGATGGATGAATGAAGAAACAAAATGTGGTCTGTACACACAATGGAATATTACTCAACCATAAAAAGGAATGAAATTGTGACACATGCTATAATAACATGGAGGAACCTTGAAAACATTATCCTAAATGAAATATGCCAGGCAGAAAAGAACAGATATTATATGATTCCACTTATATGAAGGACCTAGAACAGGCAAATGTATGGAGAAAGAAAGAATAGTGGTTACCAGGGGCTGTGGGGAGGGAGGAATGGGGAGTTATTGTTTAATGGGTACAGAATTTCACTTTGGGATGATGGAAAAGTTCTAGAGAAGGATAGAGTTCTAGAGGGTTGGTGAGATTGCACAACACTGTGCGTGTATTTAATGTTACCAAATTGTACACTCAAAAAAGGGTCAAAATGGTAAATTATTTGTATATTTTACCACAATAAAAAGTGGAGATAATTCCTACTACATACAACTGTTGTAAGTATTAAATGAGATCAGGTATCTGTAAGAAGCCTTTGCAACCTCAACTGCTATTATTATTACCAACCAATAGCATTAAGTTATAATCCAATTGTTTTGGCTTTATCCAAAAATTCCCTAAAAATCATTATTTTGAGGGGAGGGGATTAAAAAAAATCACATTACTCTCATTTCTCTGTGAATTCAAGTAAGTTTCAGAGAGAAGAAAAAAAATTAGCCTTAGAACAAGTAGCCCACCTTGCCAGTACAATCTGAAGGATTTTGAAAAGGACAAAATTATCTCCCTTACTGTCCTGATACCAAACCATGAAAATGTTGTTATTTTTTGTCATTACCTTTAGAAATACCTATTAAAAAGGGTATCAGTCATTCACAATTTAGTGTGAACTGCTTTCCTCCTAATTCTAGCTGAGAACACTAAGGCAGTGATTATCAAATCCTTTTTCCTTCTGACAAGACGTAAACTTTTTTTTCAAATAAAATACCTGATTTTGCAATTTCAATTAAATTGAAGTTAAATTAATCAAATTGACCCAGAAGATTAAAAAAGTAAGGAGCTTTTTTCTTCTTTAAATTTTTTTCTGGAACTTTTTTTGAAAGTTAAATCAGTTGATATGCATTCTGAAGTATTTAGGGGGAGGTGTACTGATGGCTGCAATCTGTTTTGAAATGCATCAAAGAATAGGATGGATTGAAGGATAGGTAGACAGATAGATATGTGGTAAAAACATGTATAGTAAAATGTTAATAATATGTTCTAGGTGGTGGGCATGCCAGTGATCACTGTTAAGTTTTTTCAACTTTGCAGTTTGTTAAATTTTTTTCATAATAAAAATTTGGGGAAAAGTTAAATTACTAATAGTACTTAATAACTGCTCACTTTTCTTTTCATAAACATAAAAATCAAATAATAAAAAATTTTTAAACTTCCATAGGAGTTATAACTATCTATAATATAGTATCTTATTATATGGTTTATTGGATTATTGTGCAACTGAACTATTAGGATGTGATGAGGAGGTGACACGTACTGGACCTTGTAGGATGAACAGAAGTTCGGCAGTTGGACAAGATCAGAAAAAGGGCCTTTCCCACAGAGGAAATAATGTGTGATTTAGTCAAGGATAGCCAGTATCCCAGGGTGGATCGGGCTTGTGGCATTGACGTTGAGTTTTGCTGGACTCACAGACTAGGTCTGAGCCTCAATTTACCAAATGAAACATGAAGATAATAACATTCACTTGCTAGGATTTTGTGATGATTATTGCATGTAGAGCACTGGGAATGGTGCTTATCCAACGTGAGCATTCAATAAACATTTACAATTAAGAGCCTGGAAGGCCGTCTGTGAGCTTGAATACTCTCCCATCGAGCTGGTCGGTCATCAGGAATCCATATTGTTTCATTCCTCACTTGTGCTCTTTCTCAGGAGAACCTGGATCAGTGGTTGGTTGGGGTGACATATTTCCACTCTGGGCAGTAAGCCTCAGTTATCACCTATAACCCCTTCAGTCTGTAGTCCCCCACAGACTCTGGGTGGTCTCTCCTCCTCTGAACAGTCCCAAGGTCCACACCCTGCAGCTCACATGGAAGGGAGAGGGACTGCAGCTCCTGTTTTCTTTCTTTTAACACCAGCTCCCTGTTTGCACAGAGCAAGTCTGCCTTCTCTTTAACCTGACACTACCTCATCTTACTAACGAAGTCCACAAAATTTCCTTTTTGACAAAGCCTTTTCACACACATTCTCTCACTGTCTTGACACAACCCTGTGAAGTCAGTAGAGCAGCTATTATTGTCACCCAGAGCCACATTGTCACCACCTGAGTGAAGTGATCAAAGAGAACAAACCTGTGATACTGAGCGGAAATGACAAGTTTGAAACGAATGCATTATTGGCTGGGTGCCTATCCACAGAGTATGTGGGTCTCTCTCTACAAAGGTGACACCACCAGCCTAGTAAGAGCAAGGTGTTAACACCCCAGTGGGAACAGATTTGCATTTTTTAAGACCTGTGGCTAGAGGCAGCCTGTGGCTATGGGACAGGACAGAGTGAATTGACTTCTGTTGGTTCTAAAGGGTTGACCCTGACCACACGGGGAAGCTGGTTGACTCATTTGTAGCCTTGAGGAGACCAAGTCAGCAGGGTAGTGTGCAGGCAGTGCTCCACACCTTAGCTGCCTGGACTCACCATAGGAAAAGCCCAAGGGAAGAAGAGCAGCTGTGGCCTCCGGCCTCCCTCCAGGTGGAGGCAAAGCCTCAACCATTCCCAGAGAAGAATCCTCACGAGAGCCTTTGTGGAGCCTGGTTGACCCAGTGTGCTAGGCTCTAGTGGGAACAAGTGATCTGGATTTGAAACCAGCGCTTGGAAACCATGTCATAGCATTCCCTGTGGCACCTTGTCCGTGTCGTTTCATCTCTCTGGCCTGAGTGTTCTCACCTCCAAAATACTGGTGGGTGGTCCCTTCAGAATGCTATGTTCTTCTCAGAAGGTTGGTCAGTTACTAAATTTAAATGAAAGTGCAATTGCTGTAAGAGTCACGTGTCACAGTACTGTCCTTTCTCACAGCAGTTCTTAGGCCCACACATTCAAGGAGCATTCCAACAAATTCAGATGATGCAACTCCTTACTTACTTGTCCAGGCTTAGAGGGGGATCCAAGTCCTAGAAGCAAATGCAAAGGGGCCCCAGTAGCACAACCAGCTGCTCACAAAACAGTGAGCTCCCACCCTGCATGTGTTTAAGGACAGGCAGGTAGACAGCCTGCCAAGGATGAGGATGCTGTAATGACGGCAAAAACTATTTCTTGAACTTTCTTGTAAAAGTTGTCCTAACACAGTAATAAGTTGCAACGCAGGCATTCTGATTCCCATTTGACTGGGGAGGATACGGAGGCCAAGAAGCTGAGTGATGTACCCAAGATCAGAGCCAGGCTTTGAAGCTGTTCCATCTGTTCCCATATGCTGGGCTCTTCCTTTACCCTTACAGCCTTTCCCGGGGCTAAGCTAAGAACATTGAATCCCAATTCTAAAACCCCTGGACTATGAAAAATAAAAGTAGTGTCTGTAATAAAACTTATTTTAATTATTAGTCAGTGGTATTTTTTCTTCTGTTGAGTCCACATGATCCTTTTAAGCACATTCACAGTAATTTCAATTCTAAGTACCTATAAGAAATTCTCTATTTCAGTGATACTTACTAGGCTCTGATTATGACATATATTTTAATTTTTAATTAATAATATATTGTTTCTATTCTTTTAAAACTTGTCTTAATATTGTAATTGAAGTTAATTGTTGGAAAATTAGAAAATACAGAGAAGCAAAAATAAAGATATGGAAAAAGTAAATATCAGGTGCAACTCTCCCCACTGTTGCAATTCTGATATGTGTGTATCCTTTCAAGTATTTTCTATGCCCATGCAGATAGGTGCATATTCTTCTAATGGACTTGAGATCATACTATATAGTTTCGTACTTTTCTTTTTCTTAATACTATTTCATTATGAACATCTTTCCACGTCAGATATATTCCTACCAAAGCATTTTAATTTCCACACATTATCCCTATCATGTAAGCTGTATCATAATGTATTTAGCGAATCCTTTCATTGTTGGACTTTTAGGTGGTTTCCTTCTTTTTTATTATTTCTAATGTTGCAACGAATATTTTTTTCAGGGGGAGGTAATTAGGTTTATTTGTTTGTTTATTTTTAGAGGAGGTACTGGGGATTGAACCCAGGACCTCGTTAAGAATACGCTCTACCGCTTGAGCTATACCCTCCCCCCACAATGAATATTTCTATAAAAATATTTTTACATACATTGTCATCCCTTAGGATAAATTCCTAGAAGTAGAATTGTTGAATAACATAATCTGTTTTTAGGGTCTTTGATAAATCATGTTAAATCATCCTTTAGAAAAAGTGTGCCAGTTCATTCTCTCCTACCTGCAGGATATAAGACAATTTTTTTTTTTTGGCAGGGGGGCACTCAAAAGTCATTGTATTGCCTATATTTTAACAAATTCATTATTAAGAGAGAAAGCCAGTGAAGCAGGTCGTGAGGTCTGAATTCATACATCTCAATTCTAAATGCTCTTTTGCTCTAATCCTCAACCTGCAAGTTCTTTTTACATGAAATATAGGAATCTATTAATCTGACCAAAAATACAACTGGTTCTTTACTTTTATAACTATTCTGCATTTTCTTTTACATGTAATTCCAAAATCAAAATTTAAAAAAAATCTTTGGATTTAAAAGTACACAATTTGGACTTTTTTCCAAAGAAAATATAGAAATGGTCAATGAACACATGAAAAATACTCAACATTATTAATCATTAGGAAAATGCAAATTGAAACAACAAAAAGATAGCACTTCACACCCAATTGGACGGCTATAATAAAAATGACAGAAAATGACAAGTGTTGGTGAGAATGAGGAGGAATTAGAACATTAGTAATGTTGCAGACATCACACCCTTTACTTCTAAATAATTCAATGTATATTTTCTAAGAACAAGGACAGTCTTCCATAACCACAGTACAGTGATCAAAATCTGGAAAATTAACATTGATATAATACTATTATTTCAAATGTTGTCTGTATTCAGATTTTACCAAGTTCCCCAGTAAGGCCCCTACAGTAATTTGATCATTTGCTTAAGGAGGTGTTTGCCAGTTTTTCCACTATAAAGCTGTTATTTTCACCTTTGTAAAATTAACAAGTAACTTGTATTAATAAGATACTCTAAGACTATATGAATATCTTGTTTCCCAACAAGTTTTTACTCTTTAGTTTTACCATCCCTTGTGATTTTTGCCTGTAGGGTGCACTTTGAAAAATACATTCCTACATTCAGACTTCAGCCCCTTTCTGTAATTTACAGGTAGCATTATAAAGCTTATACGTGCTTTTTTGAAATACTACGTTCAGTTTTGTCTTTTGTTTAAGCTTATTAAAGAGCACAAGTTGTGTTTTAGTTAGGTTCTTTTTGTTGCTAAGATGCAACATTTGGGCCATCCTCTGGGGTGGTGATGGTGGTGAGGTGCTATTATGAAAAACTGTGGAGCTTGGAAATGGACCTGGCTGGGGAAAGAACCACCAGAAACCTGGAGAGGCAGCCTTGATCCCGTTCTCTCCATCCTCTCTCCCAGCCTGCACAGTCTGCCTCTTGTCATTCTTCCTGGTCTCTGCTCTCTGCTGACTGTCTATTCTTTTCTGTCTACGTGCCTCAGCATTTAGCTCATACTTCTGCTTCCTCATGGCAAGATCCCTCAAAAATTCAACTCTGTCTCTCTCTGTGTGCCTCTTAGCTCCAATTTCCACTGCAAATTACCTAATTGTCTTCCTTGTGTCTCTGCATTGACACTTCTCATAGGATGTTGGCCACATGTAATGACTGACCCCCCCTTGAGGTCAGGTGCTTCCTCAAGATCCTGTCAGCTTCGTGGACATGCAGGTGGTGGTGGGGTCATGAGCTTCTCATGAGGGCTGCCTCGGGCTGCCCCACCAGAGGGACTGTGGGTGTGGTGGGCAGAGCAACTGACCTGGACAGTGGAAGGGACAGCAACTGTGTTTCCTGAACCACAACCAGGCCACACAATCTAACACTTCTGTGCCCCTTTCAGGTGTAAGAGAAGCAGTCTGGAAACTCTAGACATTCAAATCATTTTGAATGTCAAAATGTTAGAATTTTCAGGATAGTTCAAACTTTACGTGTCATGCATTTTAAATTTAACAAATGTTTACTGAGCACGTTTCTGAGAAAAATGTACATTCCTGGAAATTTGGGGGCAGAAGATTAACCGTAATTTCCCCTCTGCCTTTAGGACCTCCAACATTTATTTCATTTTTCCCATTTTTTTATTTTGAAAAATTTCAAAACTACAGAAAAGTTAAAAGAAAGTACAAAGCTAAATTTGCCATTTGGTAATATTTTGCTTCAATTTTCTCTGTCTCTTTGTTGAGCCATTCGAAAGAAGGCTGCATAAATTGTAGACATCATGAAACTTCACGCCTGGATACTTCAGCATGTATGTCCTAAGAATAAGGGCATTTTTCTACATAACTGCAACATCATTATCATAGCAAAGAAAATGAGCAATAATCTGGTAATATCATCTGTACATAATATCATCTGAAAACACACCATTTAGTACACATGTAAATTTCCCCAATTGCCTCAAATTTTTCTTTCAGAGATTTTTTTAAAATCCAAAATCCACTCAAGGTACATGCATTGGACTTGGCTATTATGTTTCTTAGTTACTTGTTATCAGACCTCTCCCCTCCCCAGCCTTTCTTTGTTTTTTTTAAGACTGACTGTTTTGAAGAATCCAAGTCAGTTGTTTTGTAGGACATCTTACAGCCTGGATCTTTATGATTGTTTTCTCATGACTGAGCTCAGGGCAAACATTTTTGGCAAGGGTGCTACTGAGATGGGACTCTGGGTTTCCCAAGGCACCACACCTGGAGACTCAGGGTGCAGGTGGTCTCCCCATGGGAGATGCTAAGTATGAACGTTTGGTGCCAGTTGAGATCACTTTTTTTTTTTTTTTTGCTAAGAATCAGAGACCAGAGCTGCTTGCCTGAGGCTTTCAAATACTTCTTGGTAGTAGGAAGTATTTGAAGTGGCCAAAACTCGGGTTTCTCGTCTTTATTATCCATTCTCTGTGGTATGTGACCAGCTGACCTTCCCTTTCTCCCAGGATCCCAGGTGGGATTTGCTCTTTCATTTTTAAACAAAGGCAGACTCCCTTTCTGTGGAGCCCTCTACCTAGCCCCTGTGCCCTGTGTGCTCAGGGATGTCACCGGCCCCCATTTATGTCCCGCACGTGTGCAAACTCTGTCTCTAGAGATTCTCCCCCTCCATCCCCCTTCCCCAACCAGTCTATGCATATTTGTTTCTAACACCAAATATCTCTGAGAGTTCCCCACTCTCTCGTTCAAGACCTCTTTCTTTAAAGCTTTTTCAGCTTATCTGATTACTTTGAGGAGGAAATTCTCAATTACGTGCTAATGTATGTTAACACTCTTAGCACTTGCTAATAGCGCCTTTAGCAAGGAGGTGGCAATCCCAGCTCTGGAGGCAGCTGCTGTAGTAGCGGCAGCAGCTGGAGGAGGTGGAGAGGTGAGAGAGTGGAGAGAGTGAGGGGAGTGAGGGGGTGATGCTCAGGGTGCCCTTGAATACTAGAAATCCAGCATCCTCTCCTGAAAATGAATCAAACAACACCAACAAAGCAAAACCAAAACTCAGGTTAGAGCTGCTGCTTAGCATTCCCAGACTTAGAGGATGAGGAGACCTTTTTATGGACAGAAATACCTGGAGATCTGCCCCTACCTGATGGTTGTGTTTTTTACTATCAGCTGATGAAGACATTATACAACATATGGCGTATTAATTTTTATGTATTTCAAGAAAGCTACTTGGAATTAATAACCCTTAAAAGAAGAAGTTATAGTTTATTAATACAGAAAAATCTACATCCATTTCAAAGAAAATAGTGCACATTTGTGTTTGCAGAGGATCTGACAAAAACAGGGACGCTGCTGCACTCCTAGTCTATTCTGATTCTGATGGTAGGGACATGAAAATTTCAGGGCTTCAAGAAGCAGAGACAAGCAGGTCAAAAGGGTCCACTCATCCTTTCTTCCCTGTCCATTGCAAAAGCAAGTATCACCCACACGTGTCCTGGACTGGACAGGAGCCACCCCTTGGCCTGCATGTGACCATCTTCTTCCATCTAAGCAATCCTGAGTTTACAACTTGAGCCGCACCTTATAGTCAAGCCACTGCCAGCAGGATCAGGATGGTCCTTCCAAAAGGAGTAAATGTTCTCATCCCTTTCATTGTTTACACAGCCCACAGGGCCATCCAATCAGCCTTCTTTTCCCTTACTTGGCTCAGTGAAGCAAGGGCTTCTCCCTATTATTTTGTGGAAATGGAAAAAGCAAATAAGCATAGTTTCTGAAACAAAGAGGATTTTTTTTTGTAGCTGATATGCATTCTTCTTCCTCGCTGTCAGTGTTCTCTTATTTCAGAATATAGTCAGCTATTTTTATGAAATGAATTTGATTTCACCACTTATTTATTATGACCAGATCTGGAGAGAGAAAAGCCAGACAAAAAGCCATATTGCCTCTCTGACTGAAAAAGGAACACTCTTTACAAACAAGGGATGGATGTGGGGTTGAATCACACGTTTCCATGATAACCAGTTAGAAAGCATAATATCAAGATGAATGGTTATGTAGAGGATGCCATCAAGCACTTGAGGTCCTAATATTTCAAGGACTTCTTAGAGAGGAACCAGGATGGACATTCTGTGATGACACAAACAGAATAGTTAGAAGATAAAGAAAAAAATATAAATGCAACAGCAAGAGGAGTTTGCTTTAACATGAGGTTGGATTTATAATCTTGATATTTCCAAGTCAGGTGTGTTACAGACACAGTATAGAATCTTGGCTCCTGCACCAGGGTCAGTGGGGTCTTGTCCCTTCAAAGCTTTTCGCTAATTCAAAGCTCACGGTCTCTGGCTTGAGTCATAACCATGATAGCTATAACAGGGTAAAAGATAGAGGGACACTGTAGAATTCGTTAACTGACTCAAAGAATATAGGCTTTGTAGACCCTATATAAGAGAGAATGGAATTTACCATTTTCTGCTTCTGCACTTGGAAAGAATTCTTTAACTTTGCCATCTGGTTTAAGAACAGATACAAGCAGATTCTGTTAATGCCATCTGCTTCCCGTGTCAGGATCTCAGGTCTTATATAGGATATTCCCCCAGTGGTCACCCAGACCAGGAAGAGACATAACACTGATTCACATCCTACTTGGAACATGGGTTGATTTGTAGTTCCTTTGTATTAACTCTGTGGCTCCCACAGTGGTTCTCAGCCTATGAAATGGGCACCATTGATGCAAACCCTTTTAATTATAATGAGAGGAGGTTCCAGGTTACCTCATTTAAATTGTTAATGTCATGCTGTCATGTGTGCCCCCTGTCATAGTTGTTCTTCATTCACTTCCCTTTCTCCAGCAAAAATGTATCTAAGATGAGCAACATTCGGCTTAAAAAATTGATGTTTTTCAGAAGATATCAGACAGATAGGAGTAAAGTGGGACAGTTACTTTTTTAAAAGCACACTCAAGCATAGACGCTCTCATACAGCTGGAGACACTGTGGAGTGGTCCTCACCCAACTGAGGTTAAGTGTGGGTGGAGAGAAGCAGTCCCGAGCACACAGGAGAGGTGTCATGGGATTTTCCAGTGAGATCTGGCATCCCAACTGTCTGTCTTGTACTCTTCGCTGTGCTGTGGCTCTGAGGAAGGTTTCTGCAGCTAATGCTCCACAAAGAGTGTTTCTCAACCTAAACGGTTACTATTTTGAAAGTCTTTTATTGCTTTTCAGAGCCATTACACACCATACCTTTTGGTTTAGTATTGCTCCAAAACCATTCTCACTTACATCATTATATTAGTCAGGCTCCAAATAGGAAACAGAAACACATAGATTATTTAAAACAGAGGAAATTTAAAGCAGAAAGTTGGCTACACATGATGGAAGAGGCTGAGAAGCCAACCAGAGAACAGACCATTAACCCAGAGATTAGCAACTTCAGAAAGCTGCCCCCTCCCCTAGGCCTTGGGGAGGACAGAGGGAGGATGTTACTAGAGCTTCGGAGTCACCAGAAGAAGCTCAAGGGCCTCTCCTTAGGCAGAGAGAGAGGAAGAGAAATATCATGGATTTTCTCCTTCTACCTTTTAACTAACCTCCCACTAGTGCCTCCCATTGACCAAACCAGCTGGAGGCCAGCTGACACCCAGAGCCTTCAGCCATCAGCCCGCTGTGATCCAGAGCAGGGTAGGGGAAGGGTAAACCATGGGTCTGAGGGCAAACGGCTCTCAACCAGCATAGTCATCTGTTACTGGGATTAGTCCTTTTCTTTCTGTCCAAATAACAGAAGTTTATTCTGGAATTTATTAATGTAGAATTTTTAATTCAACCTTCCCACATAACTTTCACACATTTACTCTGTATAATGATATATTCATTCTTTCAGCCAAATTCGATTTTTCCCCTTCTTTATGTAGCTGTTGAATTACCTTGGAGGTTACACATTAGAGTAAACGATGACTTAACCAGCCCATTGGTGTTTGGAATTCATGAGTAACAATTATGTTATTAACTACCTTTATAGTTAATGAAGCACTTTTATATATACTATTTGATTTTCATGAAAATTCTGAGTAGTTATTGTTATCTCCATTTTATATAAGGATTATCTGAGTCTCGGAGATTTTACGTGAATTGCTCAAGGACAAATAACAAATCCTGGAGCCAGAATTCAAATCCTGGTCTGTCTGGTTCCAAATCCCATAATCTTCCCACACTGCCTCATGGGAGATGGGGTCACCCAGAGGGCACAGCAAGAGTCTTTCTGGGCCGGTTGGCTGAGTTTAGGAGAAAATATGCTTTAAATTTGCAAAAATTTTTTTGCTGATCCAGAAATTAAAATTACACTCTGGGCATAACTGACGCCAGGTCTATCTAGCATACCAGTCTAAAGAGTTACATTCTCCCTGAAAAAACTACACTCTTGCCCTGAACACATCTAGACTCAGTATCAGTACACAGGGCTGGCTATTCCGGTGTCACAGCAGCATGTACCGTCCCAAGCCTGACAAAGGGGATGAGGGACTAAAGGAGTAAGTCCATGGTTCACATCTTCCATCTCTTCTATTTCTCGCTCTCTCTCTCTCTTTTTTTTTTTTTTTTTTTTCTTTTTTTTGGCTGGGGGAGGTAGTTAGGTTTATTTACTTATCTATTCTTAGAGGAGGCACTGGGGATTGCTCCCAGGACCTCATGCATGCTAAGCATGCACTCTTCCACTTGAGCTATACCCTCCTCTTTTCCTGTCTCTTCTCAATAAAATACAGGGCACTCAGTGAAATTTCAATGTCAGACAATGAATTTTTTTAGTGTATGTTCCAAATATTGCATGAGACATATTTACCCTAAAAAGTTATTTGTTGTTTATCCGACTTTCGAATGGCATCTTGTAACTTGCTAAGTCTGGCAACCTTATCTCAAGGAAGGCAGTGATCACGCTTTGTGCGTGTGTGTGTGTGTGTGTTGGGAGGAGACTGAGGACAGGAGCCCATATGCCTCTGTTTTTGCCATCTGGGCCCTGTACATGCCATGAGGTAATAATTCCTGCACAGGTGCAGGAACGGAAGGAGGGCCTGGGAAGCAGACTCCCACTGTCTGGCAAACACTGATGAATCCTGAATTGGAGGTTCCCTCTGTGGTAAGGAGAACTGGCCTGACCTGAAGCGAAGGTTAAAGTTGACTTACCTGGTTTCACTTAGCTTTTTCTGTTAGTCTGTTTTCACTGGTGAGTATTCAAATCTGACCAGAAAGTTAAAATTAGCCTTAGAGATGTGTAAACTCATTCGAAGAAAAGGAAAGAGGAAGGGGCCCAAGATGGCTAGATGTGTCAGGCAGAAAGGTCTGTGGGTCCCATGGAATAGATGAGGGGGTGCGTGTTACTGCTGGTCCTGCTGGCCCCAGAGAAGACTCGAGAGCAGACTCGGTGTCCCTTCCCGTGGGGATGTCAAGGAGAGGACGGGGCAGGTGAAATGCTGGTGCTGGGCACGTGCCTCTAATTCTAAGCACTGCAGAGCTGGGGTTGCCACTGGTCTGTGAACTCTCCCAACAAGGGGGCAGTCAACTCAGCAGCACCTGCAGGGAGAGAAATGGTTACTCATCCTGGAGCTCGGGGAGGGGGACCTGGAGCTTCTGACAGCCCCGCCACCAAGTCAGTCTGGAACCTTGAATAAGGCCTATCCTTGGGCCTATGTACCTTGGCCCTGGAAAAATGTGATGGTGGAGGGTATACTACATTTCCATTATGCTTCCTTTTAGTTCTAAAATTCTATTGGTATATGTATCATTTTAAGCCTTCTCATGACTCCTGTTCTGTGCTCACCGGCCAAGTAAAAGAGCCAGTAACCACACTTCATCAATAATCTTTGTTATATCTGAAGATTACTTTTTCATTTTTTCCTCAGTGGGAAATACCAAAATCCTTTTTTTAAAGGGCTGTATTCAAATGAGTTAATCAACGAGGTCTACTCTTTTCTAAAAGACTCATGCCAGCACAACAGCTATTAACTCTCTGAGACCAGAGGCTACAATTAATAATTCAATTCCAGTTCATCATTCATTGTCTCATTCATTCACTCAGCAAATATTATTGAGCTCAGGCAATGCATTGGGCAGATGTGAGCTTTGAGAGGAACATTTTAACAGAACTATGAAACATGGCAAACTCTAGGTGACCTGAGACCTGGTTCCTCAAATCATTTGCTTTTCTCTTCTGTTGCTGGACCCAGGAGTTTCAGGTTCAGCCACCTGCTCATCAAATGGCAGAGGCAAAATGAAAATGAATTCTTGTTGACAGCTGCAGTGAAAGGTTGACAGTGTTGGCTAACTTGAGGTATTTGAATCTTCTACGGGTTTCCACCTCCCTGTAGCTGTGGGCCGCCAAAACCGGACATAACAGAGAACTGGCTTTTTCTACTGGGAGTGCAGGGCAGCCCTCTGGGATGTCCTTCTCTTACCTGTGTCTTCCTTGCCCTCTGTCCACAGTGCTGTACTTGAGATGGAGTTATTGCCCCTCTGGCTCTGCCTGGGTTTTCACTTCTTGATGGTGGAATGGAGGAACCGAAGTGGAAGGGTCACAGCAGCTTCCCAAGGGGGCTGCAAGTTGGTGAGTTTTCCTGGGAATTCCCAGTTGTCTGTCACACCTGTCCTGACGAGGCTGGGTCCATTTGGAAAGTTGATGGATTGTCAACCAAAGAGGGGAGGGAATGAATGTCTGGATCACTCTGTACCCACTTAGCATGATGCCATGTGCAACTTGCTCTTTGATCAAAAGAGATGATGCCTGGGAAAGGCCCTGCCCCACCTGTTTCATACCTGCTAAAGATAGATGACCCCAGAGATGGGCTGAGGCCAGCTACCTGGAACAAGAACACCTTGTTAAGTATCTGGCTGATGGAGCTCCACTAATGGTCTTGGAATCTCTGGGTGCGGAATATTAAGGTTGGAAAAGCCCTCCCTCAGAGTCTGTGTGTGAGCCGATAGCAAATGCTTACCCAGCTGTTCTGAAGGGCACACTGTCCATGCTGCACCACAGAGCAACATCCCTGAGCTCACTCAGGCCTGTGACCATCCAGGGAGAGACACCTGAGTTTTACCGTTCACCCTCACCAGGGCTTCAGCCCATATGTGGAAGCAGACTTGGCTCATAACAACTGAACATTCTGTCAAAATTTTCTCCTTTATCTATAGCTCAGTGGCATCAAAAGTCTGCTGAGAAACACACATTTAATGACTGTTCCTTGAGTCCTATTAGATACTAGACACTGGGAAGACAAATTGGATGTCAGGGTCAATACTTACATTCAAAAATGTGTTCTTAAGGCTGATGAATCTTAAAAACCCAGGTGATCATGGTTCTTAACCACTTTTAGTAACCTCTAACTGCCATGCTAAGTAGACTCCAATGTGGGGTAGAGGGTGTACAGTATAAACCAGATCAACTTTAAACCCCAGCCCCACCACCTACTAGCTGGTGACATTGGACCAGTCTGTGCCTCAATTTCCTCGTCTGTAAAATATGTAGGTAATAATAGTACCAACCAATAATACCATAACACTGGGCTTTTATGATGATACAGTGAGTTAATGTAGGTAAAGCACTCAGGACAGGGCCTTGTATGCAGTAAGTGCTGTGTGTTTTATCCGTTGTTATTATTGTTGCTAGTCTCTGCTACACAGACTTCTATTATTCATTCACAGAGGCAATGAAAGGTTAACTTCACAGTGGCTAATTCAGGAGTCACCAGGCAGAGGAAGAGGAGGGAGTAAAGCTGGAGTACTTTGGCATCTTTAGAGGTTCAGGCTAGACTCCCTGCCTGATCCTCTGCAGCCCGATGGGCAGGAGTAGGGCCTTGGCTACCAGTGAGATCAGAGCAGATTTCCTGTGCTCTTTTGAACTGAGGGTTGAGAGTTTGAAGGTCCAGGTACCCTCCAAAGCCCCCCTTGAATCAGTCATGCGGTGTTATCATGAAGTGGATGTGGTAAGCTTTCTCGGGCCCTGACGGCCATATGGTCTTTCTGCAGTACTTCAGTGGGGCTGCAGGAATTGCAGAGATGTGTCCCCTCCTACCCTCAACTGCAGCAACTCTGGTGAAAAAGGGTTTTATGTAGCTTGAGGAAAGCCCCTAACCACAACATTGTCCAGAGAGTCCCTGCCGGGGGAAGACCAACACTTACTCAAGTAAGGATATACATCTTGTTCCTGCATGGGTAGATTCAGTTTTGTAAAGATATCAGTCCATCCCCAGATTACTCCATGATTGTAATAGGATCCCAATCAAAACACCAAAGATTTTTCTGAGGGGGTAAGAGGAGGTCTAGAAGGAGCTAGACAAATTCATTCTAACATTCATCTGTAAATTAGAAATAACTCAAATGCTCAACAATGGGAGATTAATTAATTAGAGCATGCTAATAATCATTATAGCTAACATTTAGTAAGCATTTACGTGGCAGATTCTATGTTAAGTGTCTTACATAAACAATCACACTGAATCCTCAAAAGAAAACCTGTGAGAAAATTACAAGTATAACTTCCATTTTACAGGTGCAGTAATGAAGGTCGCTACAGGTTAGGTACCAGTCCAAGGTCACCCATTTGATAGAAAGCAGAATCAAGATAGGCTGACCCTAGAGATCTTGCTCTTAACCACTCTGCTGTTCATGCAATGAACTAACATACAGTTGCTAAAAAGAATGTGACCAAATTTAATTTTATTGACAAGTCAGTATGTCTATCACATGTTATTAATGGGGAATGGGGAAGAGTAGATTACTGAACAGTTTGTAGAGTGCAATCTGATTTAAAAAAAATTTTAAGGTAGATAACAGGAAAGAGTCCAGAAGAGATATAACAAAACGATAGCATTTCTTTGAAGGAGAGGCTGAGGTTACCGAATAGTTTAATTTTCTGTATTTCGATAATGTATCAATTTTTAATTATGAGAAGATTTATTTCAATAATCAGATAAAGAACTGGGGGTTCCAAGAGGTTAATTTTTTGCCCAGAGTCCAAAGCTAATAAGTTGCAGGCTTGAGTCTGTCATCTCTCCAAAGCTGTACTTCTTCCTCTCTCTCTCAGGATTTTCTCCCCTGTCCCACTACTCCATTTGCCCCCTGGGATTGGGCCCACAATTTTAGGCAAACACTGACCTTGTCCTGCTGAGCAGTCTGTGGAAAGGTATGCCATTGGCTCTTCTGTCTTATCACTTAAAACCCTTTTCCTGGACACCAAAGGAATATCAGGTGGCTGGTTGTTTTTGCCAATCTTGTAAAAACTGGGCTGAGTTAAAATATCCTGAGGCTTATTTGATTTCTGCAGTGAGACCAGACCCATCCTTCCTGCCTCCTTACACCACACAATCGTAGCAGAATGGCATTCAGGAAAAGCACTGAATTGGGCAATAAGAGCTCTGGGCTCCGGTCCCAGCTCTGTCATTGGCTCTTCACTTGTCTTCTCTAGACCTCACTTTACTTCTCTGTAAAATTCAGGGTAGTAATGAGCGATCAGGTCCTTTCGAGCTGTAATATTTATCAATCCAAAATATGGTGGAGCCTCCCCGGCAGAATTCCTTTAGGTGAAATGAAGATGCCACAGCGCCGCTGGTTCTCAGCATCCCTGCTAAACACACAGGTGTTAGGACAATGGCGATAACACTGCAATAGCGACCGTCTGCATGAACGGTCACCGTGTGCCAGGCACTGTGCAGCCTCTTTCCTAATTTCACTACAGTCCTCTGAAGTAGGGACTCTCTTAATTTTCATTTTTCAGGCAAAATAACCAGATTTAGGCTAAATTATTTGCCCAAGGTCACGCAGAGGTGGAATTCAAACCCAGGTAGAGACCTGGTCCTCAGTCTCCCCCTGTAGTTAAAACCAAACTGCAAGTACAATGGTCAACACTCAGCACCCCATGGACAGGTGCTCAGATCTTTCCGAACACGCTGTGTATTCTGAGTGAGGCCTGGAGCATTCAGTGAGGCTCTAGAGCCCTCCCAACGGTTGCAGGAAAAGTCTGATGAGGAACTAAGTTTCTGTGCATAACCTCTGCCTCAGAGGCCCCCCTCCCTGCTGACCAATGTGTTTCTGGCCCTAGCTGGATGGAGTCGCTGACTGTCGAGGGCAGAACCTTGCCTCAGTGCCCAGCAATCTCCCGCCCTACTCCCAGACGCTCATCCTGGATGCCAACCCTCTCAAGACCCTGTGGAACCGCTCCCTGCAGCGTTACCCTCTCCTGGAGAGCCTCAGTTTTCACAGCTGCCACCTGGAGCACATCAGCCGCGCCGCCTTCCAGGAGCAGGTGCACCTGCGCAGCCTAGCGCTGCCCGACAACTCCCTCTCGGAGAGCTACCAGGAGGCCGCAGCTGCTCTCCGCGGCCCGCGGGCTCTGCGGAGGCTGGACTTGTCGGGGAACTCCCTGACAGAAGACATGGTGGCCCTCATGCTCCAGAACCTCTCTTCTCTGGAGTCTGTGTCCCTGGCAAGGAACACCATCATGAGGCTTGACGACTCCGTGTTTGAGGGCCTGGGGCGCCTCAGGGAGCTGGATCTGCAGAGGAACTACATCTTTGAGATTGAGGGTGGTGCTTTCGACAGCTTGACGGAGCTGAGGCACCTCAACCTGGCCTATAATAACCTCCCTTGCATTGTGGACTTCGGTCTCACACAGCTCCAGTTCCTCAACGTCAGCTACAATGCCCTGGAGTGGTTCCTGGCATCGGGGGGAGAGGCTGCCTTTGAGCTGGAGACGCTGGACCTCTCTCATAATCAGCTGCTGTTTTTCCCCCTCCTGCCCCAGTGCGGCAAGCTGCACACCCTCCTGCTGCGGGACAACAACATGGGCTTCTACAGGGACCTGTACAACACCTCGTCGAGGCAGGAGATGGTGGCCCAGTTCCTCCTTGTGGACGGCAACGTGACCAACATCACCACCGTCAGCCTCTGGGAAGAGTTTGCTTCCAGTAACCTCTCAGATCTCCGCTTCCTGGATATGAGCCAGAACCAGTTCCAGTACCTGCCTGAGGGCTTCCTAAAGAAAATGCCTTCCCTCTCCCACCTGAACCTCAACCAGAATTGCCTGATGACGCTCCACATTCGGGAGCATGAGCCGCCAGGAGCACTCACAGAGCTGGACCTGAGCCAGAACCAGCTGTCGGAGCTACACTTGGCTCCGGGGCTCCCCGGCTGCCTGAGGAGCCTCCGGTCCTTCAATCTGAGCTCCAACCAGCTCCTGGGTGTCCCCACAGGCCTTTTTGCTGATGCCAGTAACCTCACTACAATTGACATGAGCCACAATCAGATCTCACTTTGTCCCCAGCCGGCGGGCTTAGACCCCGGGGGCGGCCCTGCCTGTGTGGATTTCAGAAACATGGCATCTTTGAGGAGCCTGTCCCTGGAGGGCTGTGGGCTGGGGGCACTACAAGACTGCTCATTCCAGGGGACCGCCCTCACCCACCTAGACCTGTCTGGCAACTGGAGGGTTCTGAACGGGAGCATCGCTCCTCTCTGGGACACTGCCCCCACGTTACAGGTCCTGTCTCTCAGGGATGTGGGCCTCGGTTCCAGCCTCACAGAGTTGGACTTCTCTGGGTTTGGGAGTCTGAGGGACTTGGATCTGTCGGGAAATGCCTTGACCAGTTTCCCAACGTTGCGGGGCAGCCTGGCCCTGCAGACCCTGGATCTCCGCAGAAACTTGCTCACAGCCCTTCCGCAGAGGGCTGTGTCTGAGCAGCTCACAAGAAGTCTGCGGACTGTCTACCTCAGTCAGAATCCTTATGACTGCTGTGGGGTGGAGGGCTGGGCGGCCCTGCAGCGCCTGCACACTGTCGCCGACTCAGCCATGGTCACTTGCAACCTCTCCTCCAGGGTCATTCACCTGACAGAGCTGCCTGGGGGCATTCCTCAGGACTGTAAGTGGGAGCGGGTGGACATGGGCCTGCTGTACCTTGTGCTCATTCTTCCTAGCTGCCTCACCCTGCTGGTGGCCTGCACCATCATCTTCCTCACTTTCAGGAAGCCTCTGCTTCAGGTAATCAAGAGCCGCTGCCACTGGTCCTCCGTATACTGACCTGGCTATGTGCCCACACTAGACACCTGGGCTGGGTGGGTCAGGACACTTTCTCTGCCAGATTTCAAGGCCTGATGCCAAGGGCAAGTCTGATGAATTCAGGTTTAAATTAAATTGTTAAAAGTTTCCATCCTTCAGTTGTCCCCTGTGCTTCCTCCATCATTGTGATGTATCCTCATCATCCTGGTAAAATATTTATTAAGTGATATTCTGTGAAAATTTAAAAACATGTCTTATAAATATTTTTTTAAGCCTAACACAGCGGTGTTTTTTCTTTCTTTAATGTTTTTTGGTAGTTTCACTTAGATTATTTTTCAGTGCCCTTCCCTTGGTGACATCCATGGAGCTGGTGAGAAAGGGTGGTGATTCAGCGCTACCCGTCAGCCAAAAAAAACTCCAAGAGCATATCCTCTGGATGCAAGTCAGTGCCCTGAGGGTTCCCCAAGGACAAGTCTTTCAGAGCCTGGCTGGGGAATCTGAGACAGGAGCACTGGCCTGTCGTGGCTTGCATTGCTGCTGTGGCCGGAGTGGGCCTGCGGCAGGGTCCTCTCTGGGTGCCCTGGGATCATGCCTGGAGCCTCTGGCAGGTGAACAGGACCCTTCCATGGAAAAGTTCAGAGAACAATAGCTGGGCCCTGAGTTTATTTATGAGGTAACTGAACACCAGGCACAGTCCTTGTTCTGAGGGAAAGTGAAGAGGAATGCGGAAAGGAGTGAATCCTGCTAACTCATGAGTTACCCCTACTCTCCACAAAACCCAGACAACTTCTTAGCAGATGATCAGTATCTCTACTCACTACTCCCTCCCTCTCCCTCCCCTCAGTGAACAATTTCTGGGCTCTTCTCTGGGGGAAAGATCATAAAGTCACAGACCTTGCCCTGTCATAGTTGAGAATTTACACTGTCCTTGCACTCTTTATCCCTGCTTTTTAAATCATAAAGGGACTAAATGCAGTGGTGGTGGTGGTGGTGGTGGTGGTGTGGGGAGTGGGGAGAGGGTAGAAATCCCACAAACTGATTACTATTACCATCAAAAAGAAATGTCAGCAGAAATGCTCAGGCAAATCAAAGAGATAAAATCAGTGGTCTTACTTTGACAAAGCAGAAACTTCCCTTGGATGCACTACAAGTGTATAAACAAGGCCGTTTCAGCAAGCTTCCTCACTCAGTAGCATCAGCCTCAGCCCATGTTAGCTACTACCCTTATTGTACCTTCATCTTTCCTGTCCACATATCTCTCTCCATCCTGCACTGCCCCAGCCTAGTGCCTTGAATGTGTGTCCCTCAGACTGCCTTGAAGCCTCTGTCCAGTGTCCTTCTGGGGAAGCCCCATCAGCTAATGTCCGTAAGGCCAGACTCTCCAGATTTCCTCCCCCTCAACAAAACTCTTTCCTGGGGTCCTACTGTTTCCCAGGGTGGCAACTAATGAATTAGACAAACGCATCTCTCTGTGGCTGGTACATTTAAGGCTTCTCTTGAGTGAACGTATCACCCCTGGAGTCATCCC
Source organism: Camelus ferus (assembly GCF_009834535.1). Taxonomy (NCBI): domain Eukaryota; kingdom Metazoa; phylum Chordata; class Mammalia; order Artiodactyla; family Camelidae; genus Camelus; species Camelus ferus. Next base: position 61,677,252 of record NC_045696.1, read on the forward strand.
TTGGGTGTTCTTAGTTTCCTGCATCTAAGGATGTCTGGTTTAAGCAGTGTGGGGATTTAGTAGAAGGATACTGGGAAGTTCTAGACTCTCTGGGCTGAGGAACAGACTTTAATAATGAGCAGGATCAGGAGATGCTACACAGCAGTGGAGGCCACAGCCCAAGTAATGCCATAGACAATAATTCTGAGAACATGATGGCAGCCACCCCCTACTGCTGGATACCACAGTTTGCACGGCTGCCATGACAGCTTGGGTCAGGGCCACTGCCACAGGGATCACCGCCACTGCTGCCACCCACTACCAAAATAAACACTGTCCCAAATTCTGCCATCTTGTGTCACTAGCGCTCAGTGTCCGGTCTGGAGCAAGTGGACCTGGTTGGTTGGTCTTAGGACCCTGCCCTGGCAACAGAAAATGGGCTCTACTTCCTATAAATACTCATAAGGTGTGAAATTCTCAAAACAGGAAGGGAAGTTCGATGTTGAGAAGACAAAAAGAAACACAAATGTGCACCACACCCTTTTAAGCAGCAGGTACATTTTAGCAGAGGACTTCTTGAAATAAACTCTTTGCATAAAGAAATGACTCAAATGATGAAAACTTCAGACAGACCCTCAGGCCAGCAAAGGAGATAGTTTGGGGTCAGGCAAGCCTTTTGAAGCCCCTCCAGTCACACCTTGTAGCTCACCACCCACTCTGCCTGTTCTGAGGGCCTAGCCTTGCAGAATGGCAAATTGAGAAGCCCTTAGGACAAAGCCCAACCCCTGCCTGGGGCAGGGACTTCAGAAGGCTGAGCTTTTCTTAGTCTGTTAGTCCATCACTAGGGTCCAATGGACTATTTCCCAGCTTTCTTATTGTGTGGTAGGAAGAATGGTAACAGCAGGTAGATTTTTGCCTCCAGTCCTGAGCTGGAGTTTCTCCAACAAACTCTGTACCATTGCCCTGCTTGTCCCCCCACCCCTTGCCACCTCCACATGCAGGAGAAGAGTGCACTCTGATGTCCACTCTGTGGGTGCTAAAGGGGGGTCCACAGAGCCTGTTCCCAGATCTCCCTGGGGGTACTAGCGTGCTGTCTGCCTAAGGCCTCCCATATAGCCAGACTGAGCACCAACTGGTTTTTCCTCAGTGGGTGGGAAGTGGGGGCCACCCCCAGGTGCCACAAGCCAGTATATTCAGACAGGAAAATATTCGGAATCAAAGATAAATAATGTTAGAGACTGGACTGTTACCATGAGTAACAATTGTTCAGATATTGAAAATCCAGTCACAAAACAAAAGCTGAAGGTTTCTCTAGAAGCACAAAATAAGTTATTAGGGGTCAACTGATTTTTTAGGACCCCAGCTGCAAGAATTGGATAAACTATAATCCTTGGTTCATATCACTGGTCATCTTTGGTCACCCTTGACCCATGCATGGCCCACTTTTATTTACTTAATGTACCAGATACCTTCCTCTGGCCCCTCCAGATCTGTTCTCTGCCCTTCTCTGTCCTGCCCCAGGAGGCTGACTGCAATGGGCTCCCTTGCCCTCTGGCTTCCAATTGCATTTGGCTGAGAAGGAGCCTTTGCAGATCAGAGAGGAGGAGGAAAGGAGCCAGGGTGCTCATTCTCCTGACTCCTCCCTCTGGATTTGTCTCCAGCTGGCTGCACTCATAACCAAAGGTCACATTCCTCTCAAGGTGGCCCTTTCTACACAAAACTCTGCCTTGGGGTTCTAGGAAACACTCCAGAGGTTCCTCCTTTCTGGGCATAGGGACAGGGAACAGCTCTGTCATTACCAGCCCCATGTAACTGCATTATCCCTTGCGGTTTGCTTTTCCCTACCATCCCCCTTGTAAACAGTCCATTTATAAATCTTCGTAGAGTGTATCCTTGTTTGAATGTAATTCCTATCGGTTCCTGCTGGGACCGTAAGTGAGTTGGTTGTTTATTCAGTAATACTGAGCCAGAGAAATCCTGGTATTTGTATCAGGGCACCACAGATGGCTAAGAATGCAGCCAGAGATATACAGGCAAATCCCCCGGAGATGGTTGTCCCTCTGATTCACTGTGGGCAGACATGAGGAAGAGGCTGGACGTGAATAAGATGGCACACCTCATCTCACTAGCAATGGTATATTTAAGTGTAACCCAAGTTGGAGAGGGAGAAGAGTCCTGCCTTGGAGACTTTCTTTAAGAGTGTGAGTATTGTGATGGCATGGGGCCAAAGGAAACAGACAAGGGGTTGGGAAAAAGTGTTACAAAGAAAAGAAAAAGAAAAATACTCCTCACTAATCAGTCTTGTCTTCTATTCCATCCTCATCAACAATCACCAAGCACTTATTTTGTGCTAAGTGCTTTATATGGAATATTTCACTTAATTTGGGAAAACCGTAGGCTGAGAGCAGTTCAGATTCGCCCAAGGTCACAGAGAACTGTGGTAAAGACGTGACCATTAGGCTGAAGAAGAGAAAGCAGCTTCAGCAACTTGATTATCTTTATCAAGTCTACCCAACCGTCAACCTGTAGCAATCTATAGTGGTTACTGAACAGCACATGTTTGCTGATTAAATGGTAAATATGGAAAGGTTCATATGGGGCACAGGTGAGCAAGTCCAGAGTAGCTGAATGTCACCCAGGCTGTTCTGAAAGCAGTGGCACAGTTTGGTGATAGCTTGGAGGTAATCTACAACAGAGGACTCACACTCAATTTCTTCTTCCTTCAGCCATGCAGCAGCTTCCTGCTCAACAGTGAAGACAAAAGGCTGGTGCAAAAGGATTCTGATTTTCATCATGATTTGAAAGGCTTATTGTGGGTGAGGAAACTGATCAGGGAAACTCTGTTGCCCAGGGAAGACACTGTTTCTGTGATAACTAAGTTTTTCAGATGGAGAGCCCAACTTTTAAAGATGTATTTTCTCTGGAAAGAAAAATTAGGATAAACCTAATAGACCAGTAGACCTAGTACTCAGAGACTTATGAGTTGTTAACATACTGACCCATTCACTCCAGGATGTCTGAGAGCTCAGGCAGCTCTTGGTTTCAGCGTTAGCTACCAGGAATGGTGGACGAGGGCCAGCTGAGCCCGGGGAGAGTCGCAACGTGCAGACCTCCACACTCCAGATGGAGTCTCCTTCAAATTACACTTCCCAGTGCTCCTTAAAAACTGTCTTTAGTGATGACTCTCAAGAGCTGCTTGTGTCTTTCACTCACATCCTAGACACGGCTCTTGTTTTCACTGTCCCATCTTCAGGGGAGAGCAATGACTGTGCTCAGCTGCTTTTTGGCTGTTCTTGGTCCTATGGTACTTAGTCCTCAGGCACTTAGTCTTGCACTCCCACCACCTCTAGAACCGTCCATATGGAAAATGTGGAAAACTAGATCCCAAACTTCAGTTATATTTAACTCTTACCATTGGATACACTAAGTTGGTAAAAAAAAGCATTCCCCCTCTCTCTTGCTTATTTCAAGGGTGTTTGGCTTATAAAGGGCAGCATAACAAACCATTTTCCATGTAAGAACATGCATAGCAACACAGATATGTACTGAGTCTGAATCACAATGATTCATGCTTAGTTAACTTTAGACAACAGTATCTCACGTTTCTGAAACTGAGAGAAGTTTCTTGCAGAGTCTCAAAATCGACAAGCGGTATTAGCAGAGAACAGTTTGAAGATGGTCTTTCCTGCGGAGCTCAAAAAATCATGATCAGAGTGGTGGGCATGGGGAAGGTACATGGCCCAACCAAATTTTAATGGGGATAAAATTGGCTTGAACACAGAAGTGGTCTCAATAGCACAACCCCGAAGGAGCCTTTGAGGCTCCTAGGGGGAAGTAAGCCACGATGGGAGGCACGGGGAGTGGGGAGGAGGGTCATGCTTTCTGGAGGGTGGGTGTGTTTCTTTCTTTTCCGGCTACTGTTATCAATGTGGTGAGCACATCCCTTCAGCTGAATGCCCTGGAGAGGAAGCCCAGGGCTTCCTGTTGTCTCACCAGTGCTGCAAAATGCAAGTTAGAAATAAAGAAGAGGGGGAAAAGAGGGGGAAAGTGGGAAGCTCCTCCAGGTAGGTCAGGGATGCCAGCCTCCAGGAGAAAACCCAGCTCATGTTTTCCTGGAGATGTCATGGTGAAGGCGCGTCCCAGATGTCTGCTGTTTCTCAAATAACTGAGGAGCCAGAAAATAATCTCTCTAGAAAAAGGACATTTTTGAGAAACAGCAGAATAGACAGCAGAGTTGATCTTGAAAGGAAGATTAAGGAAATACATATAGATACTGCCAAAGAAATCTACTTTTCCCTTGCTTAATGCCCTTAAAATTCTTCTGTTTGTGAGGCTCTACCCCAAAGTTTTGGAGTATTGGAAAGAGTCATTTAAATATCAGGATCTGTTTTTATTTTGCAGCTATGAGCTCTAGCTATCTGTGAGATACTTCACGAGATTTAGCTGAAATAACATCCTGGCCCTCGGCGGAGGGCACACAGGTGGTGCCAAAAGATTGCCATATATTTACATATTTATTTGTGGCACCATAATCAGTATAAATACTTACATGTATTTATTTATATCACCCGTAAGTTACCACAATAAAATAACCTCCCCTCCCCTTGCCTTTTAGGGGCCAACTTTTTTCTTCTATTCTTCAAAAGGCCAATTTTATCCCCTTTGAAATTTGATTTGGCCATGAACCTTCCCCACATCCTCCTCTTAGAAAACATTTTTTGGAGATCTGTGGGCAAGGCTGTTTTCAAACTGCAATCTGCTAATGCCACCTTGCCTAAGATTTTGAGAATCTGCAAGATTTTCAACCTTGACTTTCTTGAACTAGATTTCTTTAACAATATTATCTTCCTCTGTTGCCTGGGTTTCACATCATAGTACATCCTTCCTTCGAAAGAGAGATAACAACAACAAAAATTCCACTTTGATCGTAACAGTTGATTAAAAAGGGAAACTCCCTCCAGTTTTCTAACTTTTCAAAAATGCTATGCTTTCCCCTTGAAAGAAAAGTAAGTTTTGCATCCCCCCCTTCATTCCCTACGGTTTTCCTAATGGGCAAATGTTGACTGCCTGGTAAGCGGAGACTAAGGCAAAGAGGTAGACATGTTTGCTGCTAGCATCACCCTAGGGGATGCTACATCCAGCTGTGTTTCTAAAGATAATGTTTTTCTACTCCACTCTTCTTTACCAGAAGTTCCAACAGTATTTAAGTTATCTTCTGAACCGATTTTCATGGAAGACTGTTAAGTATTCTGCAATATATGTCATAGCCTAGAGAAAAGACCTTGCCAATGTGTCAAGTAACCACCAAAAGTGCAGCAGGTCTGCAGAAGGAGGGTCTCAGCTCTGACAGCTGGCTCTGCCAGGGAGTGGGGAGCATTGTGACACAGACAGAATTAAGTTTTCGTTTCCCTTTTGGTTTTGAAATAAAAACTGTCATTAACTGCAAAATGGCTACAAATTCTACTAACGCATTCATCAGAACAAATACAATGCAAGTGTTCATGATGCCTGTGAAGACTGTACAAATGTAACCTGGGAATTGGTAGTTTAAATGATCATGATATAAGAGAGATTTAATATTATGTGGATTGGGTAAATATGAAAATGTGATGCAGCATATGAGGCATGACAAATTGTTGAGCAAAATCAATCAATTTAATGGATCCAGAGAATGGATCTGTTTAATGGATCTAGAGAAAGTAATTGCCCAAGATAAGGCAAAGAGATCAAGGTCTTTACCTAAGAGCCAATTTCACATGAACTTCAATGCCATTTGGATATGTGTATGAGGATAGATAAAGAAATTACACATTTTAAAAAGGGGGTCCAAAAATGGGAAAAAATTAGATCTCATCATTCTGCAAATATTAAAGGAATAAAAAAAAGGCTTAGTAGAAGAGTAAAAATGCAAAATGTACAAAAGTATGAAATAGTTCAGTGGAAATATTGTCCATAGGGCAAATTAATTTTAGAAAAAAGGATTAAAAAGGGGAAGAAAGTGAAATATTTGAGCTTGAAAGACAATTGAATTTTGAGATGAAAGAATTGTTTGTGTAAAGAATGCGTTCACAAACAAGAAATTGGTACTTACGAAGTCAGTCCCTGGAATATAATCCTGTGTTGTGAAGGGAATCAAAGTACAAAGTCTTTTTTAAATGTGCTTTATTTACTTCAGCTGCTGATAATTTTACTGAGGTTTTCAAGGTGGGGAGATGTTCCTACAACTACTGAGCTTTCTCTGGGTTTTTTGGGTCTCTCACTTCCCATCCCATTTCCCTCAGAAGGCAGAACATCTTTGTTGGTACTTTTTGAGTTTATTCAGACCAAGGGTGAAATCTTTTAACAATTGGATTTTTTTTTTCTTTTTGGTAGATGTTAACTTGAGTACTCTCCCCTTTTTGGTGTTTAAGATCTTGCAGACAGGTACAATTTGTTTCTCAGGTTTCAGAGGAAGATATTGCTGATACTTCTTTAATTACATGAGAAGATGAGCCTCTGGTGGCAGGCATGATTTCCGGTCAGGTCATCACTAAATTTATCATCCTTTTCCTTTCTGATTTATTTAACCTTTTTTCTCCCCAGTTTGCACCCACTCATCCCCCTTTGCCTTTTCTTTCATCTTTAGGTGCTTTTCTTGGATGTATTTTTGAGAGTTCATGACCAAATTTGATTTCTTTTGGGGGGCTTAATTTTCCAGTGTTGATTTCTTTGCCCCATAAATGTAAGCCTCTGAATCTTTGGAAAATGTTGAACTTGCTGTTCATTTTTATATTTTGTTCATAGTTCTAATCACTGTATCATTTAGGGGACTGTGATCCTGTTGCATGGTAACCAAGATGGTGACTGCCATGGCTTGTTTGTTAAGACTTAACTATTGCCTGAACTTTCATGTCTATGAGGTTTGTTCATTTTTAGAGGACAACTGAAGTTTGAGTTGCTAGCCCAAACTACGAGGTTCTCATATTACTAGGTTTCAATATTAAATTCTAGATTTTGCTTAATTTCTGGTGGTGGATGACAGTATTCAGCACCTCCTTTGAAATAACTGAGTTGAGCCTCTTTTGGAAGCTTGTATCAAACAAGGGAAGGTTGCTGATTGAATGGTCCTGCTCCTTTGAGTCCTCAATGGCTAACAATTTATATCTTTCATGGGACATCTTCTTTTTCCCTGTCCCAAGCTGCTGTTTTCCACATAGTTTTTTGTTTTATTTTGTCTTGTTTTACCAACCATTTGATGGTAAGTCTTTCCACCGTCAGTTCCTGAGGTCTGATAGGTAGGAAGGTAGGTCTGGGTGTAGAATCTACTCTGAGGTTACCCAAGGTAGAAGAGCAGCACTGGAGTAGCAGAAAGAGCCTTAAGCTGGGAGGTTATACTTGACTCCTAACTCGATGTGCACACTTAAGTCCACACATTTCCCTCCTAGACTTCACCTTCCCCACCTAGAAAATAGGGAGGTTGAGCTAGATAATCTCTTCTTCTGCAAGTCCAACATTCCATCATTCTCCAGTGCTTTCTGTTCAGCTTTCTGGGTGTAGTAGGCAAGCATTATAAAGATTTATAAATAAAAGGTTAATTAAAGATAATATTATAATGAATGGGGGTCAGCCTAGTTAAGAAATGAAACAATACGGAGGTGCCTGGTTTACTGATGGCCCAAAGGTGATGATGAAGCAGCCTTACCTTCTGTTGCCCACTTTTATCTTACTGTGTGTAACTGTGAGCTTCCAGATTTGTGAGAACACTTACATGGATTTTGTTTGTTTGTTTGTTTGTTTGTTGTCTGCAAAGGTTTTAGCCAACTCATATCCATTCCTGGTCCAGGAACCCTCTGAGACTCGTATGTCTCAGATTTACCCTTCTCACCAGGGTCCCAGGATGCACCTAAGGGATACTGGTCAGTAACCTTCCTCTTCATGCCCCTAAAATGGCCTGGAATTCCCCTCTGCCACAAACCAACTGACAGTAACTGAGGAGGAGAGGGCAATAGGAAGGTTAGAAGTTACTGAGCATGACTAGGGACTGCTCTGCAGGAGAACTGCCCACGGGTTTCTTGGTATCAGTCAACAGGAGCTTAAAAAAACAAAGCAGCTTCATCAGCCCACCATACATCCTCAAATCTGATGTCCTAATCAGGGAATTACAGCTCAGTGTCTTCCCTATGATTTCAACATCATAGATCTTTCAGGTTTGTTAATGTTCAGAATATTCAGTCATTTGCTTGGGGCTTATTTCAAGCCCAGATGCACAGAAATACCTTACTTTTTGTTCCATGCCCTTCAGTGTTCTATAATGAGGGAACAGGGCACAGAGCCCTAGCCCTAAGCCAGTCATTCATTCTGCAAATATTTTTTGAGCCCCTGCCACGTGCCAGGCACTTCTTAGCCCTGGGAATACAGATAAAGCTATTTTTCTTCTCACTGGTAGCACTTATCATTACTTTTCTTCACTTCCATTTTTCAGAGCCTCTACTGTTCTTCACTCTCCTCAGTATCCTTGAGAGTTGGTACTGAACCACTTTGGTTAAAATACACCTGAGGTACTCCTTGCTATATCTGGGCACTTACCACACCAGTGTAGCCCATGTGCCATATAAGCTCTTTTCTGTGTCTTCAGTTTTCTGTTTAATGTGCTCCTGAGAGAGCAGTTTCGGTTCCTGGGTCAACCATGCATTTGCCACATAATACAAATCTACACACTGCCTCTTTCTATTCCTGATCCCAAAGCTGGGTGACACAGAACATCAATCCATCACAGATCCAGTCATCCAAAAGACACTTTAGTCCAGGCTCTGAGCCTCAGAATCTCAAAGAAACTAGAAATCAAGTAAAGTAATACTAGCTTGAGCCCTAGTGCCAGTCAACTGCTTGTTTACATTCAAATCCATACTTTAACCTTACCTGCTTTGCTCTGTATCCATCCCTACTAATACAAAGAAATGATTAGATAAGTAAATAAGTGGAGAAGAGACAAGTACAGAAGAATTTCAAATAATGCATGTAGACACTTCCCACTCTAGGAGGTGAACTTAGTCTCCACCCATCACCCTTGTTTTTGAATTTGAGCTTGTACTTAGTGACTGGCTCCCAAAGAATAGTGTACAGAGGGTGGAAAATGGCAGCTTTACTGTGGCGAGACCTAGCAGATATTATTCTAACCAAGTGATCAAAGTCAACATCACCAGGGGTGTCATGTGATATTATGCACGCCTGATACGATGTGATGAGATGGACACATTGCCTTGGGGTATTCTTTCCAAAAATTCATCATCTCAATCTGATCATAAGAAAAACAGAAGACAAAACCAATTTGAGGGACTTTCTACAACATAGTTGAGCAGTACTCCTCAAAACTGTCAAGGTCACATAAAGCTACAAGGATGTATTGTACAACATGGGGTATATAGCAAACATTGTACAATAACTATAAGTGGAGTATAACCTTTAAAAGTTGTGAATCACTAGGTGGTATACCTGTAAGTTATATAATATTGTACATCAACTATATTTCATTTTAAAAAGACTATCAGGGTCATGAAAAACAAGGAAAGACTAAGAAACTAAACACAATGCAGTATCCTAGATTACTGGAACAAAAGTCATTAATTAATTTAAAAATCTAATAAAATATGAGTCTGGAGTTTAGCTAATAGTAATGTGCCAATATTGGTTTCTTAGTTTTGACCAGAGGGAACAAACTGGGTGAGAGGGGTAAGGGAACTTGATGTATTAGCTTTGTAAATCTTCTGTAAATCTAACAGTATTCCAAATAAAAGTTTATTTTATAAAATTTCTAGCAAGACTGATCAAGAGGAAAAAATACAAATTATCTATATCAGGAATGAAAATAAGAATATTGCTGCAGATCTTATAACATTAAAAAGATAATACAATGGTATAACTATCTTTATGCAACAAATTTAACAATTTAGATGAGGGGGAAGATATAGCTCAATGGTAGAACATATGCTTAGCATCCATGAGGTCCTGGGTTCAATCCCCAGTATCTCTATTAAATAAATAAAAATAAACCTAATTGCTCCCCCTAAAAAAACCACACAAACAAAAAATATTTTAGATGAAATTAGCAAATTTCTTGAAATACACAAGTAAGTAAAACTGATAGAAGAAAAAAAAATCTGAATAGTTCTACAAACTGAATATGTAATTTAAATCTTCCCACAAAGAAGAGTGAAAATCAAGCCTTGTATTGGAGATTTTCACAATATGTATAGTCAACAAAGGACTTATTATCAGACTACATAAAGAATTCCTTAAAAAAAAAAAAAGAATTTCTACAAATCAATAAGGAAAAGACAAAGACAAGCCTAATTTTTTTTAAAAAAGTGGACAAAAGATACAAACAAGATTTCACAAAAGAGGCTATCAAATGGGCAAATAAACAATGAAAAGATGATCAAATACAGAAAATGCAATTAAATTCACAAACATTTACTAATAACTATTCACTGCAATGGCTCAAATTTAAAACACAGACAATACCAATTATGGATGAATATATGGACCAACTGAACTCTATCCATTGATGGTGAGAATGTACATTCATGCAACTTTGGGACATTGCAGGATAGTATGTGCTAAAGCTAACTGTATGCCTGTCCTACAACCCAACAATCCCATTCCTAGTATACATCCAAGAAAAGTGAGTCCACCAAAATACATGTGCAAGAACATTTCTAGCAGGTTTATTCATAATAACCAAGCTCTGGCAACAGCCTCAGAGGGCTGGATAACCAAATTGTGATACATTCATATAATGGAGTACTGCACAGCAGTATGAAACAGTGAATTACTGCTACATGCCCCAGTGAATTAATCTCACTGCCCTTTGTCAAGCAAAGAAACCGGGTGCCAAAGAGTACATGCTGTTTAATATTCAAGACAAAATGGAAACAATCTATGGTAGTAGAAGTAGTTGTAAGCATTAGGGTGTTGGGTATTGACAAGGAAGGGGCATAAGGAAGACTTCTGGGGTGCTGGAGAAGTACTATATCTCCATCCTGCTATTACATGGATGTATATATATGTAAATAGTCATTGGATTGAACATTTTATTTTTATTTTATTTTAAAAAAAAATTTTTATCGGGGGGATTAGGTTTATTTATTTATTTTTAGAGGAGGCACTAGGATTGAACCCAGGACCTTGTATATGCTGAACATGCACTTTACCACTTGAGCTATGCCTTCCCCTCCAAACTGCACATTTTAAATTAATGCACTTTGCTACCCTTCTATAAAAGAACTATGGAACAACAGTAGTAGCCAATCTAGACAATAATAACAATGTAGACAACAGATAATGAAAGTCTGGATCAAAGCAGTGAATGTGGAGATGGATGCCAAGGCAGGGGTGTTGTAATTTCTGAGTTGACTCTTCAGGACTTCCTGAGACTCAACAGACAGCTCCCTACAAAGACAGAAAAGTGTAAAAATAGCCACCCCATAACAACTAAATATATTTCTCTTTTCAGTTTTATCTTGTGCTTTAGTGGAGACTGTTGCTTTAAAAATTTGATTTAAGCGTTTTCTCAAAAAGTGAAATTCCAAAGTGTTACAGCCTAGCTTAGAAAACTTGCCAAGGGGCTTATTAATTAGCACACTGTGCTACTGCCTGTGAGAGAGAAAAAGAAAGAAAGAAAGAAAAAAGAGCTGTGAGAAACAGGCCCTGAATAACAGAAAGAAGGAAAGATATTTCCTCCAACAAGCAGGGAAGAAGGGATGTAGGTGACAACCCTTCCTCCCTGTGCTTTTCCTTCATGCAAGGAGAGGCCGGTATGTTTGCTGAGGGGATTTTTCTCTATAACAGTGTGTAAACAAAATACTGTGAACCAACCTAAGGCAACTGGGCCATTGATAATTATTAGGGTCTACCTGGTAGTTAACAGATGATGACAGTAGGTCTCCTGACCCACAACCTTGCCGCTACAATGAAAGCAAGTCTCGGCCCAAGTCTGGCCACCCACATAATGTTTATTACCAGGCAGGACTAGAAACCAGTCTTCAAACTTGTTCTGTGGACTTGATGAAGCCCCACTTCTCCATCCTTTTAAGTGCTCCATTTCACTTGAAATGAATAAGACCTGAGTCTCCTGTGAGGATTCAGCTACCATCTTGTCAAACTCAAAGGGCCAAGACTCCTCTGAATCAGTGACTGGATTACAGGACCATTTAGGAGACAAGCCCAGATGCCATTCTACAGGGCTTGGGCCACCAACCTGTGGCCTTGACCGTGCAACGGCAGGGATGCTCTTCAATATTTCCAGAGAATCTATACCTCTTGGGACACTACTAATGTCACCAGGGAAACATCTCTAATATCCATTATGCTAGTTAACCCAGCCTCTGGTGTGAACTGGACCAGGAATATGGGAGGTGTCTGATGTCTGCTTAGGACATCTGGCTGCCATCCCAAGCTTGTAGGTCCATCCAGTCCACCTCACATGCATTTATAGCACTGTGATTCTGCTGAATCTGGTAAAGTAAATTACAGACAACAGAACAGAAGCTGTCACAGAAGTGATTTCTTAACGGAGGGACATAAAAGTCAGGGTGGTGGAAAGGAACAAGGCTCTCTCTTTGACGTTAGGCCCAGGGATGAAAGAAGGATTATGAATCACAAAAATTATGAATAAGTGAGAGAAAATAGGAAAAAAGAAGCAGTTACAGTAACATTGTTTAAAGTTTTCTTAATTTATTGCCCTTCATTTAAAAACCAAAGAGGGGGGTGGTGTAAACATTGAAAAAAAAACTGGAAATCATAGCCACAAACTCAGGAGAGCTCTAAAAGAGCCTACAAGATGGATTACCAAAACCAGTATTCAAATCTACCTCTGCCGCTCACATGATGCTATGTTGCCTACTTTTTACTTCTCTCTGCTTAGTTTCTTAATTTCTGTAATAGGAACAGTAATTCTTCTATGAGGAAATCCTCTGCAAGAAAACCCAAACTCAGCCGATTCAAAGATCTGACATTGGCACACTCCTGCCCCCTGGTGGCGATTTTAAGAACTCTGTGGGCTGCAGTAAGGGCAAAAATGTGGAAACTGTAAAACAAAAATCATGAGATGTCTTCCTTGTAATGCACACTAGCTTTTTAATCGCTAATTCCTCCTCAATGCTTTTTCCCTCCTCCTACTATCAGCAGTGCAAACATACAGTGCAGGAAATTTCAGGAGTCATCCAAAGGAATTATAGTATATTTATTTTCATTTGTATTTTTTCTTCTCCTCCAGATAACATGGATCTGTGGAGCATACTGTGTCTTTTATGTCATTAGAATTGCTTTTTTTAGGAGATGTAACCACAGAGTGAAAGCTGTGGGAGCTATATAAAATCTAGCTGGAGGTTATTTAAATATTGAAACTTGTAGCACTAGCAGGTAGAGAGAATATGAAAAGAATTCAAGATTGAATGAACCAGTAAATAGATTAACTGGATGTGATTAAGAAGTGAAGTAATTGATTTGTGGAACTTGACCCATCCTAATTAGGTGATAAAATGGAAAGAATCTCAAATAATTAGTAGGACTTGTAATTGGACTCAAGGGAATAGGATTATTAATCCAACCCCATTGGTAGAACAAATTCTTTTTTTTTAAGTAGGTATTTTCCTGTCTATGGAATGTGTATCTACTTTTACTTTTTTTATAAGCAACTTTACTGTGGTGTGATTCTTGAACAGTAAACTACACAAATTTCAGATGTACAGTTTGATGAATTTTGATGGATGTATGCACCTGTGAAACCACCACCACAATCAAGATGCCTAACATTTCCATCACTCTCCAGGAGGCGCAGATTTCAAGCTCCCAGTTTGTCCCTTCCACCCGCTTTACCCCTGGTGACCATAAATTTGTCCTCTATGTCTACCCTTACTTCAACCTCACCGACTCCCCCGTGTAAATCTCTCTAAATAAATATACTTTTACTCAAAAAAAAATATATATATATATCAGGTGTTTTCCCACTTTTCTTGACTGTTGAATGTGAGTTGGAGAGAGAAGCAAAGGAAGAAGTGAGAGAAATAGGAGGAAGATCGTAGAAGTGGGGGTGAGTGGGACCCAAGTCCTGGCAGATCGAGTCTTGCCCTGCTCCTCAGCTGGCTTGGTGCCAGCCCCCAGGCCCTTCCCCCAACTTGTGACCTTGGTTCCCTCACATTGCCTCTTGGTTGACCAGGGCTTCTGCTCTGTCATCTCACCTGGACGTCCCTCAGTGGGTCCTGGCCAGGACCCCATTGCTACCCTTAACATCTGGATCTTTCATCTGCTACACTCTCTTCTACTGATGCTGACTCGAGCCTAGTCTGAGTAAGGTTATGATGTGGCTGAGGCATTTGGCTGTGATTCAAGAGTCCTGGAAGGAGTCTTGGTTTCCAGCTCCAACCTGGAAATTAACCAAGCCACAATCTCCTGGAGCCTTGGTTTCCTTATCTGTAAAACAGGTATATCTATCTTCCCTAGCTCTGTGAAGGATCGAATGTAAGTGCTTATAAAAGGTAAGGCTTTTATACCATGGTAAAGCAGTGTCGTTAATAGCTAGTTGATGATAACCGGCCACCTCCAGCCTTCCCCATGAGAACCTCAGCCTGCTTTCAGGCTGTCTGCCTCCTGCTACTCTTTTCCCTTTCCCTATCAACATCTGCTCTTTGTATACGATTGCTATTTACTTTTACACCTTAATAGTATTAAATCAGAGATTTAGACAATTAGAGCCAAGATAGTTATACCTTGTCCAGAGGTATTTGCATATTAAACCTTATCTCTGAGTGGTAAAAATGTTTCGCTCTTGTTTAAGAAATGTTAACCAACAATTTGGGGTAGGAGAGAAAAGCAGACTTTCCTTGTGCTTGGAAATCACTTAATTCATACCAGAATTATCCCATCTGAGCTGGAATTTGAAGAGAATCATAGGATCAGTGTTTTTATTTTATTTTATTTTTTTGCTCCAAAATATTTTATTAAAAGTTTTATATAAAAAAGATAGATATGTATCACACTGAATAATGTGCATTGAAAGCATGTGTATGGGTGTATTCCCTAATTTCTCTATAAAATTAACCAGCCATAATGGAGTTAGAGTACATATATTCATTTTTGGGAGGGAATCCTTCAGAGTACAAAATGTAGTGTTTTTTAAGTGCAAAAAAAGCTTATAATAAGATAGACTTTTAAAATTACAAATAAAAATCTGTACATCAAGGATATTTTTCAGGCCTTTCTGTGTGCATAGCACTGTGTAGAAAGAGAAGAGGACCTGCCCAGAGAGGACCCATCCCATCAGGTGTTACAGGTCTTGCAGGACCATCTTCTCTTTCCTCAAGGGAAATGTGTCGATCAGGTTGAAAAGGGCCACAGGCGTCACCAGGGAGACATAGCGCTCCTTGTTTTAGAGACTTGAATTCCATTTTTTTCTATGCATATGGTTTGTTTTTTAATTGGGGTCATATTACATTTATGATTAACATCTGATGGACCAACATGGTCCACTGAAAGACATAATTGTTAGGTGGTTTGATGCACAAATTCCAGAGCCAGGTGACTTCAGTTCAAATCCTAGCTCTCCCATGTGTTATCTGTGTGTCCTTGGGGAGGTTATTAAACTGCTCTGTGCCTCAGTTTCCTTATCTACAAAATAGGCTTATTGGGAGGGTTAAATAAGTGAATAGGTCGAAAACACTTAGAACAGTGTTCAACACTTAGTAAGGATTAGCTAGTATTTATTATAATTACATGTTAAAAGTTCGAGCCATCCAGAAATTTATTTTTAAAAATTTAAGAAAATCTCACTTAAACTCCTCCCACTTTAACTTCACTCCCCTCTCCACAGGCAATGATTAACAGTTAACTTGTGACAATCCTTCAAGAGTTTTTATTGATTTCTTTTAATGATGGGAATATAAAATGCTCACTATCTGGCAACTTGTTTTTCTCACTTAACTATGCAGCTAAGAGGTATTTCCAGGTCACTAGTCTACCTCCTTGTTTTGATGGGCTTTACAATATGCCACGACATGAACACGCCACAATTTACTTATTGATGGATATTTGGGTTGTTTCCAATTCTCCACTATTATGTTCACTTTTTACTCGCTCTTTTCTTTTTGTCATTCAAAATCATCACACTGAAAATTTAGCAGGGCTTCCTCATTGCACCACCATAGCTCATTTCCTATTGAGCAAACTTCTTCCTCAGGTCAGCTCTTGCCACACGCTGCAGGGGTGGGGGCTTTTTCCACGGAAAGAAGAAGTGGAATTATCTATCCTAGGCCTTAGGAGCAAACATGCTCAGTCCCTTGACAGTGATGCCCACGCTGCCTGGCCCACATAGCACTGCTGCCCCTGGGGCTCCCGAACAGCCCAATAACCTGAAACAACAAAATCAGCATCACTTTCCCTCCAGTGTGGTTGATGGCACTTGGTAAGTTTTAATAGATCTGGCAACAGACAGGATGCCTTCCCACAACACAGAAGAGATGCGAACCCTTTTTTGAAGCTTTCCCAATTGCCTCGGCCTATACTAATACTTCCCTTTTCCGAATTTCTTCAGCAAGAATGCCTTCTAAGTGCACAACACCTTGTGAGGGTGAACCCCTGGGCCACAGAACCATGAGTTGTGGGAAGGTGTGAAATAGAAGACCATCACATACCCAAATCTCATAGAAATCATGCTATTGTAAGAGGAGAGGCCCAGACGCAGAGACACTATGGAATATATTGGAGTTAATATGAACAAAAGGAAAGGGTAGATTTGATGCAGGAATACCCACAACAAAAAAAGAAGGAAAGCAAAAGTGTAGCACAGTGTTTCTCAAAAAGTCTGGGGAATTTGCTAGAAATGCAAATTCTTAGACCCCACTCCAGACCTACTGAATTAGAAACCCTAAGGGTGGGGCCCATCAGTCTGTGGTTTAACAAGCCCTCCAGGTGAGCCTGTACTTGGAAGTTTAAGAACCAGTGGTAGCAAAGAAGAGACTTTGGGGAAAAAGTCTCGGGAGAAGTAAAGCAAGCAGAGAGGACTCCAGGTGCTACTGATGCTTTCCCCATCATCAGCTGCTGCAGTCTGGACCTGGTGGTAGGAAGTGGAGGAACAAATCCAAGTGACACAGTGGTCCTTCACTTTAAGACGTGATGTGTGAGTAAGACAGTTATACATGGTATGATGGGCTCAGTGCCAAAGTGATGGGAGAGACCAGTGGTTCCTAACCAAGGTGCCTTGGGAAAACCTGTTACAAATACAGATTCCTAGATCTGATCCCATCCTGAGAGATTCTGATTCAGATCTGAGGAGTGACTGAGACTACACTTTTAAAAGCTGCTCAACTTTGTATGACAATTGTAAAGAGAAGCCTAGTTTGGGAAGCCTTGGTATAAACAGTGGTAATGAGGAGGTTCTGAGTAGGGAGGAGAGAACTCAAGCCTGGGATGGCTGCGAGACGCCAGCTAGCAGGAAGGGCCAAGCTCCCCTCCAGGGCCTGTGCTGAACACTGTCTCCTGGAGGGCCTGCTGGGCAGGAGAAGTACTGACGCCCAGGGCTAGAGTTCTGGCTAAAGCGTGGCCTCAGGATTTCTCTCCTTGGACAGAGGGGCACGCCTTGTCTGCCAAAGGTGGAGACTGGTGGAGGAGGCAGGACAGGAGGAAGGTCTTCTGAGGAAACAAACCAAAGGGGGAAGGGGTTCCCTCCAGATATATGCCCAGGATGGGGATTATGCTGTACACCAGAAATTCACACATTGTAACTGACTATACTTCAATAAGGGAAAAAGGTGGTGGGGCATGATGATGAAGTCTTAAAGGTTAATGCTAAGTATCCAGCAAATTGTCAGCCTTCTAAAGGGCTACTAACCAAAAGACTGAGACTGGTTTTTTGTTTTGTTTTGTTTTGTTTTTTAAGAGAAGTGGGGATGAGAGGGACCATTGAGAAAGCTCCAGAAGTGATTGAGCTCGGACAAAGTTAAGGTTTATCTAGTCTCTGCTCTACAGTGCTGACGGTCATGGTCTTAAGAGAGGGGTTGCTGGGTCACCATCTGAGTTGGAGAGAAAGCCATCGTCTCCAGTAGTTTTCAAATTTTGATTTTAGTAGCAGAATTTTTAAGAAATACCTCAAGTGGAACTGGAACTGGATTAAACTGAAGGACATAAGAGCTGAGCTGCTGTGGTTAAATTGGGGATCCAGTTCCCACATCCTTGGTCTCCTTCCTATCTCTGAACAATTATCATTCCCCACCCCCTACCCCCACCCTGGCTCCCTGAGATGCCACTCCATAGAGAGCAGTTTGAAAAACGCTGACCTGGTTAACCTCCCATCCAGCGCCTTGCTAGACTGCTTTCAGGGACAGCCAGATCACGACTTCACAAAGTCATCCTTCCTATTGCTAGAAGCTTTGAACCTCAGAAAGTTCTTTCTTGTATTGAGGTAGGAACTGCTCCCTAAACATTCACCGCGCCTAGTTTTTCCCTCTGGAAGTACTGCTTCCACATGAAAAGTCTTTGAATAAATATTTGTTAAGAGTGATCTTCTCTTTTTCAGGCAAAGTCTTCATCACGTCTTCCAATAGATCCTCGTGTGACATGGTCACTCTCTGTGGGACATACTCCAGTTTGTCAATGTCCCCTTTAAAATGAGGCTCCTGAAAGAGAACATGGCTCCAGACAGGATCTGGCCAGGACAGTGTGCAACGGGGCCATTCCTCCCCTTGACCTGGACATTAAGCTTCAATTAGTGCAGAGTGGGATTACATTAGCTTCCTTGGCAGACACTCTCCAGTCTGTTCAGTTGGAATCTGCTGTCTATGAAACCCTCTCTGTTTCCCAGTAATTGCTGTTAAGTGAATTCTTTCCCATCCTGTGCTCCTGCAGTGGATATTTCTTAATGTAAGTGCTGGACTTTATTTTTAGCCCCATAATATTTCATCCTGTTGGTTTTAGTCCAGTCATTTAAAATACTATAAAATCTTGATTCTGTTCATCAGTGGCTTTATCTCCCAACCTTAGTTGCCTTGAATTTTAGTGAGGGTTATTTTTGTACATTGGGAATACTGCTAACACATATCTGAACTTAGGTGAGAGGTAGAAACGAGAGACATTATTTTAAACTTCCACTTATTAAATACTTATTCCTTGTCAGATACTGTACTATGCATACACTATCTTATTTAATCTTTAATTTTTACACTGGCCCAGTGAAGACAGGTATTAATACTGCATTTTACAAATGAGGAAGCTTAGAGGAAGGGAGAAAAATGACAATCTTCCCCTCAGTCATCAAACTCGGTGACTAGTGGGCATGCAGGTGCTTCTGCTCACACAGCATGTAAGCCCCACCCTGCGGTCTTAAAGGAAGATTTAGGCTCAACTGTAGCTGAGAGCCTTGGACCAATGGGAGGAAGAGGAGAAAAATTTATTCTTGGGTCCTTCATCTTACAGTGACATCTCATCAGCCTTTTGAAGAAAATGAAATCAGGCACAGGTATGGACAAAAATTGAAAACAGCTAGAAAAAAGATGAAGTTGGATTTAAAAAAATAAAGCTTATTGAGTATATAATGCTATAAAGTGTGACTTGGTCATACAGGTGTTTTTAGTTACATAATCTTGGAATTTGCACTTGTGGCTTTATCAGGCTGACAGAATTTTTTTCCTTGATCTTCCTTTTTAGATTCTGCAGAAAGAAGTGATGATTAAGTGAAGGATTATCCCCATATCACCCTACTTTATTTACCTGCATAGTATTTATGAATACATGATATTTTTCTTATTTACTTATTTCTCCCCACCGAAATGTGAGCTCCAGGAAAGCAGGGTCCCGCCTACCTTATTCTCTTCTATATCCTTGTTACCTAGAATAGTACTTGGCTTAAAATGAATGAATTTAAGTATGACCCAGAAAACCCAGCATTTTTAAAAGATTATTTTTAAATAACATAAAGGCTGAGCACAAGTCTCCCCTCAGACTCATCCTGGATGTGGATGTAGGCACATTGTTTAAATTTTAAGAAAATATTAAACATCCTTTCAGGGCCAATCCAAAGCTAGTTTTTGATAAATTAAAATATATATATATATATACTGCCCTCTGATGGTAGTGGGGGTTTTTAGTTTTCATTTTTGCAGCAGTAGTTGGATATCCTAATTTCCTTAAGATCAAACTATGGCTTTGGGTAATGGCAGCGCCAAGGTGTGGCCTGGGAGGGACTATAAAGTGAACAATGTGTTTGCTATTCATATCCAAGGCAATTCTCCTAGCTACTCCCACCTATCCCCAACCTTTCCAGCCAGGTTGCTGTCCCCGGCCCTCTTATTTGGGAGTCCCACTGGTCAAATTAGCAGTGCTAGGTGGGCCTGCCCAGAGGTGGTGTCAGGAAGATGGTGACACTGCTTGCTTGCTTGGGCCTGCTGGGACCCAAAGAAGGGTGACCCCCTCATACGGCAATTGTCCTTTATTTGTGTAACTTCTCAGTTTGGCCTTTTTCTCTTTTGCCTCAAGCTTTCCGCTCTTTCCTGCCTTCTGTTCTGAGCTCCTCTCATAGATGGAAATGTCAAAAGTTGGAAGTTTAAAATATGTCAGCCCATTATGTCAAAAGTATGCCTCAAAAGACAAAAAAGATGTTAATCCTTTTATCATATGGGCTATCAGGTGTCAAAGTATAATTTTCAAAATTTTAAAAACAATTCTCATAACCAATTTAATTTCATTTATAGCCAATATAAAATGAACACATGCTAAAGACTATTAACTCATTGATGAAGGGGACCAATGAGATGGTATAGCTGGTTCCAAAAGTATTTTGAAGAACTAAGTATTTATATGTTTTCACAAAGGAATGTTAGAATAAAATTGCTAGATTAGAGACAAAAGTGGTTAATATCTTATTAGACAAATAAACCTATAAGTTATCTTCTCTACGGGACAGAAATTTTCAGGTTAACAGTGTCTGGGTTCTAATCAAATAGTAAAGCTCAAAGTCAAACACAGATACATTGTCCTAGAAAATTAAGCAGTCTTTGGGAAAGCTTTTAAACAACGCTGTAGTATAATATTGAAAAGACATGAGGCCCTTATGTTTTGTCTTATTTGTAAGTTTTGGATAATTTTTCATTACATAAGTTTTTTAATACACATTTTTATATAAATTTTATATTTTTAATATAAACCTTATGTGTATTTCTCCTGTTAGTCTTTTCCCTGTTTTGGAGTGTGTTAGTATTTTTCAAATAGTAAACAGTGGATATAAGAGAGAAAACATAAATCTCTCAAAACTTCTTTTGTTACTGGTTGATAAGTCTAATTTCAGGGTGAAAGTGGTTAGAGTGGAGGAAAAAGAGGTAAAGTGAGAGAAGACTTTAAACGTTTTGGATAAAATGAACTTTGAGGATTACATTAGGGTTTTAATTTATCCATTTTATTATGGTTCATTATCAGAAATAATGGATACTTCTAAGTTTCTTGTCAGTGGAGAATCCATTGGACCCAAAATGTGGAAATTATATAGTACTCATATCTAATAATAAGGAAAAGGGACAGTGGAATCAATAAATATTTAATAACAGTGATGACAGATGCCTGGCTCTGGTTAAGATCTCCTTTTAAGTGTTGAGGCATATGGTAATTTTGCTGTCCCAACTACGTCATGCTACTACTAACAAGGTCAAGAAGGCAACCCTTATGGAATTTGCTAACCTAAGAGTTCTTACCAGAAACTGAAAGTTTCCTGGATCCATAGTCATATATCAGGGTGTCCATATTTAGGTTAGGAACAAGGAGTATTCATTCAATATAAAGAAAATCCTGTCTTAAACATGTATTGCCAATTTTTTGTTTGTTTTTTTGCTTCTGGTGGGACACATATAGAAAGTTTTTTCTGACTTAAAAAAAAATCAGACCCTCTAATCTTTTATCACTTTTCTCCTCTGTACCTTTTCTCTCCCTCTTCCTAAGCATCTAATATTTAATCTCATCCTTCTACAATTTCTTCTTTGAATTATTAATGCAGTTGCTCAAAGCTGTAGCAAGCATTTCATACCTACCCAAATGACTTTGGGATCTGGCTGACTTTCTTCTCTCCTTTGCCCATCATCAGTCAGTGGTCCCAGGATCTTTCAATATCTGAGCTATTGCTCCTTCAGACTCCTTAATTTCACATGGCTCCACAACTTTTTTGATTTTATGGACTTCCCTCTTTATCAGTCTTGGTCTGTAAAGTTCAGATGTTGAATCTCATCACTGCCAGGACTTACTGAACTTCTGATACCTATCAACTCAGCACTTCCCTTCTCTGACTCAATTGCTTTATTGTTTTCTCCCAAGTTCACCTGTCACAACTTGCCAGACCTGCCCTCTTCTGCCACCCTTTCTAGTACTTTTCATTGTTCGGCCCCTCCCATTTGACTCAGCTTCCTTCCGGCTCAAAATGACTCCATCTAGCCTTAGATTCCAAGGTCCACCATATCAGTCTCTTCCCAGAGGTCTCTGGGCCTATGCTTAAAACACAAATGGACCCTACTGGGTCCAGCAATGAAAAAGGCCAATGGAAGAGATTTGTTCCTTTGTTAACAGGAATTTTTGGTTGCAAAAACAGAAAAATAGCCATTTGAATTGGTTTTAAAATGGGGACATTTGTTATTTCATGTAACAAAATGTCCAAAGGTAGGGCAGGCTCCAGGCGCAGTCTGCCGGAGCTCTGGCTCTGTCTTTCTGTGATTCTCTTTGTCCTGCCCTCATTAATGATTCATCCTCAGACTGGCCACAACATGCCTCCAACATTTCCAGGTGTCAGACTCAGATACAGCCATGTCCAGAGAAACAGAGGAGACATTTCTGTTCTTCAACAAATAGAGAACACCTTTTTCACAAGTTCCTGTAGAGCCTCCTTCACTCTCGTTGGCTAGAACTGGGTAACATACCCATTTCTAAACCAATCATAGACAATGAAATAGAACCACTGGGATTTACTGAGACCAAAGAGGATTTGCCTCAAGATCAGAGATGTGTGCAGGAGGGGTTAAACCTGAACAAACAGTATTAGACCTCAGCAGGCAATGAAGAAAGTGAAAGGACAGGGTAATCTGCTATACAACAGAATCTGCCATAGTGTGAAATGGTGAACACTGAGAAGACAAAATAGCCATGAAAGCTAAAACTTGAGCTTGAAGGCTGATTGTTCATTTAGCCATTAACAGTCTTGTAAACTTGTCCATGGGAAGTTCTTTTGTTAGTTTGTTTTTAGGAGAGAGGAGTTGAGGATAGGGGAGATCCTTTTCAGTTTGTGACTTCTAGAGTGTAGATTTTCATTTCATTCAGCCTACTTTCTCCGTCTACATTGAACACATCTAATCTCACCCTTCCATCTGAATAAAGCTCCTGCTTGATGAAATGAAAGTTCACATTTTAAAGCAAGTCAAGAAAAATTTAAACATAAACATTTCATGTGCCCATTGCACTTCCTCTCTCCCTTCTTGTGTGTACTGTGCATCTGCATCTCTCTCCAGTGGTAGGATGCCTGTTTTTCTTCCTCTGGCACCAGCCATGTAACTCCTTAGAAGATAACATTTTCTTTCCCAATCCTGTAAGGGGTCACTATGACCCCCTACTCACCGTGTATGTGCAGACATCTTTGGCGAACTTTATGTACAAGGCTAATATATCATTTCCCTTAAAGATAGTGATTGGTGCAGAACAGACTGGTCAGACAACCTGGGGGGATACTGGGTCACACTCAATGGAACTTCTTAGCTTAAATACTTCCTTGTGATCTTATTAGTGTTACTAGATATATTACTTATATTCTGCCTATTTTACAAGATTACTGTTTCTTGCATTACCAAATGTGTGACTGAGTCTCAGATAAAATTAATGATGATTAGGTGACCTGAAATGATTGACCAAATACATAGTCCTGTAAAATCAATGACTGTAGTAGTGTAACCTTTGATATGGGGAGAAGCAAGAGGAGGGAACCATTTCCTGGACCATAACAGACTAGTAAGACAGGTGGTCCAGAGGCTTTTGGCTACTATTAACAGGGCCCAGTCCAGGAACAACACATTGAATGGCCTATCAACAAAAGCCTCACCTGACTTGGAAATAGGCATTTTTCACACCATGGGACAAATTGGTCACAAAATGCCTCCCTAACCCTTGGTTAAAATTAAGACCGAAAGAGAAGGGATTGTAAAATAAAGAATGCTGCTCACCATCCAGTTCAAGAATTGAGTCATTAACCACTGCAGTCTCTGACCTACACTACACCTCGAATGGAATTCAGGGCAAATATCAGGATGAGGTCCTCTGTGCTCTGGGAAAACTGACAGAACTGGCCCTCAGATAGAGATTTTCATGAACTTGGATTCTTCCCATACTTAGAAAAGCACTAAAACCGTTAATTAAGATGTCTGTTCCTTGTGACCAGCTGCAACCTTCTACCGAAATGTATGCTTGATGGCATGTACCCCCTTCGCCAAAATCACATATGTACTGACTCCCCCACCTACATCTTCCCCACAGTTCTTAGAGCTCTCTGGGAGACTGTCTCCCAGGTTATAATCCTCAGTTTGGCGTGAATAAAAATTTCCACTTCTTTCTTAGTTTGACCGTTTTTTGTTAACATGCTCATCTCTCATTTTCACCCTAACTCCTCACTCTTACCCCCAGCTCTTCCTCAGTCTCACTATAATCAGCTGGCTCTGCCTGGTTCATTGAGGAGAAGACTGAAATCATGCACTTCTACCTGTACCTGGCATCGTAACTGGCCCAGAAACAGTCTTCTCTCCTACTCTTCCCTTTCTTTGAAGCCATCCCTTTTTGGACATCTTGGGGAACTTCCACAGAGTAAATACTCAGAAAGTGTCCATTGAATGAATACATTTATTCCATCTCTTCTCCAGTCTTTTTCAATCTCCACCTCTATTTGGGTTCAAAGAGGTTTTGCACATATCTTTGATCACCCTTGTTCATTAGAATAAAAGATTGATAGATGTTGATTCTATTCCATTTCCTATTTTTTGAACAGCTTTATTGAGGTATAACTTATATACCACAAAATTCACCTGTTTTTAAGTGCACAAATCAATGAATTTTAGTGAAGTCACAGAATTGTGCAAACTTTACACAGTCAAGTTTCAGTGTTTCCATCACTCCCTGAGTATCTTTCATGCCCATTTATAGTCAGTTACCATTGCTTAGTCCCAGCCCCAGGAAACCACTAATCTGCTTTCTGTCTCTATACAGTTTCCTTTTTTGGGCTATTTCATATAAATAGTTATGATATGTAGTCTGGCTCCTTTATGTGTTTTGTTGGTGAGTGGTATTCTCTTGTATGGATATTACACATTACATTTTGTTCCTCCACTCACCAATTGATTGGTGTTGGGAGTTTTTCCACTTTTAGGCTATTATTAATAACACTGTTATGAACATTCGAGTACAGGTCTTTGGGTGGACATTTGTTTTCATTTCTCTTGCATAGATTCCTAGGGGTAGAATTACTGGGTAGTATAGTAAGTTTATGTGTAACTTTTTAACAAACTGCCAAAAACATTTTCCAAAGTAGCTGTACCATTTTATATTCCCACCAGCAAAGTATGAGGGTTACAGTTTCTCTACATCCTCACTAACACTTATTATTACCTGTCTTTCTTTTACTGTAGACATTCTAGTGTGTGTGAAGTACTAGCTCATTGTAGTTTTAATTTACATTTCCCTAGTGGCTGAGATGTTGAGCATCTTTTCATTGCTTATTAACATTTGCAAGGGGGAGGGTATATAGCTCAGTGGTAAGAGTGTGTACTTAGTATGCACAAGGTCCTGAGTTCAATCCCCAGTACCTCCACTTACAAAAAAAATACATAAATAAAACCTAACACCCCCCCACTAAAATTTGCATATCTTCTTTAGTGAAATGTCTGTGCAAATGTTTTGCTCATTTAAAAACGGGTTGCTTCTCTTGTTATTGAGTTGTTAAGGGTTCTTTATATATACTGGATACAAGTCCTTTATCAGATATATGATTTGATGTTTTTTTCTCAGTCTGTGGATTGTCCTTTTATGTTCTCAATGTTGTCTTTGAAGTACAAAATTTTAAAAATTTTTATGAAGTCCAATATATATCAATTTTTTTTCTTTTATAGATCATGCTTTTGGTGTCAATTCGAAGAACTCTTTGCCTAACCCAACTGTTATGGGCTGAATATTTCTGTATTTCCAAAATTAATTTGTTGAAACCCTACTCCCCAATGTGGTATTAGGAGGTGGGACTTTTGGGACGTGATTAGGATGAAATCATAGGGGTAGGGCTCTCATGAATGGGATTAGTGCCCTTAAAGGAGTCAGGAGAGAGTTTGCTTGCTCTGCTCTGCTCTCTACCACGTGAAGATACAACTAGAAGTCCATAGTCTGCACCTTTGAAGAAGGTTCTCACCAGAAACTGACCATGCTGTCACTCCGATCTCAGACTTTCAGTCCCCAGAACCGTGAGAAATAAAATTCTGATTTTTATAGGCCATCCAGTTTATAGCATTTTGTTATAGCAGCCTGAGCTGGCTGTCTTAACCAAGGTCATGAAGATTTTCTCTTTTATTTTCTTCTAAAAGTTGTATAGTTTTAGCTTCTTCATTTAAACAAAGGAGATAGATCTGATGAACCTCTCAGGACATAATGTTTAACATGACTACTCATAGTCTTTCAACCTAGAGGGTGCTTGATACATACTTGCTTAATGGGTAAATAGGAAAAAACCCTTTAGCTCAATTCTTGGGCTGATCCAGAGTTTCATATACAATCTTTAGTCAAGAATACAGTACACTAAGAGGTCCAAAATGAATTGCATTTCTAGGCTCACGTGTGAACAAACCTTCACCCTCAATGAGCCAGAGATTCTTAGGGATTCAGCAGAAACAGAGGATAACCTAGAGCCAAATGAACTTTCAGGGCAGCTCTTGAAGTATTTAGCTTCATAGTCTGAACATACATCTCTACAATTGGATTAGAGCTAGATCAGTTCTAAAGGGGACTGGAGGGTTAGATTTATCTAACAAACTAAATGAGCTAAAATTTGGTTAGATATAGTATTAGGTAAAGAAAGACAAAGCAATGTATTTTCTTGTTTTAATGCGGAAGTCTTACTAAGTTTACAGACTGCAGAGAAAGCCAGCAGAGAATGTAGCTGAAAATGAGAAAGACAGGGGCAGAGAGAGAGCAAGAATAATTGATGAAGTCGAGTCACAAGAGAATCCAGAACCCTCTAGGGAAGCCAATTACTCTGCAGAGAGGGAATCAAGAGAAGGGGAGGGAAGAATATTCCCATTTCACTTTTATAACCTGGTATTTATCTAAAATTTTAAGGTAACAAATAGGTATTAACTTTATAATGCAAAAACTTTTAAAAGAGCCCAGCAGAATTAGCGAATTAGCTTTGACATGATACATGGAAGGAAAAACTCCATTAACTGTTCAGCTCACATGATCTCCCCCTTCTGCTCTAGACTGTGAACCTTGAAAGGAAAGGACTGGTGCACACTGCCATATCCCAGACTCTACAGCAGTACAGGCTCAGCATGCAGTAGGTGCTTGTTAATATATTACTGAAGGAATGAATGAATAAATGAAACTCTTTGGAGGCCAATCCCGCAGTATCTATTAAAATTCACAATGCACATACCTCGCAGTTCCCCTCCAGGCTTCGTTTATAGTCCTGCACACGTGCAAAATAGGGAATGTACAAGGTTTACCGTGGCCCTGTTTGTAATAGTGAAAGGGGAAAACCACCTAAGGTCAACCTTTAAAATATATCATCTATATTTATACAATGAAATACTATGTAGTTATGGAAGGATCTTTCATTCTGAAAATTCTTTTGCTACCTTTGGCAAATACACATATGAGACATGACTATCTTAATTCCTTGGTAATATCACTAGAAGAATGATCTCTTTAATGAGGCTTTTTTTCCCCAGCTCTGAACCTTCTGCTTTTTCTTTCTTTAAGAAAATTACTTTATTGCGTGTGTTAAAATATTACTGAATTCTTATAGGCAGCTTTCTAAGGGGTTTTGAAATGTTTTACCCCTATTTCTCTTACAGTGCTTCACCTCACTTTCCATGTTTGTACCTGTGTATTTATTTGTGTTGATCTGCTCAGCAGCTGTCTGTCCCTTCTGACTGTCCAGGTGACATTTTGAAAGTTCACTATTTTGCACCTAGTCTCAAAATAGTGTGTCTTGGCAAAGATGTGAAACGATGAAGATGCTCATACACGATTGGTGAGAGTGTCAGTGGACAGCATCTCTCCTTTTTATCTAATAAAGTTAAAATGTGCATCATGGGCAGTGACTCCACCTCAGATTATCAGCCCCAGAGGAATCTTAAAAGATATATTTAGCCACTGCATACATCTTAGCAGAGTCATGGCAGAGCGATACCTTTCTTAGCCCTGGGGAGCTGTGAACCTTCTGCTTTAATTTTTTTTTTATTGAAGTATTGTTAATTTACAATGTGTTAGTTTCTGGTGTACAGCAAAGTGATTCAGTTATATATATACACATATTTTCCTTTTCATATTTTTTCATTTTAGGTTATTACAAGATATTGAATATAATTTCCTGTGCTGTACTGTAGGACCTTCTTGTTTATCTATTTTATATATAGTTAGTACCTACAAATCTCTAACTCCCAGTTTATCCCTTGCTACCCTCTTCCCCACAGATTCACAGACACAGAAAACAAACTTTAATGAGGCTTCTGATGGTAAAGAGAGTAGGGATTGACAGGTAGAAAGAATGAATAGCTTTTACAGTTTTATTTAATGAGTATTAATTTCCTTGCAGGAAAAGAGGATTTCTAGCAATTAAATAATATTCTAATATGAAGAAAGATGTATCTGTACACACATAACCTTGTTTAATATAGATCTTCTCTTTGTAGATACCAATTCATGAATAGGCCTAAACTGATAGTACCTATTTCATTTATTACGGGTAGAGATTTCCCATTTTACAAACAAACCTTAGTTATAGGAAGAGGTTCAGGTTTTCAGAATGTCTTTAGTATACGTCTGCTGCTACTGGAGGGGCAGAATTCCCTTGCCATCCGTCAGGTGACACCCACTTGCAGCTGCAGGGCACTCTGCAGGAGTACTCTTCTACGCTAGATTTAAGTACAAACAGCGGGGAGGGAAATAGCTCAGTGGTAGAGCATGAGGTCCTAGGTTCAATCCCAGTACCTCCATTAAAAAAAAAAGCATATAAAGATGATGTATACGGGATAATCCCCTGGTAACTATATATGCCCTCTGTTCTTATCAAACTATAATTTGCTTATTTTTCCTCAAATAAAATTTTCTCATTCCTATCTCTTTACCAGTCTCCCCCACCATCACCACCACCACCTTTTTTTCTCCCAGTTTCTCTAATCTGGAATCCTATATAAGCTTCTATGCAAATATAACGTTTTCAAGGGTCAAAGTACTATCTTGCCCTTAAAGGACTTAGATTAAAGACTTAGGAAGATTAAAGTCTTCCCTGCCTATTCTACCCTACAGTAATCTAGGTAGGTTCTGACCTTTTTTAGTCTTTATCAAACATTTGGATCTAGTATTTTTGCTACCTAATACCACTAATTAGCTCTTCACAAACTTTTTTACCTTCCAATTAGATTGTAAGCTCCTTCAAGGCAGATTCCTATCTTCTGTTTTTCCTGTATTCCACACGCACCTACATAGTAGATGCTCTACATATCCTGGTTTTGAAAAGTAACATGGTCAACCCCAACATGACTCAACATAGTGTTCTTTACAGATTTTTCTAGAGCCAAAATATGTTCTTTGTATAAACATGGATTTTCTGCTACCCAATCTTTTTCTCTTTTTTTTAGTTTTTGGTATCAGAATTCGTCAGCTGACTCTGTGTCCCAGCCACAGGACTGCAGTTGTTCATCCTGTGGGAAATCAACTTCAATGTCATAAACAAAATTTGGATCATCCTTCTTCTTCTGATTTTTCTCAAAAAGTTCATCCATGATGCTCTTCCTTTTGGCAAGTTCCTTGTCATCTAGTTTGTTCAGGTCTTCCTCAGGATCAATGGTTGTTTCCCGCTGAATTTGTTCCATTGTTTCTGCCAAACTCTGCCCCAACAAGTAACCTCGTAAAAAACTGAATAACTTCTCTAGCTGCCTCAGGGATACTTGTTCCAGGTAGCCCTTGTGTCGCGGATTATTCTTTAGTTGTTCAGCAGCTCTGCCACAATCTAGGAGGGAGGAATAAAACTATCATACCACACACACCACCACAAACTACTGAGGCACCACAATTACTGAAAGCATTGCCAGCCATTAAAGTCAAGTAGCTATTTGGCTTTTGGGGAATGAATTATTTTGCAGAACTATTTCTTTATCTCAAGCTTTGAGTGCAGTGAGGGAAGGAGGGATATATTTTTTATTTCCTTAACTTAAAATTACTTTGAGGAGATGTTAAATGCTTTTAACTGGAGAAAAGGTATGAGAAGAAATAGTATTACAGCTTTAGATATTAGTATTGGTACTAAGAAAATATCAGGACTATAAATAAAAAACACATTTGGAGGGAGAGAAGAGAGTTAATATTATTTGAAAAATGTTATCTCATTTAATTCACACTGCAGTTCTGAAAGGTTGGGTTTATCAATTTACTTTTACAGATTAGGAAACTCATGCTCACTGAGTAATTTAGCCAAGATCATACACCTACCCTGACTGTCATGACTTGAACCTAGGCCTATTTAACTATGAAGGCCACGTCACTCCATTACCTGAGACTCTAATCGTTCTTATTAAGTGGCTCAGAGAATATTTAAGGTAGGAGGCAAGATAAAACAAGGTACCTGAAAACTTTGAAAAGTTTCGGACTGGCATGATGCGCTGGCGATTTTTCCCCTTCATTTCATTCTCATAGATTAAGATAATAGCCGGAGGCTGGAACCTAACTCCACATTTCTTGGCAGTGCACATCATTCTCACATACACTTCAGGGTAAATCAGAGGAAGTCTGATGAAAATGTGTTAGTCACACAATGACTTCCTGCTAAAGGGGAAAAAAAATTAAGTGTTGGATAAACCACATTCCCTCCTACTCTTCCTCCCCAGCAGATCTGGCTCTAGTCCAGTCTAGAGATGCATGTGCTGTCTGTCAAGCTCTGTATTTCAAGGGCTACCTTGAAAGTTCAATTTGGCCCTGGGTTATCCTTAGTCTGTAGAATCTCTGGTTCACTGAGGAGTGTAGGTTTGTTCACAAGTGAGCCTAGAAATGCAGTTCAGTTTGGATCTCTTAGTGTATTGTACTCTTAACTAAAGATTGTATATGAACCCCTGCGTCAGCCTAAGAATCAACTTACAGAATCTTTTTTATTCACCAATTAAATAAGTGTGTATAAGCTCCCTCTATGTCAAAGTACTAAGAGTTTTTTAACCTTATACATTATGTCCTGAGAGGTTCACCAGACATCTCCTTTGTACTTTCCCAATCATTTTACTCATTGAAATTTTTTGTAATTACTTATTTAATTAAAAAACTTACCTTCCCTTCTATTCTTTATGCTCCACAAGGTCAGGGAATATATTCATTGTTCACCACAATATGCCCAGCACAGTAACTGCACTGTAGCAGGCATTCCATTGTTTAAGTCAATGTATTAATATAAGACACAGTCCCTGTACATCCTCTAAGTATTGACAGTCTAGAATTCTGATCAAAAAGACAGACTCAACACAGAATCAGCCACTATATATACAAGGCAATAAAGCTTACATGGCTTTTATTCCAATTTATGTCTCATTACATGATGTTTTTCAGTTACAAGAAACAGCCATTTTGCAGGTTAATACTTTTTTACTCCCCCTTCGTTTCCCTGCTCTCAGTGCCAAAATACATTTAATTATAGGAACTGCTTTAGATGTGACTTATATTCCCGGGAAGATTTGCAAATGTCAAAGCACCTAGAGGTAAAGCAGCATAGGGATGATATCTTCATAAACACAGTTCTGTTACAGAATCACTATAAGAACATAGTTATTTAACACATGTTTATTGTAGAAAACTGGGGTGGGGTGGGGGAGGGGGAGAAGAAACATAAAATTATCACCCTTGATTCCTTCCAGTCTTTTCTCTAGTATGTTTCATCTTTTTAAACTATAGTATGTTTCTTGTATTATACATACTATTTCCTGCCTTTTAAATTTAACAACCTATGTAATTTTGTCATTAAATGTCTTTCTAAAAATGCAAATTTTTATGACTGCAAATGTTTTGTCCTGTGGATATACCACAATCTGTATTATCTACCCCTTACTGTTGAATGTGAGAATTTTTACTCTTAGGAAATGAATCATTTATTAAAAAATGCTTTTTCAAATTATTGTGCTCTGCCTCTGATCTGATGCAATGACCCCACCCCAGCCCTTCTTTGTTCTTTTCCCTCTTTTTTTTTTTTTAAACAAATATCCTTGCAGTTCACCTCATTAAAATTTGTTAACACAGTTCTTAACTGCATGCTTATACTGCTATTTTCAGTTTCAGGTAGTATCTTCTGACATTTTTCCTCTTTAGGACATCCGTCCTAGAGCCCTCTGTTCTGCTCTAATTTGCATTTAATACTCTCTAAGTTTGCTTACAGATTCAATTCATAAAGACTGAGGACACATTTACCTAGCTCTTCTTCCTACACATTTAAATTTTTCTCCGCAGGGATCAGTGACCAGCGAAATCTTGCCAAGCATCCCCACAGCACCTAAAAGTGTACGGATTTGATCATCAGGTAGACGATCCTTTCCCTACTTAAGTCAGGACACGGCTGACTAGATGGGGCTGTGGTTTCTTACCCATAGAGAAGTACAGAAAGAGCATCTTCTGCAGGCCAATGTCTAAAGCTTCCGTGAGGCGGCTGTTTCCAGCAGTGCACAGAGGAACACAACTTGACTTTGAGGCCGGGCAGAGCCTGGCGCTGCATAAAGAGGCGACAGCTACAGGCCCGCAGACGTGACTGAATGAATTCCCCGGTAGGAGGCCCGCATTGGCAAATACCTGGAAGTGGAGGTGGACACTGGGAGTTCAGCCAGCCGTATCCCAGGACAGCTTACGGAGCTCAGGGTCAGGCTGGGGGCCCAGGGACCCGTCCCCAGGGACCCGTCCCCAGAGTAACAGCCCCTGCATACGCCACGCGCTTGCGCACTCCTCGCCCCGCCCCCGACCGGGCCGGTGAGGGGCTAGGCGCTGCGGCGAAGGGGTGGGACTGTTTCCCGCGACGCCGGAACCTTTGGGGGCCGGGACTGTGGGGAGCCGGGAACGGCAGGACCGCAGGCATGCGCACAGCCATTCTTCCGTCCCGGTCGCTAACTCCGTGACAGTGCTCTCTAAGAGCGGTGTGAGGCGTGTGCAGGTTCCTCCGACCGCATTTTGTCCCCGCGCGCTCTTCTCGGGCGCGCGTTCTCTGGCGTCCTGGCTGCCCGGGCCGTGGCTTGGCTGCTCCTCTGGGGGGCAGCTGGGCTTGCCTGCTTACCAGTTACAGCCTTTGACACCTCCGGGACCCACGCCGGTAAAGGGAGGGGCGGGGCTTCGGCGGTGGGGGCGGGGTTTAGAGTCGAGGGGCTGGGGAGCAGGTCCCGGGTCCTCCCCGTCCTGCGTTTTGCGAAGGTACTTCACAGTACCTTGGCGCGCGACTCTAAACCTGTAAGGTGAGCTAGAGGAGGTTAAACACAAAGGCCACAAGCCTCCGGCCCCCATTCCCCCAGCCTTCGCAGCTTTGTGGCCGCTCCTGGTTATCTGGGGAGTCGGGCTTTGTCGTTCTGAGGCGAGACTGGCCGCACTATTACTAAAATATTGCAAAGGAAATACAGCAGTGAAGCGTTTTGGGATGCTCTTAAGATGCATGAAACTTCGGACTACCAAGGAGCTAACAAAGCCTAAGCACCCTGTGAGAACCCTAATCTAGAATACAGCGACTTTGTGGGAGTGGGAAGAGGAAGACGACTGGTTTTATTTACAAACATTTTTGATAATAGACTAGATTCGGCTGTGGTTTCTTTATGACTGTGGGCTGGGCAAGTGAGTTGATTCATTTCTTTGGGCCAGAGTCCGTGGGCTGGAGTTCTGTGCTAGATGCTGTGGATCCAACCCTCGTTGAGCTTGCAGTGTAGTAGGACAGAGGGATACGTCAGTAGTAATTAGAACAAAGTGATAATGTTTGAGAGGGAAAGGAAGGCCAGTACAAACCAGGTGAGTTTCTCCATCTGTAAAACGAGGATATTAGATTACTATCAGTGCAGTTCTGCTTTTGTGTGTTTACATATTAGCTTCTCAAATTTATTTGAGGAAAGGATTATTAGGCCAAGAAGAATTTTAAAATAGACTAATTGTTATCTGAAGAGTTCTCCAGCCCTGGCATTTTACGATTAAAAAGGGGCCAATTTCCAGAGCCATTTCAGGCCACAGTAACCAAGTAAAGTAATATTTAAGAGGAAAAATCTCGGTGAATTCAGATACAACAAATTCGTTTTAAAAATGGTACTTTTGCTTTAAAAACCATAATAATCTAGTATTTGCTATACTGTTTGTAAATTAGCCTTTCTACCATCTCAAGATGAATGGGATTTACTGTTCTCTGGTGTATATCTCAATAGAATTTAAGCCTATTAATCTGGCCTTTTTTCTAATTTAATTTATTGGTAGACATAAACCCTTACTCCCTACCTCCATTAGAATTAAACATTGAAGAAACATCTGGATTTATACAAGACATATTCTATAAGTTATTTGGGAAAAGATGACATAGGCTTTTCCAAAGCAATTAAGGATTTCTTTAAATAGCTGGGAGAGTGGAAATACCTTAGGCTTTAAAAGTTAGGCAAATCTTGCTTCTAATAACTTACTTAGTTGTATGACCTAGACAGTAACTGTTTATAAGTCAGAGTTTCCTTCTGTGTACAAATGGCATTAATTGTGTTTGTCTATTTTGATGGTTGTGAAAGTTAAAATATATGTGAAAGCCCCAAGTAGAGGATCTGTCATATAGATATTATTAACAAATGTTATTTTTTCCATACTTTTTTCCTTCCTTCCCTTGTATTTTTCAGATGTTTCCATCAACACTCATATTTTTTTTTAATCTCCTCCGGATTACGTCTAATGGACTTAACAACATAAGGCAGTATATGGTTTTCTGTGTGTTTGTTTTAATATTCTTCCCACACATTTTCAGTCTTTGAAATGAAGTAAAATTCCATTGCAAGGTGCCTGGACAGAGTTGGTGATCATTAGGAGCTGAATTTTTAACTTTAGAAGGCAAACATCAAGTAATAGTTTTAATGTCTGAATTCTGCATGAAGTCAGTATAGTCAGATTTCTGGTTATTCTAAGTTTATAAAGGAACCCTTTGAACGTTTGAAAAGCCTCCAGTTCTTGTTTTTTCTTTAAACTCTCCCAGCGTCTCCACAAGGTATAAATGTACCATCTTTTCAGTTTTCTATGTGTGGATGGTAGAATATAGAAGTTGCCAGTTTGTATCTGATACTCAGTTTCAGTGAGCTAGGATTAAAACAGATTTCCTGGCTCTTTGGCCATTCTGGTTTTCTTTGTGTCCTAGGATCACCTGAATAAAGTAATATAAATAACCATTTATATAGAGTGCTTGCTCTGTGGTATGCCCTCTTCTAAGTGCTTCTACATATATTAAATTCTCATGACAACTAGCAGAGAGATAAACTATCTTGCCCAAAGTCACACAGCTGTTAAGTGACAGACTGGGATTTGAAACTAGCCGATCTAACTCCAAAGTCAGTGTTTTTAACCCTAATGCTCTTCTAGGAGTAGATTTATGTGTAGCTCAAATTGCTTAACTTTTAAAAGTTTTTGTTTTGTTTTTGGGTTGGTTAGATTTTCCAGGTAAATAAAGCCTTTTCAAACAATTATTTTATAATTATTTAAATATTCTTTCATTGAATACTTATTTTATTTAAAAAAATCTTTTGCTTGTTATAGGCATAAGGGCCACTTGTTCTGAAATTATTTTGAGGCAAGAAGTTTTGAAAGATGGTTTCCACAGGTAAGTTTCCCATTGACTTATGCTTAAATCAGACTACTGTTTAATATAATTTAGAGCAAAAAAATAGAGCAACTGTTGAGCTGAAAAATGGATAAACTGAAAAAGTCACTTGTTTTCTTAAAGTTATAAGTGACAGATGTGTGGTTCATAGTTTGAAATACTGATTAAAATAACAGTGGAGAAAAGAAGGAGAAAACCAACATTTATTATTTATTATGCATATTTACTATGCATATATTTACATAGCTAGGGGCTATATATACAGCATTCCATTTAATCTTCACAATGGTTGTGAGATAGATGATACTTTTCTTGTATTTCCGATGAAGGAACTAGTGTTCAGAGAATTTAAATAATTTGGTATAGGGTAGGGTGGTAGAGCTCTGAATCAAATTTAGGACTATCATATCCCAAAGCCACACTCTCAAGTACTGAGATATTATACCACCCAAACTCACTATTTCTGATTTACAGGACTTGGTTCCAAAGACCAAGCTGTTTCCAAAATAGAAATTATCCTCAAAAATGAATATTTGCCAGTATTGAAGGTATTAAAAAGACTGATAAAAAGTTGTGTTAACTGTTCTATAAGAAGTTCCCAAACTTTAAAGCTTCTCAAGGTGATGACTTTGAAATTATTCTCAGATGTTTGATTTATGAGTTCTAATACATTTATTTTTTAAATCCTTTCATTTTATAAGTCACCTTAAACTAAAATAACTCACTTTCCTTCCTCTTCAAGGTTAGCCTATGTGTGAATGGCTAGGAGGTATTGTAGAAAGAACTTTGGGTTTTTTTTGTTTGTTTTTAATTTAGATCAATTTGGGCTCAAAGTGTAGCTCTATTATTTAGTATCTGTGTGGCCTTAGTCAAGTTACTTAAGTCTTTGCTACCCTTACTGGTACAATTAAACCATGATTGTATTTCTTTATTAGGGTTGTGAGGATTAAATTGGAGAATATAAGGAAAGCTCCTTAATGTAGTGCTTGTCACACAGTACATACCCAGGAAATGTTAGCTATTATTAATAATGAGATAGGTGATCAATCTGCGCAGTGCAGTTTCAAAGAGGAGATGTGACTGTAAAGTAATAAAACTGATTTGGGGAGGGAAGGCACTTCTGAAGGGAGTTTTTGACAGAGTTCCAGACACATTTTAAGCAATATCAGGGTAATTATGCCAGTTATGTAGCTTCTCTCTTTAACGTTAATTGGAATGTATTTTTAAGAGGAATGGGAGATAACTGATTCCAATAAAGAAGAAAGAAGTGCCCAAAGAGGCTTTTGTGACAACAAAAGTGGCTCAAAACTTGTCCAATTGCAAGTACTGAGGATAAAAAGCAGGACATAAAACCAAAAATGAAGAGTTGCAGAATCCACAAGAATAGCTTCACAAACTAGAAATGTCAGAGTTACTTGAGACCTTCAGAAAATGCCAACAGTAATTTTTTTTTTCAGGCTTCCTAGTTATATTTGGAGCAGGTGTAGTCTTGCTGAGAGGGTGGATGAGAAAATACTAGCATATTATAGAATGTAGAATTTGTTAGCTCCTCTTATTTCTATCTTCTTAGTCAAGAATTACTTCCACTCTCGAAAGGGCCAAGCAGTTGCGGGTAGTAGGAAACTGTGAAGTGCAGGAAAGGTAAGGGAATTGTACTAAAGGGCCTTAGTACTGTAAATGAGTTTAGAGTCTCCCCTCTCTGATGAACTATATCTCACTGCAGTAGGAGAACTTGCTTAAACGATTGCTGAACTTTTGTTGGTAATCTTTGGATAATCTGGAAGCTAGTTAGTTGATGTCGATTTTGGGCAAAATTCTGGACCGATTATTAAAAGGGTGCTTGTGAACACAGAAAAGGAATTGTTGGCCTCTAGGAATTAGCATGAATTTATTACAAGCTTATTTCTTTTATAGAGCTACTAGATAAATGAAGCAGAGAAATGCTATAGCTTTAGTATATCGGATTTTCTGCAAGACTTTTGATAAAATTTTATGTCATGTTTGTGAACAAGATGAATAATGTGAACTGGAGGGTAATACAGGTGAATAACTTCAGAAAGATGAACAAATACATCCAACATGTTCTGATTAATTGATTGTCATCTCCAAGAGATGTCCTGTCTTTTTAGAAGGGTCTCTGTCTCTGTCTGTGTTTTTTCTGATGATAAAATATTGCATGTTCATAAATACTTAGATAGTACCCAGAAGAAAAAAGATGATTGATATATTCCACTTTTGTAGAGGCAGAATGAAATGGTAGCTAAGAATTTGGGTTTTAGAGTAAAACTACAGAGTTTGAATCTTGGCTCTTGGATGATTTATTTAGTCTCTTTGTGCTTTCCTTTCCTTTCTTTTTTCTTTTTTGAAAAAGGGAAAATATTTTTGTTTACTCATATGTGTATAGAGAACTTTTGGATTTAATTGATTTCCTTATTGTGTGATTAGCTTTTACATTACTAGAAATGATATTTGGGGGCAAAAATAGACTAGAACAATGCTACAGATATATTCAAAATTCTTTCAATGAATGCAAATTATTAGGAAAATGAAATGCTATATGTAAAATTACATCAGACTACTTTAAAGAATAAAAGCTAATATATATAGATAGATAGCTGCTCTTGATATTTAATTCTTGAAATTTCTGCTGTGTTCCTGGAGCAATGAGTTCATATAAATTTATTGATTATCTGTAAACAAAAAACTATCATACGTTTATGTAAAGGCTGAAAGTGTTTCCCCATACTTTTTGAGTTGGAGGTGACAATTTTTCTATGAAGAGGGTGACATGGATATTTTAACCCCAGTGCTTTGTTTTCTTACAGGTAAAAATAGGAAGTATAATAGTACTATTTCATAGTGTTTTTTTAATCAGCTTCATTGAGTTTGGCAATTATATACACCCATGTAACCACTACCCCAATCAAAATATAGAACATTTCCATCATCTCCAAAAATACTCATACGCTAGTTGCAGTTATTCTCCTTATCCATACCCACACTCAGCCAACCAATAATCTACTTTCTATCATTCAATAGATTTTCTAGAATTTTATATAAATGAAATCGCATGGTATGTACTTCTTGATATCTGGCTCCTTTCATTCAGCATTATATCAATAAGATTCAACCATGTTTTGTGTGGCGTTAATTTGTTCTTTTTGTTGCAGAGTATTGAAATTTGTTTATTCATTCATGTATCTAAGGCATTGGAGTCATTTCTAGGCTTGGGGTTGTGATAAGTAAAACTGTAATGAACATTTGTGTACAAGTCTTTGTGTGGACATATTTTCATTAATTTTGGGTAAATATCGATAGACAGAATTTCTGGATATATGGTAGATAAATGCTGAATTTTTTAAGAAACTGCCAGACTCTTTTCCAAAGCATTCATACTGTTTCACATTCAGCATCAACATCTCATACACCAAAAATGTATGAGAGTTCTATTTCTGTCACATCCTTACCAACACATGGTATGGTTAGTCTTCTTAATTTTAGACATTCTGGTGGAGATGTAGTGGTATCTCGTAGTTTTAATTTGTATTTCCCTGATGACCGATGACATCGAGCATCTTTTCATGTGCTTATGGGCTGCTGGTGTATCTTCCTTTGTGAAGTGTCTTAGTGTTTTGTCCATTTTTAAACTGGGTTGTTTGTCATTTTATTATTGCGTTTTAAGAATTCTAATTTTGATGGAGTATAGTTTATCAATTTTTTTTTGTTTGTAGTTCATGGGTTTTGTGTCCTGTGAAAGAAATCCTTGCCTATTCCAGGATAGTGGAAATTTTCTTTTAGAAGTGTTATATGGGATATGATCCTTTTTTTTTTTTGTATGGAGGTACTGGGGATTGAACTCAGGAGCTTGTGCATGCGAAGCACATGCTCTGCCACTGAGCCATACCCACCCCCTACCCTGTGTATGGTCCATTTTGAATTAATTTTTGTGTATACTGTTAGGTAAGGGTTAAGGTTAATTTTCCATAAGGATAGCCAGTTGATCCAGCATCATTTGGTGAAAAGTCTGTTCTTTCCTCATCAAATTACTTCTACACCTTTGTTAAAAATTTGATTACCTTGTATGTGAACATCTGTTTGTATATTGTATTCAGACTGTGGCCCATGGGCCAAATCCTGCTCATTTTGTATTGCCCTTGAGCTAAAGATGATTTTTACAATTTTAAAGGTTGTTTTAAAAAAAAAGCAAAGAAAAATATTCAACAGAAACTTTATGTGGCTCACAAAGCCTCAATTATTTTACTATTAGGGCCTTCACAGAAAAAGTTTGCCAACCCCTGATCTGTATGTCCATCCATATGTCAGTAATGTACTCTTTTGATAACCGTAACTTGATATTACATCTTCAAATCACAGTCCTTCACCTTTTTTTTTTTCAAAGTTGTTTTGGTTATTCTAGATGTTTTGCATTTTCATATAACTTTTACAATCAGCTTGTAGATTTTTTCAAAAAAGCTTCAGGAAATTTTGATTGGGATTCTATTAAAGAACTTCAGAGGCAAGTTCTTTGACTCAGATTTTCGTTCTTGCAAAGGACTCCTCATTTGTGGTATCATATGCAACTAATGGCTGCCTGTACTCCTCTGTAGTACATTGCTGCTAAGATACCGTTCTTGACCAGCTGTATCACATATCCCAAATTTCACATGGCTTTAAAAAACAGCCCCAGTGGTACTCTCATGAAATTGGCTCCTCACAAAGAGAAACACTAGGTTTCATTTGCTAATAGCAGGCTCTCCCAGAAGTATTAGTTTGAACTGGCATATTTTATTTCCAGTGTTTGGCCGTTTGGATCTTGTTACTCGTTGATTAGCCATGTTCAAATTTGAAAGAAGTCCTTAATTTTAGTCTCTTAGATGAATTTCAAGGATGCAAGGGGTCAATTTTTCTCTTTCTGGAGGTGAGGAAACCTGAGACCACACATGGAAGGCTGTGAGGCTGAATCTTTCTGGCAGCAGATCCCAGGCATAGTCTGAAGAACAAGGCAGTCTGAGGCTGTGGCTTTGGTGGAGGCAGTCTCCTCCTCCTGTTGATTTCCAATTTAATTTCATGTGGTTGGAGACCATATTCTGCATGATTTCAGTTCTTTTAAACTTCTAGAGACTTCTTTTATTGCCCACCATATAGTTTTTCTTATGTACTTAAAAATGTGCTTTTGTTTGGTAGAATGTTCTATAATTCTCAGATCAAGTAAATTGAAGGTTGTTCATGCCTTCTATATCTTTCCTGATTTTCTATTTGTTCTATCCATTACTGAGAAAAGAGGATCAAAATCTTTTGTTGTAATTGTGGATTTGTCTGTTTATCCTTGTAGTTCTACCAGTTTTTGCTATTAAGTAAACTAAATGAACACTTTGAAGCTGCTTTTCAGGGCATATAGTACATTTAGAATTGCTAAATTTTCCTGATGAATTGATCCATTTATTTTTGTGTAATGTCCTTCTTTATCCCTGACAATGCTCCTTGTCCTGAAGTCTACTTTTTAAATCGTAGTATAGCTACTCCATATTTATTGTTATTAATATTTGCATATATTTTCTATCCTTTTACTTTTAACTTATCTGTGTGTTTATATTTAATGTGTTTCTTGTAGACAGCATGTAGTTAAGCGTTGCTATTTTATCCATTTTGTCAGTCCCTATATTCTATTTGGAGTCATTAGACCATTTACTTTTAATGTAAATATTGACTTGATTGGTTTGTTTTAAGTCTATCCATCTTGCTACTTTTTTTTCTGTATTTTTTTCTATTTGTTCCGTGGAATCTTTTCTCTCTTTTCTTGCCTTGCTTTGGACTAAATGGAGTATTTTTTAAGCACTTCCATTTTATCTCCATTTTTGGCTTATTAACTATACTTCTCTCTCTCTTTTTAATTGGTTACTTTTAGAGTTTGCAATTTTAACTTATCACAGTCTACCTTCATATAATATTATTCCAACCATGAATAATGTATGACTCTTATATCAGAATAGTTCATTTACTTCTCCTCCTTTTTATGCTATTCTTACCATACATTTATTAACTATGTATTTTTTACTTATGTTTAAAACCTCACCATATATTTTTTATTTTTGCTTTGAACAGTCATTTTTTTTGCATTGTTTACTTTAATTATGGTAAAATATCCATAACGTAAAATTTGCCATCTTAACCATTTTTAACTGTATACTTCAGTGGCATTAAGGACATTCACATTGTTGTGTTACCATGACCACCATCCACCCACAGAACTCTCTTCATCTTGCAAAACTGAAACACTGTACCTTTTAAACAATAACTCCTCACTCATCCCTTCCCCCAGTCCCTGGCAACCACCATTCTACTTTCTATCTCTTTGGGAATCTCCACTGAACACTGGTCTGTAGGCTTTGGTTGGTTGGAATGCAGATGTCTCCCAACCCTATGTAAAATTTCAGAATTTCTCATCTTTCAGTTCCCAGGTCATTCTTTGTCCAGTATTGTGGAGTTACACCTTACTCATACTTATCTTAGTATTCAACAAAAACTTAAGGGGACTCCAATTCAGACCTCTAGAACTCTTTCTACAAAGTTCTCTCCTCTCTGGAACTTAGTGCTGTGATTTCTAGCTGCTTAAGCCTCCCTTATCTTCTATCTCTATTTTCTCACTTAAGCAAAACCACTGTGCTTTGGACTGCCTTCCCTGCACTTGGTCCAAAATGGGCCTTCAGATAGAAAGCTGGGACAATTATACATTTAGGTTTATAATCTACTTCAAATTAATATTTGTATATACTATGATGTAGAGGTCAAAGTTTAATTTTTTCTATATAGATATACAGTTGTTTGAGTACTATTTGCTGAAAAGATGACCCTTTCCCCCATCAAATTATATTGGCACCTTTCTTTTAAAAAAGTGTGTGCCCATTTCTGGACTCTATTCCTTTCCACTGATCTTTGTTTTCACACTAATACTATTATGAAAGAGCTAATGAGTGATGTGATATAAATATTTTTTATAATCTAATTTTGAAAAGCTAATTTGAAATGTAGTATTTCTACTAATTTGAATGTAATGTTATACTATCTCATTTAACAATTGAATGAAGAGATTTACTTTAAGCATACTTGTTTTGCAGAGAACTGTTAATAAAAGTGAAATTTGGAGAGAGCATTGAGGACTTACAGACTTGCCGACTCTTACTTAGACAGTACATCCCGACAGGACTTTTTGTGGATCCTTATGAGTTGGCTTCATTACAAGAGAGAAACATAACAGAGGTACAACTGTTAGAGGATGTTTTTGAGAGAGAAGTTATCTTAGGAATGCTATAATTTGGATTAAGACAAAATAGTAGATAAGATAACATTGTAGTATTTTTTATTCATTTTTGTTTAAGTGTGTAAAAGTAATTATTCTTAGATAGGATGGGACTATTCTTTAAAAAGTAAGTGACACTTGTCATACTTGTCAGTAATAAGCCAACTAAACTGAATTAGTTAAAGCTTGTCTTTGAGAAGATTAATGATTAATACTGCTTCAACAGAAACTTTGTTAAATTGATGTATAACCCAACATGTGTATCACTTGGGTATGGGAGGAAATGAAATGAATATTGGATATCTATATACCAGATATCTTCATATTTTTTAAAGGAAACAAGGTGAAATTAAGCATTCTAAGAAAGATTATGTCCCACACCCTTTACATAAATTAATCTTTATAACAACCTTGGAAGTATTCCATTTTGTAGATAAAGATACAGGCACAAAGAATCTAAATAGTTTATCTAAGAACTTACAGGTAAATAGAAGAGCCAAGAAATGAATGAAGGATTGTCTAATTGCAAAGTTGTTGTTCTTTCTGGAAATGAATCATGCTTCTTAGTTAGTTTCTCTAACTTTGATAAGAATCATCTGGGAACACTTTTTGTACAGATCATTGTCTTCTTGAGAGAGCTTAACTCAGCAGGTCATATTGGACCCAAAAATCTGTTAATGACTCAGTGATTCCTATAAAGAAATTTTGGGAAACATGGTCTTAGTTCATAATTCTATATATGAATTTTAAAAAGGCAAAATGGATACACTTGGAGTCCATGATGGCAGTTTATTTCTAATTGTGGTTTAGGCCAGTTTCTTCACCTGTTTTATTTGTTCACATTTCGTTTTGACTAGGTAATTACATTCTCATGGTTGAAAATTCAGGAGGTATAAAAAGGTATACAATGATAAGCTTTCACCTATTTTAACTCCCAGTCACCAAGTTTCTTTCTGTGTTTTGTTTTTTTGTGTGTACATATGACAGTTTAGATACATATGTTCACATATATAGAGTTTAGATACGTTTACACATGTGGGAAGATGCCATTGCTTTTTTTTCTCATTTGTTTCTTTTTTTCACTGAGCCATGAATTCAGAATGAGGGTTTTTAATTTTTAAATAATATGTTTCAAATTTGGCTTGTAGTGACATGGATTAGAAACATACTTAAACCTACTTAATAAAATTGCTTACCATGTTTTAATAAAATTGAATTTTTTTGCATTATGAGTACCCAAAAAGAGGTCATATACTCACACCTTTGACTGGGATGAGGTAAGGATATATGCAGGTAGATTGTAACAAAAAAATAGAGTGGGTAAAGGGTATGACTATAGATTGATTGACAAGTTTATCTTGATTTTCTGCTTCCTAATTGTCTAATCCCTAATTATAATCTCTGAAGTACATTTACTCTTTCATTTTGGAAGTTTCTAGAAAAGTAGGTGTCTCATTTGTATAACTGGAAGTTGATTGCTTA
This sequence comes from Camelus ferus, assembly GCF_009834535.1. Classification (NCBI taxonomy): domain Eukaryota; kingdom Metazoa; phylum Chordata; class Mammalia; order Artiodactyla; family Camelidae; genus Camelus; species Camelus ferus. The sequence continues at coordinate 61,722,080 of NC_045696.1, forward strand.
ATGTACTAGATGTTATTTCCTTCTGCCTACCTGAATTGACACTGTGGCCCAGTTCTTTCTGAGGAGAAGTGATATTCTATGGTGAGTTTAACTAGATAGAAGGGAATTTATACATAGGGAATGATTATTGGTTATGTATTTAGATTGATATCTTGACTATGTTAGATGAGATAAAATTTTTGGCTGTAGTACATATGGGTCCAAATTAAGTGGGGAGTAAGGCAGCAAAATATTTTGTAGGGAATTCGTGTTGGCTTGTGAGCAATTTGAAAATAAAAACAAGTCTTAAATAGGTTCAACATGGCACCTCAAATGAACTTCATTTCATTTTTAGGTAGGACGGATAAATTTAATCAAAATATCTCACATTCTTTGGAAACAGCATAATGTTAGGTTGAAACATATGAAATTGCTGTTTTGTAGGTCAGAATGGAAATGTGTTTGAAATCATAAGTTTCACTCAATTAAAATGTGTAGTCTAAGGATTTCTACTTTGGTCAAGTTGGAGAACAGGGACCAGATTTACTTTCCCACTTAAAACAACCAAGAAATAGACAAAATATATTAATAATGGAAAAAATAAGTGAATATCAGGCAGCGAAGGCAGTGATATCTGAGACGTGGGAAATAGATAAGGTGAACCTTTTGATTGTCCCAGCTTACTGCATGAGAGAGTTTTCAGGCTGTAATGCAGGAAGAGGGAACCTAAGCAGAGCCAGGTGGATTTCATGAGTTGAGGAGATGAAAGTGAGATTTTGGGAGGACCATGGTCTCTAGAATTCATGAGACAGTGTACCAGAGCGGGGAGAACTGCACAGAGAGAAACTTCAGAGATCCATGCAAGATTCTTCTTAAGCATGTAGTTAAGTATTGATTAATGCATGCATGTGAGCAAAGTGCTTGATGCTAGGAAAAGAACCATATGAAAAAATTAGAGGTGACAGTATCTCACACAGGCCCAGTAGTAGTGCCTGTTCCCACCAGCCAGACTAGGAAATCCGTGTAATTCACTGGGAATTGGATAGAGTCAACAGAAGAACTTTTACTCAGTAGTGGGGAATACTCAGTCCTAGACTGAACATTGCTTCAGTCCTACTTAACACATTTTAAAACCAAGAACTTCCAAAAATCAGACTGTTTGCAAGTACCTTTACTGCATTCCAAACAAAGCTCAAGAATATTTATAGGAATACAGAAATATCTAGCACCCAACAAGATGAAAATCACAATGTCTTGACTGTAATAAAAAATTAACAGGTATGCAAGGATGTGGGAAAATATAACCTGTAATGAGGAGATAAATGGACCAATCAAAACTAATCCAGACTGACCCAGATACCAAAATAAACAGGCTAAGAAAACAGTATGACTGTATTCCATATGTTCAAAAAGTTAAGTACAGAAATAGAAGATATGTAAAAGAACAATTGAACTTTTAAAGTTTAAGATACGAAGTGTGAGGTAGAAAATATTCTGGATGAAACTCGTGGCAGATAAACGCAGAAGAAAAGATCAATGAACTTGAAATCATAGCAACAGAAACTACCAAAAATGTAAAATAGATAAGATAAAAAAAGAAATGTAAGAAGTGAGTGGAGCATTAATGAGTTGTGGGACAACTTCAATTGGCCTACCATATGTATAACTGGGCTATTTCTAAGAGATAGGTGCACCCCCATGTTCATCACAGCATTATTAACAATAGCCAGGGTATGGAAACAACCTAAGTGTCCATTGATGGATGAGTAGACAAGAAAACAGAGCAGCACCATCTTTAAAGTATTGAAAGAAAAAAACCCAGAATTTAGAATTCCGTATCCAGTGAAAATACCTTTCAAAGTGAAGGTGAAATAAAAGACTTTTTCAGACATACAGGCTGAAAGAATTCATCACCATCAGACCTTCAATATAAGAAATGTTAAAAGAGGCCCTTCAGGCAGAAAGAAAATGATAATATCTCTCAATATTTGATATAAAAAGTAGACAAAATTGGTATGGATATGGAAGATTTGAACAAAACTATCATCCAACTTGACCTAATTGGCATTTATAGAACACTCCATCCAACAACAGCAGAATACACATTCTTTTACGGTGTAAATGGAACATTTACAAAAATAGATCATTCTAGGCCATAAAACAAGCCTCAATAAATTTAGAAGAATTCATGTCTTACAAAGAATATTCTCACACTACAAAGGAATTGTATTAGAAATCAAAAACAAAAAGATCTCTAGAAAAGCAATTAAATTAGAATTTAAGTTAAAAATCAAGGACAGAAAGATCTCCAGAAAAGCGTCAAACATTTGGGAACTAATTTACATACTTCTAAGTAATCCATGGATCAAAAAAGAAATAAAAAAGGAAATAAAGTATTTCAAACTGACTAAAAATGAAAACACAATATATCAAAATCGGGTACTGCTAAGGCTGTGTTTAGGGGGAAATTTGTAGTTCTAAAATGCATGTTTTAGAAACAAGAAAAGTCTCAATCAGTATTCTCAGCTAAGCCTCCATAACCTATGAAAAGAAGAGCACATGAAACCAAAGTAGAAGAATGGAAAAACGTGAAGATTGTAGCAGAAATCAATTAACTAGAAAACAGAAACACAGTAGGGAAAATCAGTGAAACCAAAAGCTGGTTTTTTAGATGAATAAAATTGATAAACCCTTAGCCAGACTGATTATAAAAAAAAAAATGTACTATTAGAATCAATACCCCAATGCTAGAAAAGTATTATATATTTCATTTTTATAAAGATTTACATTTTTAGATTATACAAGTTATTCAGACACCAATTACTATGTCTTAATTGGGGAGTGTTTTTTTTTTTTTTTTTTTTTAAGAGCTCTAGTCTATATGAGAAAGACCTGTCGAATGTTACAGATATGGTACAAAAATTTCATAGTTTAATTCATTTAACTTTGCTGTGGTAGTTTATGACATGTGTAGTTGAATATTGTCAAGAAACAGTATAGATCCTTGTCTGTTTACCAGTGCATGTTGCTTTAGGAATAATTTTTGATGCATAATTTCAATTTCTTGGTAACATTCATTGCTATTGTTTTATCATAGTAAAAATGGAATAATGAAATAATGAATTATGATTTTTGCAAATCAGCATACAATCACTGGACTTTTAGGAGTTGCATTGACAGTTTGGCACATGTTTGGAAGATTTGCCAGCAGCCAGCTATTGTCTAGACCACTTTTGATTGTCAGGTTATGATTTTCAAAACTGTTTTTCTATTGTTTTGAATCAAAGTGATACCCATACCTCCAACTATCTTGAGATTATGATCACTTGTCAATTGGTGTGGCTACTTGTACATTTTTGCCCTTCCCTATTGTAGCTAGGTTTCAAGAAATTTATAACCGAAACTCCTGAGTCATCTCTAGGATCTCAGACTGTTGTTTATGGGCTCGCTTCTGCTAGTTCTTATTTGATCTTGCTTTAAAGTAGATTTGGGTCTCTGTTGAGGTTCATTTTTAAAAATTACCCTCATTTTAAAAATTGAGGTATAATTCATAAGTCACCCTTTTGAAATGTATAATTTAGTAGTTTTTAGCATATTCATAAAGTTATACAACCATCACCACTATCTAATTCCAGAATATTCTCATCACCTGCAAAAGAAAACTCCTGTAATGCTGATTTTTGAGATTCAGATACCCAGAATAAAAATTTTTGAACCATCACCAAATAATCCTTTGACCAACAGAGCCCTTTCTGAAGGCCAAAATTCCATTTACAGCAGTCTGCCTCATTTTCATTATATCCCAATTTAAATTCATATTTTAAATATTCTCAATTTTGGGAAGTTGCCATATTTTTATTTCTATAGAAAAAATAAACAAAACAACTCAATAATTAGAGAAGCTGAAGATCATAGTACCATCATAAATTCTAAATAGCAGAATTAGGAATATACTTTATACTTAATTTTCAACTAGATAAATATTGGCTATTTTATATTATTTAACCTAATTGAATAGGGGAGTCAGTTTGATCTGGCTTTGACTCTTGGCTCCTCTACTTACTGGCTGTAGTATATTGTTTATCCACCCTGATACTTTGTTTGCTCATTTATATAATGGAGCTAAGAGTTCCTACTTGATAGTGTTCTTGTGAAAATTAAAGGAAACAATGTATATAAACCACTTAGTGAAATACCTAGCTACATAGTAAGTACTCAAAGAAAGTTATCTTTATTATTATCGGGTCATTATATACGTCCTTGTTGACAAGATAGAAAATTTGGGTTACATGTTATTTTGATTTGTTATCTAGTTGTACCCAAAGAGAATTAGTTCATTAATAAATTTCTAGCAGGAGTTCTTTAGTAAAATTCCTTACGGCTTTGCTCTTGTGAGCCTTCTGATTAACATTTTTATCCTTAGATAAAAATACAGAAGACATTCATAACATTCATAAATGTTACATATATGTTGGTTAACAGATTGGGATTTCAATTAAATCTCAACAGCCTAGAAAAAGATGGATTATAGCCAGAAAGATAAAATTTAATAGAGATAAATCTAAAGTCAGCTACTTGAAAAAATAGGATAGGGGTTACTTAAAGTTTTCTGCAAAAAGTTCCAATGAAAAATGTAGGGATGAATAGGTGGAGCACAGGGTCAGTGAAACTATTCTGTATGATGCTGTAATGGTGGATACATATCATTTTACATTTGTCAAAATCCATAGAATGTACAACATGAAGAGTGAACCTTAACTTAAGCTTGGACTTTAGTTAGTAATGTATCAACATTGGCTTATCAATTGTAACAAATGTAGGACACTGATGTTAATGATAGAGAAAAATATGAGAGGTGTGTGGGGGTGTCTGTGGGAATGCTGTGTATTCTGCTCAGTTTTTCTGTAAACCTAAAACAGCTCTAAAAAATGAAGTCTATTAATTTTTAAAAATAACATATAGTTAGAGAGATAGATATGTATCACACTGAAATGAGGCTGCTAAAAAGCGAATGCAATTTTTGCCAAAGAAGGTAATATTGCTCCTATTTTCTGAGTATTTCAAAAGGCAACTGATATGGTGAATGGTTTGGAAACCATGTCATGAGAAACTGGGAAAACTGTGAATATTTCTTTGAAGAGGAGAAAACTTCGTGGAGGCAGCATGGTGAAATAAAGAACATATTTATCGCAGATATTGTAAGCAAGGACAATTGGTGAATTGTTATGGGTCAGAGCATTAAGTTTCTACTCATAAAAAAGGAATAATTTTAACAGTACATAAAGTGAGATGACTCAAAGTAATGAACTCCTTTCCAGTCACAGAAAGTATTAAAGCAGTGGCTGGATACCTGAAAAATACCCTCAATGGCACAGTGGTTTAATTTGATCACCTCTGAGGTTCCTTATGACTCATAAGATGATATAATTCCTCGACCTTTGCCAATGAGTTCTGTTACTCTTATAATGAATATGTGAAAATACAGCACTTGGTCACTATCAAATAGGAGAATTAGGATGCTTGCTGTGGTGGGTAGAAGTTAATGCTGGTTTTTTCTCTGAGATACCTTAGGGCTTTGCATAGAGAATCTAGAGAAAACTTGTGTATGTATATTCACCATACACACACACACACACACACACGCACACACACAGATTATGTATATGTCGATATACATGTGTATATGTATGTGTATGCGTGTGTAAATTTGGTTTCATAGATAAATATGTACATATTTATACAGATATATTATGTATACACATGCACACGTTATAATTTAGGACTGATTTCTGCCACATGTGCATTTTTACTTTTGGTGTAGAATACTTACTTTAAAATGTTTTTTTACCATATTATTTTTTAAAAGAATCATTTACCATTTTTTCCATTAACTTTTTATACCCAGTATAGAAAGAGTGCTGACCTTTGCTTTGACTTCCTGACCACAATGCTCTATCTTATTCACTACCGTCTTACTTGCTTCTCTGAAGAACAGGAAATTACCAGAAAGATACCAATCATTTTAACCTAATACTGAGTTAACTGTTTTTGTCATAGTTTTCATACTTGTTGAATAATGCTATATTATTCACAAAATTTCTTTTCTTGGTACCTGTTTTTTTACCTAAACAAAGGTTGAAAAGAAAATTACAGAGAAGTCTTTATTATGGGGAAATTTCACACTCCAGTGTGTAATTTTCTCAGTTTACTTTTGGTAAACTTTTATTAAACACAGATCACATCTTGTGTTTTCTACATAAAACTGAAGATGAAAGGGCAATGGAAATTGTTTATAAGGGGAGTGTGTTTGACATTGTTGTTCATCTGTATAGCGTTCTTCTGGTTTTATTTTTGTTTTTTAAATGTTCCTTATTCATTTCTTCTTTTGGATTAATGTTTGTTTTCCTTTTGACAGGCAATGATGGTTTCAGAAAATTTTAATATAGAGGCACCCAACTATTTGTCCAAAGAATCTGAAGTTCTCATTTATGTGAGACAAGATTCACAGTGCATTGATTGTTTCCAAGCTTTTTTGCCTGTGCACTATCGCTATCATCGGCCACATAGTAAAGATGGAGAAACCTTTATTGTGGTCAATAACCCTGAGTTATTGATGTATTGTGACCAAGGTAAGGGTTGCAAGTCTTTTTGGAGGGTTGAAAATAAAAATAAAGGTATAGTGGTAAGTCTGAAAGTCAAGGACAGTACTAACAAAATCGTATTTCTTTTTTTTTCTTTTTAACTCTGTAACATAAAGCACAGATATAGAAAAACTTTACAAATACATAGGCTAGTGAATTATTAGAAGGCAAATACTCTTGTAGCTACCACCCAGGTCAAGAAACAGGACTTTGCCAGCCACCGTAGCAGCAGCCCTGTGTGTCCTGTCCAAATCATAGCCCCCTCCCTTCCTCTAAGAGTAACCCACTCTGCTGACTTTTAATCACATCCTTATGTTTCTTTATACTTTTGTCACCAAAGTGAGCATTCTTAGACACTATAGCTTAGTCTTGCCCATTAAAAAAATTATTTCCATTAAGTGTCTTAATTTACAGGTTTCCCCTCTATCTCTTTTAAAAAAATTATCTGTTGAAGAACTTGGGTCATTTGACCTGCAGTTTGTCATTGTTGGGGTTTGGGTAATTACACTCATGCAGTTCATCTGAGTTCTTTATTACCTGGAAATTGGTAACTGGTTCCAGAGGTGTGATCAGATTCAGGTTTGATTCTTTTGGCAAGACTATAGGTGGTGCTGTCTTCTTTTATGAGTGGGTGTGTAATGTCTGGTGCGTTTCTTTTTTCAGCCATTGATCCTCATTGCCCCTTTGCTGCTTTCTGTTTTTTCATATTGATATTGTAGCATTTTAACTATTAGTGTTTTATCTCTACTTGCATGTATTTTGGGGTTTAAGGGGATACTTTATCACCTAGTTTTGTTGTAAAAGTTGTCTAATGAGTTTTTGGTTTTGTGTGTAATTGTTCTTTCTGTTTTATGTGTGGATTTAACTATATTAAAAAACTATGCTTTCACCATTTTCAGTCTTCCTAGAATCAAGACTTTAAGAAGCCCCCTTCAGATTCAGATCTTTTTGTCTCTAAATTTGGGGAAATTAAAATGTTTACAAAAGTCAATAGCACTGTTACTAAAGACTGGCAGATAGGAAGTTTTTAACTATACATTTGCTACTGTCATATATTTTATGATGAGAAAATAAAAAAGTATTCAACCATGTGGGGTTTGTTTATCTAACCTAGTTTTCTGTTTCTTTTAGTGGTAGCTTTTACTTACCCTATATAAAGTTTGGAAAAGTGCCCCATCCTGAGAGAGCAAATGGGGTTCTGGAATTGTTTGTTTTTTTGGTCTGAGAGTTCTTTACTTGGGTGTGTTTTCTCTATGGAAACTTACTGAGTTATAGGCTTAGGATCTGTTCAGTTTTCTGAGTATATATTATAGTTTTAAAAAGTTTAAATTTAAAAAAAAAAAGGTCCCTGGAGTAATGGGATTTGTTAAGAAGTCATGCTCAACTTCTGTACAGTTTTTATAACTTTATAATTTCTTAAGCATCCACTTGGAACAAGCTGTTAAAATAAAACAGCATGTGATAGATGGGTCCAAATCACGTACATTGTGTATTAAAATGTTTTGAATATTCATATCCCAACATGAGAGATGGCCTAGACTCTAGTCCAGATATAGCTTTTCTGATATGATGTTCTACCACTTTTTCTCAGAGTTTCCAATTTTGAAATGCTGGGCTCAGTCAGAAGTGACAGCTGCTTGTGCTTTGAACAGTAAGGATATCTGCCAGTGGAACAATATGAAATATAAATCAGTAAGTTAACATTTTATGTTGTTTTCGGTCATGCAGCCTCATTTAAAACTCTTTTTAATGGTATCACTTATATGTGGAATCTGAAACAAAAGACAAATAAACTTATCTGCAAAACAGAAACAGTCTCTCATAGAGGACAAACTTGTAGTTATAGGTTGGGGGAGCGTGGAGAGGGGATAAATTGGGAGCTAGAGATTTGCAGATACTAACTGATATATATAGAATAGATAAATAACAAGTTCATGCTGTATAGTGCAGGGAACTATGTTCTATATCTTATAGTAACTTATGGTGAAAAAGAATATGAAAATGAATATATGTACATCCATGTATGACAGGCATTGTGCTGTACACCAGAAATTGACACATTGTAAACTGACTATACTTCAATAAAAAAAAATATATAAACACAAAAAAACCTCTTTTTGTAATGTTTCTGCCACATTTAAGGGATTAGCGTTTTATATTCTACCATAGGAAGCTGTCTTTTGTTTGCTTTTAATGTTGTTTCTCTGTCACTAATGGCAATAGTGGTTTCGCATTTATATAGAGTCATAGAATCATTTAATTTGGGGGGTGAAGATTTAAAGTTAGTCCCATGCTTCATTGATCCAGAGCTTGAGTATAGCTGATACACTTTTTTTAAAAAACTGATTTTACTGAATAAAACTTCAATTTGTTTAGAACTTTTTATTCATTTTCAAACAACAAATTAGTTTACTTATATTACACAGAATAAGTGAAAGAAGGGAAATAAAACTCTATAAAGTTGTATCATTTCAACTGTGATGAAGTTTCTAGGCAGTTGTATTCTTATTATAATTCTAAATCTAGGCTATGTCAGGACATTTGTATAGTTTGTACCTCCCAACTTGTTTTCAGTTATTAAATAGATAAGTGTTAGTACTTCATTAACACTGGCTTTGTCTGAGAAGTCTACACTTTTCTACTTACCTTCTTTAGTTAACATGGTCTACCTCTTTCTTCTCTTCAGAGTGGTAAGTCTTTGTACAACACATTTCTTTTCTTTCCCTCTTTTTTTCTGTCCTTTTTTCCTCTTTTAAGAGCTGCCTTTTAAGTGATGCTTGTAGTATCTGAGTTTCTCTTTGTTCCTAATTCTATTTAAGGCCTGCTTTCTTTGGTTGAATGGCACAATCTGTGTCATTATTTTTACAATTTATTTTTACAAGGAGTCAAATGAGTTTGCAACAAAAGTAAAATAAATTTAAAAAGTAGCAGACAACATAACTGTTTATCAGATAAACATAAAGCAGATTTATTCATATGTACTAATGTGAATAGATAGATTTGAACTGTTTTCCTCATAGTTACTTAGAAGTCTGTCTATCAGCTAGCTCAGGAAACTACTACTGATGGTAAAGGCTTACTACAAAGCACTACTATTTTGTAGAGGAGAACCTACTTTGAACTGATAGTTGGAAAGATGTATGATTACTTTATGCAACATAGAATTGCTTTTGAGATTTCCATTGCCATAGGGTACCTGAATTTTTTTCAAACTCTAAAATACATCTGGAGAATTGCATTTGATTTTCTTATGTGAATGAAGAGTGTGATTAGTGTTTGTTCATGATTTATTGGTTTAAAAAATTGGTGGTATATGTTGCTACAAAATAAATCACCATATTAAAACATTTTAATTCAGTTCTCTTTAAGACCATGTAAATTGAAGTAAGCGGTCATAATTAAGTACTTTGATTTATTTCTTTGTTACATTTCTTGTGTGTGTACATGTATATATACATACATACACATACATACATACCAGAAAAATAGGTGACCATTACTAAGATGGTAATCTGTATACTAAGGCTCATTTTGTTTGAGATGCCATTATTTGAAAGATAGTTTCAGATGGCACTTTGTTACAGATTGTGTCAGTAACACTTTTGTGGGGGGAGGGATGTGAAAGTAGAATCCATGCATTTATAAAAAGAAACCAAAAATAAAAGTATTCCCAAGTTACCTAAATTCTAATGTTTTTAAAAATCTATTTTTAAACAATAAAATTTCCCAAAGTTTCTAATTTCTCAAAGTTTCTAAATTTCCCAGAGTTTCTAGGTCTAATTGAAACCCTTTATCTTCAAAACTGAATAGAAAATAGGAAGAAAATTGAACATAGGAAAACTTTTGCATTGCTAGTCAGTATCACAACTAATTGATGTTGTAATAACAGTAAAGGACACATTCAGTTGTGTAATTTGTGAATAACAAACTTTTAAAAAGCTGAGGAGAGAAACAGCAGAATAGGAATGAATGGATGCTTTAGTTTTATTGTTGTTTTAGGGCTTCAACTTATAGAGAATTCTGTATTCTAATATGAAACATAGTAAGAGGAAATAAATGTTTCTATTGATTACAGAAGTGACAGAATATAGTTAGAATTTTTTTTAACAGTATACTCAACTCTATGTAAGAAGCAGAAAATGTCAAAAGTAATGAGAATTTAAGAATTATTGTGGGAATTGAGTCTGATTCTGTTACATTAACTGATATACTGAATCTAAAAGAATCATTTAAACAGTAATGTTACAGGTAGTGTAGCATTGGCTGAGAGATATTTAGAAGAAAAAGTTAAATTAAAAATCAAAGAAGTAGTGGTCTCACCTTAGAACATTGATCTTAGATGTCTCTAACTTCTCTATCCATTTCTCTCCATAGGTTTATAAGAATGTGACTCTACAGGCTCCAGTGGGACTGACCATACATACCTCTTTAGTATGTTCTGTGACTCTGCTCATTACCATCTTGTGTTCTACTCTGATCCTTGTGGCTGTTTTCAAATATGGCCATTTTTCCCTCTAAGTTTTATGCAGTTAAATGCGTTCCAGAAACCTAAGTAAGACCTATTCATTTGCGACTAGAAGCGTTCTTCTAGAATTACATCATTACTTTTGTCTTTTGTCTTCATTTATGGCTAATATTATGTTTACTAGAGGAAATTCTGGATCATTCTCAACTAATTTCAAAATTCAGTGTTCTGTAGTATAGACCTTTGATAATCCTCAAGCATCAAGTGCCAACAGAGGAAACTTAATTCTGTTAAATTAATATTTATTTTGTGAGAAGTGACTTTATCTTCATTTAGGTTATAAGTGAGTACTTTAGTAGAGACAAATTATTGCTAAAAATTGAGAAAATTGTTTTGAGTAAGAATAATTTGGATGAATCAGACTTTATTTAACTGTTTATCTTAACGAGAATATTAGAGTAATTTATCCAGGATTTCAAAGAAAATCATTAAAGTAGGACAGCTAAGAAGTTATGAAAATTGGTTATTTCTTAAAGCATTTCCATTCTCCTTTTATAGTTTATAGTACTTCTTTTGAATATATGAATTGGCAAAGGGCTTATGAAATTACGTACTAAGATTTAGTTCTGATTTAATTCTGAATTTGTCAGGAACACAATTCAGATTGTCATTTTAAAGAGTATATTTTATTAAGTTGTACAGCTACAAAACTTTTTTTGTATTTTCAGGTGATTTTAAAAAAAAAAAAAGGTCTGATTGACTCTTTTTCTTTGGAAAAAATTAGAAAATAAAGTAAGTGCCATAAGCTAATTAAAAAATAAAAGGATAAGCATGTTTCAAAACAGAAACCAATGAACTGGGGTATGTTTGACACTGTTTGTTTTGTATGGCATAATGGGATATGATATACTTTATACATACTATCATTCTTAATTTCCTAAAACTTTCTGGTGTTTTTATGGGAATAAATCTTTTATAATTTGCCATGTACAGCTTGACCTAGTAAAAAGAGTTCTTTTTAAGGTGTGTTTGAGAACATTTATTTTGGAAAAGGCAAGCCAGTGCCATAAAGCATAAATATTAGAGATCTTTAAAATGATGAAAATTTCAGCCTAGTCTTGTTTCATAGCTGTTTATTGTTTTCTTATAAGAAAGAATTCCACGTTTTCCAGGCATTTTTTTTTCACAATAGGATTAAGTATAGTGGCACTGAAATAGAATTATATGCCAGTTAAAATTCAGTAACATCAACAACCTTTTGGAATATGGCTAGACTAGGTGGAGGAATACAGTACTGTTTAACCTCTGAAGAGCTTTGGGATGTGTGTGTGTGTGTGTGAGAGTGTGAGTGTGATCTTTATTTTCTTTTGTACATCAAAGCCAAGATTCATCAGTATTTAAATGTTTTCAAGTTAATATTCAAGATTGTGGCTTGGAACATGATTCAGCCATTTTCTCATTTATACAGGTGTTCAGAAGTGTAATAAAAATGTGAACGTGACTAAAGATACTTTGATATGACTTTTCTTGCCTGATAAATGTTGCAGATGACATTACTATTGGTATAACAGAACATTTCTGGTTTTGAATCTTTACATTATCTTCTTTGGATACTTAAAAAGTGAATAAGCACTTTATTTTTTAAAAACTTTAAATTTTTTAAAGTTTCATAATTCTGTGTATGGTCTTTTTTGTTTATAGCCAAGAAAATGGGTACTGTTCTCCTGGTCATTGTATTCCAGTATTTGTTCCACTTTTATGGTTTATTTTTCTCAAAGTATTCTGTAATTTTTTTGGAAAATAAAAGAGACACAGGTTACCTCAACTAAGGGTGGAGGTGGGGCAGAGATTGTTGTGTGTGTATCTCAGCCATTCTACCAGGAACTTAGATTATTCAGCCAGATCTCCTGGAGGGTGGTGCATACATGGCTTAGGAACTGGGAAGATATATTTCCACTCTAGTGATTTCAGAATATAATGAGTATAAGGATTATTCTAGTCAGGTAGTCTACTCATTTTGTGCTACTCATCTATATTTTGATGATTGATGTTAATTGACATGATATGGAGATAAAGAACTTAGGGTGAAGTGACTATCCTTTCAGGCCTGGGCTGAGAGTCAATCTGTTCAATGAGGATTTGTATTTGTTCCTTCTAGGCCCCCCAGCACCACCAGCCTGGGACATTTTCTTGACTTGAGGTTTCCTGGACAGTGTAGGTATTATAATTTGAACTTTCAAACCCACATGAGGGAAAGTGTGTGTTCATGAATTCTAAAGGGAATGTTTTTTCCCCCTCAATGCCAAGTCCAGGCTAAAACATGCAAATATCTTCATGTCTCCCTGGGCTGGTACAGGTGATTTTTATTTTTCCAGGCTGTTTTTGGAGGGTATAGCCTTTTGAGTTTTCCAGCCTTGTACAGGATTACAGTCCCAACCTCTTTTACAGGCCCAAGGCCTTGTGTTTGGTCTCTTGCCTCCTGTGCAGCCAGTAAAACCACAGATTTCTGAAATAAGTAGCTTTTCTCAGTACAAGTATGGCTTCATTGACCTGTTTACCACTCTGGTTTCTTGCTCCCTCTTTGGGTTAGTGTGGAGTTTGGAAGACTATCAGAGGTATTCCTCTTTCTTTCTTGAAAGCTTAGTTATGCCTTTGAAAGGATGTTCTTTTTTATCGAGCAGACTGTGTGTTTAAGAGCTGACAGTTTTTCAAGTTATCTAATACTGTGCCATATTGCTCCTTGAATCCTTTCTCTTGTAATCATACCAATTGAATTTTTTGCTCTACATCTATCAATAAGAACAATCTGGCTACCCAGATCTACTTCCCCTGCTGCCTCCCTAGTATCAATCATGATTACTGCCTCCCTAGTTCGTTCCCTTTAGAAAGAGGGGACAGGGAGGGGGAGAGAGGGAGAGGGAGAGGGAGAGGTTGTACACATTTCAAAACTACAGTTCCCAGCAGCCACCGCGTGGGCCCGCCCTCTGGGAGGTGGTGCCCGTCTCCGCCCAGTGGAGCTCCCGGCTTCGGCCCCGCCCCTCCCCGCTCCCTGCCGTCGCCCTCCCCTAGGGTTGTGGCCACGCGCGGCGGCGGCGGTTGTTCCGCTTCCCCTCTGGCCTGGGCCGTCGCCATTGCCGAAGGCTCTCTGCCCTCCCCTCCCGGCGCCCACGGGGCTCGGCTGCCGCTCGGCCTAGCAGTAGCAGCGGCTGCGCTCCAGCGCGGCTCCTCTTCCCGCCCCGCTTCCCCTTCCCTCCCCTCCCCGTCCCGCGTCGCGCGCTTGCTCGGGGCGGCTCCTGAGCCCGCTGGGAGCTCGGCCGGAGGCTCCTCGCTGGGGCGGGGACCTTTCCTCGCCTGGGGTAAGTGTGCAGACAGGCCGGGACGCGGGCCGTCGCTTTCCTTCCTCCTTCCTTCTCCGCGGCCTGGCCGGCGCGAGCGACCCGGGGCAGCCGACCTGGCCCGCGCAGGGCCGGGAAGCCGCCACCTGCGTGCCTCGAGCCGCAGCTCTTGGGGCGGTGGCTCATTGTCTGCGCCCGTGGGCTGTTTTCTTCTCCAGCTTTAGCCTGAAATGGGAAGCTTGCTGGGCTGGTGAGATCTAACTCTTCCTGGACCCGGCCCTGCCCTGAACCTTGTCGCGCCACAGCCTCTGCCCTCTGTTGGTCTCCCTTCCCTCACGTTTCAAACCTCCTTGTTTTCTCCATTTACCTCACTGTTCGACAAAACGTTTCGGGTTTTGTTCCTCGATTTTTCGCCTCTTACCGAGTCCCAGCCCCTCCTTGCTACCTCTCTGGTCATCCCAGTTTCATTGCTTAGGCAAGTTGTCTGGAGTCACTTTACTCTTTTCTAAACTGCAACCTGTGATCTCTTCCATATTCCTCATTAGTAGAAACGTATCGTTTCCCGAGGGTTTGAGGGCCTCCGCTTAAGAACAGAACTTTCGGATCTTCTCGTGATTCTTGTTTGATCTTCAGCCAGAAGGTGAATATTTGCTTCTTTAGGTAATTCGGGTGAAGATTGGCTTTTCACCATGTTTGACTTCCTTTAAAATAACAGACACTAAACGTTGCCGAAAATTCCTCAGTGGACTCAAACTTTTGACTAATTCTTTAAAGATAGAGTCATCCAAGAACTGAAGAGTGGGAAGTAATTGCCATTATCGTCGATTGTGGGGTTGGTATCCGTCCTTGTCTCTTATCTTTAATGGGAATACTCTGAGCAGTGTGAGCGTGATTTCTGCCCTCCTAGGTAAACAACTCCCATTGGTATAATTATCTCAACTCTGTTTTACAAGTGATTTATAGTTTTTTGTCGTCTTTTTTAACCTTTGTAAAAAAGACAATCAAAGTGGTTAGGCCTAAAATTAGACTACGACGAGCAGTGTTTTGGATCAAGGTTGTGCACGTCACGTTTTTTCCCCTGCTCTGTTTGACTCTTCCGCTCTTATAAGTAGGCAGGATATTGAAATGTAGAAGAATTTGCTCTGGGGGTTTTGTTTTCTTGGGGTTATTCAAAGAATAACATTAAATAAAGTTAGATTGGAATGAAGGCAGTGAGTAGTAATTTTTAAAAGCAGGTTAGAACTTGTCAACTTTGCAAGAAACTGGCATTTATAGAAAACTCATAATCACTTCTGTATATAATATATGTATGAAAAAAATATGTAAAAATGAAAAGCTTTGTTCATGTTCTCCTGTTAAAGGTGTTAATTTAAGGCAGCTCCTTCATCCTTGGCTTTTATTTTTATTCATTTATTTATCGAAAGTATAGTCAATTACAATGTGTCAATTTCTGGTATACAACACAATGTCCCAGTCATACATATACATACATATATTCATTTTCATATTCTTTTTCATTAAAGGTTATTGCAAGATGTTGAATCTAGTTCCCTATGCTATACAGAATAAATCTGGTTTTTAAAATCTATTTTTACATCCTTGGCTTTTAAATCTGGTTATTAATTAGCCAAGAACACTGACTTACATTTTGAAAAATGAACCTTAAAATGTTTCTGACCTGTAATATATATGGGTCTTAAACCCACTTTTTAGGTTTTGGTGAAAGAGTTTGACCTAAATTCAGTGAATTTTATATTTTCACTAAATAGTTTATCGTTACCTAAATGACTTAGTACTGAGCTTCAATACCGTCATTTTTGTAGTGTGAGTTGTCCTTAATTCAGTGAGATGTCTACTTTGCCTAAGGGGTTAAGGTATAGAAATGCTTGAGTGTGAAACTAAGTCTGTTGATGTCAGCTTCTCTGCCAGTTCTTTCTATAAGCAGATACTTTTATTGAGGAAAAGTTCTAGGTGTTCTGCTTCCCTTAGGGCCTTAATTCCTGGTTTACAGTTATTCAAAGAGAGAATTATTCTTCTGGACTTTGTGACATTAAATACTAACCTTGCAAACCCAAATTCATAAAGTAAGTTTGTAGTTGAGTCTATCTACTAAACAAATGAATAGAGGTTCCTATGATTCTCTATCTTTAGATAGGCAGGTTTCCAAGTAGACATGGTTAACAGTGGCTGTATATATCTTTTCAGTTGTAGTTTTTTAAAGAGAAAACTTAGAACTTGCTCAGGTAGCTAAGGATTAAACATTCTTTTTAAAAGAGAGACCTTGTTCAAATAGCTAGGGATGAAATAAGTAGGTATTGTTAAATACTTCCTATGTTTAATCTGTCAATATTGATTATTCTGATATTTGAGTATAACATTTCTCTTGGCTTTTTAAATTTTCCACCTTTGAATAAAATGTGAAACTTCACCTTGTTCAAGTCTTTAAGGCTTTGGCGTTCTGATCAGTTTTCAAAAGCCCTTCCAGTTATTTAGAGGGCTAATTCCAGACTAGTCAGAGGGAGGGTATTAAGTTACTTGCAAATCTGAGTTGTCCTTTATATCCTTCTTGTACCTTGGTAGAAGCAGAAAGAGATGGAACAAAATAGCCCCTGTTGCCTTGAAGAAATACGTATTGTTTTCCTCTGTGATCAGAATTGAGTTTCACTACTTCTTCATTTTAGGATCACTAACCTGAATATGATAGTCAGTCTGGACATTCATGCTGGATTTCAGACGTCTAGCCTATTATCTCTGGGGTACATTAGTACTTATCATTCCATGTATCACAAGTGGTTAGGAGCTGAAGACCTGGGTTTGAATCCTGCCTCTTCTGCTTCACCCTGGGCAAGATACGCATTCTTCTCAAGACTTGTTTTTTTCATCTGTAAAATGAGAATTAATAATAATAACAATATAATACAAATTTCATAGGGGTATTTAGAGCAAATGAAATAATGCAGCACAAGTACTTAGCAAATTCAGTGTCCACATGCTTAATAAGTGTTAGTTAATATTCCATTCTAAAATAGGTTTTATATTTAATTGCTTCTACAGCAGATGTTATACTTCCAAACTTAGACTGCTTTCTGAAAGTGGTTGGAATTTCAGAGCCAATTTTCAGGGACCATAATTGTTAAATTAAAATTTACTTTTCAGGGAAGAAAAAATAGTTTCACCACTGAAAGAAAATACAGGTTTTTTTGAATACACATTTCTCAGATTTTAAAATATGCATACTTCTCATAGAAAATTTAGAAAGTAGTGACAGTTATTAAGAAACAGGACAAAAATTACTGTACAAAAATCACTCAGCCCCAAAGATAACCATCATAACTAGAATAGAAGTGTGTTTTTCCTTATTTTTAAATTACATTCCAAAAGCAGTCAGTACATGCTTATTACAAAAGAGTCTAGCAAGTCAGTTATATAGAGTGAAAAGTGAAAATTACTTTCCTTACCTTCTAGTCGCTTTCCTTACAGATATCCACTGTTAACAATTTTGTTTTCTCTATGCAATTAGAAATGAGCACTGTGTGGGTGTAGTTTTACCTTTTTTTTTTTTAATGAAAAAAATCTAATTATAAATTTTTTTCCATCTCAGTATGTATAGTTCTGCTTCATCTTTTTCATGGTTGTACTTTACTTAATTATTCATGGTTGTTATTTCCACTTTTGAGCAACTAAAACTGGAGCTTTAATGAAGTTTCTTATACCTTTGTGCCCATGCATATGTATACAAGTATTTCCATAAAAAGGATTTTTAAGTGTATATTTTAAGTGTTTTTTTTTAATTGAAATATAGTCAGTTACAGTGTGTCAGTTTCTGGTGTACAGCACAGTGTCTCAGTCGTACACATAAATACATATATTCAGTTTCATATTCTTTTTCACTAAAGGTTATTACAAGATATTGAGTCTGGTTCCCTGTGCTAAACAGAAGAAATTCGGGGTTTTTTAAATTCTGTTTTTATATATAGTGGCGAACATTTGCAAATCTCAAACTCCCAGATTTATCCCTTCCCACTCCCTGGTAACCATAAGATTGTTTACTATGTCTGCGAGTCTGTTTCTGTTTTGTAGATGAGTTCATTAGGTTCTCTTACTAAGTTTTGATAGATGCCAAATTGCTTCCTAAAAGGCTATATTAACCTGTATTTCCTTACTGAATTGTAGAAGCTCTTTACATATAGTAGATATTAATCCTTTCCTTTCTGTTTAAGAAGATCTTTCCCATTTTACCTTTATCAAAAAAACGATCTTCTATATTTTCTTCTGGTACTTTAATTCTTGTTCTAGTTGAATCTTAAACTTCTGTTTTGTGTGTGTGTGTGTGTATGTGTGGTGGAGTAAGAGTTTTTGAAGTATGAAGTAGTTTGGCTACTGAAATAAAATATAGGTATAAAAATATTGCAGGAGTTTGAGGTTTGTTTGAAAATCAGTCACATTATAGAGATTCAGAGAGGAATATTTTCATGGTTTTATTGTAAGCAGCACACCTGTAAATGGGGGAGAAATACCCCTTGTTGGCCCCTATTTCTTGTCATCTACCTAATTCATCCTCATCCTTCAAATTTCAGCTTTTGAGTATAGCTTTGGGAGTCTTTTTTGATCTCCACTATGACTCAGGTATTCTTACTGCTCTTATATATTTTCTTAACATGTTGATCCATAATCTCTATTTGCAGTGTGCTGAAAGAATGAGTTATTCATCTGGAAATGAGAATTATTTCTCAATTTTTGTCAGTTGAAACTAATCAAAAGGGAGATGAAAGGAAGAACTTAGTGATGTTGGTTAAAAGAGACACACATATATACATTTGCATACAGGGCCCTTTTAACCTGGATTACTGAGTTCTTCCTTACATCTTTCTGATCCAGCTGTTCTGTTACCTTGCAGGTAATATTTTTTCATGGGAATATTTAATAGGTTCTGGAAAAATAGAAGGTTTTATTTTGATCTTGCATTTATTTTGTAAGACTAAGGTGTATTTTAAGGTATAATCTCAGGTTTAAAAAATTAATTCCTGCATTAGTTTTGAGATTATTTAGTAATTTATAGGCTTATGAAGCAAAATTTTTATATAATAAACACATGAATTTCAAGAATTGAGGTAAAACTTTTAGACACAATTTCAGTTACTATAAAGAGCAAATTACTAAAGGATAAAAAGTCACAATGGCAGATATAATAGTAGAAATATAGCCAGATGTTTAAGTATTTCTGTTGTAAATTCTTCCTGAACTTTTTTCACTTTCCTGATTAAATATTTGAAAAGAATGAAGTTTAAAAAAAAACCTTATTTCAGTACCTATGAGTAACTACGGTTAGTATTTTGATATGTTTCTTTGTGTATGTACATACTTTACCCTTCTAAAATTGGAATCATGTTCTATATAATTTGCTATCTTGCTTTTTTTTTTTACTTAGCATTAAGTCTTGAAAGTTTCCCTGTGTTCTCCTTAAAAATTCTTTTAAAAAATGATTTTTTAATGTTTGCCTAACATTTCATTGTACAGTTATACCTTAGTTTCACTATTTTCCTATTGGTGAATATGTAACTTATTTTCAGTATTTTATATAAATAATGCTATAGCAAATATCTTTTTATTCATTCCTGATTATTACTTTAGAATATTTTCCCAGAAGTGGAATTACTGAATGAAAGGGTATAAGCATTTAAAAGTGTTAAATTACCCTTCAGAAAGTTTTGATGTGTACCATCACTAGCATTGTGAATCTCACTTTGTTGCTATTCTCATTGAAGTAACCATCATTCTTAATGAAATTATTAATTTTGTATATTGCTAGGCAAATAAAAATACAGTTTAATTTGCATTTCTTGTTTAAATTATAACAAATTTTGTTTTTGTGAACTTGATTTTGTTCCATTGTTTCTGATAAATATACAGAAGTAACTAGAATTTTTTTTAGTAAGTTCACTTTTCTCCCCTTCTAAACTTTTTATACAATTTTAAAAGTTACTTTCCATTTACAGTTATTACAAAATATTAGCTATATTCCTCATGTTGTACAGTACGTCCTTGGGCTTATTTTACACCCAATAGTTTGTGTCTCTAGAAGTAACCAGATTTTTGTGTTCACTATTATTTTTATTGTCTTACTGCACTTCAGTAAAATTTTATTTACTTTTGTTGTCCAGGTTCATCTTCTTATCTGAAAATAATAGTAACTTTTACTTCCTTACCAATAGTTATAATATTTGTTTTTTATTTTAGGTCTTTATCACATTGGTAAGAATCTCAGAGACAGTTAAATAAGAGAAGTGATAATTGTCTTGGAATGTCTCTGGTATTTTTACAATTAAAGATGAATTCAGCTTTTAGTTTAAGAGAGAAATTCTTTATTATTTTATTCTTTTTTTTTAATTAAAAAAAGGAATGACTTCTGAATTTTATCAGATGTTTTTGTAACACTTATTTAGGGGGTGATAGGGTTTTTCTTCTTTTAACTACTGATAAGAGTATATAAATAAATTATTGCTGATAACCCAAAGGTACCCTAAGGCATATATTACGAGGAACCAAAACCTCACTCGTGTTAGTTAAGTGTACAGGATTTATTGAAAGGATAAAAGAGAATCTCATAGAAATTTAATAAGAGTATGTACTCTGTATAGTAACTTCTCTAGTTCCTTCTGTAGTCTGTTGAGAAGTCCTTACTTACTCATGAGTCAGTTTTGATAAATTTATATTTCCCAGATTCTGTTTTTTAAATTTTTCAAATTTATTATTATACTGGTGTATATGATTTTTTTTAAAGCAAATCACTTTATAATCACTTAATTCATATACAGCTTATGGTTTTCCTCCATTTCTGAGGTCCAAAGGAATTGTCCCTATTAGCAAATATGCCCTGGCTATACCAGCATTTTCCAGTGGCTTTTCTTCTTCACCATGCCATCTTAGTCCCAAGAAAAGAAAAACCAAAATGAACAGATAGGAGAAGCTGGGATTTCTACTTTCTCTCACATAGTCACAGCTAACATGTGTTTTTTTTTTTATAATTAAAACCTGTTGTGTTCATTCCATCTTTTATTAGTGATTTCATTATTTTTCTTGATTTGATTTGCCAACTGTTTATGTTTGTCTACTTAGTGGTTTTCAATAAGCAGCTTTGAGATTTATTTTGTTGGTTTTCTGTTTTCTGATTTCCTAATTTCTACTTTTCTCTTAATTTTTTTCTTTCTTTTCTTCTCCTTTTTTGTTATACTTTTCTTAACTCAGTAAATTCTTTGTTCCCCACCCTTTTTTAAAAAATGAAAACACTCAGTGGCCTTAATTTGCCTCTGAGTACAGCTTTGGCTGCACTCTAAAATTTATATGAATGATATTCTTATAGTTATTGCTTTCCAAATAGTTGGTACTTCTAGTTTGATTACCTCTTTGACTTAGAAGCTTAGTATAGTTCTATTCACTCAATTTTCTTTCATTGTTAGTGACTGTGGTCTTTTAAAATATCTTTTAAATTTATTGAGTTTCTTTGTGACTTAAAGCATAATCCAATTAGCTAAATGTTCTGTGAAAACTTAAAAAGAATATTGTTTGCATGTACAGTTTTATATACACATGTATGTCTGTTAATTAAACTTTATTCAAATATTTTATTTGATTTATTATTCCTTATGAATAGTTTTTATTAACTATAAGATTTAGTTCCTATTAATTTTTTAATCTTAACCTGTCAAAGACTGAGAGGTAGCATTGTTACTGAGAAGCTTGTTCTTACACTGGGGACTTTACATTTTTGTTTCTTCTGCCTGAATCCTGTCTTCCTTTCGTATTTCACTGTTTTAAAGAGGCCTTTCCTGATCAGTCATCTAAAATAGCCTCCACCTAACCCCACTCACTATCTCACTTCTGTGTTTTTCTTTATAGCACTTCTGTCTGAAATTATTTTTTTTATTTACTAGTTACTTTATTTCTTTGCTATTATTCTGTTCAGAACTTAGAACAAGTAGGTATGCAGTAAGTACTGTGTTTACTGAGTAGAGTGTCTTTTTTAATGTCTAATGATTTTTATTTTTCTTTAATTAATAGACTTTATTTTGTACTATTTTAGATTCACAGCAAAATTGAGCAAAAAGTACAGAATTCTGATATACCCTGATTTCACTCCTCCCCCACCTTCCCCTACGGTCAACTTTCTGTGGTGTGTGGTACATTTGTTGTGATTGATGAACCAACACTGACACATCATTATCAAAGTCCATGGTTTACATTAGGGCTCACTCTTGATATTATACACCGTATGGGTGTGGACAAATGGTGGATAGTGACATGTATCCACCATCACAGTATTGTACACAATAGTTTCTCAGCCCCAAAATTCCCTGTGCTCCACTTATTCATCCCTCCCTTCTCCCTAATGCCTGGCAACCAACCGCTGGTACTTCAACTGTCTCCATAGTTTTGTCTTTTCCAGAATGCCATATAGTTGGGATTATACAGTATGTAATCTTTTAAACTTGACTTCTTTCACTTAGGAATATGTATTTGAGTTTCCTTCTTACCTTTTCATGGCTTGATATCTCATTGCTTTTTTGTGCTGAATAATATTCTATTGTTGGGATACACCATTTACCCTCTGCAGGACATCTTGGTTGCGTCCACGTTTGACACTTACGAATAAAGCTTCTATAAATATCCATGTTTGGGTTTTGTATGGACATAAGTTTTCAGCTGATTTGAGTAAATAGCAAAAAATATGGTTGCTGGGAATTTATGCTAAGAATATATTTAGTTTTGTAAGAATCTGCTAAAACTCTCTTTCAAAGTGGTTGAACCATTTTGCTTTCCCAACAGCAATGAATGAGAGTCACTCAAATCCTCATCAGCATTTGATGTTGTTAGTGTTTTGGATTTTAGCCATTCTGGTAGGAGTGTAGTGGTATCTCATTGTTTTGATTTGCAGTTCCCCAATGAAGTATGATGCTAAGAATCTCATTTCTCTTTGCCATCTGTATATCATCTTTGGTGAGGTATCTCTTCAAATCTTATGCTCATAATTTTTTTTTAATGGAGGCTAGGTACTGCACCCAGGATCCTCATGCATGCTAAGCATGAGCTCTACCATCAAACTATACCCACCTCCCCTCTTATTTTTCAATTGGGTTCTTTATTTTCCTATTGTTGAGTTTTAAGAGTTCTTTGTATATTTTGTATCTTTATATTAGATACCTCTTTTGCAAATATTTCTCTCGCCCTGTGGCTTGTCTTCTTGTTCTCTCCACTCTAATTATTTTTATCATGTTTTTGCTGCAATATTATGGATGCATGTGTAAATTCTGTACTGCTAAAGATCTACATTATACCTAATCAATAAAAATAATTGTCATATTTAATCTTGAGTCTTACATTTTACTTACCTTAGATTTATATCTGTACTATACTTTGTTCAGTAAATTTTATCCAACTTTGTCTTTACATACCATTTTTCGTTGTCTCTTAAATTACATATAGCTTATTTTTGTTTTAATCCAAAATGAATACTGAAAACATTTATGTGTATTGTCATAATTAATTTTGTTAGGAATGTTTCTGTCATTTTATTTAATGCTTTTGGGTTTTTAATGATTTATTGCTACTATTTTTACATTTTTGTAAGATATACATAATGTAAAGTTACCATCTTAACCATTTTTAAATAGAGTTGACCTTTGAACAACCCAGGTTTGAACTGCACAGGTCCACTTATATGTGGGTTTTTTCAATAGTAAATACTATAGTACTACACTACTTGAGGTTGATTGAATTCTGGGATGCAGAGCCATACATACAGAGGAACTTTGGACTTGGAGGAACCATCTATACAGAGGGCCAGACTATAAATTATACTCAGATTTTTTACTGTGTGAAGGGTTGCATCCCTAACCCCTAAGCTGTTCAGTGTCAGCTGCATACAGTTCTTTACCATTAGGTACATTTACATTGTTGTACAACCATCATCACCACCCATCTCTAGAATTTTTCATCTTCCTCAGCTGAACCTCTGCACTCATTAAACACTAACTCCCTATTCCTCCCTACTCACAAAGCGTAGTGACTGTCTCTAATCTACTTTTCTCTATTTTGCCTATTGCTAGATGATTAATATAAGTGGAATCATGCAGTATCTTGTCCTTTTGTGTCTGGCTTATTTCATGTAGCATGTTTTCAAGGTTTGTCCATGTTATAGCATGTATTAGTACTTAATTCCTTTTTTAAGGCTGAGTAATATTCCATACTATACACATTTTGTTTATCCTGCTATCTGTCTGTTTTCTGTTTTAAAGCTCACTTATCTATAATTTAAATGTGTTTAACTGTAAATCTAAAATTTAAAAAAAATTTGATTTGTCAGTTAAAAAAGACAATCATACTTTGACTTCCCCTATGTTTGAAGACTGGCTTATTCTCTTCACTCATCCTCACTTTAGTCCTTGTCATTTTCTCAATCTTACATTTAAATTGATTAATCACGTGTGTCAGCTAACGTACATTTTCAGCTAATATATTTAGTAGGAGTAACTAGAAGGCATATTTAATAATTATTAGGTCACTAATAGTCTCAGAAATTCTGTAGATATATTGTGTCATCTTGTAGCAGTCATTTTGTTTCGGAGCATCCTGTGCCTGATGGTGGTAGGAATTTTCCCTTTTCTTGAAATATTTTGACAGACTGTGTCTTGTCCATGTTAATTAATGTTGCCTGGTACACTGACTCCTTATGATCTTCACACTTGGGGTTTTTTTCATTTCCAAAAATATTTTTGTTTATTTTTAGTTGTTTTCTTCCTACAGAATGCTTGTAATAATTAGATTGGCTTATGATTTCTGTCTTTTGTATGAGCTTCTCAAATGTTTGTCCTTATCGCTCATTTGATTTTCCTTTATCACCTTCAGTGTAGGCTTTACTTCTGCCATTGAAATTTTAGTGTCTTTGCATCCTTTAAAAATTTACTCCACGCCTAGGAAACTAGTAAAGAGACCAGAGATAGAAAGAAACCAATTTCCTAGAAATTTGTATGTTTTGCATCCTACTGGCTGTGAACTCCAGAAAAAGTGTCAACCCTGAGGTATAGAGTTTATTATCTTTCTTTCTACCTCATTATTTTTTTCCCAGTATTTTTAATCAGTATATCAAAATAATTTTAAAATGTTAAAAATTATTGACAATATTGTCAAGAAAAGTAAAAGTAGCTACTAGTAGGATATAAATATATGGCAGTTTCCATTTTATGAAAGGAAAAAAAGAAACAAGAAAAATCATCAGTTCACCAAATGTAAAGAAAGGAACCAAGAAAGCATAATAACCATAAAGCATTAAATAACCAGAAGAAAGCTTGATACGTGTATAACAACAAATGTAAACAGGTTGACTTTATCTATTAAAAAACAAAAACAGTAAAAAGAAATTTTTTTTTTTACTTCACTCCCTTTTCTTCTTAAATTACTCTCATTTCATCTTGGTCTTTTCTCTCCATGTATGCCTGTTTTAGGGAGTTTGCCAAACAGTGTTTGGAAGTTAATTCTGTGTTCTTGAAGCAATTCACCTTCGAAGTTAGACTTTGCTTCCATGTGAAGGTAATTTTCTCTCTTCCCTATGCTGCATTATTTTTTTGTTGGGATCTATGCTTGATTTTTTTCTGCTTATTCATCTTTAAATGGTAACTGTTATCTGTTATCTAATATGCATTTGTGAGGAACGTTTCTGGGATTGATTGCCCTTGCCTCTACAGTTGATTGGGATTCTGGTTGAAACCTTTTCTTCTAAATACCCAGCTCCTAGCCTGAGTTCCAGTGATTAATTGGCATTCATCTAAAAAGACAGTTCTAGACTAGGATGATGGGATCTTACCCTACCCTGGTTTCTAGCATGTGCTGCTGTTAGGGCACTTCCTGATTCTAACCTTGTACCCACAACACAGCAGTTGGCTTGTATGACTACACCTCCCAGGAAGTCACGTGCCAGTCCAGGTTTTGCTGCCCTTTCACAGCTTCACCTGCATCTTATGTATGCACAGGCATATGGAAAGACACTTGCTTGTTCTCTGGAACTTACCTGGTAGTCTTCTATGTACCAAGAGGGTAGTCTGTATGTACAAAGAGCAGAAAAGAAGATAAGGAGCTCTAGCTGCCACAGATCTGCCTCTATATAGCAAGAAATCAGTTACCGAGGATAACTGACTAGCTTGTTTCTTTGAGGCGGACTTTGGGTCTCCAAATAAAAGGATGGCTAGCAGAGAGGGACAAGCTATCTTTATATCTTCTTTTAGGTAGATGGTTGAACTTTCTTGTATGAAGCAGATAAGAATGGTGGGAATCTTTTCTCTTGAGTGACCTTGTAGCTAATGGAAAGCCTTCAGAGATTTGATAAAATTGTCTTCATGGAAATTTGGGATAGATTACATGGTGACTTCTGATTTGATACTATTTTTTACTAGAATAAACGGGTTCCAGTTTTTGTTTAACCTATGTCACCACCTAAGGAATCAAGTAATCAGTCTGCAGTTGACCTTCATTTTTCATTGTAAAGCCTTAGGTTGATTTACACTTTGATTGTAGGAAGATGGTGCCCTGTTTCAGTTTGCATCTTTTTGATGTCTAGTTGAACAGTTTTCATATACGTACAGTCCCCCTACTTATGATTTTTTTTGACTTTACTAGGGTGCAAAAGTGATATGCATTTAGTAGAAACCATACTTTGAATTTTGACCTTTTCCTGGACTAGCTATACAGGGTTCCATAGTCTGGTGGTGCTGGACACAGGTAGCAAGCTGCAGCTCCCAGTCAAGCCACACGATCACAAGGGTATAACCAATACACTTAACAACTATTCTGTTTTTCACTTTAAGTACAGTATTCAGTAAATTACATGAGATATTCAGTGCTTTATTAGAAGATAGGCTTTGTGTTAGATGATTTTGCCCAACTGTCAGCAAATGTGTTTTGAGCATGTTTAAGGTATGCTAGGCTAAGCTATGATGTTCTTTGATAGGTTTATGTGTATTAAATGCATTTCAATTCAAGAATATTTTTAACGTACAATGGATTTATGGGTATGTAACCCCATCTTAAGTCAAGAAAGATCTGTGTTTGTTCCCCCTCCCCTCTTTTTCATTTTGAATTGCTGTTTGGAGTTTTTGGCCAAACTTGAGAAAAGCTTGACTTCATACTGTTGAGTAGCCTTCTTCTTAACTACTTTTTTATATTTTTAATTTGTTATTGTTACTTCCCCATTCACTACCTTATAGGCAATTTTGAAGCATTTTCTGTCTCACCTCTTTACTTCTTTCATGCTTAGTCATAGTTTCACTTTTTTAGTGTAGTGATTGGGTGAAGGCTAAGGGGAAGTAAAAAAAAAAAAAAGGAATCACATTTAAATTACAAAGTTTCTTTAACATACTGCTTCCTCTGTTTATGGAGACCTTCTCTTTTTGCTTGGCAGATTCTCGTCCTTCAAAAGCCAGTTCTGATTTCTTTGCCTGATTACTCTCATATAAGTAGGAGCCTCTTTTCTATTGCATTCCACTCATCTGTATCAGCTCTTATCTCATTGCACAGTAGTTATTAGTTACTTTTTTTCCACTGATGGTGAGCTCAAAACTGAGACTAAATCTTAGTTTTTGATTTCTAGCATCTGACATATTGTAGACACAAAATAAATACTTAAATGACCTAGAAAAGACTTACTAAGAGTTTTCCTTTTTTTCCCCCCCTTCAGCCATGTCATTTCCTTGCTTCTAGATTAAAATATAAAAAACAGGTCTTTCTGGGAAGTGTGATTGTGAATATTCTGTTTTTCTTAAGCTTTTATCCTGGTTTGGATTTCTTTGTAATGACCTTGTACTACTTTTATTATGAGAATAAAAAAAACATAACCAGACCTCTCAAATATCCAGGTTCTCCCCATTGCCCAGCCCCTGCCACTTTCTGGCCCACTCAACAGTCTTATTTCCCACTACTTGCTGCTGTATGTCCTTTTGTCTCCTTCTGTCTTCTGTCTTCTGAACCAGATCATTCGTATAGTTCCCACTGCCTAGACTCCCATCTTCTGGGTAGGAAATTGTTGTAAATTGAGAAGTGCTTGTGATAGGGATTAAATATTAATGTCTTGCTGACTTTATCCTGAATATGTGGTGGTTAAAGTGAGGTTCTTGGATAAGTTTTATCAGTTGTAAGGATCAGGATAAATGGAGCATTTAATTGCCTTAGCTTTGTGGAGTGGTGACCTTAAAGAAGATAGTATGGTGAAAGTGTCTTCAAATTTTCCTGGGTCTCCCCTAGCCTAAAAGAGAAAAACAAAACAAAACAAAACTTTTCTTGACTCTGATGCCATCACGGACACACCTTTCTTTGATTGATTTATTCTTTCAACAAGTACTTATCTCCAAGACACATGAACTAGACACAGTGCTCTGCATTAGTGATATAATGGTCAACAGAATACTCACTGGATTCATGCTTCTGGAGTTTATAATGTAGTTAGGGTAGACAGATATTTAAAAAGCAAATCCAGTGTGATGAATGTTAAGACAGAATAAACTAATGAGTATCGGATGGCAGTGAGGAGGCATCAGAGGTTTCCTGAATACTTGAAGTAGGTGTTTGACAGGTGGAGGTGGTGGACAGAAAGTAGGGTGGCTGACTCAATCCCAGTTTGCCCAGGACTTTCCTGGGTTTAGCACTGAAAGTCTTGTGTCCCAGGATAACTCTCTCAGTTTCAGGAAAACTGAATGATTGATCACTGAACAGAAAATCTTCCAGAAAGGTCATGTGTGAAGGCCTGAGATGGCTAATAGTGACAAAACTTAAAGGCTGTATAGGGAAAGTCTACAGAGAGATGAGTCTGGTAAAGTAGGAGTCTGATCACGCATGGACTATGGGATGGGGCTTCATCGTAAATACTCTACTTAAAGGCTTTAAGTAGGGAACTGAAGTGATAAAGTTTAATATATTTTAAAGTTGCTCTCTGTGGTGTGAAGAATAGACTGGAAGGACTGAGAATGGATTTAGGACAGTAAATAACAATGGTTAAGTTATAAGCTACAGCCACATAGAAATTGAGGAAACTGTTTTGGGAAGCATGGATACTTTTCAGAATTAGGTTATGATAGAGGTGTGAAAGCTTGAAGCAAATGATTTTCAAAAATCGCTTTCCTCCAAGACTGCTAATTTCTTAAAAATGGAAAACCTAACATTTTTACTTCTTTCTAGATAAAAACTTTACTAGCAGAGTAAATTCAGACAGCAGTTTTTTTTTTTAAACTGTCAGCCTTTTTTTTTTTTCTCTAAATTTGAAGAACAGCAGTATAGAATGTAGGAGACATGAAGTTTGAAAGTGATTATTTTCCTGAATACGGCAAAAAATGTAACTTTAAATAGTTTTGTCAACTTCAAAGTAGTCCTGTTGAAAGACGGTGTGATTATTCCAGTGATGTGTGTGTTCTTCAGATCATTTTTTAGAGCTGTTCTCTTTGAAATACTCTAGGAGACTGCCACCTAGTCTTTAGAGTATCTTCTTCACTAGAGGCAAACCCCTCCATCTTTGCCTGTTCCTATTTCCATCTGTCCCTCTTGCCTTCTCCATCTCCATCTGCCCCATCATGGTTTCTTCCTTTTCCCTTAAATTAAAAAAAAAAAAAAGATATAATTCGTATATGATAAAACCTACCCTTTAAAAGATCTACAGTTAAGTGGGGTTTTGTCATTGTTTTTTTATTGTATTCACAGGTTGTACAACCATCACCACTGTCTAATTCCAGAATATTTGCATTACTGTATGGAGAAATCTTGCATCCAGTAACAGTCACTCATTTTACCCTAAACTGTACCCTTGCCTCAGGCAGCTAATCTATTTTCTGTCTATAAATTAGTCTATTCTGTACATATAAGCAGATTTATATAATACACATAATACACATGGTCTTTTGTGATTGGTTTCTTTCATTTAGCACAAGGTTTTCAAGGTTCATCCATATTGTAGCATGTTTGAGTACTTCATATCTTTTTATGACTGAATAACATTCCATTTTATGGATAAACCACATTTTATTTGTCCATTCATGAGTTAATGGAAATCTGGGTTGCTTTCACTTTTTGACTTCTATGAATAGTGCTTCTGTGAACGTTTGTATATAGGTTTCTGTGGGGACATATTTTCACTTATTTTGAGTTTATACATAGGAGTAGAATTGCTGAGTCATATAGTAACTCTATGTTTGACCTTTTGAGGAGCCACCAGACTGTTTTGCAAAGCAGCTGCACCATTTTGCAATCCTGCCAGCAGTGTATGGGGATTCCAGTTTCTCTACTTCCTCACTAACACTTGCAATTTTCTGTCTTTTGAGTATAGCCACCCTAATGGGTGTGAAATGTTATTTCATGTGGTTTTAATTTGCATTTCTCTGGTCACTAATGATGTTGAGTATCTTTCCATGTGCTTATTGCCCATTTGTGTATTTTCAAATCCTTTGGGAAAACATTTTATGTTCAGAATTGAGTGCCTTAGATCAGTGCTTCTTAGGAACTTTCTGTAATGGACTAATTGTAAAATATCATAAAATGGAAATGAAAGGAAAGCCAGACGTGTAAAATGTAAATGTAAGTCCCGTTTGTTGTTGTTGTTTTTAGAGTCAATAGCAAATTATTCTGTCAGATTGCTCTAAAAGTTTCTAAACACTTATTCTCAAATTTTTGTATTTCATTGAGTAACAGTAATAAATAGCCAGCCCACATAACACTCTTCCTGGGGCATTGCTTTAAATGACTAAAAGGCATTTGAAAAGTAGTTCAACTTTTCCCATTTTTAAACTCAAAGCAATTGCTTGGTTCTTGTATTTTCTCACTTCTGACTATGGCTACCAATTCTAATTTGCTGTTGAATTAATCCTACAGACAGCTGGTTTTGAGGCTTGTAAACAAGCACTTTATTACAGATTTTATACAAGCTAGTTACATTTTGTTGGGATAAGTCGGAGGGGACAGTTTTAGCAAAAGATAACAAGGCAAGTTGGGTTTGGGGCCAATGAGGGTAGCTTTCTCACCCTCTCCTAGTTTTCCTCATGAGAGATGCCCTTGGTGCTGATGATGTTCTTGTTGAAGGGGTTTCTGCTATAGGTTCAGAAGTGCTGAGGAGAAGCTTACCTTAAAGCCTCTTAGACTTCCAGCCATGACCCCCTAAAATCCCAACATCATTACCTTGTTTGTAAATAATTTCTCACTTGGCTGTAACATCCTCATTCTGAGTAATTTTTTACCTTATTGTTCACATTTATATAAAAATAAGCATTAGTCATGCTCAGCCCTTTTATTACCCTGTAGCCATGAACAGTCTGTGAGCAAGAGCAGTTCATTATCTCATGTCTTACAAGGTCTAAAAATTCTTAAGTCCACAGAACAAAACGTTATAGTCTAGGAACACTGAGGGATGTATTCCTATACTATCTGAATTACTTATGCTTTTGGTGGTGAAAATTCTTGAAAAAAGTGGGTTATTAGAACATTTTTTTTATAAAGGCCTTAAACTAATGAAGGGGTATAGAGTATTTATGAATCATTTGAAGTGTGTGGGGGTTTTTTCCAATTTTTTATTTTATTTATTTTTGGGGAAAAGCAATTAGGTTTGTTTGTTTGTTTGTTTGTTTGTTTTTAATGGAGGGACTGGGGATTGAACCCAGGACCTCGTGCATGCTAAGCATGCTCTCTGCCACTGAGCTATACCCTCCCCGCTGAAGTGTGATTTTAAACATCTGTTGGTGCCTTTGTATTAAAAAGTGTTGTGTTACACAATGTCAGATTGGTACAGAGAAGTATGAAAGGTGTTCCTTGGCAGCCAGGAATTTATAATCATGTAGAAAGAAAAAAAGTTAGAAGTCAGTTGGCTGAAATTCAAGGAAGTGTGTAAGTGTCAAATTAATGAAAGGACTGTATCACTCTGGGTCCAATCAAGAGAGAAGCCACAGTAATTTGAACATGGAAAGAATTATTAACTAACAGGAGAATGGAGTAATGAGGGATTAGCTAGTAATAAGTAAATAGAATTCTAAAGAACATAAGAATAACAGAAATAAGGAGCAGCTGCTACCCCTAGCACAGCACCTAGGGAAGAGCCCTCCTCCCCCCCAGAAGGTGGAGGTTCAGCCTTGCTGGAGAGAGCATAGCTGTGGCTCATCGAATGGCAGAGAAGCTGAAGTGGTGCT
Organism: Camelus ferus; assembly: GCF_009834535.1. Lineage (NCBI taxonomy): Eukaryota > Metazoa > Chordata > Mammalia > Artiodactyla > Camelidae > Camelus > Camelus ferus. The sequence goes on from NC_045696.1 coordinate 61,754,700, forward strand.
GTGTTGGTGGAATGTGCTGGACATCTGCTCTTTAGGGTGCTAGGGAAGCTGCTCATGGGGAGGTGTTAACTGCACTGCAAACCTCCTAAGAAGGAAGCGTGAGGAAGCTGCTGGCTGCTGGGTATGCTACTGGCCACCTTGCCATATAGGAGCCTGATAAGCAAGCACACCAGATCCAGGAAGCAAAACTTTTCTCCTGCAGTATCTCTCCTGCGCCCTCTACTGATAAAGCTCAACACCATGCCAGATGGCCATGGAAAAATACCTAAAGATCCCAGATCATTTTCAGAGTAGACAAAAAGGATGAATTTGGAATTGAGAGACACTGTATCAGTAATCAGCATGGGAGTGGCATTAGTGCTGTTGGAGTTCAGAGGAGTAGAGATCATGTGACAGTTAAGGAAGAAGTACTATTTGAAAGAGCTCTTGTAGCATGAGTAGAGTTTTTTTTAAGTTGAAAGTGACATTGTTTTTTCCTCATTGCAAGAACAGTACATACTCATTTCTAAAAATCAGAATATAGACAAGTATTTTTTGTCTGTAGTCTATGAAGAAGGGGAAAGCACTCAGCTCTCTTACCCATAAAGAGAACCAGTGTTAAGTGCTTGATAAAATATGGCTAGGTAGTGGATATAGTAGGGAAGAAAAGCTTTCTATGATGGTGCTTGGTGCTGCTTTTGTATCTTTGTTTACAGGGGATAAAATTGGCTTTGAGATATAATAATGCCAAATTATATAAACTAACATTTTGAGGAACTTTCTATATTTGGTGTTTATGTGAGATTTATTTATGTAACTTCTTTAAGAAGTTTTCAAATAGACAATCACTAGACAACACTTTCTTGCTCTTTAAGTGACTATTAGGAAGAAGGGATTTTTTGTTGTAATCACACTGAATGTTGTGTCTTAGAAGTCCATTGTGCTTTTCTCTCCTCTTTGCTCAAAGATTGTCATGTGAATGCTCATCTTTGGAACAGGGTTCTAGCAGATTTAATCTGAGAAGACAAATTGAAAACTGAATCTTGCCCTCACTGAGATATGGGGATTAATCCCCCCCCAGATAGCAAAGACTGTAAGATTCTCATGAAAGAGAAAGACTTTATATCACTATTTATTAACATTTGTACTTTAAAAGTTAGAAAGTAATTCTAGAGAATGAAAACAAAGTTCCTGTGTATTATTAACAACCAGCTCATGAGTGATTAGAATATATAATGTTAGGCCTGTTTTCAGAAAAATATGCTACTAAATTCAGACTAGTTCGTGTTGACTTAGTCTTTTAACCAAGTTGGTATAAAAGTGAACTGTTTGCTTTCCTATTTTTCATAAAATTAAGAAAATATTAAAGCTCTAGTATAAGTTTAGTTTTTAAACCTTTCAGTTACAATATTTGACTTAGAAATATGTGACTTAAAAATAACCACTTGTCCTCTGTGAGCAGTTGAATAGAAAGATTTAGAACTGTCCAGTTTGAACTTGTTGCAGTGATAGATATGTTCTGTATCTGTGGTATCCAGTATGGCTAGTGTGACTAAGAAACAATTTTGTTTTTATTTCATTTAAATTTAAATAGCCATATATGGCTAGTATGGCCCTCTCATATTGGTTAGCACAGATTACAGAATGGTGTGTTCACAGGGGAAAAAATTTTAAAGGCAAATAATTTGAAGATGATTTTAAGAGCAAATTCCCATCGGTGAAAAGTAAGAAGCAGAAATTAGCAGAGCCTAGCCAAAGCATAGTGTTGGGTAGAGTGCTGACCTCAGTATGAGGATTAGCCTTTAACTTGTATACCAAGATGTGCAAGTTAAAAAATCCCATAGGAGCCTAGAGGGTAAAATAAACTAACTCTGTTCTCTACCTGGCAACCACTTGTTCATCTTTCAAGGGCATCTCTAAAAAAATCTGTGCTCACTTCTGTATCACCCAAGGTACTGCTCCCTGTTTCCTTAGAAAATGGGAACAAAGCTTCCCTGTAATCCCAGCTCTCATTTTGTTTCTCAAAAAAACTTCGCATATAGCTAGATTAATGAATAGAACAAGGCCAAATGTATTAAAGAGTATTTTGATGCAAAGAACAAACATGGGATCCTAGGTGACCATCTGTAAGAGCCTTACAGTAAGAAAAATGGACCAATAGAGATGATTTATTTTAAAATAAAATATGTAAGTTTCATTGAAAAAAATTCCCTTTCAGGGTTGGCCTGTCTACATAACAGCACGTCATTTTCCTCATTTGGGACTTTGATTAGAATTGCTTTGACTACACACCAGAAATTGACACACAACATTATAAACTGACCATACTTCAATAAAATATATATATATATATATATATATATGTATATGTAGTTTAAAAAAAGAATTGCTTTGAATCTATAGATTAGTTTGAGGAAATTTGGCATTTGTAGATTTTTGAGTCTTCAAATTCATGAACATTAGTATCTCTCCATTTATTTAGGTCTTTTTAATGTTTTTCAGTATATTTTTCCCTGATGTAAAGATTCTAGTCCATAGTTCTCGAACTGCCATAGCATCCTGGAGTACCCCATTGAGCTCAAAGGCACCATGGGACATTTTAAATTTTAAAGAGAAACAGTGGCATAGATGGAATTAGTGGACATCTGTTAGACACCATGTGGACTTCTAGCTCTAGGAAGTTCCACAGTTTCAGCATTAGGTTGTGATACATTTGATAAAATCTGTCTTTGTGAAGTGATTGCTGAAATTAGAAGTATGGAAATCAATGTGGAATAGGAAATGAGGGTGGGTGGGGTCTGAAGTTTCAGAGACTGCAGTACCCATCAGGTACATGTTTCCCTATGTACGTGATTAAGAAAGAAATAGAAAAGGTTTGGTTTTTCTTCCAGTTGATGGGTATTGCTTTTTCAAATAGTTACTGAGTTTTTAGGATATGAATACTAATGAAGTTGTGTGGACCTAACTGCTAAATAAATGAAACTCTTACGAATTTCTTTTGACCTAAGGCACTGAAATGATTACTGAGGCACTGTGGACTGAGCAGGTTTGGGAACTACTGTCCTAGGAACTTCAGTTTTTATGATACTATTAATGGTATCCTTTCCCGTCCCATTTCATTTTCTGTTTAGTATACAAAAATGCAGTTGAATTTTGTATGGTCCTCTTTATCCTGCAAATTTGCTAAAGTTATGTTTATCCTAATTCATCATAGTTTTGTTTGCATTTTGTAGACAGTCTTATCATTTGCAGTTAATGACACTTGTTTCTTCTAGTATAGGAGAACATTGGGAAAAAAAGAATAAATGATAATAAAAAATTGGGGTAAATTTTTTTTCAAGCACTTTTTACATCCTGCAGTTTCCCATTCCCACTCACTGTGAGAATAGTAATTCAGGTGTGAGTCCATTCTACAGGTGATTGATTTGAGGGACTAAAAATTAAAAGATAAATTATTTGGCTTTCAGTATACAACTTGATTAGTGGCAGTACTTTATTTGCCTTAACTGGCTAACATTTTTTATTTGAAAAACACATTTTGAGTTTCTGTGCACTTTGCTAGATGCTATTAGGGAATAAAAGGAGATATAAAATTAGTACCTTCTCACAATGAGTAGAGTTCAGTAGAGGAAATTGATATATTATAATAGGTAATATTAGAGGCAATGTCATAATGTAGTTGAGTACTTGCTAAATATGTAATACATATAATAATGTAGAAAGTTCACATTGTAGATGTCTCATTCCCTGAAGATGTCAGAAAGAAGAAAATGTGAATTTTCAATCACTGCCAGTTTACATTTAATTCTGTTCAGTATTTTGGCCTCTGTTTAGTTTAATTGTAAAGCTAAATAAATTTCATGTGTTGTCTGCAAAGTGAAAATCAAGGATATTCTTAGTGTGCAGTGTATTGTTAGATTAGGTCTCTGTGGTGTCTTATTGTATTATTCTACTTCTGCTGGTGATTTTATATAATTAACAAAATTCCCAAATCAAACATAGAAAGCAAGATATATTCAGAGAAGTCTGGCTTTTATTTTGGTCTCTTCCATTTTTTTCTTTCCCTTTCCCAAAAGAAGATTTAAAGAATTAATGGTTTATCCTTCCATTAAAAATAATAATAAGCATGTGTGTGTGTATATGTGTTTTTTTTCTCCCCTTAGGTAAATAATAGCATACCATAATATTTTTTTCCTTCATCTTGCATTTTCATCAGTAGTATATCCTGAGATTACTCCGGGGCAGAATATACATTGATTTCCTCCTTCATTTTTATAGCTTCATAATACTTTAGTGTGTGATGTACCATAGTTAGTTCAATCAGTCCCCTTTTTGTGGCCATTTGAGATGCTTCTGGTCTTTTGCTGTTATAGATAATGCTACAGTAACAGCCTAGTGTATATATTTACTTGTATTTTTGCCAGTGTGTCTTTGGGATAGATTCCTAGAAATGGAATATCCGGGTCTATACTTTTTAAACACTGTTTCACTGTTTTCTTACAAAGTAAAAGTCATAGATTATTTAACATATCCTCTTTTCAGGGGAAAAATTAGCATAATGCCCTAACTCAATTCCAAAAATCAATTTTGGGAGGAAAATTAATATATAATGGAAAAAATAAGAACTAAAAGAACTCTAATAAAATATGTACTTCAATTTATAAATACTTAATCACAGCAACTTGAAATGTACAAAATGATCGTAGGCCTGTATCTAATATACATGGGCTCAGCCATAGTGCAGTCTCTTGCAGGAGTGCTGCTCTGGTGATTTAACTAACATGAGTGCATTGCTTTCAGTGACACAGTGTTCCAAATGATGAGTGGATTTAGTAAAACTAAGCAAGGCAAAGATAAGCTCTTGATTTCATAGTGGTTGCATACGTGGAAAATTCAGTGTGTATTAAAACTGTAAAAAGTATCTTTTATATGTAAAATAGAACTATGCTCTAGGTTCACATAATTATATGTAAATTTTAAGAAATTATAAGCCAGTAAATAGTAAAACAACTCTTGAACGTTCAAGTAAAAATTCAGAACTGTAAGTGTCCTTAAGTGCTTTAATCATACCCTGCAAGGGTTTTTGTGTGTGTGTTAAAATATACATAATATAAAATTTATCATTTTTTAAGGTGTACAGTTCATTGGCATTAAGTACATTGGCATTAAGTTGAGCAACCATTACCATCATCAATTTCCAAAATATTTCATCATCCCAAACACAAACCCTGTACCCCTTAAACGGTAACTCCCTATTTCACAATCCCCTGCCCCAGGCCCTGGTTATCTCTATTCTATTTTCTGTCTCTATTGAATTTGACCACTCTAAATACCTTATATAAGTGAAATTCCCCTTTTGTCTGTCTTATTTCACTTAATGTTTTCATAGTTCATCCTTGTTAGAGCATGTACCAAATTTAATTTCTTAAAGCTATATAATACTCTATGGTATATATACACCACATTTTATTTATCATAATCCTGCAAGTTTTGATACATAGTTTTTTCATTCTCACTTAATTCTAAGTATCTTCTAATTTCCATTATGATATCTTTGTTTAACCATAGGTTTTTTAGAGGTGTTTTAAAATTTCCAAACTCATGGAGTTTTTTCCTAGTTACCTTTTTGTTGTTGATTTCCAACTTAATTGATTATGGTTGAGTATGTAGTGATTCCAGTCTTTTGGAAATTTTTTTTCTCTCAAAACGTCTTTATTTTGACCTTATTCTTAAAAGATAGTTTTGTTAAATCTGTGCTTTATGTTGGCAGCTTTTTCTTCCAGTACATTGAGGATATTCCAATGTCTTCTTGCTTTCATTGATGGTATCAGAAGGTAAGCTCAGAGTCCAACTGGCACTTCTGTGAAGTTTATCCCTTTTTTCTCCTTTGGCTGATATTAAGAACTCTTTGATCTTACTTTCACTATGATGTGCCTTCACTTTGATGTGCATAGATTACATTTTATCCTGCTTTTGATTTCTTTAACTTACAGATTTGTGTCCTTCATTGGTTCTAGAAATTTTCTCAGCCCTAATTTATCTAGTGAATGAGTCCTTCATTCTATCATCATCTTCTGGAACTCCACATAGTTGTATCTTAGATCATCTGGCCTACTCATCTTACTATTGTTTTATATTTTCTCTTTGTCATTCTGTGCTGCATTCTAGGTACTTCCTTCACATATATCTTCCAGTTCACTAATTCTCTCTTCTGCTGAGTCCATGCTGCTCTTTACTTCAAATATTGAGTTTTGATTTTCAGGTATTGTATTTTTTTCTTACTGAAAGTTCTGTATGGCTGTTTTTCATATTTTTTTCTGCTTTTATATTTGAGATTCTTACACATGTTCTATATCAGATTATTTCACATCTGTTTCACCAGCCTGTTTTGATTAGTTCTCAATTATGGTGCATTGTTTGTTTTCTTTCTTTCTTTTCTTTTCTTTTTTTTTTTTTTTGTAGCAGCTTTATTCATAATTGTCAAAACTTAGAAGCAACCAAGATGTCCTTCATTTTTTTTTAACTTTTTTTATTGAGTTATAATCATTTTACAATGTTGTGCATTGTTTGTTTTCTGAACTTTCCCTATGAGCTGTTCTTTTTCCTTAGAATTTGATCTTTGGTTATTTTTTGAGACCTGTGTTGAATTTGTTTTGTCCCAGGGAGGCTTTGTATTTATATTTGATTCTGTCATTCACTAGGGAATGCTACCAACGTGGCCACATTCGATAAACCTGTTTAGGAATTGGGGGGAACCTGATAGATGGGATGAATTCAGACCACAAACATGCTTTCTGTTGTTAGTATTTCTCAGAGGTTCCCTGCTGCCCTGCACCCATTGTTATTAGTGGGCTCAAAATACTTAAGGGAAAGGTTTTATTTTTCCCCTTCTGCACAGAGGTATTTATTTCTGATTTACTCTTATACAGATTATAGCTTTTAGATCCTAGCCTTATATGGGAGGGACTTCAATTTAGGCAGACCCTGGGTTTTATCACCTGTCCCCTGTGACAGCCATCAAAGTACAAGTTTAAGGTCTACAGGGTTTAGTCAAAAATCCCTCGAGAATAACTGGATTACTAAATTGCTTACTCTCTTGTTCCTGGTTTCACTTTGCTTTGCACTTTATGGAAACATCCCTTTTATCTTAACTAGCTTATCCATGCATATTTAAAGATTTGATATGCTTTCCAATCCTTTATTTATTTGTGTTCAAAGCAAAATTTTTTATTTTCCTTTATTCTTTACCAGTGCCTCAGTTGTTTTCTACATCTCTTTTCTTCCTCATTTGCCTCTTTTCCTTTCTGGCTTTGCTACAGTAGGCCTGATATTATAGCCATTGCTTCCAAATGAACACACTCCTTTCTTTCTGATTTGTGAACTTTCCTTTCATAGTGTGTGTTTTCCATCTAAGGTGATCTGGGATATTTTCATTGATGCTTTTGCTCTCAGGGGCATTTGAAGCTTTTTTAGAGGGGGATGGGATAAAAAAAGCCAGTGATGTTGGGGCTCTTAGACCTTATTGAGAGATTGTTAGATGTCTTATCAGATAGTGATGTATTATTATATTCATAAGGTACTAAAAAATTAAGGTATGTTATGTATAAAACGTAAGTAAAAATACAAAGCAAAATTGTGCTTTTAAAATCATGTTTTTCAGTAGTATATGGTTTTTACTTGCAGTAACTTAAATGGTCTGAGTAAATTATAATAAATTTAGTAATTTCTCCTAGTTGGACTGACTGGTTCCAGACACCACTTCTTTTTTTATTTCTGTTGTGTATTTAGCCTTCCCCTCATCTCCTTCAGTGGACAATTGATGAATTGTTTGTCTTTGAGTTGTGTCACAATTAAACAATGGTCCTGTTAGAAAAGTACAGTGTGTTTTGGGCATGCTTTTTATTTAGCCTACTTGTTTTTCACTGAAAAGTAGCAAAAAGTGTTTAAACAGATTTGGAGAGAGGCATTACTTACCATTTTGCCCTTTCTTATAAAACATTTTTGAGTAATGGTGGAGCAAAATATTGGTAAATCAGTATTTTATAATGAATTGTTCTTATATTCTTTGTTTCTCCTAAAATATAAGATGTAAAGAACCTTATCACATATTCATTTGGCATGTTTTAGGCATTTGACACCATCAGTAGAAGCAGTAAACAAAAAACTACACTGCTTCATGGAAAAGGACTGAAGACTAAGGCCATGAGTCAGCTGTTGGGGGGAAAGTATAAAACTTTCCAAAGATATTTTTCATATAGGGTAGTTTATATGTTGTCTTGTGAAATCCTGTTTGATTCAGGAAGAACAATATTTCATCCAGGGACAGAGTGTAGTGCCATAAATCAGTGAACTTTATTGTTAGATAAACACAATGATCTGTGTTGAGGTAGTAAAATAATGTAGTAGCAGTAGTAGTAGTATAATTCCTGCTTTTGAATTGTTTGAAGTCTTGGGCAGGAGAAACACCTAAAATAATAATTACTCATCCACAGTTATAATTCATTGCCAAAGAATGGTCTGATATATTAATATAATTAAGAAAAAAACATGAGATGAAGAGTTGTTAGTAAACTTGAATTCTGGTCCTAGTTCTGTTAGTAATTAGATTTGTGTGACTTTAGGCAAAACTGCTTACTCTTTGGTAAGTCAGATTCTTCACAAATCAAGTAAGGAAGGTGGACCAGATGAATTCTAGTCCAATTTTAATACTCTCTGTATTTATTTTCCTATATAACTCACGTTCAGAGGGTATGAAGGATCATTTTGAACAGGGACAGACGGGCATGACCTTACATAGGAAATAAGTTTTACTAAGCATTGAAAGATTTGGTTGGGCAGAGAAACGGATAAAGAAAATTTGAGAATGGAGACATGTATACCCAAAGATGGTTTAGGCCAGGAAAGTCTTTGGTATATTTGTGGAACATGAAGCACAGGATTTATGTGGTGTGTTCATGTGAGATCAGTTTGATTTAGTAGTAAATGGCCCTAAATGGCAGAGTTTAGTAGCTGCTGAGGAAAGTATAGCCAGGGAGATTGTTATCATGTATTATTTTTAGTCAATCAATTCTAATTTCTTTCTCTAAACAAAAATTGAATGTATAGAAACTCTTTGAGAAGCTAATGGGCTTCTTCTAACCTCTTTTTCTGAACAGCAGCTGAAAACATTTCATTATAGAAATCCTGAAAGGAAGTGAGCAAGTCCCCGGCTAAGCTGGTGGCAGAGTCATCAATGTTGTATCAAGGGTCATGCTTATATTCACTGCGAGCAATTGCTTATGAGTCATATTACTTAGAATTATTGCCATCATATTTGTCATCTTGAGTAATTTCATTAGGGACATCTGTGACTCATAAAATTTGAGTTTTTTTAGACGTGTGTTGCCTAACAGTACTTCATGTTAACTGGGATTTCCTTGAGACAAAGCTAATTTAACTTTATAATGTAGAAAAAGAAGAAAGTTCTGAAACAGTGTATTCGCTCCTCTTTAGTTTTATTGGGCTGAATTTGTGCAGAAAATTTAAAAAGTTGCTACATGGTATATTAAAATAGAGCTGAAAAGAAATTTTTTTTGAATAACCTAAGTATAAGGAAAGGCTATGTTCTGAAGATTGCCTTGTTAATGTTGTTTGCTTTAGAATTTGGTGGTGGTATTTTCATATAAATAAATGACAGTCTCTCTGGCTAACGCATTAAAGTTACTGATCTTTCTGGGCTTTGTTACAAAAAACAGTATAGTAAATCTCATTGCATATGTATAGATTTTGAACTATATTCAAGATTTGATTAGGTTTCTGTGCCCTAGCTTAGAAATCTAGCCAATGATTACCTTTTCCTATGTTAAAATGTGTTCTGTAGAGTATAGGAGGAAATACAGGTCTTCTGCCTCCTCAGTAACACATCAGAAAGAATTGGGGATATGAGAGTGAAGTACAGAGCTGGGGTACACACTAAAGCAGCAGTTCTCAAAGAGTGTTCGGTGGTACCCTTAGAGTCCATGAGTCAAAACCTATTTTCATAATAATGCTAAGACATTCTTTGCCTTTTACACTGTGTTGACATTTGCATTGAAGATGCAAAAGCAATGGTGAATAATACTAACTACTATATATAAAATAGATAAACAACAAGTTCATACTATGTAGCACAGGTAACTATATTCAGTATCTTATAGTAACTTATGGTGAAAAAGAATATGAAAACAAATATATGTATGTTCATGGGTGACTGAAGCATTATGCTGTGCACCAGAAATTGACACAACATTGTAAACTGACTATACTTGAATAAAAATAATATATATACAAAAACAAAAAAGCAATGGTGGGTAAAATTGCCTGTACTTTAACACAATTCAAGGCAGTAGCTATGTTTTTTTTAAAAGCCAGTTTCACTTAAGAATGTATTTGATGAAAAAATAAAATTATTAATCTTACTATATCTCTCCTTTTGAGTTTACTTTTAAAGTATTTTATATAGAAAAATGAGAAGTACTCATAAGGTACCGAGGAAGTGTGAAATGGTTGTCTTACAAAAACCATTTATGTGACTGAACTTGAAAAGGCCTTTCTTCCTGGATCCATTTATTTGAAACGACGACTGGCTCACTGAAAAACTCTGATTGTTGAGACTTAGGTATTTGGCAGATGTTTTCTTGAAAATGAATGAATGAAAGAATTGGTTGTTAATTGATTAAATTTTCAAATGAAAATTAGAATTTTAGAAAACTTATATCCACTTTCTTGAGTTTGATGATTTCCTAATACTTAGACTTTTCTGATGAGATTAGTGGTGATATTGAATGTGATTTTATTTTTATTCTATAATAAAATATGTCAATGTTGGAATATCTTAATATTTGAACAAGGCAGTAATTTCCAAGTAATGAATTCATGACATTATAAAATTCATGCATAGGTAAAAGATCGATTCAAAGTACAAAAGAAATCAATGGGTTTAATGTAACAGAGTACAAAAGATGTATTGCTCTGGTTTCAGATTCCATAGCTAACCTTATGAAGGTTGAGTTTGGTGTAGTATCAAAGAACAATATCCACAATTATCTGAAAGCTGTTAAAATACTCCTTTCAGCTACATATGTGTATAAGACCAGATTTTCTTCATACACTTTAACCAAAACAGAACACAATAAATTGAATGCAGAAGCAGATATGAGAATCCAACTGTCTTCTACTAAGCCAGACATTTAAAAGATTTGCAGAAATATAAAATAATGCCACTCTTCTCACTATACTCTGTTTTGAAAAATATTATTTTTCATAAAAATGTAATTTATACTAACATGTAATGGGTTTATTATTTTTTAATGAAATAAATATTTAAATAACTTATTTAAATTTCTTATAGTGAATATAGATAGATATAACTCACATAAACAAAAATTGAGATCCTTGGTAATTTTTAAGCATGTGAAGGAATCTTGAGGCCAAAATGTTTTGCATGTGTTGAGAACAGTTGTTGATAAAGGGCATAACCTAACTTAAACACATATGTGTTGGTCTCTCCCAGTAGATTATGAACTCTTGGAGAAGAATTAAGTCCTTGTATTCTCCAACTTCTAGCATAGAATCTTATGAATAATAATACTGTGATAGTAATAGCAGCAGCATTCAGTTACTAGCTCATTTAATCTTTATTCTATGAGGTAAATGTTATTAATTCCTTTTTTAAATTGAGATATAATTCACATAGCTGAAATTTACCATTTTAAAGCATGCAACTCAGTGGTTTTAATATATTCACAAGATTGTACAACCATTACTGATGTCTAATACCAGAACATTTTTATTCCCCACAAAGCATCAGCAGTCACATGTCATTCATCTCATCCACTAGCAACCTCTAATCTACTCTACTCTCAGTCTCTGTGGATTTGCCTGTTCTGGACATTTCATATAAATGGAGTCATATAATTTGTTGTCTTTTAGTATCTTGACTGTTTTCACCTGTGTTTTCAAGGTTTATTTCATGTTGTAGCATGTGTCAGTACTTCACTCCTTTTTGTAGTCAAACAATATTCCATTGTATAGATATGACATAATTTGTCTATCTGTTCATCCATTGATATTTTGATTTTCATTTTTTGACTATGAATAATGATGCTGTGAGCATTCATATGCAAGTTTTGGTGCAAACATTTTCAATTCTTTTAGGCATATACTGGAAGTGGAATTGCTAGGTCATATGGTAGGTTACTCTGTACTTAACTTTTTGAGGAACTTATTTATTCCTTTTTTTTTAATAGACTTTTATTTTGGAATAGTTTTAGATTAATAGAGAAGTTTCAGATACAGTAGATTTCCTGTATAACTGTCACCCCTCTTCAAAATGGAAGAGAATAGAGAGCCCAGAAATAAATCCACAAACTTTTGGTCAATTAATCTTTGACAAAGGAGACAAGAACATACAATGGAATAAAGACAGTCTCTTCAGCAAATGGTGTTGGGAAAACTGGACAGCTGCATATAAATCAATGAAGTTAGAAAACTCCTTCACACTATACACAAAAATAAACTCAAAATGGCTTAAAGACTTAAATATAAGATAAGACACAATAAACCTCCTAGAAGAAAACATAGGCAAAACATAAGACAAGACACTATAAACCTCTTAGAAGAAAATGTAGACAAAACATTCTCTGACAGAAATCTCAGCAATGGGCAGTCTACCCGGGCAATAGAAATAAAAGCAAAAATAAGAAAATGGGACCTAATAAGCTTTTGCACAGCGAAGGAAACCATAAGCAAAACAAAAACACAACCTATGGAATGGGAGAAAATATTTGCAAAAGATGAGACTGAGAAGGGGTGAATCTCCAGAATATATAAACAACTCATACAGCTTAATAAGAAAAAAAAACCCATTCCAAAAATGGGCAGAAGACCTAAACAAGCAATTCTCCAATGAAGACATACAAATGGCCAACAGGCACATGAAGAAATGCTCAGTATCGCTAATTATCAGAGAAATGCAAATCGAAACTACAATAAGGTATCATCTCACACCACTCAGAATGGCCATCATTGAAAAGTCCACAAATGATAAATGCTGGAGAGGGTGTGGAGAAAAGGAAACCCTCTTACACTGCTGGTGGGAATGCAGTTTGGCGCAGCCTAGTATGGAGATTCCCCAGAAAAGTAAAAATAGACTTACCATATGATCCAGCAATCCCACTCCTGGGCATATATCGAGAGGGAACCTTAATTCAAAAAGATACATGCACCCCAATGTTCATAGCAGCATTGTACACAATAGCCAAGACATGGAAACAATGTAACTGTCCACTGACAGATGAATGGATAAAGAAGCTGTGGTATATTTATACAGTGGAATACTACTCAGCCATAAAAAATAATAATGTCATTTGCAGCAACATGGATGGACCTGGAGACTGTCATTCTAAGTGAAGTAAGCCATAAAGGGAAAAAAAAATACCATATAATATCACTTATATGTGGAATCTAAAAAAAGAAAAAGATAAACAAGCTTATTTGCAAAACAGAAATCACTTATATGTGGGATCTAAAAAAAAAAAAGACAAACTAATTTATTTGCAAAACAGAAAAAGACTCTCAGAAAACAAACTTGTGGTTACCAGAGGGGAAAGGGATGGGAGGGGATAAATTGGGAGTTAACAGATTTGCAGATACTAACTTATACATATATAATAGATAAACAAGAAGTTCATGCTGTATAGTGCAGGAAACTATATATTCAATATCTTGTAGTAACTTACGGTGAAAAAGAATATGAAAAGGAATGTATGTATGTTCATATAGAACTGAAGCATTGTGGTGTACACCAGAAATTGACACAACATTGTAAACTGACTATACTTCAATAAAAATATGCATATTAAAAAAAAAACCTGGACGTTCACCAAGGCAGCCCTCAAGTGTTCAGTGGCAGTTGCGCAGCTGGAGCCTGCTGGAAGTGGAAGTGCAGAGGATCTGAGCATCTTACATTAAACTGCATGGCTGCATTCAAGATTGTAACAGGGCTGTGGAACTTCATCTGTTCTCAGTCAAGCCTCTTCTTCAATGAGCAATGGCCTATGAAACTTCAGAGCAGTATGAGAAAGCTTATGTGGATTATAAAACCGTGTTGCACACAGACTGCAGAATCCAGATAGCAAATGACAGTATTAACAGAATAACAAGAATTTTAATGGCTCTGGGTGGACCAAGCTAGCAGGAGAAACTGCTGCGCAGTTGCGAGCCTGGCAGCCTGCAGCAGAGTCGCCCCTAGAACAAGTGGGAAACTGCTGCAGCCATCACCAGCCAGGCATCACAGATGAAAATCATGTTTAAAACCCTTAAAGAAGAAGGAAATCAATGTGTAAAGGACAAAAACTATAAAGATGCCCTTCACAAATACAGTGAATGCTTAAAGATTAACAAGGAATGTGCTATTTATACCAACAGAGCTCTGTGTTACTTGAAGCTGTGTCGATTCGAAGAGGCAAAGCAGGACTGTTAATCAGGCGCTTCGGACAGATAACAAGAATGTGAAAGTGTGCTGTAGATGAGCCCTTGCTTGTAAAGGATTCAAGAATTATCAAAAAAGTTTAAACGATCTCAGTAAAGTTCTCCTGCTAGACCCAAGTTTGTTGAGGCAAAGATGGAACTGGACACGGTAACTAGAATCCTTAATATTCAGGATAATGCAGCATCATTCAACAAAGAAAAGAAGAGAAGGAAAATTGAAATTCAAGAAGTGAATGAAGGCCATAAGGAAGAGCCTGAAAGGACCTCGGAGGAGATCTCTACTGACTGCCTTGCTTCTGAGAAGGGGAACACGAGCAGAGGGGCTGAGAATTCCCATGAACAACTGCTGATCATCAAGCCTAACAACGCCTACGCATTTGGTCAGGTTATAAATGCCATCAGTATTCGGAAAGATAAGCCTGTGCACACCTTTTAGCCATCATGGAACCAAAAGATTTGCCAATGTTGTTGAGTAACAAACATGAAGGGGATACCTTCCTACTCCTCATTTAGTCTCTGAAAAATAGTCTTATTGATAAAGATCTCTCTTTGGTGTATCAGCATCTTTTGTATCTGAATAAAGTAGAAAGGTTTAAGATGATGTTAACACTGATTAGCATGGGTCAAAAGGAACAAATTAAACAGCTCTTTGATGACCTCTCATACACCAAGCAAAAATTTTACTTTAGGAGATGTACAGGCCCTCAAAAGGCAGTATGAACTTAAAATTGAGATTATTGTTAGATTTCTTCCATGCATCTATGTGTTCCAGTAATGCTAATGAGACAGTATTATAATAGTGTAATAGTGTTGCATGGATAAAACCTGACTAAGAAAAGAAAAAAAGAAGATAAACATCTGTCTTGATTTATCACTTCATGAAGTAATACACATGATGTGACCAGCTGGTTTGGAAGAATCATCTGACTATATGTCTTCTGCACCACCTTCTTAGATCCCACCCCCATTCCTTTTTTTGACCACCAGTAGTTTTTTCACTTCAGGCAGTCTTTCTCATACACACATAATGAACTTTTTTTACACTCTTCTCCAACTAGGTGCCCCCCAAAATGTTTATTTTCCCCCTTTACCTTCTCTCATTCTTCCTCTTTTGTAGGTTGAAAAATAAATCGTGGGATATAAAATATACAGTAGTGCTGTGACATACTCCCATCAAGGAAGACAAAAAGCTGTAAGATTTAGAATGGAATTTGATAAAATTCTTTACTCCTCAAGTCTTCTCAAATTATACCTACTTTTCTTCAACTACTATCATTCTAAATAAATTTTTTAAGTTATTTTTAATTTTATCTAAAAACAGTTGCCATTCTTTCCATTGTACATATGCAAAGTTTTATTCACTTACATGTATTAAATAACTTCATAATCAAATCAGGATCTAATTACCAATCAAAACTTTGTTTAGTGAGGTGTTATTTCCTAACATATATACTTCTTTTTTAATTGAAGTATAGTCAGTTACAATGTGTCAGTTTCCTGTATACAGCATAATGTTTCAGTCATGCATATACATACATATATTCCTTTTCATATTTTTCATTATAGGTTACTACAAGATATTAAATATAGTTCCCTGTGCTATACGGAAGAAATTTATTTTTTTATCTATTTTATATATAGTAGTTAATATTTGCAAATCTCAAACTCCCATAGTCTTCGTCTTAGAATTCTCTTTTTTAAGACCATGTTGTCTGTTTACTGGAACATTTACTCCTAGAATCAATTGATTCAGTGGATATACTTTGATATGTTAGTGTTACCATGCTTTCCAAAATGTACCATAGTCCTCTTAATAGGATGTGACTTTTCAAAGATGCCCTCAGCTAGCCATTTACCAACTTTGTTAGGGAAGGTTGCCTATATTGGTAACCAATTTTGTCTCTTTAAGTTTTACAAATTTCGCAGATTTAACTTTATCATCTGCAAAATTTGTAACGTTTTCTAATTTGAAGTTGGAGAGGGGATTATTACTGTTTTGTACTTGTCCATACTATGTTTTACTTTGTTATTAACGCTATGTTTTTGTCTATTTCAGGCCATATCATAATTCAGAATCATGTCTGATAACGGAGAACTGGAAGACAAGCCTCCAGCGCCCCCTGTGCGAATGAGCAGTACCATTTTTAGCACTGGAGGCAAAGACCCTCTGTCGGCCAATCACAGTTTGAAACCGTTGCCCTCTGTTCCAGAGGAAAAAAAGCCCAGGAATAAAATCATCTCTATATTCTCAAGCACAGAGAAAGGTAATTAGCTACTGTGGTTTCAGGAGTCTCAATTATTATTTTGTATTACTGGTTTTGATATCTTTTTAATTAAAGTATAAGAAGTTATCTTTTACGGTGATAAACATACAATTGGTGATATATAAACACTATTAGAAAGGCTAATTTATTTTAAACTGTGGTAGAAAAGAATAAAGTTGTTGCTCATCCTACTCTTGTTACATCCAATGAATTTCTGTACTTCTTTCCTTCATTTTCTAAGACTTGGGCCATAATTTATGACTTCCCAACATTAATGACATTTGTGATATTTGAGAGAGACTATTAAAGTATGGTAATATAGTCTACAGTATCTTGAATGAAATCTCTGAAGCCAGCTGTGTTTTGGAATTAAGAGTTTTTCTGACTTTTGAGTAGTAGTAATACTATCTTTTTATCATGTATTCTGTAATCTCCTCAGATTCATCTGAGGCAACACTCAGTAATCAACACATTAATGTATCTTCTATAAGCAAGAGTCTAGTCCAGGGTTTATCAACCTCAGTAAGAATGACATTTGAGGGCCAAATAATGTCTTGTTGCAGGGATCTGTCCCAAGCACTATAGGATGTTAAGCATCATTCCTAGCTTTTACCTGCTAGATATTAGTGGCACCTCCTACCCAGTTGTGACAATTGAAAATGTCTTCAAACGTTGCTAGATGTTCCCAGAGCAAAATTGCCTCCAGTTGAGAACCACTGATCTAATTACACAAAGTGGGGTAAAGACTGTAAATAGTCTTAACGTTAGTTGAATTCACATTTGTTTTGGTGCCAAACCTAAGGAAAGAACTTTTGTTTTTCGGAGCTTTATAGATTTTAGAATTGGATAAGGGATTATGGACTGTAATGGATTTTAGAATAAAGGCTAGGGGTTGATTTATTTTATTATGTTAAGCATGGTAGTATGGCTCTGATAGCTAGTAATAGATAAAAGTGGAGATAAAGATATATTTCCACTTAGATATCTAAGTTTACATGGAGAGGTAAACCCAAGTGGAAGAAAACAGTGCTTTGTATATAACAACAAATACACATTTAATTTGAGAGTTAAAAATACATAATCAGTAAAAATTTGAAGGAGGTAATAGTATAGTTAATACTAATAGAGAATCTAGATTTGCAGACAGGATATAATTATTGAACAGTTGAAAACCTGGGCATTTTAATCTGTATCTCTTATTTCTAATTTTCCTTTTATTTTTAAAATTTCATATTAGGTTGTAACTGAAAAGCCCCCTGGAAGTATGTTTTTTAAGTTTATTAACAGAAGTGGTAGCATGTGTATTTGGCATGTTTGAGAATGAAAAATGTATGTGCTTAGACAGGATTAAGCAAAAGATAAAGGGGGAAATTAGGAAATGAACCTAAAAGTATGTGTGTAAAGAAGGCAAATAAAGTTTATACGTTGTAGAGCACTAAATCCTCATCTTTCCTCATCATAGTAGTAAGTCAGTGTATTGTAAACCTAAAAAATGTCAGTGTAAACATGGTATTTGTAATTATGAAAGCCAGAAAAAAAATTTATGGAGGTTAATACCAGAAGAAATTGCTCAAAGGGTAGAAATTATTTGCCTGTGGAGAGCAGAATGCAAAATGGGGTAAGGGAATGCCCAAGATAGGATAAAATGTACTTGGGGACAGCCTTGGAAAGAGGAAAAGAAGAGCACAAAAGAGAAAGTACGGACAGTCCAGTACTTTGGGTAAATTGGTGGGGTTTGTGAGCAATTTGAACATGCTTTTCCGTAGATGCAGAAAAGCATGCCTGCCTCTCTGATCATAATTGAGAATCTTCCAGTTTTACCCTCCTTCATTAACTTCCTTTTCTTTTCCTTTCTCCCAGAAATACTTATCAGCTGTAACTAACTCATGGTCACCCCCAACAAAGGGAAACTGAGGGTCCTGGAGTCCTAGGGATGGCTTTGATTACCTTTAGTTTTATCAGCTTTTGAGGGCTGTAATTGACATCCATTAAAATTTTTTTTGGAGATTTGTTTTCTTGTGCTTCTTGTATTCAATACATAATAACTTTTTAGTGCTAGTCTTAAAAATTTACAAGCTCTTAAAAAAAAAAAACTTTGCCTTTCTTATCCAATACCTTTTCTTCTTTCTCTTAAAAAGTAGAAAATGTCGAACATATACAAAGTATAACAGTCTAACAAACCTTGTAACCCAGATTCAACAATTATTCTTTCTCCACTTACTCTTTAGGTAAAATTTACCTATGTTGAAATACAATTTTGACAAATGGATACACCTGTGTAAGCCATTACCATTCTCCCCATATCACATCATGCACCATATCCATCTCCCCAGAAAGCTCTTTCACATCCTGTCCCAAACAGTCTACTCCTCCCCCCTCTTTAGGCAACCTCTGTCTGACTTTTTACCTTTGATCAGTTTAGCCTGTTATAGAATTTTGTATAAATAGAATTTTTCCTTAATTTTTTAGTTTTGTAGTAACATCATACACATGGGAGTATAGTGTACATAATGTATATATTTTAATAAACACTCTTGTAGTGACCACCCAGCCTAGAATTTTTATCAGTATGCCCTGAAATCCCCATCTGCCGTGTCCCGTCTTTTCCTTCCCCTCCTCCTCTTCTGCAATATCCACCACCCTGAATTTTGCATTTTTAATTTCTTGCTTCTTACTATAATCTTATGACATAATATCCCCAAATAATTATGACTTAAGTTTGCCTATTTGGGAACATTTTATAAATGGAGTTATACTACAGCATATGCATATTTTCAGGATGTATGTTTTCCATTGAACTTTATGTTTTTGAGATTTATGTTGATATTTATAACTGTAGTTCACTTTCACTGGTGATGTTGACATATGTAGCTGTAGTTTGTTCATTTTCACTGCTTATACTAGTACGCTGTATAAATATATGGCAATTTATTTACCTGGTCTCCTATCAATAGACATTTGGATTGTTTTCATGAACAATGCTGCTATGTGTACTTTTGAACATATCTCTTGGTGGCTATGTGCAAGTATTCTTCTAGGGCAGTGTTTTTCAAACCTCAGGTTGTTTTGATTCTAATTGCTTATTAGAATCTCTTGGGAAGCTTAATTAAATAAATCTGTGTCCATGCTCGTCGCAGACCAATTGTATCAGTCTTCAGAAGCTTACCTGGGCATCAGTTTTGGTTTTACTTTTGATTTTTTTTTAATACCTCAGGTGATTCTAATGTGCGTCTAATGTTAAAAACCACTGCATTGTGGTTTATGAAATCTATATAGTGGATAACACTAAATGAAATAGAACATAAATAAGAGTATATAGAACACAGTGAGTCTTGTTTCAGTTGTATGTGTGTGGTTGGGTCAGGATATAAAATGTATTGATGTGGATCCTGGCCAAAGACTTAAAGGTTGCTATGAGGTATATACTTAGTAGTAAAATTGTTGGGTTACAGGGTATTCCCATGTTTGACTTGACAAGGTTTATCAAATTGCTTTCTAAAGCGTTTGTTTGTTTGTTTGTTTGTTTGTTTGTTTCAATGTTCATTCTCACCCACAGAACATGTTCCCACTGCTGAACATCCTTGCAAATTCTTGTATTATGGGACTTTAATGTTTGCCAATTTGAGAGTTGTGAAATGATATCTCTTTGCAGTTTTAATTCCAGTTTCCCTGATGACTTGGGATTAGATGTCTTTTCACATGTTAATTTACTATTCATTTGTGTTTTCTGTGACAAATCTGTTTTTTAATCCATTTTTCTATTCAGTTGTTTTTCCTTGTCTGTTATTAATAAACATTCCTTATAGTCTATATACTAATCCTTTGTCAGCTGTATGTTATTAAATACAGTTTTCCAGGTTGCACTATACCTTTTCACCCTTTTAGTGGTATCTGTTGATGAATAAAAGTTACTAATTTTGGTGTAGTTGAGTTGATCAGTTCCTTTCCTTTGTCTAAAGTTTGAGCTTTTTGTAATTTAAGAAATTTTTGCCAAACTAGGGATCAAAGATATTGTCTTACGTTTTTCTAAAAGTTTTACGGTTTGGGTTTTACAGTTTAAACCTTTAACTATCTGGATTTGGTTTTTGTGTATTTGTTAAGAGAGATTCATTTTCACCTTTTAAAAAAAATACCTTTATTGTGGTATGGGTCCTGTACAGTAAACCACACATGTTTCCAATGTACAGTTTGATCATTTTCACCTTTTTTTTAAACCAATGTTCCAGACCATTTATTGAAACTTTTATCATTTCACCACTGACCTGCAAATACTAGCTATTATCTGTCAGGTTTCTGTGTGTGCCAGGATCCGTTTCTGTGTTTTCTGTTTTATTGTGTTGGCTTACTTGTCTGTACCTGCACTAATACTATACTGCCTTAATTGTTATAGCTTCTAATTCTTAATAACTAATAGAGCAAATCTGGGGCCCGGTGGTTCTTCAGGATCTTTCAACCTTTGCTCTTCTCTGTAAATTTTAGAATTTGTTTCTCGTGTACTTTTTTTTTATTATTGAAGTACAGTCAATTACAATGTGTCAATCTCTAGTACACAGCACAGTGTCCCAGTCATACATATTGTTTCTCACGTACTTAAAAAAGAAACCAACCTGTAGATGCTTTGATTAGAATTGCACTGAATTTGTAAGTTGGTAAGTTGGGGAGAATTGCATTCAACTTTGTAGTTGAGAGTAGAACATTGGCAGAGTCTATGTAATCTGCTTGGAGGGAGATATTTAGGAGTGTGCAATTTTCATTTGGACTGAGAGAAAAAGATGGAATGTTTGGAGGGTAGGCTGCTGTTTAATTCCCCCTATTCCTGGGGCTCTTCTCTCTCTTTCCAACCCATTCTCCCACTCTTAACAGTTCCTTTCTGAAAGCTAACACCTCTCACAAGACCTGAACCTTAAGGGTTAGGAATGAGGTTTAGGAATGTGGATGTATGTGCACATTCATGCTTATATGAATACAGAAATATACCTGCAGTTGCATTCTCCTGCCTGCATCCTGAGCTGCTGTTTCTCTCTCTAGTTTTATCCTAATGGCTTTTCATCTTTGGGCGTTCCTTACAGATTTATGATGAATAAAGAGGTTTGGTGTAGAAGGGGAGGGCTACATTATATGCTTGCTCTATCATCTTGAAACAGAAGTATAAAAGGGAAAAAATTCTATTTTTAAAAAATTATCATGACCCTAAGATCTTTGCCATCTCTAATGTAATGATCTAGAGATATTAATTTTATTGTACTCAACCTTATATCCCTTATTGTTGTCCTTACTAATAGACAGCTCATATTTTCATTAAAAAAGAGAAAGACTCTAGAGTATCTTTAGTTACTCATTATTGGTTTTAATCAATGTCATTGGAAAATAAATAAATAAATCTTTTTCACATTTCTGCTAACTATGTATCATGTGCACTCTGTGAGTCATCAGAGATTCCATGACAAGCAAAGCAGATAGTATCCCTACCCTCATGGCACTAATCAAAAACTACAGCATGTAATTACAAACTGTGAAAAGTGATAGTAGAGATAGAGTAAGATGTCTGTTGTATCTGGGAAGGCTTCCTAAAAAACTAACATTAGAGCTGAAGACTAAAGAATTAGTAAGTGAAAACAGGATTTTGATAGTTAAAAATTATGTTCCATGCCTGGAAAAGAGTTTCAGTGGCCCTGCTGCAGGAGGGCTCAAAGCACATTCGTGGAGCTGAGTACGGTCCAGTGTGATTTGAAAGCAGAGAGGAGAAGAGAATAATAGTGTATGATGCATGTAGAAAGCTACAGACAGCAGAAGAGGCTAAAGAGGTAGGCAGGGAGCAGGTCACAAAGGGCCTTGTATTCCATGCTACAGAGCTCAGATTTTACCCTGTTTCCTGGGAAACCATTACAGAATTTTACTCAGGGGAAAGACCTGGTTACGTTTCTGTCTTAAATAGGCAAGACTGGTAGCTGTATAGAAAATAGGTTTTGTTGGAGGTCTAAGACTGAAGTTGGAAACTAGTTAGGAGGATTTTGCAGTAGTCCAGGTGAGAAGTGGGCTTAACAAGTCTAGTAGTGTTGATAATGAAAATGGCAATAAGCCATTGTCTTGGCTTATTTTTAAAAGCTATTCAGTTAGCTAGTGTTGAGTGGTGTGTGTTTATAAACTAAAGCAATTTTCACATCTAATTATTCAACCTATATGCACCTTCACCTATGAAGATGATAGAATTAGAACTGTAAATATCCCTTCAGGTCTAAAAATCTAATTCTGAAATTAATAATAGTAGCCCAGACTCCACTGCCTGTTTCCTAGAGAATACTCTTCTGTGTGATGGAACAAGTTTAGTTCACCCAATTTGAAGCTGTTTTTGGTCAGAAGAACAAAGGAGTAATCACTGATTCTATTAAACCAAAAGAAAAGTGTTCCTTTGAAAGATATAGGGGCTTTTTTTAGCCTTAGACTCTAACTCAAATGCAGTCTAAAAGGTGGTGGTCTTAAAGAATGTGGTAGTGGCATACTTAGGATTCTTTTAAGTACCTTTTGTGTAGCACATCACTCAGGGTCCCCACTTCTTAGCTGTTGCTGTCTGCCTGCTTGTTTTGTTGTGTCATGAAGTTGAAAAATAACTAAGAATCTTTTATTCCCCCTGTACACGAACGAAAGTAAACTATTAGTTTTGTGCATTTTTATTAAAAGAAGTTTCTTCCCCTAGTCCATTACTTCCCATCAAGTGATCCAGTTGCTGTGTGGACATCCTGTAGAAAGATGATTGTGGTTTTTTTGTTGTTATTGGTCCTTGTAGTTCTTGGATTCCAGAGTTATAAAGCAGTGATTCTGTTTACATAGCAATATCCTTCCAGCACATTGTTTGATTTGAGACATGCTTCAGTATCTTTTTGTTTTAGATACCATTTTTAATATCGCTTTCTCCTACTACCAGAACTACTGAAATACAGGGAATATTTGTGTGTGTGTGTGTTATATAAAACAAATGAAATTAAACAGATTTTTAGGGTATTGTGTCTCAAGTTCTGCTTAATCGTTTTCACTTCTTTCCTTTAACTTTTTATTCTATACTCCTAAGATATATGAAACTTTCTATTAAATGTCTGTAAATTTTTCAGCATTTCCAAGTTCAAAAATATGACAGGGCCTTAGACACAGCAGGGACCAGGAATTCTCTTGCTGTGTGTCTTGTTTTCCCCCTTTCTGTGTATCTCATCATATTTCTTTCTTATATCAGACTGATTTTTTTTTTCTCTATGTGTTAGGAAATATAGCCCTCAACAGTTCCTGGACTTTGTTCCTTATAACTTCATTCACTGGTGAGAGACTGAGTCTCGATGCTAAGTC
Organism: Camelus ferus; assembly: GCF_009834535.1. Classification (NCBI taxonomy): domain Eukaryota; kingdom Metazoa; phylum Chordata; class Mammalia; order Artiodactyla; family Camelidae; genus Camelus; species Camelus ferus. Next base: position 61,778,786 of record NC_045696.1, read on the forward strand.
TGGCTTAGTTTAGGTATTCACTCCTGAGCCAGTCTAATTGGGAGTGTGTGGATAACTATGGTTGATGTGGCTTGAATTAGATGCATACCTAGGACCAGTCCATCTATAATCAGGGTCTTAGAAGAAAATAGCATCTTTTCCAACTAGATACATATCAGAAGTGAATGCTGAGTAGATTTTTTAAAAAGATGAAACAAGTACTTTTATATAGTACATGAAATTGTATGTTTTTCTGTTAGCAGTTCAGAGCCATGTAAAAAGTAAGCTATTAGTTTATAGTTGATTAATAAATATTTCCTCCTATATGCAAGATACCAAGCACAAGTGCCTGTGTGCATGCACACACACATATAGCAGTGGGAGTTGCGTGTAGTACGCAAGCTGAAAAGAGGGGGAATTAGTTGAAAATCTATATATAGGATGTGTTGAAAGCCCTCAGGGCCCCTCCTTTATCCCATAGCCGTGCAAATATAATTCCCATCCTTTGGGAGAACAAAAGAAAAAAAATGTTATTTATGTTTATTTCAGGAGAACTAAATCTGAGAAGCTCCTTATTCTTGTCAGGGGAGTCAGAAAAAGGTGTAGCACCATAATAAAACAAGGCAGATTAAAAAAAGTTAACATACTGAACTCCTTTCTAATGTCCTGCTTTTAGAGCACTTGTACCTTGGGTCAAAGCCCTCAGACAAGTGATTGAAAGGTTTTTCTCTGGATAAACAGAATGTCCTGGGAAAAAATATCTTAGATACCCCACACCCTATCCCCATCTTTAATGACAAGGCTGACTTATCTCCCAGTTAACTTTTTAATACTTTTCTGTATGAGTAGACAGCAAAGGATCACCGGATGTTTGAGAAAAACCTTTAACATTAGAGAGTCTGAAACAACAGAGGATAAAAAAGGAATGAAGAAGAAATAGGGGATAAAACCCAGCCACTACACACACATAAACTATATAATTTTCAAAGAGAGGCGATAAAGTGCATCCATGAAACAAGAAAAGTATTCTCAGAGGAAAAATGATCAGACAACAATGAGAAATAATTATTAGAATATCAGCATTTAAGATTACCAACAAAAACAAGAGATTTCAATAGGCAAAGGATTGGAAGACAGTTAAGAAAATTTCCCTAGACTGTTAAAAATACAAAGATGGAAAATATGAGAGAAAAAGTTAACTGTTACAAGATCAGACCAAAACGAATTGATCTAACTGATAAGAACAAAGAAAAATAATCAAATAATAGGAAAAAAACCTCCCAGATCTGAAGAATATGATTTCCAGGTGGAAGGAGCTCACAGAGTACTCAACACAGTGAATCACATCATCCTGAAATTTCATTATACCAGAGATAAGACAGCAAAATCTATTATACTTCCAATCAGGATGGAGTAACAGGGAACAGATTTACTTCCCCACTTAAGAAAACTAAAGCACTGGGGAAAAAATATGCAAAACAGCGGTTTTCAGGATGTTGGACATCAGACTAAAGGAAAGTGATCCCTAAGAGATGGGAAACAAATGAGATGAGTCCTACAGTTGATCCTACTGTTGCTTGCAGAGTTTCCAGCATAGGAAGGGACAATTGAGTGGTCTCCTAAAGTTGAAAAACAGGGCTGGGAATTGGGGGATGCCAAGGCTGCTAGTTTGTAGTCAGAGTACCAGAGAGTGAAGAGCTGAATGGAAAGAGAGAGAAAGATCTGCAGAGAGTCCCCTTTGAGTCTTCAGTAGCACATCCATGTGAGGAAACTTCCCAAAGCTGGAGGAAAAAAAAAACAACACTGGAAATTATTAGAGGGAACAGCCCTTAGAGCTTACACAAGGCCCAGAATATTTCCTGTTCCCAGCATTAAGAGAAGAAAACATTGGATAGAGGTCTTGCCTCACTAGTGGGACAGAATTAGCCCTAGATTAAATGCTACTTCAGTCTTGCCTAACAAAAAAAAATTTTTTTTTAGAAAATTTAAAAAATAATACGTAAAAGGATCAACTGTTTCTAAAATTGTTTCTCTCCTATATGAGTAGACAGCTGAGAATCACCTTTCTATGTCCCAGAAGTTCACAAATATTTTTAGGAATACAAAAATTTCAGTGCCTGGTATCCAGTCAATATCATCCAGGCATTCAAAGACCCATAATGAGTAAAATCCATCAACTGGAATCAATCCGAAAGTGACACAGATGATAGAATTAGTAGGCACGGACATTAAAATAGTTAAATGACTGTATCCCGCATGTTGAAGACCCCAAAGGAAAGATTCAGCACATTAAGAAGAAGGGAAGGAAGATATAAAAAGGAAATAAAATAAAAATTCTGGAGTTGGAAAATACAATGGACAGCACTAACAGTAGATTAGACATTGCAGAATAAAAGATCAGTGAATTTGAAGACCATGGCAATAGAAACCATCCAAAATGAATCTTAGAAAAAAAAAGGCTTAAACAAAAGTGAACAGACATATAAAACAAACTTATGGTTACCAGGGGAGGAAGGGGCTGAGAAGGGATAAATTGGGAGTTCGAGATTTGCAGATACTAATATATATAAAATAGCTGAACAACAAGTTCATACTGTATAGCACAGGGAACTATATTCAATATCTTATAGTAACATATAGTGAAAAAGAATATGAAAACAAATATATGTATGTTCCTGTATGACTGAAGCATTATGCTGTACACCAGAAACTGACACAACATTGTAAACTGACTGTACTTCAATAAATAAATATATATATATATACACATACACACACAAAAAAAGTAAACAGCTGTGGGACAACTTCAGGCAGACTAATGTAAGTGTAACTGAAGTCTCCAAAGGAAGGGATGGAAGACACTAAAAAAATACTTTAAAAGAAAAAAACAACCTTTAAAAAAATGGCTGATTTTTTTTCCCGAAATTTAATGGAAACTATAAACCCACAGATTGAAGAAATTTAATGGGTTCTGAGCATAGGAAACATGATGAACACTACACCAAAGCACATAATCAAAACCAATGATAGAGAGAAAATCTTAAAAATGTCCAGATCTTACACTCAATTTTCTGTGAACCTAAAACTGCTCTAAAAAATAGTCTGTTTTAAAAAAATACTTAGTGTTATAAACCAAAAAATAAAAAAAAAAGCTGTCAGAAAGAAAAGACACATTACATATAGAGGAAAAAAATGACAAGACTTTATGTAAGCGACAATGCAGCCAGAAAACAAGGATCAACATCTTTAAAGTACTTAAATTTAAAAAATTTTTTTTCAAAAAATAAAAACTTTAAATTAAAAAGAAAATTGTCAGGTTAAAATTCTATATCCTTTGAAAATATGCTTCAAAAATGAAGGGAAAACAGAACTTTTTTTTAACATAAGCTGGAAGAAGTTACACCAGCACAGCTGCATTATAAGAAATGGTTAAACTAAATCCTTCAGGCTGAAAGGAAATGATGTCAGATGGAGGTGTGGATCTACATAAAGAAATGAAAATCACTGGAAATGGTAAATGTTTTTTCTTACCTAAATCTCTTAAATGATAATTTAGTTTTTTAAGAAATGAAGCACTGATACGTGCTCTCACATGGATAAACCTCAAAAACTAAACTAAGTGAAAAGAGCCATTTACAAAAGACCACATGTTATATGATACCATTTATGTGAAATGGCCAGATTAAGCAAATCTGTGGAGACAGAAAGTAGATTAGTAGTTGTTTAGAGCTGAGGGAGGAGCAGAGGGAGCAACTGGAAGTGATTGCTAATGGGTACAAGGAGGTTTCTTTTGGGAATGATGAAAATGTCCCAGAGTTATGTTGTAGTGACTCTGTAAATGTACTAAATGCGTAATTCTATAAATGTACTAAAACCCATTGGATTGTCCAATTTAAAACAGGTGAACTTTATGGTATGCAGAGAGGTAGTTAATACATAGTTAAGAAAAAAAAAGGGAAGCAGAAATGAAGAATAGATGTCATTAGAAAACAAATGTAAGTAGGATGATCGGTTTAAACCCAACTGTATCAATCAGATTGCTAAAGCAGACCTAAATATATACTTCCTGTAAGAAATCCACTTAACAAATATAAAGCCGTAAAATAGGTTAAAATAAAATACTTTTTAGAAGTATGCTAAAAAAGACACCTGGACTGGCTAGGTTATTATCAGAAAAAGTAGATTTTAGAGCAAGAAGTTCTCCTCTAAATAGTTAAGGGATAAGGAATAAGTTATTTCATATACCAGACGGTATAGCAGAACTAAATATTTATGCACTTAATAGCAAAGCTTCAAGATACACAAAGCAAAAACAGAATTTCAAGAAGAAATATACAATGATAGTTGCAGATTGCGGTACACTGGTTGCAATAATTGTTAGAACAAGTAGACAAAAAATTGCTAAAACTAACAACCAACTTGATCAATTGACATTTATAGAAGAATACTCTATTCTTTTTAAGTGAACACGAAATGTTTACTAAGACATCATATTCTGGGACGATTTTTTAAAGTCTCAATGAATTTTAGGAAGATTCAAGTCACAAAGTATATATTCTGTGACAACAATGTAATTAAGTTAGAAATCAGTGGAAAGATCTCTGGAAATATTTGGAAAATAAATAAAAACACTTCCAAATAAATGAAGAAATTAAGAGGATATTTGGGAAGTACAGTAAACTGAATGAAAATGAAAATTCAGGACATCAGTATCTATGATGCTGCTAACACAGTACTTAGAGGAACTTTACAGTTTTAAATGTCCATATTAGAAAAGAAAAGAGAGATCAAATCCATGATTTTAGCTAAGCTATTTTACTACACTAGAAGAGAAGAGCAGGCGAGATCCAACGTAAGCAGATGAAAAGAAAAAAATAATTCAAAGTGAAAAATCAGTGAAATTTTTTAAAAATACAGAAAAATCAATGAAACCAAAAGCTGATTTGTTGCGAGTATCAGTAAAATAGACAAACCTTTACCAAGACTGATGGGATGGTAGGGAGGCAGAGAAGACACAAATTGCCAATGTTGAGAGTGACAGAGATGGCATCTCTGTAGATTTTACAGATATTAAAAAGATACGGTAATATTAAGAACAAATACATACAAATAAGTTCAACAAATTAGATAAACTGGAAAAATTTCTTGAAAGACTCAAAGAAAAATAGGTAACCTGAAAACCCTAAATTAGGAAAGTTTAGTTTATAGTTACTAGCCTTCCCACAAAGAAAATAGCAGACTCAGATGGCTTCATCAGTGAATTTTACCAAACATTTGAGGAAGAAATATTACCAATTCTATATAAAATTCTAGAAAATTGAATAGGAAGGAATAATTCTCAAGTCACTTTTATGAGGCCAGCATTACTCATGTACCAAAGACATTACAAGAGGAGAAGGGTATATTTACTAATCTTTATTTAAATAATCTTGTTTAAATAGGCTCTTTTTTTAATGCCCTCTAGGAAGTAAGAAGAAAGAGAAGGAAAGGCCAGAAATTTCTCCTCCATCTGATTTTGAGCACACCATCCATGTTGGCTTTGATGCTGTTACTGGAGAATTCACTGTAAGTTTACCGATTTGGGACTCATTTATAAAGCGGCATTCAGACCTCCTTTCAGTATTAAGTTTGAAGTTAACTTTTGTATCCACATACTACCTGTGAATTCTTAGTGCTTTTCTCTTCTTATAAAAGTGTTTGTGGCTGAATGTATTCTTTTCCGAGGGAGCTGGGCCTATTGCTTATAATTATGCAAAATAGATTCAGAAAACTAGACTTTTTAGAATTTACAATTGTGTAGATTGATTTATTTATATATTTTGTCACTTAGCTCTGGAAATTGATCTTATTGGAGCAATTCAAAACAACTAATTTCTGAATATCTTTTTGTTAGGGCATGCCAGAACAGTGGGCTCGATTATTACAGACCTCCAATATCACCAAACTAGAGCAAAAGAAGAATCCTCAGGCCGTGCTGGATGTCTTAAAGTTCTATGACTCCAACACAGTGAAGCAGAAATATCTGAGCTTTACTCCTCCTGGTAAGATATCAGACCGTGGTAAAAGATTGACTTAAAGAGGACTGCAGAGTTGTGGAGCACTTCTAGATAAAAAGATTGCTTAAATAAAAAGCTGAGCTATGGTAGTTGTCTCTGCTTTTCCCCCTGCATAGATTTACCTTTTGTAAACTGATTGGAGCAGCTCTTATGCATAATTTGGAGTTTGGGGATTATATTAATCTCTTAGTTTTGCCCAAATAGATTTTTTCTGCCTTTTATTTGTTTTCCCTCTTCACAGGTTTTGGATGAGTTCCAGCAATAGAAGGGAAAGAGCCTAATTTATAGGCATGCTCATACTAGAAACGTTATTTATTGTTAGTGGGACAGGAGGAGGGATGTTTTGGATGTTTTACTGTATATAAACACAGACTTTGAAGTAAAAAAAAGTTTTTGTCTCCTCAAAAATTGAAGCTCATCTAATATAAAAACATAAAATAAGCATTAGAACTAAAAGAATTGGAATATCATTAGGTAAGAATTGGAGAATAGTGGGTTTTTTAAGTTTACTCGTTCAAGTAAGGATCAGAATAAAGTCCACACATTACAGTGGAGTACTGTATGTCTTGAACCTCTTTGGATATTTAGGCTTCCCCTCCCTCACACTGATTCTCAGGCCTCTTTTTCTTGCAACTTATTTGTTGAGGAAACAGGATCATTTGTCCTGTCTCCCTCAGGGTGGATTTTGCTAATTACATACCAGATTGTCATTTTATGTTTCTCTGTCCCCTCAAGTCATACATGTAGTTCTTAAAAAACAATATGATTGAGCTAAAATTATACATGTAGTTTTAATTAGTTGTACTTACTTGGTTGCATCCTTGCAGAAATAAAAGGTGTGTCAAAGGAAGAAATAGAGACCACTTGGCAAATGATCTTGACCTTTTTTATGTAATCTGGTACATCTTTAGCAAAAGGTCAGATTTGTCCCTAGAAATTTTGTCAACTACTCAAGTGTGTAAATTAGTAATCTTTTTTAAAGTCAAATGTTTAAACAGAAAATGGTATATTTATATATATGTTCATATATGTGTTGAGATGGGGGCATTTTAAAAAGTAAAACAACAAAACTTGCTCTTCTAAACTCCAGAATGAATATGTTCATATTTAGTCTTCATGAACTGTGTTTTGCCTTCAGGGGTTTGCTTTCATATTGATCAAAATTTTTGTCAATAATTTTCCTTTTACATAGTTACTTGGTCCAAATGATCAGTTGCTTTAAGTTCTTCGATTAGCAGTTTGGTGGAGAAAATATCGTTGTGAATAAACTTCTGATTTATTTTAATAAATGCAGATTGACAGGTACATTTTCAAGTAAACTTTTAACAGCTATAAAATTCACCCACTTGAAGTGTACAATTCAGTGATTTTTAGCAAGAGTTCCATTAAGATTTGAGGCTTGTTAGCTCAATCTTACATAAATTTTTATTTGAATACTGATACTATTTTTCTCAAAATGTAATTCAACTTAAAATGAAATCAGTCTAAGAACATTTTACTTGCTCTGCTTTATCTTTTCTTTCTTTCGTTGTATAGAAATTGTTTTATTTTTTTGAATTGTTAACTTAGCATTATTTTCTGTTTTGTATTCAGAGAAAGATGGCTTCACTTCTGGAACACCAGCAGTAAGTTAATATGTTGTCTTATAGCTCTTGTTCTAATTTATTAGTTACCCAAACAAATCTAGTTTTTATTTTACTTTCTAAAATAAATTACAGCCATCAGAAATAACCACTTAATGTTTGTTTTTAGCTAGCCACTTGATTAGTTGAGGAAGCTATATTAAACAAATAGAATTTCCTCAGATGATGCTTAAAGTAACTAAAACTTATGATCTTTAGAGCAGTTTAGCTACTTTTAATAATATTTCCATATATAAACATGAATGCAAAGAACTAGCCAGCATTTTCCTCTGGCCCCATTCTACTGAATATAGACTGTGGAAATATACTGAACAGTAGAAGTCTGTCAGAATCTTCAGAGTTGTTTGAAACTCTTATGTTTTCATGTAAGCACAAATACCTCCTGCAGTCACTGTTTTATTTTCAATTCCTCAATTAGGAGAACATGATCTCCTGAATTTATTTGAAGACTAAATGTAATAACATATAAAGTACACAGCTAGCACACACCTGGCATATAATAAGCTTGGTATAAAGGATAATGCCTTCCTCTTTTGCTTCACTAGCCGCCACTTTTTCTGGTGAATCTGAGTGTTTTAAATAACTGAAAGTGGGGAGGGAGGTTATAGCTCAGTGGTAGAGTGCGTGCTTAGCATGCACAAGGTCCTGGGTTCAATCCCCAGTACCTCCATCAAAATAAATAATAAAGTAAATAAAAACCTAATTACCTTACCCACACCCCACTCCCTCCAACAAAATAATAACTGAAAATGACTCTGACTTACACAAAGCCCAGAGGATTTTTGGTTTTGGTCTTAACAAATGAAGGGATTGTCTACTTTGGGGGCTTGTTTAAAGGGTATACAATTCTCTATAAAGTGTATAAATTCCCTCTTAAAGAATACTTGGTATTTACTGTATACATTTATTTTATGAATTTACTTTTCTATAGTGTATAGAGTCACCTTTACTTTTTCAAGTGTTTATATTAGAACCTGTGAGGTTTTACCATTTTAAAATGAGCTACTAAAGAAATACTTTTTCAAGTATGTTTTAAAAAAAAGAAAGTCATATTTTAATGTATTGTTATATTTGACTTGTCTTCCTTACTTCGGTCATGTGATAAATGCAGCTGAACACCAAGGGATCGGAGACGTCAGCAGTAGTAGCAGAGGAAGATGACGATGATGAAGAGACCGCTCCTCCTGTTATTGCCCCACGACCAGATCATACAAAATCAGTGAGTTTCTGATTAGTGAATTGGGTTGTGTGTGTATGCATTTATGTTTTTAAAAACAGAGGTCTTTATTTTACTTCCAGTGATTAATTTTAAAAACCTTCAGGCTTAAAATATTTTAGAATGGGAAGTTTGATTTTTACCTAAACACCACTCATCAAAAATCTAGTGTTTTGAAAATTAAAATCAAATGGCTTCTTTAAAAGTTAAAATACCTATCTCATTGTTTTTTCTTTCTCTATTATACCATCTCTTCCAGAGAATTCATCTGTTTATCTGCCTTTTCTCTGTTTGTCTCAGTGCAGATAACTACTATATCTAAAACTGTATCTTACCTCTTTCCCAAAGTATGTATTTTATCTTCGATTGTACATTTCTCTCAAAGCCTTGGTGTCATTCAGGAGGCTGCTAAGAGTGAAGTTTCTAACAGATATGGGAAATTTTAATAATAACTTTAGATAGGGACAGAAAGAGTCCTGTCCCTCTCCCTGTACTAATACGAATAAAGTCAGTGGAGTATGACGAAGTGTTGGCACGGTAGGCAGGGGAGGCTCTAAGGACTGCCGTTGGCTCCTCACCTAATGATAGAGAGCTCTGTCTTTTTTACCACCTAGAACTGGCTGTTTGCAATGAAATGGTGGAAATTATATTTGTGTGAATATTTTGTGGGAATTAATAATAGTTATTTCAACATCAAGGTTTCCACTATTTTTGCTCTTTATTTCTCTCTTGTAGAGAAAACATGATTTTTAAACTTGTACTTCTTTTTGCTTCATTGTTATTTTATAATTTTAGATCTGGTTAACACTATCATTTCGTTCAAGAATCTGCTGTTTTGTTAGACAGATTTTTAAAATATATACATGATGTGCCAAAGAAAAATGTCTCACATTTATTCCTTAGTTACCAGTCTTTTATAAGACAAGTCTGAAAATATTATTCTCATTCTTTATAATACCAGAGACAACTTAGTTTTTGTCAAAAATGAGAGAACTGAATGGTGTGCAAGTAAGAATACCTAAAAATATTTTTTCCTCAAGCCTCAGTAATTAACTGTTTCTCTGCAGATTTATACACGGTCTGTTATTGATCCTATTCCTGCACCAGTTGGCGATTCTAATGTTGATAGTGGTGCCAAGTCTTCAGACAAACAGAAAAAGAAGGCCAAAATGACAGATGAAGAGATTATGGAGAAATTAAGTATGTTACCTACATTTCACATCATTCTTAAATTGCTAACATCTCTTGAGACATTGGGCCCAGATGGATTTTAATTTATATCTTAGATTTTGGCTTATAAATTATGAATTATTTTCTTCTAGGAACAACAGCTTTAATTAAAATGTAGTAAAGCTAAAATAATACTCTTCTTTGCTTGTTTATTATTATATGCTGACTGGTAAGCAGCATCTTTGCAAGTCATTACTTTGGGGAGTAATACTTTTTCCCAAAGGGCCAAATTTAAAGGTCATAGTTGGAAACTTTATCAAAGGAATATTTATGCACACCCATAGTTCTCAATATGAGAATACAAAATGGCCTATATAGATATATGCGTGAGCATAAAATGTTTTTTTCCCCTCTTCTCCCTTTTCATCCGTCAGCTATTATTGCCTGGATCAAGCACTGGAAACAATACACACAGTGCAAAGAAAAGGAGCAATAATGTCTCTTTACAACTATACAGCAACTATAGTCACAAAGGACACTGACGTAGAGGGATCAAGGAAAAATACTATGTATTGGTTGTAGGCTTGAGGTTGGGTACTTACGTAAAATTGGATTATTTCTGTGAATTTCTGAAATATGCTCCTCTCTCCTTTCACCTTGTAAAAGTTTAAGTGAAAATTTAGTGTGGTTTTCTCATGTTTTGACCTACTAGTAATAAGAATATAAGCTATACTTCTATGTACAACAACATAATTTTAAAACCTTTCTTAGTTGCGACTTTGTGAACTTTCCTAAAATAGATATATGATTGGTTTGTGCGTGTTTCACATTAGAGTAACCATTATAGTAATAAGTTGTTTCCTAAATATGTTGGACAATAGAAGGTATATAAGAAGAGTTAGAAAAGCTATTTAGGGTTTTTCATTTGGATATTGTATATATTTATTTTTTCATAGTAAGTAGTTTCATAACTTATCATTAGTTTAATACATTTCAATGGAGTCTAAAAAGTAAGATGCCAAACTTGTCATTTCCCCAGGAATTTCCCAATTTTAAGACTGAACATGCCACATCCTGAAAACCCCCTTAGTCTCTGGAAAACTAGTACAATTGGTCAGTCTAAAAAGGGGTCATTTTTAAGAAAATGATAATCAAGACATTAGTTAGGAGGTCTAGCCTTATGGAAATAATTTATCCTCTTGTTTCTGATACTTTTTTACTTATATTACTTGTTTCTTTAGTGTTTGTGTTTGAAACATATATTACTTTTGAAACTTAGTGTTGTGTTTGAAAACTACTGTTCTAAAATCAGTGGAGTTTATTAAAAGAAATAGTTACCAGAAATTGTTTACAGTTTTAAAATTCTTGACTTAGATTCTAACTTTTTGTTGTTTTTTATTTGAAATAGGAACTATTGTAAGCATAGGTGACCCTAAGAAAAAATATACAAGATATGAAAAAATTGGGCAAGGGTAAGTATTTGTGACTATATTCCCAGAATATTCATTCTTTCCTAGGTGTCCAGCATGACATCTTGTTTGCCTGACATTGAGCACTTATGATATTCAAGAGTGGTTTCCCTGGATTTGTGTAAATAAGCAATGCATTTATTTCTAGATGCTATTAAAATACTGTACTGCTTTGCAATGATTATACATCATTTCTTCTTAAGTGTTATTTTCCACTGGTGGTAAGAGATTAGATGGGTGGGGAAATTGTCCAGCAAATATTTAAAAAACAGAAAGAAAATTTACAACAAGATCACACTTAAAAAAAAAAAAATACAACCCTGCATTTTAATCACATCACTGAGTATGGATCTTTAGTTCTACTGATCTGATTTTTTTCAGAAATTTGTATTTTTAAACTATACTAACTGAACTCTTTTTTCCTGGTACTTGGGGGCAAATAAACATCTTGAGTTTTTAATGTTACTAACCTCTGGAAAGTGTTCTGTGAGTTTAGAAAGTGAGCTTAAGTCTTTTTTTAAAAACTTACTTAATGAATTTTTTTTTTAAAAACCAAATTCAATTACAATGCTAGTTTCAATAATAAAAAATTGAAAATCATGTTAATAATCTTGAGCATGATAATAGATAAACTACAGTATACTGAGCAATGTATACAATAATTATGAATGAACAAGAATAACACCTGTTCATATGGATGACCATCTGAAATCAGTGTTGAGTTAAAAAACAAATAACAGGAAAATATATAAAATGAAACCATTTCTATGAAATTGTAAATTATGTTAAATATCTTCTGTAGTAGTACATACCTATGTCCTTGATAGTTAAAATATAGAGAAATACATGGAAATGATGCACATCAAATACAGAATTAATACCCAATACAGATTACTTTTGGGATGAGGGAGGATGCTTTTGGAAAGGGTAGACAAGAACCTTCAAATTTATTTGTAGTTTTTTGTTTCTTAAGTAGGGAAGTGGATCCATGAGTATATGTTACTGTTTTTTTTCTTTTCTTTATCTTTTTCTTGTATTTTTAGAGGTCTGAAATTTATGACAAATTTTTAACATAAGTTTTGGCCACAGAGATTGCCTCTTTTTCTCATTTTTCCCCCCTTTACTTTTACTTCTTTTAAAGATGTTCAGTTTTAAATGTTCTTTAATCCCTTTTCAGTTGTTCTAAGTATAAAATCTTTGAATGCCATTAATGAGTGATTTAGAAACCCTAAATCTGGTTGTGTCTTTTTTCCCTAGGGCTTCCGGCACAGTTTTCACTGCTACTGATGTAGCATTGGGACAAGAGGTAGCTACTTTCTCATTCTTCTGGATGTTACCATTAGCTTTTTTTTTTTTTTTTTTTTAACCATTAGCTTTTAATATAGGGAGAAACTAGATATGTCTGTGAATAATCAGTAGGAATCTCTTTTTCACTTGACTATGTTGAAAGAATTAGCCTACACAATGTTATAGCACTTCCCTTAGTAGAGGGAAAAAAAGAAGTAATTATGTGTTTAGTTTCATATGTTAAAAAATATTTTAAAAATTATTTTCCCAGATTAGGATGAAAAGATTAATTCCTGGCACTGGGCTGACCTTGGGTTGGTTAATCAGCTTCAAGAGAAATCTAAAAATATTTAGGCTCTTTGTACTACAAAGCATTGTGCATAGGCAGTGTGGAAGTAAAAGTACTGCCTGTGAGTAAATTGTAATCTTATTGTATAATATGTATATAATAAATTAAATGATTAACTGATTGGTGTTTGTAAATTTTCTAAGAGAATTGGGAAACTGGTTCTCATTTTTTTTTTTCTGTTTCCATCATAGGTTGCTATCAAACAGATTAATTTACAGAAGCAGCCAAAGAAAGAATTGATCATTAATGAGATCCTGGTGATGAAAGAATTGAAGAATCCTAACATAGTTAACTTCCTGGACAGGTAAATATAAATATTTCTTAAACACTGGGAGGAGAAGTAGAAATTTTACATCTCATGGGTTTGGGGACTAGCCACTTTAGTTAGGCTAGAGTCGAATGTCAATACTGAAAAATAAACTTGAAGATGGAGGAGAGGTAAAATAGCATATTACAGTTTGGAAGGTCCTTTTTCTACATAGATATCACTTGGCAAGCAAGAGGAGGCAGTTAAATGAAGGACATTGCTGTTGATGGTCATATTAATTACAAATGATCAGAAGCAGAAACATTAAGGGAAGGTTGGCTGTGATTCATGCCTTGAATGACAAAGGTGACTGGCCACACAGTTTTTAAACTTTCAGGCCAATTTTTATTTCACATTTTGTCTTTCATGGGCAAGTAGTATGTCTATCTAAACCTCATTTAATTTAGGAATTGATGTTAAATAGCAAAACAAAAAACAGAATAGATAATTATGTATCTTACAACTTTTTTTAAGCAGTTACATGTATATGAATGAAAGAAGAATAGTAGAAAAATAAATGAAAATTATGGTAGTGATTGTATTGGAGATAGAGGATTATAGATGGTTTATTTATTTCCCATATTTAAATTTATTTTGAATGGGTTAAAATAAAACACAGTTTTAGACTTTAATGCTAACTCTGGGGACCATGTTCATAGAATTAAACTTTCCAGATACATTTCCCCACTTTTTAAAATAGTGTTTCAAGTCAGTAAAACATGGTGGTTAAGATAAGCCATAAGCTTTGGAATCAGCTAAACCTGGCTTCAGATTCTAGTTCTGTCACCTAATGGCCACGTGACCTTGAATGAGTTACTTAGCCTTACCAAGCCTCTATCTCTTCATCTGTAAAAGAGGACGGATAGTTCCTACCTTATGGGATTATTTTAATTGAAATAATCTATGTACACACTCAAGTTACAATTATGGGCAAACTTTAAAGTGATTCAGGAAAATCATAATGACTTTCGGTTATTTTTCTGTGCTGTTACATAGAAGCTTTTCAGTTTTTTTCCTAGCTATCAAAGCTACCAGCTTTCTGGTTTTTTAATTAGGGTGCCTAGTATTTAAGTTCTTCAACACAGAGTGACATGTGTTTTAAAAAAAGTAAAAATGTGGATGTATTTTGTATGTTCTTTTTTTAGTTACCTGGTGGGAGATGAATTGTTTGTGGTAATGGAGTACCTCGCTGGGGGATCACTAACTGATGTTGTAACAGAAACCTGCATGGATGAGGCACAGATAGCTGCTGTATGCAGAGAGGTGAGTGTGTTCACTTTTTGATAAGTTATGGTAATATATGGTTAACAGGAGGTGAAGGAAAAAGGGAAAGTTTTTTTGTGCAGGTTACTTTCATTGTATGAGATACTTTGTACAAACCTTCTACAAGTTATTTTCATATCAGTTCATGCTACAGGAGAGTTTCAATCCTTTCCTTCATTTATAGGATAATTCTGGAATGAATCATGCACCTTTGAAAAGCCCAGCTCACCAGTAAATTTCAGTGGGATGATCACTATAATTTATTATCTAAGCAGGGTACTTTTCAAGAGTGAGAAGGGGGGTGCCATTAAAAATATACCACTCAACAGTGGACACAAGAACAGGGTGGTAAATATCTTTACCTTAAGTATTAATTAGTCTATTTATGGCTTTATTGAGCTCATTGAAGGTGATCAGTGAGATGATATTCGTTAAATGAATTTCTAGACCTACTGTTTGTTTAAACCAGTAGAATTCTGCCAAATTGCCTGTCCTTCTTCCATCTAATCTTTTCCTACAGATTAGACTTAGGTTAATGACTTGCTTATTGTCATTAAAATTGTGACACTACTTTCTTCAAATATCCTAGGAACCATTGTCACAAGGGACAAAATTATAGAAGTTCTTACAATTATTATGTTCCCTATGATCTGTCTTTGAATTTTTACAGTGAATTATAAGTAAATTATGAACTTTGTTTATATAGGAACAGTATATATGATTTTTTCTCTTTTTCAGCTTTTATTAGGTATTTCTTGAAAAAGTTTCTTTGAAAATTTTAACTCTAGGATAATTATGCTCTACCTCCTGGTTGTTTCAGGAGAAAAGGAAATAACTTTTTAATAGTTATGAATATGATAGTTTAATAATATCCCTTAACAAAGAATGTCTGGTCACTTAAAAGCTAATAAAAACTTAGTAAGAATTATCTATTTATACTTAATTTGTTTTTCATTTTTTTTCATAGTTCATGTAAAATTATTTTAGGAGTTCCTCTAATTGTGATAGTTTTTTTTTTTAATTCAATTATTTTTCTGGGGTTTCTTCTTTTTGGGAATCTGCTTAAATGCTTGGTAAATGTAGTACAGTAATACACTGTTAATCTGATTTTTTTTCTTTGAATATTGGAGTATTTTGAATGAGATTTTTTAGTTGTTATTTAGTTGTACAGACTATGTGTTCTACTTTAATGGGGTAAGAAATAAAAACACAACTTTTTCCAGCTTCCAGTTTATACTCAGGTTACATTAAAAACATAGCAAGCAGATTTTTAAAATTTAATCTCATACTCGTTTGTAAGGAAGTAAGAATAGTTTTGCTGCACTTTTGACTCAGTGCTTTTTAAAATATGGCATAAGAGGAAAGTTATTCTTTCATCACTGGTGTCTAGGGTGTGTATGTAGCTTTATGTAAAACCTACCATAAGAAAAAAGGAAGAAAACATTGTACGTCACATTCAGTAACTGGAGAGAACCAGACCACCCAATGGCTTGCATTGATTAGATTTCTGAGTATCTTAAATTCAAATGGGAATGGTCAAAAGTTTATCCTTTACTGAATGATTTCTAAAAGGCCTTGCGTATGTTTACCAAGTGCTCTATACCTTTAGGTGTTTAAACCTAATAGGCCTAGAAATCATGTAAACCCACCCATCATTTCATGAATGACACATTGAAGATTGAATGATATTCTTACGGTTTTCAATAATCTGTGTCTGACATAGGACTAAATATGACATTAATAATTATCTCTGGGTAAGATCAGAGGATGGGAAGAGGAGATTCTGATTAAGGAATTTTATTTTGATAACTTTGCTCATGAGAGAGTTGTTTTCTTTGTAAATGTATGTATTAAAGTGTCTTCTGCTGGATACTAGAGGCAGTGCCCAGACCATAAGTAGTGTATGTGAACTTCCCTTAGACTTTTCAGGGACTGTTTCATTGATAGGTGTTTTTCTCCTGCTCAGTGTTTACAGGCATTGGAGTTTTTACATGCTAATCAAGTGATCCACAGAGACATCAAAAGTGACAATGTGCTTTTGGGCATGGAAGGATCAGTTAAACTCAGTGAGTAACAAATGAACAAATAACATTTATGTGTTACTTATAATTTTCTACCTTTTGTTTAAGTAAAATCCCTCTTCTGCTGTTAATATTTTTATGACAGTAAATGGATGGAGGAGAGAGAACAGTGGTTAAAAAAAATATGAACTCTCAGCTGGACAGCTTGATTCTAAATATCAGATCCACTACAACTTGCTGAATAATTTTGAATGAGTTCCATAATCTTTGTGTTCATTTTCTCATTTGTGTGATAAGGAAAATAATACTACCTATCTTAGAGAATTCTTCTGAGGATTAAAAATGTAAAAAACTGAAAACAGCCCCGGGACTGTTGTAATGTTGGTGCTGTCTTCTAACATAAACTTGGATTTGTCCCTGCCACTATTGGGGTAGATTTTTCTCATTATGCTGTTCTTCTTTCTTTGCTGGTAGCATGTGGCCTGATTGGGGGAGGCTGTATGACCCTGCATCAGAGATGATACGTTTTAAAAAAATAAATGTGTAAACGTCTTTCCCTAATTATCTTCTGTATCAGATATGGTGGAGTCAGGGGGAAAAAAACCCTTTCTCTCTGCTGGCTCTAATCTCAGTTCCAACCATGCCCTCTAGAGGATTCAAAAAGAGCTACTACTGAGGTTTCTCCAACTGTGCAGAATTCAAGGCATTTCTTTGATCAGGAGACCAAAAACTTTTTCTTGTTTGCCTAGAGAGTTTGGCTCCTTTTTCAACTTTTTTTTTTTTTTTTAAGATAGATCCTCCAAAGGTTATTCAATCACAAAAAAGGAGATTTAAGTTCTATCAGATGGTCAATATATATGATTACTATTTGTAAATTTAGTGAGAAAGCTAGAAATTAACATTCTCAGACATTTTTGGTGGATACACAGATAAACTAAATTTGACTTTTTTGAATAATATTTTATCCTGGCCCTGCCACTTACTGGATGAATGATCTTGGGTAAGTTATCTAAAAATATGTATGCCAGTTTCCCCACTTGTAAAATGGGAATTATAATAATAATAAACATACCTGTCTCATAAAGTTATCACGAGGTATGTTAATTCTTATGAGGTACTTGAACCAGTTATAAATACTCGTTTTAGCTATAAATGTTATGATCTGGACTAACTGTTGCTCTTCTAGGACTCTCTCTTGTAGAATTACTGAACATAAATGCACCACAATAAGTACAAAGCTGTTCTCTGCAGAGAAAACCCAACAATATCTTAAATGTCTAGTAGTACAGAAATGGTTAAATAAATTACAGTGTTTTTATGTTCTGTAAAGTTGTGTAGTTTGAATAATTCTTCTAATTACAGAGATCTCTAAAAATAAATTAGGTTTTAAAAAGCAGCTTACAGAATATCCTAATTAGGTTAAATAAACCAGGCAGTTCATGGATATTATTTGTAAATGCATAACAGAAAGTGTAAACCTTACAAACCTGAATGTTAAGAGTGTTATGTATGGAGTAGAATGGGTTTAACAGTAGAAGGAAGGAAAAAATTCTAGATTCTCAGCTTGACTTTTCCACTAAATTAACACTGAGTACTAAATTAGGCATTCTGTCCCACATTTACAAAATGAGGTGGACGGACTAGAGTAATGCTGGCTGAGACCTTGTAGGTACAGTTGCAGCTAATTGTGTTCTTTTCCTAGGCTCTCTGCTGAGTCAGAGTTATTGATTCTAACTTCTGTTTATTTCCTTCAGAAGTAGTTCCCACTCTCTGACCTTTGCCTGATCCACAGTTGACACAGTTTGCTGTCCACTTTTGGTGACTTTTTCTTTTAGAACTTTTTTAACTTTATTAAAACTTTTAGGGTAGATTTGTTTAGGATAAAAGGCCTCCTGATAATCTCCCCTCTACTTGTGGGAAGTAAAAGTTGAAAAGTGAGAATACATAACATCATCAGAATATTCTTAAGCCCATTTAGGTTTACTTTATTAATGCATTCTTTAAAAATAAGAGGCCGAAAAAAAAAAATAAGAGGCCGAATTTATAAATGTAATTAGTTAAGTCATATGAAGTGAACTCTTAGATAAAACAATCCATGGGCACCATTAACTTAAGATGTTTTGTTTTGTTTTATAGCTGACTTTGGTTTCTGTGCTCAGATCACCCCTGAGCAGAGCAAGCGAAGTACTATGGTTGGAACGCCATACTGGATGGCACCAGAGGTGGTTACACGGAAAGCTTATGGCCCTAAAGTGGACATATGGTCTCTGGGTATTATGGCTATTGAGATGGTAGAAGGAGAGCCTCCATACCTCAATGAAAATCCCTTGAGGGTAAGACCAATTAAACAGCAGCCTTATTTTATGAAAAATAATTTTCTTTAAAACATTTATTTATAACCTGCTTGTGCCAGGCACTGGCCAAGTATTTAGGATACAAAGTTGATAAAATCTAGTCTCTGTCCACACTCTGCATCTAAAAATCATTTGCTTCTGGGTTATGGGTTGAATGTGTTAGGTAAAGAATTTGTATTGAAAATGGCACTCTTAATTCTGATCTTCTTCCCCAAAACCCATAATGTCAGTCTAATCATAGAAAAAAATCATAAAAATTCCAATAGAGAGGCATTGTACAATATAATACCTGACCATTACTCCTCCAAACTATCAATTTCATCAAAAGGAAAGGAAAGTCTGAAAAATTGTTATAGCCGAGAGGAGCCTTAGAAGACATGACAACTAAATGTCCTGGAGCAGAAACAGGAGCCAGTGAAATAGGGAAATCTACTGTGAATGCTGGAAGCCTGAAGGGCCCCTGTGAGGTTAGGGATGCCAGTCAGCAGGGATGTATCTTCTTCTTCCACAATACTTAGCTGCACAGGTAGAGAGGCAAAGAGTAGACAAATGAGTGCTATGAAGGGTAAAAGGATCAAAGAAGTGATTATGTGAAAGGAATGCTCGACACTTGAGATCAGTCAGGATTTACTTAGATTCATTGGTGTCAAAGGATTGCTGGCATTGGGGTACTAGGAGTGAAAAGATAGGAAGTGGAGCACAACTGAGATTTAAGAGTTGCAGTTATTGGTATTGATAAAGGCATAGGATATGACCTTGGGTGTGTGTGGCTGAGGTAGGCCAAAGGACAAGAAGTGTAACCAAATGTTGAAGGGGAAGGGGGAGTGGTTGTATGAAGAAATTCAGGCCAGAAGGGGGAATGTGCCGAACCACATGGGTGTTTGAATGGAGGAGCTGAGGGAATGACCAGGAGTCCTCGGCTCCTTAAGTCACTAACATAAATGAAGATAAACAGTATAATAAGATTTATCCCCAAGTAGAGAAAAGGTTATTAAGTGCTTAGAGAGGAGGAGTACTTGGCACACGTGTTTGTCTTTATGGGCTTCCCCCCTAATCCCTTTTGATGGAAGTGTGGAAACTCAGAACAATCTTATGATCTTAAATTGATACTAATTGCTATGTCAGAGATAATTTTTTAGAATAGAATTTTTAAATGAAAATTTGGGAGAAAATGTCATGTAAAGAGAAGTGAACTTAGGTGACAAGGAAATAGGCACAATAATATACTGATGATTTGAGTGTCAATTGGTAGCCTTTTTTGATGGCATTATGGTAATGTGGCAGAACCTTTAAATAATTCAGTAAAATATCTAGGTGACCTAGGGGTCAGCAGTGTTTTTAGATACATTATCAAAAGCATTATCCATGAAATAATAATCTGGGCTTCATTAAAATTGGACTCACTTTCTCTAGGAAAACATTATTAAGAGAATGAAATGACAAGTCACATATCAGGAGAAATTATTTCCAAAACACCTATCTGATAAAGAAATGTTATTCAAAATATGCAAAGAACTCTTAAAATTCAACAATAAGAAAGATAACTTAATGTAAAAATGGCAAAAGATTTGAACGGACAGCTCACCAAAGAAGATACACAGATGGCAAATAAGCACATAAAAAGATGTTCAACATCGTGTCACTAGGGAATTGCTAAAGTAAAACAGCAATGAAATGCCACTGCAGGGGGAGGATATAGCTCAATGGTACAGTGCATGCTCAGCATGCATGAAGTCCTGGGTTCCGTCCCCAGTACCTCCATTTAAATAAACAAACAAACTTAATCCCACTCAAAAAAATTTTTTTAATGAGTTTGGCTTTAAAAAAAAGAAAGAAAGCCACTACGTATCTATTAGAATGGCCTAAAATCCAGAAAAGCTGAAATACCAAATGCTAGTGAGGATGTGGAGCTCTCATTCATGCTGATGAGAATACAAAATGGTACAGCTACTTTGGAAGACAATTTGGCACTTTCCTACAAAACTAGACATGTTCTTATCATACAGTCTAGGATTGTGTTCTTATTAAAGTTGAAAACTTATGTCTGCGTAAAAACCTGCACACAATGTTTATAGCATCTTTATTCATAATTTCCCAAAATTGGAAGCAGCCAAGATGTGAAATATATAAATATACTGTCTTTTTAATGGAGGTACTGGGGATTGAACCCAAGACCTCATGCATGTTAAGCATGCACTCTACCACTAAGCTATACTCCTCCCCAATATATTGTACTTTTTAAAGTGAATGAAATAGACTAGAAATAGTGCATCCATATGATGGAATATTATTCCATAACATTAAAAAGATAAAAAGGTATGAGCTATCAAACCACAAAAGATGTGGAAGAACCTTAAATGCATACTTCTTAGGAAAGAATCTATCTGAAAAGGGTACATAATGTATGATTCCAACTGTGGAGACTAAAAAAAGATCATTGGTTGCTAGGGGCTTAGTGGGGTAGTGAGGATGAATAGGTGGAGCGCAGGGAATTTTAGGACAGTGAAATTATTCTGTATAATACTATAATGGAGGTAGATACATGACAATAAACATTTGTCTAACTAAACCCATAGACCTGCACAATACAAAGCGTGAACCCTAATGTAAACTAATAGACTTCTAGGGTTGGTTTTTTTTTTTTTTTTTGCGAGGGTGGAGGAATTAGGTTTATATTTATTTTTAGAGGATGTAGTGGGGATTGAATCCAGGACCTTGTGAATGCCAAGCATGCACTCTACTACTTGAGCTATACAGTCCCCCTATAGACTTCTGTTTAATGAAAGTGTACCAGTATTGGCTGATCACTTATAACAAGTGTACCATACTAATATAAGATTTTAATAATAGGGGAAACTGCGTGTGTTGGAGAGGTTCGGTATATGGGAGCTCTGTACTATTTGCTCAATTTTCTGTATGTCTAAAACGTCTAGAAAAGTCTATTGAGTGCTTTTTTAAAAATTATTTAATTTCTAGGAATTTAAAATCAGAGAAGTACATGAAGAATACTAAAGAATGCAAGGATTTTCCAAAAGGGATTAACTAAATTATGACACATCCATATAATAAGGCACTATTCAATTCAGCCATTAAAATAATTTAGTGGATCTAATCTGTTATTAGTAATGACGAGGCTAGCTTTGTTTGGGGTTTTTAAGACTTTGGTTTTTTTAAAAAGCAGTTTTACGTTCACAGCAAAATTGAGAGGAAGGTACAGAGATTTCCCATATACCCTCTTCCCCCACATGTGCATAACCTCCCCAATTACCAACATTCCTAACCAGAGGGTACATTTCTTGGAATCAGTGAACCTACATTGACACATCATTATCATCCAGAGTCCATAGTTAACATTAGAGTTCACTTTTTTTTCTCCTACCCCTATATTACCCTTCTCCCCTTTACTCTCCCCACTGGTAAACCTCTAGTTTGTTCTTTATATCTGTGAGTCTGCTTCTTTTTTGTTTTATTCACTAGTTTGTTGTATTATTTAGATTCCACATAGAAGTGACATCATACAGTATTTGTCTTTCTCTGTCTGACTTACTTCACTTAGCATAATGCCCTCCAAGTCAGTCCATGTTGCTGCAAATAGCAACATTTTATTCCTTTTTATGGCTGAGTAGTATTGATGTCATATAGTCTATGGGTTTGGACAAATGTATAATGAATAACATGTGTCCCATTATTAAAGTATATTAAAAAGTATTTGCACTGCCTTAAAGATCCTGTATGCTCATCTTTTTCATCTGTAGATATATAGATATAGCTAATTTAATTTTTTTTAAAAAGGGTTTCAACAAATCCCATTGTTCTGAAATGTGATATGACTTGAAAGAAATCTAAGAAAGATAAATGGGATACTGTATGTTGATGGTGGGGTTGTGGTCATTTTTCTTTATACTCTTATGTATTATAGTAGTTTTTGTATCAGTATGTATTGCATTTATAATCCAAAAAACCAAGTAAAATTAATTTTGAAAAAGAAGTCAGGGAAATGTAACATCTAAAAATAAAGGGAAAAATATTTAATCAAAGTGGGTAGAAATAAGAACCTCTCTTAAGTATGTATGGCAATTACCTTTAAAGAAGTGGGAAAAAAAATCCATAAAGTTTAAAGTGCTCTCTCACTTTGTTGAGCTACCTTAAGTATGTGAAAGTTGTTCTTCTATTTTTAGGCCTTATACCTGATAGCAACTAATGGAACCCCAGAACTTCAGAATCCAGAAAAACTTTCCCCAATATTTCGGGATTTCTTAAATCGATGTTTGGAGATGGATGTGGAGAAAAGAGGTTCAGCCAAAGAATTGTTACAGGTGAATCTGGAAATGATACTATTTCTGGAAAAAGTTGACTTTGTTGAGTAACCAACAAAAAATTTACATAGTGTTAATAATTACATTTCACTGTTCATTCATTACCAGCAGCATGGCAGCTGCTGCAGTTTAGGATTTTCTCTGCTGGGAATAAAATACCCACAATGCTGTAATACATAAGTAGGTGAATTTTTGCTTATGATCAGTTCTCACACCAGTTCATTGCTGGCATAGTTATCTGGGTCATTTAACTGAGATTTTACAGTATTAAAAAAACTAAAAAAGACTATGCTTTCAACCATAAAAGTTATATATCAATTATGTTGATTTTACATAGGTATTGAAATATGTGTTTATTAAATAAGTTGTGATCCGTAAAGTAGTCTTTAGGGCTTAATTGAAAGGAAATATTTAGCTTCTAAATTGGTGACATTTACACATTTTATTTTTCACCCCTCTTTCTGGCAGCATCCCTTCCTGAAACTGGCCAAACCATTATCCAGCTTGACACCACTGATCATGGCAGCTAAAGAAGCAATGAAGAGTAACCGTTAACATCATTGCCGTGGCCTCAATTCTTTTTTCCATTTTCTAAAAGAAGTCTTTTAATATATGAAAATTATTACTCTTTGGGGGTTTAAAGAAATGGTCTGCATAACATGGAGGAATAAAAGCAAACTACTACTTTCTGAAGACAACCAAGAGAAAAATGGCAAAACCAAATGACAACTTTCTATTGAATCCCTTCTTTAGGGTCCAAAAGGACTTGTGGACTGAATCACTAGCCTTACGTCTTTCAGCAGAAAGCCCATCAGGGCCATGTATCATGCTTGAGATTTGCATTTTAATTTGCTGACTTCATTAAAATAGAGCCCATTCATTGTCCCTTTGAGGGTATTTTCAATACTTGAATGGCAGATTTGAGTTTTTCAGAGTATTTGTTTCATCTGCTAGTCTTCTTTCCTCTCTTCATAGCTTCCTTTTTCCTTGACTTGCTCCTTTTGAGTTGTTTTGAGAAATCTTTCTTATGCCTAAACTAGAGGCAAGTGTGATAGAAATTATGTAGCTCCTTATATTGGCAAAGGAGCCCTATAATAGGTTTAACTTTGTATAGAAGTTAGGACCAGCTATTGTTACATGTACTATTTCAGTTCAGAATTTGAACTGAAGGAAGGGAAGAAAAGTATGTGATTTTTACCTTTTTTAACAAATGTGAAAGAGTCAATTTTAGAAATTTCATGGTAGTGAGCTGTTTGGCATTTGTTACATGTATAGAGAGAAGACTAATAATCTATATTTATAACTAAATCATTGAGGCAGAAAAAGAATCCCATTGATTATACCTTCTTACAGTTTTGTTTTCCCTTCTGACTATGTCCTCTTCAGATTTGGCTTCAGGACTTTGTGCCGCTACTTTCCCCTTCCCTCTTTTTTCCCTTCATTTTGGAAATAAGTTTCTGTATATGTTGTAATTTTAGCTAGTTTGTTTTTTAATTAACCCTCTCTCACTCTACTCCTCCCCCCTTCCCATGGTAAATAATATAATAACCATTGAATTTTCAGAATAAAGTTAACCTTTTTTTTCCATTTAAAGGAGAAAAATATTTGGAGCTAGCAGAGACAAAGAGGGAGACTTAAATCTTGGTGAGCTCTAAAATAATTAGATAAGATTATATTCATGAAAGAGAAATGTCAGTTATATAGATACGCAGCTTCTGACCAGTAAACTGTAGAGATTTGTTATAAATGTTGTTTCCCACCCATTACCAAAAAATTACTGTCTATGAGAACTTAAGTGACAAAATACATTTTGATAAATTCATGGGTCATTTGAAATGTTGAGTTACTTTAGATTTTTTCAAATAAGTAAATAATATTCATGTAAAAAACTGGGGAAAGGAAGAAAAATGAAATGTACTTGTTGATGGCAATACTTTTTATTTTAAAGATTTTAAAAAGGTCTGTGACCTATAGCATTATTAGAGTGCCCTCTCTTCTCCCCTCTCCTCCTCTCCTCTTCAAGACTTTCTCTCTTTTTCTCTCATTTTTTTAAATTGTTTTGACTGATGGAGGCAGCATTGTCTGTTCTGACATGCCAGGAGCCATGTAAAAGAGTCTGTGGTTTGGTTCTGGCAGTTGTTCCCACCGTTCACTTCTAGTTGACTTCACACCTACCTGCCATCCTGCAATAGTACAAATCATCAATAGAAATAGTTTTGATGTTTTGGAGTACATTAGGAGAACTAATAGAGTTTTATTTCCTGTCATTCCCATCATATCTGTGTTAGGATATAGGTATAAGGGTAGAAGTGGCTGGTTTTTTATTGATAATGCAGGAAGATTTTCACAAAAATGAGTAAAATAATTAATGAAACTTAAATCTAGAGCACTTAATGGTCTCTTTTCAGTTTGATTATTGACTTCATTTTTCTCTGGATTACATTGGCCTTCTACAGCTGTTACTAAATTACAGAAACAAGCTGGTTTATTTCTGGTGGAAAGCTACAGTGTCTCTTGAGTTCCAGATTTGAACATTCTTTGTAAATAGTTGTCTGGATGGATTATGATGAAGAAGATGCAACCAATGAAATAGAAAATCAACTAGATGATGTAAGACTGATCATTATGACCACTCTAGAAGGCACTTCCATACATAAGTCATAAAGACTGTATTCATTTAATGCAGTGCCAGTGCTCCATTTTTATGCCTGTGACTCATCAAAGGTCTTTTCAGTTTATAGAAGCAGTTTGGAATTTGTATTTACAGCTTCTTTGATGGTTACTGTATGTCCATTGCTGGCAACGGACTTTTGTCATTAAAACCTGACTCCTAGGTTAAGGGAGCTACACTGTGGTTTATTCTTTACTTACTTGGATAAACTAACTTGTAATAGAAATATGCTTCGGTTAATACTGAAATGTGTCAGTTTTTAATAATCTTAATCTTAAAAGCAATACAGAATTGTGATTTATTAATTTTAAATTAAAATGGTCAGATCTTGTTGCAAGAAAAATTATATTTGAATCAAAATTCATGTTTTTTTAAATAACTACCTTTTCTATTCACCCTTTTTGTCATTACTTGAGAATGAAAATTCCTGTTGAAATCTAAGTTACCTTAGTAGTCCTCTGGTATTATTAGGACAGTATTACTTACAGTATTTATTGTATTTCAGACTCTCTGGCAGTCTAAAAGTTTCCTTCGCCTCTTGTTCCTTTTGCTGCTTTTAGGGACAGTTAAAACTGGGAAACCATGAAACTATCGAACATTTTATCCCACCTAGAATAGTGAACGAGTAGAGGGATTGTACTAGCATAAGAAACCAAGGCTACCACAACTCTGTCTTCATGAGTGCATGGCATGTAGTATCAATTCTCTTTCCCTCAACATATAAATATTAAGCTGCTTAAAATGTGTCTAGTTACCACCAGTCCTGAATGAACCGGTGCTTTTAATATGCAATTTAAAACTACCTATGAGTATTTCTTTGTAGGGCTCACATAAATACATGTTTGTTTATATATTACTGTATTCTAGCCAGAATAATTTTAGATCTGATCAGGCAGTAGCTATAATTAGAAAAAAAATGGGTGCTTTAAAAATGTGTATGAGTTTTTTAATCTGAAAGTAAAAGTTTAAAAATATACTGAGATCCATATCCAGTGAACTGTCCAAATCATTTATAGAATATAGTAAAATACAGATTAATACTCGGGGTTTTTTAATAGTGAAATTTCATAGTAATATAAAAAGCAGATTGTCTTCCTTATCTCAACTGCTCCCACAATAGATAAACAATTAAAGTCAGTTTTTCCACAGTGCGTGTACATGAGTATGTGTAAGAAAGGAAAAAATACACACACACAGATTTTATTCTTCACTAACACGTTTATTGACCACTTGGGCAGAGACACTGTGGTGGTAGATATTGTGGGAATTACAGAGGAGAACCAAGCACTGGCCTGGCTTTGAGTGAACTGAAGTCTTTCTCATTCACCATTCTAGAATGTTGCCAAATGAGAGAAAAAGAAATTATGATAATTCTGTCAAACACATTTCCATTCTATATTAAACAGAGAACTATATTTGGAATTGAACATCTTTGGTAGGACTATCTTGCTTTTTTTTTTTTTGGTAGATGGAATTAAGTGAAAGTAACTTGTCTTTTCTGTTTTGTCTTCAAATTTTATATTGACTTTTATTTTTAATTTAATCCCATTCAATTATTTAATTGTTACATTGACATTAACTGCTGTATTTGATGACCTTGTTCAATAATTTTGTTCTTTCAGGGCTAGAAATAAACTTTTTTTTAATGTTCATTTTTTCTTTTCCTAAACTTTAATTCTTCCTTTAGATCAGAATAGCTTAAAAAGTAAATGCAATAGGTTTTCAGAGAACATTCTAGTATTTTTAAAGATAAATGTTTTTTAAACATGTCATGGCACCATTTTGAATGTATTACAAAGCTCCAAATTGGAAAGATTTTCAGAAATTTATGAGTAATAAGCATGAGCCTTCCCTCTTTTAATCAGGTTCAGAAAGTTTATTCAAAATGTTCTGGCTTTCAGACCCAGGACAATACTTCTGATCTGTTGGAATACCTTCAGTAACTTGGCCTGAAACTGTTAATGCTTACTTAACTGAAGTAGTAAGAATCTTACTAGAATTTCTGTGTTAAATGCACTAAATATCTTTGAAAGTGCAATACTTTAAGGCATTACTTTATTATATGCATTTAATTTGAATACTGGATATCCTGACATGAAGAACAGCTGAATTATATAGAGTTCACCATGAAAAAACAAAATTTGACATTTATAGCCTGGGGTGCAGTCTGTAGACAATGACTGCTTAAAGTATATTTGTTACACTATAAAACTGTTCAGTGCTATTCTAACATTTATATTTCTTTGAACTAAAGCAAATGCTCAAAACATTTGCCTAAGAAAAGTTCAGAAATTCCTGGACAATTGATTTGAAAAGCACTATTTGTAGGAGATTAATACATGCTTTACTACTACTTTGATATTTGTGGCTTTTTTTAGACTAGGGAATTATTTTTTATGCAAATTATTTAACAAATTTTATCTTTCAAAAGAGGAGGAGGAGTAGAACAATGAAGGGAAAGGCCTTTTTTAAGCCTAGTTGTTTAAGGTTTTTAACAATGTAATGTACATAGATTAAAAATTCAAATAATCTTAAAAGAGTCACAATAAAGGGTGCCAGTCCCCAGCTGTAAACTTCCTCACCACAGAGTTCTGCTCCACAGAGGCATCTGCTTCTAACTTGGAGCTGTTTTTAGCATGCATTAATCTTCACATTTCTAAATTATGTATGTACACAGGTATTTCTTAACAGTTCAATATTTTACTTTATCTAGAAACTTCATATTATAACAGTTGAGAATTTGGTTACTGTTAAACCATCCCGTTCTCCCATTTCTACTTCCTCTAGTCTCCCAATTAAGAAAAGTGGCAATGTTTTATTCCATTAGTGGTCAGTTTTTACCTTACAACTTTCGGGGAGTGTTGTTCACTTGAGTCAAGTAATTTATTATCATTACATGTCACGTCTTATACAACTCTTTGCTTTTCCTGTTGTTAACTTTTGTCTTTTTGTTTCGTTTGAAACTTTCTATGTTCCTATCACTGAGTTATTCCAAACTCACCACAAAGGCCCTGTGAAGACTATTTTCTATAGAATTATTGTCTTAGATTATGACAGTTCCTTCTTCTTTCCTGGAACTTGATTGGGCTACAGTTTGGATTCTTTCTCTCGAGGCCTTCTGCCACTCTGACACCTGAAACTCAATTTCACTTTCCTTGTGAGTTAGATCCTTTGTTTCTTCCTCATTTTGGAGAAGAACATCTTTCATGAGTGTCCTGAGAGGGGTGCATTATAGGTAAGATTTTTAAGAACTTACATCTGAAAATGTCTCATTTAATTGATAATGAAGGATTTTAGGTTGGAAATCATTTTCCTTGAGAATTCTGAAGTCCCCGCTTCGCTGTCTTAAAACTTGCCATTTCTGATAACACCTTTATATGTAACCCATTTTTCTGCCTCTCTAGAGCTTTTGTGCTGAAAGTTTACCATGAAATGCCTTGGTGAGGATCTCTGTTTAGCTTTTGACAGCCCTTCGTGGTAACAGACTAATTTTCTTCAGTTCTGGTAAATTCTTATATTATTTCTGTAATAATTGCCACTTTTCCCCCTGTTATTTATTTCTGGAATTTTAACATTGGTCTTCTGTTTTTCTTATCTTTCTCTCCTGTTTTCTATCTCTTTGCCTTTTAACTTTCTAGGAGAATTTCCTCAATTTTATCTCTGGCACTTCTCTGAACATGTATCAACAATCACATTTTTAATTTCCAAAAGGTCATTCTTGTTTTCCGATCTCCCTTTTTATAGCCTTCCATTCTTGTTTCGTAAATTCATTCTCTTTCCTAGTGTATTAATTGTGAGAGTTTTTTTCTTAGCCCAATGCCATAACAAAATACCATAGACTGAGTGGTTTAAACAACAGAAGTTTATTTCTCACAGTCACGGAAGGCTTGAAAGTCCAAGATCAAGATGCTGGCAAAGTAGTTTTCATTCTGAGGACTTTTGGTTTGTAGGGGGCGGCCACCATCTTGGCTTTCACATAAAGACTTTTTTACAGATGTCTGGTGAATACCTGCAGATCAGTGCTGTTTCTGTAACACTAGTCTAGCACTGTCTGGCAGTGCACTGAACAAATACTCACGTACATGCTGGTTATTCTCAGTTCTCAGCAGAGCTTAGTGCTCTCCACCACTCATTCATTTCACTCCTAGATCTCTTTCCTCTCTCTTTTTCTCCAGACTTTCTCATGACTCCCAAGCCCTTTATTCCACCATCTCAACACTTTCTTGAACCTTACTGCCAGAATTTTCTGGCTTTTAGTCTTTGTCGCCTTTTGGTCCAAGTGAAAGATATTCTTCCCATCAATGGCTAACTTCACCAAGGACCCGTTCTCTGTATTTTACCACCTCCTAGGTCTTCTGGCCGCTCTGACATATCCTGACTCTCCTAGACCTTTTGGCTGTCCCTCCACTCTTTCTAACCCTCAGCAAAACAAGCATACTCACCTATCTTTTTTTTTTTTTTTTAACTATTTCCTTTGACTTTTCTCAGGTAAACTTGTGGAAAGAGGAGACCAAACTTCCTGTTTTTCTCTTCATTATCATATTGCGTCTACCCTCAGCATGTCATCGAAACTACCCCTATCAACATCTCCCAATCAGAGTTTCCAGGAGAGCCTCAAAACATCAAAAAGATGACTTCCCTCGACTATTTACTAGTGTGTTCACTAGTTTGTTTGAGAATTCCTAAGATTCTACTTGTTATCAGACTTCCTTGGTGTGAAATAGAGGACTTTTATTCCTAACTTTTTTAAAATGCTATGACCAGATATTTATTTTGGGCAAAGGTCTAGAATGTGACGTAGGTGTGGATTTGGTCAGACTTTAGTCGGTAGGATTCTGTTTTCACCATTGCAGATAAAATATACAAGCAGCTCTTGGCAATTGAGAGGGAAGAGTGGTGAGGATTAATAAAGCAAATTCTTGAAAATTTCTTAAGAACTTAATTTGTAATGTACGTTATTTGAATAACAGATTTGCCTTCCTGATAATTTTGTTTAGTCTTACAATGTGTTTTCGTTCGTTAAGTATGTTAATGTGGGCACCCAGAGGAGAAAGTCTTGTCTAAGTATGTGCAGAGTGGCGGAGGAAGGCCACCCCAGCCTTAATTGTAGATTCTTGGTCAGAAATTAAGAGTTGATGAGTACCTATGTCTTTATAATGAGATTTTTATGGCCTCTATATTTCTGATTAAAACTTATTATCCATGCATTTTAGTTTTTATTTAGGGAAAAAGGTAAAAATACTGATTTTCCAGAAGACAAAATATGTTCAGTATATGGTGGCGGGATTTCTATAAATTTGTAACTCAAGAAGTTGATTATTTTGAAAGCAACAATACTCATGTGGATGTCTAATTTCTTGTGTACTTGTTAAAAGGTATCTGTCACATTAACTTTTATCCACAGATCCCAGTTTGTGTTCTGTAACAGGTGAAAATATCTCACACTGTGCCGCCTTTTTTTTTTTTTAAGCAAACAAAATGGAGTAACAGTGCCACATACATTCCTGTCTTTCATTCTTAGATCTGTAGGTATATACAGAGTTGCCATGGATACATTGCCAAAAAATGTTTTTCTCTATTTCTTAATGAATTACTTTGCTTTGACTTCTCCTATATTTAAAAACAGAAATGCACCATTTTCAAAAACTATTTGATCTGGGCCATAAGATTCAGGAATGTCTAACAGTACAATCTGATTCTGATTGCTTTAATATATTGTCATTAAAATCTTTAAGGAGTTTTGTGGTTGAAGCTAGAAGACATCTAAATCACATTCAGTATTCTTTACACTTTAGAATACTTTAAGTTTTGCTGCTAGTAACTTTGTTGAAGAGCTCTGTTTTTCAATAAATTCTAAAAAAAAAAAAAAAACTTAACCATGTGAGTTTTTACTATAGACATTGCCACTATTTTGATCACACTCTTCTTGGTGATATGAGAAGTGTTTAAATGTTTTACCTTTTTTGTTGTTGTTGTTCATCTATAGATCTTTTGGAGTATGTTCCTAAGACCAGGGCGTCATTGAAAAAATAAGTGTAAGCCATGGGCTGTGACTATATGGACAACTGCTTTCATATGACTTGCACTGTCAGCCTAGCAAATACTTTTCTACTTCCTTTCATCTATGCATATTTTACTACTAATAGTCTCCACTGTGTGCCCACTATGTCCTGTTTGAGTTTTGTTTTAATGACAAAGCACAGTTGACCATGGTATTGACACAAGAAGTCTAAGTACTTGAGTAGTTATTGATGCACATGTTTTCATCACTAAGCACTGTAAAAACAGCTTTATTAAACCTTTTTTTTTTTTTTGGCTCGGTTTCATCATATAGTCATGTTTGAACTTGTAAGTTTCTTCTGAATAAAAAATAGTGTAAATTTTGCTGGCAGTGAGAGAACCAGTTATGCTTTTAGTTAGTAACAATATTATTCTAGTAGACCGTGCACTAAAATTTGTTACTGTGAATTGGTTTTTTGTTTATTTGTTCTGTTTTGGGTGATAATAAAAATGCCTACATTGTAGGGGTTTTTTTTTAGGGTCAGATGAGTTAATTTCACATAAAATGCTTAGAATGGTGCCTAGCACATAGTAAGCATTTGATAAATATGATCTTCTATCGTTGCTTTTTTAAAAACTATAATCATTGGACAGTGCTTTATGATAATGCAGTAGCAGATGGGGGCCTAATTCACTGAGAATGCTGCACAGAGCTATTTGCCCTTTTCCCCTACCTCATCTTTTGAAAAATATATGCATGGGGGCAGGGTATAGCTCAAGTGGTAGAGCATAGGCTTAGCATGCATGAGGTCCTGGGTTCAAACCCCCATACCTCCTCTAAAAATATAAACCTAAATACCTCCTCCCCCTTCCAAAAAAAGTATGCATAATATAGCTTAAGGAATTATATTGCATATATACAAAGTCAGCCCCAAACATCCTTGTTTGGTAACATACTATGAAGTTACATATTTTATTTTATAGTATTGCAATATGAGACACTGTATTATAGTTTAGAAAGTCATTTTCTTGAAGGGGATTAAATAGGAAAAATATAAACCAATTTCCAAAGTACATTTTTCTATCTATTTTTAATAAGTTTGACTTTTAAGTCACAGGTACCCAAGAATGACTGTAAACAAGCAAGACTTATTTAAGTTGCACAAAAGAAGTCCCCTGGTAGTTAGTTTGGGGTTGTCATGGAGTCCAGCGATGCCACCAGGAAGCTTTGTCCATATTTTCACTACACCATTCTTAACATGGGGGCCTGTATCCTTATGCTTGTTGCCACATGGATACGAACTGGCTGCTCCACCTCCAGCTTCATGTCGGGCAGGAGGGAGAGAGGATGGGCAAAAGGCAACGAGAAGAAAGATGGAAGGAATAGTCCCTTTATCAATAAAGTATAAATTTTCCCAGAAACCTTCAGCTTCTGTCCCATTGGCCATGACTGTCATTTGATACTTCATAGCTGCAAGAGATTCTAGGGAAGAGTGTTTTTAAAAACCACACATTGCTTCCCCAGACGAATAGTTAGTAGTTGTTAGTAGAGAAGGGAGGATGGATGTGGGATACCGCAGTGGACACCATAGCTTGCAGGTGAAAACTGCACAATTTCAACTTTTCATAGTTCCTCCCCTGTCTTAGTATGTTCAGGCTGCTGTAATGGAATATCATACACCATGTGGCTTATAAACAAAGGGAACATTTTTCACAGTGTGGAGGCTAGGAAGTCCAAGATCAAGGCACCAGCAGATTGGATATCTGGTGAGGGCCCATTTCCTGGCTCCACAGATATCACATAACTGATTAATTGATACACTCATTTTCAGACAGGAGGAAAAGGGCCAGAGAGGCTTAATTGCTCAATATTACCCAACTAGAATTTCAGCGTTTCCACTACCCATCAATTCAGAGTTAATTGGAAGCAACTTTCAGCTCTCTAGGTCTCACCTCAGCTGTATAGCTGATTTTGAAGGAATATAATTTACATAGCTTATGAAAACATAAATGCAATTTTAATGCAATTTAAATATAGTTGCAGTGTTACACATTTAGTAATTGATCAGTGGGAAGGGACCACAAATAGCTGCTACACATTTTTGATGGAGTGAGTGATGTAGCTTAACTGAGGAAAGGCAGCCGCCCAGAACAGGAGCGGAGATGACCCGCTTGCTGAAAGCAAATGGTCTTTCTCTGCTTGCCTTGCTCCTGGATATCCTCTAGGGGGCGCTGCTGCCACTGACAGTCTCAAAGATTCTACTACACGTGAAAAAAAAAATCCAATGCCTCTCACTGCCGTGCTATACTCAAGTTTACACCACTATCCTGGAAGAATTTGGATGTAACAATTTGACTGTTTAGAAGAAAGGGACCCTCTTGGTTCTTGAGTCAAAATCGGTATCAGCAAAGCCACATTCTTGTGGGGAGAAAACTAATCATCTCCAACTCCCCAGTGCTCCAGAAAGCCCATTTCCTGTAATCATATTTATTCTTTAAAAAACATTTAACTACATAAGTAATACAGGAGTACATTATCGTTTTGTAAGTTCCAGCATAAAGGGAAGGCTTCCCAACCCCTACCAAGTACCTTTCCCAAAGGAAATCTTACTGGTTTCTGTCTTTTCAGACCTTTCTCTATGCATTACCTCTAGATATTTACAGTTATGTAGACCAAGCAGTTCTTGAAGGGTGCAATCAAAGAACATTTGTTTTTGTTTCTCTCTCTTCTAGTCCATTTTATGAGGCTAGCTCTTCCCCATTCCCTAGATGAAATTTACAGCAAAGACCCAGACAGTTTACCACCAAGTTCTACAAAACATTCAAGGAGAAATAATTCCGATCCTGCAGGACCTAGTCCAAGATGTAAAAAACACCTCCCAAATTCTATTATGAGGATAGCATAAAAGTGATACCAAAATATGTGAAAGGGAAAATTACAAGGCAGTCTCATTCATGAAAAAGCAAAGCTAGTGATGTGTAACAAAGTACATCCTAATCAGGTAGTTATGCAAGGTTAGTAAAACTTCAAATCAATTTAATACACCATATTAGTATATTAAGTGAACATCTCAATAGATGAAAAAGCACTTAGTAAAATTCAATATCAACTCAAAAAATCAATCAACTCAATAAAAAATATATTTTAGCAAATTTGTAGTGAACTTCTTTAACCTGAAAGAATATGCATGCAAAAAATCTGCAGCAAGAAATCATACTCAGTGGTGGAGCACTGAAGGCATTCTTTAAGGATCAGAATAAGACGAGATTTCACCACTTTGATTTAAATTTGAAGTTGAAGATCCTAGTTAGTGCACTAAGAAAAAGAAAAGATGTAAGTAAGAATTGGAAAGTAAGATAAGCAACCATCATTGGCAGATAAGGTTGACAATGCCCAAAAGAATATGGGATAAATTATTAGGATTAATAAGAAATTTAGCAAGTTTACTGGAGATGAAACCTGTGTGTAAAAGTCAATTGTATTGCTAAACACTCGCAACAAACAGAAAATGTAATCTTAAAAATCATCATTTATAATAGATAAAAAACAAAGTACCTAGTAATAAGTAATACCACAAAAAAGTATAAGAATTTTTTAAAGAAAATGTGAAGATTCTATTGAAAGATTTAAATTTTTGGATTGGGAACCGCTTTATGGATAGGATAGTTTGAATTGTGCATGTTGAAAAGAAAATTCAGATTGTGAAACAATTCCATTTAACCCAGATAAATGAAACATTGGTTCAAAATAAGAAGTATATAGTCCCTTGAATTTTGGTATGAGGAGGCACTCCCTAGAGGCCATGACGTGGCTTATGTACTAATCTAGCCCCTTTGGGTAGTTTTTGTTTGTATGAGCCATACAGCCAACAGGAGTGTACCACCCACTTGCTATTCCCAGTTCTTTGGGGGAACTGGTTTCTACAGAGCTACATCTTCTTGTTGGCTGCTAACCATCCTGCCAGTCAAGAAGCTTCTTTAAATTCTAGAAGCCTCTTCTCACTTGTAATTAAAGTTTTGTTGTGAAAGTTAAAATTTTATGATGCCCATAAAATGTTTAGCGCCTGGTAAGAGCTCAATAAATAGCTATTTGTTTAATTTTTAAAATCTTCCAGAGGACAAATTTAGGGCAACCAAATGATAACTGGAAAAATTATGGAAAAAAAGGTTTTCAGTGAGCAATGGATCTAAATATAATTTAACTATAATTCTGATATAAATGTCAGAATTATAGTTAAACAGAAAGTATCATTTATACACTTGGGTATTGTAACATGATGACAGAAGTGAGTTTTACAAGTCACTTTTCTTCCAAATAGGATGTAGTAGACTGCAGCAGGACACTGTTCTTGCCACAACCGCCTAAAAAATGCAGAATAAGTTAAAAACATCATATTTTAAAATATACTAGAGGGCTGTCAAGTGACTAGAACTTGTCACCTTATTTTAGGTAAACAAAAATTTCAGAGAGAGGGCCCTTTATAGGTGAATTGACAATCACTAGCTGTTTTCTTTTGTGGAAACATTTGCTGATTCTAGTTATAGGCTGAGGATCGGTGTTAATCTAGGCAGAGGGAATCTACTGGGGCAAAGAAAACCCAGAGGAACTTCTGGTGGTCATTTGGGAGTACTGGGACAGATTGGAAACCAGGAGAGCCTCAATGCATGGCTGATTTTCCATGTGCGGCATTTGGTTGCTCAAGACCTGCTTGGGAGGCTTTGGGGATGGACGAAAACTTTTTAAAAGTCATGGTACTTAGGAAACCATGTCCCATGAGAGAAAAATGGCCTCCTCAAACACATGGCTAACCTCTCCCTGGAAACATTTCTCATATTTTGAAGCTGAATAACTGGAGGCAAAAAAGCAAAACTCAAAGTCTCTAAAGAAACAAACTGAAAGTATTCTAGTCTTTCAGGGGTGAGGAGAAAAGTTTTCTACCAAAAGCCTGGGCTACCCCTGAGGAACAGGGATGAACCAGAGATGGAATGATTCTAAGTAAGAGAACAACCTTGCCAAGACCCAGCTCAATTTGATTATGACAATTAGACCCTCACTCTATCAGCCTAATGGAGGGAAAGGGGAACTCTCACTGAAACATATCATGTGGTGGCTCTACAGTTCTTTTATACACACTGTCTGGCATAGATGAAAACATTACCAAGCATATGAAGAGGCAGGAAAATGTGACTGATAATCAAAAGAGAAAAATGAACCATTGAGCCAGACCAACAAATAATCAAACGTTGAAGTTAGCAAGCAAAGACTAAAAAAAAAAAACAAAAACAAAAAAACCCCAAAAACTATGATAAATAAGATAAAGAAAGTAGAGGGAAAGATAAAATAGATGAAAAGATGGAGACTTTTTATGGAAAACTGGAATCTATAAAAAAAAACATTAAATTCTAAAACTAAAAATACAGTATTAAAAATTAAGAACACTGCATAGATTTGACAGCAGACTGGACGTCATGAAAGAGAATTAGTAAAGTCAAAAACAGGTCCATAGGCACAGCAAAGGAAACCATAAGCCAAACAAAACAACAACCTACGGAATGGGAGAAAATTTTTGCAAACGATGAAACCAACAAAGGCTTGATCTCCAGAATATATAAGCAGCTCATATGACTTAATAAGAAAAAAACAAACAACCCAATCCAAAAATGGGCAGAAGACCTAAACAAGCAATTCTCCAAGGAAGACATACAAATGATCAATAGGCACATGAAAAAATGCTCAGTATCACTAATTATCAGAGAAATGCAAATCAAAACTACAATGAGGTACAACCTCACACCAGTCAGAATGGCCATCCTTCAAAAGTCCACAAATGACAAGTGCTGGGGAGGCTGTAGAGAAAAGGAAACTCTCCTACACTGCTGGTGGGAATGCAGTTTGGTGTAGTCACTGTGGAAAACAGTACGAAGATTCCTCAAAAGACTAGGAATAGACTTATCATATGACCCAGGAATCCCACTCCCGGGCATATATCAAGAAGGAACCCTACTTCAAAATGACATCTGTGCCCCAATGTTCATAGCAGTACTATTTACAATAGCCAAGACATGGAAACAGCTTAAATTTCCATCAACAGATGACTGGATAAAGAAGCTGTGGTATATTTATACAATGGAATACTACACAGCCATAAAAATGACAGCATAATGCCATTTGCAGCAACATGGATGCTCCTGGAGAATGTCATTCTAAGTGAAGTAAGCCAGAAAGAGAAAGAAAAATACCGTATGAGATTGCTCATATGTGGAAGAAGAAGAAGAAGAAGAAGAAGAAGAAGAAGAAGAAGAAGAAGAAGAAGAAGGAGAAGGAGAAGGAGAAGGAGAAGGAGAAGGAGAAGGAGAAGGAGAAGGAGAAGGAGAAGGAGAAGGAGAAGAAGAAGAAGAAGAAGAAGAAGAAGAAGAAGAAGAAGAAGAAGAAGAAGAAGAAGAAGAAGAAGAAGAAGAAGAAGAAGAAGAAGAAGAAAAATACAAAACAGAAACAGACTCAGAGACATAGAATACAAACTTGTGGTTGCCAAGGGGGAGGGGGGTGGAAAGGGACAGACTGGGAGTTCGAAATTTGTAGATACTGACAGGAATGTGTAGAATAGATAAACAAGATTATACTGTATAGCACAGGGTAATATATACAAGATCTTGTAGTAGCTCACAGTGAAAAAAAAAGTGACAATGAATATATGTATGTTCATGTATAACTGAAAAATTGTGCTCTACACTGGAAATTGACACAACTATTGTAAACTGACTATAACTCAAGAAAAAAATGTTAAAAAAAACAGGTCAATAGAGGGAGGGTGTAGTTCAGTGACAGAGTGTGTGCTTAGCATGTACGAGGTCCTCGGTTCAGTCCACAGTACTTCCATTAAAAAAAAATTTAAATAAACCTAATTACCTACCCCCCCCCAAAAAAAAACAGATCAATAAAAAAACATTCAAACTGAAGCATCAAGAGAGAGAAAAAAAAAAAGATGATACAAAGTGTAAAGCACATAGTGAACAAGTTCAACTAATCTTACACATGTACTCGGACTCCCAGAGGAACAGAGACAAGACAATGGAGCAAAAATAATACTTGAAGAAACAATGGCTGATTATTTCCCAAAACTGATAAAAGACATCAGTCTATACATCAGAGAAATTTAGTGAAATCCAGGCCTAATAAATACAAAGAAAACCACAGTAGGGCACAAAATAGTCAAATGTCTATTTCATGTCAAATGTCAAATTCAAATCAACAACAAAGAAAAAACACTTAAAAGCAGCTAGAGCTTTCTCTTCAGCAGCTCCCTCTTCATGGGAGACTCTCTCCTGTGAACTCTGTGTGCTTTGGACTTCCCAGTCTCCCTCCTTTTTCCCCCTCTACTCAGGGAGACCAGGATCCTCCTGGTTTCCCTACCTGTGATTGTCCTGGAGACTCTTGCTGGGCAGTAAACTGGTGCATTTGAGGGTCTCATCCCATTTATTGTCTATCTCTTTGGGATCAGTATTCTTCCTGTGCCTTAT
The DNA here is from genome assembly GCF_009834535.1 of Camelus ferus. Lineage (NCBI taxonomy): Eukaryota > Metazoa > Chordata > Mammalia > Artiodactyla > Camelidae > Camelus > Camelus ferus. The sequence goes on from NC_045696.1 coordinate 61,818,405, forward strand.
GTCAAATGTCTTTAACTATTGTTTCATATTTTTGTCTGGTTTTTTAGTTGTTTCAGTTGGAAGGGTAAATCTGATCTCGTTATTCACTCTTGACTGGAAGCGGAAATCTTTAAGATTCAAGATTTACTTTTAAACTGAAGAAATATTCCAATCTGAGCTTACAGATCTATTATTAAAACTCAGTAATAACTACAGCAATTGTTTATAAAGAAGACTAAGAAAAGCTTTTGTTTGGGAAGGAGTGTCAGTGACATTGGTTAGGATTTGCTGACACGCGTATTAAAAGCAAACCACATTATAGTCGGTTTTACTATTTTTAAAATCGCTGCAGTCAATACACACCCTTATTGCTGGTACCTGGGGCACAAGTCTCCCAGCACCCCACCCTTGGTGTTCCATTGTATCCATCTGCACTCTATTTCAAATCGAATATGGCCAAAATTGAATTCATCTTCCACCATAAATCTATTATTTTATTTTCTACCTATCAGGATATTGCATTATAATTACTTATATCTCTTCCCCCCAATTAGATTGAGGGCTTGCAAGAGAAAGACTACTTCATGTTCATATTCAAATAAATGCTTGTTGAAAGAAGGGCGCTTCAACTTATCAGGCTGAAGTCAATTTTCCTCTCTTCAGAAAGAGAATGACACATTTACTGCAGACTTACTAAGCACTTGTAGGCCTGTCACTATTTGGTGGGGGCTGGGGCTACAGCGGTGAGTAAGACCGGGCTCTTGCCCTCCTGGGGAAGTGTTCTCAGTTGAGGAGAGGCGGGAAAAGGCATATCACAATTCTTAGGATTAAGATCATCATGGGAAAACCAGAGAAGAAAAACCCGGGCCAGGCCTCAAAGTGCATCCAGAACAGGAAGGTCGTCTTTCGCTTTTGGAAGCGAAAAGAGAAAAAGGATTAGTGGAGGGAAGCTCCATATAGTAGCTGTGGTCTGCCTTAGACCTTTGTGGGTTAAAAGATTGAGAGCAGGCGGAAAAGAAGTCTCAAACCCACTTTGCAATTTCTCGATCACTGTTTCTACCATCCTCACGTGCTCGGAGCAGGGCGCGAGGTGGGGGCTGCTGGAGTGGACCAAGTGCTACCCCCGACGCGGGCGCCGCGACGCGTCAGAAAGACGTCCAGGGACTGGAGAAGAGCGCGCCGCCGGAAGCGGAGGGAAGGCGGAGCCACTCCCCTAGACCCGGGCCTCGGCTCACTCTCCCGCCCCCTGCACGGGGCGCGGGTGGGGCTAAGGCGGAAGGGTTCGGAAGGAGATGACGATGTAAGTGAGCGCCGGCGTCGCGGCAGCGGCTCCAGAGGAAGCTCGGCGGCCGTGGCCGCTGTGAGCAGGCCGGACGCCGCCTGGCCAACGGGACTTACCCTAAAGCTGGCGAAGGCGGGGCCGCAGTCCAAGCTGCCGCAGTATCTGGACCCACAGTCGGGCAGGTGCCGGCAGCGAGGGACGTAGGTAAGCTGGAGCCCGAGTGTCAGATCCGGCGAATGCCTTACGGAGCGGGGTGGCTGGCCATTCCCGCGCCAGTGCGCGCCAGCTCAGCACCCGGGCCTGGAGGCCTCGAGGGCTGCTTTCCCCTCACGCTCGTACCAGAGGCAGCGGATTTCTCCCCGGGCGCTGCTGGGCCTTTCTGGGGGCGGGAGGGAGCTCGTTCTGAGGGACCGCTGTCCTCCCCTCTTTCTCTCTAATCTGAGCTGTACGACGTAGAAGCGGAGAGGGCTAGCGCCCCCGCCTCTCCTGCTGAAGCCGGGGGAAGCTTTGAGAGGAAGCGCTGTCGGTAGAGGTCCTCCAGCTTCTGCTGTATTGGTAGTGAAGGGGTTTTACTTGTTCGGTTAGTTCTGCTTCCTTCGTGCCTTTGGTTCTTTCTTCCACACTCCTGGGACCCTGTTCTAGTGAATAGGTCTTGCACAATTGAACATTACGGTGGTGGCAAGTCTGTTTTTCTGTTGTCTGTGCTAGACAGTGTCAACCCAGGCTAGACTGTTTGACCACTCTTTTGGAAGAGGAGGGATGCGAAGAGGATATGGGAGATAAGGGTTTTGGACTTGGAGTCAGAGGAGCTGAGTTTAAATCTAGCCTGCCATTTGGTAGTGGCTTTAAATCTCGTGTAGACATTGTTAACCCATGTAAAATGGAGCTTTCTTTTACTTATAAAAGTTGGGGGAATTAAATGAAATGAAGAAAGCAGAACATTAATCATGATATGTTTGGGGAATCCGGTTAAACTCGACTTCAGAATATCCAGGACACTTACTAGTAGGTTCTTAACTAATTCCGGTTTTTTACCCGAAATAACTAAGCTCGGTATGGAGAAGGGTGCCAGAGGAGATAGTGGAATCTTGCGTGGTTAAAACCTAACTGCAGTCTCTGCTTTGAGTTGGGCAGCATTAGGAAAAAACCAGCCTCTTCCTACTCACCCAGATGTCTCATGCTGATTGATAACACATTTTTGGTATTCGAGGGATGCTCTAAATTAGTTTTGCTCTTATTTGACGTAGTTAGTGGACCCTTTCTAGGAGGAAAGCTGGAAGGCGCCTTCCTTACACGTTGGCCCACTTTAGAAGGAATTCTCTGCCCAATTTTGAGGACTCCTCACTCTGCCTCTAAAACATTTCATGTTAATTGAAAATGTGCGGAGAATAAATACAGGAATTTGAATCCTTTGAGTGGCTGGACATTACCATTCTAAATTAATCCGAGGGGATGACTTTCTCTGTATTGGAGGAAGAAGAACATTCACCACTCTGAAGTTTGTGGGGTTTTTTTTTTTTAGTATTTTATTTTATTTATTTGTTATTATTTAATTATTTTATTTTGGTAGTGGTGGGTCATTAGGTTTATTTATTTTTAGAGGAGGTACTGGGAATTGAACCCAGGACCTCATGCTAAGCATGCTCTCTACCACTGAGCTATACCCTCCCCCCACTCTGAAGTTTAATAGACCCTAAGTTAGAGAAGTGTTTAGGGAGGAGGAAGAGGGATGCAATCAGTGACTTGAGTGAGTAGCACCTGTTCTTAAAATTGCTTGTTCAGACAAATTAAGGATACTTTCCTCATTGGAGCATGATGATGTCAGTGGAGCCTGATGAAGTGCAGTCTTCAGTTCCTTTGACACAGAATTGTCAGTTTGGAATTTTAAGTCATGAATATGAACGAGACCTTGAAGGTCATCTAATCCAATGGTTCCAAAACCTTGGGGGACATTAGAATCATTTGGAGAATTAAAACAAAACCCCAAATGCCCACACACTACCTTAATAGATCTAAAGTGGGACCTGGGTATTTGAGGTTTTTAAAAAGCTTCTCAGGTGATACTCATGGTTTGAGAACGCAGATGTAGATCTTAATTTATAAACAGGCTCAGAGAGAGAGTGTCGTGCTTATCTAGTTGCCTTCTATGCCTTCTCATTTTTTTTTCTCTTCCTTTCCTTAACAAATAACATTACTTGAATCAATAGTACTGTTTCAGGTTTTGTAGTGCCTTGAGCCCAGAAGGGAAAAAAAAATTTGTCAGTAGCTCTGTGTAATTCTGTTTTCAGTTTCCTCTGCAGTTAGACTCCTTAATGCTCTTTGATGGAAGTATTAGATTTTACAGTAAAATTTCTTACTGAATGTTGCTTAGGTTTTTGTTGTTGCTTGCAGAATTATATAGAGATCATATCACTTTATAAATCAGTTTTTAGTAGGCTATAAAAGCATAAAGTCAAGTCTTCATAAACCAGGGGGAAATTTCAATTTAAGAATATTTAGCTTTTGTTCAAACTGGCTTGTCATAAACCCACTGTACTATACACAGGCTCCCCCCGACCCTTCCTCCATCCTGGTATGCATAACCTCTTACTTTGTATCAACTAGCCAGCTTACTATGGAACTTAGTTTAGGAACTGTTAGAGTTCTATGTCTCTAATTGCCTTATAAACACCTGATTGAACTAGAGGCTCTCAGCATTTGCTTTAAGCTTGTCCTTGAATTTTTAGCCCCTTTTTCTTTCTTAGTTAAATTGTACTATGCTACTAACTTAAAAGAATTTGGTAGCTACCTAGAAAGGATCAACTGATGGAGCAATAACAGTGCCTCATGTATCTTTCTTACCCATTTTAGTGAAAATGTCCTGACTTTTTTTTTTTTTTCCCTTAACGAAGGCACTGGGGATTGAACCTAGGACCTTGTGCATGCAAAGCATGTGCTCTGCCACTGAGCTACAGCCCCCAAACCCCGTGACTCTTTTTTGGGGGAGTAATATTTTCAGAATTATTAAGGTAATTACAGGCCATCAGGCAGAGTTGAACATTCTCTTTTTTGAGAGATATATTCATTATCAAATAATTCTTTGATAGCCTTTTCATTGCTTCAGTCATTCTCTTTTTTTTTTTAAGATATCACACTTCAGTGATTATTATTTTGTGTTAGTAGTAGAGCCTGAAATGGACCCTACATCACAGATTCTTTAAAGGAAGATGCTGAATTATTTTCTTTTAAAAATGACCCTATTTATAGCATGTTAACTTCCTACAACCAGATGACAAAAGGTATTCTGAATTTGCTGATTTAAAAAGCCATGTTAACAGAGAAGCAGTCTATAAATTCAGAATCTAGAGAGATACATAGTAGGTGTATGAAATGAAAAAAACAAGTTGCTGAGTCTCGTTTTTTATTTTTGTCTGAAATAGCTTAATTTTGAAGTTTAAAAATTATTGAATTTCAGATTCTGACAGAGCGCAGTTTTCAAGTAGAGGTATTTAGAAAGATAAATATGAACCCAGGGTCACAATTTTAGTCTAAACTGGTACATGTTAAACATAGAAACCAAGTCAGGGTGGGATAGGAACAACTTGAAGACCAGTGAAAAGTGGAGTTTAGAAGTCACTTGCTCATTCTTGAGGCAGTCTTCTCTGTCTATAAGGACTTAGACCAGGGTTGTATACTTAACTAAATCCACTTTATATCTGGTGGCTGAGTGTGGTGAGACTATCATGAGAGGTACCATAAATGTGCAAGTCTCCAGTTCTCAGTCAGTCTTTTTATGGTTCTTTCATACCCTCTGATACCAGTGGGCAAATTTTCTTTTAATTTTTATTTTGTTTTTAATCTTGTTTCTTACTACAAACTATTGTCTCATTTTTCTGGGGTGGGTAACCCCTCCCCTGTTTATTTACTACACAACGGCTATTCTCATTACTGTCTTATTACCTCCAGGAGAAAGAACTTTTTCATAGTGTTGCTTGAGTTAACCTGTACAGTGGCAGCATGCAAACTTTTACCCAAATATTGGGCCTCTTAAGGATTGTTCAGAGTTCAGGCTGTCCCAGGGTCAGTGAGTATCTAATCTAGTAAGAGTTGAAAGCCCAGTTCTGTTTCCCTTGTGTGTATGTTTTATCTTTGAAGGAATATTGGTATTTGGTGAACATGAGCACACAACAGCATGATGGAGAATACAGGGGCAGAAATGTAAAAGGACCCCATGTGGAGGTTGCTTTTAATTTTAATCACTTGTACTCTGAGTTGATGCTTGGGATTTATTGATTTTAGGGTACACTGGCTAGACTTTTACTGGAGAGCCTTCAATGGTAGTATCTTTATCTTTTTTCTTGGGCTAGTTGGATTTCCCAAAGAAGAGTCTTTAAGTCTCCTGCTTGGAGTTTATAAGCTGGGCTATCAACAATCTGGTAGCTAAACTGAGGAAAATGGTAGAGGTCTTAGAATTCAGTATATAAACAGTCATTTATGTACACTTAACTATTTTCAGTATGATACCCTCATTCTCAACTGGACCGGATGTTTTCCAGTCTCATAATCCTTTGTTTTATCCTTTAGATCTGTGCTACCAATATGTAGCCACTAGCCATGTGTAACAACTTAAAAAATTAAAATTAAATAAAATTAAAGATTTGGTTCCTCTGTTGCACTAGACACATTTCAAGTGGTTGGTAACCACATGTGTCCGGAGGCTACCAAATGGAACAGAGCAGATACAGAATATTTCTATCATTGCATAAGTTTTGTTGACCAGTGCTGTTCTACTCTAGGAAAGAACACACCAGGCTTCTGCACAGATGGGGAAGGGGCAGTTGGCTGGATTTTGTGGAGAGTAGGAGGGTATCTAAATGATTGACCTATCCTCTTGTTTTTTAGCATCATGTTCACATCACTCGTATAGAACCTGCTGTTGCCAATTCCTGACCTGTTTTGAGGCACTGTTGTATAAATTGGATTGCTTTCCTCGTTGCAAGCTTGACATTTTACTTTCTTACGTCTTTAAGTCAATCCACATTCCAGCTTCCTCTCTTCTCTCTTACATATGCTTAAAAAAGAAAACCCCTGAAGATTTCTGCTTTTCATTGTATGTATATTATATTTTAGAAAAAACTTTAAATTTATTTTAAAAAATAATTTACTTATTTTGTTTTTTGTTGGGGGAGGTAATTAGGTTTATTTATTTATTTAATGGAGGTACTGGGTATAGAACTCAGAACCTCATGCCTGCTAAGCATGTGCTCTACCACTTGAGCTAAGCCTCCTCACTCCCAAAAATTCTTTATTCTCATCTTAATAAGGTTTTAGGAGGGAGTGAAAGTAAAATGTCTCTTCAGTCTGCTGTCTTTTTTTTTTTTTAATTTTTTTTGACACAGTGTGTCAATTTCTGGTCTACAGCATAATGCTTTAGTCATACATGAATATACACATTCGTTTTCATATTTTTTCACCATAAGTTACTGAGATATTGAATATAGTTCCCTGTGCTGTATAGTATGAACTTCTTGTTTATTGGGTTTTGTGAGAATCCTCCTGTATTTCAAAACAAGACACTGCCAGAGTTCAGTAGGTGTTCTGTGCGATTCAGTGAATTTGTAGATGTAATTCTTGGTGTATTTGTGGGAGAGGGTGAGTTGTGAGTCTCTACTCCACCATCTTGGCACCTCCCTCCCAGTCTGCCGTCTTTATCCATAAATAAAGTACTCCCTCAGCATTTAAACATGTACAGATATCTCTGTTTAAAAAAAGTCCGCCCTCTCTCATTTACTCAGGCTTCTTGAGCAGTTTTACATATTGTCTTCTGTACTCCTTCTTGGGTTTTGTCCTCTCCATTCTACTAAAATTTCTTTTGCAAATGTTGTAAGAATCAGATGGACACTTTTTAATTCTTACCTTGCTTGACCTCTCAGCAGCCTTTGACTGACCATTTCCCTCCTTCTAGAAACTTTCCCTAGCTTTCCTAACACCACACTTACCTGATTTTCCACTTTATTTCCCGGTCATTCCTTTTCTTTACCTTACTTTTACATGCTAGAGTTCCTCAGGACACTGTCCTCAGGTGCATTCCCTTCTACCATTTACAAATTGTCCCGAGGTGAGCTTATCATTTTCTGTAGCTTTGGTTACTATAATCTGATGACTTAAACTGGGATTTCTGTGCTATCTTCTTTTCAGAGTTCCTGACCTGTATGTCCAACAATATGCATCCACTTGGATTTCTTACAGTCACCTCACATCTAACATGTCTAAAACTAAAGAGATAGCCAGTATAATCTTCCTCCCATCTTTCTCCATTGTTCTGTATAAACTATACCACCATCTCCCCAGTAACTCATACTGAAATTCTTACCCTCTCACCCCCACAGGCTTTCTCTCAGTCTTGACATTTCTGACCTGAAAAATCTCAAGGTCGATTCACTTTGCTACTTCTCCCAGTTTTCCTTTAATCCAAGCAGCTATTGCACTTTGCCAGCATTTACCTGTAATAGCCTCCTAACAGGTTTCCTTTGCTGTGGCTTTCTTCCTACTGTTCTGCACACTGCAGACAAAATTATCTTTTTAGCCATACTAATCAGATCTTATACACCTCTTTGTCTTTCAGTGGCTTCACACTACCTTTATGTTAAGTAGCAGCATTATTAATTTAGCTTTTCTATTCCTTGCCTACCTCTCCAGCTCCTCCTTTAAGTGATATTGAAGTTTTTTTAGTTCCTTGGCATACTACATTCCCCCTCCTGGGCTTCTGTTTATCTGTTCCCTTTGCCTAGGTACGTTCTCATCCTTTGTCTCAGCTTAAATATCTTATTGATGATTTCTCAGCAATTATATTACCTTTAAGTATTATGAAGAGTAAATTCCAAATCTCCTTTTATATTGGTAGTATACAAAGAGAACATGTTTGAATTTCATATTAAGAAGTTTATTTGTGGGGGAGGGTATAGCTCAGTGGTAGAATGCATGCTTAGCATACAAGAGGTCCTGGGTTCAATCCCCAGTACTGCCACTTAAAAAACAAATAAATACATAGCCTAATTACTCCCCCCAAAAAAAGTTTGTTTATTTTTAAGTGTTTTTTTCCCATTAATAAAGAAATAGACTAAAATACAATACTCTAAAGCAGAGGTTCCCAAACTTTCTCTGTTCACAAACCCTTAATGTCTTTTTCGTAGTGCCTTTAGGCTTAACAGTTTAATTTATTCAGTAATTAGGTCTAAATAACTTATTAAGTACTTATGATCTAGCAACTTAATAGTTGGTTTTTAAAAAAAATACATAAATTGAAAGACAAAATAGTAGTATTATTTCATTCTTAAATAATAAATAACCACGGTTACTTACTGTATGCACTTATTGGGTACTATAAACTTCACAAACCTTGGAATCGTTAGACACCACCCACATTTCCTGTTCCAAATTGATTTTTGCACAGTATTTTTTTTAAATCATAGCAATCAGCAAAAAGCCAGCTTTGCAAAGATATGTCATCAAAAGGAAGATAGCATATATAGCATGATCTGATTTGAAACTGAACTGTCTTGAACTGGCAGTTTGCAGGGTGTTTGACAGAATATCACTTTCCCCCTCTAATTTAAACAATTATGACATCCTTGTGAATTCACTGCAGAAGCCAGGTGCTCAGTTTAGGAACTGTGGGCCTAAACTGTTGATAGCTTGGTATAAATTTTTTCAAACATTTTTTCCTCTGTAAATTTTCAAAATATACATACATTTTTTCCTTTTAACAAAAGTGGGTTCATACATATTGTTGAGCAACTTTTTTTTATTCAACAATATATTATGGTAAAGCTATTGGGTTGAATATACACATTTTTAAAAAATTAAAGTATAGTTGGTTATATATATTCTTTTTTATTATAGGTTATTACCAGCTATTGAATACAGTTCCCTGTGCTGTACAGTGGGACTTGTTATGTATCAGTTCTGTGTATAGTAGTGTGTATCTGCTAATCCCAAACTCCTAATTTATCCCTCCCCACTGACCTTTCCCCTTTGGTAGCCATAAATTTATTTTCTAGAGTATACACATCTAATTCCAATCCAGCCTGAAAACTCCATTAAAACAGTAGAGAAGTCTTTTTTTTTTTTTTTTTTAAATCAAATGACTAAGAACAAGAGCAGTGAGAATAGCAACAATATTCTGGAAGCTGAAAAGCAGAAAAGGTGAGCAGTAACTGATTAGCAGACTAGAGAAAGCTGAATCCTAAACCAGCAAGTGGAGAAAGCCAACAAATAGTCATATTTGTGTTTCATAACCTTTTGAAAGTTTCAAGATTTAGTGGTGTCATGTACTGTGGAAATGGAGATGAAGGTAGGACCAAAAAAAATGTGATTGTGTGAAAGTCTGTTCAAGAAAATTACCTCCAAATCTGACTTTGTTCCCATACATATAAACAGAATTAACTAGAGACTTAGTATCTGGAGTGGAGAGGATAAAACAGTCCCTGGACTGGGGGATACCTGCATAATTAAGGGTGGGGTACAGTGATTTATAAGGGGACTAAGTGGAAATTTACATACTGAAGGCAGAAACCTCTAGCCTTTTTTCCCCAACTTAGTTCCCAGAATCCTGCCCCTTTCCAGCATTGCCCGTTACCCAAAGACTGCCTCTTTTTCTTTGTCTTTGAGCTTTTCTTTTGGTATAAACAGCATGTCTCTAAATGCCTTCTTATAATGTTACTTTTGATTTCCTAGTTTTAGGCTTTATCTGTTAACTGTAGAAGATGAAGATTTAGTTCTTTCACATCTGCTCCTCACTTCTATATATGTGTGCACTTTTTATCTACCCTCCCACCTATCCTAATATAGCAATACCATAATTTTGACTAGAATCAGTTTTTCTCAATAGGGGCACTACTGTCATTTTGAATGAGGCAGTTCTTCATTATCATGTCCATTACATGATGTTTAGTATTACTGGTCCTGAGGCACTAAGTATCAATACCAGCCTGAATTCATTGCTATAACCAGCAATTTCCCATACATTTCCAAATGTTGGGCTGGAATGACTGGTGGAGAACCATTGGGTTAGATCAGTGTTTACTTTATTACAATTAAGTGGTAGTCACAGCTAAAGCTGTGTAGTATACAGTGATTTACAGTGACCTTTTCCTTTCTTATACAACTCTTTGTTTCCTCTGAAATTAATTATCCTTTTTGTTTAGTGTTCTATGTACTAATTAATCTTCCGGCTCTCTTCCAGTTGTCTATATCTCCTGTCTTTTCATTCAGACACTTTAGAAATTCTGTCAATTTCACATTTTCAGAGACTTCTCTTCTAGAGCCTTCTGACCTCTTCCTTCTGGATTGGTGGCCCTCTCAGTCTGAGGCACAGTTGTCACTGTTATCTTTCTTTAGTATTCTTTAGTATTCCTCTTGCCTGTCTCTTGTTTTGTTTTGTAAAAGTTTAGTGTATTTTAAAAGAATAATATTGCCATCTAAGAATTTTGATTAACATAAAGCTTTAGGAGAGTCCATTGCATACAGCAGGCAAGTGTATTTTGTTTCCAGTTCCCAATTCTAATATATTTTGTCCTCATTTTTCTCTGTTGCAGAAATATAGATCATGTTGCCTATATTTTGCTACTTGAATACGTTTTTCTTCCATCAGAAAGGCAGTTATTGATTGGGCCTGTCTCTAGTTTTAGATCTCATTTCCTGGATCTCATGACTTCTTTCTTGATTTTCTCCTTCATTCTGAGTACCTCATGCGGCTCCCTGAAAAAGGGATACATGGTGGTGTATATTTAGATAAACTTTTTTGTATCCTCAATTTTGATAGTTTGGCTAAGTCTTAAATTCTGTGTTGAAAATAATTTTCCCTCAGAACTTTGAAAGCATTAGTATATTTTCTTCTTTCAGTCTTGCTGTTTAAGAAGTTTATTGCCATTCTTATTTCTGATTTTATTTGTATATGTAATATGACATATATAAATTACACAAATATAGTTATATAAATCTCCATTTTACATATAAATGTTTTTATATATTTTGTTTTTATGTTATGGATCCTTTTTTTATTACCTGCCTACCCCCACCCTCAAGCTTATAGCGTTGTTTTGCTCCCAGTGTTCTGAAATTTCATAATTGATATGTCTTGGTATGAGTCTGTTTTCATTCGTTAGCAGATTCTTTCCTTGTACAAAATCAGATGTCTTTTAATTCTGAGAATTTTCTTGAATCTTATTTGACACCTCCCTCCTTTTGTAATTTCTTAGTTTATTTTCTGTAACTTTTATTTGGATATTTGATATCCTGACCTGATCCTTTAATTTTCTTATCTTTCTTCATGATTTTCCAATCTGTCATTTTATGGTACTTTCTGGGAGATTTCCTAAAGTTTTTAAATGTTTAAGAAAAATTTTAACTTTGTACTTTGAAATAACTTCAGATTTATAATTTTTAAAAACTTCACCCAACTTTTCCCCAATGTTACATTATGTAACTATAGTATATTATCAAAACTGGGAAATTAAGATAATACTATTAACTGATCTAAAAACCTTATTCAGATTTTGTCATTGTCCCACCAGTTTCCTTTTCCTGGACTAAAACCCAATCCAGGATTACATGTTGTTTGTCTTCTTAGTCTTCTAATCTGGGACAGTTCCTCAGTCTGTTTTATCTTTTATGACCTTGACACTTTTGAAGAGTATTAGCCAGTTATCCTATAGAGTGTCCCTCAATGTGGGTCTGTCTGTTGTTTCCTTAGGATTAAATTCAGGTTGTTTTTAACAAGCATACCACATAAGTGATGGTGCCACATCAGGAAGCATACAATGTCCACATGTCTCATTACTAGTGATAGTAACCTCAGTCACCTGATTAAGGTGATGTGTGCTGGGTTTTTCCATTGAAAAGCACAATTTTTCCCTTTGTAATCTGAAGTATCTTGTGGGAGATACTTTGAGACTATTAAATACCTTGTTTCTTATTATACTTTTACTCTCTAATTTTAGCATCCATTGATGATTCTTGCCTGAGTCATTTCTGAGAGGAGTTGCAAATTGTAACTTTCTATTTCCATCATTCCTTCTGTATTTATTAATTTGAAATTCTCTATAAGGAAGAGCTATCCCTTCTCCCATTTATTTATTTAATCAGTTGTTTATATCACTATAGACTCAGGATGTTTTATTCTTGAGTTATAATCCATTACTATCATTATATATTCAGTTGCTCAGGTTTTTTGGCTGTTGTGAGTCCCTTCAGGTTGGCTTCTGTGTCCTTTTGACATGTCTTTTTTTTTTTTTTTTTTTTTTGAGCACTTGTCTACTTTTTGGCGCTACACTGATGTTTTAGGCTCCACCTTCTACTTCTGCTCCATCTCTGGAATCAGCTATTTCTTTTAAGTGGACAGTAATATTTAGAAACCAAGATCTGAGTGCTAGTGGTGCTCATTGCTACTGGGATGTAATTACTTCAAGGCCCTCTAAGCAGACAGAGCTAGGAAGTAAATGTCTTGTGTATGTGATCTCTAGATCTGTATTTGTGTGTGTGTATAAAACACACGATGAGTTCATATGGATACCACCAGTTTCATTCTGTCACTACAGATTTAAAGCTATCTCACTGTCTTTTTCATTATGTGTAATTCCTTTCACCAACAGTGTGAAATCTAGCTCTAATTATCTATAGCATATTTACTTATTTGCTCAATTTTGGATAATTTACAGAGTAGTTTCAGAATTAACTCATTCCTCTGTGAAAAATAAATTTGCTAACTAAAGAACAATATTTGTATACAGTCCTTTTGTTTCTAGTCTTACTCAGTCAAAATAATGTTTTCCAAAGTTGCTTTGGCTAATTCTTCTCTGCTCTAGTCCTTTTGGTGCAATTATGTTCTTTGTAATATAGTCATGTTCATCTGTTATTGTTTGTATTTCATTTTAATTATTTGTATATTTTTAAAGTATATGAAGCATTGACATAGGCCATAAAAGTCAGAATTTTACAAAAGCATCTTCTGAGAAGTGCCATTCCCCTCTCATCCCTTCTACCATTTTCCTATTCCTCATTCTTTTCACCCCATTCCCTACCATGCCCTAGGTAACTATTCTCATTAGTTTCTGGTTTATCCTTCCTGTGTTTTGATTTTTCTATTATGAGTTTATTTTATGGGGTGCACAAAGAGGCAGAAAATGTGTATTTTCTTATTTTTTTATTTTATGAAATATGGCTATAGTAAAGAATTTAACCTTGTCTCAAAAGAAAGCCTTTATCCTTGGCTTTTAGGAGGTGACCTCTAAACACTTGGAATGTCATGCCTGATTGGGGTATCTTTATTTGCCTGGGAGCCTTGGGTCACCCTCAGTATAACAGTATGATTTAGGATGGGGGTTGGCCACACCAGAAAAAACAACAGCATGATTTAGGGTGATGACTTTGGTATCAGTGGATCTCCAGAGGGGCTGAAGACTGAGCTCAGTCTATGTGGTCCATCAGTTAGGCCTATAAGCCCCAATAAAACCTCTGGACATCGAAGCTCAGGTGAGCTTCCTTGGCTGGCAGTCCTTGTCACAAATTGTCACACATTGGTGTTGGGAGAATAATCTGTCTTGGCTCCATGGGGACAGGACAGCAGGAAGCTCCTCATTTATTACCTCTTCTGGACTCTGCACTGTGTACTTCTTCACTTGCCTGATTTTAATCCATATTCTTAAGCTATAATAAACCATAGCTATTAATTTAATAGCTTTCAGTGAGTTCTGTGAGTCTTTCTGACAAATTATCAAACCTAAGGTTGATTTTGGAAACTCCTCGACCTTGCAGTTGTTGTCGGAGGTGAGAGTGATCTTGGGTGGACTGTTCTAACTGTATGCTTGGCTGAATTATACCATACCATTGATACTCACTTGAACTTTGTGTTTTTCACTTAATCTGGGAATCACTCCATTTTAATTCATAGACCACATCCTTATGCTTTTATAGCTTCATTCATTGTGCAGATGAATCATAGTTTATGTAACCACTATCCTATGTATGGGCATTTAGGTTGTTTCCAGTGTTTTGTGATTACAAACAGTGTTGCAGTGAATAACCTTGTACTATGTATTTTCATTATTACTGAAAGTATATCTTCAAGGTAAATTTCTAAAAGTTGAGTTGCTGGATTAATACTTCTATAGTTTTGTTAAATATTGACATATTTCCCTGAAATGATTTTATCAATTTATGTTTCCACCAGCAAAGAATGAAAGTTCCTTTTCTCCCACCAACAGAATGTGTTGCATAATTTTTGCCGATTTTTTTTTTTTACTGAGGTAAAATTGACATATAATATTATATTAGTTCCAGGTGTACAACATAATGATTTAATATTTGTACAATTGAGAAATGATTACACAGTAAGTCTAGTTAAATCCATCACCATACACAGTTCTAGTTCCCTCTAATAGTTTTTTTTTTTTTTTGTGATGAGGACTTTTAAGATTTACATTCTTAGCATCTTCTAAATATACAATAGAGTGCTGTTAATGATAGTCACCATGCTGCACATTTACATCCCACAACTGACTTATTTATGGAAGTTTGTACCTTTTGACCCCCTTCACCCATTCTATCCACCCCCTCAAGCCCCCTTGACGGTTTTTTAATGAGTGAGATTGAACATCTTTTCTTATGTTTAAGGGCTATTTAAAAATCTTTATTTGTGAATTATCTTCTTATGTCTTTTCTCCATTTTTCCATCAGCCTTTTTGTTCTTTATCCCTTAATTTAAGATATTAAATATTAGAGATATTAGCCCTTTACTTTCTATTGAGTTTTTCATTTTTGCTATTTTTAATTTCCAAGGCCTCCTTATAATTTTTTATTGTTCATTTAAAAAAAAATAATAACATCCTATTTTTTTCCACCCAATGGATGTAATATTTTCTTCTTAGAGGATAGTGTTAGTTTTTTTTTTCCTTCCCTCTTTTGTTTCATTGTGGTAAAATATACATAACATAAAATTTACCATTTTAATCATTTTTAGGTATAAAGTTCAGTGGCATTAAATATAATCACATTGTTGTGCAACCATCACCACCATCCATCTCCCAGATCCTTTTTTATCTTCCTAAACTGAAGCTCTACTCATTAAACAATAACTTTCCTTCTCTCCCCTCTTCAGTATTTTAAAATTGACTTCTCTAAATAAGCTTTTGCTTTAATCTGTTTTAGTCTACTTTTTACCTTTAGAAATCTAGTGATTCTTAGTTATCCAGTCATTTTAAAGGATGACCACTAAGAAGTTGCTTGAAAATTCTGAGCATGTGGTGTGACTTGTTAACTGTGGGTCATGCTGGGCCATTTTGGGGGGGATATCTGTCTTTTTTTTGTGGACGAATCAGATTCTTAGGGAAGAATCTTCCAAGCTCCTACTTGGCTGGGTAAGACAGATTGCCAGGGTTTGAGGAGATGAGTGGGAAGGTGTTAGGGGTCTTGTATTCAATATATTATTTCATCTTCAAACTGTGCTTGGGACCCCCTGTCTGCAGAACTTCCGTTTTATTCTTTCTAAAGGAGAACTTTCCAGTCTTGGGTAGGGGAGGGACAATTAATTAACTGCTGTGTAGAGTTAAAGAGAGGTTTGGGGTCTGATTGCTTCTTAAATTTGGGAGTAATTATTATGGCCTGTTTAATTGAGGCATCCCCTAATATCAGTATCTGTTGGTCTTTTCTCTTTGAATTATCTGTCCCTACTCCCAGGACTGATCTTCCCCTTAGGGGTATAAACCTTTCTGGGAGCTGAGTGGGGAAAGAGGTTAGGGAGGAATTCCCTATGTAAACTAATTTATCCTCCTACTGTGCCCCTGCCCTGAGTTGTGCATGATGTGCTTGACTGTTCTGATTCATCCTCCTCAGAAAGCGAAACTTTGGTTATCTGTTTTGTCACGGTAGGAGAAGGGATCTTGCTTCTGTTTCAGACTTCCAACCAGTCCTTACTTTTTCAGTCTCCTCATACCCTGACCTTCATAAGTGTTGCTGCTTCTGCTTCCAGAGCCTTGCCAAAGTCCTGTAACTTGCTTCTTGGCTTCCCCTGCTGCTGGCTTAGATTTCAGCTCTTTTGACCTTCTAAGTCTGTTATCACTCATTCATCTGCTTTCTTCTTTCAAAATTTTTATTGCTCTAGTCTACTTTTTGGTTGTCTTTGCCCTTGAGAGTTTTTGCCTTTTTAAAAACTCTTGTTTCTGAATTCTTAATGGGTTTGGGAGAGGGAACAGAGGTAAACACGTGTACAGTCCTCTTCCCACTCCCCACCCCCCTGCAGAGGAAACCGATGCACAGAAAGGTAGTACAACTTTTCTTAGTATATTATTAGTAAGCTGAAATTAGAATATTGAATTTTTGATTCATAGTTTTGCATTTCTTCTGCTCCACCTGCAGTGGCTCATGCCTTTCTTTCTAGGCTAAAGAACCTTCAGTAGTGTTAGATCTCATTAAATCTGAGGGGAAATCATGTTTGGTTTTTGACTATCATTTTCATCTACCATTTCTTGTAAGTGTGTTCCTGAAGTTTATATTTGTATGTATGTATGTGTGTGTGTGTGTGTGTGTGTGTGTGTATATATATATATATATATACACATATATATATATATGAAATTTGTGTTGGTTCTTTTATCTTATATTCACTTGAGAGCCAGACTACAACTGGATGAGAGCACCTGATAGAGTCCTGAGTCCTGTCTCCACATAGTCACTCAAAAAGTTTTTGACCGATGGACAGAGGGGAGACTGGTCCCCCTTTTGAGATACTGATATTTCATGAATGTATTGAATTTATGCCTGTGGATGACTAGACAGAGCAAAAGTACTTGCCCACCCTTTCTAAAATTTGCTGTATGGAACAAATTGTTTTCATATGGACTCAGTCTTAAATGGTGTCTAGTCCCCTGTCCTTTCTCTTTCATTTTACAAATGAGAACACAGAATTTGAGTGCCTCACTTAAAGTCACTTAGCTATTGAGAAGCAAGGCCAACACTTAAAAATTCTCTCCTGATCCGTGCCCTGCCTACGACATCAGAAACTGGCTGCATATTGGAAAATGATCCTTGAAACTTACTTCTGTCAGAGGCAGGTACAGTAAATGCAGTCATGTTGGAATACTCATGTCTTCCCTCTTTAATTTTCACTGTGAGGAAATCTTGATCAGGTGGAATCTCACTAGGTCTGATAGTGTAAATTGGACTTCATGTGCTTTTCTCCAATTTTCTAACTCATACTGTGGTGAATAATATGACCTTATTTTTAGGGTAGAAATGTAACTTTTCTTTCTCTTCTTTCCAGCTGCTTCCAGGTCTCATTATGCATCAGAAAAATGAAAAAACAGAAGAAAAGTCTATGGAGGAAAAGAATCCACTTAGCCTTTTCTGAGAAATGGAATACTGGGTTTGGAGGCTTTAAGAAGTTCTACTTTCACCAACACTTGTGCATTCTGAAAGCTAAGTTGCGAAGGCCAGTTACTTGGAGCAGGCAGTTGAGGCATTTCCAGTGCAGAAAGAGGGCCCTTCAAAACCAGAAAACGTGGAACCAGGATGAACCCCTTATTGCTAAGGCAAAGTCCAGTGTGGCTGCTCAGAATCTTAGTACTTTGTCCTCTAAAGTGAAGAGAAAAGACACTAAACACTTCATTTCCTCCTCAAGGACACTCCTGAAATTTCAAGCAGAGAAGTTGCTGTCATCAGCAAAGAATTCTGACCATGAATACTGCGGAGAGAAAAATCTCTTGAAGGCAGTTGCTGACTTACCAGCAAATTGTGTGTTAAGTCAGGCCAATGGTCACAGACCTAGGACGGAGTCACAGGCTTCTGACTTTCCTATGAAGTTCAATGGGGAGAGCCAAAGTCCAGGTGAGAGCGGCACAGTTGTGGTCACCTTGAGCAACCATAAGAGAAAGCGCTTTTATTACGGCTGCTGCCAAGGGCTGGAGCGCCACAGGAATGGGGGACCCCTGATTCCAAAAAATTTCCAACTTAAGCAACATAGAAGAATAAAAGTATCTCTTCATATGATGTATGAGAAATTATCGATGATTAGATTTCGGTACAGGATTCTCAGATCCCAGCACTTCAGAACAAAAAGCAAAGTTTGCAAGCTAAAAAAAGCTCAGCGAAGCTGGGTGCAGGTCACTGGGGACCATCAAGAGACCCTTAGGGAGAACCGTGAGGGTGGCAGTTGCAGCCCATTCCCTTCCCCAGAACCTAAAGACCTTTCTTGTCAGCATCAACCATACCTTTCAGATATGGACAGCAATGCTGTGGTGAAGGGAAAGAACTCTCATGTGCCTGATGGCCACGCTAAAGGAAGCCCTCTCGTGGGCAAGGAGCTTAGTTTAGACGAAGCATTCCCTGACCAGCAGAATGGCAGTGCCACATATACCTGGGAACAGTCACCCTGTTCCTCTCCTAAGTGGGAGTGTGCAGAGCTGATTCATGATTTCCCCTTACCAGAACATCGTTCTAGTAGTGTGTTTATCTCGGAAACTGAGAGAGAAGCTATGGCTCTGGGTCAGGAAAATCGGACAAGTACTGTCAATGATGACAGAATAAAACTGTCAGAGTCTGGGGCAGATCAGTCTGTAAGTAGTGTAGATGGGCCTGTGTCTGAAGAGACTGTTCAAAATGAGAGCTCATGCCAGATGGATGAGGATGGATCATTCAAGCAGAACATTCTTAGTTCTAAGTTGCTGGACCACCCTTACTGTAAAAGTCCACTGGAGGCTCCTCTGACGTGCAGTGGACTCAAACTAGAAAATCAAGTGGGAGGTGGGAAGAACAGTCAAAAAGCCTCTCCAGTGGATGATGAACAGCTGTCAATCTGCCTTTCTGGTATGCACTCTTCCTTTATTCTCCCCAGTCTCCAGCCACACTTGCTGTCCATTGTCCTATCTAGGAGAGTCCTGTTGTTTCCTTCCACACATGGATTTCCCTTTAAGCAAGTAGACATTCTTTTTGAAGCCTTTGATATTGCTGTATTATATAGATGTTCCATAACTTACTTAATTCTTGACTGACGGACACTTGTGTTGCTTCCAGTTGTTTCCTTCTATAAACAATGGTGCAGTGAAATTACTTCTTTATACTTATACAGTTGTTTCTGTAAGTTAAATTCCTAGTAGTAGAATTGATGGTAAAAGAATACTCACACTTAAATTTTTAAGTTAATTGCTAAGTTACCCTCCGAAAAGTTAAACGAGTTTGCACTTGTTAAACTTTGCTAGTCTCATAGATTGCATGAGAATTCTTTGTTTTAATTCTTTGTGTTTTTAGGTTTAAAGTTTGAACATCTTTTTCTATGTTGGCCATTTTTTATTTGTACATAATTTTCCTTTGCCTATTTTTCTGTTGAATTGTTTATATTTTATTTAATATATAAAAAGCTCCTATGTACCAGGCACTGTACTAGTTCTAAGAATGTAGCAACAAACAGGATACACTGATTCCTACCTTCATGTTCCTTAGCATCATTATAGTTTTAAAGATGTTAAATTAAATTTTGGTAAAAGCCTTCAGTATCCTGACTTTGTAACTGATATTTTTGCTCAACAGAAAACTTCAGTTCTTACATAGTACAATTTATATGTCTTTACTTTATGGTTTCAAGTTTCTACATCATGCTTTCAAGTCTTCTTGTCAAAATCTACCTCCATGAAGTCAGTTAGTATAAACATTCTTGGAAGACAGTAGAGCAGTATCAGTCTTCAGCTCATTCCTTTCCTTGTAATTTGTCCAAGATATAAAAGAGTACAAATATATTTGTACAGGGACATTACGTATAGTATAGTCTTGGTAGTAAAAACTGAAGACAGCAACAAGTGTTTCTATGGACATATAAATTACAGCACATCCAGACACTAGTATACCATGAAACTGTTAAAGAAAAAATTCAATCTTTATTTTGATACTAACCATTGTCTATGTAAAGTCAAAAAAGCAAGTTGCAAAACAGAAGGATGCCGTTTTGTTAAAAGATATATGTGGACATATGTAGGATGAGTACATATATGTACGTGTGATGTGCATTTGTATAGGACAAATCTGGACAGATATATCAAAGTGTTATAAATGTCTTATTCTGGGGAGTTAGGAGAGTTCTTAGTGGTTTAAACAATTCTAACACTTTGTTTTCTTAACTATTAAGTATGTATAAAAAAGCTTTTCCCACAAAAAAGACAATACAGAGTCCTAGGAAATCTTTAAAAAGATAATTTGTTGTTTATTCTGTCCTAGAATGAAGATAGATTTTCCTACTATGAGGTTAGCAGAACCATGATTCATAAACCTGAAAAAGTTAACATTTACCCACAAATACCAGTTAACTTATAAATATAGATGTAGCACTTCCAAAAACAGTTATTAAATTGAATATATCCTATAGTAAAACTGCAGCATGACATGAAGACATAGGAATTGTCATAGAATTCGTAGTTCATGATCTGTACTGTAATTATTTTAATAGGCTAAGGGAGAAAAACCATGGCACCTCAGCAAGTACTGTAGGCTTGTTTCCCTTATGTTTAAATCTCTTAGAAAACTAGAAATAAAGAAAACTTCCTTCACTTGGTAAAGAATATCTGTCAGAAACCAATAGCAGTTCCAGGTTTAAGAGGATGAAATAAGCCCATGGAATCTTTTCCTCTCCTATGAAATCTATAAAATTGTAGAAAATATGTTAAAAACATGTGTGTCTCTGTAGTCAAAAACAAGAAGAGTTTTGGTGGATCACAAACAGAAACTCCTACATGGCAGCAAGTAGAGACAGGGTCCAGAGAGGAACCCCAGCAGCAGAAGGAAGATTAGTGCAGGAAAATGGTGCAACACTGGGAGTGTCCCATTTCTGGAGATAGTGGAGGTGAGGAGGAAAGGGGAGACTTATTGTAAAAGGTTGAGGAGTTGGAGAATCTCCACAAAAGCATCTCTCCCTGCCTGTGCCACATCCCAGCAGAGAGGATATCTCTTATCAAGCTGAAATCCCTCCCCTCAATTTTACTGAAATATAATTGACATACAGCGCTGAAATTCTAAGGATAGGTGGGGAGACACAGGACATTTCCCTCTCCCCCTGCTCCATTACTTGTAACACCTGACAAGAATGAAGAACAACCCTTTCCAGAACAGTGTTGGAGGTTCTTAGCATCCCCACATTGAAAACAGTTCCAAGACATAGCAAAAGCTCCTGTCCATTACAGCCCTCCCTCCACCCAGCAAGTTACTCAAGTAGTGATGAGCCTACATCTACCACCAGACATCTGAGGAAAGCCAACACAATGGACGAGACAAAACAAATAAGAGAACTAAACCTGAGTAATAAGAATGAATAGAGCAATCAGAATAAGAATCAATATAGGACAATCAGTATGGTAGATACTCCTTTGACTGACTGACAGCATTGTTGCATGGTATGCTGAATGCTGGCTCTTCTCTAATATAACTGCATGTTATGCTCATTTTGTATTTATATATTTATTAAGATCCCATTTTACTTATTAAAATTTACTTTTTGTTTCATGTTTTTATCAAATACTGCATCAGCTGATGAAATATGAATTCAGAAAGTTACTCCCTTCAAATCAAGTTGAATGCTTTGCAGTGACAGTAAGTTGCAGAAAAATAATACTGGGTTATATTTGTACAAGACAACTTTAAAAGATTTGAGGGAGGATAGAAAAATCTAGATTGTATTCAGATTAGCTATCTGTTTTGGAAGGATAAGAAATAGATTCCTATATCACAATATATTCCAGATGGATTAAAAATTTAGTTAGAAACAGACACAAAAACTTGAACACAAATGTTCGTAGCATTGTTATTCATAATAGCCAAAAAGGGGAAACTACCTAAGTGTCCACCGAAGAATAGATAAATAAAATTTGGTATATCTATACAATGGGATATTATTCTGCCATAAAAAGGAGTGAAGAACTGATATGTTTCAGTGTGGGTGAACCTTGAAAACATGCCAAGTGAAAGAAATCAGACATAAAATGTTACATACTATATGATTCTGTTGATTTGAAATGTTCAGAGTAGGCATATAGAAAAGTAGATTAATGGTTGCCTGGGGGTGGGGAGAGCAAGGAATGAGGAGTGACTGCTAACAGGTGCAGAGATTCTTTGTGGGGTAATGCAGATGTTCTGAAATTAGATAGTGGTGATGGTTGTACAACTCAAAATATACAAAGAAATCTCTGAACTGTAAACTTTAAAAGGGTGAATTTTGTGGTACATGAATCATAGCTCAAGCTGTTAAAAAGCAACACAAGAGACCATTTTTTTAAATCTCATGTTGATAAGACATTTTAAGCATGGTGGGAAACTCAAAAGTAATAAAAATGTACTAATTTGATTCCATAAATGTTAAATGAATTAAAGGTCATCAGTAGGGAATTGATTAAAATGTGGCAAATCAACTTAATGGACTACTAGATTGTTTTGAATTGACTTAGGAAAAATAAAATTCATGTATTGAATGGAAAAAAGTGGCTTCAAGAAGAGTGAGTATAGTTTGCTGTTTACATGTTTCAGACATACATGTTCATAAGGGCAAAAAATTTCTAAAGGAATTACGGATTGACTGCCATTTTATTTTAAAATGTTTATGGTCCTATGTTAGGAAAAAAACTACTTAAAGCTTGTTCCCATTTCAAGTTTATAAGAGTATTCAATCCTATTTTCTTCTCGACTGTTAATGTGTTATTTTTACATTTAGCTGTTTGGTAAAAGGAAAGACGGATCCTCACCTCATTCTTTACACCAAGATGAATTTCAACTGTGAATAAAATGTTTAGTCAGTAATTCTAATACTGTTTACTGATTAATTCATCTTTTCCCCATGATTGCCGCTTGCCATTTGGATCCCTTTCTAGTTGGTTTCTCTCCATAATAACACTGTTGTGCTTTAATTACTGTAGTTGGTTTTATAGTTCAACGGACTTGGCCCTCCTCCTCTTCTCTCTTGCTCCTATTCACCTCTTTCCTTAAAATCCTTACCAAAAATTTCTAGGAATTTCCTACATTTTTGTTGCACAATGAATTTGGGGTTTATTTTTAAATTAAACGAACAATGGTGTTTGATTTATTGCATTATATTAATAGATTAATCTAGGGAAAATTGCATTCATTTCAATCTGGAGTTTTCCTGTTCAAAAAACAATTACTCCATTTATTGACCTATGTCCCTTACTAAAATTTGGTAGTGTTTTACACATTCCTTAAGTTTATTCTTCGATATCTTACACCTTTGTCATTTGTGGTGGGACCTTTCTGATGTGTATTGTATGTTTTAGGAGAACCAAATGGCTGCATTTCTTGTGTGCACAACACAATGAACACCTTTCCACTTATAGGGTGGGATGTGACCCAAGTCAGTTGTCTAAAGAAAAAACTGTCCACTACAGTTGATTTAACATGATGAGTAATTTAACTTCTAAAATAACATCTCAGTTTTTGTTTTTCATATTATTACTTTTTGTACTTTCAGGATAGAATATAATTCAAACTCTAGTTGTTGTTTTGTTTTTTCCTAACATTTTATCCTTTGTTTCTTGGTCATATTGAAATTTTAGTACTTTTGGAGTAAAAGAAATTGTGTGTTCCAAATGTTTTTTCCTTTTTGGTTCCTTGGTTTGGTAAAAGCAAGTGGATAAAGAATAATGAATTTAACTCTTTTTAAGAAGTCTGTGTTCTGGCCCACGGATATTAAAAGGGAAAGGTAAAGTGAAGAACTAAGTTGTTTATGTAGAGAAAAGATAATAGGTATTTCCTGCTTAGGAGGTGGCACAGCATAGTAGTTAATGGCTCAGTTTCTGTTGTCGCATAACCTACAATCATCTTAGTTCTGCCGTGTGTTCGTTAAGGGTCCTTGGGGAAGTTACTTAACCTCCTGTCTCCATTTGTAAAGTAGGGATGCTTTCTAACACATAGGATAGTTAAAAGGATGAAATGAGATATGCTAGTGCTCGTCTTATGAGTGCTTTTTAACTGTTGTTTTACTTCTGGTCCTAGTGAGATAATGGTGTGCATCAGAGAGACGTCGTTAGGGTTCTCTTTGAAGATCAGGTAGGGTCTTTCTACTGCGTTAGGAGTCCATGTTTATCATCTGAAAATGAAAACAAAAATATAGATTAAGAGGAAAAATATAACAACTTAACCCCCTCCCCTCCCCCAGATACTACCATCCAGAAATAACATTGTTAGTGAGGACACTCTTGTTACATGTTTGGAATTGGAGTCCATGTCCCTTTGATAGAGGAGACTGCTTTCATATTTGGAGGGTCTCAATTAAGGTTGCTGGACCTAAAGTTTAATTTTTTGTTATTAGGGGCATTACTTTTTATAAAATTTATTCCTTAAATGCAGTTTCTCAAATGTTAGGATTCCTTATCGTCTGTTGAGGTCCATTCTCCCATGTAGACACAAGGCTCTGCTTGGATAACTATAAGGTATGATACAGTAAACACTACACGGAAACATAGGCTCTGTTCCTAGTTTGGAAGTCCCAAATCTTCACCTCCTACTCTGGCTAAACTGGAGCACAGAACTCCCTTTCTGTTTTCCTTATGCGTAAAGCCTAGACCAGAACCATACATAAGCAAGCACCTTTTTCCTGCTTACTACATCCTACCTTTGCTCTTGTCTTAAGCCTTTCAAATTGAGAGCCACTCTGGTGGGAGACTGACAGGAGGAAAAAAAGGTTTTTCACACTTTTCTCTGTCCTCTCCCTTAACAAAACACTCCATTCCCAGTCACTCTGTTGTGATTATTCCTGTTCATTCTGTATTGATGCATAGCAGGGGCCATTCTTCAAGTTAGAAAGGGGGCTGGATGTGAATATATGTGTATATATATGCATGACTGGGACATTGTGCTGTACACCAGAAATGGACACATTTTAACTGACTGTACTTTAATAAAAAAATTTTTTTAAAGGGAAGGCAGATAAAATAAGTGGCTAACAGTCTTTATTTTTTCCATCTTAACTCAGTGGACTTAAATGTGGGACTGATGGTTAGCCAGACTGTTGCTCTCCCCACTCAGCATCAGTGAACAGCCTAAGTCATACACTTCTCTGAACCTCTAAGCCTTCCCTCAGCTTCTTTATATTTACTTAGAAGTAATGGCCTGGTTTTATTTCCTAGGGTATTTTTAGGTATATTTCTTCAGTGGATCCTCTTGGAAGCCATTAAAATGCATATACATATTTAAATTGACCTGAAGACTATCCTATATACTGACCAAGAAGTCATCCTTTAATTCTGTTTCCTCTTTTAAAATGTGCCTCACCAGCTGTTATCCAGTTAAGTTCACCTCACAGGGTTACGCAGTATCATGAGTATAATAACTGTCAAATTGTATGTTACTAAAAATGCTTTAGAATTTGTCCCTTGTTATTAATAAGATGTGAAATTACACACCTTTGTCAAATAATACAGTGACAGTGATCTCAATTAATTCCCTTGTTATTTTTAAAAAGATAACTTCTTTCGTTACTAAATGTGATAGACATATTTAACCAGGTGATTAAGCCCTTTAGATTTTACTCTTTAGGAGAAAGGATTCTTCTCCAAGGTTAAGCTACTAAAAAATGTCAATCTTTAGTTTCAGGTAGCCATTCTCTTTCTAACAATGCATCAGTAACTTAAAACTCCAATGTGAAATCATGACCTAGAGTATTTCTAGATTGGAATGGTGAGGGCCTGATCCATTTCCTTTTTTTAAAAAAGATAACTTTAAAAATTTTTTATACAGTATAATACATGTAGCAGTGCTGGTTAAATGTATATTAAGTGTTGTGTATAGGTTAAGTATAGAGAGAATGACTTTACTGAAAATGGCTTTTCCATCTTAATTTTTCTTCCTTCCTTTATTTAAGGATTCCTAGATGAGGTTATGAAGAAGTATGGCAGTTTGGTCCCACTCAGTGAAAAAGATGTCCTTGGAAGATTAAAAGATGTCTTTAATGAAGACTTTTCAAATAGGTTTGTTAATGATGCTTAAGTTAAGCCCTTGAAAATAAAATTGTTGACATATATGACTTTTCTCTTGATTAAAGAAAAAGATACTTAGCAATAAATCGAGTTGAACTTATGTGTTTTTTTTTTTTTTCCTTTTCTTTCAAAATATTTGTTTCAGAAAACCATTTATCAATAGGGAAATAACAAACTATAGGGCCAGACATCAAAAGTGCAACTTCCGCATCTTCTACAATAAACACATGCTGGATATGGATGATCTGGCAACCCTGGATGGTCAGAATTGGCTGAATGACCAGGTTAGTGTATTGTAGATTCTCAAAGTGGAAAAGTTGCAGAGGATGTTGGACAATAAAATATAATTGATAACCTCTGGGTTGGTCTCACAATTATCTTTTGGAATCAAGGATTCTTTATTGCTTACTGAAGTGACTTATTCATTAATCCCAGTATCCAAAAGGCTTGATTACTATTAGCAGTATCAATATGTTATTCATTCTGAATGGGGCATTCTGAATTGGATAGGGGTTAGTGAGCTGGTTTTATGTTGACTTTTTGTAGGTCATTAATATGTACGGTGAGCTGATAATGGATGCAGTCCCAGAAAAAGTAAGTGAAAATTTTCTCTTAATTCAGGAGGGTCCTTGTATATTAAAGGACTTTTGTTTTGTTTTGTTTTTTAACTATATAATTATTTGATATTTCTTAGATTTTTAGAAAACATTAGGTTTTGTCTTTGTCTTGTGCTAGGGTTGGGCATAAGTTCTGTAAAGTCATGTCAGCATAAGAAAGTCATGATCCCAGTGTTTTCCTGCTTATTTGTTTCGGAGTGGATTTTTTTTGATATCTTGAGGAGGCTTTTTTTTTAAGTAGGGAGATGCACAAAAGGGATTATTTGATTTACGGTTTTAAATTTAGCTTAATGTCTTACTCCCTTTAAAAATGTAGTAAAGTAGTATTCATTTTCATTTTTTCTTGGATTAGTCTTTGATAGTTCAAATACAGACCACCCCCCTTAAACTCTAAAATTCCCTTAAGACCTTAATTACGCATCAGAACTTTTAAAAAATTTAATATGTTAATTTTTCTTTCTGAGTGTTTAAATTCCCTGATGGGCAGCCTTTGATTTCAACAAGCAAAACCTTTCAAGTTCTTCCTTTTTCAAGGTCTGTCTTCCCTCGATCCCTCCCTCCCTCCCTCGCTTCCTCCTCCCCCCACCACCTTCCCTTCTTGTAGGTACTGGGGATTGAACCCAGGACCTTGTGCATGCAGAGCACGTGCTCTGCCACTGAGCTATACCCTCCTCCCTCCAAGTACTTTATAAACTTTTATAAATCTAATAATTTAGACAGGCAAATATAATGAATCTCAGATTCCAACACTACTTTATGAATATAGACAAAATGTCTGACATTCCACTTAAAAATCACAAATTTGTTATGCATTTTAAATTGAAATGAGGGTAGTCTGTCAGATTCTTTAATATGTCTAATTCTCTTAATCATCAGTTTAAATCTAAACACATACAGATGATTTTTAATATAAAGTATTAATTTCAGGGGTATAATTTCCCTTCATAACTGCTACATTTAATTCTAAACCTTCATTGGATTAAAAGGACACTTAATAAGGCAGTGGTTTTCCAAGTGTAGTCCCCAGACCAGCAGCATCAGTATTACCTGGGAATTTACTAGGGATGCAGATTTTTGGACTCTAGCCCACATCTACTGAATCAGAAACTGGAGGTAGGGCCCAGCAATCTATGTTTTGACAAGCCTTTCAGATTCTGAAGCCCTCGAAGTTTGAGAATCACTGCTCTAGAGATAGCCAGAATCACTACACCCTTTTTATTGATATGTAGAGGTGCGTGGTTCTCAAAACAAATGTGTAACAGAATCGTCAGAAACCAGATTGCTGAGCCTCACTTCAGCCTCACCTCAGAGTTTCTGCTTTATTAGGTCTGGAGTGGAGCCTGAGAATTACATTTTAACATGTTCCCAGGTGATGCTGATACTGCTGGTCTGGTGACACATCCTGAGCACCTCAGCACTAAGGGATCAGTTTTACCATCTCAAGAGAGTCAGTTACTGAGTGAATACTTTAAGACCACAGTATGTTTACTCTCAGGTGAGCTGATACTAATTTATAAGTCAGAAGTTTGAAAAAGCCAAGGATGCAGGCTGTGATGCCGTATGACCAAGTAATTCTTTCAGTGCTAGAAATGATCACGCTAAGGCCTTTTTATAGTTGTGACTACAGAGTCTCCAAATCCACATCCTTCAGTTGGGGTTAGTTTTGGAATCCACATCCCTTGAGTTCAAGGTATTATTACCTCATTCTTTCATAGCCTCTTTCAAATTTATCACCTAATTTGAAGAGATTTATCAGGTTGCTTTTTTACATGATTGGATTCAGGTAATCTATTTACTTCCCCATTCCACTTCTGACTACACCCCACAGCTGTAAGGTCATTCTAATGAAAATTTGAAAGTCTTCTGTGAACTGAGTAATACATTTTGGTCATTATTCTTAAGAAGAAGCTTTTCCTCATT
Organism: Camelus ferus; assembly: GCF_009834535.1. Classification (NCBI taxonomy): domain Eukaryota; kingdom Metazoa; phylum Chordata; class Mammalia; order Artiodactyla; family Camelidae; genus Camelus; species Camelus ferus. The sequence continues at coordinate 61,847,195 of NC_045696.1, forward strand.
TTTATGTTTATCTTACATTGAGAGATTTTTAAAATTTCCGTTTCTTTTGACGTTAAATCTGGGTACAGCTTAATCTGAGTGCTTGTATTTGATATCTCTTCTAGGTTCACTTCTTCAACAGCTTTTTTCATAGACAGCTGGTAACCAAAGGATATAATGGAGTAAAAAGATGGACTAAAAAGGTATTCTATTTCTTTTTTATTCTAAATTTGAAATGCAGATGATAAGCCACTTTGAGTGGAAGGACAACTTTAATGCCAATATGATGTTAATTAGAAACAGACTCTAATGTAAGTTTTTTATTGTTTCTTTTAAATCTTTTTGTTTGAAAGACAAGACACTTGAGTCTTGAGCCTACCCAGTTGACTGGAATATGCTATAACAGAAAGCCTGGGCTGGAAGTAAATAGTTCTGACAATGCTATTAGCTTGCTGTGCAACTTGGAAAAGACACTTAATTTGGGCTTTAGATTGCTTATTTATAAAACAAAATGATAAATCACAGTAATCCCTAAGGTTCCTTCCAACCTTAATTTCTCTCTATATTCATTGATTTGTCAGAGACATTTTAAAAGCCACCTTATATTCTGTTTTTGATATTTTGGAAAAAATTACCAGCAGATTCAAATTCCACAATCATTGTTCTAGAGATATTGTAACTTCGCCTTTTACACTGAATGGGTTAGTGAAATTAAGAGTAAGTCTTGGGGCAGGGGAAATAGCTCAGGGATAGAGTGCCTGCTTAGCATGCACAAGGTCCTGGGTTCAATCCCCTGCACCTTCATTTAAAAAAAGAAAAAGGAAAAAAAAGAGTAAGACTTACATTGTGGGTGGAAATAATTTTTTGCAAAGTTCGAATACCTGATTGAGCATTGCTTTGTAGCTAATATGTGCAAGGTGTCATCAGTAGTGCCAAGATAAATGAAATGTGGTTTAAGGGCGCAAATCTGGGGAAATAGATATAATGAACTCAGGAGTCAGACCTGGTTCAGAGCCTAGTTCAGCTACTTACCAGTTGTAAGACCTTGGGCAAATTACTTAATTTCTTTAAGCTTCAGTTTCCTCATCTTTAAAATAGGAATATTAATGGTATTTACCTTGTTATGGGAATTAAATGAGATAATGCATGTAAACTACTAAGCACATGGTAAACAGTAAGTGGTGATCTTTTTCATATTATGATGGTAGAAGCATGGGAGACTAGTGTAGCTGGAATGCAGAGAGCAAAGAAGAGAGTGGCATGAAGTAGTCTGATTGAGACATGTAGGGCCTTAAGGTCTATGTGTTGAATTTTATCCTAAATGTGTAAGAATCTCTTGAAGGGTTCTAGGTAACAATAGCCAACTTGTAGTCTGCTCTAGCGGCACTGAAGATGATGGATGACTGTGGAAGCAAAGTTGTTGTGGGTAGAATAGGAGGCCACTGAAGATTTTAGAATGGTAGCAGGAGAGATGAGTGATGTACACAATTATGAGTGTGATCTAGGAAGTAAAACTAACAGGCTTGGTGGAGTTTGTTATGAGGATGAAGGAAAAAGAAGTGTCAAAGATGACTTCCAGTTATGGGTTTGTGCCACTGGATGGGCTGTGGTGGTGTTTATATTAGAAAAATTGAGGACAACTAATTAGTAGGGGACTGGTCAAATTAAGATTATACACTCATATAGTAGTATGTAGCTGAGGAAAGATAAATACATATAGTATGGAGTAGAGAAAAGAAATATTATTATGGGTTTGGTTCCAGACCACCACAATAAAGTAAGTCACCGAATTTTTTGATTTCCCAGTGCATGTAAAAGTTATATTTATACTGTATTGTATTAAGTTTGCAATAGCATTATGTCTGAAAAAATAACATACATACCTTAATTAAGAAGTATTTTATTGCTGAAAAATGCTAACCATCATCTGAGCCTTTGGTGAGTTATAGTAGTAGTATCAAAGATCACTGATCCAGATCACCATAACAAATATAATAATAATGAAAAAATTTGAAATATTGTGAGATCTACCAAAATGTGACACAGATATGAAATAAAGAAATGTTGGAAAAATGGCACCAATAGACTTGCTCAGTGCAGGGTTGCCAAAAACCTTCAATTTGTAAAATAAAAACACAATATCTGCAAAGTGCAGTAAAACAAAGTATGTCCTGTAAATAGCATGGAAAAATATATACTCATGGAATAATATCTGAATAATAAACATAAGAATGAAGGAATAAAGTCAAGTATAAATTTATGAGTCATTTCATTAAATAGAATTAAATTGTTCCATTCTCTGGATCCTCTCAGACTGGATTAAATCACAAAATCCAACTATATGCTGTATATAAGAAATAAACATAAGATAATATAAAAAAGAAAGCTTGAAAACAAGGTGACAGGTGAAGAGGTACAAGGCAAATACAAACTAAAAGAAAGAAGTGGCAGACAGAAAAAGGAATAGCAGTATTAACAGCAGATGAGGTAGAATTTAAGGTGAAAAGTACACTGATAAAACTTCTGTACATAGAAGATATAACAGTATTAAAGAAACAAGGAGACCTTGATAAACAGGTCTTGATAGTGGAAGGCCTCTCATAGTTGAACAATCTAGTAGACAAAAAATAAGATCATAAATAAAAATTATACAACTAACATATTTGGATTAATAGATATTTACTAGATCTCTATACCCCTCAAAAAGAGAATAAATATACATTTATACCTGCATCTAAGGAACATTTGTAAAAATTGATCATGTAAGCTGGCCACAAAGAAAATTACACACACACTTTCTTGAGCACAATTAAGTCAAATTAAAAATAAATAATAAAAGATGACTAAAAAACCTTAACTGCAAAATTTTACATATGATATAACCCTTGGACCTAAAAGAAAATAAAAAAGGAAATTATATACAAACTTTCTAGGAAGGGATGGAAAGGGGAACACATCTTACCAAACAACTATGGAACGTAATAAAGCTGTTTTGAGGAAAAAATAATGGCCATAAATGCCATTATTATTAAAAGATGAAAAATAGAAGAATTAAGTACTCACTAAATTAGATTACATTGAGATAAATTACAGAATGACCAAGGATTTGAATGCAACAAAACTTACACAATGAAAGTACTAAGAAAATCCATAACAAACTTTTAGAAACTACTCTGAGAGTAGCAAATTCCATTCTAAGTATAGCTTAAAACTCAGATGGTATAAAAGAAAAACAAATTAATTCAAATTTACATAAAAAGACAAACAGGAAACTAGGGAAAATATTTACAGCTCATATATTTCTTAATATATAAAGGGCTTCTACAATCAATAAGAAAAAGACCTCACCAACTCAATAGAATAATGGGTTAAATGACATGAATGAAAAATTTGAGGGTGGGGGGTGTAGCACAGAGGTAGAACGCATGCTTGGCATACATGAGGTCCTGGGTTCAACCCCCAGTGTCTCTGTTAATGAGGAAAAAAATAAAAGTAAAAAAATTAATAAATAAAAAAGTTTGTAGTAAAGAAAGGCTTATTATTGAGTTGTTCTGGATATAAGTCCTTTGTCAGATCTGTGTTTTGTGATTATTTTCTCTGTCTGTGGCTTTTCTTATTTCTTAAACATGCCTTCTGATGGAGATTTTTAATTTTGATGGAATCTAATTTACCATACTTTTTTTTTTAATAGTTCTTTCTTTCCATATCCAGTCTAAAAATATTTGCCCTATATGTTTTCTTCTAATAGCTTTATAATTCTAGGTTTACATCTCGGCTACATCTCAATTTTTGTGTAAGACATAAAGTAGGGATCAAGGTTCTTTTTTTTTTTTTTTCTTCCTCCTCCATATGGATATCCAGTGTCATTTGTTGAAAAAGCTTCTCTTTCCCAGTTTAATTGTTTTGGCATCTTTGTAGAAAGTCGATTGACCATATATGTGTTGGTCTATTTCTGAACTTTATGTTCTCTTACACTGATCTCTTTGTTTTTACCATACTGGCTTGATAACTGTATTTTTATAGTATGTCTTAAAATCGGTGTAAGTGGCCAGCTTTAACCTTTTTCCAGATTGCTTTGGCAATTCTTGGCCCTTTGTATTTTCATATTCATTTTAGAATCAGCTTGTCAATCTGTGTTTTTAAAAAACTTGCTGGATTATGATTGGGATTGTGTTTAATCTATATATTCATTTGGGGAGAATGGACATTTTAACAATATGAAGCCTTCCAGTCCACAAATTTAGTATATTTTCCATTTATTGTGTCTTTAATTTTTCTCCGCAACGTGTCATAATTCCTAGTGTACAGATCTTGCATGTATTTTTAAAAGTGTATCCCTAAGAATTTTCTACTTCTGAAGCTGCTATAAACAGAATTTTTAAAATACTATCTTCCAGTTGTTTGCTGTTAGTATATAAAAATACAATAGATTTCTGTATATTGACCTTGTATTCTGTGACTTGCCAAACTCACTCACTGGCTCTAGCTAGTGAGTTTTAATTCTTCCTTTCTAAACTGTATGCCATTTTTTTCTTGGCTTACTGCACTGGGTAGGACTGGCTAGTACATTGTTGAATAAAAGTAATGAGAGAGGACACCTTTGCCTTGTTCTTAATCTTAGGAGGAAAGCATTCAGTTTTTCACTATTATTTATGAGGTCAGCAGTAGGTTTTTTGTAGATGTTCTTTATCAGGTTAAGGAAGTTCCTTCCCATATATGGTTTGCTGAGAGTTTTTAATCATAGATGGATGTCGTTTTACCAAATACTCTTCCTGTGTCTAAGGAGATGATCGTATGTTTTTTTCCTCTTTATTCCTTTAATGGGACCCAGACTGAAGGAGCAGCACCTAATCTAGAGACATGCCAGTCTCAGGGCCACATGATGGCTCTTGAAGCTTCAGCTTGGTCTTGACATAACTTCATTTCTCTTTACATTGCATTGGTTAAAGCAAATCATATGACTGCTTTTCTCCCCACCGCGAGGGGCAGTAGGCAGTTGTGTATAATTCTTTTATAGGGAGGACAGACAGCAAATAATTGGGGTCAGTAATACAGTCAATCACACACATCATTCTTAATTATATGGATACGGTTGTGTGAGTGTTTGTGTGTGTGTGTGTGTGTGTGTGTGAAAATATATTAAAAAGAAGAAAAAGATCTGGAAAGATACATACTTAACTGTATCTTTTCATCTGTATTTTCTAATTTTTATTTTTAAATTGTTTTTATAATTTAAGTTTCTTTTTGAGGAAAATATAAATTTGTTCTCATTTAATACTGTATTTTAAACATGATTCTTGGTTTAGATACTCAGAATTTTTGAGTTGGAAAGGACCAATTGTCTGTCCTATTTAATATTTCCTTCTGTTTACCTCACCTCCCAGGTTTATGGATGCTGAAACCAAAAAACAGAAGTGCTAATGTGCTTTGTACCAAAGCCATGTAGACTAGTAGAAGGTTCATCTAGAGCAGGACATTATCTGAATGTAAGAAAGCAAGGAAAGCTTGAGAAATAGTTTCTAAGAATCTGTTATAGTTTAAAATAGCCTTGTAATTGTTTTAACCCAAAGAATCACCAAGATACAAAAAACATCTGAAAAAAAGAAATCCATTCACTCTTTTATGAATGTTTATTGAGTACCTACTACTTCATATCCAATCCACAACTTGGTTTTTGACTGGTACAGTGAATATTTCTAGATTTTAAAGAATATGTATTAGGATATGAAGGATGAGTTAGGATGTAAAGGATGTATAAAGAATTAAGTATACTCAACATCTGAGAGACCCATGGTAGTAATAATGATCTAAGATTTATTGGCTACAAATAATGCACCAAGCACACTTTTGTGCATTTTACATGTATTATCACTCTCACCAACTTCATAAGCTGGGTACTATTGTTATCTATATTTTATAGTTGAGGAAATCAAGCACAAAGAAGCTATGAAAAATGCTAAAGTTATCTAGTCAATAACTGAAAGAGCCACAATTTGAACTTGACCAGACTCACTTCAGAACCCATGATCTTAACTACTACACCACATCTGTGGAAAGATAGAAGGCGAATAGATGGCTGTGCTGTTTTCTAATACCATGATTCCTTCCTAATTAAGAATTGATTCTAGGTCAAATATGTATGTAAGAAAATTAGTTAAGCTTAAAAATAAGGGGCTAGATCATATTATGTAATTGATAAGCACAGGTTTAGCGGGTTAAATGAAAAACAGTGCTTTCTGTATCTTCAGTTTTCTTATTGTTATGTGTTACAGCTTAGTAGTTATAAACAGGGCTTTAGACTAAGATCTGGGCTCATATTCTGGCTTCATCACTTCCTAGTTTTATGACTGAGTAGGTCAAAGGTCAGTAAATGTAAGCTGCTGTTTATTGTTACTGGTTTTGAAAACCTGTGGTGATGACTCCATTTTTTCCCCTTTTCTTGATCAGGTGGATTTGTTTAAAAAGAGTCTTCTGTTGATTCCTATTCACCTGGAAGTCCACTGGTCTCTCATTACTGTGACACTCTCCAATCGAATTATTTCATTTTATGATTCCCAAGGCATTCATTTTAAGTTTTGTGTAGAGGTAAGTTAATATACTGCACTTTTTTTCCATTTATCTTGTGATTAACCAAATGGTATCTTAGCTCTGGACAGAACAGCATAAGTCAGTACCATGGATGATCAGTTTCTGTCATGTCATGCCAAAATGTTGGCAGAGAAAAGGACTACAAGAGGAATCTCCAGGTGGGAAGAGGTAGTGGTCTATGATCTGGATCCTTCTCTGAGATACATGCTGTTTGGATTCTGTCAGATTTTTGTTCTTTTCTTTCCCTTAAAACTACATTTTGAACGTGGATAGAAGTCATTTTCTTTGGTTTCTCTTAGAGCCAAAATTGGCTTGTATCTTCAAAATAACTTCTGTAGAATGAGAATCAGCTGGCAGTATTAGAATTCAACTAAAAGAGTTCAACAAGATGGTGGGATATAAAGCAAAAAAAATCAGTATATGTTTCCTGATTTTCCTGCACTAGCAAGAACCAGTTAGAAAATGTAACTGAAAACAGAAAGATTCCATTTTCAAAAGCAACCAAGATGTGAATTATCCAGGAATATACCCTAGCAAAATTGGGGACATTCTTTGAGATGAAAACTCTTGAAGTATTTAAAGGAAATCTGAATAGATGGAAAGATAGGCAGACTCAATATTGGAAGGACATTAATTCTCCCCAAACTAATATAAACCAATTTCTGTCCTAATCAATTTCCCAACAGGATTTTGAATGAAACCTGATAAGCTCATTCTAGAATTCAAATTGCAGAATTCATGTGAATGAACAGCTAAAATAGTTTTAAAGTAGAATAAAACTAAAGGAATACTTGTCAAACCATATCACAAAGTTTTAATAATTGAAACTATTATACTTGTATTGGCTTTGGAATAGACATGTAGATTGGTGGAAAAGCATAGAGAATCTAGAAGTAATTCATGTATATGTAGGAACTTTGTATATGATAAAGTTGGGAAAGTACAGGCTATTCAATATATGCCATTGGGAAAATCAGCTATTTGGAAAAGTTAGATATAGATCCTACTTCATACTGTTTATAAGAACAAATTCCAGATAGAATAATGACCTAAATATAATACACAAAACTATAAAATTAGACTAAAATATAGATTTTATGCTTTAAGAGTAGGGAAGGCCTTCTTATACAGAACCAAAAAGCAAAAGACAAAGGGACAGACTGATAAATTTGACCATCTCATAATTTAAAGCTTCTGTTATGTCATAAAGTTAAAAGGGACAGACTTGGAGAAAATGTTTGTGACATATATAATAGATAGTCCCTATCAAAAATATATAAAGAACACCTACAAATGAATAAGAAAAATAAGGATCTAATAGAAATGGACAGAGGATAAAATAAGTAATTTTTAGGAAAAATGCATATATCTGTTAAACACATGGAGGGATGCTCAGCCTCACCAGAATTAAGGGAAATGCAAATGAATACTTCCTCAGAATTTTTTTAGGAAAAGTTTGATGGTATTAAAGTGGGTATAAGGAAAAGTTTGCAAAAGTTTGATGATATTAAGGTGGGTATAAGGAAATAGTTATTCTTGTATTTTCTGGTGGAGTATATACATTAATACAGCCACTTGGGGAACAGCTGCAATTCCTAATCAGTTTTAAGTGCCTTATAAAGTAAAAAGATGCATATCCTTTTACATTCTAGTTCTGTTTCTTGGTATCCACTCAATGAAAATGCTTGTATTTGCAGCACAGGGATGGGGCACACAGCAGGATGTTCATTGCAGCATTACTGATAATAGTGAAAAATCAAAACCACCTAAATTTAACTCTACCAGCAGAATAGCTAAATACATACACTGTAGTATATTCACACTGTTGAACCAACCATAGCAGTTAAAAAGAATATAGATCTACATGTCCTAACATGGAGGGATCTCCAAGACTACTGATTTTGAAAAAGAAAGTTGCAGAATGATACGGTACGTGGAAAGAAAATAATATATGCAGACATATATATGTATGAATGTACATACCCATACAAACCCATGTGTATATACACGTACATACATCTACTCCACCTTCAGAGGAGTTAATTTCATTCATGTGACCTTTGACATAACCCTTAGAAAAGATAGGCAGAGAAGGATATGCACAAAGAGGTAGAAGGCATAAAGGAAATTTTGAAACTCTAATAGGCTTTAGTTACCTTGGTAGAGGTTCCAGCAGTGGACTTGACTGTATTTAGTATCCAGAATGGGTTAAGTGTAACTTACTAGAAACTGAATAATACTTTTAACCTGCAGCCCTCACAAATATAGACTATATCTAAGGCTACAGTGTTTTTTTTTTTTTAACTTAGTTTTCATTATTAATGATTTCTGCCATGGGTTCCTTCCCTCTGTTGAGCATTGGCAGTAGTTAAGACTTTTTGTTTTGCCAGTATTTATTTAAGCTTCAAATTCAGCAACTTGACTTACTGCTACAAAAAGCCGACCATCTCATAAAAAGTTCTAATTAAACCATATACCATTGTCTACAGTCTGAGTGCATACCTGAGTACAGGAGGTCTGAGTCCTTCACACTATAAAGTGTAAAGGTCTGAAATCAAGTTCTAGCTTTAAACTCTTTAATGCATTCTCTGCCCAATGGTGGGGCCACAGCCTCCTCCTTTGCTTCTGTCTGCTGTGGGCAGGTTCCATTTTTCACCAACTGATGGAACACAGCATCTGTGTTGTGGTTTCTTTTTAACCAGAATATAAGAAAGTATTTGCTGACTGAAGCCAGAGAAAAAAATAGACCTGAATTTCTTCAGGGTTGGCAGACTGCTGTTACAAAGGTAAGTATGTGATAAAAATGAAAACCCAGGCATGTCAAGGGGATGGAATTATCTAAGGGGTGGGTGTCTTTAAAAGCATTTGAAGAGTGGTCACGAAGATGCCAACAGAGAGTCTGGAGGCTGCAGGGAGGTAGCTCAGAATAAATCTCAGTTCAGTATTCATCATCTGGCTGCCCAATTTCTCACTGCTTGCTGGAAACAAGTAAATTCAGTCATTTCATCCCAAGGGCAGCTGCTAATGATATGGCTGCCCTATTGAAAAAAAAAAAAAAAAAGAAAAATTTTTTGTTGGTACCTGCCTCTTGCCTCATGGCTCTTTATTTCTGAATGACTCATACAGACCCAGAGAAATACTGTAATGAGTCTTTGGATTCACTAAGGGAGCAAGTGCTCTGGGCTACTTTCCAGGCATTTGGGGAAGACAGTGGTATGAGTGCTTCAGTCTGAACACAGTCTAGAAGCAACACTGTGTTTGGCTATAGATATTAAATAAGCTGTATGTGGGGCAGAGCAGCAGACCTAGCCTCTCAACCTTGTCGCAAATACCAGTGTCTTACATTATGGTCACTACTTTGTTTTCAAAATGTTTTTGCATGTATTATCTCATTTGATCCTTACAGTCTATGAGGCAGGCAAGTCATTCAGGGATAAGAATCCTCTTTATTCTACTATAGATGAGAAAACTGCAGTCTAGGTGTGACCTTCCTCAAAGGCCATCAAAACTACTGGCAGTCGGGTCCTTGAACTTAGATCTATCTGGATCATTGACACAGCGTTAAAGAGGCAGAGTCTTGAAATAAACCTTTAACCCAGACCCAAAGGGACAAGGTTTATTTGTTCATCCTTGAACTGAACTAAACGCTAACTTTTAAACTTTGGTTTTGTGTTTTAAATAACCTGCCATGTTAGTTCAAAGCAGAATTGAACTTGTAAATTTTCTGAATTTACCCACCTGTCATATTCAGGTTTTCTCCTAAATTCAGTCAGGATCTGTCATATCCCAATATGCCTACCACCTGAGGCAGAATGCAGTAACCAGTACTTTGGAAAATGTAACTGCTTACCTTTACGATTTCTTTAAAAGAACAGGACAGAGTTGTGTCACGTGTGATAAAAAGTGAAGACTGCCAAGCAGGATTGTTACTGTCTTGAGTATTCAGAGTCTGGGCGTGCATTCTCTCATCCACAAATCCATTTTGATTCCATTGTCAGTAAGTTGATAGCAAAACTGATTATTCAAATGGAAGTTTTAAAATAGGATTTTGATTTCCCATTTCTCATATTTAGACAAAATGTTCTGTAAGTTGTGGTCTTTTCATGTGGTCAGATGCCTCAAACACTTTAAATACCAGAAGTATCCACCAGCTGTCCTGGATACAGATGGGTTTCCCGTCTCTTGCTCATTTTTCCATAAAAACAGCTTTTCTTATCTGAAGAGGAATACTTGGACTTACTTTAATGATCATTTTGTTTTTCCCTTTAGTGTATTCCACAACAGAAAAATGACAGTGACTGTGGAGTATTTGTGCTCCAGGTAAAGAAATACCCTTTTCACTATTTATAATGTGTAAATTAAATTTGTTGGGCTTAGAAGTGAAATCCCTGTGATGTGTACATGGTACTAGGTACAAGTAACCGAGTATGTTTCCTCCCTCTCTTCCTTTGTTGCTGGGAAGCAGTCATTTCTGCATTTTCAAATATTACCACTAGGAAGAACAATCTTCTAAGGCTGAAGATGAATAATTGGTATCATCTGTGTCTTAGAGGTTATTAGTAAGCCACATTGGAGACTGACTGAATTTGACCATATCATAGACCCTTGGCATCTGCAGAATTAACTTTTTTTTCTAGCCATTAGCAGGTGGTCTTTAACCACAGAGTAAAAACTAATTAGATTTTAAACAAGTGCCACATTCAGATACTGTGCTTTTCTCATGCTGTAGGTTCCCTTAGTAGTCCCAAAGGGCTACTGAAAAATGTGTTACACATTACATTTATGAAGGGAATTAGTTTGTCATCCATGAATTTAGAGACTGCAAAGATCTTGGAAGATGTGCTTATTCATATGACTAATGAATATCTGGGGTTTGTGAACAAATTCAAGTTTAAATGGCCATGTTAAGTCTAGCTGCATTCTCAGCAGATTGCATCTTGAGAAAAATCAGAGCCCCCTTTTCACAATATTGAGTGAGGAGGGAGGGAGAATCCCAGGCCATTTCCTTGCCTGGAAATAGACCAAAATTTGGAGGTAAATGTTTTAAAACAATGTGAATTACAACAAGTTTAAACAGACTTTGACATTCACCTAAGAGCCTATTCTATGAGATCTGCATCTGGTAAAGTACACTGGGCTGGTACTAACTCCACATGCCACTTAAGTGTTTCTGGGACCTTTGCAGTACTGCAAGTGCCTCGCCTTAGAGCAGCCTTTCCAGTTTTCTCAAGAAGACATGCCCCGAGTGCGGAAGAGGATTTACAAGGAGCTGTGTGAGTGCCGGCTCATGGACTGAAACTCAGCAGGGACTCTGGGAAGTCTGACCAAGTTGGAGCAGATGGTTTGTTACTTGAATCTCCAAACACTTATTTGAATTTTTACAGATATTTCAGATCAGTGGTGTTGGGCCACTCTTGTTACCTCAAATTTATTTTTTGCCCTTATTCATTTCTCCAGCTACCATGTACTATTTTTTAATGTTCAGTTTGGTTTCATTTTTAATTTTATGGATTCTGTGTGTCTCTCCCCTCCCCCATATTTAATATTTATTATCCAAACGCATGCATATAGACAGAGCATGCAGTGCAGAGTATTAAAAAAAAAAACAACAAAAAAAAACGCCTAGTAGATTTGGTGCAGCTTTTGAAACTTAGCTAGATGTGAACTGAATACAGGTTCAAATTTTAATTCCAGAACCTAAAAATGCAGGATGTTTTTGATACAACATAACTGAGAATAGTAGATGTTCCCTGGGGCATAAAGAGTAGCTAGGAGGGGTTTTGACAAAGCCAGTCGTTTTGTCTTTACCAGCAGGACCTTTCACTGACTTCCCTCTCCAGGAGAGTCGCTTTCCTTTTGAAGGGTGAAAAGGAAGTGGCCATAAACTGACTGGAGTGTTTACGTAGGCACACTTGTAAGCGCAGTACCTGCTGTGGGAAGAGTTGATTAAGGTATGAGAAAAAGACAGTGACCTTGGGGGTCCAGTCAATCTTCACACAAGAGAGATTTCAATCCTGGTTTTAAAAAGAACAATAATAAATGCTTTAATCTTATAAAGGCTTTTGCTGGAAGGCTGAATTCCGTGGATTTCTTGTTTTTGACCCATTAAAAAAAAAATCTGTCAAACTAGTGGTCAAACAAATGAGAACCCAGCCTTTCTAAGAGTAATTTACAAGTTGTCACTTTCCTTGTATTGTTTCCTTTATGGAAGAAATTAAGATTTGCCAAATATCTTTCTATTTCAAGGATATTTAAAATATAGACATTCAAAACCGAAGATTGACTTCATGTCTTTTGCAGGTGGATGGGAAGGGGAAAACAAGAAAGGTAATTAGGAAGACTTGATTCTGCCAGGAGTACAGCAAATGTTTTGACTTTTTCCCCCTCTTATTTCTTTAGTGATCTCAGAGACGTGCAGGGCTCATTTGGCCTCCACTTGACCAACCCTGAGATTCCAGCACAGGGGTCCTTTTTTTTTTTTTTTGCTTCCATGAACCTCATCTTCTGGGGAAAGGCATTAGTGGCCCTGTCCTCAACCTTAATTGCCTTAGGATTAAAGTAATGGATCTTGCATCTTTAGCTTTTTGTAGTATTGGAAAATATAAATAAGGAAAGATGCATGTTAAACTAACCAATTATCTTTTCTGAACTAGGACAGTTTTGAAAAACAAATATAAGAAACTCAGTAGCTTATACAGAAAAATACCAAGTAAATGGCAGAAGATACTTGGATTTATGCCTAGTTAGGTGTGGGGTGTTGAAACTAAAAAGCTCTAATTAAGGGTGGCGTCAGAACATGTTTACATGCAGGGTTCCTTCCCCAGACATTCCAAGCACCAGTACCAGTGTTTACATTGTAAACAGCCCAGCACTTTTCTAGTCCCCTAGACTAAAACTCCTTAGTACAAAACCAGGTCAGTATTTATTGTGCTTCAACTCATTAAAAAGACTGAGATTAGAGGCATTTTGTGCTGCTACAGGTAGGTTTGTGTCAGCATTAGTCAAGGTGACAAAGTGAGTTGGGTGTCTTCTTGAGGTTTTCAGGCATAGTTATGCAAACATGAGATTTTTCAAATCTGTATGCAAGATATTTGCCTAGTTTTCTTTCTTGGTAACTAAGCTATCAATTAAAAATGTCTTATACTTTAGAGCTCCGTATCTCACTTCCTGACAGAACCACGCATGCAGAAGAGACAGAATTATGTTCTGGCAAGAATCTTAAGGCCCAAAGCTCGACTTAACCATTTCCTGTAATCTGAGAGTGGTCATGCTGTCAGCAGGGAGGCATGCAAGGATGAGCAGAACCTACAGTGAGCTGTCCCAACTCTAGGGTCTCTCTCTATGTCCAGTTTCACAGGGCACCTTGAGGTGCACCGTCCAGCATGCTTCAGCCTAAATGTCAAATATTTTAAGTCTGGTTCAAATGTTTCTGTTCATAAAACTTGGTTTTAGCACACATAGTTGGTTTTCCTCCTTCTTGTAATTAGGTATAAAACTTCTATTTAGGCCAAGTCCTACGTTAGAATAGCATTTGTCCTGATGTTTGCAATAATTGCTTCCTTGCAACGTTTTTGAAATTATAGTCTGGGCTGTTGGTATAGACAGTTATTGTTTTACTGTCACTAGCTTGGCACTGAATTGTCTTGAGTGCCCACAAGGTGGGCAGACCTTATGCTTTTGGGGTTGAGGGCAGGCCTTGTACAAACTGAAAGCTGCTTATGATGTGCCTTCAACAAGCTGCTCAGTCCTCTCCGTCAGCAAACTTACTAGTCTAGTTGCTTTTTTCCTTTTGTTAAATCTTTAGCAGTGAGTGTAGATTTTAGTTCAACTTTTAGTTAAATTCTCTCAAAAATCATAGAGAACCAACCTTCTCTTAAGGAAGGGAGCCTCTTAAGGAAAGGAAAAGCAGCAGTTGCTGCCAGTAGTCCCTGAATCTTTTTTTTTTTTTTGGGCTTTGCATTTTATTTTCTACTTATCATTGAATATTATTAACACTGGTCATCTTGAATTCATAATTGGAACAAAACAATAACAGACCTAACAGGGACACAGCCAGCACTAGCCTAAGTTGAGCTGCCCTTTCTCTCTGTAGTTGTGGTTCATGACTTCCCTGGGTTAGAAGAAATAACTGGGAGCTCTGGGTGGATCAGACCCTTCAGGCGAGAACCAGTGTGTTAATAGTGTGAATTAGATATACTGACTACCTGCTCTGCTTGTTATGAAACTGAACTAATCAGCAGTTATAAAGCGCATACTTTATGTGCTAGGCTCTGCCTCCCAGCCTGTAGATAATTAAGATGACCTAGGGAATACCACCAGAAGTGCTAAATGTATTTGGACTTTAAGCAGACCTAGACAAGCTGTCCACTTAAATGGTACCTTTTGGTCAGAAAAAGAATTTATTTAAAGATTGTGATCATGTAAAATTACTCAAACCTTCTAGCAAAAATATTTTTTTGAAAAATAAACTAAACACCTTTATAAATGTGTGTTCTCTCGTGTTGAATAACATGAACTGTTTGGTGAGTAACAATTTTTTCCCAGTGACATTCTAGTCATGACAAGGCTTATCTATGAACAGTGACCAGTGTAGGCTGTAAGCAGCCTGCCCTAAAACAACAGTGTCCAGTAGCATTCTCTGCAGGGATGGAGATGGTCTACATTTGCACCTATTACAACAGCCATTAATCCCAGGTGGCTGTTGAGCATTTGAATAATGTGATTGAGGAACTGAGTGTTTTATTTAACTAGCTACATGTGGCTGGTGGCTACCATATTAGGTAACTGTCAAATCCAAATGGACATACAAATTCTGCACATTATTCATAGATTTCCCAAAAAAGAGTGCATTATTATTCCACAGTAGGAGCATTTCAATGTCTTATTGGTGAGGAAACACAGGCAATGATAAGTTGGTCCAATTTTATTGAAATCTGTTACAGAAGACAATTCAAATAGGAACCACTGTCTGGTTTTAAGGCCTATAGAAATCTGAGTTATATTTTAGTGCAAAAGAATATAAAATACATTACTTTAAACTACAGTGTAAAAAGATTTTAAAAATGAATTTATGTCCTCATTAAATATTTGCAAATGGTTTGTTCCTAAGTACTTACAACTAATTTATAGATAGCACTTTTAAAGTTCAAATAGCCAGTTTAAATTTGAGAAAATATACACTTACTGTAACATGAAAGAGGTTCACATTGAGATACTTCAGCCCCAACTTCAAACTACTGGAAATTAGGAGATACTTAGTTGCTGGATGAAAAAATTTCACTTTTATCAGGGAAAATTATACAGATTAGCAGTCTAAAATGAGCATAATATATTAGAAAAATTGTCTCTTGCTTACAAATGCAAAATAAATCCTCTAGACTCCCTCATCTGTAGAGATCATCAGTTCACTAGCAAGGCTCTGAAACTTAGCACAATTAGAGAAAAAAAGACTTCAAATGAGAATTGGCCAAAACATTTCCAGAGGGAAGCATTTCTGATTGTTTTTGTGAAGCTTTCTCCCGTATCTTCAATCTTTTTTAAAAAACCCACTCTCTCCCAAGATCAGTCCGAAAATGGAGGGGAAAAAAAAATCTGAGGGCTGTCACAGCGACCTTTATCATATCAAGGCAGTGTTTTAACTCACAGCTCCTGATATTTCATCTGTTTCTTATTGACAGTGTCCCCCTGCCCTCAGACTTAAGGTTCCCTATAATACAGACCCTTGGTTTTTTATAGGTAAAACACATCTTTTGAAAAATATGTTTAGTAAATACCCTCCAATTCCTGTACCTAATTTCCTGATACATCTAAAGCATGTAAGCAGCGGTGTCCCCTAGGACTGTCTGAGGCTTACTTTTGTAACAACTATTTAGGAGGTTCCCTTGACTCTTGTTTGTAGTGATTAGAATTCCACATAGAAAGAAATTCAGTTGTCAAACATCTGTTTCTAATTTACAGCAGAGCTATAGAGCAAAACTCCATTTATTAAACTTCAGCTCATGCAGACTTAAAATTTTTTAAACAATAATTCCAGGCCCCGATGTAGACCATGAACATACTTAGATGTAAAACATGGTACACTCTTTAAAACTTTTTTCCAACTGTTTAAAAAGAAGTGTGCAGTTTTTGGCTGATAGATCAACATTATACATTAAATCTGCTGCTAAGGAGCACAATTTTTGACCTGGTAACAAATCATTCTGATAATCTGACACACAGCCAAGATTCTAAGACTACAGAATTAAAGGCATTCTTTCGGATTCTGTCCTTTTAATAATTTTAAGAGGAAGACCAGGAAGAAGCTTCCACCTCAGTAGAGACATTGATTAAAGCTTGGTAAAAATGGGCAGGTTTGCAGACCTTGGGTAACGCACGTCAAATTCAAAAGGCCAAAGGAGTGAGTTTTTCATGATGGGGCTCTCACCACTCACTGGTTTTGGGCCAGTTTTCCGTAGCCGCCTCTCCCAGCATCATAGTCCTGCCGGTACTCATCTCGTACCTTAATTGAGAAGAACACATTACAGTATAGAGAAGACTGATGTAATAGATATGCCCCCCACAAATATGTCAGCCAGCTGAGCTTTTTCAGGTGTCATAATGTGAACATTGAAGCAGAGCATAATTTTTGAGCAACTGATATAAAGCTCAACTGTTCTGCAAAATTATTTAAGACTATCTCATGGTTTTTTAACCAGACACCAGGCTCATACCAGCATTCAAAAATAGCACATTCCAAAGAATATTAACATACTTAAAATAAAAATGTAAAAGTCATTTCAGTGTATTTTTGCTTTTGTTCTAGATACTCTTGCAGGTGGGGATATTAGCCCCTAGCAGAAGTCCAATAATGGTTGTATGGATCATACTATTTAATGGTTTTAAAAAATAATTTACCAGCCCCAGTGGGTGGCTTTCAGATTCACTTCAAGCCAAGGTTATAGCCACAAAGTCATTTTCAAAAGAGCAAATGCAAACTGACAAAACACTTGTCATTTAGGACCAGAATCCCAGGTAAAGGCTGAGCCCGGAGAACCTTCCTGCATACCTGGCCCCCAGATCGCCCACGGCCATACTGCCTGCCCTCTTTAAAGCCCGCATCCCAGTCTGTGCGAATGATCCGGTCATCCAGACGAGTTCCATTTATGTACCGCATGGCATTTTCCGCATCTGCTCTTGAATAGTATCTTAAGTATAATTATTAAGGAATTAGCATTTCTCCAGACGTTTTTATAAACAGAGGAAAAAACATCGAAATGAAACTGAGTTAAGAAAAAGTACAAAAACCAATCCAACCTGATGGAGTTCAAAGACAATAATGTGGCTTGCACAGGCCTGTTTGAGGTTGGTCCAGGAGCACTTAGTCAGATATGACATTTATCCATGGCTACACTGATCATGATTTTCTGGATAATCCTATTAATTATCTGGTCCTATATTTTGGTTTGCAGAATATAAAATATGTTCAGTGCAGGCTTAAACCACGGACTATTATCCAAGGAAACAGTAGCATCCAAATTAGGAGCTATATATTCAAGAACAACCTTAAAAAGAGGTCACAGTACCTACGAGTTGCCATTATATTTCATTAGAAGGGAAGTATCACTCAGATTAATGGTTCCAAACCTATTTCATCAGATCTACTAAATCTATGGGGTGGTATTCAAGAAAAAAATCTCTATGCAATTATGTTTATTAACTGGGTTTAGAAAATACTGATCTGGGCTTTTTCCCCTTGTCTTTAATTACACAGGTAGGGAAACACTTGTTGAAATCCCAATGTCCAGTATCTACACAATGCCTAGCACATAGAGGGCATTCAATAATTTTTTGTTGAATAAAATGAATGCTAAAGGGCACACAGAAAAAAACACTAGCAGTGAATGGCAGCCTCTTTCTGGTATTTGCCTTTAAGATCGTTGATCTTTGAACTTCAAGGCAAATGCAAAAACACCCCAGTTCTTAGAGCCTGGTTATTATCTAAGAGTTTCTTTGCCTTTTTGTCCCCTGTGAACTATTTTACACTATTGTCACCATCGGTGAAACTCATACCTTGTGGAAGAGGCTTGCAGAACCCAGAAATCAGATTCCAAAATCAAAAGTGCAAAACAGGTTCAAAGTGGGTCTTCTGGTTTAAGTTGATAGAATGAGCACACTTTTCCTTCGTTCCTTCTCAAGGCCCCCATTAAAACAACAGAAAAGAAACACAGACTCAAAGAGTAGAAGAGGCCATCAGCAGACTAGAGATTGGGTAAAAGCTGAAGAGTGCTAATGGATGAAGTAGTCACAGTACAAAGTACTCTTGAAGGGCCTTAAAGAAGAGACAGCAAATTCAGGAGGCTTTTAATTCAAAGTTGAATAAGGAGTGAGGCTGCAAATAGGGTCTAATTAAAGGTTTTTATGTGGGAAGACGACCTGCTGGCAGGAAGGCATTTAATCCAAGGCAAATAAAAATAAAATGACAGGGTTCTGAACTAACTGTCTGGAGGAACTAGGGCATTGTCTTTGATGTTAGCATGCCAAAATAAAATCCCTTTTCAAGCTAGCATTTGAGAAACCCGTATGTCCCAAAGGCAAGGCAGCAACTTAAGCAGCCCTACCTGGTTCCACTAAGTCAGCCTTCTTTCCCCTGATTATGACCAGAAACCCAGGGATCACCAGAATAAAGAGATTTACAGCATAAACACAACCGAAAGAAACGATTCAGGGTACAGTAAAGAAAACTCAAAAGACATGTTATGTCTGATCAGGTCTAGGAAATTTCTCACACAAAATGACCAAAAATAAAAATATTAGTTAAAAAACAAAACATCAGGATAAATCCAGACGGTCCAGTATTTGGAGAGTTTCCAGGGAGAGAACAGTCACACATAAATACAGTTTTGATTTTGACTTATAAGATCAAACTACATACATCTACATAATAAAATACTACGTAGCTACCTTAAAAAGAGGTAGATCTATGTGAACATGGAGCAATCTCTAAGATGAGTGGGGAAAAAAAAAGTCCATGCAGTACACTACCACACATCCATAGGATTACTTCTGGAAAGAACCATGAGACTCGTAACTGATTGTTTCTGGGCTTAAAAGAGTTCTTTTTGAAACACCATGAACATATACATTCTCAAAAGCCTTTTTCTTAATCAACTACAAACGAAGTGTGGATTTCAGAACAGGATGTAAATGTTACCAGCTTTCCCAGTGTAGGTGTAGACGACAGGACGGTACAGCTCAGTGGTAGAGCATGTGCTTAGTATGCATGAGGTCCTAGGTTCAATCCCCAGTACCTCCATTACAAGAAAACTTTTTCAATTAAAAAAAAAAAAAGATTAAGGAAGGAGAGGTAGTAAGTGTAAGGACACTCATGAGCGAATAGCCTCAGTCATTTTTCAAAACAGGTAACCAGCCACTCTCAGCCCCACCCTTCGCCAACAGCTGCATCAGACAAGGATACTCCACAAAGCAGAACCCACATGCTGTTTTCTTCATCTTATCCAGGCCCATAATGATTTTCTTTATGTCACCACTTTTGCTGAAGAGTTCATAGATTTGTTCTTCAGTTGTATAAAAGGAAAGATTTCCAACATACAATGTACAGCTTTTCTTTAGTAATTTTTCCTGTTCTTCATTGTCACCCTAGAGTTTCAAATAGAGAAAAAATCTAAGCAACACAATCTTAAAAGCTGTGCTTAAATAGAATCCCTAAGTATGGGAAAAACTTTCATTAATTCTGACCTAGGAATTAGTTTCTCTAATCATCCCAATCCACCACAAACCCCTTGCCAAGAGAGGTGTTCAGATTCTATGAAGAATTTATACAAGGACCAGACTCCTTTTAGTAGAGGGCAGAGAAAGGGATACAGTGATATCCAAACGCCCTTTCAGCATCCATTCCTCTGCAGGCACCGAGGCCTCCCTAAGAGTTTCGGGAAACCAGACAATGCAAGACGACACAATGAGACAAGAGCAAACCGATTCTTGGCGTTCTGGCCCGGGGCCTCCCCTTCTCGTGGCCCTGCTTTTCTCACCCGGAAGTGCTGGTCCCGGTACTGGCTCAGCTCGACGTAGGAGTCGCTACGCAGCGCCTTCAGGAGGCCACCCGACATACCGCAGAGAAGTGGCCGAGGATGCCTCCACTCTAGGAATAACGAGGCCACCCAGGCGCTGCCGGAACCGGAAACGCGGAGGCAGCTGCTGAAAGTGGCTATCTCTCGGTCCAATCCCAGCGCGGCTGTGTCGTCACCGGGCGGCGCCGGCGCAAACGTGGTCCGTAGTCGGGAAGTCGCCGATCAGAAGCGAGAGCTGCGTGCTACGGGTTCCGGGTCGCTTCAAGGATGGTTCTGCGGCGGCTATTAGCCGCATTGCTGCACAGTCCGCAGTTGGTGGAGCGTCTATCCGAGTCGCGGCCCATCCGGCGTGCGGCGCAGCTCACTGCCTTCGCACTGCTGCAGGCCCAGCTGCGCGGCCAAGACGCGGCCCGGCGCCTGCGAGCCCTTGCAGCTGGGCCCGGGGCCTCCCTGGGCCGCCGCGCTGCCCGCTTCAGAGACACTTTTACTCGAGAGCTACGCCGCGGACTCCAGGAACGCCCGCGGCCACCACCAGGTAGCCAGAAGGGCCCGGATGCCAATCCCTAAACCCAGGCTGGGCGGGGCCGAGGTCGCCTGCTTTCGTTCTGGGCTCGACCCCGACCTCCGCGCTACGGAGTCATCCAGGACACTGGGCACGGCTTCGAATCCTGACTCAGATTGTCCGCCTACAGTCCCACCCATCAGAGAGCCCAGGTCTAACCGACATCCCTGGTGAAGTTCTGCAACTGGACAGAGCACAGTGTGTGAAGAAAACCCCCGAAGCCTGACGGAAGTAAAAGCAGTCTGGGCCCTGGTACACCATGAGCAGAGATCCATGGACCAAAGTACAGCCAGAAAGAGAGTCTGCCCTCTGCGAATAGGACTAAAACTGGTAACAGATGATACTGCCTCCGAACTGATGTCGCAGGGGCTACTTCCAGGGGAGATCCTGGATAGAAAGACAATCTTGCAGTTGCCAAAGTCCTGTGATTAAATGTGTGAGCTGAGTAATGGGTATTGTTACTGGACCAGATTCTTTTCCCCACTTATCAAGCCAAATGCTGCGATGCAGAGGTTTACAGCAAAGAGAGTTTATTCACAAGGCAGCCGAGCAAGGAGAGGGGAGAACTAATCTCAGACTCTTCCCCAAGGCAAGGTTATTTATAAAGAAGCAAGGCCGTCTGAGGGGGTGGGGGGTGTGGGGAAAGGTAATTGGAGAAAGGTGTGGTTATCTAGTTCTACACAGTTGTAACTAAGCTACAGGCTTCTGCACATTGAAAATGGAGACTCAGCACCAGCTGAGGGTGGAGTTTTCAGCCCTCTGATGTCAAAAGGTCAGAGCAGACTCTGGCGCATGCCTAGTTGGAGGGTCAGTGGTCCTATCCAGTCTTAACTAGTTCAGCTTGAATTAGACACAGCTGACTGCAAGTTCCTGGAAAACAACTCCAGCAAACATTGTTTAGGCTTCATGCTGCTTGAAGGACGTGCAAGTCTTAAAATGACCTTGATTGGTGGAGGCAGGTAAAATGGATGGGACTCATTACCCATGGTTTCAGTATGAGTGGAACTTAGCGGGCAAGGTGGATTATGATTCTGGGGACTGTAGGCCTCTGATAATACTAGTTTAACACATATTGAGTACTTCTGTGCTGGCATTTGCTAATTGCACTTTGTGTGGGTTATCTCACTGCTTCCAACCACTTTCACATGAGGAAGTGCAGGCTACTTCTTAAGTTTCCCAAGGCCTTACCGAGTGGGATATGATACAGGTTTAACTCCAGAGCCCAAGTCCTTAATCATAGCTCGCTGCAGCATTTACCCTGGCCTTCACTGCCTCCTTTCCCTGCCACTGGGCGTTAGGACTATTGCCTAACCTGGAACAAGCTACCTGGATTCCTAGTCCCTATTTTAGAGGGTCTGGGATCCAATCTAAAGACTGGTACAGCTAATAGACCCATGATTAGGAAATCCATTGTATACAAATGCTGTCATTTGAGGCTTCCTCCTGAATTTCTGATCCCCTTTAATCAGGCTACACAATCATGCAGTCTAGAAAGCTCAAAGCCACAGGAGAAGCTTTTAGGCTGGTGAGCATTAGAACTTATACTCTAACTTCTCCACCAGTCACAGAGGGAGCCGGATAGAGCCAGAGACACCCCCTCCCCAGGGATAGAAAAGTAAAAGTAGCTTTTCTTCCACTTTCCTAACGGTGAAAGTTCTGATTTGATAGCCCGTTCTCCAGTCTTCCCATCAGAGGTGCTTCTATTTAATATCCTCTTTGAGGCCAGTGTCCTACTCTTCTCATGACCAAAGTTCTAGTTTAGTATCCTCCCTCTCCCAGACCAAAGGCAATTCCCTGGATTCTCTTGTGAGCTTGGCAGTGAGGAGCCCTAGGAGCTTGTTCATTCTACTGCCTTGTTTGCCTCATTGGTGTCAATCTGACTCTCTGGAACTGGGTGTCAGCGGCAGAATGTTCACAGTCCCCAGCCAGACCCCCTACCCTCAATATAAACAGTGCAGGAAATAATGAAGCTTCTAGACAAACTGACCATTTGGTAAGAAAGGAAGGAAAGCAGGAGATGGAGGCAGTTGTTTATATTTTTGTGGAAGAAGTAAGGACTAAGTTCTCTCCATTTTTGTAGAAGTCTGAGAGCAGAGACAGAAAACTGGGCATTTTCTGCTCCAGCTAGAGGTGATTTGGATGCCTCCCTGCTTCATTGGGGAAGCCTCCACTGTAGTCACTGGCTTGTCATCTCAGCAGTTACCCTGTTATCAAAGAAACAGGACAAATTCTTCCCACCATCCCCAGTGGCAGCAATCTCCCAGCATGCCTTTCAAGCTCTTCTAAGCTTTGCCAGAAAGTGAAGCAGAGAAGCAACAAACTCCGCTACCCTGCAGGGCAATTCTAAATCACCCCTTAATGCCACACAAATCTAGATATCAACACTTTATAGATCAATTTGATAGAGCTCAGACCACTGCAATCTATGTGGACTGCTATGCCAGCTGTTCCTCCAGGGAATTCTGAGGCTGTGAACCCAGCTTGGGGAGGGAAGAGACAGAAGTCCCAAGAATCCCAGAGGAATTTGGGACTTTTAGAGTCTAGGATGTCTCCAAGTGGCACTTGGTTTTTAAGTGTTAGTCAGAAAAGCCATCTTTGGCTTCAAAGTAAACAAGTAAGTGCTTATCAGGTGCCCAGTAGCAGTAGGAAGACAATCTAAGGGTCAAAACAGAAACATAAACCACAAGAACAAGGAACTACCATGAACGGGTACTAGAGAGTCTAAAAGAGGGAACTCTCCAGAGTGTGCTACAGCCAGCTTACACTGACTCAGGAGAGAGGCCCTTGGCATCTCCTCCCAACTCAGAGTTCGGTAATATAATTTTAGTAGTTTGAAAGTGGCCATGGTGAGGGTATTGACAGCACAGAAACTGACAAGTGCTACAAATTGGGGCTGTTCTGCCCCAGAGAAGGGGCTGCTAAACATTTACCAGCATACCACTGACTCCTCTCCCTAGGGGCTGGAGTCCTGAGGAACGTGTGGCACTAAGACCCCAGCAGCAGCATCAGGGCAGCTTACTTGTGGGAGTGGAACTTTCAGGTGACACAGGCTTCAGGCAGCAGAAGTAAGGGCTAGAAAAGTGCTCAGGTTTGGTCATTCGTACAGGTTTGGTCTCCTGCTCTGTGCTGACCTCCAGCACACTACTGTCTGGCCTGGGCATCTCTTCTCACGAGATGTCAAGGCTGTGAGGAGGCAGAATGAGGACAGGCTTGGTGCCACAGTCCCTGAGGGTCCCAGTTGGGGTGCCCTGTGTCAGAGGGAGCAGCGTGCCCAGGTGTGATGGCTTCCACCAGGGCAGCAGGGGTTGTTTGCTCTCCATCTTATGAAGAGGAGCTTCAGACAGGGGCTTGGAAAGTAACAAGACCACACTTAAGGATTTGTGCTCAAGGGCCACCGATGCTGACTGAGCCTGGTGTCTCCATTTCCCCTGGGGCTGGCAGAGGAGGGAGAACATCTGGGTTCCCCGATCTCTGAAAGGTGAGATGGAGAAGTGTTCCACTACTTCTCTCAGGACAGGAGTAGAGGAGACTGGGTGTGGAGAAAAGTTCCAGAGACAGCGATGAGACAGCAGGCACAGAAGTGCCATAAAATACACCACCACACCTACTTCTATACTTAAAGAGCTTTGAGAGAGACATGCCTTTCTAGCCAGGGGACACATGCTGCAGGCTAAGGAACGACACAGTGTTCCTGTGCTGGCAGACACTTCAGAGACGCTCTGATCCATCCTACAGATTGGAAGACTAAGGCTGGGTGAAGGAAAGGGGCTTTCTTAAGCTCACATAACCAGTGTAAGCAGACCAGGGACTAGAAGTAGGTGCCCTGAATCTGAGCTACCTGCTCTTTCTACGTCACTACACTGCCTCCTTCCAGTTACCTAGGAGGCCTAAGGGTTGTCATGCCAGCAAGAGGTAAGGCATCCTGGAAGGTATGGGAGAGGTCGTTCAGGAATGTCATTAGGAGATCATTGTCTCCTTTCACACCCAGGTACTATTTATATATTTAAAACATCACAGTGGCTGGAAGGAATAGGGCAGGGACAGACATTTGGCATTGTTGATTATATCAATTCTTTGGGGACCTTGGCATCAGGACTGTGGTTGGTCAGATCTTTGGTCTTTGAGGGAAAATGGGTGTCAGTTTACTCAGAAGGTGAAGCAGCTGAAGACTGTGCACAGGAGAGACAGCGGTGGGAATTCTGGAAAGGAAAAGAGTCAGGGCTCTGTCCTCATCCAGCTACCCATGTAGACAGAGTGGTACCTTCACCTATGGCTGAATCTTGGGCAGTGGACTTCCTGTCATATTGTCAGGCTTCTCCCCCAGCTCCAGGATGTGAAGGCTGAGAAGGTCCCTCCAAGCCCCACTCAGCAGGGAGGACAGGGATGGTGGGTCCTCAAGGGTCACGTGAGGAAAGATGAGTGTCTCATTCTTGAGGGGGAAGCTGCACTTCTTCACAGCGGGCCTGGCGGTGCCAGGGGTCACCACAAAAAGACGGCAGAGCCATGGCCCACCAGCCACCTGGCAGGCCGGCTGTCTGATGAAGCTGTTCAGGGCTTGGCACAGGACCCGGTCCTCAGTCCCACCCATGTCCACCACCTCCACAGGCGACCCCAGGCCTGGGAGGTGTAGGAGGTGCCGGGGGGGCATGTAGGTGTGGGTGAAGAGGAGCGTGTAGTGGGTAGGTACCTGCGGGAGCATGGGAGTGTGAACCACCTGCTCCAAGTGCCCCAGGCCAGGCAGTAGGCCCCCCTGGTGCAGGCAGCCAAAGAAGAGGGCACCCAGGGCATTGAAGAGGACCAGAGTGCCCTTGTGGGGCACGAGCTGGCTCTGTGGACTACAAAGCAGAACTAGGGGGACCAGGAGAGGGATCAGGAACCGAGCCTCCTGGTGGCTAAAGGCAGACAGCAGGGCCAGGGGCATGAAGTAGAGGAGCAGGAGGTGAGACCTGGGGCAGGACCAAAGGCTCCGGGCGCCCAGCATCCTCGGGAAGCCTGTTGGTGCGAAGGCCTGGAGGCAGGCTTGTAGCTGTTGCCACGCAGCCTGCAGGGCCTGGGCGTGCAGCACCCCAAAGAGCAGGAAGCCATTGACTGCCAGGTGAGTGAGCCGCATATGCGTGCCGTGCCTCGCCAGGTTTACAGGATCCAGGTTGTAGTGCAAGAAGTTGGCAGGTGTAAGGACAAGGGTACTGGATCTAGATGGACTGGAGAAATACCAGCTGTCCACAGCCACAAACACTGCTGCTGTGAGGGTCGCCCCTGGGAGCAACACCAGGGCTTCCTTGGTCAGTGACTTCAAGCTGGAGTTTGTGGCTCCATAAGTTCCCCAGAGGAAGAGGGGGACTAGAGCAAAGGCCAGAAAGGTGGGCCGGTTGAAGAAGCCAGCAGCCACAATGCCCCCAAGAAGCCAGCTCTGCCACCACGGTCCTGGAGCAGGCTTCATGGGTATAGGGGTCCAGGCTGCACGGGGGGATACCAGTACCAGCAGCCACGCAAAGAGCAGTCCCTCGATGGCATTGGAGAAGGTCCTTGTGTAGAAGACCAAGGTGACATAGGAACCAGACAGCAGGACCAGGGCGTTCCAGCGCTCCGCCCCCCAGCATGGGGCCAGGTGGTACACAGCCATGTCCAGGGCAAAGGAGAGGGCAGTAAGGAGGAGTCGGGGCCCCACCAGCAGCACGTAGCCACTCACTGGGCCAGGCCATGCCCCCGACTCTTCCCAGAGCCTGAGCAGCCAGAAGGCAGAGCCAGAGGTCAGCAGTGGGAAGACCACCGTGCGGCAGGGGCTGCTGGGGTGAAACTCCCATGGCCGTGCAGCCTCTATGCCCAGGACGTCCTCTGCAGAGAGAGAAGCAGGGGTGAGCCAGGTCCAAGCTCAGAGAATGTGATAGACAAAATTCTAGGATGGCCATCATGGTTTCCCAGCCCTCTACTGTCCAAGCCCCAACATAATTCCTGGGACTGGGAAGATGATGGATTTTACTCCTGTGATTAGGTCACGTTGCCGGGGACAGCTGATCCTAAGATAGGGAGATAACCTGGGTGCGCGTGACAAAATCTCAGGAGCCCTTTAAATCAGTTTTCTCCACCTGGTGGCAGAAGAGGACATCAAAGACGAGAAGGATTTGCTGGCTTAAAGATGGAGGGGGCCATTGTTCATAGCAGCACTATATACCATAGCCAAGACATGGAAACAACCTAAATGTCCATCAACAGATGACTGGATAAAAAAGACATGTGGTATATATACACCATGGAATATCATTCAGCCATAAAAAGAGTGAAATAATGCCATTTGCAGCAACATAGATGGTCCTAGAGATGATCATACTAAGTTAATCAGACAAAGACATATCAAATGGTATCACTTGTATGTGGCATCTAAAAAAATGATGCAAATGAACTTATTTACAAGCCAGAAATAGACCCACAGACAAAGAAAACAAACTATGGTTACCAAAGGGAAAAGGGGGGGTGGGGATAAATTTGGAGTTTGGGATTAACATACACATACTATTATATGTAAAACAGATAAATAACAAGGACCTACTGTATAGCACAAGGGGTTATATTCAATATCTTGTAATAACCCTTAATAGAAAAGAATCGGCAGTATATATATATATATATGTGTGTATGTATGTGTGTATATATATATATATACACACATACATACACACACATACACATACATACATATATATTCAGATACATATATATATCTGAATCACTTTGCTATACACCTGAAACTAATGTTGTAAATCAA
The DNA here is from genome assembly GCF_009834535.1 of Camelus ferus. Taxonomy (NCBI): domain Eukaryota; kingdom Metazoa; phylum Chordata; class Mammalia; order Artiodactyla; family Camelidae; genus Camelus; species Camelus ferus. Next base: position 61,875,153 of record NC_045696.1, read on the forward strand.
CTAAAACAAACAACCCCCTCAAAGATGAAGGGGGCCATTGGCAAGGAATGTGGGTGGCCTCTATGAGCTGAGAGCAGCCGTTGGCTGACAGCAAACAAGGAAATGGGACTTAGTTCTATAGCCTCAATAAACTAAAATTGTCCAGCAGCCAGAATGAGCTTAGAAGCAGACTTCCCCCAGAACTTCCAGACAAGAAATCAGCCCATACCTTGTGATACCCTGAACAGAGAGCCCAGGCTGGACTTCTGATTTACGGAAATGTGAGCTAAGAGTTTTAAGCTCTAGATTTCTGATGGTTTGTTACGCAGCAGAAATGAATCAGGGGAGCTCTGCCCTTCCAAGGCCCCACACCTGGGAAGTGAGGTGAGAACGTGCCCTGGACAAGATGGCTGGGGAGGAGCAGTGGGAGGCTGCATTCCTCTTCTAGGAGTTCTAAAGTTCCAAAGTCAGAGTTAAACATGCACCTCTGTGATTGTGACTGCCTGATTGGACAGGCAGCACGAGGATGGGGGAGGAGAATGAGCAACTGTGGTTATGGTCACAAGTGACTTTAGTTTTATAGACAAAACAATTCTTAGGATTTTTTTTTTAATAAGAAGAGTGTATTCAAGCAGTAAAATTATATTAAAATTACTTGCTGCCTGGGGCTAGTCATGACCCTGTGCCCCACTGTCCCAGAGCTCTGAAGGGTAAGGGTGAGGGAGATAAACTCTTAATTTCTGCATCTTAGCTCCAAGCCCCACAGCATCGCACACTTGATAACACTGCTGATTGTTTAAGGCTCTTTACATCTCCATCTTACTCCTCCAGCCTTTTGGCAGTTTTCTCTATGTCAGAAGGTGAAAGGGAAATAGAAAATCTAAGATCAGATCAATCTGGCTGCTTTTTACTGGCTCAGGTTAAAAAAACAGCAACAAAAAAACAGGGGTAGAAAAGAAGACTGGGCCTTTCAGCTTTAAAACCAAATCCACCTGTTGAGCCCTGTGGCAGAGATAGCTGATGTCTCCCCAGTATCCATTTGCTCCTTCTTCCTTGGTCTCTTTAGCTGGGCATTTGGTCACATATAAAGACTATATTTTTCAGCTTCCCTTTGCAGCTAGGTGTGGTCACATGATACATTCTGACCAATGGGATGGAAATGGGCAAAAAGTATGACTTTCAAAATAAGCCCTTAAAGAGAGCAGGCATGCCCATCTCTTCTCTGGTGGCTGGAAAGACTTAGTTTTAGACTTGATGGCTGGAGCTCAAGCAGCCATCTTGAACCATGAGGAGGAAGCCTCGTGATCACAGTATCTGAAAAGCCTCAAGGTATCTGGCAACCAACTTCATGATATGTCCTATACCACGTAGAAGATAAGTTCTAACAAGTGAGCATTCTAGGTCTGGGTTCCGCCAGCCATCACATGAACGTATGGAAGAAAAGTTTCATTATTTTATATTACATCCCTGTGTAAGCTTCTGCAACCACTGGGGAAGCCCAACTCCAAAATCCTTCCACTGAGAAGCCCAAATCACCTTTCATTCTGAATGACCTGTACTGTTGGTATCAGCAGGAAAACATCAAAGAGGCTGGCATTTCACTGGTATCATTTAGAAGGTCAATGTCACCATTCAGGAAGGAGATGTGAAGCCCCACTCCTAAGTTCTTATGCCAGAGAGGCTGGTGGATTTACTGCTTACCTGCATTTTTTTCTCCCTCCACACTAAATATCCAATCAGCTCTTCAATCAGACTTTGTTGCAACTTATCTTAACCACACATGGGGAACTTTACCTGCCATGACCTCGGGTGACTGGAAGAACTCATCGGGGTGCACATAGCCTGTCTGCGGAAGGAGACACCACAGCCAGGCGGAGGAGGCTGAGGCTGCCCCACAGCACCCTGGCTGCCATCTTCATCTCAAATGGCTCCCAAGACACTGGGCCAAGAGCCTAGGATGACTTCAGCTGCTACAGATGCTATTCTGGTTCCACAGATCTGCATCTGCTGAGGATAACATTTGTTAGTCATTATAATGTAAATTATATGTTTAATTGTCTGAACAAACTCAAAATGTTGATAAAAATAGCAGCTATTTACTAAGCCCTGCTAAATGCCAGGAACTTTACATACAGATCTCATTTAACCCTTTCCACAGTCTGGGACAGTGAGCCTTATTATCTCCATTTTACAGATGGGGAAACTGAGGCGTCTGTTGAGTAACCCAGTTGCTTGCTAACCATGTTGGCTAAGTGTTTAAATTTGACATTTGCTAAATACATTTGCTAATATGACATTTTGTTAAGTGTCTATATATGACATGTGCAAGTAGGATGAGGGTACCTTCCATATCTGGGTCTCACAGCCCCATCCTATTCACCAGCTCCTATCCACAAACCAGCATTGCAGCCTGGTTCTTACACTTCTGAAAACTTAGGAACCTCAACAGCTTCCATCCATTTCTCTGCAAAAATGAACTACATTTGACCCCACTGTCTCCAGTCACTCCCTCCAAGTTTCCAACATCCTGGAACCTCCCTTTTGGAAGGTGATGGAAACTTACCGCTATGGTTTGAATGTTTGTGCCCAACCCCTTCCCAAATGTATATGTTGAAATCCTAATGTGATGGTACCAGGAGGTGGGACTTTTGGGAGCTGCTTAGGTCATGAGGGTGGTTCCCTCACGAATGGGATTGGTGTTCTTGAAAAAGAGACACCAGCCATTTGTAAAAGAGCTCCCTCACCCCTGCCACCATGTGAGGACACAGTGAGAAAGTGCGGGCTCTGAGCTAGGGAGAGGGCCCTCATCATGCTGGCACCCTGATCTTAGACGTCCAGCCTCCAGAACCGTGAGAAATAAAGCTCTGTTGTTTATAAGCCACCCAGCCTGGGGTATCCTGTTACAGCAGCCTCAGCAGACTCCTCCTGATGGGGATTCTCACTCCTATAACTCAAAGACCAGTAGGAACACGAGCCCACTGCATGATGGACATTTTTTATCAACACCAATGTATTATCTCGGGTGAACGGAAAAACAAGGCTGACTGTGTTTGCTGCTCCCCCAGAGACACACGGCAACTGTTCCCTGACTTCTCAACTTTGATATTTTAAAGGCTGACCTTAAACAGCTTTTGTTCGCAGGCATGATATCAGGTCATAACAGAGGAGACACGACAGAGTGAAGCAACAGAATAGGAATCTGGCAGATGCTGAAAAGGAGCCTCTTGATACTAAAACCTCATGGAGCTGAAAAGATAAATTTTGCAGCCTCTGCTCTAACGTTGCAACTGAATCATACGGACTATTTTTCCAGAGCCAGTGAATATCCTGAATTTTAGAGTAGAGTTTTCAGATAGAAGATGAGGTAAAACTTAGCACTAGGTTGCAAAGGTTGAATCTGAATTTTTTTTTCATTAATAGCCAATATGCAGGCTGCAGGATGGGGTGGGGGTGTGGGTTGGGGTTAGGGGTAGGGGGAAAGCATGGTACCCATCACAGAGAACAAACTTCACAGTCCAGCAGGCCTGGTTCAGAGCCCAGCTCTGCCATTATTAGCTGTGTTAGCTCGGGCAAGCTGCCTGTATCCCCAAACCTCGGGTTCCTTGTCGGGAAAGTCAGATGATATCAAGCTCATAGGGTTGAGGGAGGTTTAGAGCTGATGCGTGGAGGGCACTTAGTATACAGAGCTTGCCTGTACAGGTGATCAGTGGGAGGTTGCTGTTACCACTTCTAGTTGAGGCACAAATAATAAAATCAAGTTGCTCCAGACACTCTAGGTATTAGTTCACAACCTCATTGGGAGCTTCTGAACTGGCCCCAAAGGCAAAAGGCAGGGAGAGACTGAAGAAAGAGGCAGACTACTGCAGATTGGTGGGTGGCAGGTTTAATAAGCAAGAGAACATACTTACCAAGCTTGTCTTGGGTGGCCGCTACAAGATGAACAGATCTCCGCACCCGCCTGCCAGAATCTTAAAGTTTATATAGAGCCCTTAACTGGGCTTCATCCTGTATGCCATCCAGATGGTCTCAACACCACACGACTGTCTCAAAGCTGTGTCCTTGGGCAGCTTCTGGCCTCAGGAAGGCAAGCGGAGCACACATTCCAAGGATGGGGTTGGGGATGGGCTTTCAGTTTCCTGGGTCCAGCTTGGAGTCAACCAGCGACCACATCCCCTCCTCCAGCACTAGGACAGCCTCCAAATCAGCACTTTGACTGGCTATAAAAATAAACGGGATTTGGTTTAGTCCAACTGTCTAGATACATTTATGCATGTGTTTGAAATGTTTCTATAAGTACAGAGCTTTTACATGGTTAGAATAAAATATCAAATCCATTACACTGATTGAGAACACAGAAACCCAGCCTGCCCTGCCCTGATGTGAGTCATTACAGAACAAGCCTGGATCCTAAGTCTGCACTGCTTTCCCTCTGCAGCAACAGGAAATTCAGCCAGGGGACATCTGTTTAGTGCCCACCATCTATTCCCTTTCCAGGTAACAGCACACCGAATTCCTCCTGAGAACTGTACTTCTCACCCTCTACCACCAATTTTCAGCTATGCAGCTTGGGATCTGATCCTATCCCCAGACCCAGGTATCGACCCTCAATGGTTTAAGCCAAATAACATTTCTCATTCCATTGGCCACACTGATTGGTTCAGGGCTGGGCATATGACAAGCTGGTCTGATCCAGGGAACTAGGAAAAGTACTGGTAAAGGTGGGTCATGGTCCTTCTCTTCTCTTCCAGGATGGGTGGGGTGAGGCTGCAAGGGTGGGAGGGATGTGTCATGGTGAGAACTGTGTGCTTTGCACCTTCCTGCGGCTGGTGAGCGGGTTTTACATAACACTCCACTCTAACATTCCAATCTCATATTCCCCAGCTCACTGTCTGTATAAACTGGGAAAATCATGCAGTTTTTTGGTGTGTAGCACATGTCCTTGTGGGTTATACCTCACCTTTAGGGACCTGTGGGGACTTGAGTCTAATTATATGCCTGGAAGCAAAAGGAGTGGTGGGGGTGGCCCTGAAGAGAATCAGCACAGTCTTGTCTTGCAAGACAGCTGCTTCAGGGGAGTTTTCCATTACAGTTTCCGGTGCAGGGTTAATCCTCTCAGATGCATAGCCTTTCACTGCAATGTGTTATTTCATTGGATGAATATACTAAAACTTATTTACCCTTTTACTGTTGTTTATCAGCTAGGTCCATGAGCCTACCCTCATATAGGTTTCTCAGCCTGAATTCACATAATTAGGCACCACTTCCCCCCAAAAATAAAAGAAAAGCCTGAAGCCAATGATATGATTAAAAATGGTCCCAGACTTAAATGCACATACAATAATAACACAGGATAGAGTATTTATATACATATGTATATATGTATAAATATCATATATACATACACTCATATGGTTGGCATAATAAATTGTCATGTTGAGAGATAATATGGAGTTTGAGAAAAGCTAAGTTAGTTTAAGCCATATCAAGTTATTTTCAAGGAAGTCTTGTACTTATGAGACAGCCTTGGTCAGTGAAACTTTGTGGCCATGATTTGGGGGTAACAGGACACATCAGGGGACTGTACTGCAATCACATCAGTGCCTTTTCGGGATGTGGCCCCAGACTACTATGGAAACCTGGATGTCTCCAGGATTGTTGAGGGTGGATGGGATGGGGAGATGCTATGCCTAGGCTTCTGAAGCTGGTTCAAGAACTGTCGGCAGCCTGCTTGGAAAGGTGGCTGAGTTGAGATCATGACTTGAGTGTGAGGCCTATGGAGCGAGCCAGTCTGTGGCCAAATGGAGAGTACAAGTCAGCCATCCTCCATCCCACCCTCTCCCACTCTTATCCTGCCCAAGCCAATGCCATTGGCTGTGCTGCTCCAGCTCAGTGGTGCCGCCCTTGCAACAATGGAATTGAGTTTTGTCTCTATGAAGGCTATCCAACAATTCAGTGAGTGTTTTTAAAGTATCACATATTTTTAAACCAGAAAAGGAATCATACAATGTTTGCTTTATAATATTCTTTTGTCACTTAGCAAAATATCATGAACATCTTTCTATGGAAAGCAAGCATCCCTTCCACCAGCTGCAAGCTCTCCGTCCTTTATGTATCTACTTGCTCTCTCTGTTCTCTTCAGTTGGAACTTCCCCTTCCATCCATAAACGTGTTTGATTCTCTACCATTCTCAGAGAAAGATCCAGCCCAAACTCTCCTTGAGACTGGATGTGCCCTCTAGCCACTGCCTCCGTCTCCTCTTCCCTTCACAGGAAACCTCAAGCCATCCACATTCACAGAATTCAGTCCTCATGCCTTGTTAACTGTTCTACGCAATACAGTTTGGCTTTTCTCACCACCACTGCCCTCTCTAGAGCCTTGTTGTTTTTCTAATTGTCAAACCAGTGGCCACTTCAGGCCCCTACACTGCCTGCCATTTGACAACAGGGATCTCTCCACGATTCTGATCTCCTTCCAGAGTCTCTTTGCATACTATAAAAGGCTGGGAAACAAAAAGCTACATTTTGTAGATCCCTTGAAGTTGGGTTATGCACATTAGATTTAAAGAATTTAGAAAGCAGATGTGACACAAGCCCTATTCCTGCAGTTTTCATTGTTTCCTCCTGGCAAACAAGAGCATGGATTCATGGGGTTTCCTGCAGCAGCTTTCCAGTGTCCAGTCCAGCTTTGGGGGCAACTGCAGTTATGGTGGCATCCTGATTCATCCTGATTCTCAGCAATATTGCTGTGTCACTAAATCCGACTGAGTTCTAAGGTAGCCTTTACACTTGCCTAACTGCCACACAAATGGTAACTCCTCCGGTGAGTCACTTCTGGGTGTTCAGAGTCCTCCCTGGAAGACCGAACTATAGCCCATCTTTCCAGTTCACCTGATGACTTAGTATCGGATTCCCTGTTTAGATTCTTTTTCTGCGGGCTTCTATTTCCCATTCTAAACTCTGATAATTTGGTATCAGAAGCAGCTGTAGGCAACAGGCCTTCATGGATAACAAGATTCATATGCTAAAAGGAAATCACTACAGGTCAGTCGGACAGGGGATGTGTGGTCACTGCTTGTGCCTCCCTAGGGGGCAGGGGCATTTCTGGGCTGTGGCCTGAGAAGCGTACCCTCCCCTTGTCCTCGTCCCCGAGGCCTTCCAGAGCTTCTTGACAAATGACCAACTCTGCCACACCAGCAAAACTCCACGCCACACTCACCTGCTTTTCCACCTTGACCATGTGTCCCATCGTTCTGATTTCTTCCACTGTCTCCGTGATGGGAGGTCTTCTAGGCCCTGGCTGTGGCCCACGATCTCATCCACCCTGTGGGGAAAGGGAACTATCAAATGACCCAGACACATGCTGCCCTCTTTCCCACAGAAACTAAAACAAACACAAGAGAAAAAGAAGAGAAAATAACTAACAGTCTATCTTCTATGTCTAAGGAAAACAATCCAAGAATGAGGGCAAAACAAAGATATTTTCAGGTAAACTAAGCGTGAAAGGCCTTCACAAGCAGACCCCCAGAACACTCAAAAGGAGATACATATGTATATACACATGTAGACATGTACACAAATACGTAGCAGGCAGGAGGAAAAGTGGTTCCAGATAGAAGAGCAGAGATGCAAGCGGGAATAGAGAGCAAAGGGCATGGGCATTGGGGGGAGATATCTGGAAGGATGGAAGTCAGGAAAGCCATCCTCCTGCTGCCTTGTTTTCTGCTGGCAAGTAAGGTCAAGGAGATGGGTGAGTTTCCTGAAGCAGAGTTCCAGGTTCATTCACCAGCTTCGTGGTTGCTGAAGGCAGCTATGATGGTTTGACTACGGCTTTCCGATCCTTGGAACACAAGTAATGTACCATGTTCTTGAATTCAGTAGTTCCAGGGGTGGCCTGCTGTGTCCCCGACTCCTGACACGGGGGGGAGAGGTGGTAGCTCCCATAGTGGGTCAGTTTTGCTGCTTCTAAGAGTCATTCCTGGAGGGTCAGCTTGAGCCTGACCATCTAGCACCCTTGAGGTTTTCATAAGAAGCCACTTTCCTATATTAAACCTCTTGGTGATTAAAGTACTTAGTTATTTGGAAATAACATCAACAACAAAAACTCTGATTCAGTCTGGCATAAACAATTCATCCTGCCACGTAACAAGACAAGCAGAGCTTGCTACTGCCAGGGCTCCTCTGCTGCTTCTCCGTGATCCTCGCGACTCTGCCGGTCTCCTTGTGCAGACATCTCCCTCATGCTGGTAGCAAGATGGCTGGTACACTCCCCGCATCCCAACCAAACAACGTTGAGAAGAAGAGTCTGTATTTTTTACATATGTCTTTTTTTGTTGTTACTTCTTTTTTAACAGTTTTATTGAGATATAATTAACGTATCATATAATTCACTAATTTGTACAGTGCACTGGTTTTTAGTCTATTCACAGATATGTGCAACCATCACCATCAGCAATTTTAGAACATTTTCATCACTTCAAGAAGAAACCTCATATCCTTTACTTATCACTCCCCATCCCCCTGCTACCACCCCAGTCCTAAGGGACCACTAATCTACTTTCTGTCTTTATCAATTTCCCTGTTCTGGACTTTCATATGAATGGGATCATACAGTATGTGGTCTTTTGTGGCTGGCTTCTCTCACTTAGAATAATGTTTCCAAGGTTTATCCATGTCGTAGTATGTATCAGTACTGCATCCTTTTTTATGGCCAAATACTATTCCATTTTATGGACAGACGACATTTGTGTATCCAGTCAACTGTTGATGGACATTTGAGTTGAACCTTCTGGCTATTATGAATAATGCTGCTATAAGCATTTGTGTAGAAGTTTCTGTGTGGACGTAACATTTCCACTCCCCTTGGCACATACGTAGGAATGGAACTCCTGGGTCATATGGTAACTCTGTGTTTAATCATTTGAAGAACTGCCAGATTGTTTTCCAAGTGGCTTCCCACCAGCAGTATGAAGGTTCTGAGTTTCCTATATCCTGATCAACATTCATTATTAGTCTGGCTTTTTGACTCCAGTCATCCTAGTGGGTGTGAAGTGGTTTCTTATCATGGTTTTGATTTGCATGTGCATTTCTTTAAATCAAAGGAATCTTTTCCAGAAGTCCCCCAGCAGACTTTCCACTCAGTCCCATTGGCCAGAAAGGTATCAAATACACCTTCCTAAACCAATCACTGGCAAGGGAAATGGGATTTCCAGTGGGGACTCACTTCCTGATTTGGAGTTGGGGCTGTGGGCTACTTTGAGGCACACAGACATCCAGAGAGTGCTTATCCTCACAACATCAGGTTCTCTTAGGGAGGAGGAAGTGAGAAAGAAGATCAGCTGTGTAGCTGTGACATGTGGCTTCCATGACGTCAGGCTCTGATGGTCTTCCTCCTTCTTCTCTATATCTTCTTAGGCACCCCTTCCTCTGTTCACCCCTGAAATGTCAGTGCTCCTGGTCTTCAACTTCCTCCCTTCTCATCATCCACACTCTTTGGGTCATCTCATTTATTCTCACGGTTTCAATTTCCTTTCGATGATTTTTGAAATTATTTCTTTTCTGAGCTTCAGATTTACTGATAATAATAAATAATAACAAATAGAATTGCCATTTTTAGATACTTATGATGTTCCAGGCACTGTACATTATTTCATTTTATTCTCATAACAAACCTATAATTCTATTCTTATCCCTATCTTGTAGATGAATGGATAGGTTTAGAGAGATCAAGTTTTTTGCTCAAAGCAACAGAACCAGGAGGCTGATGAAAGCAGTAGTTGGACTCAGTCTGACTCCAGAGCCTGATCCACTGCGTGTTGGGCTTCTGCACGTCCCTCAAACACAGGGCAGCTAGAAAGAAGGCATAATTTCCCTATCAACCAGCCCTGGCCCCATATTTCCTGCAGCAGTGAGAGAACTAGTTTATCCAGTTATTCAGTCCAGAGACCCAAGTGTTATCTTCCATCTTCATGCCTCATGATGTGATACTAACTTAGCTCTCTAATCATCCTTTGAATCCAGGATTGTTCTTCATCCTTCACTGTTACTGAGTCCAGGTCCACTGTGACTGGGGTACATGTTGCCCGAGAGTCTTCAGCCCTAGGGGTGGCTGTGCAGGGTCTTCAGGTGTCTGGAGCCCCTGGATTGATTGCCTCTAGTTGCAAACAGCCCCCTTTATTACCCCAGTGTGTCATACAAAAGTAATCATTTTCTATGTGTGTATAATGAGAAACACCTTGAGAAGCTAGATCTAAAGTAGACTGCAGTTACCTCTCTGCTTTCCCTCCCCAACCTGCACCCACCCTCCTAACTGCAGCCAGAAAGAGTGCATTACTCTCCTGTATAAAACCTCGGGGGGGGGGGTTGGTCCTCATCACCCTCAGGACCAAGTCCCCTTTCCTGTTTTGGCTTACAAGGCTCTCCAGGGTCCCCAGCATCCTCTCCAGCCTCACTCCTGCCTCTTTGTGGACAGAGCTGGGTGCTCCAGAAACTACGTTTTTGTTGGTTTTTTTTTTTTTTCGGTAGTCTCCTCCTCTATTCTGCATTCTTTCTCATCTCAGCATCTTTGCTCACATGGCTTCTTTTGCAGGATATGCTTATAATAAGGAGGTTAAGACAAGCTTCGGCATTGGGTAGACCTGGTTTCAAATTCTTGCTCTGTCATGGTGAAAGAACACTTAATCTCTCTGTAAAATGAGGATAAGAATAGTGCCTACTTCAGGGTACTTCACTACAGTGAAGACAGACTTTAAAAACTGCCTGGATCCCCAAGACACCCTCCCAAATCCCATTTTCAGAGCACCCTGTGCCAGGCCTTGTGCTGCGCCCTGCACTGGCCGCTGGTGCTCTGACTCCTTCTCTGTCCTGTCTGGCTTAAGTCCCCCAGGTCTGGGATCCATTCAGATTCATCCAGTCCACTTGGATGCGCCCACTGCGGGGCCAGGGTCAAGGACAGATTCAGAGATCCCCGGAGGAGGTGGCGACATAGCGGGCACTGGAATTAAGTGCGGGAGTTCTCCAGAAAGAGGCCCACCTGCTGCTCATCCAGCAAGGCTGAGGCCTCGTGGCCGCCTCTCGCCAGCGTTCCAGGGGGTGGAGCCCACACCATGGGGCGTGGCAACTACTCACCTAAACCCAGTCAGAATGCGAACCTGCTATTTATGCATATAAGCGCACAGAATGAGCCCCGCGAGGGTCCAAATCCTGCAAGTCCCACAGCCCAGCGAGGGTGGGGGAGCAGGGGGCTTTAGAATTAAGGGGTAGCGCCCAGGTCTGCGGAGACAGGACTGGGGCAGGGGAGTGCGTACTGATAACCACAGACAGGGGCATCCTGCGCGTGTGCCGGGGGATGTCTGACGGCAGGCAGCAGGGACAGACCATCTTAGTGGCAGGGATACAGCGAAGCGGAAACCACTACGGCCGGGAGCGGGGGGAGCTGGGGAAGACATGGTATCCGTGGGACGAGAGGATGGGAAGAGACACTTTACTTTCTCGCTGAATCAGTGATTGGCTCTCGGTGGTCCACCTTTCTCTGGCGCCCTTTGTACGCGGAGCACCGTGCTCTGGGGACACAACTGAATGAGCATGGTCCAGAATGGCAGCCATCGCTGTGGCTCATTCCAAAAAACCCCCATAAAATTAAAAAACAAACAAACAAAAAAAACCCGTCTTTACCTTCAAACGTAAACTTCCTGACAAGACCACCGGGTCGCTGCTTACGGGAAAAGGCGGCAGGCCCAAGATTCAGTTCCTTCTCCGGATCCGGCATTCGGAGGAGGCTTTAAAGACTGCGTAGGCGGGAGTGTTGGAGAAGGGGGACCCTGCGCAACAGCCAAAGGCGTCTTCTTCAGCTCGAAAAGCGCAAGGACCATTTCCCTCAAGAGCAAGATCTTGTTCCAAACTCCAGGGTCCATTCCAGGGGCAGAGGGTGAGAGTGGCTTTCCTGAATTTGGTGTCGTATTTCTTCCTTACGTCAACCCTGGGGGCCGCAGTAAACCCTGTAGGGCGCCCCATCCTGAAAGCATTGCAATGTCTGACCCTGGTGCCTCCTTCTCTGGCTGCCCAAACGGGCCTATGTTTACTCTCTGATTAACAGAGAATGCAACACACAGCATTAAACACACATAAGGGAGAGTGGAAGAGACTAAGTTATCTCCATTAACTGGGATACATCACGTAACCATCTGTGACCTCACAGTTCCCACCTGCAAAATGGGAACTCTGCTCTGTAGCAGGGAGTCTTCAGGTGTTAATAATTTTGACAGCTGCTCCCACTTTTATGAGGCGAAGGTGTCTGGGGGTTAAAAATAACGCTTAAGAAGGAAGGGTGAAGGATGTCCTTAAGGAAACCTGCAATTGTCCTTGCCATATCGTGGTACCAAGCAAAGGCCAGGGCAGCCACCAACCAGAGCGCCGCAAGGTCGCCAGGATCATCCTTGGCCACAGGGCTTTTGCTCTTGTACGTGCTCCCATGTGACTCCTGGGCAGGAAAGCCATCCTGTCACCCTTGAGAGGGCAGGCCTGGCCCAAAGTGCACCGCGCAAGGATAGAAGTGGCGATTCTTCTCTGCTAAATGCGGACCTATGTGTACTCACAGTTCCGTGCTCAGCATTTTGCAGCGTCTTTTGGTTTCATTCTCACAGGAACCCTGGGAGGTAGCATTATATACCCATTTAATAGATGGGAAAACTGAGGCTCAGTAAAGAAAAGGGACCACCCAAGAACAGCAGTCGGTAGTAGGAGAAGATTCAAATATAGGCCTCTGGGCCCAAAGCTAGCGCTCTGAAGTGGAGTATACCCACAACCTCCCTTCCCCTTCCCAAGAAAACGTCACCACCAGCCTCCTGTCTCCCCTAGAGAGGCAAGTGGGTCCTCAGAGCCGGCGGACCCTAATTTGGGGAAAGTTGCCAGCTAGAATGTGCACGGCCACAGCTCCCCGGCCTGCCTCCACAGTCTCCAGCAGCTAGCAAATGTAGGAATGGAAACAACTGTCCTCTCTGCCCTTAGCTTCCTCCCCACCCTGGACCCCCCAGCAACTCTTCCCGAGCTGCTCCGCCCGACTCACCGCGCGCTGCTCTGGGCTGCACCTGCCCCGCCGGCGGCTTCCGGCCCTGCGAGAGCCCCCAAAGAGGGTGGATCCCGAGCCGCCCCGACCAGAAGGCAGGAGCCGGGCGGCGTGTCCTCAGCGCGGCCGCCTCGCTGCCCCAGCCAGGGAATTGCGCAGGCGGGGCGGAGGTGCGGCGGAGAGGGCCGGAGACCAGCGCATCCGCGGGCGGGGCCGCTGAAGGCGTCCCCTGAGGCCCCGGCTGTGGCCTCGGTTAGGGGATGACGGAGGGCCCCCGGTGGCCCCTAGGCCATGGCAAGCCGAGCAGTGGCTGGTCTTTCCCCTCCCCGCATTCCGGGTCATTCCCCTAGCAGCCCCCTCCCTGGCGAGCCACGCCTGGTGAGCTGCCTTTTTAGTACGAGGGACGGTTAAGCAGAACATTTCTAGGCCATACTTCTTTTGTCATTCAAAAGGAAAATTTCTGAGTTCTACGTGTGTGTTGGGGACATGTGGAGTGGAGCAGGTCCGGGAGGAAAGGCGCTGCGGCGAGGATCTGCCGGCCTTGTTTGGGAATTGGCGCTGGAGAGGCGGGTTCGGTTTCAGCCCGAAGCAGCTCCTTCCGGGCAGCGGCCGGCCGCCGCGCATTTGGTCCTGGAAACAGTCCAGCGGCGGGTGCTGCCTCCCCTCCTCTGCATTCCGCAAGTCGGGGGCGGGTGACTGGCCCAGAGTTGCCTGCGAGCCGGGGCCAGAGGAGGTCACCGTGTGCCCGAGAGCCCAGGCTCCCTTCCCCGACGCCGCGCCCGCAAGTGCGGGCAGCCAAGCCCGCCGCTGGGATGTGGCGCTGGAACCACCCCTCCTGGTCCCTCCGCAGGTGAACGCCTCCCACTCGCGGGCTCCAGGGCGTAGCTCGGCGCGCTACTGCGGGGCTCCTCGCCTCCCACGCCCACGCCCGAGACTGCAGAACGAGCGTGGTGGCCGGCCGACTCGACACTGCCCCCTGGCGGAGGAGTGTTTTACTAAGCTTCCCGGGGGAGGCTGACCTGGCCTAGAGAGCCTCTCGCCCTTCATTCCAAGTCAGATGTTTTTTGGAACGTCTTGAGCAGAAACGCTTCACCTGTATTCCCTTTCATGCTTCACAGCAGCCCTCACACAAAACAAAAAGCAAGCAAGCAAGCAAACAAACAAACCCAATACCTACTTTGTTGAGATATTATTTATATACTGTAAGTACCATAAATTTTAAGTACTGAGTGCAGCACAGAAAAAGGCTCATTTCCCCCGCTCTGGCCCAGGGGGAAGGTGCTGTCTGCCCCGCCCTCAGGCCCCCTGATCCCTGGGGATCTTCGTCTCTAGTTGCCAAATTGAACTCTTTACTGCTTTAATCTACATTTTAAATCAAAGTAATACTTGTGTACCTCTGAAAAACTCAGATGGATACACAGATCTTACATGAGAGAGAGAAGCCTGGTATGAGAGCCTAAGCCTCAAGATGTAACCAAGTAACCCTGCGGCCTTCTCATCACTGGTCAGGGCGCAGCTTCCCTTCCTCCGGTCACCCCTCCTCTTTCATCTTCCTCCTCCTCATTGCCAACATCTGTAATCAGGACTAGACCCTGTAGGAAACGGGAAGACAGATGTGGAGCCTGTGCTGGAACCAGCTTCATTTCCTCCTTTCTCTGCCCTCCGCCTGCGTGGAGAGGGACTAAGTTCTCAGTTGGTACAGGCTCAGGAAGAGCTGAGGTCCTAGCCCAAGTCCTCCTGTGGTTTTCCTGGCTCACAAGTTACAGATCAGTTGTAGCAGCAGTGTTTCCCTTCTCACTGAGTGGCCAGAAGTAGCTGGGATGGGGTGTTGGCATGACCTGACTCTGCCACCAGCTAGATAGAGCAGGCTGATTCCTTTCTCTGTGCTCCAGCTTCTCCATCTGTAAAATGACACTGTGATCTCTAGAAAGCCACACAGCTCTAATGTCTTGGAGGTTAGTCACCTGAAAGAGCTTCGCTATCTCCAGCCAGGATGGCTCTGACCAGTGTCCCATGGACTGGCCATTGCCGTATCCTCCTGGCTCATTGTGCCCAGCTCAGGAACCTTTGGTGGTAGGGGGCATCCTGCCTGCTTTACCACTTCCTCAGCCTGCCTAACAAAGCAGCTTCTTCTCTTGGCCCCCAGGCAAAGGATGGGAGGAAGCTGCTGTGGCATCACAGGAGGGAGTTCTTGGACCTTGCCATTTGGATACACCATTTGATTCAAAGGACTCCCAAAGAAGATTTGAATAAAAACATTTAATTTAAATTACACGAATACTGATTAATTTTTGGACAAAATTTTCCAGAGTGAACTTCACTAAGCCAACAGTTACTTGTTCAGTTTTTAAAGTGTATATATATATATACACACACACACTATTAATTTAATGGCCTACCTTAGTGGTTCTACTGTTCCTGTATGGCATGAAGTGCTCAGACATCAGGTGTGTCAGCCTTGGCTGTTACTTCTGAGGGTTTTGATCTCCAGCTCATCTTCTCCCTACAGCAGGAAGGGAAGCCAGTAGATGTGAAAGTATGACTCTGAGTCAGACCTCAGTCTGCTTCCCTCAGCTGTGTGATCCTGCATCATTTGCTTAAAATTCCCTGAGCCTCAATTTTCTCACCTATAAAATGGGGATAATAATAATACTTACCTGCCTGCCTCAGAAGATCTGTTTATAGTTTATAAAAATAGTTATTACCATAAACCACAATAGCATTAAATATTCACTTGTGTAAAGCTCTTAATCCCCAGCACATAGTGGGAGCTCCAGAAAGGTTATTCTGTCATCACCATCACAGTTAATGATACAAGCGCCATTTGCGTGCTCTGACCACTGGGTGGCACTGCAGATTCGGTTCTGTGACTGTTTTGGTCTCAAAGGCAAATCATGTTTGAACCTTTTAACAGTGTCATTTTTTGAAGGTCAAAATTAGTTGATTGTCAATAGGTTTATATAGTTCTACCTACATTTTGCAGTGCCACCTGTCTAGGGCTTTTCTTTTGGCTTTGTCTCAGCAAACCCTGCCCCATTCCAGGGACTCACCAGCTGAAGCCTTTAGGAAGCCTGGGCTGTGTCTACGATGGGGCCAGCCTGAGGCTGCTGCAGTACACTCAGGGCACAGCCAGGAGTCACCACTAGAGACTCGGGGGCAAGGGCCCATCCATACTGGGATGAGAGAGCTAGAAGGACAGTATCAGAGTTAAGGACAGAGCCAGAAACACAGAGAAACAGTAGGCTGGTGATCACAGGAATTTGATTTGTGGAAGCAGAGGTCTCCCATTTTCCTAGAGAACAGATTTCCCTGCTGAGCCCGGAAAACCACTTCCTAAGAAACTCAAAGTACACACCAAGCCCAGGTGACCCTGATCTCTGTTCCTTGCTTCCTGTTCCCTCACTCCCTCACGAGGCGTGCTGGCCTTGGGCCCCCAGCATTGTGAAAGAAGTTGAGAAACAGATCTCAGATCATTAACAGAATTGACTGGTGACCCTAAGAGGTAGGATTGACTCATGTGAAGGCTGGGTGGGGCTCTGGGCCCCACAGCTCCCTGAGCCCGGGGATGGTCCTCAGGCAAAGAACCCACCTTGTCCACTTAAATCTAAGCAAAGCTTCATATTTGTTTTGGCTGGCAGAGATTCACTTTGGGCCATTTTCTGTTCCTCTCTAGCCAAAGGGGCCCTGGTTTTTCATATATAGATCAACTTGGATCTATTAGAGGAATAGGAGAACTTGATGAGTAGCTTTTTCACATTTGTACATCTAATTTTTTCAAAGACAAGGGTTCAGATAAGAAAGTTTTTGTGTGTGTACGAAGAATTCAAGTAATTTTCTAAAAATGGCTATCTTCTGGAAATAGAATCATTTAATATTAGGAAATCTATCAATATAATTTACCATATTAATAGATCAAAAGATAATTATATGATTACTTCTAAAAAGGCTGAAAAATTCAACAGTTTAATCTTGGTAGGAATAGGTATAGACTTCCTTAACATGATAAAATATATTTATCTCAATATCAAAGGCAGCATCGTGCTTAATAGGGACAAGCTCTCTCCAACTCACAGTCAGGAATATTGACACAACATTGTAAACTGACTATAATGCAATTAAAAAAAAGTTTTAATGGTGTAAATATGACATCAAAAAAAAAGTCAGGAACAAGAAAGATTTATCCATTTTTGCAGCTATTTAACATTTTTCTGAAAGTAGTGTCCATTTTTCTAGATGTGATTTGACAAGAGTAGAACATAGAGGTATGGAAGTCAGAAAGGAAGAAAAATTATTTCTAGGTGACATAATTTTATACCTGGAAAACCCAAAAGATTTGACTCAAAATGGACTAACCACCAAATGCTGGTGAGGATGTGGAGCAACAGGAACTCTCATTCATTGTTCATGGGAATGCAAAATAGCACAGCTACTTTGGAAGATAGTTTAGTGGTTCCTTAAAAAGCTAAACATATTCTTACTATATAATCCAGCAACTGTATCCCTTAGTGTTTACCCACATGGGTTGAAAACTTATGTCCACACAAAAACCTGCACACAAATGTTAATAGAAACTTTGTTCATAATTGCCAAAATGTGGTAGCCACCAAGATGCCCTTCAGTAGGTGAATGGATAAATAAACTGTTGTAAAGACAGACAATGGACTATTATTCAGCGCTAAAAAGAAATGAGCTATCAAACCACAAAAAGACTTGGAGGACACTTAGATGCATATTTCTAAGTGAAAGAAGCCAATCTAAAAGTTTACATACGGTAGCCAACTGTATGGTGATCCCAACTGCATAATATTCTGGAAAAGGCAAACTACAGAGATGGTAAATAGATCAGTGATTGCCAGGGGTTCATGAGGTGGGAGGGATGAACAGGTGGAGTACAGGAAACTATTCTGTATGTTACTACAGTGATGGAGACATGTCATTATGCATTTGTCAAAACACACAGCATGTGCAAAACAGAGAGTGAACTCTAATGTAAACTATGGATTTTGTTTGGTAATATGTCAATGTTGGTTCACTGATAGTAATAAATGTACCACTGTGATGTAGACCACTAATGGTGAGGGAGCTTGAGTATGTGGTGGGGGGAGGGAAAGAGCAGGGGGTATGTGGGGACACTTTATATTTTCCATTTAATTTTGCTGTGAGCTTAAAACTGCTTTAAAATAGCCTATTAATTAAAAAGAACGTATTACAAACAGCAAAATAATAGAGTAAGATTTCTGATTTAAAATTAATATTCAGAAACTATAGATTTCACACAAACAACAACTACTTAGAAAAACTAATGGAAAAAATAATCTGTTTACGATAAAACACAAAATGAAATAACAAGGAATAAATTTAATGAGGTTTATGTAATATATGTATTAATAAAACTTTAAAATTCTACTAAGGGATACAAAAGATGATCTGAACAAATGCCACATTTTTAGAAAGTCCATTTACTCTAGGTTGTATACATTTAATGAGACTCCAATAAAAATACCAACAGGTTAAATATTATAAATCAATGTTACCTCAATTAAAAAAAAATACCAACAAGATTGTTTTTTAACCAAACAAGTAGAAATATCTAGGACAAAATGAGAGGGGACCAGACTTATCAGCGATTAAAGTGTCTTATCTTATCATGCTATTATAATTAAACTAGCACTGGCACAGGGAGAGACAGAAGAATGGAACAGAATAGAAAGTACAGGAATAGATTCAAATATCAGAGAACTTAGGATATGATAAAGTCAAAACTCCAAATCAGTGGTAGAAAACTATTCAGTATAAAACTGCTAGGCAAACAGGGTAGTCACTGGGAAAAAAATAAGACTTTTATCAATACTTCATCCTTCACAGCAAGAGCATCTGAGATGGACAAATATGAAAATATTTTAAAAATGAAACCACAAAATACTGAGGAAACAATAGAAGAATTAAAAAATAGTTTTGCTGATGAGAAAGCACTTCTAAATATGGCTTTAAACACTCAGAAGCCTTAAAAAAAAAAAAAGGAGAAAATGAAAGTAAACAAATTCTCTGGGGCAAAAGATACCATAATCACAGACAAATAAAAAAATTAGGAAAGAATAACTATAACATGTCAACAGATACATACTAAAAGACATATAAACTAAAACTCACTGAGATACCATTTTTACCCATTTATTTAGGAAATTATAGAGTCTGGTGACAGATTACTAGAGATTTACACCATTAAATTATTAAAGAGATGGAGAAATGGGTATTTTCTTGTGTTGCTGGTGGCCATGTAAACTGGCACAACCTCTGAGGGTGGTAATATCTATACAAATTACTATTATTTTTAAAGACAGTGGTTGTTTGGTTTATATATATAATTTCCATTTTCTTACTCAGCATTCCTTCCTTCATCTTACAGCTTAATCTGCTCTTGTGAGGTCATTTTTTCACTCTATAGTGTAGGTTTCTTGATGGTAAACTCGATTTTTACCACCCTCAATCTTGGAAGATAATTTCACAGGGTTCATAATTCTAGGCTGATCTTTTTTTTTTCTATCGGCATTTGCAAGATTGTATTCACGAACTTCTGACTTCTGTCATTACTGCTGAGGAGTTCATTGTCTTTCTAATTGCGGATTCTTTGTCCTTTCTCTCTGGCATCTTTAAAGTCTTATCTTTGTCTTTTGTGTCTTCAGTTTTACTGAGCTGTGTCTAAATATGGATTTATTTTTACTTATCCTGCTAAGTATGCATTTTTGTTCCTGGCCCTCTGATACCATGTTTTTTACTAGTTCTAAAAATTTCACAGCCATTATCCCTTTAAGTACTTTCTTTCCTTCATTCTCTCTATTCTCCATTTTTGAGGATCTGATTATATACACATGCTTATATTAGAGCTTTTTATCCTAACCTCTGTATCTGTCAATTAGTGCTTCCTTTAGGGTCTCCCTTTACTTATCTCTCAGTGTTGCACCTTTGGTAGTTTATTAACTTCCAATTCCCTTATCTGTGCCTAATTGATACTTTAAGAATTATATTTTTCATTTCAAAAAAATATTAACTTCATACATCTCTGATTGCTTTATTATTTCTCATTTCTGTGGCTGCTTTATTATTTCTTTATGCTTTTCATATATAGCTGTACTTTTAAAACTTCTATTTAGAAATAATTTTAGATTTGCAGAAGAATTGTAAAGATAGCCCAGGTGGCACAGCTTCCCTTCATGTTAACATCTTAGATAACCTTGGTACATTCACTAAAACTAAGAAATTAACATTGGTATGACACTATTAACTAACCTGCAGACTTTATTCAGATTTCACGTTTTTCCACTAATGCACCCTTTGTGTTCCAGGATCCCATAAGGACAGTGTGATGTACTTAGTCATCATTACACCTTAGATTTCTACAATTTGCCGTTGTATCTGTCTTTGCTTGTTTCTCATGACCTTAAGTTTTGAAGAACACTGGTCAGGAATTTCATAGAACCTCTCTCAGTTTGGGTTTGTCTGATATCTCTCATGATTAGACTGGGATCGTGGATGTGGGGGGAGAATGCCAGAGGGTACATTTGCACAATCTTCTGATTCCTCATCAAATCGTATAGGACTGGTATCAATGTGATTTATTACTGGTAACATTAATCTTGTTCATTTGGTCAGCGTGGTGTCTGTCAGGCTTCTCTCCTGTAATATTACTGTTTTTCTCTTTCCATTTCTATTCTTGAGAAGCCAGTCACTAAGTCTAGCCCATCTCAAGGGGAGAGGAGTTAAACTCCTTATCCCTGAGGGAGGAGTATCCAAGAAAACTGTTAAAACCAGTGCAGTAATTAACAATATTTCAGAAGAAATACTTTGAATCTATGCAAATATTCTGCTGCTTCTTACAGTTTTCACTAATTTTAGCATTTACTTGTTGGTCTTACCTGCGGGAATGACTATGCAGTATTCTAATGGTGATTTTCTATTTCACTCATTCCTTCTGCATTTATTATTTAAATTCTCCTGTAAGGGAGATTTATCCCTTTCCTCCCATTTATTTATTCAGTCATTCACAGATACGTATTTTATATGGTTAAAAAAACACTTTCAAACTGGCAGAAGAAAATTGGACTATTTAGTTGAAGGCAGGAAAGGAAAAAGCAACAATAAGATGTATGGTAAATAGAATATATAAAATAAGCCAGAGATAAGTCCTAATATAACAGTATTAATAATAATTATAAATAAAATGTCACTAATTATACACAAGGGCAGTAGAAATCTAGACAGAAACTCTTAGTGTTGATACCGCAAATGTAAGGGATACGCTTGAAAATAAAATGATATAGACTGAAAAGAAACAGAAAAAAAGATGTACCAGGTAAATATGAACCAAAGAATGCAGAGTAAAAATATTAATAACCAACAAAACATAACTAAGGTAAAAACAATCATATTATCAAACATATGGTAAAATGACCATGAACAGATGCATCTAACAGTAGCCTTAAAATACATAAAGCAACAACCGACAGACCTGCAGGAAGAAACAGCTCAACAACTGTAGTTGGAGATTTTAATGAAGCCATTGCCTTAGGAAGAGAGAGTTTAAAAAAAAGAAGGAGAAACCCTCAAAAAGCAAAGATACAGATGATTTGATTGACTCACTTAACCAGCTTAAGAGTGAAGGTGTATCAAGAGATGGAGGCACCTAGCTGGCCATCTCCCAGAGGCGAAAGCTGGGGCGGCATCCTCTATGAGTTAGAAGTGTATGATGGAAGCTGGATTAGTTTTTAAAACATGGCGTTAAGCGGTAGATAAAGTGAGAAGGCGAATGAGATTTATTAGCACAGGACGATGTATAGTTAAAGACACGTACCCATGAAAACACACTCGCTTTACACAAAAGTAAGGATACACATCAAACACAGTAGAATGGATGACCATGGTGGGGTTGGGGAGAAATGGGGGCAGGAATTGGGCCCAGAGATAAAAGGGGATAGTAAATAAATAAAACAAGAGAAGGACCTTGTAGGTTGATAATGATGATAAACTCTGAATTGAGGTGGATGATAAACTCAGTCCTGAAGTACCAACTTCTGGATACAAACCTGATTGCAATCTTTACTATCAGCAGAAAGGTCTGAGACTGTGCTGAGTGACCCGAGCTGTCATGGGATCTGTGGGTAGCAAATTCTCCCGAGAAAATCTCAAGTGACTGGGAGCCCAAAGGCTGCTCTGGAGGCGGGCACTGCCCATTCCCAGTTCCAGGCCCTGGGTCAGCTGCCCTCCCAGCCCAGGCAAAACCCCGTCAAACCTGACATCCCTGAGCTGAGCCATCCAGAAACTGGCTCAGTTCAACCCGAGTTTCTAGCCTTCTCGAGGTTTGAATTCTTGAGACCACAAGTTCTCCAGGCCAGGTTCCAGGCTGGCTGAAAGTTCTCCCGTTCCCACAGGAATGTCTGGATGGGGAGGAAGTCTTGCCCCAGGATGGGCTGTGAGAAATCTCAAAGAGAAATAGTCCCAATGACAACCTTCAGAGCATCAAAAAGAGGAGTTTCAAAAAAAAATCTTACGTTGTCTAAGGACTTGGATAGATATTTCTCTAAAGAAGATATATCAATGGCCAGTAAACACATGAAAAGATGCTCAGCATCACTAATCATTAGGGAAATGCAAACCAAAACCACAATGAGATACCTGTTCACATCCATTAGGATGGCTGTTACAAAAAAGAAAAATAAAATGAATGCTGGAGAGGATATGGAGAAATCAGAACCCTTGTGCATTGTTGGTGGGAATGTAAAATGGTGCAGCCTCTGTGGAAAACAATATGGCAATTCCTTAAAAAATTAAACATGAAGTTACCATGTGATCGAGCAATTCCATTTCTGGGTATATACACAAAAGAATCGAAAGCAGCAACTCGAGAAGTTAGTTGTGCACATAGCATTAAAAAGATGGAAGCAACCCAAGTGTCCATCAACAGATGAATATATAAACAAAATGTGGTATAGACATATGACGGAATATTATTTAGCCTTAAAAAGGAATGAAATTCTGACATACACAACATGAATGAATCTTGAAATATTATTCTAAGTGAAATATGAAATAAGCCAGTCACAAAAAATGACAATGATTCCACTTATATGAGATATCTAAAGTAGTCAAATTCATAGAGACAGAAAGTAGAATGGTTGTTGCCAGGGTCTGGGGGCAGGGGTTGGGGAGGAATGAGCGGTTAGTGTGTAATGTGTACAGAGTTTCAGTTGGGGATGATAAAAAAGTTCTGGAGACGGATGGATGGTAGTGATGGTTGCAGAACAATGTGAATGCACTTATTGCCAGAGAACTATACACTTAAAGCTGGTTAAAACGGTAAATGTTTATGTTATGTATATTTTACCACAATTAAAAAAATGCATAAAGTTGCCTAAGAGGAGGCTCTGCAAAGAAGCTGCATTTCAATTAAAGCAACCTCCACCCCACCTCTTGCAGGGTTCTTCTCAGTCTCAGAAGAAACTCAAGGTTAGGGTGGGGAGGGAGGAAGCCTGGTGTTTTAAAAAGTTCTTTAGACTTTGAAGGGAACAGAAATAGGAAGAGAAGAGTTAAGGACTTCAAAAGGTTGGAGTCCTAAGTCATCTCTGGGTGAGGACATTTCCCGTCATTCTCTCCTGAGCGGGAACCAGCACCTGGGTCCTTTTGCAGGAGGAAAGGTCTGGAAACAGGTGTACAGGCTGACATGGGTGTACACACATCCATCACGCACAAATGAATACATGCACATGCACTCACACAGGGTTGGTGTCTCTTACTGAAAAGGTAAGTTAATTAAACCATCCCCCAAGCCTTAGTAGCTGGGGCAGGTGGCCCTTGTCAGTCTGCATGTCCCTCCTCCCTAGTCAAACCCACTCTTTGCTGTGGGACCAGAGACCCCTCAGCCAGGAGGGCTGATAGCACAGATCTGCAGGCAGAAACTGCTCTCAGCTCTTGGAAGCCCTTCAAAAGGAGGGACTTCATGCCCTGACTGAGGCTCAGCTGAGCAACCAGTGGCTGACAAGCTTATCAAATTCAAAGATAAACTCAGTCCCCAACTTGTCTTTAACCTGAGCAGGGCCAGCACTTCTGTTATCAGTGTGGAGCCCATGCTCCCACAAACGCTGACCCAGGCCTCCCGCCCTGGCTTGGGGGCCCGCCTGACCAGGGCCCTGAGATGATCGCGGAGATCTGGAGCACAGGAGATAAGGGCAATTGCACCTGGACTTTGGCTAGGGTGTCCTGGAGGATGCAGGCAGGCTGCCCATCCCGAGTGGAGGCAGGCGTGCCGACTTGCCACCACCACACGCCAGGGCTGGCTCTGCCTGAGTTCAAACCCCGGTGAATCCCTTGATTTTCATCACCTCACTTGACCATCCTATAGAATAGGAGTGATACAAAGAGCTCCCCAGTGGGGGTGTCGGGAGGGAGAGATGGAATGACCATGAATGTGGTGATCGACAGTACAAAAGGCAATATCTTTGGAAAATGCCACTGTCTATTTGCTTCCTTTCCAGCCCACAACGGGTGAAGCTAATTTTGAGAAACCAGCAGCCAATACCCTAGGACAGCTGGAGCTGAGAGGGTAAAAAGGAGGTGGAGGAAGAGAAACAAATGTGAGGAAACTGGGGTGTGAGCACACCCCAGGGGCACTAAGTCTGGGGCTCAGAGCCCTGGCATTGGGAGAGCCAGCTGCCTCTCTCTCCCAGATGTGCCAAAGCTGTGGAGAGAATGCCTCTGAGCCAGTCCAGTCTATCTGCAGGTCAGACCTGTCTGTGTTTGCTCCTTTGCCTCTTCAATGAGGGAAGTTAAGTGAAGGCTCAGAGCACATCTCAGGGCTGGGGGAGTGCTGCCCAGGTGGTCTGATCCGGGTCGACATCTCATTCAAACATCATCTGTCTCAATAGTTTAGCACTGGTGAGGGTTGGGTGGAGAGACTGAGCCCTTCTCAGCCCATCTCTAACCAACAGAATAGCAGCAAACTGTCTTGGGTTGAACTGTGTCCTCTCAAATTCATATGTTGAAGTCCTAACCTCAGAATGTGACCTTATTTGAATATTAGTTAAGATGAGGTCATTGAGAAAGGCCTGAATCCATGTAGCTGATGTCACATATAAAAAGTGGACATAGAGACACATGCACACGTGGAGAATGGCATATGAAAGTACCGGCAGAGATTGGGGTGAAACAAGTCAAGGAACCAACGCTGCTGACATCCTGATCTTGGACTTCTAGCATCCAAAACTGAGACAATAGATTTCTGTTGTTTAAGCTGTCCAGCAAACTATACACACACTCTAGGAAAGGGGTCAGCCTCAGGACCAGGGATAGGGACTGGCCAGCCCTGACGCCAACAATAATGCTTTCTTTATCGGCTCCACAGTTTGGGAGTTGCTAAGGAGGACAAGGCCACTTGGGGTTCTGGAACTCTCTGGGGAGCAGCCCACTTCCAGA
This sequence comes from Camelus ferus, assembly GCF_009834535.1. NCBI lineage: Eukaryota > Metazoa > Chordata > Mammalia > Artiodactyla > Camelidae > Camelus > Camelus ferus. The sequence goes on from NC_045696.1 coordinate 61,900,653, forward strand.
ATGTAAAACTACCATTTTCTCTTGTTTGTTCATTCATTCATTCAGCAAACACCTTGTTGTTCTCAGCTATGTTCTGGTGAAGCCTGGCCGTGGGAATGCAGTGGGCTGAGGGCAGGCTCAGTCTCCGCCCTTAAAGAACCAGGGGCAGGGGGAGGTCGACCTTTCCAAACACAGGCCGTTAATTGAGTGGGACAGAGAAGAGCCTGGGAGAACACAGCAAGGGGACCCCTGGTCTGTAACTCCCTGTCAGACTCCCCCATGCAGCTGCCAGGCCTTGGGGCACACAGATCTGGGGTCCCAGGACAGCCTGTCACAGGTGGAGAGCCCCCCACCCCGGGAGGAAACACACTATTTCTGAGGAATGTGGGGTGGCTGGCTGTCCAAGGTCAATTTCTACTGGGGCTGGTGATGCTGCAGAACACAGCCAGCACTTGTGGTTTGCAATGTGTATTATAATTGCTTTTCCCCCTCTTTGAAGGTTCTCTCAAAGAGACCTGCTGGAGCAATTCAAGGGTGATAATGGGGATGACCTGTTGGTTACCACTGTGTAAACTGAGCCTCACAGAGTCCTAGGACTGGAGCTCTGTGGGGATCATGAGGCTGAAGCCTAGGGCACCTGCCTGGTGTCAGCACCAGCCGCTCTGCACAGACTTGAGCTGTGAGCAGGGGTGGGGCATGGACTCCCCCAGCCAGGCTCAGAGCAGGGAGCCTGCAGGGCTACCCAGACCCCAGGCAGGCTCAGCCTCCTAAGCGGGCTGTCAGTCTGCAGACCAGTAGGCAGTCTGCGGAGGTCAAGTTCACCACGTTCCCCTCTTACCCCCCCAGAAATATTCAAAAAATGCACGTTATCCACAGGCTACTGGGCAAGTGTCCCATTTGTCAGTATGGGCTTATCATGTAGTGGCTCTTGGGGTCAAACTGCCTGGGCTCAAATCCTGGCTTATTAGCTGAGTGACCTTAGGCAAGTTACTTATCACCAGGCCTCAGGCTCTTCCTCTGTAAAATGTGGCTGTAATACCAATACCTGCTTTTGAGGATTGTTTTCAGAGATAAGTGATAAAATTTAGTGTCTGGTACAATGCCCAGCACAGAACGTACACCCTTTAAGCATTAGACATTCATGTCAGTATCGAGATTCAGATGTGGGCTTTGGCCATCATTTGGATTTGACTTCAACTTCTTTATTTTCTGGCTGTGTGGTCTCAGGCAAGTTTCTTCCCCTCTTTGTAGTGGAGCCTTTGGTCCGCTGCTCAGAGCCCCTTCAGGACTGAGGCTCTCATTCCCCCTCTGGTGAGAGTGTTGGTGGTTGATTGGTCCCAGATGGGTTTCTCTCTGGGACTTGCCCTCAGCTGAAGAGAGCCACTCTGCTCAAGGTCACGTATGCCCCCGCCCATCCGTCAAACCTGCATCCGCTGGAGGGTTGAGGTAGGAGTAAAAAGGCCAGAACCTCCTGCTGCAAGATGGGATAACCGTGAAGGGACATCAGAGCTCCCTGTAGGATCACCTGGGGTCTCCCTTGCTACAGCACTGCATTTCAACTCCTCTCTGCCCTTTCCAAGAATCCTTACCTCCTTGTGGGTGCTGTGCCTGAGAGTACCCCCGAACAAATCTGTACACACATCTGTCTCAGAGCATGTTTTCTGGAGAACCTAACCTGTGACAGTGGTGCCAGGAGAGATCCTAGGAACAGACTTCAAAATGGGGTTTGGGTGCCGGATCACCTGTGGTCCAGTGGGCAATGAAGATCTCAGGCACATAGTCATGGTATGATTGTTAAAACTTTCCCAGGTGGTGAACTGGGTTGGGATTCTGGTGGAAGGGAATGCACTGGTGCGTGCTAGTTTCTGTGCACTGTGTTCTGTTACCCCAGAGCTGGGAACCAGACTGAGTTTTAGCCTGGAGCTATAATCCCATCAGCAGGAAGTCCTGCCCTCGTAGGTCTTGGTTTCCTGAAAGATGAGGGGGTGGGGTGCACCCATTGGCCAAGCTGATTCATTGAGGTCCCTTCCAGCTTTAGCATCTTCTGTGAGCCATGAATTAGTGAGGGAGGTAGGGGCCGAATCGGATGGAACTGCCCTGGAGCCAAGAGTGTGGATAAGCAAGGGGGTGGTGGGTGGAGGGGCCTGGAGGGGATTTTCTGTGTCCTCACCTTGCCTGAAGCAGCCTGTTTTATCCTGGGCTCGGGCCTCTGGCTCAAGTCCTTCCCTTCCTCCCCCCACCATCCCCCAGGCTGGTGGGTTCTAGTGCTGGGGCACCTGCAGCTGTCCCCACTGAGCTTGGCTTCTTCCCTCAGGATGAGCTTGTCCTCATAGATTTCTCTTTCTTCCTCTCACATCTGCCCACAACCTGGCAGGAAGAGGTGGGCTCAGGACCACTCCGTTGCAGAAGTCAGAGGTCAGAACCGCAGGCATGGGTCCCTGGTCCAGGGGGCCTTAAGTTTGAGAGCCTGGACTGGCCTGGGCAGGCAGGGCCTCACTCCATCCCCTCCAAAAGACCATATGGGCCCTTGACCCACTCTTATTGTCTCCCTACCAGCCCATGAGGCAGACACTCAGGAAGAAATGGAGGCTCTGAAGGGCTCACTGGCTTCTTGAAGGTCCCACAGGTCGTGGTAGAGCCACATCCACATCCAGCACAGAGTAGCTCCAACCCTGGTCCTCCTGCCGCCCTGCTCTGCTCGTCGCTGCGGCTGACTCAGAATTGCTTGGCAGGTGTGAGATATTGGGACTGTGATCAGGACATTGGAAGGTTTTGTATTATTTTTTTGTTTGCTTGTTTATTTATTCATTCAAAATGAACACGATTAGTTACTTAAAATGCTTTAAAATCCAAAATGTAGAATTTAAAGAACAAAGTAAAAATTACCCTTAAATTCCACCAACTGGAGATAGTTACTGTTACCAGTTTGGTGAACAGATTTCCAGATAGGTGTGTGTGTGTGTGTGTGTGTGTGTGTGTGTGTGTGTGAGATATTTTATGATAATGGAATCATATACTGTTTCATAACCTGCTCTTTTTATTCAACAATATGTCATGGAAACCTTCCCACATGGGTAAATATAGCTCTGTCCACTTGCTGCTGCAGATCATCCATTATATTCCACTGTGAGTGAAAATATGCATCATCTTTCATTTCATTTCATAAAATGCTGGGCATTTAGGTTGTTTCCAGGATTTTGCTGTCACAGAGACTCTTGAACGAACATTATTACATCTTGGTCATTTGTCCACCTGCTGTCTCCAGGCACATTCTAGCAGGCTGATCTTAGAGGAAAACCCCACAGCAGTGGTGGGATCCCACTCTGCTGCCTCATCCCTCTTGCAGATTCTTGTTTTCCAGGAGCTCCTTTCTGAGGGGCCAGTGGCCTTCATTCCAGGAGCTCAGCAGAGATGCTCTCAGAAAGGAGTTTTTCCCTTGGGCAGCTTTGGGTGGCGGAGCAGGAATGAGCCCTTGCCCCCAGAGCTGCAAAATTTCCATGTCCAAGTCCAAAAACATGACCAGTTCACATAATCAGTCCTGTGGCGTCTGGTGGGGCTGCAGGTGGCCTGCAACTCAATGAGGGGCTCGGCTTTGCCTTCTAGCAGACCAGTGGGCCTGGTGGGGCCTAAAGAAACTTGGGCGGAAGGCTGCCAGTGGGCCAGGATGGAAGCCTGGGCTTGGTGCCTCATTGCTCCTTTCATTGATTAGTGCTTTTATCCAGCAAGCTGGGTTTCTGGTAGGGCTGGGAGTGCAGAACTGAGGAAGACAAGGCTCACAGTGGGGAGAGGAGAGCCCACAGGCTGGTGGAGTGACTGACAATTCTCAGGCACTTGCGGGGAGAAAGGCTGAGGGTTTGAGGGGTTGATAGAGGTAGTCACCTCATTATCAGACTGTAGTCTATACCTCAGCCAGGAAAGGCCAATTTAAAAAAAAAAACAAAGTGAAGGTAACTTTCATCAGCATGATTACAACTCTCCCTCTTCTCTCAACACTCACATGTAGCTTTTTCCCAAGGGGAGAGACATAGGTGAATCTGCCCATTTAACATTTTCAAAAGGCAGGGTTTCCTCTGTGCCCCTGCAGTGTGTCCCAAAGTCACAGGCTGGTTTACTGGGGTACAGTGATTCCATCAAGGGCTGGGCTTGGGGCCTGGAGGAGACTTTCCAAAGAAGGTGGGGAAAATGGGGGTGGAGAGGACAGAAGAGTCCCATAGTCTTGGTGGTGGGATCCTGTGTATGAGGCCCCAAGGTTGTTTCCAGGGAGGTTAGCTTTCTGGAGCTGACTCCCACCAACGTGACCATGAACTTGGCTGTCATGGTTGCCATTTGTCTCTGCCCAGGAGATGGCCTTAAAAGGTGCTTTTGGTGTATTCTTCCTCTTGCTGAGAATAAGGCCTCACCCCTGCTCTTACTCAGGATGCTTAGAGCATTGGCAAGGGCCTTAAGGAATCCATTTCAGGACAGGGCCGTGGCTGGGCCAATGTCGGAGACGGTGTGGTTTTGAGCAGCTTCTATCCATCTCCCAACCTTTAATAATAGCACTCTGATTTTCCCCTTCCTTCCACAATCTCAGGCCTTGTACTTCTAAGGGGGGATGGCCCTGCCCCTCAGAACCTCAGCCAATCCACACATCACAGAGGACAATTCATGACCTATCCGACATCAGTCAGGAGGGTCTTGGGCTTCTCTCCTGCAGTGGCACTAGGCTCTGTCCTTCCCAGGAGCAGCGAGAGCTCCAACTGGCCATCCATGTGACGACACAGGCCGTGGTGCAGGGCATAGGTCTGCCAAGCTGCCTTGGGGCTTCTTTCAGGGACAAATGTGAACCCCTCCGGGGATGCTCAAGGGCTTATGACAACTGAATTATTGCTGACACTTCTAGGATCACCCTTCCACTGAACCCTGATACGATACTGACCCCAGGATGTAACCTATTCCCAAGGTGACCTCCTGCCTCATCACTGAAATCCCCCCTTACACCCAGGCCTGGCACTCTCAGCTGGGACCAGCTCTGGTTCTTGATTATGAACCACAAAAAGGCATCAAGAGACCCTGGAGACTGTTTCATCCCCACAGGTGAAGAAACAGGGGCCCAGAGAGGCGCCATCACTTTCCCTGAGTCACACAGCCTGCTGCAAAGCCAGGACAGAACCCAAGGACCCCCTCAGGCCCTTTCCACTGTTGGCACTGTATCTGTTAGGCATACATTCAGCTGAAACAATATAAAACAGGATTAGCCATCAGGGAATCAGATTAGAACAGTCCCAGTCTGGGCTGGACCCCAACATGTCCCTCTTTTGGCTCTGCTCACCTGTGTCCTCTTCCGTGGGCTTGTTGCCTGGCACAGCAAGATGGCTGCTGCATTTTCCAGCTCTCGTGTCTGGCTTCTGGGCCGGAGAAGAGAGAGGGTGAAGGGCTACGCTAGCCCAGTTGGTTCCTGTGAAAACGCCTTCCTGAAATCCATACCCTGTAACTTCCACTTGTCTCATTAGCCAGCACTGGGTTGCCTGGCCATCCAAAGTGAATATTTTCAGCTGGGCACATTGCCATTCTGAAGCAAACTGAGGTGTGCTAGGAAGGAAGAAGGGGAGAGGGTATTGGATGGTCACAGGCAGAGTCTGCCAAGAAGCTGCCTGGATTGGGGTTTTCGAGAAGAACGCCCCACCCAGCAAGTCACCAGGCCCTTCTCTTCATCCCCAAATATCTTAAAGGCTGGCCACAGTAGAGAATATAAAGTGGATTTTTCGGCCAAGTTGGAGGTTTCTGGGGACATCCGAGCTAGGAAAGTGGAAGAGGGTTATTCTGACCACACATGCTACTCTTTGAGTGCTTTCTCTTCCTGAAAGCCCTCAATCAGAAACGTGCGGTGGGGAACGCAGGGGCACGGGACCAGCAGGAGCGAGAGCCACGTGCTGGGGGGACGTCAGGATGCCACGCCCACCCTCAGCTACCTTGTTGGGACCCAGGGGCTCTGCACTTCGCGTCATCCTGCACATCCCACTCTCCCCATGGAGAGCACGGAGCGTGGTTACAGGTCTGCCCCTCCTTCCAGGCTGGGCCCAGCTCCCTCCCTGAGGACCTCCTAACCACTGGCCCTTCTCCTCAGACCCCTGAGCCCGCTGGGGTAGCACCAGCCACACTCTCAGGGTGTGCACTGTCCTAACAGTGGTCTTCAAAGTGAGGTGGCCTGACACGCAACATCAGCATCACCTGGGAATTTGCCAGAAATGCACATTTTGGGGCCCCACCCCACCCCGGTGAAATCAGAGACTCTGGGTGGGCCCAGCACTCTGTTTAATAAGCCCTCAGTGGTTCTGATGCATCCGTAAGTTCGAGACTCATTAACAAATAATAATGTGCAGGCTGTGAAATAGCTCCTGGGCTGTTAGCGCCAACTCAAATCAGCTGGGAAAGACAGACATAAATAGAGCCCACCTGGCCCTTCTGCACTTCAGCACCAACCAGGCAATAATCCTGGGAAGGCAGATTTTTGAGTCTAAGAATAATTGTTAGAGATAGGAACCACAGAGGGACCATCCAAATCTCTATTTTATAGACTTGGGAACTGAGATTGAGACAGGAGAAAGTATTTGCCTGAGGTGAACAGCAAAAGTGGAACTAGAATTCAAGTTTCCTGAATCCCAGGTGAGTGGTTTATTTATTTTTTCCAAATTGAAATATCTTCTAAAAAAATTATAGCATGTATACCTATCGTGTGAATCTTGTACAAGAACATGGTCCAAAAGAATCCATCCTCGACGCAAATGTGTAAAGAAAGCCCTGGGGAGGGATCTGAAGGTGGGGGTGACCCCATCCTTCATGTGCTATGGAGCCAGGAGGACCTGCCCGTCCTTGTTGAAGGTCACTCAACTTCTCACTATCTCTTCTTCCACACACCAGCCCAGTGGCCTCACTAAATGAGCCCAGGAGCAGGGGCAGTAGGCTTTAACTGAACTCCTTGTGTCTTCCAGAGCCCTAAGAAGAGGGCTGCCAGAGCTGGACAGTTGTCCACATAGCAGGCTGGCGCAACCCAATCATTTTTGGGGTCCAGGACAAGAGCACCCATGGAGGCCCACCTAGCACGTGGCTGCAAATTTAAAACTTACAAATCAAGTTAACAAACTTAAATGTGTCCTGTCTTCCTACTTTGACAAATAAACTGTTATAAAGACTCGGCAGACTGGAATATGAGGTTCAGAGGGAACAGGCTCCAACCCATACTTGCAGGGCCTGTGCGCATGCAAGAGGACACTGCCTGTTCATCTAGCTCCAGCTACACCTCCTCACAAGGGCCACATTTTGACCACAGTTTGGAGGCAGGCCCTGGAGAAGAGACCTGTTCAGACCCTGAAAGCTCAGGACTGCTTGAGATAAGAATTCCAGGAGCATGGTCTAAAAGATGGGGTATGGGCTTCGGGTGAACAGGTCCCTTTTCCTCGCAGCTCCTCCCACTGTGGGGTTGCTGTGGTCAGAGAAGAGCTCCAGCAGAGGCCTCCGAGGGCTCGCTTCTCAAAATGTGGTCCTTGGACTGGCAGCACAGGCACCACCTGGGAGCTGGTTAGAACGGCAGCCTTACTTCAGACCTACTGAATCAGAACCAGCAATCTAACAAGATCCCCAGGGGATTCAGGTGCACATCAAGGTTGGAAAAGCACTGTTCTAAAGCACAAAACCTAACACCAAGGTCCCTCTTGCCCAGTTCTAGGAATATTAACAGTAAGCATTAATAAATATTTGCTCAGTGAATGTCCACTATCACCTACATCCGCTGGGTGGCTGCCTGACTCATGATGCTTTCATCTCTTTCTCTGGGGCCTCAGTGGCCAAGTTTCAGCTCTAGGTCCCGCTGATGGCCTGCGCTGATTGTCACAGGAGGACTCACCTGACCCACATTAGGTCAGGAAGATGCTCTCTCCCAGGAACCTGGAACCCAAATTAAGCCGAACAATAAAGCTCTGAGAGTAACAGCAGTGGTAATAGCCAGTGTCTTCCTGCACCTGTTGGGCACTAAGAACAGTGCTAAGTGTTTTACATACAGTATAACCCGATCTTCACCACAGTCTCACTAGGTTGGTATTATTATTCTGCTTAATTTTTAGATGAGAAGATGTGGCTCAGATGTTAAGTAACTCTCCCGAAGGTTTAAGGAGGGCAGGTGCAGCACCAGCAGAGCTGATTGGCTCAAACTGAGCCATGTGGTGCTGAGACAATGTCATCAACTTCCGCTGCCAGGTTATCAGGGTTCCCAGCTTCATGGTGATGGGGTGCTGTGGTGAGCAAGAGACCCTGCTCCGAGACCCTGCAGGGAGCAAGGGAGGCCTTGGGGCAGAATGAAGGGCAGGAGCCATGGGAGAGGGGAACACAGAGAACCTCCACTCCCTGAGCGAGAGCAGGACACCAGCCAAGCCCAGCCCGCCCACCACACTTCAGAGAGCTCCCACTGCGTGGACCTGACCCCTCCTTTCCTTCTTCCAGTGAGTTAGAAGCCAACTTGCCAAAGAAAGGATGTGGGCGACTTACTTTGGAGACATAGGGTTGGCGGGATGGTGAGGAAGTCTGCATCCTCCTCTGTATCCCATCCCCAGAGGAGAAGACACCTAAGAGGCCGAGGGGATCAAGGTGGCTAGAATGTGCTGGGATGGCTGAGGCCCTGCACGGGCCAGAGAACCGGCCAGATTGGAAAAGGGAGTTGGGGGCCTCACTGGCTGGAGGCACAGACTGTTTCCTGACTCTGGCTCTGAGTGGCATCTACCATTCTGGGTGGCAGAAGGGTGGCCTGAGGCATGTAGGCCTCTGACCACCTAAGAAGAAAAAATCAATTAGCAGCAGCAGGTTTCTATCAGGTTTCTATCCTGGTGCAGGGTTGTTTGGCTTTATTTGAAAAACAAACCAACATCCTTCATTAACACTAACACAGGGGTGGCCTTCTGCTGTCACCTGACAATTAAACATCACACAGCACTCACACAGGTCACACCCTTGGTAGGTTCACAGTACAGTGTCACACCCTGGGCAGCACACTGGCCCACGGTGGCCACACAGAAGTATACTTCTTACTGCACAAATCTCCCTTAAAAAAATCAAACAATCATCAGGTCAGAGAAGACTTGTTGGCTCCTCCAGTGAAGAGGGTACAAACTTGGTAGCTGAGGCTGGCTCCTTCTGGCCCCTCACAGTGGGGGCTGAGGCCAGGACTCCTCAGGATGGTGTCTGACTATGGCCAGGACACTGCCAGTGGCCTCCTTCCCCACCGAGGATGGAAGGGATCCAACGCCCACAGGTGGGGGCGAAGCACTGGGAACCAGCCTGTCATCAGCGTCCCCAAGGCCCCCGCAGACTGAGATGCAAATAGCTCCAGGCCCACGCGGCTCCCAGTCTGCTGACGAGGGTGGCTTGCTCCTGTTTCTTCTCTTTCTTTTCACTTTTTTCAGAGACCAAATCTCAGAGTAAGAGCTGGCAGTTCTGGAAACTTTTTCTGGCTTCTCAGACAACTGTGGTAATGATGGAGACCCTCTCCAGGCACTTTCTGCTGACTTGCAGGGGAGGGGAAGGAGGGACTCTTCCTCTGGAGTGAGTGGTCCTCAGGCCCAGGCAGTACAGGGCTGGGTGAGGAGACCCCGTGCTCACACTTGGGGAGATGGGGCTCCCTTCAGCACCCCACCCAGCCTGTGGCATCTCTGACAAAGAGAAAGGCAAATCCCCATTTCTAGCTCTTCAGAGGGCCTGTGCTGACTTAGAGACCTTCGCCACCTCCTGCTTCATGGGCTGGACACCACTGGGCAGCCCTGGAGGCCAAACTCTTCAGTCCGGAGGCAACTCCTGCAGCTAGAGGTACAAGAGTAGCTCCAGAGTGGTGGACATCACACCGGGGTAGAAGGGGATGATCTGAGATGAAGCCTAAGAGGAGGAAACGCAGGAGTGGGCATTCCTGCTGACTGGGCTTAACTCCAGAAAAGAGCCCGGTGCAGCTGAATTCACCACAGGGCAGGGCACACAGAGCAAGTCCAGTTCTGAGGCCTGCTCTTCTTACCACAGACAAGATTTTAGACCCTCAATCCTGCATCAAGCCCCCTGCCTTGTAAAAATTCTGAGATGCATTTCCTTTGTCTGAGGAGCCCTTGAGGGCTTCATTCCTAGGGTCCAGCCCTGGCCTCCCTGTCCTTCCCAGCCCGGCACAATCAGGGGTCCAGTGGTCTGCACCACGCCAAGCTGCAGAAGACAAGGACAAAGGGCTTCATGGGCCCAGAAGCTTCGCATACTTGGGGGCCTGGCTCCAGTCTCATATGGCGACGCCTCAGTGGGCAGCTCAGTGTCCTCTGGAGAAAGGCCGACACAGGGAGTCCAGAGGACAGACGGAGCGGGGGCTGAGGGGAGGTGCTGGGTGCGTTGTCCATTCTCCAGAGGGGGAGGTGGGAACCAGCAAGGAAGGGCCGGCTGGCCTGTCATCTCACCAGGCCCCCTGGGTGGCTCCGCAGGACAAGCTCCAGCTGAGAGGGCCGTGTGGGAAGCTCGGGTTCAGACTGTTTCCTTGGTAACGGTCTTTTCCAAACCCAAGCCTGGTGAGGATCCATGTGGTGGGAGCCTGCAGATCTGCAGGGAAGCGGCTATGCCAGCCTGTGGGTGGGGTGTGACTGGGAGGCTGGCCAGCGCACCACCTCAGGTAGCAGAGGGACAGGTGGTGCCTGGGAGGCAGAGGCTGGGTTCCAGCAGGAGAGACCTGCTCAGTCCAGTTGGGGGATTTTTCTTTAACAGTCACAGTCATCTTTATTCCACTTGGAAGGAATCACTGAAACTTCAGTGTCAGAATCGCAGCCCTAAGGAGGTCTATGGTTTCTCACGCTTCGTCTCCCATCACACGTTTCCCTCTGAGCAGTGTTAACCAGATTTACTGAGAAGAACAGCCTTATTTAGAGAGATTTCTGAACAGGTTTCCATCCCCAGGGAGGGCGAGGCTTGCTTCAGAGGGAGGGCTGGAGGAGGCCGACAGCGAGGGCCAGTGGGAGAAGCAGCAGGAGTGGGAACACCCTGGAGGCAGTGACCCCTGTGGGATTGAACAAATGCAGTTAAGGCCTCGCTTGAAGCTTGGAGAGTCGAGTTTGTGGCTGGCTGGCACTTGTGTGCAGGACTAGGTGGAGCATATTTCTGTGTACTAACCTCTCTCCAGGCTCCCTCTTGCTATCCCATTACAATTTTTCTTTCTCCTGATTTCTTTACATATTCATTCCTTTCAAAATGACAGTACATGTATATTTATGCAGTTGCCTGAATCCTCTTTGAACGATTATTTTTAGCACTTATATTCATTATCCAGGTCTGTCTGGGTTCCACAGCCAGTGTTTCTGCTATAATTGTTCAGACCCTCCCAGGACAATTTACCTTGATCATTTGCAAAGACCCAGAGTGCCCTTCAGTTTACTAAAGGTTTTGGGTGAAGGGTTCCGAATGATGCCTGGGGAATGTGCCCACTCTTCCTCTGTAGGGTGTGGACCCGCCTGTCCAGGGCTCTTGCACCTGCCCTACCTGTGCCAGAGCACTGCTGAGACAGCATCCCTTCCAGAGCCGCCACATAGTCCTGGCCCAGCCAGTCATGGTACGTGGTTTTCTCTCCCACAGGCACTGCCCGGATGGTAGCATCCTTGAAAAGCAGGTCCTGGCCATGATAGTTGGAGGAGTCGAACATTTTGAACCCATTCTTATTGTGGTCATCTCCAAACAGGTCCTGGAAGCACACAGCAGAACTGCTTTGCATCTGGGCTCACAAATGGTCACCCAGGTGCCACTTGCCATTAACTGCTTTACACACCGTGAACCAAGGCGCAAGGAAAGTCAGGTGCCAAGACTCTGCTTGGAAATCATAAGGTTGACAACTCATTGACCTCTGTCACCAAAGGGGATTTGGAGTAAGAGATGACCATAGCCACCACTGTATGACAGCCACTCAGAAATATCACACCAAACTAGCTCTTGGATACAGAACTGAAGCCTGAGACTTACATGAAGAAAGACCTGTAAATAAGAGATGATGTGGATGAGATTACTGAGGGCTTTGCTAGGCCTGCCCAGCATTAGGCAGCCTTTTCTACCAGGCTTCCTCACTCTGTCTTACAGGTGTCCTTTACTCCAAACCAAAATGATTTCATAAGAGAGCCTTTTGTTCTGTCACTAGTACTAAGAAAGTCCTAGACGAGTTGAATATCCTTTATTAACCCACTCAGCTAGTGCGCAAGACATTCTTGCAAGAGCTATTCTCTTCCCTGTGGAGGGTCCTCAGGATAGGTGTGCTCTGGCTCCACCCTGAGAGAGCCAGTAAAAAGACCAGAAGGGGCGTGAGAAATTATAAATACATAAAGGACATCCAGAGCACAGGGACAAATGACTGTGTCAGCTTTTCAATACTGACCAAGGGGGAAAGAAAGAGTAAGGTGGCTATTAATCTCTCTGGGGCGACTCATGAATCCTCTTGAGGAGCTAATGAAAACTCTGAGTCTTCCCTCCAGAAAAGTACACAACCACACAGGGTTCTTCTCCCATATCACTTTGGAGGGTTTGGGGATCCCTGGGGAACCCAGGGACCCAGAGTCAAGAACTCCTGGGACAGAGGGACTCCACGTGGGAACATGAGAGTAAACATAATTTCAACTTTTAGAAACTGGCCTGGAGAGCCAACTGGCTCTGCAAATCTGCAGTGCTTTATGGGTGGAGGGAAAGGTCAACTTCAGCCTACATCAGGTTGAGGGTGGGTAGAGGGGGAGGTTGGGAACCAGGGGCTATGTTGTCAGACAGCCTGAGTTCAAACTGTAGATGTGTTTAAAAGTGTGACCAATAGGATTTGCTGATGGACTGGAAATAGAGCATGAGAGGAAGACGAGCCCGAGCTGATTCCTGAGGAAATGGAAAGGCTAAAGCTGCTGTTCCCTGAAGTGGGGGAGATGGAGGAGAAAGAGGAGTCCAAGATAGATTTGTTCAGTTGGAGAGGCCTTAGAAATATCGGTCAAAATTTCAAGCAGGCAGTTGTTAAAGATGCAAGTGTGAGTCTGAAGGGTGGGTCTGAAGCAGGGCTGAAGATGTACATTTAGGAGGCATCAGTGTGTAGACAGCAGTTAATGACCTGGGGCTGGATGAGATCAGCAGGGGTGTAGGTGCTGACAGAGGAGAGGATTTAGGATTGCACCCCAGGGCACTCCAGTGGTTACTGGCCCAGGAAAGGAGGAAGAACCAGCAAAGGAGACTGGGAGGAGTGCCCAGAGAGGCAGGAGGAGAGCCAGGACAGTGTGCGGCTCTGGGAGCCAAGGGGGAAACTGCTTCCAGGAGGGAGGTGAACTTCAGGAAGAGGGAGCTGCAGCCAATGCTGCTGAGAGGTCAGGGAGAGGCAGGCTGCGAAACAGCCACTGGATTTAGCAACATGGGTCACTGTGACCTTGACCAGGACAGTTTCATGGTCCTGGTGAGGCCCATCTATAGTATCCATCCTTAAGAGAGAGACCAGAGGAGAGGAACTGATGACCCCAGAGTAGAGACAGCTCTTTGAAGGAGTTTTGCTGTAAAGGGGAGTGGGGTTATGGCCAAGCAGGAGGGTTCATTTGTTTTTACAAGATGGTAGAAATAACATGTTTGTATGTTGATGAGAATAGTCCAACTGGGAAAGGAAAATTAATGATGTAGGAGACCAACCAAGGGGATAGTGGTTGGAGGCATGGCCCTGGCTAAGTGAAAATCACAGAATTTCCCCTCAGGCTTCCTCAGCTTCTCCTGAGGTCTGCTCCAGGTAAACTGAGGCATCCCGTGGGCTTGGCCCACCTCTGTCGCCCTCCCCATAGTGAGGTAGCCCCTGCCCTGGCTCACCTGGGCCTTGTCCAGCAGTCCATACACAGTGAAGATGTTGGTGTCTGGCCGGACCATGACGGCATGGGACGGTATCTGTGCCAGGTTGCAGGCTGCGAACTGGGACACCTCGGCCCGGGCCCCATTGGGACACAGGAGCTCATAGTCCTCCAACCTGAGCTCAGCAGCCCAGGGCTCAGCATTGTGGCCTGAGGGGATGGAGCAGAGGGAGAGGCAGGGAGGGAGGAAGGAATAGAGAGACGGTGCTCTCCTCCAGGACCCCCAAATCCTCAACTGGGCAGAGGTGGTGATATCTGGCCAGCTCCCCAACCCCTTTCCATTCTTCAATTGCTCCGCTCTATTGCCAGGGTGAGAGAACCCAGCTGGGCTAACAATGTTATTCATAGGAAATAAGTATCCACTATGTAACAGTTTACAAGCACTGCAGGCAGGTATGATGGCTCCCATTTTACAGGTGGAGAAACTGAAGCTCTTAATCACTCCCAGGCAAAGAACTCCATTTGTGTGTTAATAGGTCTCAGGCCTGAGGGTGGGATGGGTTCCTGAAGGTGGTGGTTGACCTTCTCCCCTAATGGCTGAACTTCTCAAAGCAGAGGGAGTATAATATCACATGTTGATCTGTAAGAGGAAGTTTCAAAGGCCCCTCCTTGCAAAGATTCTTGTCATGTAGATCTAGGGGGGTCCCAGGAGTCTGCATTTTAAACTAGCAACCCAGTGATTCTGAAGCAGGTGGGTAGTTCAAAGGCTCCCTGGGAAACACACTGTTCTTGGTAATCACGTTATTTTTGTGCCTTCATTCATTCACTTAGTATCTGCTCTTCCTATTTCCAGAAGGAACTCCAGGTGGGCCTACTAGCAGACATAAAAAAAATTTGAGTGGCCCTAGGTGGTTGCCTGCAAGTGAACCTCTCAAAGGTGTCTCCAGCCCTGCCTCTTCCCCTGACCCTCATTCCAGGACCACAGAGGGCACAAGGCTGGGATCAGGCAGGGCTCATAGCTCCTGCAGGAGCACACAGCTCCTTACTCCTGGGGGAAGATCCCCAATGTTCTTGGTGGAAGGTTGGCAGGGGATAAAGGTTGTGGCAACAGGGCCTGGAACTCTGTTGGGGTAACTGTTCTACAGCCTCGGTGACCTTCGTAGGTAGGATGGGATCTGAGTTTTGAAATACTGATTGATGTGATGTTTTCTCCCTGCATGTCTTGCTTTCCCTCACCACCAATCTCCTCCTCCTCTTCCGGCCTTATTCCTTTCTGCCCTGAGTTTCTGGGAAGGGATGGGTTAAGACAGAGTGGAGAAGACTGAGCCGCCAGCGTTTGGGGTTTCAAAGCCTGGGGTGTAGCCAGGGTATATAGAAAATGCAAACAATAAGAAGGGAAACAGCTTCCAGTCTTTAAAACCGACAGATTCCCTGAGGAAGGAGAACAGGACTGGGAGGGGAGGGATGCATGGTAAGGGGCTGCACTCCATAGGACCTCAAGAGGGGGTGTAGAGGTCCTGGAGCAGAGTTCCTCAGCTCTTCTTCCCAGGTGGAGCCCAGGAAAGTGACTCCAGATTAAAAATCGCCTGTATGATGTGAATGGGGGTGTGCTGTGCCTTATGCGGGCTTGGGGCTGCAGAGTGATTTCCCTGTTCGTGGCATTGACCTGCTCGGGTAAAAGATCAGATGCTGATGTGAACTGATGACCCTGTGGAAAGAGTCCCCTGCCACCCACACACCTTGGTGCCACATAAATACCCTTGGAGGGGTCTCTTTAAATTGACTGAGTTTCTACTATTTTGTGGAATGGGGATTTGGATTCCAGACCAGTAAAGACCGTATGTGACCTGTGCACCTGAATATGTGGCCTGGGATCTGTTCTTAACATTTGGCCCTTGGGGCCCCCAGGATGCCCAAGGGGCAGAGCCTTCTAGGCTCAGCATCTCTCAGCTGCTGCTTGGCCCGCAATCCCAGCCACATCCAGTGCCTGGATTGTGTTGGAGTTGGGGAACAGCCCCGCCAGAATCTGGCCCTGCTCTGGCCCCAGCCCTGTCACATACCATTTGTGTTGTCGAAGACAGGTCGTGTGCTTGACAAAAGCGACGTCCCCTGCATTCTCAACCAGGCACCTGCCACACAAGAAGCCAAGGCAGGTGTTGGCAGAAGGGTCCCACCCCTGCACCCGGCCCCAGGCCCACCTGCCTGGCCCATCGAGTACCTGAAAGCACCACTGTAGCCGTAGTACCTCTCCTGGCTGTTGCCCACACACTTGTTGCGGCCCTGCTCATCCCCCACACAGAGAGCACACAGCGAGGATGGGTAGTTCTTGGGGTTGTTCACAGGCACACAGCTGGCGCTGAAGAACTCACTCACCGCTGGGGTGGAGGGGAAGGGCTGTGTTAAGGGGCTGGCAGCAGAAAGGGCAGCCAGGGAGGAGATGGGTGGGCTGCTCCCCTACGGATATGCCCACTGCCTGGCTCAATGGCTCAAGGCCACCCATCTGCTCCACTGCCCACCCAGCTCAGAGCGGCACGTCTCCTCCTGTGAGGATCACAGGGATGGGGGGAATGCAGAGGTTGTCTAGATATAGGAACCCCACTGACAACCTCTGGTAAGTGTTCTCCCAGCCTTGCCTTGAACTCCCTCAGGGACAGGGAACTCACTACTTCATAATCTCTTCTGTTCCAGTCAGGGTAACTGCCCAGCTGTCTGGAAGTGAGAGCAGCCAACCCTAACACCTTACATGTGCTCGTGTAGGTGGTTAGAAAAAATGTGTTTTTTTCTTCCTGAGGTGCCAGCCAGGACAGCGGTGTGTGTGCAGCCTTCCTTTCACCATGAATGTGCATGATTTAACACCCAGAGATGGCCCTGCTATGGCATATGGTGGGTGCTTGGTAAACGTGTCTTCTTCAGCACTTACACAGAGGGCTGGCCTCTTTCCAGCAAGGTCCCCTAGATATCCAGGGGGACAGCCCATGTCTGGACAGTGATACTGCCAGGCCCAGAGCCAATGCACTTGCCTTTCTCCCTGTGCCCACTGGAACTATTCCACTCTCAGTGAGTGGGCAGGGACACTGGCAGCCTCCACAGAACTAGACACCCATGACTGTCACGATTGTGGCCAAGAATATTCCCTAACCTTCCCAAGCGTAAGGGACATGTGAAGGAGGAAGAGGAAACCTCTCTGGGGCTGCCTTCTGTCGGGTCCTGCTGGGAGAGGACCCCGACCCTCAGAGCTGGCCCTGACCCCAGCCAACCCCAAAGAAGTTTGCACATCTGTGTGTCTGTGGAGGGTGTACCTGTGAGGACATCACAGTGCCTGGGCCGGATGAAGCCTTTCTGCACGAGGGCGCCCACGGGGATGTCCCAGCCAGTGGGGTTGCCGAAGGCCGGGTGGCAGGAGCGCTTGCCCCGCAGCTCGTCCAGCGTGAAGGCGTAGGAGCTGTTCCGCTTCACCACGGCCACCACGAAGTACGAGTTGCTCCTGTCTTCCGCTGGGGGAGGGGACACCAGTGAAGCCCCTCATCTGTGCTCGCCTGGCCTTGGTAGGGCAAGAGCCAGGGCCAGATCCTGACAGAGCCCTTCTTCCCTCAAATCTTCTCTCCTGTTGCTGGTCAGTGCTGTGGTCCTGGTCCCGACAGTGTCGGCCCTGGTTGCCGGGGCTCAGGAGCGCCCGGGTCCGAGGGCCGGGTAGGTGTTTAGCAGGCACATCCAGCAGCAGGACCCCTACATGTCCCCACATTGCGGATAAGCAGCCTGTGGGGCTCCACTTTTCAGCATTCTGTGTCTCAACACCACCCTCCAACAGTCCTCACACAGAGGGATTTCGTCCCTTACAATCAGGTGGTATTTTTCTCACCTCCTGGGAAAACAGTGGAGGCACAGCTGAGGCTGCAGAAGCACTTTCCCTAAGTGGAGAGAGTTTTCACATCCAAGTGGAGGGAACCTGAGGTCACCACTCAAGAGGACAGAGCACCAAGCCACTGGCCCAAGCTGCTGGGAAGGTGTACATGAGCTGACAGGAAGGAGGGTACCAGGGACACCTTCCATGAGCCACACGGGTGGGATGGAGGAGGCAGAGGAGGCTCCCTAATCCAGGGCTCAGCTAACAACTTTAGCCTGTTTTTGTACAGCCTGGGTTGCAAGCTAAAAATAATTTTTATATTTTCAAAGTGTTGCTAAGAAAAAAAGAAGAAAGAACAACATGCAGCAGAGTCTGTATGTGGCCTGAAAAGCCTGAAGTGTTTACTCTCTGACCCTTTGCAGAAAGTTTACCAAACTTTCCGGTGACTGGGTATGCACATTGTGCGTGGAGGGGTTTGCCTGTGACAGACACCAAGGGAGAGAGACTCTGAGGGAGAAGTTTTTATAAATATAAAAATATCAACCACCTCCCAGCGATACAGGCGGCGGGCACCTGCACTTACGGGCATAGTGCTCCCCGGCTGCCGGAATCAGGCCGTACGTCTTCCCCGCTGTGTAGATGTCCTCGCCCCTCAGGGTCACAGCGTCAATTTGGCCAGCCTGCAGGGGGACAGAAAGAGCAGTTGGGCTAGAGAGGGCCCCAGGCAGGGTCTCTCAGGGGACTTTGGCCTCAGGCTCCCTTCCAGTGGGAACCCCATCCTACCCCATCCTGCTCCTTTCTCTCCTTGTGAAGATGTGTGGGCAAGAGAGGTGCTTGGAGGAACACAGACTTGAAACAAACCACCATCAGCACTCCCATTCATGGGTGTCTTTCAATCTTTCAACAAATGTTTTCTGAAGGTCTCCTGTTGCCAGGCCCTGTTCTGAGCAGAACCCAGAATGGGGCCTGCTCTAGTTCTCGGTGTGGGTCTCCCCATGGACTGCCAGCCTCAGAGGTCTGGGGCACTGTACTGCACCCCTACACCTGGCCAAGGGCTGGCACACATCATGGATACAATACACATTTCTCAAATGTGTGTGTGGATGGATGAAGAGCCGGGTCTGAGAAGGTGGCAGTCTCCGGGTCTGTGGGAGGAGGTTCCAGGGCTGATGGACGAAGTCTTGCCTCAGGAGGCAGCAGGAGATGCCCAGAATCCTCTTCCTTCAGACCCTCTAGAGCCTTCCAGGTCACCTGTACCCCACCCCTACTTGTCCATTCTGAAGCCTCTGGACAGGTAGCCCCATGGACCCTGTAAAAGGGTTAACTGATAATCTAGCCGTAGTAGTATGACAAACCCCAAGGGAAGGAGGTAGGGCCCGGGGAGAGAGGAGACACTTGTACCCCAGGAAAGTGCCCCACACGATTCAGGGCCAGAGGCATGAAGTTCTGATGATAGAATACTAGGCAGTGGCCCTGATGTTTTGAGCCTGGAGGTTATGTCTCTGGAGGCCTTCCCTCCTACCCACTGTGATGTCAGGGAAGAACTCACACTTTGGACCCACAACCCAGGGGCTGGGCCAGATGATCCTCTGTTGCCTGGGTCACCGTGGCCAGGCACGAAACACGTTAGAGCTACACTGGACACCATCTCCAAGAGCCTTAGGAGTTAGAACTGAGGATCTCTGAGCCTTTTGCTGGGGTTCTCAGGAAACCTTGAAATCCACTTGTCTCCCCACAGGCCCTTGGCCAGCCCCTTGGCCCTCTGTGATGTGAGCTCAGATGGAGAGAAGGATCTTGCCTGGAGAGAGCTGAAACTTCACTCCCTGCATCTCTCCCTGCTCTGAGGCTCCTGGAACCAACCACTCCTTCACAGGACAGCCTGCCCAGCATCAGGAAATGAAGAGTTCCCACCCCTAAGTCTCCTTGATTCCAGCTGAACTCCTCCGCCCGCAGCACCATGAGGTTGAGACAGGCTCCCTGCCCCTTGAGCTGGGTGACCTTGGGCAAGTTATTCTTCATCCTCTCCTGGCCCCAGTTTCCACATCTGATAGTAATCATTCCCACCCCATAATGCTATTGGGTGGATTAACTAAGGTAACCCACGTGAAGGCTTAGCACAGTGTGAGGTACACAGGAAGTGTGTGCTTATGAGATCACGATCCTGGCCCCCTGTTATTCCTGTCCACTCACCTCAAGTTAGGGTGTTGCCTAGCTGGGGCAGCGTGGACATGTCTGAGGGGCTCTGGCTTGGTCTACACTAGGGGACTACCCTGAAAAAAGCTCCTCACCATCAGGCCCCAGCTAGTTGCTCTTAAAAAAACAGGAGGGACACCTGTGACCACAGAAGGATGTCATCCTTGACTGCAGGGCCTTGGAGCTGGCTCCGAGTCCTGGCCTCAGTCTCTAGTTGGAGAAGCAAAACAGAACAGAGCTGAATGGGCCTCAGAGCCCAGGGCCAGTGCTTTTAATTACAGGTGGCAGGCATATTAATGGATGCTTAATCAATTTAATGGTCCATGACAAGATTAAAAAAAAAAAAAGACTAGGAGAGAATACAACAGAAATTATCAGCACACATTGTACTTAGTAAGGGTAAGTATTGTTTTGTTTTGTATCTCTACGTAAGTGATATATATTTTTACATATTTATATCTGAAAGAAAAGTTTTTGTGTACTAGGCTGTGATTGATGTAAAATGTATTTTTGACTGGGTTGCAGTTTAATAAATGATGATCCGAGCCCACTCTCTATTGTGTACAGAGAAACTGAGACTGAGAAAGGGGAAGGGGCTTGCCCAAGGCCACAGGGTCATCAGTGCCAAGCTGTGTCAGTCTCACACTCCTTCTTCTTGGGGCCCACCTGCTCAGTGGGGAGGAGTCCCTGAGCTCCCTCAGGGGAAACAGACCCCCTCTGCCCTGCCCACAGGCAGGGTAGCTCCTTCCTGCAGCAACTTCCTCCTTCCCTTTCTCTATGGGAATTGTCACAGGAGACCTTCTCCTCCTCTGTATCCTCCAGACCAGGTGGGACAGAGGGAGGGTCAGTAAGGACTATCGCAGGCATTGCCCCACCTGCCCACCTGGCCCACTATGCCCCTCTGGAGTTGGCTCCCACCTGGATCTCCTCTATGCAGTGCTGGGGGGACTCAGCTGACACACACTGGATCTCCGGCTTGAGCCTCTGCCGGCTGAAGGCCACAGCCATGTCTCCACACTTCTGGATCTCGGGCGTGGACAGCACACACCAGCGCAGGTAGTGGGGCAGCCCTGTGTGGGTGTGAGCACGTGGTCACCTCCACATTGGCCTGCTTCAGGGGCTGTCCCTCAGCAGGAAGAGCTCAGAGTCAGACCCAAGGAAATTCTGGCCCATTCCCTGGTTATTTCACCGTCTGACCTTGTTTCCTTACACAGGAAGGGGACAAGCGACCTCTTTCATGGGGCTGTGAGGAAAATCATGGCGGTCATGTATCTAACTTAGATGTGGCACACCATTTTCCTGACTGTAGGCGGAGGAATACGGAGGTTAGGGCTGGAGGCAGGCAGCCATTTGTAGACTCCTGTAAGGGTCCAGGGCAGAGAATGCCGGAGGCAAGGCCCTAGCCAAGCGGTGGGGAGGAGGAGCGAGGCATGGTGAGAAGAAGGAGGTGTGATGGGAGGAGCGAGGCCTTTTGGGAGGAGTGAGGCACAGTGATGGAGGATTACAGGGCTTGACAACTTCTGTGTGGAGGGGCGAGGAGACCCTTCCCAAGACAGACCTGGAGGGCCTGGATTTCACCCCCTGGAGCAGATGGGGCTTCCAGGGTACAGCAGGCTATGCAACTCCAGAGATGCTTACTCCCCAACCCCTAGAGGCAGGGAGGCGGGATCGACAGGTTCTCAGGGAGGCCAAGAGGCACACACACCTCCTGCGGTGAGTGTCCTTCTCTGGCCACCTCTCCAGAAAGGCTGGCCATGGCTACGGTCAGGCTGGGGCCAGTGGGAGAAGAGACAGGTGGACTTACGGTTGGGGTCACAGAGGAGACCCTTCATGGCATGCAGGTACTCGCGGCCCAGCCATGCCTCGTAGGTCTGCGTGGCAATGGGCACTAGCTCGGAGGTGGCGTCTTTGAACAGCAGGTTCTTCTGGCCATAGGCTTCAGAGCTGAACATTTGGAAGCTGCTGCCCTCATGGCTGAACAGAAGCTGTGTGTCAAGGGGTAGGGATGAGGGCTGGTAAGATGCTGCCCAGAGGCATCCTTTCCTCCCAGTTCAGCCACCACTTCCTTCTTCTTGCGCCCTCAGGCTGTCACCCACTCTGAGGACCAAGTGAGGCTCCACCTCCCTCCTGGGTCCCCTGTGCTTCACCAGTGCATTCTGCTTTGTCACACTTAGCTGACTGAACACATGGCTCATGGCCCAGGTGTGTGATGGTACTGAGCACAAGCAACAGGGCTGAGCATTGGTGGTTCAGATGCGCAAAAGTAAAGCTGATGTGGCTCACAGTCAGAAACTTGCTGCTCTTGTAAGCAGTGGCTTCAGGAAAACATTATTTACCACATTTAATGGTGTACTTTGGCATTTATTGGTTTTGCCATTTTGTTTATTTGCTCATATGTTCTGGTTTTGGTTTTAAGAGCCACAAGTACCAGGAGCTTTCTCTGAGGGGTGCGTGGGTCCCCTGGTCTCCCCGCTCTGGCCAGTCCTCCTCACTGCCAGCCGGCATAGTGGGTCTCTGCTTCACACTCTTGGCCTGAGGTTGAACACCCCAGTGGCCTGGATACCCAGGGGAGGGTCTCTGGGTCCTGCCCCTCCTGGTCTGGCTGGCTAAGCCCCAGGAGGCTCTGGCTCTGAGCTTCCATACTGGTGAATGACAAGAAGGTCCAGCAACACCCCAAGAAGCTGTGTGGGGTGCCCTGAACTCACCTGGCCTTCGTTGAGCAGCCGGAAGATGAGGCCCCCATCTGTGTCGGCCCGGACCACCACGGCATGAGCAGGCACACGAGCCAGGTGGCATCGCCTCCATTCAGTGACATCAGCCCGGCTGCCATCCCGGCACAGCAGCTCGAAGTCTTTTGACAGCAGTGCCTGGCCCCAGGAGGCAAGGGTTTTCCCTGGGAAGATGGGAATCCTGTGATGAGCCAACGCTTGTCCTGGGAGGGGTTTGGGGAGGGTGTCAGGGAGGGCCCTTGAGAGGGAGCCTGGGGAGAGCCTGAGGTGTTATGGGCATCAGACCCACAGTGAAAAGAAACTCTTATGGGAGGTGAGAATCAGAACCACATCAGGAGGTGAGAATCAGAACTACACCAGGAAGTAAGAGCCCAGAACCACACCAGCAGACAAGAACCAGAACCACACTGGTGGTTGCACCCTACAGTGTCTCTGTAGGTTGTGTCTGTTTACTTACGTTTTCTATTTCTCACCAATTTCTACTAATAAAATGGATTTGAGATATCTAACAATAATATAACATATAAACATAACTGCTCGTTAAAGATAAAAAAAGGAAGAAAGAGACGCTTAGGATGAGAGAGAGGAATGTATCAGGAGTTCACCCCTGCCATCTGGCACTAAATTTAGCTCTGAGCAGAGGGCAAGGAACAGGGAGCCATGTTGAAAACAAACCCTGACAGAATCGACCAGAACGGTGGCACAGAGAGAAGAGAGTAAATCTCCAAAGCTTCACCCACAACTCCAGCTATTAATGTTTTGGTATATTTCCTCCGTGCCCTTTTTTTTCTTTTTTTAATTTATTATTAAAAAAAGTTTTTTTTAATAGAGGTTCTGGGGATTGAACCCAGGACCTCATGCATGTGCTCTACCACTGAGCTATATCCCCCTCCTCCTCCATGTCCTTTTTTCTATTCTATTTTCTAACCATTTTTAATATTGTTAAGGACGTACATGATAGGCAATTTTGCTTTTTCTTCACTGATTTAAAAATATTTTCCCACATTACTGGAAATTTTCTATAAAACTCATTTATGATAAAAAAAATAAGATTTATTTGAAAGAGTGAATACTGACACCAAATAGGAATACTAAGGAGACTAATTTTAAGGATTGTAACTCATGCAATAAAATATACCACAGATGGTCCTACATAACAATATTTTAATGACTTTTAAATTTTAAAATGAGGAGGATAAACCTCTGCTAGAAAATAGGAGGGGAAAAGATCATTTGTGGGATCATGAACATTCTATTCGTTCCGAAGCTATTTAAAAACAAAACCCAAAAACCAAGAGAGTAATAGTTTGGAAAACTCCATAAAGGTCATTTTTAATGACTGCATGATAATTTATAGCATTCTCAACAATTACTCAGTGTCATTCTCTCCCCACTCCCCAACTTTCCTCTATTTTTAAACTGCTGTAAAGCCTTTGTATAGAACTCTGGGGGATCATTTGGCCTTCCCCTGAGACAAATGCATCATTAGGTTTCAATCTGCCACTCCTGTTTTCCATCACTAGGGACAATTAAAGCCATATTACATCACTACTTTTGCACATTTATGTCAATTCCATACTTTAGCTCTTACCAATCTTTTTGTAGGAAGATACTCTTTAAAAAATTACTTCATTAGATTTTTTTCAATTATCCATCAAAATTTTAAGAGCTGATTTTAACCCAATACATCCCTAATTGTTTCTCCACCTTCCAAATTCTGATTTGCTTGACTCATCTTGGGGCCCAAGTCTTGGCCATCTATTTTTATAAGATTGTCCTGCTCTGGAGACAATCCTATGTCCTCCTTTTTCAGATCAGTTGTTTTCTCAAATCTAGTGCATGTTGTTTGCCTTCATGAATGCCAGGTTACATGGTGGACCTTCTGATTTAAAGGGAAAGACTGACAACAACAAAAAGAGATAATGATTTAAAAAAAAATGATCAGACATTATAGAACAGGCAAAACTGGAGAGACAGAAGTCTGACTGTGGTCACCAGAGAGGGGGTCAGAAAGGACTGACCAGAATGGGGCATGAAGAAACTTTTGGGGTGAAAGGTCTGTTATGGTTACTGTCTCAATTGTGGTGGTGGTTATACAACTGCATGCTTTTGGCAAAACTCATAGAACAGCAGTTCGAAAGGAGTGCATTTTGCCGTATAAAAATTATACTTCAAAAAAAAAAAAAAGGATTCTTTGGCAAATCCTAATTAGTCTGTAAAATAACTGGCCTGACTCTTCAAAAATGTCAGTGTCAACACAAAGAAGATTGAGAGACTGTTCAAAGTTACAGGAAACTAAAGAGACAACAACTCGGATGAGGAAGAGGAATGTATCAGGAGTTCACCACTGCCATCTGGCACTAAATTTAGCTCTGAGCAGAGGACAGGGGTCAGGGGGCCATGGTGAAAACAAACCCTGACAGAATCAGCCAGAATGAAAGAAGAGAGTAAATCCCCAAAGCTTCACCCACAACTCCAGCCATTAGTATTTTGGTATATTTCCTCCATGTCCTTTTTTCTATTCTATTTTCTAACCATTTTTGCTACTCCCAGGCAAAAATGTGTGTTGATAGATAAGGTCTGGCCTGATAAAACTGCTACAAAGGACAGCACTGGGGAAATTAGTGAATCTGGAATATGGACTGTGGGTTAGATATTGTCGATGTTACATTTGATGAATTAGGAAACTGTATTGTGGTGAAGTCCACATCACTTTGTTATTAGGAGACACACACTAAAGTCTTTTAAAGGGTGTGACGTGGGCAAACATATTCTCAAATTGTTAGGAAAGACACACACGTAGAAAGAATGATCAATTCCACGTGGCAAACGCTAAAAGCTGGAATTGGGGTAACGAATAAATGGGAGTTCTTTGAATTATTCTTGCAACTTTTCTGAAGTTCATTATTTCAAAATCTACAAATTTATAAATGACAACAATATAATGGATCAGTCCCTAACACCAACCCATCTTTAGTAAGTCCTCGTCCAGGGATAAGGGGTGGCTTCTTCAGGAACAGGAGCAAATGCAGAGCGGAAGACAGATGAGAGCTAGTGCAGAGGTTTGCAAACTTTTTTTAAAAAGCAGAACCCAGTCTTCACATGGAAAATGGAACCCAGTGCCAGATACATATCAGAGCAGGGGCAGGGCCGCTCACACCGCAGAGCCGCTGAGCTCCACCACCTCTTTCTTTCCTTCAGAGAACATTACCCGGCCTGAGACCTGGGGCCAGCCCCACCACTCACCGTCTGTGTTCTCCAGCACCGTGCTGTGCTTCACAAAGGCCACGTCCCCGGCCCCTTCCGCCAGGCACCTGCGCAGGAGGAACCAGTGAGCCTGGAGGTCTGGCCTGGACCCCGGGGCGTTACAAGGGGCACAGGGTTCACAGTCATGGAATCCTGGGTTCTAACTCCCCAATTTGTTGCTGTGGGGCTTTTGCAAGTTGTGGAGCCTTCCCATCCTCTATCGCCTGTAAAGTGGGAGTGGGAAAGCAGCTCCCGGTAGGGAGACATCCTGTATAATCTGTGTAGATTCTGCACAGCAGGGCTCGGGGCCGGTGCTCATACGGCGGTTGCTTCATCAGCACCCTTAATGCTTAGGGTGTTTTGAAGATGACTCTATCCTGCAGCATGGAGTTGGACTAGACCTTCTCATGCCACAGCAAAAACCCTTTGTGGAAGGGACCAGGACTTTTAAGGATCCTCTGTCTGTGACTCCCAGTGAGGGAGGCAGTTCAGGGCAAAGGGGCAGCCTGGGTCCCCACAGCCGGCAAACAAGTGGGAATGGACTGGGGGGACAACACCAGTAGAGGCCGGGTGGGCGAGAGGACTGAGGACTGCTGTTCTGTCTGTGCCCCAAACTGCATTTCCCCAGATCACACCCTGCAGCGTGGGGCAACAGCACACTCTCCGGTTCCAGGTGGAAACACTGCGGCCAGGGCAGTTAGAGGGACTCAGCCCCACCAAGCACGTTTCCTCCTCTGTGGACAGAAGGAAGGGCACCACCAGCCACAGTGGCTCTGTTGGCTCCATTCAGGGCTGATCTAAAGGGCCAGCCTGAACAGGGCAGAGAGAGGCCAGCCCTGACCGTCAAGCCTCTGGCCCACCCCAGCGCCCTCCCTGCTCTCACAGACACCAGAATGGAGAATGGGAGCGGCAACGGGCTGTTTTTGCCATTTTCTTCTCTCTGAGCCCTCACCTCTCTAAATATACCAAACATGTTGATTTTATGAGCAGATCCTGTCTGGCATATTCCAGTTTGAGGTTTTTAAACTAACCAGGCACATGAACTATATAAAGGGTGCTTTGATGAGCTGCAGCCAACACCGCCACCCCTCCCAGGGGCCCTCTCTGTGCCGAGGTGTTTTTCCCCAGCTCTGCAGCCTTGACCGCGCCCCTCTCACCGGAAGGCCCCGCTGTAGTCGTAGTATCTCTCCAGGGGGCTCTTGTCACACACCCCTTCCCCAGCGGCGTTGCCCCGGCAGAGGCGGCAGAGGGACTGGGAGTGACTGGTTTCTCCTGCCCCAGGGACACAGCTGCCCCCAAAATAGTCGCTGACAGCTGCAGAAAAAGGCAGAAGGAAGTCAAGTGCACAAAGTCGGGTCCCCTCCAGGTGCCCCGGGGAGGGCTCAGGCCACTGGAGTCAGGGGGGCTGGGCTCCCCAGGGACTCAACTAAACTCTCCACGCTTCAGTCTGAGCAAAAACGGGGAACTGGATCTGATCAGTGATTCCCAAACTGGGGCCACAAAAGTGTGGGCCTTGAGAAAGACTGTTGTTATTTTAAAATGGCTCAGGGGAATGACACATTTACCCCAAAATGGCCACATAGGACAACTATGAACCAGATACTGTTCTCAGTGAGGGTTTCATTTCAAAATCAGTAATGTGTAATCAATGGAAGTGGGGAAATGATTACTTAAAGAGTATAGCTAATTTGACAGACGTCACTTCTCAAAACACAGGGAGGAGAGGGAAACCACTCTCTTGGCAAATATTTATCCTATGCCCGAGGACACCTGAGTGCCACGTAGTGGGAGCTAGATGCTGGCCCTACTCGTAAGCCAGCTGCATCGTGCTCAGCTGAACAGCTCTTCCAGGGCTCCTTTCTTGGTCTTTTTGTATCCTCACAGGGAAGTAGATATTTGTAAATGTGCCAAGTGACTGAGAAATCTCACACACCTGGTTGCCATCTGAGAGGATATGGCTTCCAGGCTCTTGTGGGTGGTGCTGTATGGGGCAGAGTATCCATGTGGACGCGTGTATGCACGTGGGGATAGCATGCATGTGGTCACACCACAGTGAGGTGCCCACCAAGAAGGATGGAAGTTGAGCTCATAATAGCAACCACTTCCTGCAGTGAGCACACACCTGGTGCCATGCATTGTGCAAGGACATCGTGTGAATTATCTCAGTCTTCCCAGTGCCACAGCATTGTAGTCAGTGTTAATTTTCCCATGTTACAGAGGAGGAAACTGAAGTTTAATGTGTAGAGTAATCTATCTGAGGGCAGGTCATACTGAGCCTGGGTTTAAACCCCCATGTATCCACAGCAAAGCCTGCTTGAGGAGCAGACCAGAAGGCAGCACACTCAGGGACAGGGGATATGGGGATACCCCAAACCCTATTCGAGGTGTGGTATGATCCCAAGAGGGCAGTTCGAGAATGTGGTTGGCATGTGTCAGGGACCTCCTCAGACTAACACAGCTGGGTGGCCAGTGGGTGACTGGAAAAAGAAGGCCAGAGCATGAGAAGCAATGCTTCTGCCCAGGCTGCCAGAACGAGGGCCCCTGGCCAGGCCCCTTCGGTCCTGAAAAAACAGTTTCTGACCCCGTAAAGCCAAGGACACATTTCTAAAAATAGCAACCTATACTGTGTCTATACCAGGTGAGAGGCGCCTCCCAGCTGTGGGTGGGCCCTGGGCTTGGCTGTGCTTTGGGGCCCTGGGATGAGTGAGGGAGGGCTGAGTGCCTAGAGGGAGCCAACCAACTAGAAATGTAAATGGTGGCAACAGCTCGGCAGGAGGGAGTGATGCCATCCCCGAGGCCTCCGGGAGGGCCCCGGGGGTAGGTGGGACTGTGCTGTTCCTTACAGGAGGCTCAAGATGAAGGGGAGCCCTGAGGGTGGCTCAAGAAGGAAGGGAAACGCAGAGTCCCTGCAGGAGAAGCCCTGAGTGGCCAAAGCCCTCACCTTTGAGCACGTCACAGCCCATCACTGAGAGGCGGCCGCTGTCTACCAGGTAGCCCACGGGCACATTCCAGCCCACCGTCCGGTTGATGCCTGTGTGGCAGGACTTCACGCCTTTCAGGGTGTTGATGGTCACGTGGGAGCCCCTCTTGACCACAGCGACGGCATAATAGGAGGTACCGACCTCTAGAAGGAAGGGAGAGGAGTGGAGTGACGGGGGCAAGGGAGAAGCCACAAGAGAGGCTTGGGACCCTGCTGGGGAAGGCGGTGGGAGAAAGGAGTGCGCGCGCGCGTGGTGTGTGTGTGTGTGTGTGTGTGTGTGCATGTGTGCGTGTGCACACCTGTGCATGGATGCATGTGCGTACATGGGTTCATGTGTGCCTGGTGTTCTAGTTACTGAGAGAGCAAATGGGTGTGATCCACACGTCTTACCACAAGACCCTGCCCCCTCCAGCCTTACGTGATAGGTATTATGCTGAGGTGTTCATTCATTCACTCATTTCTCCCTTTTCCTTCCCAAGCCAGCTCGCACTCAGCTGGGTCTACATTTGCACCTGTCAAGGGAACTCTGTAGTCAGACCAAAGCAGAAGTAGCTGGCAAGTCTTTTGTTTTCCAAAAGGATAGGCCCTAAGGAGAACTTAGAGGATTTGAGGGAATAGTACTGTGTTATGGAAGAAGAGTGGTTGAGAGGCGGTAGGGAGCAGGGCAGGGGCCTCCCCCATATTAGAAAAAGCGATTTCTCAGTGTTGGAGCAGGAGTGGAGGAGTAGAGCTAGAGAAAGAGACAGAGAGAGCGAGAAATACTAGCAGTGTGGTCCCAAATCACTCAGACCCAGAATGGGGTGCATGTGGGTAGGTGGGGGTCTACAGCCTTGCAAAAGATTCCCCTGGTCCAGATGTTGCCTGGAAGGGGCCATCAGATAAGACCTGGGTGACTCATCTATGGGGACTGATGACCAGAGGGCAACTCATCACACACACAGACATGCACACGACTACCTGGTGGCTGTGAGATGCCTATGACCAGAACAAAGCTGAGTTCTAGAAAACCAAGCCAGTGTTTCTTGCACACCTGAGCCTGGCCTCTGCCAATCTAAGCAGCCCCGTCTGGTTCCACCCTCTGCCTCCCCATCGTGCCTTTTCTTTCTAGTTCCTCGAACACACCAACCTCTTACCTGGGACCCTTCTCAGAGCACAATTTAAATGTTGCCTCTCCAGAGAAGCCCTCCTGTCTGCTCTGTTTCAGCAGGTCTCCCACACTCCGTATCTCTTCCCTCATGGCCTTTACTTCCTTCACGGCTCCCAGCACATTAATGACTACGGTTTTGGGTGTTTGTTTGTTTACTATGTAACTCCTGCTCTCTGAGGGCAGGAATAGGTTCTCTGCTTTCTGCTCTATGCTCATGACTGGCACACAGCAGGTGCTCAATGAGTGTGTTAAATCAATTAAAGAGGAAGAGCTATTTCTGGGGCCCACAAGGCAGGGCTGTTCCTGGTCATTGAGTGAAAAGGCTGGCTGGCTTGCAGGGTTGGACTGTGTTCTGTGTCATCTGACTGCCATCAGTTTAACAAGTGACCAAGCGAGACCCTGTGCTGGGTCCCTGGCACTGAGAGTCTGCAAAGATGAGGACCAGGTCTGCCTCAGGGGACTCACTGTGGTAAAGACAAAGAAAACAGAAGGGACAGGACCTTGTGGAGTGAGTCATTTCTCTGGAAAGCAGGAAACAGAGGCCTTTTGCAGCAGTGGGAGGGCCCAGCGGAGCTGCTTGGAGGTGACAGCTGAGCTGGGCTGTGACAGGTGCTAGGCATTGGACAAGCAGAGGTGCTGGGGGAGAGCCAAAGGGCAGACTAGGCCAGAGGCATGCCTGGTGTGAGGTGCAGGACCGGGGCAAAGCACATTCCATGTGTCAGGTGCGCACGGACCGGCTCCTTTAATCTGTGTGAAGGGGCAGGGATCACTATCCCGATTTTATGGTCAAGGAAGTGGAGGTTGTCCAAGGTCATGGAAGATGACAGGAAGGGGCAGAACTGGGCTTCCTTCTCGGTCTGTGGGCTGTGCAGCTCCTACTCACCACTTCTTGCCCGGCCCCATCCCCACTCCATGCTGCCTCTGACAGAGGGCCACGGAAGTACCCGGATAGCTGGGCATTACTGATGCCTTGTTCACCCCAGCAATTGTGCCCAGCACTACAACAGGCTCGGTGGGAGCTGCTGGATGTCAGCTAGGGGCTGCTGGGCTCCCCACGATGAAGAACAGACTGCAGTCAGCCCTCTGTGTCTCCGGCACCCCTGGCTCTCTGCGGGGGTGTCAAGTGAGACGTAGGGGGCTCTGAGGATCTATTTGGTTGGGGCTTCAGGATGCTCTGAGGACAGGACTACTGACCAGCTTGGGGGCTGCAGGGTCGGGCCAGGCCCAGCAAGGACACTGCTGAGCGACCTCCTCTCTCCTTCCACCCCAACTCCCACTCGGCCCCCTGACCTTGATCATACACTTCGCCCACCACGGGCTTCAGGCCGTGCTCCTTCCCCGCCTCGTAAATGGCTCCTCCATCCAGAGTGATGGCATCAGCCTCCTGGGCCTGCTGAGAACATGTGGGTCAGCACAGTCTGGCCCCAGGACCCACTCAGCCAGGAGCTCAGGGACACCAACCAGTCTTCTGAAGGCCCCTTGAAAAGCCCTGGAGGTCCACGTGGTCCTCTTCGTCTGGCCCGGGAGCCCCATCCCGGCTCAGCCTCGCAGGCCCCTCCCCTGCCAAGGCCTACAGGTCTCCCCTGACCAGGACCAAGACTTGCCTTGTTTTTCGAATTATGTTATTTAAAAAATATTAGTAATTTTATAGGACTCATAATAGCTATACATAGTTTTAAAAAATCAGCACAAAACGAAAAGTCTCCCTGACTTTCTTGTTTCTCAGCCCCCTGCCTATACTGCTAACCTGTTCCTTAGCTTTTCTCTTTAAGATGCAGACTAAATCCTACAAATGCCTTTGTCAATGTTTTCCTTTTTGTTTTAAAACACAAATGGGGCCCATGGATAAAACAGTATTTCAACATAGTTGGTTTCCACCCTCATAGCGGACCCTGGCACAAGCCCTTGGCCACACAGACTCTGGATTAGCTCTTGGGGGCACATCAGGGGCTGCACTGAAATGAAAACCCAGGTCCCCTTGCGCCTGACACTTCCCTCTATGCCTTGTCTTATATTGGAGTCCTGCCTCTTAATGTCGTCAGTGCCAGTTTAGCAGATCTCAGCCTCTCAGAACAGCTCTCCCACCCACCACTCACCCACCCAGGACCGCTGGCCCAGCTCTTCCTGCCCCAGAAACCACACATGCCCCGTTCTGGAAAACTCCAGGGCAGAGTGAGTAACCGCCATGGGCCACTGAGGGGTCTGCTGTCTGTGCTCCCCTGGGTGAGGCAGGTCATGTCCCCCACGTAGAGGCCCTCTGTGTAAGGAAACTGCCTCTCAGTCACCTTTCCCCACTGGCGTCCTGAGCAGGGCCGTCCCTGGGCCTCTCAGCGCCTGGCCCCCGCCTGGGTAGGAAACAAGCTGGCCCTTGTTGCCAAGGAAACTCAGGAGATCCTATCACCAGGCCCTGGCAGGGGGACCTCGGAGCCTCTCCCAGTGAATGAGGCTGTTGTGCGCTCCCTCCTGAGTCAGAGCCCTCTTGTCTGGGCAGAGCGGAAGGGAGAGGACTCACCGAGATGAGCTGGATGCAGTGGTCAGCTGAGGTTCCCTGGACGCACAGGAGGGAGGGCTGGATGCCGGCTTCCTGGAAGGCCTTGCTCATGTCACTGCATTTCTGCTGCTCTGGGTCTGAGATGGTGCACCACCGCACCTCCATCCCGCCAAGCGCTGGGGACAGGGGACAGTGAGGCCCAGCTCCTGCAGCCCCAGTCCACTGTGTGACCCATCAGCACGTATAGCCAGTTCTCTGCAACAGCTCTGCCCTCTCACTGGGAGGTACTGGGGCACAAAGAGATGTCACGGACTGCCTCACCAGCAAAGCTGCGTGTGGACCATGTATTCCCTGCCCTTCCCAGGGGCAGAAGGTGTGGCTCAGAGCTTGGCCCTCAGGGAGGGTCTCCCAGCGTAGCAGCTAAGCTTCCCCCATCCCTCCCTGGCCTGGAGCACAGCCTGGTGGGTGGAAGGAGCACTTGCTGGCTCTGTGACTAGGCAAATTCTTGCCCCTCTTGGGTTTTTGTGTCATCCAACAAGAAAGTGCTAGACTGAGTTCTCTCACTCAGTGGTGCCCCTGGGCCCTCCCCATGAACTGGGACATGAGACTGGGAAGTGGTTATGTCTGCCCTTGAGGAGCCTGGCACCCTTTGGAGTATCTGTGATTACGCCCCCTGCAGACCCACCCTCTGTGGACACAGTGCCAGGCCCCTGACAAGGGGAGGTGGAGGAGTCAGCCGGTTGAGTTCAACTTCCTGCTCCTTTGGCTGGTGACTTCAGGCAACTTACTGACCTCTCTGAGCCTGTGCAGATGAGAAAACCACCTTTTGCATTGTAAGTAAACCTCTGGAGGAGTTAGGACACAAGGTACTCAGTGGTGGGGACCCTATTGGGGTCACATGATCTGACCAGGTCAGAGTCCCAGAGAGTTCTCAGCCTGGAGGCCCAGCAGAAGTGGTAAGGATTTTCTGAGTTTGCTGCCTTTGCAGACCTGAGCTCTTCCATCACTCATCCTGCCCAGCCAGCCCTGCCAGGGAGGCCTGTGCTCTTGGGAAACGTGTGGCTTTGGGCCCAGTTTCCGCCCACTAGGGGCCAGGTAACCCTCTCAAGGCAGCCTGTGCTTCCCATCCCCAGCCCAACGGTCAAGAACAGCCTCCCTCCCGTCCGCTTTGCCTCCCCCAACTCCGGGGGCACCCTGGAACGTGGAAGTGCCCTCGCCCTCTCCAGTGCTCCAAGACTGCACCCTGTTAGGCCTGGCAATTGCTGGCTTCAGACCGGGGTGGCGGATCCATTTTTTGTATTGATGAGGTCAGAGCGGTGGCATGAAGCCATCCTTTTAGCAGCCTCTGCCCGCGATCCCTAAGAGCAGCTCCCCGAGGTCCCGCCTCAAGTCTCAGCGTCCGGGGCCCTGACTTCCGTACGAGCGGCGGGTGCTGATGCGAGGAGACTCAGTCTGCGCCCCATCCTCTATCCAAGCACGGCTTCCCGTGATTCGGCCCGGCAGGCCGCTCCTCTCTCCTCCTCCCCTCCAGTCTCTCCAGATCTTTTCCCGCGTCCCTCCCCGCAGAGGCTCGGGAGAAGTAGAGCCGCTCTGGCTCCCAAACCTTCCTCGGGCTTCCACTCCCATTAAGAGCGTTTACCCTTCCCGGACCTCCCCCCGCCCCCCGACGCCCCTCCCCCCCATCGCCCCCCTCCCCCCGTCACTCCAAGGCTCTCCCCTCCACGCTTCTGCCCGCGCCTCTACTTGGCGGGTCAGAAGGTAGGTTTTCTCAAGGTGCAGCTCAATGCCGCTTCCTCCAAGAAGCCCTCCAGACACACAGGTCTGCCAGGGTCAGTGCTATTTCCCTCCCCCGTCCTTCTTCGCGCCTCGCGCCTTTCTGCGCCTTTCCCCTTTCCTGGGAGACGCAGGCTCAGGACACACTTTCCCGCCCCCTGGGACCCCACTCGGGAGGCGGGAGAGCTCCTGCTTCCAGGGTTGGGCGGCGGTGCCTCACCAGTGCGCAGAGCCAGGAAGAGCCACAGAGCCGCGCTGGGGCCCCGCATGGCGCAGTCTATAGCTAGCTGGGGCCGGGATGGGCTCGGGTTGGGTCTAGGTCTGGGTCCAAGTGCGTCAGCAGCAGCCGGGCCTTTCTCTCTCCTTCCTGCCTGGCACTGGCTTTTAGCTACTTAAGTGCTGCCAGGGCGCGCCTTGGCGGTGTCCACGCCCCTAGGGTGCACCCGCCCACCGCGGACTGGACACCTGGGCTTGACCAGACTGCCCTTGGCCTTCTCTTTGGCGCCCCCCGCTGGAGCCTCTGCCGGCGCGGGGCGGGGGGCCGAGTCTAACCTTAGGTCTCTTGATCCCGACACATAGGCCTGAATGCGCATCCTCAGCTACTGAGCGTCAGGTGCCGAGTATCTGGGGCCTGATTCCCCCAGCCCACGGGTTTTCCAAGGTTCTCGCCCCTCAACAATCTGCCCCGCATTCCACAGCATCCTCCCCTCTTCTTGTCTTAGAAAGACCCCAAACATCATGTCCAACTGGAAAGGGGAAATGTTCGGATTTGGAAGGAAGAAGTCAGAATCCTAGGGCCTGAGCAGGAAGGAAGCTCGAAGGCAATTGAATTCGTTCACCAGCATCTCTTCAAGCAAATATTGCATAAAGGATCTGGGGGTACAAAGATGAACCCAGGTTGATGTGGTCCTGGCTGGGGAGGAGCTGGCAGTGGGGGTCTCTCACTGCCCCTTCTTGGCCCTAGAGAGGGAAAGTGACTTGCCTTGGGTCACACATTTAGTCAGTAACAGTGCTGGACCTAAAACCCAGGTGTCTGGCAGAGCTTGGCTCATTCCATCATACTTTGGAAGATGGGAAGGAGACCAAAGATGGGGAGGAAGAGGAAGCAGAAAATGACAAAGAGGGGGATGAGAGGAGGAAAAGAGTGAAGAAGGTGAGGGATGAAAGGGTTTTCTATTTGTCTAGGCCAGAGAGTCTCAAAGTGTGGTCCCCAAATGAGCAGCATCAGTATCACCTGGAACTTGTCAGATATGTAGATTCTTAGGCCCATGTCCAACCTACTGAGTCAAAAATTCTAGGGGTAGACAATCAACAATCTATTTTTGATTCTGGTGCATGGCAGGATTTGAGAAAGCACCACTCTAGAAGACCAGAATTGCAGTTCTCTATGTATACTGTGGCTGTGGGGAATGGACTGCAGAAACTGTTACTCAGTGATCCAGCTCCATCAATGTCCTCATCTTTTGTCATCACCCTCCTTCCCCATGAGTACCTGGGAATGAGATCCTCCCTGTTTGGCTAGAGAATGTGTAAGGAGAACACTGAGTGAGAGACAGAGGACCCCTGGGTCTGAGTTTGTCAGTCCTTGAGCCTGCTCTGTTCCCTGGGGAAGGAAGCCCTGCTCCTCCGATTGGGCTATGAACCTGTTGCTTATCAGACAAGATGATCAGTGGAAGTTCCATGGGCTTCAGGAGCTGTACTCTTTTGTTATCATTGACTCCCTGTGTGACCTCAGGCAAGTTTCGCTCTCCTCTCTGGACTTCAGTTTCCGTTGTAAAAGGCAGATCATGGTGGCTCTGATATGCCATTCTTCTTCCCTCAGTTGCTATCTGCTCTGGAGAATATCAGGGGGGCTTGTCTGGTGGAAGCATTTTTTTCATCCCCAACTGGATCCATGGAGGAGGGGGCACCTCTGTAATTCACACAAATAGACTAGCAGGTGGCCCTGGCAGAGGGGCTATGGCTTGAACTAAGGGATGGAATAAATAAGTTTCCTTAGCAAGCCTCACCCTGTGAGGATGAACAGGCTCACTCTGTCACACTCTAGGAGCAACCAGAAGTTATTGGTGGAATTTGTGTTCATTAAGTCATTCCTTTAGTGAAACTCCAGGTGACACTGATAAGGTATCAATCAGCTACAAGCTAACAGCTTGGGTGAGCTCATTCACAGTGGGTCCTTTCCTAGTCTCTCAGGAGTCATTCCTCAACTGTGACTCATATGGGACCTTGCTGTTGCTGGGCTCCAGGGGCTTCTACATCAGACCCATTTGCCTGGCCTTAGCATGGACATAGCTTTGTATTGATACCTGTGTGTAATGGGGAACTCTGTCTCAGTTTGAGCCCTGATCTTCCTGTTTCTGGGGTGCAGACATACCTGGGTGTATCAGAGGAATCGGTGGGATGCAATGAGGGAATAATGAGACAGTAACTTAACACAGGAATAGCCTTACAGAGGAGCAGAAGCACTGAGGACCATTTGATTCCCATTCTGGATTCATACTGAAGTTAGAGGGAGAGTATGAAATATGAGAGCTGGCTTCACTAATAATTCTGTAAGGTGCTGGGCTGAAGCAACACTGCTTTGGGACCCCCTGACCCTATACCATAATACGAACTACAGAGAGTCTTTCTCTGCCAGAAACACAGTCCTGGTTCTCCAAGGATTCAGGAGTTTGCTTGTCATGCAATTGACGGAGAGTAGGAGACGCTATCTAAATATAGCCTCTGGGGACTCAGAAAGAAGAGGGTGACGGGGAGCAGAGAACCTGTATTGGCAGATGGGGGCTAATGAACCAGCAAAACAGATGAACAATTCTTTTACCTAAAATCTTAGGAAAATTCATATTTTTATTCAACAAACAAACCATAATTTGTATCTTTCTATTTCTATGGGCTGTCATGTCTATGACTAACGAAAAGTCCAATTTTATTCTGGGGGACACTTGGAAGGGCTGGTGTGCACAGGGTAATCAGGAATGGTGAATATTTGCAGCAGTAAAAGTGTTATCAAAGGACATTACATTCTTACTCCTGAAGTCACTTCCTGAGTATTTGCTGTTTAATACATCTGAATTTGTTTGTTGAGATCAATGGTAGACATACTGAACAAGTTTTGTGAATAAAAGCCTCTTTAAAAGTATTTTTCCAATGAAACTGAACTTAGGGGAAGCCATGTGTATTTGGGCTACATAATATTCTATGTGTAAGCTTTTCAAAGGCAGATTCTCTGTACTCATCACAGGGCCTTGGACAAGGAGGATGATTTCTAAGTGTGAACTATTAGGTTTCACGATGTTACCATCGTTAAGGTGTCTCATATTGGTGAGAGGGGATGCTGAGAAGAGCCACAGAATTTGGGGACTGGGAGTCCCCCAGAAGCTTTGTCTGAGCCGTTTCAGTGTCATGGCAAGGGCTGAGGCTTGACCAGGAGGCTGAACTCCACAGGGCTGGTGTGACGTCTTGTCTGCCACCGTTCCCAATGTCTAGCATCGTCTGGAGTAAGTGGGCACTCAGTGAATATTATTATAAGTGAAAAGTAGACAGTGTGTCTCTTTCAAGATATCTGACTAAGAAAGGAGGAGATTTGCGGCTAAGGGAAAGTTTTTATAGGATAGGAGAGATTTGATCGTATAGTTAGAGCACAAGTAGCCTACCTAACAAAAAGAAGGTAATTGAAGAAGATGTGAGGAATAAGAGCAGAAGGACAAGCAGAGGGTGATCTTGAAAGGAAAAGAGAAAATTATTCTTCCTTGAAGATGGGTAAGAAGAGGGGTGGGAAACGTTCCAACTCAGTCAGACCTGCATTCAAGGGTAAGTCTCTCCTCCTGGAGCTCAGTATATTGGTAACCAATCCACAAAAGATTTTTCCCCCCTGAAAATTCTCCCTGCAATCCAGACTTTAAAATTTATAAGATTAAAAGTCTTCAAGATTAACTCGAAGATAGGGTTTTAAAGCCATTAATAAATCTCCATCTATTTCATTCATATAAGATTTAATCTGAGTGGAAATTAGTGTAAAGGAGGCTAAAGAGTAAAGAAGTACAATCAAGAATACTATATTTGGCTCTATCACTAAGACTTTCAGAGAAATTATTCATATCCCAGCTACTTCCGAGGAGGGTTTCAGATGACTTAAAATGAAAACATATGTACAAGGAAGATAAAATTGATATAAAAAGAAAAAAGTCACAAAGCATGCTCAGGAAGGAAGATTATTATACTAGGAACCAGAAAGAAAGGACTGTAATTAAAAATTTTAGCTAATTTAGAGACTTATAGTCAGAACTTTTTATGTACTCCCAGCCCCTTCTCCATGCCCCCAACTCTACTAGCTTGTAAATAAAGTCATTGCCCTTCAAACTTATACAAGACTGTTTTCATCCCATTAAAAACCACAGCATTGAAGATGACCATGCTGTATGGAGACCTGCAGGTAGAAGAGCTGTGTGCTGTCATCACCTGCCATGGGCACTTCACTGGGGCAGAGGAATACAAGGAGAAGGCCACCTAATCTGTAAAGGCAGCACATGCTCAGTATTAAGTGGATACCCAGTAAGCACTGCAGGAATTCAGGCATCAAGAGCTATAACTGGGAAGGCTTCTGCAGGAGGGAATAAGGGTGGTCCTTGAAGAAATGTAGAGCCTTGATAAGAGGACTTGGGTAAGGGGGACAGCAGTTAGTACAGTAGGAATTTGCATGACCACCAGCCACAAGACAAGCCCTACAGAGGGTGTGTGAGTAAGAAGGATGGCTGGGGACGTAGGTGATGGTAGGTGATTTGTTAACCACATATTCCAGGAACTATACTATACAGGTAAGTTGATTAGTTTGGATTTAGAACTCATGAAGGTCACTGAGGAGAGGAGTCACACAATTCAGGTTGCATTTGAGGAAAAGTCATCTGATGGATGACTGGATAACAAGGAAGCAATCAGAGGTTGGGAGATGGTTTAAGGGGCCACTGCAATAATCCAGGCCTAGGGGTGAGGGTGGGTTAAGGACCTGGATTAGAGTGACGACAACAGAAATAATAGCAATAAAGATATGATGTTAAGGAATAATCAACAGTATCTAGTGACTAGATATTTGAGGAAGAGAAATGTCAAGTAGCACTAAGGTTAAAAACTTAAGTGATGGAGAGAATATTCTATTAAGTACAACTATTATTAGCCATAGGTAGAAAAAGTTAGGTTAATAAAGCTTTTTCCTAATGAGGAAGTAGTGAGGAAAGTCAGGTAAACCAGATCTGAACAAAGCACTAAACTTTCAGAGAAAGAAATGGATCTATCATTAAGAGATAGCTTTCCTAGTCTTAAACACCACTAGGAAAGTAGATATTTTTGATCAAATGACTCTCACAAGATTTAGAAGATCTTTTTGTAGAGATTTATAGTGTGGAACATATGGGACTTTCCTCTTGTTTTTAGTTCTTCCATCTGTGAGGTAAATGAACCCAATTTTAGACATCCTCAAGAAAGATTACATCACTGGTTCTAATCTTTCCTTCCACCAGAAAATTCACTATATCTTGTTTCACATGCTAGTTGCTTTTTGCACTAACTTCTATATAATTAAAAAAAATTATTCTACTGTAGTGAAAAACTGTCCAAATGAAATTTGTCATCAACAGCTGATTAGCAGAAGTAGGGATGATATGTTGGACTACTTTATTCCTACCTTGGGTAAACACCAGGTAGTTCCTAAGGTTTAACCTAGAACCAGTTTAAGAGAATGACCAGTTTAAAGGATTTTTTTTTAAACACACTTGTGAGAAATCAAGTCATATCGTGATAAGAATGGAAAAGATCTGCAAGGCTGAGTGTGCTATGTGCATGCAAAAAGGTTGAGAGTCAAACCAATTAATCAGGGGGCCAGCTCTGGTTCAAAGATTGGAATCTAAGTACACTACACTAGAATTAGATTTCTTCTAATTACATAATATTAGCCATATTTAATAAGATGCAGAGAGGTTATCACCTAAAGAAAATTGGTAGTTAATAATTTTAAAAAACAAACCACAGTCCTTTGATGTTCAATGAACTAGATTTTCTTAAAAGATTAGGGCTGTCTCCATGGTCTGTTTTCTAAATTACAAGGCTATCAGATGATTTCACATTTGACAAATAGCTGTTTTCATCTTTTGCTCAGATTACTTTCTCCTCATTTACTACTATCCTAAACAGACTATACTTCCCTTAGGACACTCGCAATGAGAATCTGGCACATCCAGCTACTGAATCATCTGAGTGTTATTCCTGGGAATTTGAAATTCTACAAATTCTGAACTGCTTATTCTAGCAGTCTCCTACATTAGGCGTAAGTCTGTTTTGTAAACAGCCTCCTAGGATCTATTATTCTGCATTTAAAGTTTGTTTTAGGATGATAGGCTCCTGTGCAACTACCATGGCGGTGCTCACGGTGGAGATGAAGGGGAGGTGGGGGAAGGCCTGTCATGGCTGTCGGATCAGAGACCCATTTCTGGCTTTGATCCTTGTTCCTGCAGGCCTGTGGTTGTAATGAAGTACAAGGACATAGTGGGAAAAACTGGAAACAATCTGAAAGTCCTTCAGTCAGTGAATGGATAAGTGTATTGCAGTATATTCATAAAATGGAATCCTACTCAGTAATGAAAATTAACTACTGGTATGTGCAGTAACAGATGAATCTTGGATGCATCTGGCTAAATGAAAGAAAGCACACCCAAAATGCTACATATGATATCATTCCATTTATATGACATTCTGGGAAAGGCAAAACTAGTTTAGGCAGAGAAAAGATCAGTGATTGTCAGAAGTTGGGGTTTGGAGGAGTTATTGACTACATAGGGGTAAGAATGAGAGACGTCTTGGGGATAATGAAACTGTTCTGTATTCTTGATTGTGGGGGTGGTTACATGACTCTATGCATGTGTCAAAACTTACAGAATTGTACACCGTAATTTTACTGTAAATAAAAAAAAAATAAAAAGTGTATATAGTAAGAAAGCTAGGATAGTAGCTTCCCTTGCAGTAGGAAGTAGTGACTGGGAGTGAGCTGAGGGGGGTTGCCTGGG
Source organism: Camelus ferus (assembly GCF_009834535.1). Classification (NCBI taxonomy): domain Eukaryota; kingdom Metazoa; phylum Chordata; class Mammalia; order Artiodactyla; family Camelidae; genus Camelus; species Camelus ferus. Next base: position 61,941,907 of record NC_045696.1, read on the forward strand.
GTGCTGGTCATGCTTTGTTTTTTTGAGCTTCATGCTGGTTATTACATGGGCAATGTTGGTTGTAAAAATTCACTGAGGTATATGTACACTTATGATACTAATGCCTTATATATATATATACTTCAATAAAAAGTAAACTGAAGAGATGGTGAGAGAATTCCAGTCTTCTCTATCCTCTGGTCTCCTCCCCCTAATTCTTCCCACATCTGTTTACTACTATCATCGTAATAGAAACTGCTAGAAAAATCCTAGTGTGAAATCTTCCCTTGTAAGGTTTAGAACCTGTTCCTAAAAGTCTCAAACAATACCAGTTCACCTGACAACCAATTATGCTCACAATGCTGTTTAGCAGACTAGGATTCGTTTTGCCAGCTCTCAGGTAACCACATTTGGGGGTGCAATGGAGAAAGAGGTGGTACTAGTGGAAAATCAATGAGAAACTAGTCAGTGAATAAGTAGTGACTATTTTATTTTTAGTTAAGTTGAATGAAAGAAAATGTATCTTATCTGGGCAATTTAAGTAATTTTTTCCAGGCCTGCTTGTAGACTCTCAATAATTAATGTTCTGGAGAATTGCTAGGGACTGTAGGGCCTAACACTGTGCACAGACTTAAGAATGGCTTTATGAAAGCTTGATGTCTCCTAGTTCCATGTTTAAGGCTGAGTTACAGTAGGTCACAGTCACAGCATCTCTGACAAAGAGTAGGAATCCTTAGAAGAGATGAGTAAACATGATTCTAAGGACAGAAATGTAATTTCTTAACTAAAACTCTGTCAAAATTTCTCTATAGGTGATGAAGAATGGTGGACCATATTCTTTTTCAGTCTTCCGAGAAAAGACCATAAATACACTCCAGAGCAAGGGGAAGAACAGATACTGAGAGTCAAGTATCAGACGCTGTGGTCGGTGTTGTGTACACACTGCTTTATTTCATCCTTACTAACAATCCTGCAAGGTAGTCAGTCAAGTCTCATTTAAAATATGGCAAAATGAAGGCTCAGGTTAATTTGTACAAGGGGAGTTAGAACAATTCCAGGCTTCTGATTCCAAAGGAAAAAGGAATTAACTTTTGGAGTGCTCCCCTTTATTTGTATCCTTACTGATTCTCAAAATATCTCCATTTTACAGGTAAGTAAACAGAAAGAGGGATGACATGACTTGCCCAACTAATGTTATATAACCAGTAAGTGGCAAAGTTGGCATTCAAATCAAGCTCTGATTCCATAGCCCACATTCTTCACATTATAGTACTCTGCAGCCAAAGCCAATGAGAACTACGCTGTGCAATTCAAGATAAATGGAATCTTCAACATTGGCCTAACATTTGTGTTCTTCCCTGATGTCTTTCAAATTGGACCACTTCAATAAAATCTCTGAAGTTCACTAAAATTTACTTTCTTTTAATCAGTAATTCAAATCTTGAGGAACTGAACTGCCCACTAAATTCAGCTTGCAACATGGGAGGAGAAGGAACTGGAATAGTAGAAAAAACACTGTTCCAGGAGCCAAGTGTTAAAAGCTCTACTCCCGGCCCTGCTCCTGATTCACAGAGCAACTTCTACAAGGACACAGGGATCCCTGGGCTCGTTCTACCACCTGTGAATCGAGTATTCAAGGCAGAATCTTAGAAGGTAACTGCCTAACACTTTAGAAAACAAATTATCTTCATTATTAAAGTCCTCAAATTGCCACCTTCGGCATTTAAATACTAGGTAGTGTTTCAGCAGGTATTTGTTGACCAGAGTGTACGCTGCTGGAATGAACCTGTCAAATTCACGTCCATCATTTTTTGAAGAGCTCCATGCAGATATGGAGTAGGAAAGCAACCAGAGATGTGTATTTACATTTTTGCCAACTTAAGAGTATTAAGAAGCATGTTAAAAATATACAGTATTTCATAAAACATTCAAAATAGTATTATTCCCTGTGACTCAGAATAGTGGACTTTTCCCCCCTAATGAATAGTGTCCCATTTTTGGTTCTAAAGAGGTTCTTTCCTTGTATGTCACTGTGACAGTGTTAGGCTAACTTGTTTCCTAGAAATAGTACTTCGAGCTGTGATGGGAGTGACTTGTTCTGTGGGTCTGTCCTTACTTATTGCGTGACTCTGGGCAAGGACCTTCATCTAAGTCTATCCTTATATGTAAAGGGGCACTAACATGACAGTAAGTCACAGCACCTTACATAGTTGGGGCTGAAAAATGAGGCAGCATAGTATATTAGAAAGAACTTGGGGCAGAGAGATTTTGATACCAATACCCAGTACTGCCATTTACTAGCTAAGTAATCTTGGCCAAGTGATTGTGTTTAAGCCTTACAGTGGGGCTAGTCACTCTTATTTCTTTTGAAAAAATAAGTGATAATATACTAAAGTGGCTGTTGCATAGCAGTACTAAGCAATTAGTACTTTTATTAATAATTCTATACAATCTAGAAAGGTGCACAAATGTTAGTATTTTCTTACAAAAAATTACTTAACAAGGACATTCAGAAAGCAATGTAATATACATTTTAACACATAAATGGTATCATTTTATAACCTCTTGATATTTTAAAACATTTGATCAATAAATATTTCAAAATGACTTATGCCACTTTGCTATAAGGTGATTTCTGGGGCTCCTGAGATCATTTTACAGTAATTTTCTTCTAATATGTTTATGTTTGGTAACAACTTATATTTGGCATATAACAGCTATGGTATATATGTCAATGTGTTAACATACTCAATTCTAAAACCTACAGAAGAAATTTGATTAGGTTGCTTAATGACTATTGAATTCAGTTTACAGATTATGTGATGCACCAAACTTCCAAGAAAATGCTAGCTTGTTAAAATAGTTTTTTTTTTCAGAATACAAGACACATTTAACATACAGATTTTACAATAAAGTTTATTAGCTGTTCTCCTCTTTCTCATAAATGGAATGGATAATATTGATAATTCTTTACAAAGCAGTACTCATTTGTTTAAGAAACTGTAATGAAGAGGCTGTCAAAAACATATATTTAATAAACAACTCCAAAAAAGCAATGGGAAGCCAAACAATATTATTAATATATAAAAAGACCAGAGAAATTGAATTCTGAAATTATCTACTTTTCACTAAAATTTCTTAGTTGCTCACCATGAGGATCTGTGCAACTCTACTGCAGAGCAGCTACGAGAGATGAAAGGTGTGCAGTCTGAGGGGAAAACACTCATACACATGAGGCTTTTGCCTATTTGCCTATTAATGAAAGAAAAACTGGAAAGAGAAGCGGAGACCAAATCCAAACCAATGACAAGAACAACGGTAACAACAACCCCCCTCCAAAAAACAAAAAACAAAAAACCCCACAAAAAACCAACCAGGAACCAATTGAAAACTTTTGTAGAAAAGAGGAGAACATGCCTGTATTTTTACTTATAACCTAATTTCCCTAAAGGTTTCTTTCCGCAACCACCATACCCCTATTTTCATTTCACATGATTAAGGAAGATAAAGTCTAATCAATTAATATTTAATTTAAAAACCAAACGAAAAGTTAAGAGTAGGTGGCAAAAGAAAAAAAATATATCTTAAATATATGTTTGTGTGTGCAACTATGTAAAGAAAATAATTCCCATAGTTACAGAGTTTAAAGAAAGTTTATATATATTTATATATATATATATTTATTATAACAAAATAGTTATTGTGGGTAAAATATTCATTAAAATCTGACCCCTAAGAATACATTTAAAGTTTTAGACTATGAATTGGACTCCTTTCCCTTTGTCATAATGATTACTACATCACCACTGTAATGACTGTTCTGTATTTGTATCTATGAAATTTTCTCAACCTTATGTGTAAAAGGTGAGCTCCCCTAGCACCTAAACATGGCCTCAATTCAGAAAATGTGATGATCATTATATATGAACTTAGGTAAGACACTATAAATAGTGTTGCACAAGAAAATTAAAAACATTTAAACATTGTTATTCCTAGCAAATCTATTGGGGGGAAAAAACCCTCAAACAATAAAAGACTTTAAGAAGAACTCTTATGAAAAATGAATATCCCTTGTGAAATTACGGAAGTTAAACCAGATATTAATTGTGAAATTAAAAAACATATGCTTGCCTTATTTGTTTCTAATGAAATATTTGCTTTGATAACAGAAGTCAATTGAGAAAAGGACTTGAGAGCTAATATATTGGCCAAACCATGCTATTAAAGCTAAGCGTGCATCGTTGCTCAAAGTTTACTAAATCACTGATTAAAACCACTTTTCTTTCATTTATATTGAAATTTGAAAAGAATGTATATAAAGCTGTTCCGAAAATCTCTTAAAGTTACTTTCCCTTAAACATTAAGGAATTTTACCACAATTTCCCCATCTCCCCAAAAGCTATTAATAGCTGGTCAGGCCATTCTGTCTTCAGTTATGAAAAATGGCCACAAACGAATGGTGACACAAAATAATACAGATGCTACAATTTGAAGGAGACAGTAAGATGTTAAAAATAAGTGCAACTGCAGACCATGATGAGTGGAATATGATTCAACACAGAAGTACTGAAGACAGACTCCAGAAGAAAAGGGCAAAGAAGTGTCAAAGAAAGTGAGATTGTGGAAAAGAGAAACAGAGAAACATCAAGTCCTCATAACTTTTCTTTTGCTGGAACCCAAATGTAAGGACCAGACTGTTCTTCTATAATCTGCTTCACTTGGTTGTAAATGTCTTCCAGCGTATCTCCCTGTACAATAGCTGCAATGACAGAAACAAAATCAGAAACCTCCATTAATTGTCTATCTTCACCATTACAATTACTGGTGAAAGAGTGGAAGCTATTTCTTAGAAATATATACTCAATCAGGAAGAGATATCATTTCATGTACTGTTTGATTAGTAAAAACGTTCATTAATTTTTCTATTTATAAAATAGAAAAAATTTTCTTTTTGTAAAATAGAAAAATATTTTACAAATAGAAAAATTTTACTTTAAAAATTTATCAGAAGGCAAGATTTGGTGATTTTTTACTTTGTTTTGTGTATCTGGGAAATACACACTGAAGTATTTAGATGTAAAAAGAGTTAACTGCAACTTTCACTTAAATATTTCAGAGAAAAATTGTAAATGTGGTAAAATGTTAACATCTGGGGAATATGGGTAAAGAGTATATGAGAATTGCTGGTTCTATTCCTGTGATTTTTCTGTAAGTCTGAAATTATTAAAAAAAAAAAACCACACAGGTTACAACACCATGACACTTAATAATACTTAATATGAATGATACAAATATAAACTAATCATTATTTCAAACAAATAAATAATAACAAAAACTTGTCCAAAAGAATAATTTAAAGAATAAGTAAGGGAAGATTATTTGGGAATTTCTACCCCCTTTTTCTTTTTAAATGAATAACATCTTAAAATGGATCAAAACTTATGTAGTATAAGAGAAAAGTTAGTTTCATAGAAGAAATCAGGTCTGAATGCTTTCTTCTAGTCAAGTATGAATTATTCCTGTACACTCCTGTCTTTATCATCAACCTAAGAAACATTAAATTTCAATATTCCTCATCACCACAGCCTAGATTAGGTGAATTATTCTGAAAATGGTAACACTTATTATTACTACTGGTAAATGTGGGCATAGTTCAAAATCTTTTGTAATGGGTCAGTTCATATGGCTCCAAAGCAAGATTCTATCATAAAGGGCATTACTACACTGATGCCAACCTGTGAAATGTTCAGTAAATTCTTGTTCCAGTTTCATGGCTCTCTCAAACGTCTTTCTGGCTTGTTCTTCTGTTAGACGTTTATTCATTTCCCTATGCAAATAAATTTAGAAATTGGTGATTACTACATTATAATACTTCTGAATAAAGATGATAAAGGAGAGAAGATACGTATAAAATCACGAAAAGTTGAGCTCTGTTGAGAATCTTAATGTCATTAAAAACTATATTTAGTCACTGAATATGTAGTTTTAAACTTGGAATGACAGAAGGATTCCATACATTTTTGCATTAATGATCATAAGGAATATTGGTCTGCAGTTTTCTTTTCCTGTAGTGTCTTTGTATGGCTTTTGTATCAAAGTAATGCTAGTCATATCACATAGAGTTAGGAAGGACTGACATTAGTTCTTCTTTTAAATGTTAAAATTTACCAGGGAAGCCATCAGATCAGGAGCTTTTCTTTGTTGGAAGTTTTTGATTACTGATTCAATTTCCTTAGTACAGAATGATATATATGTATAAAATACATATAACTTACTATAGTTATTGGTCTATTTAGATTTTCTGTTTCTTTGTGATTTAGTCTTGGTAGGTTTTGTGTTTCCAGGAATTTGTCCATCTAGGTTATTCATTTTTTTGTTGCCCAATTGTTCACAGTATTCTTATAATCTTCTTTATTTCTGTAGAATCAGTAATAATGTCTCTACTTTCATTTCAGATTTTAGTAATCTGAGTCTTCTTTTTTCCCCCTTATTCTAATTCTGTTTACCTAAAGGTTTGTTATTTTTGTTGATCTTTTTGAAGATCAACTTTTGCAGCCTAACATACGGTCTATCCTGGAAAATGCCCGTGTGCATTACTTCTTAGCTTTTGGTAGAATTCAGTAAGTCCTCTTAGCTTAATGTTTTACTTATGAGAAGACTTTTCATAACAGAGTCAAGTTCTTTGGTAGGCATGAGCCTAGATTTTCTATTTCTTTTTTTCCTATTCTATTTCTTCAGATTGTTTTGAAGTATAACTTTCAAACATAAAAGAGGAATATCATAAATGTACATCTTGATGAGTTTTCTGAAACTTACGCTTACCTGTATATCTAGTACCTAGATCAAGATCTAGAATATTACACCAGCACCTCAGAATCTGGGTGTGTTCACTTCAGTTACCAATCTACCTTTCAAAGAGTATCCCCTATCTGATTTCCATAAGCAACGATGAAATTTGGGATCATGGAGTACATATACTTTTAAGTCTGGGTTTTTAAAAAAAACTCAAATTATGTTTGTGATATTCTTCTATACTTTTGTGTGTAGTTGGAGATTGCTCATTCTCATTACTGTAGAGTATTTCATTGTGTGAACATGTCATAATTTATCTACACACTGATAGGTATTTGGATAACTTCAAGTTTTTGATTATTTAGTACAGTATTTCTGTCTAATCCAGTACATGTTTTTGGTAAACATAAGTAAATATTTCTATTTAGTATTTAAGTTATATGCATGTTCAGCTTTAGGAGATACTGTAAACAGTTTACCAATGTGGATGTACCAATTTATATTCTTATTAGTACTATGAGTTTCAGTTACTCCATATCCTTGCCAACATTTATTTTTTCATCTTAGCTCTTTTGGCATATGGGTGTTAGTATACGACACTGTGGTTTTCACTTGCATTTCTATGAGAACTATCTAAAGTGTTGATTGACTGTTTGGATCCTCTTTTGTGCAGTATCTAAGTTCTTTACTCATTTTTCTATGGGTTGCTTGTGTTAACATTTTTAATGTCTACTATATGTGTAGTGATAGTCCCATTTTCATTTCTAATATTAGATATGCCTTTTAAACTTTCTTTTCTTGATCTTTCTTATTAACAGTTTATAGTATTTTCAAAGTAAGTATTTTTCGTTTTGTTAATCCTCTCTACCATATGTTTATTTTATATGCTACTACATCCTCCTAATTTATTTACTTGACAATTTTATTACCACTGAGTTCAAAACATTTGTTAACATGGTGAGATTTCTTCTGACCCATTAAGAATTTCCAAATATTTGGGATTTTCTAGTGATCTTTTTATTATTTACTACTATTTTAATTTCATCATGGTCAGAGAATATTTGTTTTTAATAACTTTAAATCTGTGGCTTAGCATATAGTTTTGGTAATTGTTCTAACTGCATTTGAAATTAAGGTATAAATTATACAGACGTTGAGGGCAGTGGTCTACATGTGTCAGTTAGGTAAAGTTCCTAATTTCTGTTGTTCTATACCCTTACTGATTTTTTGTCTGTTTTCTTATTCTATTATTTTGTGATTGGTAAGTTCACCATGATTGCAGAATTAGTATTATTTTTCCCGTGTTGTTGTCAATTTGTGCTTTAGGTATTTTGAAACTGTGCTTTTAAAAGTACAAAGAAATGTATAAACATATCTTCCTGATAGAGAGAACCTTTCACTTTTATCAATGTCCCTCTTTATATCTGGTAATACTTTTTTTACCTTGAAGTATACTGTGAAAGCAATATAAACCAGCTTAATTTGTTTAATATTTGCATAGTATATACTTTTTTTCTATTCTCTTTCAGCCTTTCCACAGAGTAACATTTAAAATGTGTCTTATGAAGCAACAGATAGTTGATGGGTTTTATAGCACACTATCCAAAATATGGCACCTTGACATATTGAATATTTTAAGCTGAAGGAATCTGAAAAATGGCAGGTGCAGGAAGGAGACTCTGGCCTTTCCCTGAAGCAGGTCAATAAGATCTTCATATGAGAAGTGACTTCCTTATATCTGAAGAAAAGGAGCATTTGTATCTCTGAAGATGGAGGGAAGCTGCATGAATAAGCTTTGCTAAGTTTCCACTAGTTTACTATTATGTAATATCCTCTGGTCCTATCATATTTTCCTATCACTTCCACTCTTCATCTAACCTAGTATAAAAATGCTCAGGTTTAACCATTTCTTTGGGTCTTCATTTTTTATGAAGGGTTCCATGTTATGTAAAACTTAAATAAATATGCATGCTTTTCTCTTGTTAATTGGTCTTTTGTTACAGAGGCCCAGCTGAGAACCTAGAGGAGTAGAAGGTAAAGTTTCTTCCTCTTCTACGAAAGCTACAAATAGTTGTTTTTTAATTCCTCTATTCTGACAATTTTTGTCTTTTAATTGGACCATTTCGTCTAGCATTTAACTGATGAAACATTTGGGTTAATTTATACTATCTTACTACCCATATCCTTTTTGACAAACCTGTACTATGTTTCTACTTGCTCATTCCTCTCTTCTTTTAGTATTTAAATTCTACTTTTTGCTATTAGGCAAGCAGTTATACATTATTTTATTCTCTTAATGGTTACTCAGAGCTGCATTGCCCAGTTAAGTAGGTACTAGACACATGTGACTATTTAAACTCAAATTTCTAATATGTTACTTTATACTTTAGTATATTAATGCTGATGATTATGATAGTTAATATTAAGGGTACTTATTTAATCCTTACAATACCCTCTGAGGTGGGTATACTATTACTATCTCCATTTTACATATAAAGGAACTGAGATGCTAGAAGGGTAATTAAATTACCCAATCTCATAAGTGACAGACTGGATGTGTACTTAGAGGCTGTGCCTTAGGCATTTACACTTACATGATATTTTCCATGGATTTGGGTTTAATAAAAATGGAGATTGGGTAAAGCTGTGCAATCTGCAATCTCTTTATGGCATTTCCAGACACATCAAGGATACAGTGTTTGCCCTAAAATAGAGGGAACAGAAAAGAAAAACAAGTGAACCAAGTATTTTCAATTGTATCAAAGGTACATTTCTTACAGGTACAAAATTTGATTTATATTTTTGGATCCTGTTCACTTTAAGCAAACAGGTCATTTCTGTTTTGAAAACAATGAATACTGACTATGGATAGTTAATTTTCCATTCTCAAATTTTACATTTAAAAAGGAATGAAAATACAGTTCCCTTATTCCTAGCTTTCATAGACCAGTAATCTCTCCAAATGGAACCAATATGGGGTTCCCATCTTATTTTGCTGAGAATGGGCATAAAAAATATCTTAAGCTACCATTTTATCATAACTATCATTTCACAAAAGAATATGTATGATCAAACAAGAAAGTAAAAGCCCAAAATAAAAGAGAATCTTTAAAACTGAATAAATTTAAATTTATAAAATCCCACTATCTCTATTCTATCCTTTTTTTTTTTTCATTTTATTGGGGACCAGCAAAAACTTTACCACAAACTGTAGCATTTGGAAACTCCAGTTCTGAATTTAAGACACTTCCCTGACATGCTTAAATTCACTGCCAAAGGCCATTTAGGTTTTTAATAAAGATGAGTATTTCCATGTTAAATAGGGTAGTACTTCTAATTTATCAGATTTTATTACAACATTTAAAATCAGGTACTCCCCCTAAATGCACTTTGTAATCTAAAGACTTGAGTCTACTTCAATGAATGGTAATTTCAACTTAGTAGGAATATTTAAAATAAAAATTTTAATATTATATGAATACTTCAAATATATAGAAAAGTAAAGAAAATAATACATACACAGACCCACCATCCACTTTTATCAGGTATTACTATTTTACCTGATAGCTTAGAAATTTAAAAAACCTTAACATTGAAATATTAACATTCTATATTTTATCCCCCTCTCCACAGGTGTACACTATAGTTTGATGCTCATTTGCAGACGTAATATTTCTTTATCCCTTATTTCCTAAAAACAATGACATCTCTTACATAGCTACAGTATAATTTCAGTTGATTACCTAGTATCCTTTACTGCAAAAGAAAAAAAAAATTTCTTGGTCCAGAATCCAATCCAGGCTTACATATTGCATTTAGTTGTAATGTCTCTTTAGTCTCTGTCAATCTGACATAGTTCTTTAGTCTTTGTCCTTTATGATTTTGATATTTTTGAAGAGTACAGAACTTTTTTTTTTTTAAATGAGTATGTCTCAATCTGGGTTTGCCTGATGTTTCCCATCAGATGGCAGGATATACATTTTGGGCAAGAATACCACAGAAGTGATGCTGTATCCTTCTTACATCACATCAGGAAGCATATGATGTCCATTTGTCCCATTACTAGCAATGTTAATTTTGATCACTTGTTAAAGGTTTTGTCTGCTGGATTTCGCCACCATAAGATTACTATTTTCCCTTCGTAACTGGTAAGTATTTTGGGGAAGGATATGTTGAAGCTACATAAATATCCTTCTTCTTATCAGATATTAATTCACTAATTAATTTTAGCACACACTGATGATTCTTGCCTGAAACAATCATGGTGGTCATCAAGAGAGATTTCCTAATTCATCATTCCTTCTAATTTTATTAGTAGACATTCTAATAAGGTAAGGCAAAGCTTTCCCTTCTAACCATTTATTTATTTATTCATATATTTATTTATACCATTATGGACTCTTGGATTCTTATTCTCCATGTTATAATCAGTTATTATCATCATTTATTTTAATATTCAAATTATCCCAGACTTGGCCACTGGGGGACTTTATAGATTGGCTTTGGTGTCTTTTTGACATATTTTTATCATTCTTTAAGCCCTTCCCTAGTTTTCTGGCATAACAAAATGTTATAGGTCCATCTTGTACTGTCCCAATGGGATGAGCCATCACTCCAGCGAGTTCTGAATCTTTTTAATGAAGGATGGTATTTAAAGGCCAAGATACAGGCACTAGATATTCTCACTATTTACTGAGGAGTCATCATTTGTAGACCTTTTTTGTGGACAGAGCAAGAAAACATATGCACCTATTTCTATCCTATCTATATTAAGATGCATGGATTTATATTCATATCTCTAATTCCAATCCAATTATCACAGTTTATTCTACCATATCCCCTTTGACATTTCTAAAATCTCTTTTTTGACAGTGAGAAACCTACTCCCATTGTCAATGTATTAATTTGCTCAACTCTGAAACACACATTAGTTTCAGACCTGTTAGCTCCTGCCACTCTGAAAAACCTAATTAGAGTTCAGTATTTATTCACAGGTTTTCTGTCTAGTCTATCTTTAAGGATTACTGAGATTAAGACTAATCCTCTCCCTTCCCCTCTTCAATGCAGTTATTTGAAAATTAATGTGGAAAAAACTATTTGAAATGCAGTTAGATTAGATTTACTGTTTGTATATCATTCAGACTAGACTAGACTAATTAATTTACTGTTGGTGTATCATTTAGCTTTTCCCTCATCCTTTCTATTTTTTGAATATACAAAATGTTAATATAGTTCTAAAAATAAAAATTATATAAAAAGGTATATTTGGAGAAATGCCACACTTCCATCCCTTCTACCTTATCCCCAATCTCCCGTACTTTCTACTCCTCCCTCTGTAGGTGACCAATCTCATTTGTTTCTGATCTATCACTTTTATATCTTATTTTTGTAGGGATTGTGTATTTATATCTTTTGTTCATTTTCTATTAGATTTTTGGTCTCTGTTCCCTTAATTCTTAAGGGTTCTTTATATTTCAGGAATATCAGCCCTTTGCAAATTTTTCTGTCAGCTGTTTTTTAACATTGGTAGTGGTATTTTCTAATAGTTTTTGGAAAAGTTTTTTTGGCCAAGCAAAGGCCTTTTTCTTCCATGTGTTCAAATTTGTCAATCTTTTATTGCATCTGAATTTTGATTCATGGTTAAAAAACTTTCCCCACACCCAAGTTATGTTTTCTTCTGTCAATTGTATTAGAGCCAATTTTTGTGTATGGTATGAAGTATGGTTCTTTTTTTTTTTTTTTTTTCATTGTCACATTTTTTTCTCTGTGAGTTATCATAACATTTTGTGTATATTCCCTGTGCTATACAGTGTAATCTTGTTTATCTATTCTACAATTTTGAAATCCCAGTCTATCCCTTCCCACCCTCCACCCCCCGGTAACCACAAGTCTGTATTCTCTGTCTGTGAGTCTATTTCTGTCATGTATTTACGCTTTGTTTTTGTTTGCTTGTTTTTGTTTTTGTTTTTTAGATTCCACATATAAGCGATCTCATATGGTATTTTTCTTTCTCTTTCTGGCTTACTTCACTTAGAATGACATTCTCCAGGAGCATCCATGTTGCTGCAAATGGCATTATGTTGTCGGTTTTTATGGTGGGAATGCAGTTTGGTGCAGCCACTATGGAAAACAGTGTGGAGATTCCTCAAAAGACTAGGAATAGACTTACCATATGACCCAAGAATCCCACTCCTGGGCTTGTATCCAGAAGGAAATCTACTTCAGGATGACACCTGCACCCCAATGTTCATAGCAGCACTATTTACAATAGCCAAAACATGGAAACAGCCTAAATGTCCATCAACAGGTGACTGGATAAAGTATGGTTCTAATTTATCTTTTCTCCAGTTGTTTCAGCATTATTAAAAGCCCTAGTGATTTGAGATTGTACATTTATCATATACTGTATTTTCATATACATTTGGGTCTTTCCTGGATTCTTTTTTTTATTCTGCTGGCTTGTTTGTCCCATTCATGGGCCTGTAGCACATTGTTTTAATTAAGAAAACTTTATAGTATGCTTTAATATCCGGTAGGGCTAGAATCTCTTGTAGCCTTTCCTTTTGCATTGTCCTGCTTCTCATATGAACTTCAATTTGACTTGTCTAAACCCATAAAAAGCTGGCAGTTATTTTTATCAGGAGTCTGTTCATATATAAACTAGCTTAGATAGGACTGGCAGCTTTACAATGCTGAATTGTCACAGCTAAGAGCAAGGAGTGTCTCTCAATTTGTTCAAGTATAGTATTTTGTCTTTCAGGAGTGTTTTACAGATTTCCTTATGTAAGCCTGAATATTTCTTACTAGGTTTATTAAGTATTTTATTTTCTATTTCTTATATTATAAATGAGGTTTTCTCTATCATTAACTTCTAACTGGCTGTTTTTCATATAAATGAAAGCTATTAATCTCTGCGTATTAATTTTATATGCTGCCTGACTCTAGCTTTTTGTTTTATGTCTTTGATTTTATAAAAGTCTTTAATTTTATAATGAATTTGTATTTTAAAAAATAAATTTTATAATAGTTTTTTTTTATGGTTTCCAGGTATACTACATTATCTGGAAACAGAGATAGGTAAATTTTACTTCTTTCCCTATTCTGCCTCTAACTGATTTCTACTGTCTAACAGCATTGACTAATATCTTGAGCAGCAGTAGTAGAGGTAATGGACATCTTTGCCTTGTTCCTCATCATAATGGAACTGCTTCAATGTTTCTCCCATTAAGGATTTAAAATGAATTATATTTATCCATCCATTCATCTCAATCTCTCTCTTTCTCTTTAAAAAATAACAACAATCTCTGTATTTTTGAGTCTTTTCCCCCTGAGAAAGGTACTGAATTTTATCAAAAGCTTTTGAGGCGTCTACGCACATGTAACTTTTCTCTTTAGATCTGTTAATGTGGTAGATTATATTAGTGGATTTCCGCATATTAAGCTGACTTTAAATTCCTTTAATCCCATTTGGTCATGGTGTATTATTTTTGCAATGTGGTATTGGATTCTGTTTATTAAAATATTTAACACTTTTGTATTAATATTTATAAGTGATATTGGTCTATAATTTTCGCTGTTTTCGACGGGTTTAGATATCAATATTAGACTTGCTTTATAAAGTGAATGCTCTTGAGCAGTATTTATGGAGCTTCAAGATGATCTAACCTTTCAAGATTTGGTAGAGTTCCCCCATGGAGTTATCTGGGCCTGGTCCTTCTTTTGGGATAGTTCCTTGGTAACTTGCTCCATTTCTTCTAAAGATTTCTTCTTCTATAGAAATCTTTCCATTTCTAATAGGTCAATTTTGGTAAACTGTATTTTTCTAGGAAATTATCCATCTCAACCAAGTTTTGAATTTTATTTATATAAAGATATACAATGTAGTCTTTTACGATTTCATAATATTTCAACGGTTATGTCCCGTCATTTCCTGTGTTTATTATCTGTGACTTTCCCTTAAAAAAATCAGATCAGCTAGTAGTTTGTCTATTATGTTATTTCTTTTTAAATCTTCTGTTTTTCTATTCTCTACCTTAATACCTTAAAAAATCTTATTTTACTAATTGTTATTATTATAAAGAATATGTGCAAGTGACAAAAACTTAAGTAGTTGAGAAAACATATAAAGTTAAAAGTGTAAGTTTTGTTTTCCCCCAAAGCACAAGGAGGACTATCAGTTAAAACAAACAAACGAACAAACAGCTTGATTAAGCATAAATGACATACAATAAACTGCAGGTATTTTAAGTATACAATTTGCTAAGTTTTGACATGTATGTACACCTTCAAATCATGACCATAATCAACATACTAAATACATCCATCACTCCCAAGTTTCATGCCTCTCTGAAACCTCTCCTTCCCTCCTCACCAACCACTAGTCTGCTTTTTGTTACTATAGATCAGTTTGAAATTTCTAAAACCTTACATAAATACAATAATTCAATGTGTAGTCCTTTATTATCTGGCTTCTTTCACTTAGCATAACTACTCTGGGATTCATCTATGTTGTTGTGTATATCAATAATTTATTACTTTTTAATGTTGAATAGTATTCCATTACATGACTATATCACACTTTGTTTATCCATTCATCAGTTGAGGGACATTTGAGTTGCTTCCAGTTTCTGCCCATTATAAATAGATCTGTTATGACTATTTATGTACAAGTCTTTCTATGGACATATGTTTTCTTTTCTCCTATTTCTGTCAAAACTTGGTAATGATCAGTTTAAAAAAACTTAGCCATTCCAATGGGTATGTAGTGGCTCCTCATTATGGTTTCAATCTGCATTTATCTAATGACTGTGTTCAGTTAATTTTTCATCCGTTTATTGGCCATTTGTATATCTTCTTTACGGAAATGTCTTTTCAAATCTTTTGTCCATTTAAAAATTGGGTTGTCTTTAGTACTGTGTTGAAAGAGTTCTTTACATATTCTAGATACAAGTCTTTTACAAAATATATGGTTTGAAAATATTTTCTCCTAGTATATAGCTAGTCTTTTTATTCCCCTAACAGTGCTTTTCTCCCCCCAAGAGCAGAAGTTCGAACTTTGGTGAAGTCCAATATACCATTTTTTCTTTTTTTGGTCAGATTTCTAAGTATTTAATATTTTTAATGATACTATAATATTTTTCAAAATTTCATTTTGTGATTAGTCTAAGTATACAGAAATACAACTGGTTTTTGTATATTGATCAATACTGTATCCTTTAATCTTGCTAAATGTATTTATTTGTAATAGTAGCATTTTTCTGGGTAGATTTTATCAGATATTTTACATAGACAATCATGTTGTCTGCAAATAAAGACAATTTTACTTCTTCCTTTTAATCTTGATGACTTTTATTTCTTTTTCTTGCCTTACTGCACTGGCTAGGACCTCTATTATAATACTGAAAACAAGTGGTGAGAGTGGATATCCTTGATGTGTTTCTGATTTAAGGGGAAAAACATGGAGGTTTTTAAAAATAATTAAGTATGATGATACATGTAGGGTTTTTGGAATGTTATTTATGAGTCTGAGGAAGTTCTTTTCCATTCCTAGTTTGCAGAAAGTTTTAGTCAAAAATGGATGTTGGATTTTGTCAAATGCTTTTCCTAAACTATGGAGATAATCATATGGTTTTCCTTTTTTACTTCAGTATCATCAGTTACACTGACTGATTTTCTCATGCTTAAATTTACCTTACAGTCATTGGATAAATCCTACTTGGTGGTCATGACATATTATCTTTTTAAATGTTGTTAGATCCAACTCATGAAAATTTTGTTTAGAAATTTTGACCTATGTTCATCAGGGAAATTGGTCTGCAGTTTTTTGGTAATGTGTTGTCAGGTTTTGAAATCTAGGTAATGCTGGACTCAGAAAAAAACTGTAAAGTACTCCCTCCTTTTAAATTTTATGGTAGAAAAAGGGCATTATTTCTTCCTTAAGTGTCTGGTAGAATTTATTAGTGAAGCCATCTGGGTCTAGAGTTTTCTTTGTGGAAAGGTTTTTAAACACAAATCAATTTCTTTACTAAATATAGGGCTATTCAAATAATCTATTTCTTTGTGAATGAGCTTAAGTAGTTTATATCTTTCAAGGAATCCTTTTCACCTAAATTGTTGAACTCAGTGGTATAAAGTTGTCTCTCAATTTCAGACTTTCCTTTAAATATTTGTAGATTCTGTAACCTCTCTCATTCCTGATATTGGTAATTTCTATCATCACTTGTTTTTTTCTCATCAGGCTGGTTAAAGGCTTATCAAGGACTCTGAGATCTTCTCAAAGAACCATTTTTTGGTTTCACTGATTTCATCTATTATTTTCCTGTTTTCTTTTTTATTAGTTTCCTCTCTGATCTTCATTGTTTTCTTCCTTCTGCTTACCACATAATTTCCACTTTTATGTGTATTGTGTCCTTCCTTTATCTTTTTCTAGCCTTTTACACTAGGGATTTAGTTTATCTATTTCCATTCATTTTTGTTTGGAAATGTTCTTAAGGCTATGAAATTTCCTCTGATCATTGTTTTAAATATATCCCATGGATTCTGATATGTACTATTTTCATTATTATTTTTAAGAAATTCTATAATTTCATCTTCCATTTTCTCTTTCACATATGAGTTAAGAAGTTGTTTTAAATTTTCCAGTTGGGAAAGAGATTAGCCAAGATGGTGGAGTAGAAAGACCCTGAGCTCACCTCTCATGAGCACATCAAAATCACAACTATCTGCAGAACATTGATGAAAAAGATCAGAACCTACCAGAAAAGATCTACAAGTGAAGTCATAAAGAAGGAACCACGAGATGGGTAGGAGGGGCAGACTCATGATATAATCAAGTCCCACACCCCTGAATGGGAAACGCATAAACTAGAGAATAATTTTATCATAGAGGTTCTCCCACAGGAGTGAGAGTTCTGAGCCTGCTTGGCTCCCAGTCTAGGGGTTGTGCACCGGGAGGATGAGTTCCTAGAGCATTTGGTTCTGAAGGTCAGTGGAGCTTAATTTTGTGAGTCCCAAGGGACTGGGGGAAAATAGAGACTTCACTTTAAAGGGCAAACACAAAATCTCACATACATCAGGACCCAGGGCAGAAGCAGTAATCTGATAAGAGCCTGGGCCAGACCTACCTGCTGGTCTTGGAGAGTCTCCCGGAGAGGTGGGAAGTTGACTACTGCTCAGCCTGGGGACACACACACTGGTGGCAGACACACTTGGGAGTTTTCTACTGTATGGACACTGGCGTGAGTAGTCATTATAGGTGGGCTCCTCCCTCTAGCTCATTACCACCAAGAGATGGCCTCACCCAACAACCTACAGATACCTAGGTTGGGAAGCCTCAGGCCAAACAACTAACTAGGTGGGGAAGAGCTGCACCCATCAGCAGACCACCTGTCTAAAGACTTCCTGAGCCCACAGTCACCTCTAGACATGGCCCTGCCCACCAGAGGGCCAAGACCCAGCTTCACCCACCAATAAGTAGGCACTGACCCTGCCCTCCAGAAGTCTGCACTAGCTTCTAGATCAGCCTCACCCACCAGGAGGCAGACACCAGACACAAGAAAACCACAGTCCTGCAGACTACAGACCCAGCCTGCCCACAGCAGGCCAGACCTTGCCCGTGGACCAGCTGGGCCCTGACACTGCCCACTAGCAGGCCAAAACATGATTCGGGACAACACAAGCTTGGACCTCGTACCCAACTGTGTCAGAAACTGTACCTCCCAACTCCCCTACAGTGATCTGACACCACCTCTAGGATCCCTGGGCTTTGCAGCTGGACTTTAGGACCCAGCTCTGCCTGCTAGTAGTCTGGCACTAACCCTGGGATCTGGCTTCATTCTCCAGTGGGTGGGCAACAGCCTCAAGTCTTTTGGACCCTAACTCTACCCCCAATGAGCCACCATAAGCCCCAGGGGGCTTCCTGAAGTTCTGCAGTCAG
Organism: Camelus ferus; assembly: GCF_009834535.1. NCBI lineage: Eukaryota > Metazoa > Chordata > Mammalia > Artiodactyla > Camelidae > Camelus > Camelus ferus. The sequence goes on from NC_045696.1 coordinate 61,960,613, forward strand.
GTACCTTGAGACGAGGCCCCACTAACCAGCAGCTGACAGCCTCAGCACAGCAGAGGGCCTAGCAACTAACTGGACTAGGGGCTAACTAAGCCTACTCAGCTGCACAAGTAGTTAGCCTGCCACATTAGAAGGACCTAATACCCACCACAAGGGAACCCCCTAGAGCATATAGTTTGGGTGAGAGGGAGTATGCTGTTGGGATGCACAGAACATCTCCTACAGAGGGCCACTTCTCTAAGGTCGGGTAATATAACTAATCTACCAGATATATAAAAATACAAATAGCAATTTAGACAAAATGAGGCAGTAGAAGAACATGTTGCAGACAAAGGAACAAGATAAAAATCCCAGAAGAAGAATTAAGTGAAGTGGAGATAGGTAATCAACCCAAGAAAGAATTCAGGGTAATGATTGTAAAGATGATTAAAGAACTCAGGAGAAGAATGGATGCACAGAATGAGATGTTCAAAGTTTTAACAAAGAGTTAAAAAATATAAAGAACAACCAGACAGAGATGAAGAATACAATAACTGAAATGAAAAATACACTAGAAGGAATGAAGGGGTCCCAGAAGAAGAAGAGAGAGAAAGGGGCTAAGTACATGTTTGAAGACATAATAGTTGAAAACTTCCTTAACCTGGGAAAGAAAACAGTCACCTAAGTCTAGGAAGTGTAGAGTCCCACACAGAATTAATCCAAACAGGAACATACCAAGACACAGTGTTAATTAAAAGAACAAACATTAACGATAAAGATAAAGTATTAAAAGAAGCAAGGGAAAAGAAACAAATAACATGCAAGGGTATGCCCATAAGACTATCAGCTGACTTTTTAAGCAGCAATTCTGCAGGCCAGAAGGAAGTAATGTAATATACTTAAAGTGATGAAAGAGAAAAAACTACAACCAAGAATATTTTACCTAGCAAAGATCTTGTTCAGATTTGATGGAGAAATCAAAAGCTTTACAGACAAGCAAAAGCTAAAAGAATTCAGCACCACCAAACCAGCTTTATTTATTTTTAAAATTTTTTGGGGTGGGGGAAGTGGGAGGATGATTAGGTTTGTTTATCTTAATAGAGGTACTGGGGATTGAACCAAGGACCTCATGCATGCTAAGCATGCACTCTACCCCGAGCCATACCGCCACTGCCCCCCAACCCCCAAAGTAGCTTTACAACAAATGTTAAAGAAACTTCTCTAGCGGAAAAGAAAAGGCCACAACTAGAAACAAGAAAACTACAGGAGGAAAAAGCTCACTGGTAAAGGCAAACACACAGTAAAGACAGGAAATCATCCACACACAAAACTAGCTGGGAAATTAGAAGACAAAAGTAGTAAAATCATTTGTAGCCACAATAAGTAGTTATGGATTATACAAAACAATTAGATGTAAAATATGGTATCAAAAACAGTAATCATGAGGGGAAGAGAGAACAAATGCACTGAAAATGCATTTGAAATGAAGAAAGACCAGTAACTTACAAGAATCATATATACAGACTGCTATACAAAAGCCTCATGGTAACCACAAACCAAAAATCTATTATAGATGTACACACATACACACACACGAAAGGAATCCAAATGTAACACTAAAGATAGATAGTCATCAAATCACAAGAGAACAAAAGAGGAAAAAGGGGGAAAAAAAGACCTATAGAAACAACCAAAAGCAATTAACAAACTGGCAATGAGAACATACATAGTGACAATTACCTTAAATGTAAATGGACTGAACACTGGAATCAAAAGACAGAGTGGATGAATGGATACAAAAACATGACTTGTACATACACTGCCTACAAGAGACTCACTTCAGGTCTAAACACACACAGACTGAAAGTGATGGGATGAAAAAGGTATTCCATGCAAATGGAAATCAAAATAAAGCGAGTAGCAATACTTACATCAGATAAAATAGACTTTAAAGACTGTTACAAGAGACAAAGGACTAATGATCAAGGAGCAAATCCAAGAAGATACAACAACTGTACATAAATATGCACCCAACATAGGAGCACCTAGATATATAAGGCCAATTTTAAGAAGATAAAAGGAGAAATAGACAGTAACACAACAGTAGTAGAGAACTTTATCACCCCACTTACATCCAGACATAAAATCAATAAGGAAACACTGGCCTTAAATGACACAACAGATCAGATGAACTTAAATGCTATATATAGAGCATTCCATCTGAAAGCAGAATATACATTCTTTTCAAGGGCACGTGGAACATTCTCTAGGAGAGATTACATGCTCGAACGCAAGGCATGCCTTGGTAAATTTAAGAAACCTGAAATCATATCATGCATTTTTTCTTCCAACCACAATGCTATGATACTAGAAGTCAATTATAAGAAAAAAACTAAAAAACACAAACATATGGAGGCTAAACAATATTCTACTAAAGACCCAATGGATGACTGAAGGAATCAATGAGGAAATAAAAAATACCTAGAGAGAAATGAAAACGAAAACATGACAATCCAAAGCCTTTGGGATGCAGCAAAAACAGTTCTAAGAGGGAAGTTTATAGTGATACAAACTTACCTCAGGAAAAGAGAAAAATCTCAAATAAACAATCTAACCTTACATCTAAAGGAAACAGGAAAAAAAAAAAAACAACCAAAGTCAGTAGAATGAAAGCAATAATAAAGATCAGAGCAGAAATAAATGAAAGAGACTAAAAAAATCCAAAAAACCCCCCAAAAACCCAAAACAAAAAATAAACCAAAAGAAAAAAAAAAAGAAAGGTCAATGAAACTAAAAGCTGGTTCTTTGAAAAGATTAACAAAATCAATAAACTTTAAGGTAGACTCATAAAAAAAATAAAGGGAGAGGGTCCAAATCAATAAAATCTGAAATGAAAAAGAAGTTACAATTGACACCACAGAAATACAACAGATCATAAGAGACTACCACAAGCAACTATACACCAATAAAATAGTCAACCTGGAAGAAACAAATTCTTTGAAAGGTACAATCCCCCAAGACTGAAATAGGAATAGAAAGTATGAACAGACCAATTACTAGTAATAAAATGGAATGAGTAATTAAAAAACTCTCAACAAACAAAAGTCTAGGACCAGATGGCTTCACAGATGAATTCTACCAAATATTCAGAGAAGAGTTAAATACTTATCTGTCTCAAACTATTCCAAAAGACTGCAGAGGAAGGAATGCCTTTCAACTCATTCTATGAGGCCAACATCACCCTGATACCAAAACCAGACAAACATATCACTAGCAAAGAAAATTACAAGCCAGTATCACTGATTAACATACATGCAAAAATCCTCAAAAAAATATTAGCAAACTGAACCCAACAATACATTAAATGGATCATACACCATGATCAAGTGAGATTTATCCCAGGAATGCAAGGATTTTTCATACCCACAAATCAATCAATGTGATACACCACATTAACAAATTGAAGAATAAAAACTGTATTATCATCTCAGAAGATGCAGAAAAAGCTTTTTATAAAATTCAACATCCATTGACGATAAACTCTCCAGAAAGTGGGCACAGAGAGAACTTACCTCAACGTAATAAAGGCCAAATATGACAAACCCATAGCTAACATTACACTCAGTGGTGAAAAGCTGAAAGCCTTTCCTTTAAGATCAGTAACTAGACAAGGATGCCTACTCTCACCACTTTATTCAATATATAGTATTGGAAGTCCTATGCACAACAATCAGACAAGAAAAAAAAAATCAATCCTAATTGGAATGGAAGAAGTAAAATTGCTACTGTCTGCAGATGACATGATACTGTACACAGAAAAATCCTAAAGACACCACCAGAAAACTACTAAAGCTCATCAATGAGTTTGGTAAAGTTGCAGAATTTAAAATTTACACACAGAAATGTGCTGCATTTCTACACACTAACAATGAACTATCAGGAAGAGCTATTAAGGAAATAATCCCATTTACCACTGCATCAAAAAGAATAAAATACTGAGGAATAAACCTTCCTAAGGAGGTAAAAGACCTTTTGGAGGAGGTACTCCAAAAGTTATAAGACACTGATGAAAGAAACTGAAGATGACACTAACAGATGGAAAGATATACCATGTTCTTGGATTGGAAGAATTAATATTGCTAAAATTCAAGGTAATCTACAGATTGAATGCAAGCCCTATTAAAATGCCAACTGTATTTTTCACACAATTAGAACAAATAATTTAAAAATTTGTGTGGAAACACAAAAGGCCCTGAATAGCCAAAATAATTTTGAGAAACAACAAAGCTGGAGGAATCATGGTCCCTGACTTCAGACTATACTACAAAGCTACCATAATCAAAATAATACGGTGCTGACACAAAAACAGACACACAGATCAATGGAATAGAATAGAGAGAGCTCAGAAATAAACCTATGCACTTATGGTCAATTAATCTATGACAAAGGAGGCAAGAATATATAATGAAGAAAAGACAATCTCTTCAACAGTTGGTGCTGGGAAAAGTGGACAGCTACATGTAAAGAATGAAATTAGAACATTCTCTAACACCACATACAAAAATAAACTTAGAATGGATTGAAGACCTAAGTATAAGACTGGAATTCATAAAACTCTTAGTGGAAAATAAAGGCAGCATACTCTTTGACATAAGTTGTAGCAATTTTTTTTTGGATCTGTCTCCTAAAGCAAAGGAAATAAAAGCAAAAATAAACAAACAGGACCTAATTAAACAAAAAAGCTTTTGCACAGCAAAGGAAATCATCGACAAAATGAAATGACAACCTACTGAGTGGGAGAAAATATTTGCAAATGATACAACTGATAAGGAGTTAATATCCAACATATATAAACAGCTCATACAACTTACCATCAAATTAAAAAAAACCCATTTAAAAAATGGGCAAGAGATTGAACAGACATTTTTCAATAGAGGAAATGCAGTCAGCCAATAGGCACATGAAAAATGCTCAACACTGTTAATTATCAGGGAAATGCAAATCAAAACCATGAGATAACACCTCACACCTGTCAGAATGCCTATTATCAAAAAGAGCACAAATAACATGTTGGCAAGGATATGGACAAAATGGAATTCTCATACACTGTTGGTGGGAATGTAAACTGGTGCAGTCACTATGGAAAACAGCATGGAGGTTTCTCAAAAAACTAAAAATAGAACTACCATATGATCCAGTAATTCCACTCCTGGGTATATACCTGAAAAAACAAAAGCACTAATTCAAGAAAGACAGATGCACCCCAATTTTCACAGCAGTATTATTTACAGTTGCCAAGATGCGGAAGCAACCTAAATGTTCATCAACAGATGAATGGATAAAGAAGATATATATATATATATATATATACACACACACAAACACAATGGAATACTACTCAGACACAAAAATGAAATTTTCCCACTTGTAGTGACATGGATGGACTTGGAGGGTATTACGTTAAGTGGAATAAATCAGACAGAAAAAGACAAATACTATATGACATCACTGATAAGTGGAATCTAAAAAATACAACAGACTAGTTAATACAATACAATAAAATACAATAAAAAAGCAGACTCACAGATACAGAGAATAAACTAGTGATGACCAGTGGGGAGAGGGAAGTAGGGAGGGGCAATGCAGGGATAGGGAAGTAAGAGGTACAAACTATCATGTATAAAATAAGCTATAAGGATATATTGTACAATCTGGGACATACAGCCAATATTTATAATAACTATAAATGGAGTATAACTTTTAAAACCTGTGAATCACTATATTGTACACTTGTAACTTACAGAATACTGTATATCAATTATACTTCAATATAAATAAATAATTTTTTCCAGTTGGCTGAGCCTTTTAGTTGTTGATTTCCTAATAACACAATATTGCATTCTGATCAGAGTATTATTTGCAGTATTTCTACTTTGTGGAACTTCCTGATAGTTTCTTCTCCACAAGGTTTGAACGTGAAATAGCTTGCTATGATTTGCTGTTTACTTTCCTATTTATCAGTAATCTGAAGCTTGGATAATACCTTTCAGTTAGGCTGAGGGTGTGTTTGTAAAATTTTTAAAAAACTTAAGCAAAGTAAAACATTACAAATAAAGCTAAAGCTACAATTTCCTTCCTTCTCCTCCCAAAGGAAAACTACTGGATAGCTGCTACATATACTCCTCAAGTAGATGTGTATCACTCCCATGCATTTTTTTTTTCTGGTGATTTTTTTTTTTAGTAGAGGTATAGGTGATGTACGATATAAGTTTCAGGTATACAACACAGTGATTAACATTTTTTAAGGTTATATTCTATTTACAGTTATTATATTCCCTGTGCTGTACTATATATCCTCATAGCTTATTTTATATCCTTGTATGTTTTTATGTTTATGAAATATGTATCAATAAACTATATATGCTGTTTTATGTTAATTAAAGTTTATATAAATAGTGTCATCCTGTATATATCCTTTGCAACTTCATTCATTCACCATTATAATTTTGAGATTTATTAGTATGGCTATACCTAATTAGTGAATATTCTAGTTTTACTCTAGCTGCTATATCCCAATGTATGAATAAATAACAGTTAATTATTCACTCCCCTTTGCTGATTCCAATTTTTCACTACTATAAAGTGCTACTATGAATATCCTTATACAAAATCCTTATGTGTGAATATGTATTTACATACCAAGAAGTAGAATTTTTGAGTCACAGGTTATGTGCATTTACTGGATACTGCCAAATTATTCTCAAATTAAGTTCTATTAATTTCTATACCTATTAACAACATCTAATAAGATTTTCTATTTTCCCAAAATTCTTGTCATCACTGAACATTTTCATTTTTTCTATTTTTAAAACTAATCAGAATTAACCAAACCTCTTATTAAAAAAGGAGCAGTTATAGATGGAAAACTGAGAGGCTGAATTACTGCTTTATATTTTGTAGGTATTTCATGACTAAGTTTTAAACTACTATAGTTTTGAAGGTAAAAGAATAATTTGTTGATGTTTATTTTCTAGGCCCCAAGAGTGATATAAGCATAGCAGCACATCTGGAGTACAAGGTTTTGGTTCTACCATAAAGCTGCTTTAGCTCAATGTCAATATATCACCAGACCGCTTTAAAAAAATCTGTTGCTGTTACATTGTTACTGAGTATTTTTTATACTATCTTTTATTAAATGACTATTCAGGAGAGATTATTGTCTAGTCTCAGTATCAGGAGCAACTTACAGTTATCTTGAACACCTGGTTCATTTTTATTGATGGACAGTGCTGATCTTAGCTTCTTAATTATGCTAGATGTTGGAAAGCTAGAGCTAAACATAAAGTCTATCTCTAGCAAATGTATAGGACCTCAAAATAATAATCTCCCCTCTCAGATTCACATTATCATTCCTATTATTTTCTTTGTTGATCTTCTTAATCTACTCCATTGTGTATGCTTCTAAGCCACTTAGAAGTAAATATTTAGTTGAATAAATTCATAACATTAACATAATCAATGTTAGAGCATTTATTTTTTTCAAAAATATGAATTATAAGCTTCTATCCCATCATTCTTTCATAGTGTGAAAGGTGCAGTTGATTAGAAACTGTATTCTGGGATCACTTTGATGCTTACCTTTTCTGCTACTTCTCGCACAGACTGAACACTTGTTCCATACAGATGATTGTTATACTGGCCAGCTTCAATGAATTTATGTTCCTGGATATCTTTTTCCATTTGCTCTCTTGAAGTCACAAAATGATAATCTCTTCCATCTACCTCATAATCTCGTTTTGGTCTAGTTGTATCTTTAACAGAAAAAAACTTGAGGAAGTGTTTAATATTAAAAAGCACAACAAATCCATTTGCTACTTAAAGAATTGTTTTATAAAGTTCAATACAACAGAGATTGATTTAAATTTGAAAAAGGACAATAATATAGAGGATGGAGGAATAACTGATAGAATAAGTAAAACCATTAAAAAATGGTAATGTTTACTTTTACCACACACAATAACAAAATGTTAAGAACAAGAATTAATAATTTTTATGCGGGTTACTCACGAGGAACACATGATCCAAATTTGTCAGGAAATTCTGAGATCAAGTCATCATTTATCCTGTCTTTCATCGGTCCCAATATGATCACTGGTCGAGTATAATTAACTATAAAAATACACTCCATGTTAAGAGGAATAAATGCTCAACAAACATGAATACATTTTATTTCATTAGAAAACAAAAGTACCCTTAACTGTTAATTTCTTTCTTTTTTCTTTCTCCACCAATGATGGCTAGCTTGATAATTTACAAACCTTTTTATTAAGATCTTAAACCTTAGTCAGTCTTCTTTTGGAAGTCATACACTTAGATAATTCAACCAAGTTACGTTCAGCATTTTAGCAGATAATGTTTATATATATTGCTACTATCATCAAACACTGCTCCTTTTTGAAGTAGAAATTGTAAGGAAGCAGATCAGAAAATGGCAAAAGAGAAACTGGGTATAAGAAGTGATGTGGGGGGAGGGTATAGTTCAGTGGTAGAGTGTGTGCTTAGCATGCACGATGCCCTGGGTTCAGTTTCCAGTGGCTTCTCGAAAAATAAATAAACCTAATTACCACCCCCCAAAGGTGATATAATAAGATTGTAAAACATCAACAGGCTTCACAAACCTTCTTGTTGATTCACTGGTTCATATGATAAGACATATTCTTCTTGACCACCTATTAGAAAGTTAAAATACAGATAAGAAAATCTATAAAGATAACTACTACTAATTTAATTCTTATATAACATATAACTTACTAGAACTTTCCTGAGAAAATAGGAAAGATATAAAAAAGGTACTCTACAAACTAATTATGGCAGGATTTAGGGAAAAAGGTGACAAATTATAAAGTTTGATAAATATAAAAACAAAATATAAATGTGCTATTTAATAACTACCTTTCTGTTATTCTGTATTTTACAGATTATATCTATTTAAAATATATATTTCTCATTATATCTATTTAAAATCTTCACTTGTGATGCCAAGTATATGCTATTAATTTTTTACTTAGACTCTAAGAACTATTAAGTCTTTTAATGATTCATGCTTTAGCAAGCAGTTCTATATATATGCATATTAGGTAATTTACTGTTATTAAAAATATGATGCTTTTCTGATCGTACCAGGTATATTTAATACCACACATGTATTTTTATAATTACAACCAACTTCCAACCAAAAACTTCTAATGCAAAGGTAAAACTAGTGTCACTATTTCACTGATAAAGACTTCTGATTATTATAATAATTCATTTATTCAATTAAAAAATATTTTGGGTCAAAAAAAGCTTTGGATAAAACTAAATCCTTCCCTTTTAACAAAATGAATCACACAGATAGTAAAGGAGAAAAAATACATTTTACTTTGATCTTGAAAGTACTTTAGAGGTTAAATTAAATCCTCTAAGAGGGTTAGAGCTTAAGAGTATCTTAAATAGAAAAGTCTACAAATTATATCTCGATTCAATGAAAATAACTAAAAAAGGGTTAAAAATTTCAATTCTTAACACACATACACACACACACACGTGTAAAAAAACAAGCCAGGAACAATTGTTCAATTCAAGTGGTTCAATGAACTCAATCAATGTTGGATAACATATTGGAAGACTTTCTCCTCGATTATGATGATTCTATAACAATATTTTCACTAAATTTGTTGCTAGTTTATATTATATGTATGCAGCTGTAAACCTTTTACATTCATATAATGGTACAAATATTCTTTTCTGCTTTAAAAGTATATTTTGTTGTTTTCAAATTTAATACATAAAATACATATATTTACAAGCTGCTTTTTAAAGTACTGCATGTAAAACATGTTTTAAATATTGGCAAAAACATGCAATTTGAATATTCCACACGTAATAATTCATGCAAATGGTGAGACAGACAGTATATACTTTCATTACCTCTTTTTAGTCTAGAAAGCTACTTAACTACTCTCTAGTGAGTTCTGATTGTAAGTTAACAGAATGCTAAAATACAAGAAATCACATTCCCACAGCAAAAAAGAAAATCATCAAGCAACTATTACGCAGAAAAATAACAACCAATCAAATGAATGAGGGTTAAAAGTATATATTGTCAACATGGAAAATATTAGAGACTGATATTAACAGGATGGACCTTTTGAGCAGCCATACTCATCTGTAATCAAGATTACTTTCATATTAGACAGCAGTAAAAAAAAAAAAAGTTAGAAAAGCAATTTTAATTTTTAAAGCGTTACAACTGATAATATTCATATACCCTCCCCTCCACCCATGCCCAAATATATTTAAAAACTTCACACGCTTATACAGTTCACTTAATAATATAATATTAAGACTGTAACATAGGAACCAAAAAAGAAATCAGTAATCCTATTTGAGCAACTGTTGAAAATTTTCCCTTCATTGTTTCTTATGTTCACCAAAAGGTGTTGATAAACAATAACTTGACCCACACTAGTACTAGTAACACAGAATAAAAAAAGGAAATAAAACTAATTATAAGGGAGGGGGGTATAGCTTAGTGGTAGAGTGTGTGCTTAGCACATACGAGGTCCTGGGTTCAATCTCTAGTACCTCCATTAAGTAAACAAACAAACAAACAAACAAACAAGCCTAAATATCACACCTCAAAATAATTTTAAAAAAAGAAAAATTTGTGTTAAAAATTAATCATGAAAAAAACTATAATTTAGCACTACTGAAAACTATTTTAATGCTCATGTTAGAAAATAGAATTACTAAATAAATGGCAAAATACAAGTTTACACCTCATTTAAATAGATATTTGCATCTTATAAAAGATACAAACACACACACATAGCGTGTATACAAACAGCCTAGTCTGTAAAATGAATTTTTGTATTTTATTACAATTTTGGAAATTAAATTTGTACAAAAACCTCAAAGGATTTATTACTAGAGATAACAGAAGAACAAATAAAACACTTACGGTAACTACTTTCGCTATCGCTGGCATTAGAAGTTACATGTTCTGAAATTACAGCACAATGGAAGAAATAAAGAAAATAGTGTCATGAGTTTAAAAAAAGCAAATTACCAAAATAAACACAAGGTGACATAACAAAACGTCGAAATATAAACCACACATACCTGAAGAGTTTTTAAAAACATTTTGATTATCTTTGAAAATTTAATTATTTCAAATAAATGAATATGAATTAGCAAGGAAAAAATTTGATCTGTAGTCAAGGACAATGCCTCATTTCTGTTCAATACAGTTTATGAACAAAAATCCATCACAAATAATAAGTAGAATATGACAAAGAGGGCAAAGTAATCCTAAATTAGTGCAACTGTAGACTTAAAACCCCAAAGAGAAAATGTCATCGGCACCATTTAATTTGGATTCTGAGACTAACAAAAGAAAACAAGTTATATCTGAGCAAACAGATGCCCATTTTAATGAAGAGATATCTTAAAAAGTAAATAGATATCTTGCTTTTAGTTCAGCTTCTTTCTTGTTCCTGAAGAGAAATGAGAATCCATGTCTGAGATCATACAGATAAAGCATTTCGGATGCCATAGATTCAGATGACTCAAAAAAAAAAAAAAGTCAAATGGAATGGAATTCTAGAAGGTGGGATTGTATTTTAAAGTAGACTAATATTTCTGAGAAACTGTGCTTCAATACAATTGACAAAGGTTGCTTTGTAAAACAAAAACACACCCATTTGCCTGGCCCCTCCTTCAAAGTGGCCCCCATTTCATAACTTGATTGTTCAGTAAATACCCAGCACTCTTCTCATGTAAATGTAATCTCTTGTGTTCCCACAATAAGTGTCTCCTTCGAATTAAAAAAATGGGTCATTTTATCTATAAAGACCAAATAACAAAATTTTCCACAGGAGAGAGGTGAATCTGAATTTCTTATGTCAGGCAAAGGAAAAAGGAATTTAAAGGATAAAGTTTGAGGAGGAATATCTGCTGTACCATACCACCCACAGTCTCCTATAATCAAGTAGTACTACTGAAAAGTTCAGAGAATGGCAGAACTTAAGATTTCACATAAAGATCACAGTTCTTGAATTGCTGTCATAGTGAAAAATAAGTCTGTTATTCTAACCTGCAAAGACAAGATACACATTTCTTAATCATCTTATGTATATTTTAAATATATCAGGAACATCGAAAATTCTAAGACTGATGACAAGCACATGTAAAATGGTGTTTTTTTAAAGTTTATATTTAAAAATTTCCCATGTTACCACATGGACTTCAAAAGGATCATTTAAAATTATTGTATAATATTCTGACTGTTAAATCACGATTTGCCTTAATACTAATTACCTAGACATTTTAGTTTGCTTTAAATGGTCTTCTACAAACATCAACAAATTATTATGACTGTTTTCATTTATATGGCTTTCACCTTCTGTCCTATTTCCTTAAAATTCATTCCCAGAAGTAGGAATGCCAAAAAGAAAAAAAAGTTCTTAAATTTATACTAGAATTGGTATTACACTCTGCAATCTCTAATATGTAAGAGAAAGAAACATTAATTATTGCAACGGAGTGAGTGGAGGGGGAAGAGTAGAAGTACAGAAGAAACAAAATTAACCATGAGATGACAATTATAGAAGTTGGGTAAATGAATATTTGTGGGGTTTATTTTACTATTTCTCTATTATTGAAAGTCTGACATGTTATATAATAAAAAGTTAAAGTTACTGCAATCTCTTTTCTGGGGATTTCTCCTACTTGAGTTCGCTAAGATCATCGATAGCTATGAAGCAATCAAATTCTTCAAGTTTATTTAACGTATCCGGTAACTCCTCTACAATAAAATCTTACTACTTAAAGTACTGCCCTTGGAACACCATCATCATCCTTGCCTGGGAGCTTATTAGAAAGGTAAAATGCTTTTCCCCTCAAAATTAAAAATAGTCTTTTTCATGGTGGTTCATCAAAGATGACATTAAAATACTCAATAAACATATAAAAAAAGAGTTCAATCCTATTACTTATCAGGCAAATACAAATTAAAACTACAACAGATATCTCTATCATTCAGCAGAATGACCAAAATGATAAAACAAAACCAAAACCTATTTGTCAAGTATCTGTTCCAGTAGCAACTGGAACTCATATACTTCTGGGGGTAGGGGTGGTACAAATTGGCATAACCACTTTAGAACACTACTTGGGCAATACCTACTACAGTCTAACATATTTATAGATCTGTGACCCAGCAATTCATTTCCTAAGTATTTTCCGAACAGAAAGGCATATGTATGCTCACAAAAAGTATAAAAATGTTCAAGCAACAATATTCAAAATAGCCCTTAATGTTTATTTACAAATGTAAGAAATATTGTACAGTTTCATAGTTTACTTTTTTCACTTACACTGTGAACATTTTTTCTGTATCTTTATGTTTTAATATGATTTTCAATGGTTATAAAATATATAATATGTGGATAAATCATACTTCATTAACCATTTCTCAATTGTAAGACACTTTAGGATTATTTCAGCTTTTTTGTGGGGGGCTATAATTTCTAAATAATATTAGACAAAACATCCTGACATATACACCTTTGTTTCCATCTCTGATTACATCCTTAGGATAAATTCCTTGAAGAGGATTTAGCAGGTCAAAAGATACGCTTTTCAAAAAAAAATTGTACCAATTTACACTCCCAATAGTAATATGTTAAAATTAGCCATTCCACAGAACCCTCTTCATCACTGGGTTCTCCTTTAAAAGAAAAGTTTGCCAAAATGATGCATAAAACATGTCATTTTGTATATTAAACTACTAAAGATGTTAAACACTTTTTTAGATGCTTATTTCATTTGCTTATCTTTTCAGCACTCTTCTCATATCCTTTGTCCAGTTTTCTAAGGGAGAGTTAGTCTGTTTCTTATTGATCTGTTAGAAATTTATAGTTTAAGGATATTGTCATTTTGACACAGATGATATAAACAGATTCTTAAAGTTTTAATTTTTGTTTATAATGTTTGATGATCACAACTATTTCAAATCTTTCTAAGTCTCACCTTTCTAGTCAAACATTTCTTTCTGAGACTATATCATGTGTTATCTCTTTGCTCTCATTAAATACTACACATCATCAGTCTCAAACAATACGACTACTCTTAACGCTTATTCCTAACACAAATGAAAATAAGTCTGGTTCAGAATCTAACAGCTCTGCACAACTCTCCTTAAATAAGTCTTTAAGATGTAACAGGAAACCTGGAAGTTTTTGAGGTGTTCTACAAAATGGAAAGCTATAAAAATAAACTGCATACAAAAGGCAGGTACAAACCTTGTCTGAAACTGTATGTCATGATTTCATTTCTGAGCACCTTATATAAGTGCTACCGAACCATGCGTACTTTTAGTTTCTGTTAAAGTAATCTTCAGTTTTTCTCTTGAATTTTTTCAAAATTGCCTTCTCAAAGAATAAAAGAACACAGGTTTCTATTTCTAGATTTTTTCACAAGCTATTATGATTTAGCTGCATCCTCCCAGAATTCCATCATACTCTTAACTAAATCTGTTAGTCAAAATTAGGTTTGGAAATGCAGTTTCTCCTATTGTTTCCTCTACCGTCAACAGGGCAAATCAACAATTTATTTGATTCTCTTCTTGGTAGAATCACTGAATTCATGTCTATGAAAAGTATTCTAGGGAATCACTTTTGTTTGTCTGCTCTTTTAATTAAATACCCTATTTTTCATAGGTTGTGTGAAATTACATACAGATGTACGTATTTCTTTATATTCAGTGTTATTCCACATCTCTTTAACAGGTTTATCTGGAATAACTTGTCTTGTTCTCAATCCCTTCATGAGTCCTGTTCCAAAAGGCTTAATAGATACCAATATGAGGGCACATTTATTTTCTTATATTAAAATCTCACAGGATTTTGCTTAGTTTATTCCCTGTATCCTGAACCTCAGAATACAGATAACTGAGTCCATAAATAATGCTCTTGACCCACTCTTCTTTCTAGCATTTTCCACTATATAATAAAAGCCTTTTGTCAGCAGCTAGTAATTTTAAGTGATAACCTCAATCCCAGTTTTAGAATTTTAGTGATATTTTTCTGTCCCCATCAACATTTTCTACGTAAAATCTTGACCTGATCAAGTTACCAGGTTTCAAGTCTTTCAGTTCCTGTGAGATGAAGCACAGAAACCTACCATTCAAGAGATCTTAAATCACTGATTAGAAAAATTAAATCAATGACATTGGTAATCAGTTATCATTTTTGTGTCTCCTCCCAAGTCACAAATCTCAATTAAAATGAGAGATGAAAATATGGTGTAGTCAAGGTGTAATTATCTATTATACAAATATCAATATATGAACCAAATTCTTCATTTAGTTCCTTTTTTCATGAGTTTTCCATAGGTCTCTGATGACCCATCAGACAACAAAAATCTTTGGGTTCATTTGCTGATCCATACCACCTCATGATCATTCTTAAATTCTATAGCATTAGGAATCTGCAGAAACAGGGTGGGATACAGGTCAGTGGCAGAGTGCATGCTTAGCATGCATTAGGTCCTGGGTTCAATTCCCAGTACTTCCATTAACAACAACAACAACAAAAGAATCAGTAGAAATATTTCCCAGTTTTTGAAGATTTTCACTGATAATTTTTCCCAGAGGCAAGAGATTGAAGAAGTGTACCACTAGTTGACAGTAAATTTGTGGTTCTTAACAAATCCTAAAAAAAATCCTATTATATTCTGTATAATATAAATAATTACATATAAAACATTGTCTTTAATCTAATATAAATCTTTAACATTTAAAGCTGAAATAAAACTCAAGTATCTATAGCTGAGATTAAAAGTGCAGTATAAAGTTAATATAAATCAGGAGAAAAATCTATGAAATTTAATGTTTATTAACGTAAATCTTGGAAAGTTAAGATACTGACTATATCCTTAATGATCAATGAATTATAAAGAAGTTTTCAAAATGCTTAATAATGCAAATAGAAAGAACTATTTAGAAAAAAACTTTAGCCTAAAAGGTTACTCCTGTGAGTCACTGTCACCTAAAAAAAATTCGTAATATTTGGTAAAATTTTACATTTAATCAATTTGAAAGCACCCATATTCAAAATTTTGTTTCTTAAAATGACTTTTTATTTCATTCATAATTCCAACATTTATTGAATGACTCCTACATATCAGACTGTATAAAGCTTTATATGAAGATTAAACACTAGCTAGAAAATTAAACAGGAACATAACAAAAACAAAAAACAGAGACAACATCCTGGTTAAAGGAAAGACAAAGGATAATATTTCTTATAATTCTTAACTTAAAACTTACTTAAAAAATATAGTTTTCCTACTACAAAGACTGCTACTTGAACTTGAGTTCCACAATTCTCTAATATTTAAGATCTGTTGTGTTTTATAGTTTCACATTATAGCAAGGCTTTTCTAACAAAGACTCAAGGCAATTTAAACATGTTTTAACAAAAAAAAGGGGGGAAGATAAAACTGCAAGGAAGATTATTGTCTATCTTCTAATAATAAGGGCAGGTAGTACTATTTTAAAAAACATTTAAAAAGTCTTTCTTTATACTGAAAAAAATTCCTAGAGAAAGTAATTGCCATAAAAATTACAAAAAGGAAAATGCGATTATAAGCAGAGAGTTTTTCAAATGACATGTGAAAAATGGAGCATTGGAAATATAAAAGGTGTGTATTACAGAAATAAAAATCCCAAGCATATTATTAACATGAAAAATCTAAAAGCAATCTAAATCATATACCTCCTCATGCCAGAAGGGCACTACCATGAATCTCAAAATGTATCTGAAAAAGGTAGGTCTGTAGACGGAGGTTAAAAAATAACTTGGGAGTATTTTGATCACTTACTCAGGCCTTTTGATCCCATGTCGTCAGGGATCTCCTGTAGAGAGTAGTTCCCAGAGAGCAAGCAATAAAAAGATAATCAAAGAAAATAGTTGTCAGTAATGCATAAAATTGGTGCTACAATTAGAGACAGTTCCAAGACCATTACAGGTACATATATCTTACAGAGCATTTTTGTAGATTTCTGAAAGTTTAAAACAAGCTAGTACTGAATGTAATCTACTAAAATAATGGAAGTTTTATCCGGGAGGCTGATTAAGGTAGAGAAGCAAGATTTTAGACTATTTCTTGCTATCTTAAAAGTAAAATTCAGAATGCCTACATATAATAAAGAAATAGGATAAAATGGAATAATTTGAGAAGATTTATTACCAAAGACTGGCAATGCTATACCTAGAAATCAGTAAGTAGCTTTTCAGGTATTCATGTTTTTCCTCTAAAATATTCTTTGATAGTATGTTAAGTGTTTCTTATAAGAATTTTTACATAGAATAATTCTATTTTAAACATGTACCTTAAAAATACTGTTTACTTTAAGTTAGGAATTCCTAAGGTGCCAGAAAAAGTTAAGATTGGTATACAGATTAATTTATGTCTGTCCTTGGTTAAGATAATTAGTAACCTGTTGCAGCTCTTGAAACTGTCTCCATGGTAACAACCAACTGCAGGGCAGTAGGTCCCTCTACATTTATCTTCAGTTGACCACTGGATCCACATACTTACGGTCAGCATCACTTGTTTCCTGTTCACTCTGGTCCTTGTTCTTGTAGAAGGGGAATTTTCGGGAAAAGAGGTTCTTTTTACGCTTGTCATTGAATGACTGCTGAAGAAGAGAAGGAGGGGCAAAACAAAGGGATGTCTACTGTCTGTGTGTACAAAGGCCCAGCCTAGTAGCTCTGTGAAAGCTGACTCTGGTGACCACAGCGTGCAGTTTGTATATGAATTCTGCTTTAATCACATGTACAGTGAATTTCTAATTTAGTATTGACTTCCTAATTCTAACATTTTATAACTGAAAGTACTCAAAAATTTAAAGTGTGTAATTCAATGATAGCTAGAAATAATGAGAAAGTGCTACTTGATAAAAAAGGGAAGAGTAAATCAGGTTAGCAACTACTATCGTCTGAACCAAGTTCACATCTGTTCGTATCAATCCATATTTTTCTAGATTTCCAGGTATTAAGTGCTCTATAGCAAAAGTTATTTTAAAAGTTACTTTAGCTGCTCAAATATTTTTGATGCATTAGGAATAATTTTCATTTCCCTTTGGCTTTAACACATTTTTTTTCCTTTTTTTCTTTCTTTTCTTTTTTGTGGCTCCAACAAACTAACAAGAAAGCCACTATTAAAAAAGAGAACCAAAACAACTGAAAAAGTTGTTAGTGCTGAATATTTAAAAACAATCTTTTTTTTTTTTTTAAAGAAGAGAATTAGGATAACTAAATACTTATGGCATGAATCAGAAAATGGGAAGAGAACTAATAAGACGTGTCCATAAGTACAGAGACCAACAAAAGAATTATCAATGCTATCTAACCAAGGAAGAAGAGTCAACTCTCCTGGCCAACTTAAATGCCATCATAACTGATTTATTAGCCTTTAAGCTTTACCATATTATCTCCTTTAAAAGTATACATAAGTAAAATAGAACAAGATTCAATCCACTGGCACCATATCCTGAATAGGGAATAAAAAGTTTGGTGCCCATAATGGCAAAAAGGCAACTGGAATTCTAATAGTTTATACATAATTGCTATGACAGCTGACCTGATGTCCCTATTGCACAGACGCTTGAAACTTGTTTTCTTCCACAATTTCCTTCTTGAATGTCCCATTTGTGCATTTATAGTTTTAAAAGTATGTAGCACAAAGAAAGATGAGTCTATTAAAGAGGAACAGATTCTTTTATAATTTGTCACAGGCATCCATGTCTTGAATGAAATGGTCTTGGCTACTAGTGACACTATGAATTATTATTTTTTATTATTTTTTGAAGTGGAAACAATATAAAGGATAGAAAACTTGGTTTGATTTTTCTTAAGTTTATCCATGTCACAAGATGCTATCAATATTTTGAAGCGTATCAACACCAGGCATTATTTTTTTGGCACGCCTATATTTTTAAGCATGTGATGACAGGTGATTAAGAAGCTGAAGTGGATTAAAGTGATATTTCGCTCAAATTCTATTACTTGAAAAGATTTATTTTGGTAAGAATCTTTATAAAAACATGGTTGAACTTTCATTTTTACCTTTTCATATCAATAATTAAGGGTTAGTTAAGTTCATAGTTCATTAGTCAAGCAGATTGTCTTGATAATCAACCTTAAAATTTAAAGGCTCTGTTAAGTCTAAGCAGAAGTTAAAATACTGGGGGAGGCTACAGCTCAGTGGTAGAGTGTGTGATTAGCATGCATGAGGTCCTGGGTTAAATTCCCAGTATCTCCATTAAACTAACAAACAAACAAACCTGATTACCCTCCCTCCCAAAAAATTAAAGAAAAAAAAAAAAAAAAAAAAAGGAGAAGTGAAAAACTAAGTTGAGAAAAAAATACTGTGGAGAAATCTAAGCTTACAATTGTTTTATAAACTGGCAATTAGCATTTGAATAAAAACCCTTGCTTGAATCCAAATTTTAGAAAAGACAGAGAAGAAAACAGGTTTCAATAGAGAAAAATTTATGGTAATCTAATTTAGGGAAGGACTAAATCTTTTTGCTCATGACAATCACTGATTTTGAATTTAGTAATAATTTTTATACTATCTGATAAAACGGGTATGTTTTTAATAAAAGGTCATTTACCCCTCCTACTGCATATACAGTGGTCAGAGTCAGTTTCACAATAAACAACCAAAAGAAACATGAAGTTTAAAATGTTTTGATTTTTGATAACTTTGAAGTTAGCCAAAATGAGATATCATAAAGATATCATTAAATAGAAGAGAAAGAAATGCTTGTTAGTTAAAGAAATGTATTAATTGTATTACATCTAAAATTCTGCATGTGAAGAATTTGTTAAAAGTGAAAAATAGCACAAGCAAACAAGATAAAATTGTGTAGGGAAAACACAAAACTGAAGAAACACACTACCTCTAGTTTCTCTATATTTTCAATATAAAACAATCTGTTTAATTACTTATTGTTATTAATGCTATATTGTGAGAAACAGTGTAATACATAAAGAACTGAAAAAATATAAATTCATAATACATATATCAAATATCTAAATATATAATTTCCATATTTAGTACTTCAGAATAGCTAAATGAATGTTAAAAATGTTAATGAGAAACTGAAATGCTTTAAAAAAGTCTGCATTGGAAATAAAGTCCACAATCAACCATGTAAGGAAAGGAAAAGAAGAACTTAGAATGGGAAATGGTATTACAGAGAGAAATGCAGTTCTGTATCAATGGCAAGCGTATTTTTTTACCCCACTCAGTATCATGCATACTTTTGGTGCTGTGTTAGAACACAGTGACTGGGTATAAAGTTGGTTATAGTCAACAAACAAGACTAAGATTTAAATATGTCGTTAATTCAGTTAACTTCTTACAGTATGAAAGAAAAGTTACAACATGCAACCTCTTTCAATACACTGACAGTGTATTTTACTACAATATTTTAAAAGACATATAAAAAACAAGCACAAAAACCACTTTGTGTATTTCAGTTTTGAGCATTTACTTGAGAATTTTTCCTCCAAAGATTTTCTATTTTAAGTATTGCTTCAGATCACACTATATAATTCTGTATTTTCTGAAAGGTATAAATACATTTTAAAGGAATTTATTATTTCTAAAATAACTGTATGCATTATACAATTTACTCAGATTTAATTTCTTTGACCAAGGGTCATATTCCTTGTCTTTATGTAAAGCTTTGAGTGCTTAGTGATATTAGAGATGTACAAAGAGTACAGTTAATTTATCTGCTGAGTTAACTTTCCACATTCATTTGAAATATGATCAAAAGATACATAAAACTTTTGCTTTAGGTTAAAAAAAATCCTAAAACATAAAACATTGCTACAAATAGTATTTCAACACAACATGTGTTTAGCTCTTTCTTCAGGCTTATTATTAGAGTATTCCATTGCAGTAATCACACACATACTACAGGATGGAGCCTGTGATATCCAATCACTAAATTCAAGAAGGACTTGAAGTTAATGGAAACAAAAACAAGTCTAAAATGCACATAAAAGAATTTTGATGTAGTTCTTGCCCATCTACAAACTCTTCCTCTTGACTGACTTGTCTTTGTTCCCTCAAGATAAAAATTCATATTGATTCAACATGGATTCTATTAATAAATGATATTAGGAATAAAGGTAGGAAAAATAACATTTCCATAAATTCACTTGTAAAAACTCATAAACTTACATTATGACCTAGTGAATAATTTTGGGGGGAACCTATTTTCTCAGATGTGTTATTTATTAGCTATCACGATTAACACTGGTGACACAAGTTTCTAATTAACCATTTGTCTGAGTAAAGGCTGAATTCATTTCATTTATAAAAATAATGACCAAAAGCACATTTTAAGAATATATCAAATGACAGTTTTGATAATTTGGAAAGGTCTGTGAAATGGGTGCTTTATTTAATAAATGGTTTACTTTGGTATATCTCCTACTGTAAGCCAACATGGCAAGAGCTGTTGATAGTTAATTCTTTTGGCAAAATCCTTCTCATTTTAATAATGTAACTCAAACAGGAATCATAAAAAGGTCTACCACCTTCAATTATTAATTTCTAGAAATAAAAGATTTCATATACTCACCCCTTTATCTCCTCTTGCTTTAGAATTAAATTTCACTGTTTTTAATCGGGCTCGTTCTTTCTTTTCAACTCTGGCAATGCAAAGATGATTTTTTAAGTACACCAAACATATCTAAAGGTCTAATTAGAAATTATCAAAACTGATATTTGAATATAGAGCATTTTTATATTCTAAAGCCTTTAGAAGCCATTTACGTTTGCATCCCTCAACTAATAATTTCTGAAAAATGAAATGCAGGGCTCATTTTATTATGAAACAAAACTACTTGTGAAGTATCAAAATACAATACATATATGTGTGCTTCTGTATGCACTGAATTCCATAATTATACTTGAAATTATTATGAGGCACCACTTCTGAGTTAAGCAATTTTTCACATTTTCCACTTGTTTTGCTGTTTAAATATTATCTTAGCATGGACATCTATGTTAAAAATTGTTGAGAGAAAAAAATTGTTAAGAGAGAGAAAGCAAATGGGTTAAAATGTTAACAACTGATGAAAGTAGGTAAAGGGTATGTGGGTGTTCCACAGACTATATTCTTGAATTTCTCTTATACTTATTTTTTCTGTAGCTCTAAAGTTTTTAAAAATAAAAAGGAAAAAAATTAAGCTTACTCCAATGATACTATTTGTGTAAATACATAAAGTAACCAATTATAGTGTATAAAATAGAGTTTTAAAGTATCTTTGGAAGAATACAGAAGAACAGGTAACCTCAGTTATCCTTAAGAAGGTGAAACGGATGCTTGGGGAACAGGGTTAAGAGGGAGCCTGTATAGCTTTTAGATTTTTTGAATTTTAAACTTTGTTAAAAGTGTTACCTTCAAAATAAGCAAGCAAACAGAACTACAACAAAAATCTTTTGTGTAGATTGTAACACCAATCAATATGAATCTTACAAAATTTCATGTAAATTAAGCTTTATAAATCCTTGATTTTAATACAGCAATTATGTTAGTATGAAATAGAAAAAACAGCCCATGAATAAATGCATATTCCTTATTTTTTTCTTTATTACCTAGCTATATAGTTTTACCATGGGTACAGAAGAACCTTAGCAGTCATGAATTTAAAACTTGGGTTTTTACTATTCCAGAGCAATCCTGAGGGTCCAGGACATGAATAATTAATTTATAATTTTGCCTAGGCACTTACCGAGGGCACTGCAAAACTAACATTTAGTGAGTGAATATATATGACTGAAACTGGCTTTGTTTCCTAATCATTATCTTGTTCACTAAATAGGTGAGTGACTTCAACTGTGTTTATCTGTCAATACTGTTACTGAAAGAAAGCTAAGAATTGTAGGAACTGTAATTCCTTGTGCTATTATTAGACATAAAGAGGTCTAAGAAAGATATAGTTCTATTTAAGAAAATATGAGTTTTGAATACACTGAAGAAATGAAATGGCATAATTAGTTGTGGTTTTATATAGTATTTTATGAGAGAAAAACTGTATTCTATAATATTATTCATGAATTTGGAGATTTGTAGAGATCTCAAGGTATATCTCTTTTATCACTTCTGGCTTCAAAAATCCAACCTTATAGAACTTTTATACAAAATGAAAAATTTCTCTTTCCACCAAAGTCAGCTATATTTCTCATTTGTTGCAGGTGAATGTAAAGCCTTTGCAAGATATAAGGCTCCAACGGATAAAGACAATTTTTAGGAACTCTGACCTTGATATTAAGATGTGAGGTTTCTACTAACTCAACAAGGCACAGAGGAAGCATTTCTGAATTTAAAGCATACTATGTTCTATTTCAGGAAAAAACTTATGCTGAGGGCTGCACTGCTAAAAAAGAGGAGTTGCCACCAAATATAAGATCTAGCCAAACAGTTGGATCTTGCAAAAAATATGTATCTAGCCAACAACAGTCATAAATTCCAAAACCACAATGACAAATCTTGGCAATATTTTACCATTTCTACTCTTTAATGTCTACACATATACAAATGCATATATAGATAGAGGTCTGTAAGTGGGTATATGATTCGTCATAAGTATCACTTTTAGAGACTCTCAACAAAACAAGTCCAACTCATTAATAAGAACAAATTTACTACAGTATAAGCTTGACTTGAAGTGAATTAACCAGCTACCATAAACATTTATGTCTCATTGACAATTTTTACTGGCTATCTTAAAATAAGTTTTAGGCAATGATATGGATGAATCAGGTCTCATAAATAAGCTCTTCTGGGGGAATTATGAACTGATGTTTTAAAATCTTTCCCACAAAAGCAGAGACATTCAACAGCATTTCATTGACCTTAGAGGGGGTTCTCTAAGTTGGGATCACCCTTTTCAAAGACAATATGCATTCAACCACTTTTGCCACTAGGTGGTAAATATGCACCCAGTGAATCACTACAATAAATAGTTAAAAGCAAAAAGGAAAGACCAGTGAATGCATGGATACTTCTAAATCAAGCAAGAAAAAAAGAGAAGTGAAGTATATTAGATATTTCCGAAACTTTTGCATTTATTTAAAATGTTTTCATTTTTTTAAGTCTAGAAAAGGCAATTCACACAATCAAAACCCCTGAGAAATTAGGTTTATCACCATCTACATGGGAAAACTACAGAGGCTTTTAATTCTCTCTCCCTCCATTGGTATAGATTCATGGCACAGTGGCTTAAAATATACTTATTTTGTTTTAAGCAACTAGCAGGAGCTTTAGAGAAATTTCTATTAGGGGGCATAATATTTTCTTATTATGTCACTGGTTACAATATAAGGTGAATAAAATTAAACAGTTGTGAAACACAATGGGAAAAATCAAGCATAAAATCATTTCAGTAAAAGAAATGTAAAGAAACAGCAATTATTTGTTTATGCTGTCCAATTTTCAAGTGGTAAGACTGTAACAGACATATTTACCTGCGTTTACTGGGAATCACCCCAACTTCATCACTCTCACCATCTGGTGTAACCTGCCTGGCTTGCCACCACTCATCATCAGAAGCATTAATAACATGGAGGATATCTCCAAATTTGAAGTTCAGTCCTTGACTAGGAAGGCCACTGTCTTTAGTCTTGTCATAATCAAAAAGGGCTCTTGGTCAAGAAGAAAAAAATTTATAATTATTTGTTATAATGATATTATAAATATTAAATAAACAGGATTCTGCAAATATATGTAATCTAGGTAGATAATTAAACAATATACCATACTAGGCAAAATAATGCCCAGCTCAATTTTGTACTATATACAAGAAGACAATGAGACCAAAAAAAAAAAAAAAAAAAAAAAAAAAGAAACAGCAAAATTAACTTGTTATGGTAATAGTTTATTATATACATATTACTTTATTTCTCTCAATATTATATGAGCAATTAAAAAAATACTTTTAGTACAATCCAAAGGCAACCTGTATTGAATTCTAAAATGAAGACAAATCTGTAAAGGTCTAAATTAATAAAGTAAATATTAAAAGAGAATTCTCTTTGTTTTGGCTAGACACACTTGGGAAAACAAATTCCCTGATCGATCTAATTCATCATTTGTGAAATGTAAGACTAGATCAACAGAGTGATTATTCTCCCAGTTAATTATTCATTTGTTCATAAAACTAGAGTTAACAGAGTTTTCAGAGTCTATGACAATGAAAACTAACTACAGATGACTATGATGACTTTAACAGCTCCCAAATATTTTGGAAAAAATACTGTATTAATTTAATGTAGTAATTGAGAAATGTTGGGCATATTTAAAATTTTTATAACAATAGTATCCTACTACTTGATTAATTAGTATACAATACTTAAACAAATTAAATTCTTACATTCAAAAAACCTCTCTCAAGAATACAGGAAGGATCTCAGCAATTACATTATAATACAATTTATTCATTCTTTTTTTCGAATTTGGCAATGAGGAATAGGATACAAATCATATTCCTTTTCACGCCACCCAACTTTTATGAACCTATCTCTTAAAACTGAAGAGGGGTGAATTTACTCGACGGCTAAATGAATGAACTGGTTACTGGTTTTCAGATGTGTTCTTTCAAGTATTTCAGTAGCTAACAGTGTGAAGGAAGTAGGTGACAATCAAAAGTGGGAAGGCTTACTTAAACATATATTAAAAAGTACACAATACACTGGATTTTATTTGCAGAATTCTACAGCTGTAAAATAAAGATTGTAAATGATATAAATGCTATGTCATTACTTCAATAAATTCTGAATACTAAGGAAGCATCTTTCTACTGGAAAGATACAGCTAACCTCAAAAAACACAAAGGTTTGATATAGTCAGTAATTTACTAAATATTTATTTTAAATAGTAATGAAATAGATATGGCAAAGATAAAGATGACAAAGATGATGAGGATACAAATAAACATAATATAAAATAGCAAATCAAATACCTGAAGAGATAGAACAAATGCCAAAGACATTCAGAAAAGGGAAAATATTATATCTTAACATTTTTATTATCATAAATTAACCTTATGAATTACAAAAGCAATACAACTATATTACTGATAAGCAATGGAGAAATCACTCACAACCTCTACTTCTTATGTTAGCATTTAAGCTTTGTCTTTTAATACTTTGATACATTTAAAACAGGAACTCATGGAATACTTACGAGTTATGAATCACAAGAATACAATGAACACCTGTTAATCTAGTATCCAACCTAAGACTATACACAAAACTTTTATCAATAACTCACATTACCTATGTATTTCTCCCCTTGATCCTACTTCCCTCACATTAGGAGTTAAGCACTATTAGAAGGTAACCATAATTTCGAACAGTGTTTATTACTTCCTCGATCCTTACCCGTTTTTGGTTTGGTTTGGCTTTATCACACAAATACAGATGACTAAGTAATTATATATGATTTTACTAGTTACAGAGCTTTATAAAAAGGTATCATACTGTATGTAATCTTTCGTGGCCTTAACTTTTTTTTTTGAAATTAAAACTACATCTTCTAACAAGAATCATTAAGACATCTGGTTAACTACAGCAGATTGGCTACATGTGTCTACAGGCATACCTCAGTTTATTTGTGCTTTTCTTTACTGCACTTGGAAGATACTGTGTGTGTGTTGGGTTGTTTTTTTTTTTTTAAAACAAATTGAAGGTTTTGTGGCCACCCTGCATTGTGTTGGCACAACCCTGTTGTAACCCCAAGTCTACTGGCATCATTTTTCCAACAGCATTTGCTAACTTCATGTCTGTGTGTCACATTTTGGTAATTCTCCCAATTACCGAACCTCTCATTATTTCAAACTTTTTCATTATTATTATATTTATTATGGTGATATGTGATCTTTGATGTTACTACTGTAACTGTTTTAGGGCATCACGAATCGTGCTTTTATAAGATGATGAACTTAACTGATAAATGCTGTGTGTTCTGACTGCTCTGCCAATTGGCCCTTCCCTGATCTCCGTCCCTTTCCTTGGGCCTCTGTATTCCCTGACACACAATATTGAAATCAGGCCAATTAATAGCCCTACAATGGCCTCTAAGTGTTCATGTGAAAGAAAGAGTCTTATGGCACTCTAAATCAGCTAGAAAAGATTAAGCTTAGTGAGGAAGGCTCGTTGTAAGCAAAGACACGCCAAAAGCTAGGCCTCTTGCACCAGTTAGCCAAGTTGAAAAAAACTGAAAGTGCTACTTGAGTGAACACATGAATGATAAGAAAGTGAAATAGCCTTATTGCAGATACGCAGACAGTTTTAATGGTTTGAACAGATCAAACCAGCCATAACATTCCCTTAAGCCAAAGTGTAACCCAAAGCAAGGCTCAAACTCTTTTTAATTCTATGAAGGCTGAGAGAGGTGAGGAAGCTGCAGAAGAAAAGTTTGAAACTAGCGGAGGTTGGTTCATAATATTTAAATAAGGCAAGAAGTCACCTCTATAAAATAAAAGTACACGGTAAAGCAGCAAGTAGTGATGTACAAGTTGCAGTAAGTTATCCAGAAGATCTAGGCTAAGTAATGAAGTTGGTTACATTGAGCAACAGATTTTCAGTGTAGATGGGACAGCCTTATATTGCAAGAAGATACACTTAGAATTTTCATAGCTAGAGAGAAGTCAGTGCCTAGCTTCAAAGCTTCAAAGGGCAGGTTGACTCCCTTGTTAGGGGTTAATGCAGCTGGTGAATATAAGTTAAGCCAATGCTCATTTACCATTCTGAAAATCCTAGGGTGCTTAAGAATTATGCTGAATTTACTCTGTCTGTGCTCTAGAAATGGAACAACAAAGCCTGGATGCAAGCACACTCTGGTTACAACATGGTTTACAGAATATTTTAAAAGCACACTTTTGAGACCTACTGCTCAAAAAAAAAAAAGAATTCTTTCAAAATATTACTATTGCTTATTGACGATGTACTTGGTCACCCAAAAGTTTTGATGGAAACATACAATGAAGTTAATGCTGTTTACATGCCTGCTAACACAATATCCACTCTGTAGCCCACGGATCGAGGACTAATTTTGACTTCCAAGACTTATTAGTTAAGAAACACATTTTGTAAGGTTAAAACTGCCATAGATAGTGATTCCTCTGAGGGTGTTGGGCAAAGTAAACTGAAAACCTTCTGGAAAGGATTCACCACTCTAGATGTCATTAACATTTGTGATTCATTGGTTGAGGTCAAAATATCAGTATTAATTGGAGTTTGGAAAAAGTTGATTCTAACCCTAATGAGTGACTTTGAGGGGTTGAAGACTTCAGCAGAGGAAATAACTACAGATGTGGTAGAAATAGCCCGAGAACCAGAAGTGGAGCCTAAAGATGTGACTGAACTGCTGCAATCTCACAACAAAACTTGAACAGATGTTCAAACTTCTCAACAGGTGAGGAGCTGTTTCTTCTGGATGAGCAAAGAAAGCAGTTTCTTGAGATAGAATCTACTCTTGGTGAAGATGCTATGAAGATTATTGAAATGAAAAGGGATATAATATATTATGTCAACTTAGCTGATAAAGCAGTGGCAGGGTTTCAGAGGACTGACTGCAATTTTGAAAGAAGTTCTACCGAGGGTAAAATGCTATCATATAGCATTATATGCTTCAAAGAAATCACAAATGAAAGGAAGATTTTAATTAATGTGGCAAACTTCATTGTTGTCTTAAACTTTAAGAAATTGCCACAGCCACCCCAAACCTCCAGCTCCCTGATCAGTCAGCAGTCATCAACATGGAGGCAGGATCTTCCATTAGCAAAAGATTATGACTCACTGAAGGCTCAGATGATGGTTAGCATTTTTTAGCAATAAAGTATTTTTTAAATTGAGGTATGTATTTTTTTAAGACATAATGCTATTATTGTACACTCAGTAGACTATAGTACAGTGTTAAATATAACCTTTTATGCACTGGGAAACCAAAAAATGTGTGTCTTGCTTTATTGTGCTATTCACCATGTTGTAGTGGTGTGGAACTGAACCTGCAACATCTCTGAGGTAATTCTTGCATTTCTTTTCCATCCTGAAACTCATAAAATAACAACAACAAAAAAGACAAATACAAAAAAGAGATGGCAACAGGAGAAAAGAGAGTTTAAACATGTTTTTGGATGATGGTAAATAAATCTGGCAGAGCAAAGGAAGCTCTAAATGGGGTGCCTGAAGAGAGGGATACTGAAGTAAGATTTACTCCACAAGACCCTAGAAATGCTTACAAATTAAAGTGTACGGTATCCATGTAGGTAGAGATAACTTAGAGCAGTGAAAACAGAAGAACTGGGGGAAATTATTGTAGTAATTAAATGTTACTCAAATGGAGAATATTTTATTATAAAAGGAAACAGGTAAATAGAAGTGCTGGATGATAGGACACATCAAACTATACTAGCCACTCAGTAAAATATCAACTTAAAAAAATTTTTGGCCCATATTTATTTTGTCTTTCTTTACTATATTGTAATTATTCAAGAGGTAATATAACTCTCATTGATAAAATTATAATACTATTCCTGAAAGATAGATTATCAGGAAATCAGTCATAAAGAAACATTTCCATGGTTTGCAATACACTTTTCTATAGTAAAACTAAGTCATACTGAAAAACCGGGAAGAATTTGCATGCATAAATAAAGACTGCTATAACTAGAAATAAAAAAATTTACCTGACATAGAGGGATCGCTTCTGGCTAGTTCGAAGAGAACCTGATCCTGAACTAATGCTACTATTCATCATCTGTTCCCGTAAGTCATGTATTTTGGCTTCAAAACGACTGTACTCTGATGGAAGAAAAAAGAGAAATAAATTTATACTTTATTTTCTAAAAATATAAGTCACTTGAAGATAAAAGTATTATATATGTAGGCTGTCTTATAATTGGTTAAATGTAGTCAGAACCTTAAAAGAGTAGTCTACACAAGATTTTGCCCAATATGCAAATATCAAAAATTAATCTTAATGTACCATGATTAAGAATTGACTGAAAACAGAATTTTCTCATATGCTATTTTAAATTTCCTATGACATTTAATAAGTTAAAAGACAACTTCCGTGCATCAAATAGCAGTATCAATCTTACTTTATTGTTGAATTTAACTGTAAATTTTGAAAAGTGAAAATCAGGATGTGTTCTAATTTTTATACTTTAAAAAAAAGAATCCTATAGTAATTTATACTAGACACTTTGCTTACTGACTTTTTCCCTGTTAAGAAATCAGCTGATCTTATATCCTCAGATTTTACCCTTGTGCAGGGTAAAATAATATGGGAGAAATATGTCTTAAAAAAACTAATAAATAAAATCAAATTTATTTCAATTCATTTTATAATTTATAAATTTTCAAAGACACACAAAAAAGCAATCTGAAGGAATAAACACTTTATTTAAGATACCTTTTATAGAAAAACAAATGTGATTCTGAATATGGACTATTTTAAACTCATACATAAAATCTTTAAGCACTTTTTCAAAAATATTGCAATTACATGGTTACATATACTTATATAATTTTCTCTATTTACAATAAATAACTGTCTTATAGACAAGTCAGATTCTACCAGATTTTTTAAAATAAAACCAATCCTATAGCAAGAGCAAATAACTTGTCTGGAGTTTGTATAGTTTAAAAAGACAGAGTAAGAGTAAGCATGCTTACTTAGATGTTTATGTTGTTGAGTTACTCTTGCTTTCATCATAGTCATCAAGTTTGTTTTATGGCTACTGAGATTAACTGAAGCAACAATTCATCAAAAAATTCAGAAACATTTAAATGCTCACATTAATATGTAATAAAATCTCCTTTTATTGCCCTTTAAAATGTAATAGAAAATTTAAAGTATAAACATTAAGAGACTGACTAGTATAGCTATATCCATTATAATTCAACAATTATCAACTCATGTCAAGTTTTTTGTTTGTATGGACATATCTACGATACAGACTGACTGATGGATGAAGATAAAGATGAAAACAAGAAGTGAACCATAAGTTTATACTGGTTCTTTAATTAAAAATTAGGACCATTACGTTTTTACTTATTCTTGTATCTTTATATGCTTTCCTGCATATGAAGAATCCTGGTTCTCAAGACACTGAGGATAACAGAATCAGATACCACAGATGACTTACTTGTTTTAGCCAATATTACATTCACAACAGTCTTAAAATAACAAGAAAGCTATAACCATGACATGATTACTGTAAACAGTTAACTATCTTCCCTAGTTCTTTTTATCCTTAGAGTATGGCCTATTATAAGGGATATACAGTTGAATACTGTTTTAAAGTCACTTGGAATAGTTCCTTCCTAGGTGCCATACTGCCAGTTGGATATACACCTAGGTTCATTTGTTCCTTTTTATTTTCAACTTTAACTTTTAGGGGTTGCTTTTAAAAATTTTCATTGTTTTTACAGGTAGGTAAAATAATTCCAAAGTCAATTGTTTCATAAAATAAGGATATTAAAAAGAAGTCTAATTTCTATCCCTCTCTCCCTTCTCCACTTTGTCCTGTTCATAAACATTTAAAGAAAGCTTTATCCTTCCATTTTTAATAAGTAAACATATATACACATGCAAATATTTATATAAATGTATTCTATATTAATATATGTATATTTAAATTATACATATACTTTATAATTATGTGTGTATGTGTACACATGTATGTATTGCTTCTCCTTCTTAAACAGTAACATACACATTTTCCCATCTTGCTTATGTTATTTAATAGGATTTAAAGTAATAGTCTTACTGTAGTAATAATAAGAATGCTCCATAGCAGCATATACAGATGTCCCTCATTCTTTTTTTATAGCTATATGGTTCTTTTACCTCTAACCTCTCTTTGTTACAAGAAGATACTGTATAGGGTTAGATTTTGCTGTACTAGCAAATCTGAAAATTGTTTTCTTTTAATAATCAAGTGAGCTAACTTTTGATATGATTAAAGTTGTGTGATTTCCAGTTCTATTCTTAATATTTTGTTTTATATTTTGTTTATATGTTGAATATATATATATAGTCAAGCCTTTTATATAGCTTGTGGCAGATTATATTTTCCAAAGATGCCCGGCATCCCACATGTTCTTGTACTATGTGACCAGGCTCCAACTCATCACACATCAGGGCAGTTACCTGTGTAGGAGCCCTCCTCATGGTTAAGTCCTAACAGGCCACCATAACTAATCCTGACCTCCTCAGCCCTGCAATGCAGATAACTACCTTGCTATGCTCCACCTAATGGCTTAATACAAAATTGATCAGGATGTGGAAGGGAAAGAGCTCTTTATTTTTGGATTTTAAAAATTTAAAGGTAAGATGTTCATTATAGTTCACATAGCATTATTAGTTGTTTTCAGCCATTTTGCCAAGCAAATTAACCAAAGTCCTAGTGACTTAAAATATTCTACATTTGAGAAATCTAAAAACTTTCTGTAAAAAGGTCACATTATCTTTTATAGTGAGGTGGAAAATGTACTTTCCTAAGAAGTAACTAAGTTACCATAAAGCAGTTAAAGTCTCAGATATTCAACATTTAAGATACTGGAGAACTAAAGTCAATTCCTGATAATTTCTTAAATTTGTGCCTTACTTATTTTGTTAACTCTGTTCAGATTTTCATATTTATGGTCTTTACTTACTATTAACAACTCCTTATAACCATCTGTCTGTCTGTCTCAAACATACTTCAATACTTTCCTCAAAGTAACATTTCCCTTAAACTTCCATTTAATTTACCTAGCTAACATTCCTATCTTTTCCTTTTATTTCAATCAATTCATCCTTTCAGCTCTAACAGTTTCATTCTTATACCCATTCTGTGTACCTTTTCTTTATATTCTCCATTCTGTGTACCTTTACTTTATATTTTATTTTGGAGGAAGAATCTCATTTCTTATCTTCAGTTAAGTCATTTGCATCCCTTTTCCAGAAATTATACCACCACTCATTTCAGGAAAGCTACTATTGGAGAGAGCTAAAATGTTACCTGGGAGATAATCTCCATTAAACATTGTTGTTATGAAATATATTAGGAAGTCTTTGAACAGCTGGCCATAAGTTAAATAATATGTGTACGCTTATAGGAGCAGACACAATGTTTAATGGCCAACTTTCTGCATTTTATTCCCCTTTTCAACTTCTAATCTTTATTTCCACCCCCACACTATAAGTAAAAAGATGGAAGCAAGGGGAAAGAGAATGGGGAGAAATTTTACCTCCCCCAATTTCCTTGAAACTTGCAGTCCTAATTATGAAGGATGAAACTCACTTAATACTCTATGATGAAATATATTAATTAAACACAGAGCTTTAACACCTGAGAGCAACAACTATCAGAGAATGGATATTATGATTGATCTAGAAAAGAAAAAGGAAAAGTTTTTGAGTAAAAAGGCAAGCTGGTTGTTTTAAGTAGTTAGGAAGGGGTAGAAAGATACAGGAAGGAAAGTAAGATACTAAAAAAAAAAAAAAATAACTAGGAAGGTGGTACAGAAAATACTAAACAGATGACATATGCTTGCAAAGAAATGCCACTAATCCAATACAACCTCTCCGTTCAGCCTCCACTTCTCCCCTCTTTGGTTATTATCAGAAGTAGTTATGAAAATAAAATGAGAAGACAGGTTAAACTCTACCTCTGCAACTCAGATTTAAATCAAACCTTTGAAACTCAGAAAAGGGGCTCTGGTCAAACCTCTCAGCTTTTCTAGACTTTAGTCATTTGAAGATTAGGAATAGTAACACCAATCTCAAAGATTCTTTTTCTTATGAAAATGAAATAAAATGCCTCACAAATTTAAGACATAAACAATGGGAAAGAGAAAATACATTTAATATAAGTTTAAGTCTATCCCTTTGATCTCTTTTTCATTTATAATACCATTGTAATATAATTAATATTTTCTGAACCAAAAATAGACATTTAAAGCCTGGAAGTTGCTATAGTATACTTGAGGAACAATGAGATAAAGTATTTGTGTTTAGGGCTTTTTGTGAAGACAGGCAGCTTTAGTGTGTGGTTGAGAGAGTAAGTGCAAGGTGTGGGGACCACTTGGAACCCCAAGGTTGTCACAGAGATTATTTTAAGCTGAAGACATTTGAGGTTCAATAAATGCAGAAAAAAGCCTTATCGGAGCTTTCCTTATCTAACTCAAAGCATCAACTTCTGGGAAATGAGGTTACTCTAAATCTCCTCTTTTGGGGAGCTCTACAGCCCTGAAGAAGATGGAAACACCACTCATACCTGTAGAGACAAACATTATCACAAACTTCCTCCTAAAGAGGTACTTTTCTCCCCACTCCCTTTTCCATACTATGTTAGGAATATAAGCCTTTAATCTTAACCATTTAATGAGCCAGTTACTTTTGTTGGCTCCCTGGATGCATACTTCTGTTAATCTGTCTTCCGTCAGTTTAATTCACAGGCGCCAACTAATGAAACTAAATGGGCAGAGGAAAAGTTTTTCCTCCTCTACAAAGGGCTATCAGAAATCTTAGCCACTTGCCAGCTGTGTAACTGGCAAGTTACTTAACCTTTCTCTGCCTTAGCTTACACAACTGTAATGTAAAATGACAATTAACAGTGCCCACTCTATAGGGTTTTATGGGAATTAAGAGAGTTAATGTGGGGAGGGTATAGCTCAGTGGGCAGGGAGTGTGCTTAGGGTGCATGAGGTCCTGGGTTCAATCCCTAATCCGTCCATTAAAAAAAAAAAGTTAGTAAATGTAACATGGTTAGATGCCTGGCACATTTTTTTGTTTCCTATTATAGTCTATCACCCAACCCAAAGGAGATTCTTTAACTATAGACCAGGAATTATTTGTTAAATTTTTGTTAACTTCTGGATATGGAATAAAAAACTAGAATAGTAATTCCAGTGCCCATGTTTGATTTCTGATTATGATTCCCAAAAATGATTAGTAGTAAAGTTCTAAAAAATGAATTGTTGCTTGTCTTTGGAGTTAGCAAAACTGAGGGAAGCTAAGTGATAAAGTCCTTTTAAATGTTTTATAGATTGTTTTTTCAAACTTAGAGTCTAAGTGATTAAAGTTCAAAGTTCACAAGCTGAAAAACTCGTAACACTATTTCATGGAAGGCTAATAGGAAAGCCATAAATTCTGAAAGATAAAAACTTTCTCCTACCAAAAAGCTTACCTTCACTCTTTGTCTGTTTTATAGTATGTATGTATGTCAGATTATCAATGAAGCAAAGAATCCCAAGGAATTTGTTATTAGTAAAGTGAAGATACTAACTGCAAGGAGATGACTGATTATCAGAGTGTCATGTGACTCCTTTTGTACTTCGTAAAATAGCCAGCTCACTGAGAAATAAAACCTGAGTCTTATCTTTAATCGATATCCTTGGTCCTCTTAACAGTTACACACTGATGACGTGAAATGTTATTTTTTTAAAAAGTGCTGTACAACAAAAATACATTTGTTAAAAACATAATTAGTATTAAAACAAAACATAAAGCCATTGTGTCAGTGCCTAATAAACAAACATAAGGTAAGTAGCAATACAGCAAGGAGGACAGGTCAGTTTTCAAAGTACTCAAAACCTGCTTTTAAATTTTAACTTTCTCATCTTTGGTCTTCTGTTATTCTTTCTAGAATGTCATTTCTTCTCTCTGCCTATCTAAAGCCTACCCATTCTTTAGGTTTCCAGTTAATTCCCAATCCTACCTGATGGCATTATTTTCCCCTCATACCAGGCAATATGATTTACCTTCTTCTGAATTCCTAAGACAATGTCTGTCTTCTATGTTCTACTGGTACTTACCTTGTGTTTATTAGGCAATCACAGCATAGCTGTGGTAAAAGAATACAGTATAAATCAATATTGCCAGACTGAACACTCACTAAAATATTCCCAGTGAAAAGTATCTAGACTTTGAAGGCAACAGACCTATCACTGAATCCCCGCTATTACTACCAGCATTATTGTTTGCGTGTATACCATCATCTGTATGTAGGGATACAGCTATGTGTTTCATAAGCCTCTAGAGCAAGGCTTAAATAAATAGAAAATAGGCACCTAAATAAACATACAATTATAAACCATGTCAAGCGTTATAAAGGAAAAATACCACAGTGCTGTGAGAAATGAAATCATGAGAAGGAGCCAATCATATAAAGAATAGGGGGAAAGAATATTCTAAGAACAAACAGAATGAACAGAGAATTAGGAAAATATCTGGTATAATGAAGTGTTGAAGGAAGGTCAGTATGGTTAGTGCTTCAGGAGTAAAAGAAGGAGTAGAGAGCTTGCAGTGAAGTCATATGCATTGTGTGTGCTCAATTATACAGAGCCTTGCAGGTCCTATTAAAGGGTTTGAATCTTATTCAGAGTATAATGGGAAGTGTTTTAAATGGGAACTGATACAGCCCAATCTTTGTATTTACAAAAATCACTGTGGCTGATGAATAGACTGGAGAAAGTCAAGAAAGAAGGAGACTTGCTAGAGGCTATTAGAATAGTTTAGGTAAGATCTGATAGTGGGTTTGGTTAGGGTAGTGGCCAAGACACAGAGGTTGAGAAAAGGGAAGGGAGATCAAGGATGACTCCTAGGCTCTGGCTTAAACATCAGTGGAAGTGCCATTTAAGGAGAGAGTGAAAGAATTGTTTCAGATAAGCTCAATTTCAAACATTAGGGAGAAATAAAGCTGGAGAAACCAAACAGGAAATTATCTGGTCCATTATTAGGAAATGTTTGGAAAAAAGATAGATACACAAGAGTAATTAACATAAGGGTCTAATCTTGAAACGTAGAAGACATATGTTAAATAGTAGCTACTTGAATAATCCAAGTAGAATGCAAATTCTCCTTGATACAAAAATGGCTCCATCAAGACTAGAATAGTTAAAAGTTTTAAATACAACT
This sequence comes from Camelus ferus, assembly GCF_009834535.1. Classification (NCBI taxonomy): domain Eukaryota; kingdom Metazoa; phylum Chordata; class Mammalia; order Artiodactyla; family Camelidae; genus Camelus; species Camelus ferus. Next base: position 61,997,637 of record NC_045696.1, read on the forward strand.
AAAGTTTCATTCAGAAAGGTTCATACGAGAGAAAAGCACAGAAATTAAAAAAAGAACAACAACAAAAAAACCCCGAGTACAAGTACAGAAAAAGATAATCTGAAAGGGAGATTCCTAGGACCATTCAGTAACTACTGTAGGAAAAGGGTAGCCCACCCTTCCCAGTCCTTGCCAGTCATCAGTGGCAAGTATACTTACTGCATATATATATAGGCTTAGTTAAGCTTAGTTAAGAGTCACTAAACATGAAAATGGTAAAATTAATGATCCTTGTTCTGATATATGCTCATCAAGCATTACAGCAGTTCTTTATCAATCTATTTTTACCTCCTTATTAATAACTTAATATTTTCATCTCGGTCCCAGAAGATTCTTTCTTGATAAACATTAACTAGAATATGTCTGAATTTTGACCATTCTGAGTCAATTTTCATGCTATGTCTTTTCAGTATAAAGACTCACATCGTATAAATTCAGGAACATTTTCTTGACTACTATAATTTCAAACATTTAATCTCTTCTTTTTAAAAAATTTACTTTTTCCAGAAAGTCTAATTATGTTTATGTTGTATATACATAATTCCCTGTCTTTTCACTCTAATCTTAAATTCTCTTTGTTTCTACTTAATGTTGTTTACTTTTCCTACTGTATCCTTTATGTCCCCTATTGATTTTTCTGCAGTGTCTCTGCCTTTCTGTTCCAAGTTAAGAAACTAGTTTGCTTTCTTCTTTTCTGGGTTCTCCTAGCTCAAAGTTAATCTCTTCTGGTTGTTAAGCCTCTTTTCCTACAGTTCTTTACATATCTACTTTGTGGTCTTCTTTCAAAGAAGTGAATGCATAAATTGTTTCAGAACATTAAAATCAAATTTTCATCTGATTTGTGCCAATGTTGTGTGTGTGTGTGTGCGCGCGCGCGTGTTGCTAAGTTTTGTTCTTTGTTTCTATCTCTTCTTATTAATATCTTTGTATGAATGCTAGGCCAGTTCTTTTTAAATTGCTTACTACTGAATGAGTTCGCTGGACCAGAAAGTTTTGGGGTATAGGGTGAGTAAGGAACCATGGGTTACCTTTAGAGCATTTAAAACCAAGACTGTCACATTATTTGATGCTATCAAGACAGACTGTTTAAATCAAATATGGGTTCTCTATTCTCTAAATGAAATCACATCAAGGATGGCTTTTGCTCTAGCATCCTCACTCCAATTTCCACATGGCTTGCCATAAACAACGGATAATGTTTTCATACCTCAAAAACAAGTCCCTTACCATTAGGAAGTATAATTTCCTGTCATATTTTAAGTTCTGCTACCACTGAGCATTCTCAAAATTTCATGTTTTCACTCTTTCCTTCTTTCCATGTAGTTTTTGCCAGATCTCAATCTGCTTAAGCAGCCTTTGCCTGTATTTTGTTGTCTAGGTATTATATCTGACTTCTTAGTTTTGCTTAATGTGAGGTCAAGCTGTATGGGTACAAGCATGCGTTTATGTTTTATTTTCCTTGCTGTTTTTGTGTGTTTTCTGGGGAGGTTAAGGAGCAGATACTGACTTTCCCTTAATCTTATCTAAAGTCATTATTCTTCATAAACATATAAATGAGAGGCTTTCCATAATACTAAGTAACCAGTGATTATAATGTGGTTTCCATACAGTATACCTATAGGGCAAGAAGGTGCTGACCAGATGATAAAAGCATGTGTACTCTCACTGGTAGTTTTGTTTCTCACAAAAATTAATAAATTGTCATTCTGACTTCTTAATATTAGTCCTTATTTGCTTGATTAATGTGACTTATTTGGAACTTACCCCTTACACAAATGAATTTATTCTTGTTCAGTTACTAAACCTAAAATGCTGAGTTGTCAAGAAATATTATATTATGAAATAGCAAGCGATGTCCAACATACTGCTTTGAGCAGGTAAATACATACTAGGTAAATTCCACTCCAGGAAAAGAATAGTAAATGTAACAATTGCTAAATTATAGAATATTTCACCTGGCTCCTTTAGTCACATCATTCTTTCCTTCTTCACCTTGTTTATGAACATTAACTAGTATGCTATGTATTCTTTTGGGTGTTTAAGCTTTTTAAATTCCACTGAGGTTTTATTGAAATGGTTATGTTGATGTACACTAGAGTCTTGTGTATGTTTAAAATGGCATGACCTCAAATTTTCCATTACCACCTTCTTCCATTAGGAACTTGGTAAGGTCATGTCCATGATACTTCACCACTTAGAAATATATTACATCCCCAATGTGTATTCTTTCTCTTTATTTTAAGTAACAACAAAGGTTTAGAAACATGTCTGAAACCTTGATATTAATAAATATAATCTAATTAAAAAGTTAGAAAAAATTGGGATAACCTTATTTTCTTTGGCAAAATTACTATCTTTGCCTTTTAATCACTGGGTTAGTATAAGGTATGTTAAGAGGTATGTGTTTGGTCAGATGACAAATTTTAAAAAATGAACACCTGAAAATTAATCCAAATAATGGTGAAATAAAGAGTTGACAGATACAAGTTCCTACATTATATTAAAAACTCTTTGATAAGATAGTGAATTAGGTTCATAGTAAACAAATAATAGATTAATAAATCAGACAAAAACATGAAAAGAAAGTTAAGCTTGGGAAGCTAAACTTTTTAAGACAAAGATTTTAAAAAACTGAAATAAAAAAAGTACAGACAACAAGAATTTATTACCTTCAGGTCGATACTGTGCAACAATTGTGACAGCTTGACCAGCATTTTTTAAAGCAGCTGCTGCCTGCTCATGGCTGGCAGTTCTGAGGTCAACACTGTTTACCTGTAAATCAAACCAAATCTTAAATTTGAAAGAAAATCATCACATTGATTAGAAAGCACAATAGCCTGTTCTTTGAGCAGACATAGATTAAAAAAAATTACTTGCAACTACCTTATCACTAAAATATTTTCTTGTTTTGAGCTACTAAAAATATACAGTAAAACAAAAGATTACTATCAATCAAAACATTTTTAGTCACTAAAAATACTTTGCTTACTGTCAAGTGAACAAAATTGAAATAGTTTCCCCTAGGTTTTCCAGAAGATTGTCTATCAGTCTCTTGAGAAATGTACCTTAATTTGACAACCAAAAAAATCAACAAGTGACATTTTGTACATTTCATTTCACTAGTAACTCAATCAATTGGAGGGAGATTCATTTCATTTGTAGCATCCTCTCAACTCCTGCCACATTTTCACTACTACTCATTTCAGTTTCAATTCTCTTCCTTCCTTATCCAAACTAAAATTTCCGTTCTTTTCCAGTAACAGGAAAGCAATTACTTAAAAGTAATTAAAATAACTCTGATTTCAAGGACTGACATTTAAATAAGGTAAATGTTATTAAATGAACAAGGAGACATTTTTTTCAACACAGGGTCCTTCCTTGGGTGAAATAATTACTGAGGGGCTCATTCACACTCCAGAAGAATAAGAAACTTAATTCTTATTTCTGAAAAGCTGCCAAAACCAAGCATACTGCAAGATAGATTAATCTTTAGAGACTGAACACTTTCATTACAAGAAAAACTTAATATGATATTAATGCGAGCATTAGACTTAAATGTAATAAACTTTAAATATTTACATTTCTTTTTTCCCATAAGAACAATCAATGAATAAAATACAGCAATGTTTGGGACCTTCACTGAATATTTTTGGAAAAGAATAAGATCTGTCATGCAATTTTTATACGAAAGCCTGTTTTGTTGACATCTAGTCTAAAACCTATTAAAGATTACAAACCAATTTTGGAAAATGTGACTACAGAAATTCCTGGGATCACAAAACTTCTATAAAAGAACATTTTAAACAGATAAATACCTGAAGTTTTATATTATCTATAAAGGATATCATCATGCAATTAAGTTAAAATATGCACATACCTTTGGAATGGAAACTAAGATTCAAAAATCTTAATCCAAACAAATGTAACATAATGTGGTTGTATTAGAAAACATCTCTAGCTGAAGGCTAAAAAAAACTCAACCCAATGTATAAACAGTTCTATACTGAACATAAAGAAAATCCTCCTAATTCTCAGGAGAACAATTTAGAGAAGAAATACAAAGATAAACTGTCATATATTATTGTAGATAAGATCATAATTTTTAATGAATTATTCCCGAGTATCAAATCCTTCTGCTACAGAAAAGATCTGAAGACAACCTATATAGATTGAAAAGAGAGTAATTTGTTAAAAAGATTACAAATTACAAATGCTCCTAAATAACACCAAACATTTTAATGGAATACACTATCAAAATCCTAGTATGAATGCATACTGTGTAAACAGACTTAGAGTCATTTTAATTTAAATTAACACTTAAAAAGTGGAGATGTAATTTACATAAACTCCACACTTTTAATGGGGACAGTTTAGTGTTTGATATATTCACAAGCATGTGTAACCACTACCATACTCTAATTCCAAAACATTTTCATCAGCCCCCGCCAAAACCCACAACCCATTAGCATTCATTTCCTTCTTCCTTCTCTCCTTTGACCCTGGCAACCCCTATTTTACTTTCTGACTCTAAGGATTTGTCTATTTTGTACATTTTAAATGAATGGGATATTATAAATATGTGGCTATTTGGGTATGGCTTCTTTCACTTAGCTTGTTTTCACGGTTCATCCTGCTTGTAGCCTGTTTCAGTACTTCATTACTTATGATGGCTGAGTAATACTCCATTATATAGATACTCCATATTTTATCTACTATGCTGAATTTATTCTTTTTGATACTACTGTAAATTGAATTGTTTTCTTAATTTCACTCTAAGGTTGTTCAATGCTTGTATATAGAAACACAACTGTTTCTTGTGTAGTGATTCTCTGTCCCACAAACTTGCTGAGCTTGTTTATTAAATTATTAACTCTGACAGTTCTTTTGGATTTCCTAAGATTTTCTATATGTAAGATCATGGCATCTATAGAGACAATTTTGCTTCTTCCTTTTTAATCTAGAAAGAGTTTGTTTCTTTTTCTTGTCTAACTGCCTACCTAGAAACTCCAGTACAATGTCAAATACAAGTGGCAAGAATGGACACCCTTGCCTTGTTCCTGATCTTAGAGGGAAAGCTTTCACTATTTCAGCATTTAGTGTGACATAAGCTATCGGTTTTTCAGTCACCCTTTATCAGGCAGAGGAAGTTCTCTACTATTCCTAATTTGTTTGGTGTTTTTATGATGTAAAGTGTTGGTGTTTGACAAAAGCTTTTTCTATTGAGATAAGTGGTCATGTGGTTTATGTCCTTAACTCTATTAATATGGTGTCTTACTTCTATTGGTATTCCTATGTTGAACCAGCCATGCACTCCTTGGATAAATTCCACTTGGTTATGGTGTACAATCCTTTTTATGCTAGTGTATAATCCTCTTTTATGCTGTTGAATCCAGCTAGCTATTTTGTTGAGGATTTTTACATATAAATTTATAAGGGATTTTACAGTCTTCTCTTCTTGTCATATCTTTGTCTGGTTTGATATAATAACAATATTGACCCTGTAGAATGAGTTGGGAAGTGTTATTCATACCTATCCCTTTTTTGGGAAGAGTTTGGGAACAACAGGTGTTATTTAAATATTCTATAGACTACACTAGTGAGGCTGTCTCATCCTGGGCTTTTTCCTTTGTGCGAAGTTTTGATAATCTATTCAATCTCCTTAATTGTTATAGTTAGTTTCTATTTCTTCTTGAATCAGTTTCAATAGTTTATGTCTTTCTAGGAACTTATCAACAATTGTACAATATATGCAACTATATATCATATACAAGCTATATATAACATATATTATAAAATGTTCTTTGGTTTTTAACAACAATTTTTGTTTTAAAGTCTACTTTGTTTGATCTTTGTATAGCCATTCTGTATGTTTCTTGGTTACTCTCTGCATGGTATATCTTTCCCAATATTTTAGTTTCAACAAAGATTGAATCTATTTTTAATGGATTTTCTAGTATGAATATTATTAATACAAATATTCCAGAAATTATATGAAATTCCAGAAAATCTGGTATGTATGTCATCATCCATAATTATCATTATCATCTTAACATGTTGTATGTCACAGAAATAACTAAATTTTCTTGTCACTGCATTATAATTACTTCTCATTAGATATTTAACCATGGCCATTTTTAAGTCTTGCCATATACAGTTATTGCTTTACTCTGTTTTTGTAATGTGTTTCATTTTCAGAGACTCATGGGAAGGGCTCTGACATGTACTCAAGAATACAGGCTTCTGATAACTTTCAGATCATACCACTGAACTGGGTAGAAAGTTACATGACACTAACAGAAAAACTGATGGCTTCATAAAATTGCTAATAAAAGATCACAATCAACAAGAATTAATTACATGGGAGTGGATGAACTGGTCAGGGTAATTATAATTTTGTGATTTTGTTTGAAACTGTTGGTTCTCTAGTCTTTCATTTTTTCCAGATTTAAGGAAACTTCTTCTCTTAAGCTGTCTATGATGTACAACAATTTGGTAAGGTATATCTTTGTGGAAAAAGATGAAATATTTATCGTTTCCTCCCTACCACGATCCCTCCAGAATTAGAAAACTCTCAGTGAGTATGCCTCTTTTCACGGTAATATAGTTATTTGTTCATGGCAATATAGTTATCTCTTCAATAGGAATCTGTTCTCCTTGTAACAGGACACAGTTGGAAACATTGTTTGTATCACCAGAGTTTTGACTGGAACATCATATTTGAGAATGTGCAGGCTCAGATATAACCAGACCAACTTGGAAAACCAGCTTGGTAGCTTGCTTATAGGATTCCTAGCATTGTTGTCAGATGAGTAAGGGAGGTCACTTCCTGGCATGTGCAGGAAACTCGGAATATTTTGAGGACCTCAAGAAGAGAGGGATTAACCCAAATCCATGGCTATTGTAGATGAAATCTGATGGCAAGTCCTTGGCTTGCAAAAGTGTTTCATTTTCAGAGACTCATGGGAAGGGCTCTGACATGTACTCAAGATGTTCAGAGAACTCAAGAGGAGTATAGATGCACAGAGTGAAGTTTTTAGCAAAGAGCTGGAAAATATAAAGAATACCCAAACAGAGTTAAAGAATAAAATCGCTGAAATGAATAACACAGTAGAAGGAACCAAGAATAGACTAAAAGAGGCAGAAGAATGGATCAACGAGCTAGAAGACAGATAGATTAGTGGAAATCTCTACTGCAGAACAGAAAAAAAGAAAAAGAATGAAAAGAAATGAGGACAGTTTAAAGACATGAGGATAGAACTCTGGGACAATATGAAGTGCACCAATATTTGCATTACTGGGGTCCCAGAAAGAGAAGAGAGAGAAGAACCTGAGAACATTTTTGGAGAGATAATCACTGAAAACTTCCCCAGCTTGGGAAAGGAAACAGTCACCCAAGTTCAGGAAGCACAGAGAATTCCACACAGGATCAACCCAAAGAAGAATGTACCAAGGCACATAGTAATCAAATTGATAAAAACTAAGAATAAGGAGAAAATATTAAAATTTGTTGCAAGAGAACAGCAACAAATAACACATACAAGGGAACTCCCGTGTGGTTATCAGCTGATTTTTCAGCAGAAACTCTATAGGCCAGAAGGGAGTGGCAAGATATATTTAAAGTGATGAAAGGGAAAACTTACAACCAAGAATACTCTATCCAGCAAGGCTCTCATTCAGATTTGATGGAGAAATCAAAAGCTTCACAGATAGCTCGCAGTGAAAAAAAATGTGACAATGAATATATGCATGTTTACGTATAACTGAAAAATTGTGCTCTACACAGGAATTTGATGCAACATTGTAAAATGACTATAACTCAATAAAAAAATGTTTAAAAAAAAAAGCTTCACAGATAAACAAAAGCTAAAAGAATTCAGCACCACCAAACCAGCTTTACAACAAATGTTAAAGAAACTTCTCTAGTCATCAAACCGTATGAAAAGAGAACAGAAAGAAGAGAGAGAGAGAAAAAAAGACCTACAAAAGATTGCTTTGGCAGTTTGGGGTCTTTTATGATTCCATACAAATTTTGGAATTGTTTGTTCCACTTCCTTGGAAAATGTTGTGAGTACTTTGACAGGGGTTCCACTGGATCTGTAGATTGCTTTGGGTAGTACAGTACAATCCAAGAGCACAAGATACCTTTCCATTTCTTTGTATCATCTTCAATTTCCTTCATTAATATTTTACAGTTTTCAGAGTATAGGTAACCTCTTTGATGCAAAGTTTGAATCTAAAATGTCTGTTGTAGAAAGTTAGATCTTTTTTATCTACCCTGTTGATACCTGTCTTTTAATTGGTGTTTTTAACCAATTTACCTTCAAAGTAATTACTGAAAAAAAGATTCACGCTATCCTTTTTTTTTTAAACAGGCTGGGGTTAGATACCCAAACAAAATGGAAAATTTTACAAAGAGAATAATTTGGCAAAGTATGGTAAGATAAGCAAATGTCTACCACACTGGTTTCTCATATGTGTAACTGGAAAATAACTTAAAAATTTCACTTTATCTTGCAACTATTAGTAATAATTGGTTCAGGCAAGAATTACCATGCTAAACCAGTGAATGAAAGCCTGAAGATAAAGACATTTACATACATCAAAGTACGTCCCCACAAATGATTCACTAATTTTAAAGGGGAAAACAGTCACTTGTCCATGAGGAAGCCTGCCAGACATTGCTTTAACCAAGTGATCAAAGATAACATCACTATAATGGAACATATTGATATCATATACCTTTGGATAAACAGCAATGAGGACACAACATCTCTTTCATAGCATTTCTGCCAAAAACATATAACCTAAGTCCAATCCTAAGGAAAATATCGGAGAAACTCATTTAAGGGGCATTCTACAAAATAACTAGTCTGCACTTTTCATTGATGTGCATTGATATGAGAGACACAGAAAGGCAGAGGAACCATTCCAAACTGATGGAGATTAAAGACAAATGAAAACTAAATGAAATGTGTGATGCAGGACCAAAAACAATTGTTATAAAGGACTAGAGGTCTGTACCATAGATAATAGTATTGCATCGCTGTTGACTGTCCTGATTTTGAAAACTGTCCTGTGGTTATGTAAATGAATGTCTTTGTTCTTAGCAGATACACACTGAAGTATTTAGCAAAGGGGTATGAGATCCGCATCCTTCTCTCAAATAGTTTGGGGGAAATATGTGTATGTACACACATACATATAGATATACACAGAGAAAAAAGTAAAAGTGAATGTGGCAAAATGTTAATAACTGGTGAATCTGGGTAAAAGATTATGTGGCACTTCTTTGTACTATTTTTTTGCAGCTTTGCTTTACATTTGAAATTATTTCAAACTAAAAAGTTTTAAATTTTAAGGTAATACGAGACAGAAATATATGAAATTGTTCAATAAATGAAACATTCTAATCAGTGTTATTATTTAGCTAGAGAAGCACTAAAGAACTGTGGCTTAGTCCTTGAGTGACTGTACTAAAGCAGAGCCTACCCTGATTAAGACAGTATATATAGTACCAAAGAGATAACCTTAGGATTTCTGGTAGATGAAATACATGACCTAGGACCAGAGTGGTATCAGATCCGACTCTAATAAAAAAACTCTGGCTACCATTTACTCCCAAAACCACTAGAGGGGCTCAGGAATATCTGTAGAGATAATTGGCAGGTGACTGAGAAAGAAAGGTTCTAGGGTGACTATTCAGTGTCTGTACTCAAAGAGTAGTGCAGTAGGTCTATCAGTCCATCTACCTGCACTACCCATATTCTCTTCTTAGGGAATCTACTCCAGCGTGGAACCTCTGAAGATGAAATTAGAGATGGAGCATTTGCATGCCATCCATTTGGCTATTTGTTTTCTTTATGCCTTTATGCCTTTTGTTCCTCTATTACTAACTGTTGTTAAAGATTATCTTTTCTCATGTTTTTCTCTTGTCCTAAGGTCTTTCCTATTGCTTTCAGGGTATTTCCCAAGAGAAGCTTAGAAACCTTTAAAATTTTTAAGTTTACCGATACATACTGCCAAATAGAAGGCTGTATTTAACTTACAATAACATTAGGGTGAGCAATTGTTTGGGACTTTCCATTTTAAAACTGAGCCTACAGGGGTTTCCAGCCTGGAGCTGTCAGTGCTAAACCTGGGAAAGTTTTGGGTGAACCAGGGTGCTGGTCAGTCTAACATATCCTAGCAGTGTGTCAGTGACCCATATAAAGTGGTCCCACATGGACAATTTAAAAAATATCTATTTTTGTTTTGTTTTTCACACCTAACTCTAAGCTGACTGAACATTTATTTTGACATGAGGTGTGAAGTGAGGTTATAAGCTAATTTTATTCCTCTAAATAACTAGCTAATTCATCCAACACTTATTTTTAAAAATCCATTCCTTACCTCTAATTTGCCCTTATCATACTCTGAATTATTTTTAAAATTTAAATTACAGTGTAACTCACAAGCAATAAAAATGTACAAATTTTAACAGTTCAGTTGGAAGGATTTTTGACAACTGTGTATGTCCACTGAAACTACAACCCCAAACACACCTTTTCCATCAACCAACCTAGAAATCTCCATTGTGCCTCTTTATAATAGTACAATTGCCAGCAACCACTTTCTGACTTTTATCAACACAAATTAATGCTGTCTGCTCATGATTATCTTGTAACTGGAATCACAAAGTATGTATTTTTTGGGTGCGTTCTGTTTTACCCAACATGATGTTTTTTAGTGTCATTTATGTTGTTTTGAGTTTTATTATTTATTTATTATCATTCCTGTTGAAGCGTTTTTGTAAATGTAAGATTCCTTGGGTAAAATCTGGGTAATAAAGTTAGATGTATGTTTAATTTCTTTAAAACTTCCCCAAAAGTCCTTGTAGTGGTTGTACAATTTTACATGCCTACCAGTAATGAGTAAGACTTATAACTGCTCCATATTCTCGCCAATGTTTGTTATCATTTTTTTCTCTGTAGCCATACAACTGGGTAGGATATGGTACTTCATTATGACTTTAAAAATGTTTTTTATTTAGGCATAATTTACACTGAATAAGGTAATCTTTTTTAGTTTACAGGTAAGAGTTTTGACAATTGTGTATGTTGTATAGCCAATGCCACAATCAAGATATGGAAAAGTTGTATCACTCCCACCCAAATTCCTCTAAACCCATTTATTTAATGTGTTGTTTGCACTGCCCTGATGCCTAATGTTAAGTACCTTTTCATGTGTTTATAGGCCATTCATAAATCTTGTTTTGAGAAATATCTGTCTAAGTCTTTTGCTCATTTTTAAATTGAGTCACTCATCTTTTCATTGTTGCTTTGTGGGGAAATGTTTATATACTCTGGATATGTCTTTTGTGAGATACACGTACTGAGAATATTTTTTCCCACTGTATGACTCATCTATTTGGTTTCTTAATGGCATCATTTTTTATGGTCAGTGTTTAACATGTTTTGTTCAAGAAACTTGTCTACCTCAGGGTTGCAAAGATATCCTCCATTGTTTTCTTCTACGATGATTATTGCTCTGGGCTTTACATTTAGATTTGTAACCCATCTAGAATTAATTTTACATCTGGAGTAAGACTGACTTCAGGTTTGTATTTTCCCATACAGATAACCAGCTGTTTCAGCATCATTTATTAAAAAGACTTTTCTTTCACCTATGAACTGACTTGATACAGTCCTGGGTACCATTTAAGAAATTTTTGCCTAATCCAGGTTCACTAAGATTTTTTTATGTTTTCTTCTAGAAATTTAGCTTTAGAATCCATTTCAAGTTAATTTTTGCAGATGATGAGTGGTAAGGCTAGAGTTATATTATTCTTCTTTCATCTACTTATACTATCAATTATAGAAGAGGGTGTTTAAATCCTGAACTGTGACTGTAGATTTATCCATTTCTCTCCCTAGTTCTGGCAATTTTTGCTTCACGTACTTTGAAAGGATCATTAGGTACATACACACTGAGGACTGTTACGTCTTTTTGATGAAAAGATGCATTTATTATTGTGAAATCTCTAAGTAATACCACTTGTCTTGAAGTCTTTTCCTGTCTTATATAAATATAGTCACATCATCTTTCATATGTTGTTTATATGGTACAATTTCTTCCACTCTTTTACTTACAACATATTAATCTTTATTTCTAACGTGAATTTCTGACAAAGGGTCTGTTTGGGTCTTGGTTTTTTGAACCAAGCTGAAAATTTCTGCATCTTAACTGGAGTGCTAACTATCATGTAGATATAGTTGGATTTTAATCTCACATCTTGGCATTGCTTTTTTTTTTTAACCTTGTCTTTTCATCCTTCCCTGCCTTTGTTTGGAAAAAAAGGATGTGTTTTATCTTATTTCATTTTAGCTCCTTTATTGACTTTCAAAAACTGTACATTTTTGTAGTATTATTAGTGCTTCCTCTAGAGATTATAACATGCAAGTATAAGTTATCACAGGCTCTTTCAAATAATTTTGTACTGGAAGAAGGTAGAACTCAGTGGTAGAGTGGATGCTTAGCAGGCACAAGGTCCTGAGTTCAATACCCAGTATCTCCATCAATAAACAAACAAACCTAATTACCTCCCTCATCCAAAAAAAAAAAAGAACTCACAAATAATTCTGTATCACTTCACAAACGTATAAGAACCAAGAGGATAATTCCATCCTCCCTTTCAATTTGTGCTCTAGTGCTCTTATATTTTACTTTTCCTTATGTCGTAACTCACACAATACAATGCAGTTATATTGTGCTCTTATATTTTACTTTTCCTTATGTCGTAACTCACACAATACAATGCAGTTATTTTGTTTTAAACAGTCAATAGTCTTATGTGAAGTCATCTTCTAAAAATGTATTTTTATATTTATCCAGGTATTTACTCTTTCTATTATTCTTAATTTCTTTCTGCAGATCTAAGTTCCATCTGATACAATTTTTCTTTAACCAGAACAACTTCTAGTATTTCTTTTAAGTCTATCAGAAACAGATTCTCTAAGATAGTGTCTATCTGAAAATGTCTTGATTTCAATGTCATTTCTGATGACTAATTTCACCAGATATATATCGGATTCTAGATTGTCAGTTTTTTCTTTCACCACTTTAAAAATACTGTTCAATTGTTTTATGTCTTCTATTATTTCCAGTGAGAAGCCAGCTGTCACTTGTATTGTTCCTATATATGTAACGTGTTTCTATGTTTGCTTTTAACATGTGCTCCTTAACACAGCTTTCTAGCCTTTGGGACATATCTGGGTCTGGTTTGCTTTTTATGTATTCTGCTTTGGGTTTGTTGAGCTTCACAGATTTGTGAGTTGGTATCTTTCATCAGTTTTTGAAAGTTCTCTGGCATTATATCTTCAAAGATTCTATCTGCTCTTTGTTTTCTGATATTATTGTCCAATATCTCCTCTTAATTTTCATAGATCTCAGATGCTCTGGTGTTTTTCCTTCCCAATCTTTTTTCTTCTCTAGCTTTATGTTTCAGTTTGGAAACTTTCTCTGACATATGTTTAAGTTCACTGATTCTTCCCTCTGCTGAGTCCAGTGTGCTGTTATGCCTTTCAAGCAAAATTTTTATTTGTGATAGTTTAAAAATTTTTTTCTACCAATTCCATGATTCATCTTTTGTAGTTTCTATGTCTTTGCTGAAATTCTCCATTATTTTCATCTATATTGTCTACCTTTACTCTTACATGCTTTAGTATTTTTATCATCATCATGATTTTACCTTATTTAAAACCACCTGTTTGATGAAACCAGTATCTGAGCCTTTTCTCAAGTTACTTATATTGACTGCTTATCATCTTGACAACTAGCTTTCCTTTTTCATGTGTTTTGCAATTTTTAATTATAAAGTAGACATTTTAGAGAAAATAACAGTAAAGGCTGAAATAAATACTATTTAATTCCAGAATAGGGAATAACCCTTGTATTAGGCCACTAAAGTGATGCAACTGCAACTATATGATCTGTAGTTGAGATGTTACTGGATTTTGTTGCAGCTTTGGGTTTAGTTTCAAATGTTGAGAAGAGGATTAAGACTTTTCCTTCTGAGAGCCTTAGGAATATGAGGACTAGTAAAATGCTCAAGATCTCATCTCATCTCACACACACACACACAGCTTCATAACCCTGCTGTTAACTTACTGAGGTTGCTGGTAACTTCTCTTTACCCTCAAGACCTGTCCCAGGTTTGCTGTGTCTTGGAGATATTTGTTGGTCCACATTGCCTCATAGGGCTTTTTCTCAGCTCTCTTGCTCACTTTCATCCCTTAGCAGCTAAGTAGTTAGTTTTCACAGATCTGCCCAAGGTTCCCCTATTTATTGGCAGATGTCTTGTATTTTGGGATGCCCTGGATGACTCAGTAATAATTTTCTCTTCTCTGCTGGTTCACAACCTTTGATTACCTCCAAGCACTCAGTGAAGACCCATGGAAAAGAGCTGGCCGGTAGATACAGACTTGCTCTGTGGCTTTCCAGAGTTTTTATCAGTTTCATCAGTCCACTGAGGCCATTACACGTTGGGTAAAGTTTTGGCTGGTTTCTTCCTGTCTCTGTCTAATCTTTCTGTTCCTCCAATCACTCTACCAAGGAGGAGCTTCCCCTTCCATGGGTGTTTTCTTGTCTATGAAGGGCTAGTTACAATCAGGAAGTTAGTTTATTTAGGTTACTTTGAATCCTCAGTTCTCTAATGAGTTTAGTTTTTCTAAACTTATCCAGATTGTTTCGGTTGTCACAGTAAGAGTGATGGTCTCTTAAGACCTACATTCTAACATTGTAACTAAGGTGTATTTCTGCTTTACAAATCTGTTCCAATAATCACTATTCTTGGGTAGTACTATGCTATTTCAGTTGCTGTAGCCTGAGGTATGAGTGCAGTTTCTATTTACTAGAACTGCATATTAATAATTTCCTTTATTTTCTAAGATTGTAGTACTGTAATCCTTAACAAAGTACTTTTGCATATTTGAAGACTCAAATTCCCAAAATTTTCATTCAAACACCAGTTGGTTTCATTCAAACACCATGATCTCAGAAGAACTAAAACAAAAAAGAGCTCTATTTCTTTTGCAAATGATCAATCATCTTTTTGTTTCGGATTCAGTCTATCTTGAACTATAAAGGATCCTCAAAAAGATAGGCTGTAGGAATATGTTGATGTATCTCAGTATGTGCAGGGAAGGGTCAGGTAGCAAGAGGGACTGATCTGAAAACGGCAATAAAAGATCCAATTTTTGGAATGCTTTCCCTATCATGTTCCAGTAACAAAACTCTTTGGTTTGAAGAATATTTTCCTTTACTTTATATCTTGTAGTTGAGAAGCTCTTTATTGATTTACACTGAAGAAATGATTTAAAATAATTATCTGTACTGAATAGCATTGTTGACACAGGATATAGTTTTTTTCTATAACTCAGATTCTAAAATATCAGAAAGTGTTACCCAAATTTTTAATTAAAAACAAAACAGCATAGCATAATATAATTTAAGGTGAATCCTGGCTATACCATTTATTAGATATTATTAGCTACTATGGGTAATTAACCTCTTAAGTTCAGTTTTCTTATTGGAAAAATGATGGTAAGAATGTGATGCTCCTGAGTTTACCACAAGCAATGTAAGATATTTTTCAAAGAATACCACTCCCCAATTCAAGCAGAACTGGATATCCACATATAAAGTAAATAAAGTACTACTGACATTAAATTCACAATGCCAAATTTAGAACGTAAGAAAACCATGTACTATATAAGTTACCATAACGTAACATTAGATACCTACAAACTTCAGAAAACAGAACTATTATTTATAGAATACAGGCATATCTCATTTTATTGTGCTTCACAGATACTGCATTTTTTACAAATGGAAGGTTGGCAACCCTGCTTTGAGCAAGTCTATTGGTGCCATTTTACCTCACTTTGTGTATTTGCATTTGCTCACTTCATGCCTCTGTGTCACATTTTAGAAATTCTTGCAATATTTCAAACCCCACACCAGCAAAAAAGATTATAACTTTCTGAAGGCTCAGATGATGGTTAGCATTTTTCAGCAGTAAAATATCCTTTACACTGTTTTTTTTTTGACATAATTCTAATAGAGTACCATATAGTATAATCATAAGTTTAGCGTGCACTAGGAAGCCAAAATATTTATTTGACTTGCTTTATTGCAACATTTGCTTTATTGTAGTGGTCTGGAACTAAACCTGTAATATCTCTGAAGTATGCCTGTATATAATAAATAGGTTTAAAAGAAAAACCTGAAAGACCGTAAGAAACTTTACCAGTACCTCTGTTAAGATAAATAAACTTAATTACCTCCCCCCCACAAAAAAAGAAACTTTAAATAATCAAGACCACCAAGGCAGATTTGAAAAAGAATCAGAAAAAAGTTCTAGAAAGAAAACGGCACTTTGAAATGAAAAAGTTATTTTTGGCTTAAAGAGCAGATTAGACACAAATGAACAGAATTTATGAACTAGAAAACAAATCTAACTGAAATTAAGTACAAGGAGATAGAGTTGACAAATAAGACATTGGGATTAAAAGACATGGAGAACAGAATGACAATGTTCTCTCACAGTAGTTCAAGAAGGACACAGCACACACAATGTAGGAAAGGAAAATTTAAAAAGATAATGGCTAAGATTCCAGAATTGATGAGATAGGACTCCTCTAATTCAGGAGGTATAAAAAACCCCAAGCATTATAAATGAAATGCTAGGCATAGATACATTTTAGTAAAACTGCAGAACACTAAAGACTAAGAGACTTAAAAGCAACCTGAAAAAAAAAAATCAACTACAAACACAATAGGGTGATCTTTTTTGTTAAACAGCAACAAAAGAAGCCAGATAGTATAAAGTAACATATTCATAGTACTGAGAGACAACATTTGTCAACCTAGAGTTCTAGATTGAATTATATTTGTAAGTAAGAGTAAATTAAAAATATTTTCCAGCAAACCTCAAGAATATTTACCATCAGAAAGTCACTGCTGAAAGAACAATCCAAGAGTTCTCACTAAGGTGCATTTGGGTATCTGAGGGACATTTTTGCTTCCTGGAATGACTAGGGAGTTCTACTAGTATGAGAATGGGAGCTAGAAAAGCTAAATTTTCTACAATGACCAAGATAGTCCTTGTTTGGAACAACAAATCCTATCCCAGTGCTGTTAGTGACTTACTGAGAAACACTCTAGAAGAAAGAAAAACAGAAGAAAGGATGATGAACAAAAAAATTACAAAACACATGGATTAACTGTTAAAAAACAAAAAGAAAAATGACTAAGTTTGGGAGACATAAAGATGAAACAGAAGTAAAAACCTAGAAACAGTACAATTATAGATTTCCCTAAGTCTGAGTCATTAGGGAGAACAGTAAAACGACTGATCAGTTTTAGTCGACGATTATATGGGTAATAACCACATAAGCACACAAACTGAAAATAAAACATGGAGAAAAGAAGAGGTAAAAACCAAGCAAAAAAAGTCAGCATAGCCATATTAATATCAGGCATTATAGGTTCTAGTGTAAAAACCATTATTACAAATAAAGAGGATCATTACATAATGATAAAAATTTTCAACTCACCAGGAAGGAATGCTGATTTTAAACTTAGATGCATCTAATAACATAGTTTCAAAGATATAAAGAAAAAATATTGCTCCCAGGGCAAACTGGTAAACCAACTATTCATATAAGCTTAAAAAGTTTCTTTTAATAACAGATAAGGTAGACAACAGATTTAAGTATAAAGAAGATATGAACTATGCAAACAACAAGGTTGAGTTAATAGGCATATTAACCTTGCAGTCAACAGAGAATACTTTCTTCAAGCACATTTTTAAAGACTGACCTCTAATAAGTGAGTCCATACCAAAAGAAAGTCTATCACACCAAACGTGTTCTCTGTCAACACTGTAGTTCTACAACTAAGTTGAAAAATGTTAGGACGACAGCCAAAATGTATTCTTTAACTTTAGGATATAAAAAACAAAACTTTTAATAATTAATAGATCATAGTTAAAATAATAAAAACATTATTTTGATTAACATAGCCTACCGATATAATACGATCTCCTTTTCTGAGCTCTCCACTAAGATCAGCAGGTCCTCCAGCCAAAATAAAGGAAATAAATATTCCTTCTCCATCTTCACCTCCTACAATGTTGAAACCCAGGCCTGTTGAGCCACGATGAAGAACAACTCTTCTAGGTTCCCTGAAAATTAAAAAAATGCTGAGTACCTTAAATTTTATAAATAACTTGACATTTTATCAATGAGAATCCCTATTGATAAATCATATTACCAAACTATAAAGAAAATTAGGTTAAATTTAAAAGGGTTTTCTAAACTCTGGGTAAAGAGATTCTTTCTAAGCCTAGAAATTAAAAGGAAAAGCCCTAATCTTATATAAAAGCTAAAAACTCACGTTAACAAACACAAAAACAAACTTGAAACTAAAATAAAAAGAAGAAAGCAATGCGGAAACTAAAAAAAGTGCTATAAAGAGCCCACTCAAAAATAATAGTTATGAAAACTTTATGATGCACACATTTTATTGCCTATGAAGCAGTCACTGGCTCTTACATGTTGTACAAGGTGGGTATCTCTTTGTCTTAGAGAAGGTAGGTCCCTTTTTCAGTTCCAAAGGTATGAATCATGAATAACCTATGCCAGGCACTGCAATTCTACTACCCTTTGCTAAGGTGAGGCTATGACCCTATTCTGGCCTCTGAGAAATGAAGGAAAATTTTATTGTCACTTCCTAAAGAAAGACAGATTCTACCAAGGACAAAGCACATTCTGTCTCCATACAAAGCACATTTGCCCCCCTCCTCAGCCCAAATCTATAATAGTTTATTATAGAATAAACTATAAAATCCCAATACTGATTTGGACATATTATAATCATGAAGATAAGACCAAGAGAATCCCAGAGCCACCATGGACCTAGGGTTGCTACACAAACGTTGGAATTGCCCATTTCTAGACTTTTTATATAAAATAATTAAATATTTTTATTTCTTAAGTCACGTTCCTCCATCCATTTATCTATCTCTGCTTTTCATCTATTCTAAGATGTATCTTTCTTGCTCCCCCAATCCCTGATTTAAAATTCCTGAAATCAGAATATATCTTACCACTAATAATGTTTCATAATTGCTGCCAGTTGTACATAGTTATGTGAAAACCATTTACATCTTCTGGTAAGACCATGAAAATTCTAACAGCAGATCATTTTAGATATGATGAATTACAGAATACTATTTGAGATTAGAATGTATCATATTTGGTAAATATTTTAAAAATTTAATCTGCTTTTTCTAAAACATTGCAGAAAGCTATTGGTAACAAAAGACTTAACAGAAGTAAATACTTTTAAAAACTGAACTTTAGGAATCCTTCCATATAATGTGGAATTAATCTTAAATATTTGTCTTCTCAAAACTTAAAAGTCTTCTTGTCATACATAGATATTCATTATTAATCAGTTTTGTTAGTTCATTTACAGGATTAGCAAAATTATATTTTGTCAAAAGTAGCAAAACTAAACAATATGCTGTTTAGGAAATATAAACAAACAATATATGAAAGAAAAAAGAGAACAATAAACTCAAAATTTGGGAAAGAAGTTAACTTGGGGCAGTGTAGGAGAAGCAGGGTAGGATCAGGGGCACAGGACAGGTTTCACTATATTGGTGATGTCTTATTTCTTTGTTAGATTGTGGACTCATGCTTAGGGTTTATAGTACGTTAGAACATATGTATGAAGTACATTTTTGCATTAGCAAATAATAATTTAAAAATATCCTGCTGAAATCAAACAGTATTTCCAGAGGAAAATAAATTCTGATTTTTCAAATAAGATAAGCATATGAAGAGATTCTCAACATCGCTATTCCTTAGGGAAATGTATCAAAATCACAATGAGATACAATCTACCTACTACAATGGTCATAAAACAAAACAAAGCAGAAAAAACAAATGTTGATGAGGATGTGGAGAAACTGGAATCCTCACGAACTGATGGAAGGAATGTACAGTGATGTGACTGCTACAGAAAGCAGTTAGATGGTTCCTCATAAACCTAAACATATAGTATGACCCAATAATTCTGCTTCCAGATATGTATCCAAAGGAACTGTAAGTAGGTACACAAGCAGATAAGTGCACGCCAATGTTTATCACAGCATTATTCACAATATCCAAAAGGCAGAAACAACCCAATATGAAAATGGTTACAATAGCAAATTTTATTTTATATATATTTTATCATAATTTAAAAACTTTATAATGTAATATAATAAAAATCATTGAATTGAACATTTTAATGAATAAACTGTATGGTATGTAAATCATATCTCAACAAGACTATTAAAAATGAACTTTAGAATCATTAACTATGTATGTTGAGATTTATTTTCCTTTTTTAATCAGTAATGTGAGACAATCTGCGAAAAATTGCTTAGGGTCAAGTTATGGAGAACTTCTAACGTGAAGTAAAGATTTTTCTACTTCATTATCTGGGCAAAGTAGTATAATCACCATAAGGAAGTAATAAAACACACACCATTTTAGGAAGACATATCCAGTAATCAATCACCTGATTTTTACAGAAAAAGAAAATAGGTAGGCCTGCTGTGTAATACCTACCACAAAGACTAACACAATATTCTAGACAAGAGATATGTAGTGAAAAAAGATGGGGACAGCAATCAAGATGTTAATATAACATATTTTTATTTGAAAAATATGCAGATTAAAGACTAGATAAGCCCTTAACCCTTATCTCCCTACATAACATCCCTATCTGACATTTAAGAGATCATTGCCTAGAGTCAGGAGTCTGACAAATAAAGAACAATTTTAATTATAAATTAATAATGCTAATAAAAATGTATTAATAAAAACATGAAATGACATTAATTGGCATACACTTATCATTAAATGCTAGCATCAATATAAAATATTTCTATAAAATTTCTACAAAAATTATAAAGCAAACTGTACAAACATAATGTTTCATTACTATATTAAATAATGTGAAAAAGATCTAAAATATTTTTTCACTTATTTTTTCCCACTAAGATAAGAGTTCTTTGGGAATAAAAAGGCAGTTAATCTGCCAACTCTAGTGAGGTTAGTAGTGTTATATGAAAGTAAATTTTAGGTGTCAGAATATCAAGGATATATATCAAAGAAACTCTTAAACATGAATCAAATAACTGCCACAATATTTCATGCTATATATTTGAAAAGGAATATATAAAAAGTTAGTTTTAAATACGTATACATCCTTATCCTAGTTTTACCTAAGTTAATTTCTTAGGACAACATACCAATCCTTAAAAAAAAAAAAAAAAGCGGTGATTTATTTGTAATATAAAGTATTTTTACACTTCAGGCCCTTCAATAAACACTCTAATGAAAAAAATTAAGATTTAAGTTCATTACCTACTACTAAAATTATTTAGGTCTTAAAACTGTGACTATGATACTTGGATTATAACTCCATTTAATAGTTTGCTTTATGTAAGAAGGATGAATGTTCAGTTCCTTACCTTGTAATTTCATCATCCCCAAGCACTGCTTTGGAAACAGGCGAATATCTGGCTGGTGATGCTGGTGTCTGGCCCAAATAGGAAGATGGGCTAACATGGTTATCAACAGGCTGAGAAGCAGCTTCAAAATAAAGTAAAAAACACTTGAAAAATGAAACAAACCATTCAGTACCACATGTCTGAATGATCAATTTCAAAGTGAGTTAATGTATAATTCATATTCACTCACTTATGTAGTAGGATTTCACACAGAAAATTAATTTATTAGGTAAAAAAAATTAGAGAAGCTCAAGTTTCTGGGTAAAAACTAGGTTAGAAATTTAGATCAGTAAAGCAAACTTATCCATCTGGTTTCTTTTGAGAAAACAGAACTAAAAAGGAGTTTTACAGTAACTGATTTGCAGAATGTAATCCAGGAAAGGTTATTTAAAAGACTGTCACAGAAAAGAGTAAACTAAATTAATCTTAAGTACAGTAACTTTTTTTTTCTAAGAAGTTATTTTGTAGATCACTATTTTCAAAAAATATATATAGCTGATCCTTGAATAACATGGTGGTTGGAAGCACCAGTTCACACAGTTGAAAATCCACATAAAAAGTTGAGTTGGGCCTCCATATCCATGGTTCTGAATTCATGAATTCAGCTAACTGCAGGTCGGTAGCATGTAGGGAAAAAAATCCACGTATAAGTGGACTCGTGTAGTTCAAATCCATGTTGTTCAATGATCAAATGTATACTCAAAATTTGATTATAAATAACAAAACCCAAAAGCTTAAAAATAGGTGCAAAAAGACTATGCTTGACAAAGTTTTAAAACAGACTGAGGCACTTCTAGTTTCCAGTTTGGCTTGTGAGAAGATTTGAGTCCTTACTCTGTCCTAATAACAACTAAAAAGCTGAACAAACTGAAAAATCAACAACCCTTCTTAGATCCTTAAGAGAGAGGTCACAGGGCAAAAAACTCCCCTAATCAGAGAGACTGATAGGTGAACACAGAGAATCGCAACATATCAGAACAGAAACCTCTGTGGGAACAAGGGCTGGGATAGAGTAACCTGAACTGTAATCGACAAACTGCTAGAGGCTCAGTGTGCACAACTCTGAGACTCAAAAACTCCAGGGGCTACATGGTCATCAGGGACCCCACACTTTTGAGAGTTTTACCTCCTGGATCTCTACCAGGTTCTCACAGTGAATACTGGAGAAAAATCTCCCCATGGTTCTGGCAGGAAAAGGAACTATTTTGAAATACACAAGAGCATTTTGTTCTTGTCAGCCCTCAGGGGAAACTTTTTAACCAGAGCTTCACCTGCTGGGGTTTTATCAGATCCCAACTGACCTGGGGGAAGGGAAATAACCAACTCTAGCCCATCTAGCCATTCTGTCCCAGAAGGGAAGAGGGGAGAATACTGAGAAGTGCTATGAAGTTCACATTCTAGAGGCACAAGCTCACTAGGAGACTGAGACTTAATCACAGGACTATATAACACTTTTCTAACCCCACACCTTATCAATCACATTACTAAAGGCCTATTTACAACAGTTCATTTTACACAGTACATCATGCCTGGCTATCAAGAAAAAAATTACAAGACATACCAAAAGGCAAAAATACAGTTTGAAGAGACAGAGAAAGCATCAGAACCAAACTCATATACGGCAATTTGAATCAGCATACCAGGAATTTGAAACAGTAATGATGAACATACTAATGGCTCTAATGGATAAAGCAGACAGTATGCAAGAACAGATGGGCAGTATAAGCAGAGAGATGCAAATACTAAGGAAGAAAGAAAAATAATACTAGAGATCAAAGATACTGTAACAGAAATGAATGTCTTTGACGCGCTTACTAGTAGTCTGGAAATGGCTGAGGAAATAATCTCTGAGCTTGAGGATATCTCAATGGCAACTTCTAAAACTGAAAAGCAAAGAGAAAAAAATAACTCGGAAAAAAAAAAAAAAAACCAGAACAGAATATCCAAAAACTTGTGTTAACTACAAAAAGTGTAACATACACATAATGAGAGTACCAAAAGGAGGAAGAGATAAAGGAATAGAAGAAATATCTGAAGCAATAATGATGAGAATTTCCCAATTAATGTTAGACACCAAATAATAGATCTAGGAAGCTCAAGGAACACTAAACAGGATAAATGCAAAGAAAGTCACACCTAGGTGTATAATTTTCAAACTACAGGAAAAAAAGAAAAAGAAAGAAAAACCCTAAAAGAAGCCACAGGGGAAAAAAAACCCCTCACCCTACTATACAAGGTAAGAATTACACCTGACTTCTCAGAAACCATTTAAGCAAGACAGTAGAGTGAAATATTCAGTGTTAAGAGAAAAAAAAAAAATCCACCTTATACCCTGTAAAGTTATCCTTCTAAAATGAAGAAGAAATCAAGACTTTCTTATATAAACAAAAACTGAGGGAATTTATTGCTAGTAGACCTGCCTTTTGAAATGTCAAAAGTTCTTCAGGGAGAAGGAAAGTTAGTAGTTCAAAAACTCAGTTATACAGAAAGTTATATGGAAAGAAAGGAAGAGCACTGAAGAAGGAATAAGTAAGGATAAAATAAAACTTACTTTTCTTATTCTTGATTGATCTGACAAGTAATACTTTGCTCAAAATAAGAGCAGTACTGTATTCAACTATCTTTGTTTATGTGTATATATATAATTATGTATAAATGAAATGAATGTCAGCAATTATACAAAGGATGGGAGGGAGGAAAATAGAATTATTTTGTTATTATCAGCAACTGATACTACCCACGAAGGTGTGCAACTGTTATCTGAAAGTGGAATTAGATTAGTTGTAATCTATATTGCAAACTCTAGGGCAAGCACTAAAAAAAGTAAAAGAGAATATAACTAATATACTTTTAAGAAAGGAGAAAAAATAGAATCAAATAAAATGCTTAATTAAAAACATAAAAGGCAGGAAAAATGGATGACAAATATAGGAACAAAGAACAAGGGTAACAAATAGAAAAGAATAGCAAATACAGACATTAATCCAACTATATCAATAATCACCTTGAACAACGATGGTCTAAATGCACCAATCAGAAGACAGATATTGTCAGAGTCAACCGAAAAAACAAGATCCAATTATGTATTATCTATAAGAAAGCCACTTTAAGTATGAAGGCCTATACAGATTAAAAGGAAAAGGATGGCTCAGGATATACCACACCAACACTAATCAAAAGAAAGCAGGAGTAGCTATTATTAATTTCAGACAGAGAAGATCTCAAAATAAGGAAAATTATCAGGGTTAAAGGAGAGCACTACTTAATGATAAAGTGGGCAATTCTCCAAGAAGACTTAACAATCCTTAACATGTACACATCTAACTCCAGAGTGTCAAACTATGTGAGGCCAAAACCGACAGAAATAAAAGGAAAAGCAGATTAATCCATACCTCTTTATCAGAAATGACCAGATTCAGCAGGCAGAAAATCAGGAAAGACACAGTTGAACTCAACAATATCACTAATTAATGGGATATGATGGACACCTATAGATTACTTCATCCAACAACAGCAGAACACATATTCTTAAGCTCACACCTAACATTCACCAAGACAGCATGTCCTGGACTATAAAACACATCTTAATAAATTAAAAAAAAATAGAAATCATACAATGTTCGCTCTCAGACCACAATGAAATTAAATTAGAAATCAGTAACAAAATGATATGTAAAAAGTCCCCAAATACATGGAGATTTAATAACACACTCCTAAATAACACTTAGGTCAAAGAAAAAATCTTTAGAGAAATTAAGAAATGTTTTGAACTAAATGAAAATGAAAACACAACTTATAAAAACTTGTGGGATGCAGCAAAAACAGTGCTTAGAAGGAAACTGACAGTACTGAATGCATATATTAGAAAAAAACAAAAGATCTAAAATGAATCTTCATAGCTTCCACATTTTAAAACTAGAAAAAGAAGAGCAAATTAAATTCAAAGAAAGCAGAAGGAAAAACGGAAAAAAAAAAAGAGCAGAAATCAATGAAATTCAAAATAGTTAATCAACAGACATAATCAACAAAACCAAAGGCTGGGTCTTTGAACAGACCAATAAAACCGATAAGCCTCTAGCCAGGCTAACTAAGAATAAAACAGAGAAGACAGAAATGAAAGAGGGCATATCACTACAGATTCCATGTACTTTAAAATAGTAATAAAGAAATACTATGAAACTTTATGCCCAAAGATTTGATAACCTAGGTGAAATGGATCAATTCCTTGAAAGACACAATCTGCCCAAACTCACACAAAAGAAATAAACAATATGAAAAAGGCTATAAACCTATTAAAGAAACTGAATAAATAATTGATAACCTTCCAAAAAGAAAGCACCAGTCCCAGATGGGTTTAGTTTTGTGTTCTACCAAACATTTAACCAAGAAATTATATCAAGTATCTATAATGTCTTCCAGCAGACAGAAGGTAACAGAATATTTCCTAACTCATTCTCTGAGGCCAGCATTATCCTAACAAAACCAGATAAAGAAATTACAAGGAAAAAACCTATAGAACAATCTCTCTCATGAACATAGATGGAAAAATTTTCAACAAAGTATTAGCAAGTCAAATCCAACAACGTATAAAAAGAACTATACAGTACAAGCATCTAGGATTTATTACAGGCATGCAAGGTAGGTTCCACCTTTAGAGGACAATATGATCCATCACACCAAAAGACTAAAGAAAAGTCACATAATCATATCAGGAGAAAGCATTTGATAAAATCTAATATCGATTCATAATAAAGACTCTCAGTTGACTAGAATAGAAAGGGGTTTTGTCAACCTGATGAAGGATATTCTACAAAAATTCTACTGCTAACATAACACTTAATGGTGAGAAGCTTGAAACTTTACTACTAAAATTAGAGCAAGTGAAGGATGTCCTAGTTAATGCGTTAAGATAGGAAAAGGAAATAAAAGGTATATAGATTGAGAAGGAAGCAATAAAACTCTTTGCAGATGTGTTAGATAGTCTATGTAAGAAATCTGAAAGAACTGACAAAAAAACTCAAGGAACTAATAAGCAATTATAGCAAGGCTGCAAAATATAAGGTTAATATATAAATGTCGATGGCTTTCCTATATGCTAGCAATGAACAAGTGTAATCTGAAATTAAAAACGCAGGACCATTTATATTAGCAGCCCCCCAAAATGATACTAAGGTATAAATTTAACAAAATATATAGAAGATCTATGTGAAGAAAACTACAGAACTCCGATGAAACATATCAAAGAAGAATTAAATAAATGGAGAGATACAAATGGAGAGATATTCTATGTTCACTGATATTGGAGGCCACAATACTGTCAAGGTATTAGTTCTCCCCAGCTTGATCTATAGATTCAATGCGATCCTAATTAAAATACCAGGATGTTATTTTGTGGATATTGTCAAACTGATTCTAAAGTTTATATAGAGAGGCAAGACACCTAGAATAGCCAATACAATATTGAAGCAGAAGAACAAAGCTGGAGGGTTGATACGTCCTGAGTTCTAAAAAGCTACAGTAATCAAGACAGTGTGATACTGGCAAAAGAAAAAACAGATCAGTAGAATGTAACAGAATGCAGAAATAGACCCAAATATAGTCAACTGATCTTTGAAAAAGGAGCAAAGGCAATACAATGGAGTAAAGACAGTCTTTTCAACAGATGTTGTTAAAACAACTGGACATCCACACTTTTGAAAAAAAAGAATCTAGATATAAACTTTATGAAAATTAACTCAAAATGGATCACAGACCTAACAAAACCCCAAACTATAAAAAACCTAGAAGATAACATAAGATAAAATCTAGATGATGCTGGGGCTGGCAATGATTTTTTAGAGACAACACCAAAGGCATAAATCGTAAAGAAAATTGACAAGGTAGACTTCATTAAAATTAAACATTTCTGCTCTGTGAAAGACTTGTCTAAAGAATGAAAGACAAGCCACAGACTGGGAGGAAATAGCCACAAAAAATACATGTGATAAGGGACTGTTAGCCAAAATATACAAAAAACTCTTACATGCAACAAGACAATAAACAATCCAATTAAAAAATGTGCCAAAGACTCTTAACAGACACTTCTCCAAAGAAGATATACAGATGGCAAATAAGCATATGAACAGATGCTCCACATGATATATCATCAAGGAAATGCTAATTAAATCAATGTGATACTGCTGTATAACTATTAGAATGGCCAAAAAATAGAACACTGATAACACCAAATGCTCATGAGAATGTGGAGCAACAGAACTCTCATAACATTGCTGGTGAGAATGAAAAATGGGCACAGCCACTCTGGAAGACAGTTTGGCAATTCCTTATAAAAGTAAACATATTCTTACCACATAATTCAGCAGTCACACTCCTGGTTATTTACCTAAAGGAGCTGAAAACTAACGTCTACACAAAAACCTGCTCACATATGTTTAACAACAGCTTTGTCCATAACTGCCAAAACTTAGAAGAAACCAAGATATTCTTCTGTAGGTGAATGGATAAATAAACTGGTACATACAGACAAAGAGTTATTCAGCACTAAAAAGAAAGGAGCTATCAAACCATGAAAACATATGGTGGAAACTTAGACATATATTACTATGTGAAAGAAGCCAACCTTAAAAGACTACATACTATATGATATAATATCTGGAAAAGGCAAAACTATGGAGGCAGTAAAAAGATCAGTGACTGACAGAGCTTAGAGGGGAGATAAGGATGAACAGGCAGAGCACAGGATTTTCAGGGCAGTGAAACTACTCTGCATGATACTGACGGTGAGTACATGCCATTATATACTTGTCTAAACCCATAGAATGTACATCATCAAGAGTGAACCCTAATGTAAACCATGTTGGTTCACTGATTGTACCAAATATGTCACACTGATGAGGAATGTTGAGGGTAGGGGAGTATGTATGTGTGGGTAGGGAGGGCTATGTGCAAACTCTCTGTACTTTCTGTTCAATTCTGCTGTGAACCTAAACTGCTCTAAAAGAATAAAGTCTATTAAAAAAAAAAAAGTGAACCCTAATGTATACTATGGGCTTTAGGTAATGATGTAGGGTCATCAATTGTAACAAATATACTACTCTGGTGGGAGATGTTGACAATAGGAGAGGCTATGCAGGTGGGACATTTCCAAACCTTCACTTAATTTTGCTGTGAACCTAAAATTGCTCTAAAATATAAAGTCTTGTTTGTTAAAAAAAAAAAAAAAGATATTCCCTGACACCAGCTCAGATCTGTCAATCTAGTTTATAATTACTTTTTTTAATACACTCATAAAAGAATGGAAACCTGCTAAAAAGCAAAAATAAAAAATAAGCTAAAATTATTTTCCTGGTTCATTTCAATAATAATAAACATTACAGATAGCTTGTAATTCTAGCAAGAGCTAAGAACAGAAAATTATAAAGCTATTCCTCATCCAGGTAAGCAACACATTTCAGGTTTAACTTCCAAAAGCACAACACATCTGAATTTTGTATTATTACTGAAGCACACAGAAAGCAGTATTTAACTTTTTTGAGGCATTAACTATGATAAAGTTATAAAGAAGTTCAAAATCTAGCTGTAATATTTATTATTTAATCATCAATCTCTTCTTTCATTACATGACCAAGTGTCTTCTATGCACAAAACATCAAAATACACATTGAAAATGCAAAAATGCAAGGATCATTACTTCAAATTACCACAGTGGCCAAATAGGTAATTAACTTATATGAGTGAAGTAACCTTAGTGAAAGACAATAGGTAATGACTGGAACTATGGTGTACTGGAAAGAATGTATGCTCTAGCAAAAGCAGATAGCATCTCTATCTCTCAGTAATCATTCAAAAAGGAAAAAAATCTATGTCTATTGATAATTCCAATACTGATAATTGGAAATCTGGTGTATCTTTGATTTTACAAGTTTACAGTTTCCAATAGTAACTATTTCCCGTTCAGTTTACATATAAGATGATCTTTTGCATTTGAGCCAAAGGATTTTCTACCAATGGCTCTTGACTTCTAAAGTCCAAAGTTTTCCCTGGGTGATTTTCAAGGGAGCCGGCACATTGCCTTAAAGCAACAGACATTCATGTGAACCACTACAATCACTGGCCTTTTAAAGTCCAGAGTTTACTAATTTTGACTCAAATTTCTTTGCTGCATTATCAAGCCTGGCTGAAACTAAAAAAAAAAAAAAAAAACAAAACAACAACAACAACAAAAAAAAAACAAAACAAACAAACAAAAAACAAAACAACTGGACAAAAAATTAAGTCAACTGCCCAAGCCAGAAGATGTACCTTTTTCTAACCATATCCAGACTGTGCCTTTATTCAATGAACTCTTTCTGGAGGAGTCATTTTCACAGGTAAGGAATAGTATCTCACATGGCAGGAACTAAAAATTAATGTTCCTATCAAAGAAATGACAGCACAAAGAACGGTCAGATAAAACAGTGCTCTTTCCTATACCAAAAAAGATTCCTCAGAGAACTACAAAACAAAGGAACCTAAAAACTACAATGAGGTATCACCTCACGCTTGTCAGAATGGCCATCATTAAAAAGCCTACAAACAATAAATGCAATAAATAAAAAGGGTGTGGAGGAAAGGGAACCCTCCTATACTGTTGGTTGAGATGTAATTTAGTGCAGCCACTATGAAAAACAGTATGGAAGGTCCTTAAAAAACTAAAAATAGAACTACTGTATGATCCAGCAATCCTACTCTTGGGCATATATCCAAAGAAAACTCTAATTCAAAAAGATACATGCACCCCAATGTTCACAGCAGCACTATTTACAATAGCCAAGACATGGCAGCAACCTAAATGTGCATCAACAGATGAATGGATAAAGAAGATGTGGTATATATACACAATGGAATACTACTCAGCCATAAAAAAGAATGAAATAATGTCATTTCCAGCAATCTGGGTGGATCTAGAGATTATCATACTAAGTGAAGTAAGTCAGACAGAGAAAGACAAATACCATATGATATCAGGTGTACGTGGAATCTAAAAAAATGATACAAATGAACTTATTTATAAAACAGAAACAGACATAGAAAACAAACTTATGGTTACCAAAGAGGAAAGAAGGAGGAAGGATAAATTAGGAGTTTGAGATTAGCAACTATAAACTACTATATATAAAACAGATAAACAACAAGGTCCTACTGTATATATAGCACAAGGAACTATACTCAATATCTTATAATAACCCATAATAAAAAGGAATATATATGTGTAACTGAATCACTATGCTGTACACCAGAAACTAATACAACATTGTTAAATCAACTGTACTTTAATTAATAAATAAATTAACAAACCCAAGGGAGCCTAATTTATTGTCCTTAGATATCAAGATTAATGACCCAAACTCTCCAAAGTTTAGGAGAAAAGCAAGTAAGTGGAAGAGCTTAAAGTTAAAGTAGGAAGAGATCAGTGGCCAAATCAGAAGTTTAACAAGGACTTCGAGCTGAAGGGAATATAAATTAAAAGTGAAAAGATACATAACGCAAAAGCAAGAGCACTTTACTTGCATTGTTTGTTTTTTTATGAGGGGGAGGTAATTAGATTGATTCCTTGATTTCCGCTTGGAGGAGGTGCTGGGGATCAAACCCAGGACCTCTTGGGTGCTGAGCATGTGCTCTCCCACTTAGCTATACCCTTCCCCCAGCATGAGCATTTTAATGTCAGCAAACAAACTATGTTCTCTTTCAGATCAAACTTTTCTTTTTCAGTAATAAACCTACTTTTATTCTTGGGTACCATATTTTGGCTATTATCCATATTTTGATTATAATCACAAGAGTGTGACCCCATCTGAGACTTATGGTCATAAGTTAAACTACAATTCTTTGCTTGTCTCCAGTCATATTCTTCTTTTTAGGGAGCAGGAATGGATGAAGGTAGCAGGTTGAACAAAGGCTGGGATTTTGCCAGTGAAGATGGAGAGGGCACGAAAGGAGACAATACATTCAAGGAAGTGACTACCATGACAAACCATAGAGGCTAAGCTAAAAAAAGTAGATAAGTAGAGGTACAAGGGGACAACCAAGTGATGGTGTCAAGTGATTGACGGTCAAAATCAGGATGAACTGTTAGAATAGGAGTAAATAAACTGATAGATGTAGTCAGAGAATGGGATGATTTAAATCAAGATTTGGGAGATCTAAATTAGTATCTTGGAAGCAAGCACCTGAGTTGGAGTGGAGGGCAGGATGGTTAGAAAAAAAGAGATTAAGAAAGAAGCCACGTTGTTGAATCAGTGTGGATTTTGGCTGGATATCACTAAGAATGACAACATGAATAACAGTATCAAGGACAATGAGCCTGACACTAAAATCTTCAGTGACTAAACCAGACTGATGAGGACACTAGATTACTAACAGCATAAGGCATAGGCACTAAATTGAATAGTCTGATGGCAAGGGCTTCAGGAGCGCTGACAGGTAAAAATTATTTATGTAAAATGTTTTCAAAAACAAATGCTTTTTAAAAAAATGCATAAATAAGTTATTTATGAATGGCATATGTAGTAGGAACATGAACTAAAAGTGTGAAACAAAAGTCATAATTGTAGTTGCCTAAAAAGAGAGGAGAATGGAAACAGAACATTATGATAAAGTTGAACTAGCAAGGTAAAACACTGTGAGAAAGTTGAAGTTTAATAGTTTAATGACAGATGTTAAAAAAAAAAAAAATAAAGAAGGAAAGAAAGAGAGAAAAAGGAAGAAAAAAGCACACTACATATGCCCACAGGGAGAAAAGTCAATCATTAGTTAATTATTACTCTTTAGGACTAGCTCTTTCATTTTCATTTTTAAGTTTCATATTATTTTATATAAACAGATTTAAATAATTAGATTTAAATAAATCTAATAATTTAAATAAATTAAATAAAAGTAACATTTTTTCCACTCCTCATATTTATTAGAAGCAGCCTGGCTATTTGTGCATTTGGCCATAATCAGGACGCCAATTCTCAATTTGTGGAACTGGCACATAAGGCAGCATAATAAATAAATAAGATTGATACTTAAATTAGTGAATAAAATAGCTTATCATTGAATTTCGTATCTAATAACAGATAAACATACATAAAGCCCTTCTATAAAGTTTCTGTGTAAGACCAACTGTATGGAAGAATTTCGAATAAGTAATAAAGTTCTTTTCTGACACTAATGCAGTATAAGACATCATCTCTGTCCATTATTATAGAGACTGAATACTATTAAGAAAATAGTTGTTATACTTGAGTAATTAATGAATCAAAGAGCAGAAGATGAAAGTGTATCACTAGAGGACAGTATATACATTTCAAAATATGAGTATTTAGCTTATAGAGATTAGTGATGGTAATGAAGTTGGACATTTTAAGACTGGAAACACTGCCATCTTAAATCACAAATATCTCTAAAATTCTACAACTTAAAAAGGCAAACTTGGAAAAGCACATTACAGAGTACATTTAAGATCTTACTACACATGGGTGTTTCTAATATTGATTCAACATACCAAACAAATAAGTCTTTTCATTTTCCAACCAGCACAAATACATTAAAAATATATTTAAATCTCATCTCAGCTTGTACATCAAAAAAAGAAAATCAAATAGGAAACTTAAAATTATATAAGTACTTTCATTACAATTCAATTCTAGGCAATACAACTGTATTGTGCACAAACATAGTTAGGCAATACACTAGGAGCTTGAAGTACACAGATAACATCTGTGCTCATGCAGTTCAGAGTATGGAAAAGCCCAAGTTTTAGAAATATTTTAAGTTATTGTTTCTCAAAGTACAGCCCGTGAACCAGCAGCACCAGAAGCATAAGAATTATCTTGCTTGTTAAAAAAATTAATTGCTTGTTAAAGTATACTTCTGTGCTCCATCTCAAAACTATTAAAACAAAGTAAGAATCTGTATTACTTGCAAATACCTCTGGTGACTTATTTACATAAAAGTTTGAGAATCAATGCCTTAAATATTAATTACTGCTATAAAACAGTAAAGATGAAAAAGATCAACCCCCCTTCTAATTATGAAGATTCTGACATAAAGTTGATTTTTTAAACTTTAGGTTAAAATGCTTAATAGTTCTTTTTAAAATATTTGTATAACATTTAAACTTTATATCGGGAAACTTTCATTAAAATAAACACCCTAAGGAAATAAAATAGATTTAAGCAAACAAACTTACGGTTAGTGATATCAGGTGGTGCATAGCCATCGTTCATATACATACTTGTGGGTTTTGCCACTTTCAAATAAACAAAATCAGATGTGTTCTTTAAGGCAGTTACTGCTTCTTCATGAGTAACTTCTTCTAAACACACACTATTCACCTAAAAGAAAAGAAAATCCCAAAAGTTTTACTTCTGCCTTTCCAAACTGAATGTCTGTTGTTTTTTTTTTTTCTTATTGTCTTGGGTAGAATCTTTGGTACAATGTTGAATAGGAGTGATTGTGTCTTTCTAGGAATTTGTCCATTTCATCTAAGTTACCTAATGTGTTGACACTGAGTTATTCATAAATAAAAGTATTCCCTTATGTTCTCTCTTTTATTGCTACTTTTAGAATTTGAGTCATCTATTTTTCCTTGGTCAGTCTAGCTAAAGGTTTGTTAATTTTGTTGATCTTTTCAAAGACCCAAGTTTTGGTTTTGTTGATCTCTATGGCTGTCCTATTTCCTATTTCATTAATATCTGCTCTAATCCTTCCTTCTGCTAGAGTTAAGTTTAGACTGCTCTTCTTTTTTGTAAACATTTTTTTTTCTGCAAAGAAATAAAACACTATAAATGTTTCTAGTTTTTAAAATTACAATGTATTAAACAAATGCTCACTTTAGTATAATTTTTGATTCTATAATCAACTAGAGAAAATATTTTAATATTTTGACAAAAATTTCTAAAGGTCACAGAACAATCCTAACTTTCCCCATTGATTATTCATAGTGCTTTGCAGGGTCATTTTTATGGTCCTACCCTACAGTGTATTGTGAAGACTGCTTGCGTTTTGAATTATACAGCTGTGGTATACTGTTCTTTTGGTGGCCTACAGTGAGGTATTAGTAACTGTGATGCAAAGAGAGGATTAATAAATGCCACACATTAGAGCTGTCTTCTTGGGAAGCTCACTCTTGGTATGTCCCTCTTGGAACTTAGTCACCATCTTGCGAGAAGCCCAACTTAGCCATGTGGAGAGGCCACTGGAGAATTAAATACCTGGCTATCAGCCCCAGTTGAGCTTCCAGCTGACAGCCAAAACCAACCTGTCCACTGTGTGTGAGCCAACTTGGAAGTGGGCTCTTGGCGTTAGCTGAGCCACCCCAGTAGACATTATCTGAAGTAAAGACAGGCTGTCCTGGCCAAACCGTACCCAGACTGTAGAAGTGTAAGCAAATAAATGATTGTTGTCATTTTAGTCACTAATTTTCATGTTTTCTTATGCAGCATTAGATAGCTAATAAAAGAAGTGACAAGATTTGCTGAGGGATTCAATGTGCAGTGGGAAATAAACTGATTCTAAAGTTTTAGACCTGGGCAGATGGAAGGATAAAGTTCCCATTTAGTGAGATACAAAGATTATGCAAAAAGCAGGATTTGGGGTGTGGGGTGTTACTGGTGCTGGGGGGTGTTGTTGTGACTTGGAGATTCATTTTTAGACATAGTTGTCCTCTGGTATCTATGGGGGAATGATTCTATGAACCCACTGCCTCCTTCACTTTCTGCGAGGTTACCAAATCTGCGAACTTTCAAGTTCTTTATGTACAATAGTATAGTATTTGCATATAACTTATGCATTCTCTTTAAATCATCTTTAGATTACTTATAATACCTAATATAATGTAAATGCTATGTAAATAGTTGCCAGCCTACAGCAAATTCAAATTTTGCTTTCTGGAATTTTCCCCTCCAAATATTCTCGATTCTCAGTTGGTTGAATTTGCAGATATGGAACCCACAGATACACAGGGCCAACTGTATATTAAATTTGAGATGACTCTTGAGACATACAAAAGGAGACTAAGGTTCAGAAAACAATACCTATCTCTATCAAGAACAATGAAACGCAGTAAGTTATTTGACCACCTATCAAAGAGAGAACACAAAACATAGAAGTACTGAATCCTGGATCACTTCAATACTTAGAGGTAAGGGAGAAGATGCATCAAAAAGAAGAATGAGGAGTGGCTAATGAGATAAGAAGAATAGCAAGACAGAGGGTGATTATTAGGCAAACTGGAAAAAGTGTTTTAAGAAGGAAGAAGGTGTGTCAAATGCTTGATATAACACTTAAGGTGAAAATCAGGAATTAAATAATTTCAGTGGAATTATGGCAACAAAAGCTTCACTAAATGGTAAATCAGCATAAATTGCTGGCTCCCTACCCTAAAATTGATTCTGGAGAAACGATAAAGGAAAACATGGTATCTAAGAGATTAAAAATAAAAATGAGAAACCTAGTGGAGAAAGAAGGCTGTCTTGAACTGGTGTACGTGTGTAGGGTATGTGTGTGTGTGTACGTGATGATGAGGGGGTGCTGGCTGCACCTTGGAGAAAAGAGTAGCAAGTCACAGATGTGAGAGGGTAGGTTAGAGAAAAGCAGTTGAAGGACAGCTCCTTCCTCTTCCCTGTCATTAACTCAAAAAATAATCAGCTCCTCTTCCTAGCAGAACTATTCAAATGTCAAAAAATAAAAAATAAAAAAGAAGAAATAACTCAAATCACTACTGTACCAGATTTAGATTATATGCCTTTTCAGATTCACTTGAGCCTACCTGCCTACTAGAGGCCTTGGTTGCTTGCTTAGTGGCGAGTCCTGGCTACTGCTACTCTCTACCATTACCTCCTCTTCTGGAGTAAGGACTGGGCCTGGGCATGGCTGATATGTTCCACATATTGAGAGCTGTAACATATTAGAAGACCATGTCTGACCTGTCTAGACCATTGAGGCTCTAGCCCACCACTTCTGGATTCAGGGTAAGTGCTATGCCAGAATATGGGAGCTGGCTTCCCTAGCATTTGCCCAGAGGAGCTGGGTAACATAGTTCAGAAATCTGGGACAGTTAACCCCTGGGGAGTAGACTCTAACTAACAAGAGATAGGAGACTAAAAGGGGCCAGCAGATAAATCCTTTCTTTTCCTTGGCTGGATCTAAGGTTTAGTGGTTCTACACTGACTGCCTGGAAGACTGTCCTACGTGACAAGCAATCAGCTACATTTTCTTATGAAATTACAGCCAGCTCAGAAACATAATACCTTGTATTGGCTTTCTCTCATTCTCTGCCTCATTTTTCATTTCACTCACTCTAGCTTCTCTGAAGTCATACCTCCCTATAATACCTTAGCACAGTAGTTTTTTCTTCAGGTTTTGTTTTCCCAGGGAACATGTAAGATAATTATTGATGAAGTTTGAATAAATAAATTGTGATACAGTCTATAGTACCAGAACAGAATATTACATAGAGGTGAATGAATACATTTCAGCTCTAGGCAATAATATGGCTAAGTCTCAGTAAAATAATACTGAGTGAAAAAAGTATTAAAAGACTATATACAGGACAAGAGCCTTTAAAATTTTTTCAGAACAAATAATACTAAACAAACATGTAGGCATATGTATGTGATTAAACACTCTTTAAAAACAAAAGAATGAGAAACATAAATTGTTGATATTCTAGTTCTTGGGATGGGTAATGACTAGCAGTTTTTTTTTTTACTATATTATAAAGAAAAAAAGAAAGAAAAAAGGTCACACATGAACAAAGAATGACACTGTTATGAACCTAAGGATTATGATTAAACAATTTTGTGCATCCAAGCCTCTAACTCTTCAATAAACAAGAGAAAAAGAAAAGGAAAAAAAAGAAAAAAGAGGGGAGCTGGTAGAGGAAATGGAATTGGTAAGTGAAGATAGTAAAGAATTATTTTTCAGGTTTTGACTACTGACTCATCTAAATATCATTTAAACATTTTTGACATGCAGAAATTCCAGAGTCTGTCAGAAAAAAACATTAAAATGATTTTTAAAACAATGGATTTCTTATACTTACTGCTAAAAGTTTATCTCCAATCTGAAGTTTACCGTCTTTATGTGCGGCACCTCCTTCAATTATTTTGGTTACATAGATGCTATTATCTCCAGGAATATGTTGATTTCCAACACCTCCAGCAATGCTGAATCCAAGACCTGTTTGGAATACACTAGTTTCAGAATTTCACCAATAAACGTAAACTTAAGTCCAGAAAGAAATGGCTGAAAACTAGAAGGTGATAATTTTACTGAACTAATGTTTTTCAAAGTAGAAAAGAATCTATTTACCTACTTTTAAAACCCGAAGTATTTTGTAACCAGGGGATAATCCCAAATATATGGGCCCCTAGAGTCACAAGTAAATTCCTTTTCTTCCACCCTCCAAGTTACATCTTACAGTTTCTTTGTAAATGAATTTGTTAGTGCAAAGAGATACTGTAAAATTGTTTCACTTTTGTTTCCATCATAATTGTGTTTCTTAACTAACATTTTCAATACTTCCACAAGATTAAAACAATTGGGGGACACAGGGAACTATATTCAGTATTTGTAGTAATTTTTAATGGAAAAGGATATGAAAACGAATATATGTATGTATATGCATGACTGGGACATTGTGCTGCACATCAGGAATTGACACACTGTAACTGTACTTCAGTTAAAAAACTGGGGGAAAAATTTGTGGTGGTGGGCAGAACTAACAGCTTCAGGAATGTAGATGCTTCTGTTGTTTTTCAATATTCTATGAATTAATTTTAAATAAGGAATTTCAATAATTCATAAATCCCATAGCTTCAATGCCAGACAAACTTATAGCTCTCTATTCCTTTTCCATGAAGCCACAAATTAAAAACAGTATTTCAATTTATCCTCAATCCTATCCATGCTTTCAAAATTCAGAAATCACATCCTAACATTCCTTATTATAGATGTAACTACTGACACCCTAAAAAATATTTTCTTCTTTTAACTTATTTAGCCTGTGTACCTGCATTTAATTTACTTTGTAGATTAATGATTACAAGTTAATATCAACACTTGTATCAATGACTTCAAAGTGTTTACAAAGAATTCTACTCAAGACAAAAATCAGTAGAAATAAGAGAAATTCTAAAAATTCACTCAAGTTTTGCAGATTACCAGTATTGTTAGTTAGAATGTGTCATAAATAACTTCATAGTTACATCTTATTCAGCGATTTCTTACTTAGTAATTTGTTTTAGTTGGATTTACTTCATACCTTTAGGACCTTTAATGAGCTTTATTTCCATTATTTTTTCTGATACTGGTTTCCGTCTTTTTACATACAAGCGTACAATAGACCCTGCTTCTTTCAAAGCTTCAACTGCTTTGCTATGTGTTACATCACGAACATCTACTTCATTTACTCGCAATATACAGTCATTGACCCTGAGGAAAAAAGTATTCAAAATAAAAATTAAATATTAACAATTTAAATATCATTTCTTCACTCTGACAATTTTTCTTGTCATTTTCATTTTTTAAAATAGAGATTTATTAGAATTATTTATTAGAATAAACTGTATGTTCAATTCCAATGTATCAAATACTCATAGAAATACAAACATTCCCAAAGGGCCAGCAAAAGTAACAGTGCAAATAGATTATTATTCAAAATATTAATGACATTGTATGATTATGTATAGAAATTATGTATAGAAATTAAGATACTTTACCAAAACAGTAAATATTTACTTAGCATTAAACACATGCCAGGAACTTCTTTGAGTGTTTTAAGCCTTAAAACAACTTGTAAGGTAGATACATATTTATATCCCTATTTTACAGATGGAGAAAATGAGGCACAAAGAGTTAAAATAACTTTCTCAAGGCCACCCAGATAATGACTAACAGAGCAGTGATTCAAAGATAAGAAAACTGAGGCTAAGACTGAATAACTAGCTTATGGTCACAGAGATAGTAAGTGGCAAAACTGAGATTAATCCACTGATTTAACCCAAAATAAACCGATCTCAGTTTCAACTCCATGGTATTCCATCAGAAAACAAATTAAAAAATGGTCATTTCAAATTGGGCAGAGAAGGGGAACAAAACACAATTAAAATATTTAAATTGATGATGATAAACTTCTATATCCAATTAACTTTCTTTAGAGGAAAGAAATTCTGTATCTAAAGACAGTGATACCTTAGAGTTAGTACTATAGGTATGTTCTCCAGTGAAACAAATAGAGTATGTTAATTTTCACACAAGAATTACAAATAAAAGGCCAATAACAGAATCAGGAAGTAAATGTTTACATTTACATGAGTGGACAAATTATTAATTTTATATCTAATTTCATTAATATGCCACCTGTCATATCCAGTGATAAGTAAAGTTTAGAAACTGAAAAGCTGCATAAGGTACCAGCAGCCTTAAAATCAGAGGTTCTTTTTAACAGACTATACAAAAATCCGTAGTCCTAAAACTTCAGGAAACTCTCACCATGTATTAAAAAAACAAACAAGGGAATAGGAAAAGTGCCACAATCTATGGCATAAGGAAGTAATAAAGTATGCTGAAGATATCCTCTGTAATGGAAGGTTAAATTTAAACAAGAGAGCAATGTACATTTATTAAATTAAGAAAATATATTAATTTATTTAAAGTTTGCATAATCTTTACTCTTTGTGGTATGGGATTCAAACTCAGATATATATGATTGCTTGTATCTCAAATAAGTTTATATACCTGTTTCCCACCCAGAAAATACATGGAAAACATTTTGTGAAAGTATTTGAAAATATAACAGGAAAATCTATGATTTTTATAAATTTGCTCACAAATATTTAAACTATCAAACTTATTATTCAAAATGTTTAATTTCTAAGATAAAAC
The DNA here is from genome assembly GCF_009834535.1 of Camelus ferus. NCBI lineage: Eukaryota > Metazoa > Chordata > Mammalia > Artiodactyla > Camelidae > Camelus > Camelus ferus. The sequence goes on from NC_045696.1 coordinate 62,038,195, forward strand.
TGAATTCCTAACTGAAAAGAGGAAAACAATGCTTAAAGCACAATGATTTCATTCATTCGATATTTGAGCATCTACCTTATGTTGGTTATTATGACAGTGTTTCTTATTTGTATTTATTCATTGTTCAGTCTGCCACAAGAAAAATATACAAAGTGGATTTAGTATCACAACATAAACTGCAAAACATACCGCAACCTTCCATCTTGGGCAGCTGCTCCCCCTGCAATAATTTTGGTAATGAAAATACTTGAGTCATCTCCAATGTGTGGGTTGTCTGTACCTCCTGCAATGCTGAAACCAAGCCCTGAATTTCCCTGGGGACAGAGGGAAAAAAATTTGAGACTGAATAAGAATTATCTTTATTGATAGGTTCCTGTCATTACGGGACCTAGAAACTGTACTAATACAGGGAACATACATCATAAAGGCATATGCATAGGGAATATGGTGATTCTAAAAATAAGAAATACAAGGAAAGCTCTTTTTTCTCTATGAATTAAGAGGTATTACTGCTAGGCAGGTAAGGTCGAAGAACAGGTACTAAGTACTTTTGGAGTCTGATCTACAGTTCTTTCTTGAAAAGTATGTGTGCAATTTGTCCTTGCAGAGGTGTCACTATTAGATCTCTTTCTTTTAGACTGCATCTTGCTCATGTTTGGTAAGGCAAATTGTTCCTAAGGAAAAAAAAACTGATGTGATCCTTCTGCTGCTATTAGTTCTATGTAGGCAATACCAATACATTATTTCAGCCTTTTACAAAAGGGATACTGGATGGTGCTTTTCTTCCGCTAACTCTGTCATCAGCTTATTTTAAAATGTATCAGCTAAGTAACACAGCCACCATCCTTGATGTGTTTAACCAAAGCACCTGACTAGCAAAAGGCTTTTTTTTTTTTTTTAAATATTGAAAACCCAACTGCAGAACATAACTTTGGTGAACTTTCTTGTCAGCAAAGTCAGTTTTGCCAAAACAGTGCTACTTCTTGCTTGTTTTTTGTACTGGATTTTTGAATAATATTTTCTTTGAAGAAAGGGTTCTACTGCTACAAAAAGGACAAGTGATCTAAGCAAAGGTATTAAATGTTTATTTTGCAAGAATGTTCTAACTCTGGCTTTCAGGAAGCTCAAATAAGCTGGCATACGTGAATCTATTACTTAACCGTTAGTATTAAATAGCTTAAACATTCACTGTACTATGATATGTCCTAAAACTCTATTTTAACTTTTTTTTAGTCTGAACTCTACAAGAGTTACTAGAGTATCAATAACTGTATGAATAAATTGTGTGGGGCTACCAATTTACTCAGGTATTCAAGTTCTGCTTTTTAAAAAATTGAGATATAATTACAAATAACTGTGTAAGTTTAAGGTATAAAACACATGCTGATTTGATACATTTAAATAGTACAGTAATGATTACCACTGTTATCAGCTAACAACTCTATGAGGTCACATGATTGTCATTTTTTGTGGTGGGAACATTTAAGATCTAGTCTCTTAGCAATTTTGAAATATGTAATACAGAACTGATGACCATATTTGCTATGCTATGCACTAGATCTCTGAAACTTACTCATCTTCTAGCTGCAGGTTTGTACCCTTTAACAACATTTCCCCAATTCTCGGAACTCAAGGTCTTTAGTCAGTGAAAAATACAATGTTCGGTTCTGACTAAATAAAGGAATTTAAAAGGTACTAGGAAAAAATTAAAAATGAGTAAGATAAAAGGGATAAGAGTCAAGAGATTTCAATAAAACTGGAAAAAACCAAAATGCCACATTAAAATGTGACATTAATACTGTTTACTTGTAAGATTCAGTCATCCACCTCACTTGAACAGGTGACCTAAATTCAGGAGTAGGCAATAAAAATCTATTATACATGTAAAAGATTCTTTCAGGTCTATTTTCACTCAGTCTATTCTGGCTTCAAACATAAATAAATCTAATTATACAGGATTTTAGTCTTAAACCTACATTCAGTTGCTTAGAAAATTTACTTGTATGGAACACTTCACCCCCAAAAATGCTGGTCAGACAAGGTGGTATTGCTAAAGTACAGTATAAATTGAGCAGATATTCTTAAGGAGAAAAATATATTAAGAAAATTTAAACATCTGAATTGTATCCTTATTTTCTGACTGGGGGAATTCATGAGAAGTTTTCAACAAAGTCTTTTCCATTAAATCTACGATTATTATTTTGCTGGGAAAGAAAACTGACAGAATGACCATGTTACTAGGATACTAAATACTTATTTAAAATAAATAATATTTTATTGTATGAAAAATAAATAAAAATAAAAACTGAGAAAAATCTGAGAAACTGTCAGCCTAGAGGAGCCTAAGGAGACATAATAACTAAATGTAATATGGTATTCTAGATGGGACCCTGGGAGAGAAAACCATAAAAACTAAGCAAATTCAAATGAAGCATAGACTTCAGTTAATAATAATGTATCAATATCGGTTCATTAGTTGAAATAAATGTATTCTAGTAACGCAAAATGTTAACAATAGGTGAGACTGAGTCCAGGGTAAATGGAGACTGACTGTACAACTTTTCTATAAATCTAAAAGTATGTTAAATAAAAAGTTTATTTTTAAAAAGATGTTATTAAAGAAAAGCAACATGTTCTGAAAAATGCCACAGCTAATTTTATGACATGTGGACTTATTAAAGAAATGAATACTATATGGTTCTGTTTTTGAACGATGATCTTCCTTGGATTCTATATGAAAGAGCAGTATATTTAATGAGTTCTTTAAAGCAACAAATTTATGCATAAAAACAAGATAATTAACAGTTTTTACCCTTTCAAGTGTGATTTCTTCATATTCATAATCTGCATCAGTGCCGTTAACCTAATGGGGGAAAAAGAAGTAGCACAGAAATTTAGAGTAAAATGTAAAATGGCAAGATATAATTTTGCACGACTTCTTAACGAAAAACGTTAAATATGATAGTAATCAAATAATACAGTTTCATTTTAATAATTTAAGGAAAGATTTCAAGGAATGCAAAAGTACAAATGTGATTAAAGAGTTGACATTCATGGTACTATGACTTTCAAATGCAGAAAGGGTACAGTTAGCTTTTAATACTAGTTGAATTCCTATTCTCATCTCTGCCTTAATCCATACATCTAATCAGTTGCCAATTCTTACTGATTTAAATACTTCATTTTTTGTTGGAAAGCCACCATCTCTTCATTTGCATTTCTATTACCTTTGTTCAAGCCTTTGTTAATCTCTTCTGGATTACTACAAATGTAATCTACCCCATCTCTTAGACTGGTATTCTACACTGCTCAAATCATTCTAATGTGTTTTACGCAGATGGATCTTTATGGAGCCCATATATAGTAACATACTTCCCCTAAAACGTTCAGAAACTCTCATACAAGACTGTATGAACTGACCCCAATCTATCACTCAACTTCATTCCTAACGTATGTTTCTCATGAGCTTATACACCATCAGATTTGAATGACTTGCTCCTTCCTTTACATATCCTGCAAGTTCCTACCTCCACATCTGTTACTTTAGTGCTTCCTGTCATAAATTTCAGTTATGTATTTCATGTTCAAGTTTGATTCACCATTCAAATTCCTGCTCACATCACAAAGACCAAGAATTTTCTCTCATTCCTTCTAATTTATTCCTTATACCCTCCTGGAAGAAGTAATTCCCACAGTGAGAGCCAATGGTGAAGGCTGAATAGTCCTTGGAATCAGATTAACTTGGATTCAAATCATTGCTTTAACATTTCTGGTGATATGAAGCCAGGGAAAATAATCTAGTCAGTCAAACAGGGACTGTGATAAACTGCATTCTCTAGATGCTACCTATCTTCCATGCTAACATGCTCTTTTGCAATATGGTTAAACCATCCTACCATCAAGCGATGTTATCTATTTCCCCTTCCTTTGGATCTAGGCAGATCCTAAATGAGCTCTGTTAAAAAGAATGTGGCACAAAAAATGCTGTGTGGTTTCTGAATCTAGGTCATGTGATGCCCTTGTATTGTTTGCCTTCGTCTTAGAATGCACTTTCTTAGAATCCAGAAGCTATAATGTGAGGAAGTTCAAGTACCTATGAGGAGATTCAAATGAAGGAGCAACAAGACCCCTGACCAATAACCCCAGGTGCACTTCTAACCAGCAGCTAGCACCAACTGCTAGCCATGTGAATGAGGCTATTTTATTTTGGATCTTCCAGTCTTTTCCAGTGCCCCACTCAAGATCATGTAAAGCAGAGCTATCCACTTAACCCAGAAAATCATCAGAAATAATGAATTAATTTTAAGCCACTAAGTTTCAGGGTGATTTGTTATACAGCAACAGAATAATGAAACAACAGAATAATGAAATCTATGTAAGCTACTTTGTTTTCTTTACCATACTATAAGAAAGCAACCTCTAATTCAGATCCAATTCAGGAGCAAGGGGTTCTTTTCTTGAGGGCTTTTGAAACTCATCTCTACTACTTTTTTGGGTTCTTAATTCTTATGGCTCTAATGGATTCAGACCTAATTGCTACTTTGTTTTATTTTCTTTTTAACCTGAAGAGATTTTCTTGTTTTTGAAATGATGTGTTATAAATAAACAAATAAACATATTAATCTATGCTTTCTGTGCCTGTACAGTGCAGCAGGATTATACATATGCATATCCTGCCAACTTTACTGGAAGTTCCTTTTTATGAGTAAAAATAAAACCCTTATCTGCAGTTCCTGTTCTAAAGGTTATTTGTACCATTTTTAATTTTTTTTTTGCTAAAAGTCTACCAGTCTTTATCAAAGAAGTAGTTTTAACATCGTTAATTTATTAAATTTTATGTTATTTTTCTGCTTTTATTTTTATCAATTCTTTCTTTAGACTTTTTAAAGCTTCCTAAGTTGAATGCCCAGTTATTTATGCTTATTACTTTTTTCTATTTTTAAAAACACCCATTAAAGTTAATAAATTTTTCTCAGCATATGGCTTGGCCAAATCCCAAAACTGCCACATTGGCCTCTATATTTGTTCATTTGTTTATTTCTAAAAAGCCTGAAATTTTATTCTGGAAAACATTTTCAAGTCTGTACTTATACAGCTCTTCTGGTGTTAATATGCAAAATTTTTGGTTGTGACCTCATAATTTCTGCTTTAAGGAATTTAAGATTTCCACCATTAAGCTTTCTCAAAAGCTAGGTATTTAGTAAATGTCCCTGACACTTAATGTCAACTCATGATTTACTGATATCTGGTAAGGATTACAGGTAGCATGGAGTGATTTTAAAAAGGTAAAAAGTTAGAGGGCCATATGAACCCCAAATGACTTTATTCCTAAACCTTCAATAACTTGCAACTGATAATTTCATGTATAGAGAAAATTCAATAACATCATTAAACACATTCAAACTGGGCTTCTAAATGCCAAGAGCACATTACCAAACCCACAAATTATCACTTCATTAAAGCAAAAGTAAAAAAAAAAAATAATAAAAAGAGCCAATGTTGGTGTAATATTTTGAAAAACAATACGGCTTCCAGCAAAACCACAAAATGGTTGGTTTGCTTAGTTTTCCTTTTATAGTATCTTTACAAAATGTGGCTTCCAAAAGGAAAGAAATGCTTGGCTATTGGGTTTATTACTCTCAATTAACAGGATAAAGTGAAAGATAAAATTAGAGAAGAAAGAACAATTTTTAGATAAAATATTACAGATAAGACATCTGAGTTTTTTTCCCTTTAAAAACAGAAAATAGATTTAGAACACTTCTTGAGAACTGTCATTGCTATTACTTCCTAGTTTTGTAGTCCTATTAACAAATCAGTATTGTGTATGGGGGGGAAGGGTGAAAGCTGTAGAAGAAACTAGAAGTGGACTGGGGCCTGATTGTGAAAGGTCTTGAATGCTTTCCTGATGAATGAAAAACATTCTCGAAAGTTTTGAGCATCAAGTAAGTTTACTAGATTTTCCAGAAAAAGAACCGTGGCAGTATAACAGAAATAGAGAGAAACCAGAGAAAAGTAAACTGGTAAAGAAGTTATGGCAACACTTTGGGTAAAAGGCAAAAATTCCAAAGACATTTAAGAATAGCTGGTAAATTCCTCAATATTTAAAAAAAAAAAATCTTAATCTTAGTGGGGAAAAAGCTTCATAAAGCCATAACTAAGAACTAAGAACAGCTGATCTATATAAACTTGATCAGAGAAAAAAAAAAAACAGATTATATAACATATAGCAAAGGTGAGTTTTATTCCACTTATCTAATCTGGTTTGGGACCAGAACTGAGCTACCTTAACTAAATTATGTTTTATAATATGTCTTATTATCTGGTAGGGAAATCACCCACAATACTTTTCTTTTAAATTTTACTTAGTTATTCTTGAGTTTTTAACTTTTCTATATGAACACTGTCCAAAAGAAGTTTCTGTGATGATGAAAATGTAATATAATCTACCTTGTCTAATGTAGGAGTTACTATCTACATATGGTTACTGACTGCTTAAATTGTGACCAGTGCAACAGAGAAACTATATTTTAAATTTTATTGAATTTTAATCAATTTAAATTAAATTTAAACACCAACATGTGGCTAGTGGCTACTATTTTTGGATGGCACAGCTCTAGATGAATCATTAAGTCCAACTCTATCCCTCCAAAACACACACACACATTCTCTCTCCTCCTTCTGCCTCCCTTTCCTCTCTCCTCCCCTGACCTGAAACACACATTCTCTTTTTTGGTGCTATGCTTGGCACTATACCAAATTTATACATTAATCTTGGAAAAATTATGACCTCAACTTTATCTTCCTGTTCAGCAACAAATTCTCTTCTGTACTTACTCAGGTATTCTCTTACGCCATCAGTAAAGCTGTGTAGTTTTCTTACTACAAACTCTATACATTTCCTATTAAGCTAATTGCTAGGTATTTTGTATTTTTGTTGATAGAATTAATGGACTCATTTTCAAATGGTTGTTGCTAGTATATTGGAATAGCATTTATTGTGTAACTTTCAAGTTGTATAAGCTTTCTAAAAAATATGATTTGCTTTAGTTATGGATAACATGCCATAAAGAAGCAGAAGAAAATTTATAATACATATATCCTCAGTCCCTTATTCCCAAAGATTTTAATTTTCTAAACAGCCTGCACTAATATATCCAAACAGGACACACAGATCCTAATACATAATAGGTATAAGATTGTTTAAAGGAAGATAAAAAGAAGTCTAATTTATTAATTCCCTGTCATTTAGGTGCAATTTAGGTTCTAACTATAGAGTAATATAATGAAATTCAAGATTTTATTTATCAACATTCATATGACTATTAATGCATAATCTCAGGCAATTAAAAACCTCAAAGTCTATATCACCATAAGGTAAGAATCTAAAAATAAAAATGTATTTGAGAGAAGAAAATTTTCTTCCTAATGAAATACGAACATTACTAAATATAAAGTATTAACCCCCAAAGAATTAAAAAATTTCCCTAAATAATGAACAGCCATTAAGCTAAATTTTAAAATACTGCAGTCATCAATTACACTACACATGCTGAAGCTTTCAGTATATAGAAAGTTTCCAAAGCAAAATTAAATTTTCCTAACCATCACTCTTCATGGTCTGTCATAAAGAAAATAAGGATAGAGGAACAGATGGGAATTATTTCAACAAATTACTTCATTTCTATCTCATTACTGGACCAGTAAGAACTCTAGAATTTTTGCTTTTAATTTTGCCTTCCCTTAACATTCTACTGTTTAGGAAAGGAACAGGCCTGAACAGAGAGAGATTCAAATCCAATGACAATGAAGTTATAACCTCAATTAATACTTTATTATTATTATTTTTTAACTGAAGTATAGTTGATTTACAATGTTGTGTTAGTTTCTGGTGTACAGCGTAGTGGATTAATACTTAAAATTGAGTATAATATATCATACTTAATGGTAAAAGACTGAATGTTTTCTCCCAAGGATCAGGAACAAAACTAGTTGCAAAAGCAACTTCTATTAAACATTTTAATGGAGGTTCAAGCCAGGGGAATTAGGCAAGAAAAATAACTAAAAGGCATCCTGATTGGAAAAGAATAAGTAAAACTATCTTTGTTTGTAGAACATGATCTTACATAGAAAATCCAAAGGAATGTACACACAAAAAACCATTAGAGCTAAAAGAGTTTATTAACATTGCAGGATAGAAGGTCATACCCCCAAATTCATTATATTCCTATACACTAGTAATGAAAAATCCCTAATAAAATCATGAAAAGAACTCCATTTACAATAGCATTAAAAGAATAAAATACTTAGGAATAAATTTAACAGAAGAAGTGTAAGACATGTACACTGAAAATTATAAAACATTATTAACAGAATTAAAGATGTAAATGAATGGAAAGACAGTCTGTGTTTGTGGACTGAAAGACATAATATTGATAATATGACATTAATCCCCATATACTTGTCTACCAATGCTTACCACAGCATTATTCATAATATCCAAAAGTGGAAATGACCCAAGAGTCTGTCAAGAGAAGGATGAATAAACAAAATGTGGTGTGTACATATAATGAAAAATAATTCAGCCATAAAAAGGAATGAAGTTCTGACATGCTACAACATAGGTGAACCTTGAAAACATTATGCTAAGTGAAAGAAGCCAGACACAAAAGGCCACATATTGTATAATTCCATTTACATGAATGGACAAAGCCAAAGAGACAGAAAGTAGATAGTGGTTGCCAGGGGATGAGGTAAGGGCAGAATGAGGAGTGACTACTAATGGGTACAGGGTTTCCTTACAAGGTGATGAAAATGTTCTGGAAATTTGAAAGTGGTGGTGATGGCACAATGATGTGAATAACTAAAATCACTGAATTGCACACTTTAAAAGAGTAGATTTTGTGGTATGTAAATATCTCAAGAAAAAAATTTTTCTAAGGTGAAACAGCTGAAAAAGGAAAGATATAATACAAATTCAAGTTGAAACAATGAGCTAATCCATTTTAAACATTATGCCAACAAAAGATAAAAAGTTTATTAACACATCATGCTAGTGGGGGGTAAAAATATTGATAATTTTTGTTGAAGTATAAATGGGTATAACTCTATGAAGTGTGACTTAGCAATAATGATCAAATCTAAAACTTGACACACTGAGCAATCTATGCATATGAATATATTCTGATTATACAGCTGCATATACACAGAAAAGTATACAAAAATTATCAGTAGGGCATTGATTTTTATATGGTAAAAGTTTAAAAACAACACATATGCTTGCATTTGCACAGAATGTTTATAGAAGGATATAAATATATACACAAAATTACTAATACTTAACGCCTTGGGCAAGACGAACTGGAAGACTGGGAGCAGGGGTGGAAGAAAGATTCACTTTTCACCAGATACACTTTTATCTATTTAAAATTTTGTACAATGTATATGCATTACCTTGTTCAATAATTACTTAATTTTGGGAAGTGTGGTGATGACAGTCAGGAAAAAAAAACGTGTTCTAAGGCAACAGCTGCAATTTTTATTTTTATTCATTGATACATAGCTAGTATTAAATGATCAGGAATTAACAAAGGAATAGTAAGTTTGAAAACCATTCAGGGATATATTTTAAGTTTCAGAATTAAACTAAATAGTCATAAAGAATAGTTACTACTTAAATATTTTACAAAGTGTTCTTTAAGAATGATAAAGTAGCACACTCTGACAAACCTTGCTTAAAGTAATTGGAATTTATCTTATTTCCTTATGTAAAGAAAAGGGTTAATACATCAGGCCTAAGGCTCTATCTCTAGAAGAGTTTAAGCAGGCATTTGGGAAATTGATTTTGGCAGTGTTCCTATCATTCCCTAACTGAAAAGGTTATTTACTATAGCTAGATTTTGCAGAGACAATGCATTTTTTGCTGAACACCTGCTTTCCTTCTGAGAGCTTGGAAATTTGGTATGTGCTGGACAGAGGGTGCCTATGTGACCAACAGCCAATAAACAACTTCAACTGGAGTCCATAATGGGCTTCCTTGGGCAGAAAAACTGCATACATGTTGTTGCATTTTCATTGCTGGGGAAAAGAGCATTTGGTGTGACCCATCTTGGGAGGAAGAAAGTGGAAGGAAACCTAAACATGGATTCCTCTAGACATACAGCCCTGTAATCTGACTGTAGATCCCAACTTATCCGTGACTTATCACATGGCTGTAATAAATCTTATCCATGAGTACTATATTCTGAGCCTTGTGAGTCTTAGCAAATCTCCCAATATGGATAGTGGCCCCAGCATATCTTGCTCAGCAGGAACATTTTTTTTTTAATAACATGTCATACAAACCTGAAATTAAACAACTTTTACTCTAAGTTGGCTGCTTCTATGGAAATCTTGCTTTTAATTTGTTGATATTTCTGCTAAAATGCATGTGTATTTATTTTCTTTGATATCATTTTCTTCTATATTAACCTTTCAGTTGAAAGGGTTTTAAAATCAAAATATTTAATGACCGACTCTGCCCTTAAGCAAAACATAAGTCAACAGAAGAAAACAGTGAGAGAGAAAGAAATGTGAAGAAGAAAATATTGACAGAAGAACGAACAAAATTCTGCTTAAGTATTCTGTATCAGTGTGAAAGGTGACATTGCCTGCAAAGAGTATTTTTGGTTCGTATTACGTATTATTATTTGAAGTTTTCAAAAATCCCCCCAATTTCTTGTAGTGAGCTGTAATGGAAAAGAATCTGAAAAAAAATATGTATGTGTAAGTATAACTGAATTGCTTGCTGTACACATGAAACTGATATTGTAAATAGACTATACTTCAGTAAAAAATAAGAATATAAAAAGTTCCCCCAAATTTGATATATCATATAAATAAAACAGAATAAAAAGCCAAGTAAAATGTTTTAAAGCACAGACTGAAATTAACTACAATTCGAAAATAGAAGAAAAAGATTTTTACAGTCTACCATATTATGTACCATTTGACTTTTTAAAACAGTGCAGGCACTACTTCTAAAACATCTCCAAAGATATTTTACCTTGGGGTGAAAAATGTTAGATTCTGTTGTTCTGGCTACTTACTTTAAGGGAGGAAGTTTTGTTTTGTTTTTTTAAACAAAATAAGTTTAGAGACAAGCACTAATCAACTTAAAGTCATAAAATTATAACTAATTATTTTAACATGTGAACACACATATAAACCTGGTCACTAAATCTAGTCACCCAATTAGACTTCAAAAATGATTCTGAACATATGGCATTGTGTAAATGACCACTGGCCAGAGACAGCCTTTAGTGAAAGTTATTCATTTTAATTTAAAAATAAAACCATAAATCTCTATTTCAACATTTCTGCTTTGTACAAGTATAGAAAAAACCAACCAAAAATGGACAAAATTGCTTCATTTACTTTAGTAATTACAGCTCAGTGATAGAATATTATATTTATAATGCATTAGAGAAAATAATTCTGTGATCTTTGTACCTGTTTCAAAACCTAAACAGGAAAAACAGAATTATTTAAATGTGGGGAGGAGTGGAACTTACGTAAGTTGATGTTTCCAAGCTATCTGTGTTGACCAGTACTGGAGGAGGATTTGCCTTAAAGAAAGAATTGTAAATGTGTTAGGCTTAATATGAGAATTCACATATTACACATTAACATTCACAAATGTTAGAAACATATGAAAGATCTGCTATTTCTTAAAATTATAATTTTACATAAATTCCACATGTTAAACAATGCATACGGTTTCTAGCACCAATGGAAGAATTAGGTATAGGCAGTTAAGTGATACTTGCTTTTGAGAAATAAATGATTACTTCTGCTAAATCAGACACAATTTTCTTAAGATTTGCAAAGAAGTTTACCAAGCCTTCTCAGAAAATCCACAAATATTCTCTAGTATAACAAATAACTGCAAATTGCTTAGAATTCATTTGCTATTCTAGTGTCAAGGATCCCATGAAGAGTCCAATCATTTTATCATCCAGAAAAAAAAAATTCTGACCCACACCGAACTCTGTTTAAACACCCACACACCCCCACACACAAAAGCCATACAAAGAAATCAATTCCAAACTTAACAGAATACTGGAAACATACTCAATGTAAAAGCCATCAATTATGATCAACTACAATGACTGCTTTCCATCTGTTATTCTAGACCACTCACAAATCAATAATGGTCAAAAAGCAAAACAAAACAAAAAACCAAGTAGAATAACATAGGTCTAATTCGACTGAAAACAGCTTGGTCTATTAAGTAGGTGCAATTAAGTTTAAAGAATAAAACACAATTAATACCAAATAAAAAACATACCAGACCATACCAGAAGACTGATGTTATTCCTTTTAAAATTATCTTTCTTCTGTATATTTAAGAGCATAAAAGTACAAAGTCAAATGACATTTTCAGAGAATCAAAAAGATGATTATCCTTTAAGTAAAGTTTAAGATATGTTTATAAGCATTAACACTTCTTCTATTCCATTAACTAAATAAATAATCAGACATAAAAGTTGCATGAAAGAAACATTATATACAAAATAACCATTTTCTTCCAAGCATAAGGGCTTTTCTAACAGATGGATATTCAAATGTTTTATATTATTTTCAGCAAGTACTAGATCTGTATGATCAAATGATAAAATGCTAAAGACAATACGTTTACATGCTTAAATAATTGTACAGTATGCATCTGAGCTACAGGAAGCAGCAAGTTAAAAATGAGTAGGAACAAGGATATACTGTATAACACAGGGAACTATATTCAGTATCTTTTAATAAACTATAGTGGAAAATAATCTGAAAAAAAAATATATAACTGAATCACTGCTGTACAGCTGAAACAATTAAAAAACCTGAAAAAACAAACAAAAGTGAATAGGGAATATTTTATTAAATATAAACATGACATTAACTACTTTATGTGCATAACTACTATATATACCTTTGAATATAATAGTCTATTTTCAAACAACTCAGTGAAAACCAAACCTAATAGGTAAAAATACCATTTGTGAGATAGCTATTTAAGTATAGCGAGTCAAAACGTTTGAGATTTTACAAATATTTGAAATTGTTCCTTTTCCAATGACATATTGAGATTCTGCAAATTGATAATATTTTAATTCATTAAAAAATTAATGGTACAACTTCATCTTATTTTGCTTAAGCAATTACAGAGGTGGGCAAGAAAGAATAAGGCTATTTAAAGTTACAAAGAAGTTACATTCTTCAAAAATTATGGCAAGAAAACCATTTGGTCCCCTCTGCTCATTTATTACCAAAAATAGTGGAAAAAGTTGGTTTTTTATCAAAATCAAATTTATACTAAAATTATCACAATATAGCTCTGCTCATGATCACGAACTCATCATCACTGTATACAAGTTATCTTGATTTTAGTCATAGAAAGATCTATGTGATATTTGAAATACATAGAAATGAAATGATACAAAGTGTTAAATCTACTTCAAACTAAAACAATGACAATGAGAGGTTAGAAGGAGGGGTTATGGTTCATAAAAGAGTGCATGAGTTGAAGGCTTTTGTACTTGGGTGATAAGTATACATGGGAATTCAATGTACTACTCCCTTTACATTTGAGGATTTTTGAATTTTTTCATAAAATACAGCAATCATAAAATACGGCAAAACAATTATATTGAGTCAAGTACTTAGTGTGAGAGGTTAATAACTAAGGCAGTTGTGAAATACAGGTTAGAGTTGCTATTAAGATATTAGCATTCATGTCATAAAATTAATTTCAGTTTTAAAGTTCAGTTCTGAATAAAGAATAATACAGACTAATAAAAAGAATTTATAATTCTGACTTAATAGATATGATGAGGTAACTAACATATGTACAATAAGTTAATTTGTAGATGTATGTTGGAATTAATATGAGTGAATGATCATACTTGAAGAGAAACCATGGGATTAAAGGACTTGAAATTGAACAAAAACTAGGAATGTTCACATTGGGGATTAAGTAAGAATTTCAGTTAAAATTAATGTCAGGAGGAATTCAGCTCTTTTGAGCACAAGCAGGCCCATTTTCTTTGCTTGGCCCTGCAATAAACCTTTCTCTGCTACAGAAAAACACAACCACACACATACACAAAAACAAAAACCCCTAAAGTCAGGATAAGACAACCTAGCAATTTTTAAAAGACATGTCACAAAATACGGCCTAAAATAACAGCCTATATAAGTGAAGCTCAAGAGGTATGATGTGATGACCTCAAGTTTAGCCACCCAAAATGATAAAAGTATTTAAGACTGTTAGCAGGTAGAAAATTAAAACATTTACTGTGGAATACATTACACCCTGACTTACTAACTTGAGATCTTCCAAATTCTTTTATTACAGCATACAGAAATGGTATCTGACAAAGTAGTACTCCATTCCCCTTAAATTCGGAGGTGGCAGGAATGGGGCAACACAAAAGGCTTGGAGGGTATGATGCACAACTCAGAAAGAGACAATACTCTAGCACCAAATCTGAAGAATAGGCTACTTCTGAAGGAAGAGATACATAAAAGTTTGGCCATGGAATCTGCTACTTTCAGACAGCTGAAGTAAAGGACACTAAAAATCAGTAGCAAATCTGGCTAGCTTACTACCTTGGGATCTGTAACCAGGACAGAGGGCAGCAGAACAGGTAACACAGAATTATCTGCTTTACTTAGGGAAGAATTTAAACAACAGCAACAAGACTTGAGAAGAATCTACGTGAAAGTTATTTCCAATGAAGAAAAACCCTTCTCTGCACCTCAGTTTAAATGACACTTATGAAATAGTTCTAGATCTCTCTACCTCACTCTATCATTCAGTGGCTTTGAATGTACAAGTAAATCACAAGGGTTATTGAAATTTATTTTCTCCATCTATAAAGAGACTGCAAAACATGCCTTTAGCCATGAGGACTGTGTGAGGACCCAGTAAAGTAACATAAAAGAAAATACGTTGTAAACCACAGAAATCTACTGCTAATCTATTATTTACTAACAATACATAACATTGTATATGTTTTAACTTAGAAAATAATGAAGTCCTATATTTCACTTAGAAATGGGGGGTAGTTAGTAAAGGGGAGGGATATACCTGAAAGAGAAGCTAACAAATCTCTAAAGAATCTGACCAAAGTATTAGTAACAAGACGTAAACATAATTCTGCTCATCCAACTTTTACTACTTTATTTAGTTAATAAAAGGCCTCACAGGGTCTGCTGCTGTAACATACTGCAACGTTCTTATATCATTTCAGAGGGCAATATTATATTTTAAAACATTTGTGTTAAAATAATTCTAAGATCTAGTTATTTAATAGGCCAAAATTAGGAGTTCAGAAAATGCTTTTAGGCTGTACACTGTATTTCTCCTTCTTAGCATTTATCAAAGTTTCATTATGTTATTGGTTTACTGTCTTGCTCTTTCTCCCCTACTAAATTATAAACAAGCGTTTTTCAAATGCAGAACTCACAAACCCCAGAAAGTACATCTTGGATTCTAATTTGAGACACACTGCATTAAAAGTTAAATGCTATCACTTAGGTGAACGCTGCAAGTTAAAATGACTGTAAAAACAAATAGGATGAATTCTGGGAAGATGGCAGAACAAGACCCACAAATTTGTCTCTTCACCTAGGTAACAACTGCACTGGCAGAATGCAACTGCCAGTGTGATGTAACTATTTTGGAATTCTGTAGTCTGTTGAAGGCCTGGAACTTCCAAGGGAAGTATTAGGCGGCAAATTGTGGTTCATCCAGTCAATTTCAGCTCTTAGCACAGTAGCAGCTACTCAATTCCCACCCCTCAGCCCTGTTACCAATAGCTGTGCAAGTGTTTCTGGAGCAGCTGGCACAAAGCTTGCACAAGCCAGGAGTGGGGAAAGGGGTGGGTGGAAAAAAAAGATTCTGTCCTCCAAATATAGGGAATCTGTGCTTTGATTGCTGCTTCTGATCATGGAGGTGCAAAGAGGCAGTAGCCACTGTTGTTGAACCTCCCTCAATTGATGTAATCCCTCCCCCTCTGGCTAAAGTGACTTCCAGGAGATTTAAAGAGCAAGCACCTCCTCCCACAATTTCATTTTTTCTCTTTTTCCCCTTTTGAGAGCCAGACACTGAAGATTAGAATATTCAAAAGCAACCACATATATGAGGGAAATTAGAAAGTCACTGTGTATGCCTGGAGAAGGTGCAGGCACAGAAAAAAACTTGAGAAGACCTTAAGGTTATATCATAGGCTGATTTTCAGCAGAGAAATAGCCTACAGCAATCAAAAAACCAAAACCAAACCAAACCAAAACAAAAACCCCCCAAACCCCAGTAAACTCTAGGAAAGAAGAGAATCTGATTTCCAGAGAACTCATAAGATTCAAACTTTTCATTTTCAATAACAACAACAAAAATCACAAGGCATGCAAAGAAACAGGAACATATGACCAATTCAAAACAGCAGGAAAAAAATACTCTCAAAAAGAGCTGCTGGCATATCCACTAGAAAAATTATTTAAAACTATATTAAAGATATCCAAAGAACTAAAAGACAAGAGGAACAAAGTGAAGAAAAATGACATAAGAACAAAATGGAAAAAACAACAGAAGATAAAAAGCCTAAAGAGAAAACAAGAAAATTCTGAAAAGTATTAATAACTGAAATGAAAAATTCGTTGGAGTGATTCAAAGGCAGATTTGAGCAGGGAAAAGAATCAGGGAATTTTTTAAGACGGACAACATAAATTATTAAGTCTGAGAACAGAAAGAAAAGGCAGAAGAAAAGTGAGCAGAGTCTAATGACTTGTGGGTCATTATTAAGCAGACCAACATACACACTGTGGGAGTCCAAGAAAAAGGAGAGCGTGATCAAGGGGCAGAGAGAATATGTGAAGAAATAATGACTATAACATTCCCAAATTTGATGAAAGATATGACTATAAACATCTAAAAAAGTTTAACAAACTCAAGGTAGGGTGAACTCAAAGAGATTCACACTCAGACATATAATCAAACTGCTGAAAGACAAAGGAAATTATGAAAGCAGCAAGAAAAAGTGGCTCAGTATGTAAGTCATCCTCAATAAGACTAACAACAGATTTCTCATTAGAAACTCTAGAGATAAGAAAGCAGTGGGGTGGTATATTCAAAGTGCTAAAAGAAAAACACTGTCAACTAAGAACCCTGTACCTGGCAAAATTATCCTTCAACTATGAGGGAGAAATTAAGACATTCCCAGATAAACAAAAGCTAAAGGAGATCATTACCAATAGACTGGCCATGAAAGAAATACTAAAGGGAACCCTGCAGGTTGAAATGAAAGGAGACAAGACAATAACTCAAGATGTTTGAAGAAATAAAGATTTTGATAAAGATATATACAAAAAAGCTAGTATTATTGTAACAATGGTTTGTAACAATTTTTTTGTCATCTACATGATTTAAGAGACTAATATTTTAAATTATATTTTAAAAATTAGTCTAAAAGCTAATTACTAGTAGAGAAGTAAAGCCAACATTAGTAAATAACTAAAATCAATTATCAGTCCAAAAGCTAGTATTGTAGTAACTTTGCTTTGTAATTCTACACTTGTTTTCTACATAATTTAAAAGACAAATGCATTTAAAATTTATTAGCTTATGTTCTTCTACCTACAATGTATAAAGATGTAATTTTGTGACATTAACAACCGAAAGGGGTGGGGATGGAACTGTTAAAAAGAGCAGAGTTTTTGTATATTATTGAAGTTAAGCTGGTATAAATTCAAATTAGAGTGTTACAATTTTGGGATAGTCAATATAATCTCTATAGTAACCACAGAAAAAATAGCCAAAGAATATACACAAAAGGAAATGATAAAGGAATTTAAACATTCCACTACAAAAAAATTTATTTTACAAATAAAAACCAAGACAGTAATTTAGGAAGGAATTTATAATTTATAAGGAATACAGAAAACAAATAGCAAAATGAAAGAAGCCCCTCCTTATCAGGAATTACTTTAAAAGTAAATGGATTAAACTCCTCAATCAAAAAAAATTGAAAGAATGGATAAAAACACATGTCCCAATCATATGATGCCTACAAGAGACTCCCTTGTGATCCAAAGACACAAGCAGGTTAAAAGTGAAAGAATGGAAAAACATATTCCATGCAAATGGTAAACAAAAGCCAGGAGTGACTACACTAATATTAGACAAAATAGAATTTAAATGAAAAAAGTTACAAGAGACATTCAATACCTTGCAATAACCTATAATGAAAAAGAATATGAAAAAGACTATGTATACATGTGTGTATGATTCAATTGTTGTGCTGTATACCAGAAACTAGCACATTGTAAATCAACTATACTTCAATAAAAAAAGTTATGAGACAAAGGACATTACATATTAATAAAAAGTTCAATGTAGCAAGAAGATATAACAATTACAAACATTTGTATGCCTAATGACAAGCCATCAAAATCTATGAAACAAAAAATGACAGCATTAAAGAGAATAGATACTTCTACAACAACAGTTGGAGATTTCAATGACCCACTCAAAATAATGTGTAAAATAACCAGACAAAACATACGTAAGGAAGTAGAAGACTTAAAGGACACAATAAACCAACCAGAACAGACATATTTAGAACACTCTGCCCAACAACAGGATACATTTTTCTCAAGTGCCTTGGAGTTATCTTCCAGAATAGACCATATGTTAGGTCACAAATTATGCCTCAATAGATTTAGAAAGAAAGACATCTAATAAAGTATCTCCTATAACCAAAACGGGATGAAGAGAATAAGCAATAACAGAAGCAAAAATGGAAAATCTGCCAAGTTCTGGAAATTAAACAACACACTCGTAACCAATGAATCAAAGAAGAAACTGCAAAGGAAATTAGAAGACTTAAAAGATGAATGAGAATGAAAACACAACATACCAAAACTCATGAGACACAGCAAAAGCAGTGCTAAGGGGGAAGTTTACAACTACAAATGCTTAGCTTAAAAAACAAGAAAGATCTCAAATCAATAACCTAACTTTACAACTTAAGGAACTAGAAAAGGAACAAACTAAACCCAAAGTTACTACAAAGAATGAAGTAATGAACACTACAGCAAAGATAAATAAAAGAGAAAAGAAAAATAACAGAGAAACTGAATGAGATCAACAGTTGCTTTTTAGAAAAGATAAACAAATTGACAAACTTTTAGTTAGATGGACTAAGGAAAAAAGAGAGAAAACTAAATTACTAAATTCAGAAGCAAGTCAGGACATTATTGGTAATTATACAGAAATAAAAAGGATTATAAGAATATTATAAGTCTAAACCAACAAATTGGATAACCTACACAAAATGGACAAAGTCCTAACCAAGACTGAATTATGAATAGAAAATTTAAATAGTCTTGTGGGCAATGATAAATCCTGGAGAGGATGTGGAGAAAAGGGAACCTTCCGACACTGTTGGTAGGAATGCAGTTTGGTGCAGCCATTGTGGAAAACAGTATGGAGATTCATCAAGAAACTAAAAATAGATTTAGCATATGATCCAGCAATCCCACTCCTGGGCATATATCCAGAGGGATCCTTAATTCAAAGACACCTGCACCAATGTTCATAGTAGCATTATTTACAATAGCCAAGATATGGAAGCAACCTAAATGTCCACTGACAGATGACTGAATAAATAAGTTGTGTTATATTTATACAATGGAATACTACTTAGCCATAAAAAATTAAATAATGCCATTTGCAGCAACATGGATGGCCCTGGGGAATGTCATTCTAAGTGAAGTGAGCCAGAAAGTGAAAGAAAAATACCATATAATATCACTCATATGTGGAATCTAAAAAAAAACAACAAAAAACAAATGAACTTATATATATAACAGAAATAGACTCACAGACATAGAAAACAAACTCATGGTTACCAGAGGGGAAGAGATAAACTGGGAGTTTGAGATTTGTAGATGTTGACTGGTATATATAAAATAAACAAGTTTATACTTTATAGCACAGGGAACTATATTCGATATCTTGTAGTAGCTATCAGTGATAAAGAATATGAAAACAAATATATGTATATTCATGTATGACTGAAACATTGTGCTGTACACCAGAAATTGACACATTATAAACTGACTATACTTCAATTAAAAAAAAAAAAGAAGTGGAATGAGTAGTCTTGTGGGGGAGGGTATAGCTCAGTGGTTAGAGTACATGCTTAGCATGCACGAGGTCCTGGGTTCAATCCCTGGTACCTCCATTAAAAACTAACTAACTATCTAAATAAAGCTAATTACCACCCCCAAACAAAAACAAAAAAATTGCACAAAGTAAATAAAATATTTAAAAAATAGTTATAATTAATAAGGAGATTGAATCAGTAGTCAAAAATCTTCTGACAAAAAAAAGCTCTTGAGATCTGATGGCTTTCTTGCTGAATTCCACCAAACATCTGAAGAACTAACATCAATTTTTCTCAAACTTTGCTCAAAAATTGAAGAGGAAGGTGTGCTCCCAAACTTATTCTATGAGGCCAGCATTACACTGATACTAAAGTGAAAGGCAAGGGTTCTATAAGAAAACTGCAGACCAACATCCCTTGTGAATACTGATGCAATAATCTCAACAAATACTAGCAAACTGAATTCAGCAGCATATTAAAAGGATTATACACCATGACCAAGTGGGATTTACTCCTAGAATGCAAGAATAATTTAACATGTGAAAAATCAATGTAATACACCATGTCAACAGAATGAAGGCAAAAAACAACATGATCATCTCAATCAAAGCAGGAACGAAGTATCTAACAACATTCAACATTCTTTCCTGATAAAAACACTTAAACAAGAATATAAGGAAACTACAACAGCATAATAAAAGTCATACATGAAAAACCTACAATGAACATCATACTTTTTCTTGGTGAAAGACTGAAAACTTCTCCTTTAATAAGATCAGGAACAAGGCAAGCAGGCCTACTTTCACCATGTCTATCTAGTATAGTATTGAAAGTCATGGTCAATTAGGCAAATGAGAAAAATAAATAACATTCAAACAAAAAGGAAAATTATCTGTTTGCAGACAGTATGATCATAAATGCATAAAACTCTAAAGTATCACACAAAAATTTGTTCAAACTAATAAACAAACTTAGCAAAGTAGCAGGGTACAGTCAACACACAAAAAGCAGTTGCATTCCTATACACAAATAATCTGGAAAGAAAATGACATAAACAATTCCATTTACAACAGCATCAAAAAGAATAAAATAATTAGGAATAAACTCAGCCAACTAGGTGAAAGACTTATGCAATGAAAACTATAACACTGCTAAGAGAAACTGAAGACAACAAAAATAAATGGAAACACATACCACGTTCATAGATAGGAAGACTTAATACTGCTAAGATATCAATACTACTGAAAGCAATTTACAGATTTCATCCAATCCCTATCAAAATCCCAGTGATTTTTTTTTTTAAGAAATAGAAAAACCCATCCTAAAATTCATATGGAATCACAAGGAATCTGAATAGCCAAAATAATCCTGAAAAGAAGGACAAAGCTGCATGACTCAACACTTTCTTATTTCAAAACTTAATACAAAGCTACAGTAATCAAAACAGATTGGGACTGGCATAAAGACAGACATAAACCAATGGAGTCAAACAGAGTGCAGAAATGAACCCTTACATATACAGGAAAATTATTTCAACAAGGGAGCTAAGACCATTCAATGGGGACAAGGTAGTCTTTTCAGCAAATGATGCTGGGAAAACGGATGTGGATATGGATACATACAGACACATGCAAAAGAATGAAGCTGAACCCCTACTTAACATCACATACAAAAACTAATTTAAAGTACGCCCATGACTAAAACAAAATATCTAAAACTATAAAATCCTAAGAAGAAAATAAAAGCTTCATGACACTGCATTTGGGAATGAGTCATTGGATATAAAACCAAAGGCACAGGCAACAAAAGAAAATACAAACAAGGTGGACTTCTGAAAGCTAAAAATTTTGCACATAAAATCACACTATCCAGAGTAAAAAGGCAACCCACAGAGCGGGAGAAAATACTTGCAAATCATGTATCTGATAAGGAACTAATATCTAGAATATATAGAGAACTCCTAAAACTCAGTAACAAAAAAAACCAACAGCTTAATTCAAAAATGGGTAAAGGACTTCAACAGATATTTCTTCAGAGAAGATATACAAATGGCCAGTAAGTACATGAAAAGATGCTCAACATCACTAATCATTAGTGAGCTGCAAATCAAAACTACAATGAGCTACCACCTCATACCTATTAGGCTAGCTACTATTATGAAAACAGAATATAAGGAGTGTTGGTGAGGAATGTGGAGAAACTGGAACCACTGCGTACTGTTGGTGGGAATACACAATGATATACCAATGTGAAAAATAGTATGATTAACCTAAAAATTAAAAATTACCATATGATCCAGTAATTCCACTTTCAGGTATACACTTAAAAGAACTGAAAGTGGAGTCTTGAAGAGGTATTTGTACACCTGTGTAAATAGCTAAAATGTGGAAGCAACCCAAGTTGTTCATTGACAGATGAATGGATAAGCAATGCTTGATACATACATAAAATGGGATATTATTTAGTTTTTAAAAGAAAGGAAATTCTGATGCTACATATGCTATAGCATGGGTTAACTTTAAGGACACTATGCTAAGTGAAATAAACTAGCTACAAAAAGACAAGTACTGTTATGATTCCACTCATATGAAGTACTTGAGTTAAAATCTGAGACAGAAAGTAGAATGGCACTTGCCAGGGGGGAGGAAGGAGGAATGGGAAATTAGTGTGGGTACAGAGTTTCAATTTTCCAAGATGAAAAGAGTTCTACAGGTGGATGATGATGATGTTCCTATGACAATAGGAATGCACTTAATACCACTGAACTTTAAACTTAAAAATAGTTAAGGTGGTACATTTTACATTATGTGTATTGTACCACAAAAAAAAAAAAACTGGGAAAAAATATATGACTTCAATATAATTAAGAAAATGCATCAAACACAGACTGCAGGATATTCTATAAAACAACTAGCCTGTTCTCCTGTAAAAGTGCACAAGCATAAAAGATAGACTATGGAGCTACTTCAGATTAAAGCAGACTCATGAAAATTAACTGTAGTTTTGGACTGGCCAAAGGACCTGTTTTTGTTTTTCTTATAAAGAACATTATTGGGGCAACTGGCAAAATATAATTAAGGTCTGCAGTATTATATTAATGTTAATTTTCTGGCTTAGTTCATTATATTATGGTAATATTTTTCTTCTTAGGAAAAATATTTAGTATTGTAAAGAATTACTATTCACGGGTAAGAGGGGAATGAGTAAAACTTCCTTTTAACTGGTTTACAAAAAATAAAATCATAATCGTATAAGAAGAGGAATGATAAAGCAGATGTGGCAGGTAAAAATGTTAACAATTGGGAGATACATGTGAAGGTATATAGCATTTCTTTGTACTATTCTTGCAACTTTCTGTAAGTCTGAAATGATTTGAAAATAATACAAAACCAACACAAAAACAAAAACAAAACCCAAAACACAAACAGAATAGGGGCACTGCAGTGAGATATTAGTGTATGGTTAAAAAAGGCTCACCAAAGTAACCCAAGTATGCTATTTTTTAAAGATTATCAATAAAATAAAAATGTATCAAGTCATGCTTTAGATTATACTAATGATCAAATCATTTAAGAGTCAACATTCAGATCTTTTGTGAAACTTGAATGGTCCAGAAGCAACAAAATGCTCTACAGTGGATCTACCTCTAATGTTAACTACTCTAATGTCATGTGGGAGCTATCTGTCAAGTTGTCTTTTGCGTACACAAAAGTTATATTCATCTCAGTAACTACATGATTGAAACAATAATGAAAAACTGAACAAAATCAATCCCTCCAAAGCATCTATTTGAGTATGAACAGAGACTTTTACACAAATACATAAAATTAGTTATAAAGCATTTTCGACAATACTTTAATTACATGATAGCTAAAGAATCTGGTTTTAGAGAAGAGTATTTACTCTGGGATGGAAATAAGCTTACATATTAAAATAGGCCAGTATCATAGAGATTATATGATTGTATCTCCATTAGGACTAGTATCTGTTATACACCTATATGCGCTCAGTTTCTATGTGGAGAAACGGAGGCTGTGAGAAACTGAGTAATTTCCCCATCACACATCCAGGAAGGGGTAAGGCCAGAAAGTGGTAAAGCCAGGTCTCACTATAAAGTCCAGGCTCTTTCTGCAGCTTCAAACAGCCATTCAATGTATCTTTCCCTGTACCACTCTGAATAATAAGCATAATTCCTACTGCAGGTTTCTATAAAATTTAAATGACAAGATCAATATAAAAGTACTCTAAAAAGTTTAAAGTTCTACAAGTAATGAAAAATAATATTTAAAAAATTTTCATCTACTTAGCTATCTATCTGTCCTCAAATGCATTCTGAAGTAATTAGGGAGGAGTTAGTCCTCCCTGCCCCAATGCTCCCTTTAATAGATGAAGGGAGTATAAAACTTAGAGGTTAAGTAACCTGCCTGGGTCACAAGTCAGGACTAGACTCTATATCTTGTATCTCCCATTTCTATTTCTATTACATCCTGACTCATCTAAAATGTAAATCTTCAGGAAAAAAAATTAGTAGACCTTTAGAAGAAAAATTATACCTATGTATAAAGTTAAAATCAGGTTATATACTAGGTGTGGATTTCAAAATTTATTTTGAGACAAATTTTTATATCACTTTTATTAATTTTATAATGTACATGTTACACTCAATCAGGCACATACTTACTCTGGAAAATGAGGTACACTCACCAGAAGCTTCTCATATAAAACAACATAAATTATTAAACTACTCTACATGGACTTATAAATATATTTAAAACCTAAAATGAGGCTAGGTAGTATAAATAAGGTTCTTGTTCACATATCCTCATTTGTTTTTTAAACTTGTTCCTTGGTTTACTATCTTAAGGAAATGTGAAATAACACTAATAATACGAATAACCAAGATCTTGTGCCAGCTGCACATACATTATTATTCTTTCAGTCACTATGAAATATCTCAAGTAAGTACTGTTATCATCTTCAGTGTTACAGATAAGTAAAAAGAGAAGATTAGCATGGCTAAGTAAGCTGCTTGGTTACACAGCTAGTAAATGGTAGGATGGGAATTCCAAACCAGATCAATCTGACTCTAAATTCTTTATTTATAACTACAAGGCTTTGCAATGTCTCAACAATTTCCAAGTGTAGTGTGATGCTAAGTTAGAGACACTTGGAGTAAGTAAGTCAGAGAACTTTAAACAGGAAAAAATTGGTTCCCTATTGAATATAAGAATAGAAACTACTACAAAATTTCCAATGATTCCAGAAAAGTATTTAAACATCAAAAGACAAGTTAAAGCGACGAGTAAAATAAACTTTCAAATCTCCTACTTAAAAAAAAATTAGTTACTTGAAACTACTTAAAAAAAAATCCTAGTTACTTGGAAAGATGTTACATTATTACAATATTACAATAACCCTTTGGCTACTTATTTAGAATTATATTTTATTTATAAATTCAATTTCTTCTCTGCAATATAAAGAAAATATCCATCTGGACTCACCTATTTAACTCTTGGTAGTTTTACAATTATTTAACTTTTAATGATTTTTATAAAGGGTCAAAGACTATGGAGGTAGTAACATAACACAGATTAAAGTCTTAGTAATACCTTATATTTCCCCTAGAATCCTATTTTGTATAATGTTCCTACCGATTTTCACTTTTAAGGAGAGGGGAAGGGCACTGAGATGAGAATAATCACAGCTGATACTCCATATTTCCCCCAATAGGACTAATTTTGACACTGCCTTTATACAGTAAACACACCATTTTTACTAGATTTTATGCTACAGATCAATAACAGTAAAAATATCTAAAGATGCACTTATTCACACTTTAAATGAGATTGAGATCTTTCACACCAAAGATCATTATTATTATACTTAATAATACTACCATTATTTTAACTTTGGATAATTCTGTTGGTAGGGTAATTCATGTCTTAATAAGCCATCCCTTGGGACTACTAGAGCTCTGAAAACTAAAAATGTTCAGATTCTCTGACATTTGGCTATTATTTCATTTTATTTTTTGACTGTTATATGTTAACTTTTAAAAAATAAACTTATGATATTAGAATAGTTTTACATTTATAGAAAAGTTACAAAGATACCACAAAGAGTTCCCATACATTTTATATATATATCAGCTATTACTTTTAAATAATAAATGTAAAGTATGTTATCCTACCAAATGACAGAAAGATGAATATTTCAAAAGAAGATAAATATACACTGGAAAATAAAATGCTATATATAAAATGATACATCCAATACAAGATCAGGAGGACAATAATTCTTATTATCTTTAGAAAATAAACAAAATTCCCCAAAGCAAAATATTTAAAAACTGTTTTGTACAGATTTACAAGTGCAAAAAGCATGATATTAAATTTAAGAAGGATCAATATTATGAAGTTTAGAATGTATCTTATTTCATAGACAACCTAATAAAATGGCAAATATTGAACCCATTTTATATTAAATTCTAGATATTTCATTGCCTAAAAATACCATTTGAAGCTCAAAGTGAATTACCAAATCTAACAAAGAAACAGTTAAAACAATCTGAAAAGAATACAAATGAAACATTAAAAACAAATAAAAATTTTATAAAGAAAAAAGAAACTAATAAAAACCTGTGGTATGGTGGGTAGGATGACAGTACTCTCAGCAGGGACTGGCAGGACAGGGATCACAGGGACAGTGGGAGAAGAGGGAGGTACAGCTTCTGTTGGCTAAAAATCATCAACGACAAAAAATCAGGAAAAATACCAAATAAAAGGGAAACATATAACAGAAAGTTTTGTCATAAAGATAAGTTATAGTTTCCAGGAATAACTGAAGCAGGTAAAATATTACTTAAATTTAAATGAGAAAATGCTCCCCAGAAATTATTTTAGAATTATTTTAGAAATAATTATACCACCAATAATAATTTTAACGATTATGTAATTAAAATGAATGACTACTCTTTAGATGTTTAAACAAAAATAATAAAAGATAATGACTTAACAATATTCCTCAACTGGGAGACAAGACACTCACTTCATAGACTACAAAAATATCTTCCTAGCATTCAGGATATATCTGACTATTTTCTTCTTTGCATTCAAAGAATCAAAGTAATTTTATTGCCCATGAGGCAGGCAATTGAGGCTTACAAATCCACAGACAAAATATTCAAAGGACTGAATTTATATCATTTTAAACAATCTATGCCATTAACCCCTACTATCAAGAAGTGTAATAATCTGCCTTACATCTGCCTGTAAAGTCATTAATTCAATTTACATTCACTGATTACCTATTATGTGCCAAATACCGGAAAAAACAAAAAAGGAAGTGGGAACACTGTGACATAATTTAAACTAAGAAGTTTTGATATTTGTACTCAATTACTCTATCTGGCTTAATTAAATTATTTTTAGAAAAATGTAGCTGGAACATAGAAAAGATGTTTTGTAACAAGTCCCAATCCCTATAAACTGTATTAATTCATAAATATTTGCTATACCAATGACATCCTACATAAATAAAAAAAAATTAAAATCAAATCAGTAAGAGGACAATGTACTTTGAGAGAGAATTACAACAGGAAGAACAAATTGCTAAACTTGAAACTATGCTTTTCCTCATCAATAAAAGAAACACAAAATAAAATTACAATGTTGACCTTCTGTTGCAAATCAAATCAGTCCATCTAGATTTATCAAAAATGTATAGTCTCTTCAGTAGTGGTGCTGGGACTATTGCATATCCACATCCAAAAGAATGAAGTTAAATCACTACCTCACATCCTATATAAAAACTAACTGGAAATTACTCAATGGCCTAAATATAAGCCCTAAAACCATCAGCTTTTAGAAGAAAACATAGAGGTAAACCCTCAAGACCTTGGATTTGAGAATGGATTCTTAAATATGATATCAAAAGCGTAAGTGGCAAAAAGAAATAAATAAACAAATTAGACTTCATCAGAATTAATGCTATTTGGTACACAAAAGATTTTATCAAGAAAGGGAAAAGACAACCTATAGAATGGGAGAAAATCTTGCAAATCATACATCTGATGATGGTTTAATATGCAGACTATATAAAGAACTCCTACAACTCATCACAAAAAGACAATTTAAAAATAGGCAAAGGACTTGAATAGACACTCCTCCAAAGTGTAGATACACAAATGACCAACACGCACATGAAAATATACTCAACATTATTCATTAGGGAAATGTAAATCAAAGTTAAAATGATATATCACTTCATACCTACTAGGGGGATGTAATTTTAAAAAGTGAAAACAAACCCAGAAAATAACAAGCGTTGACATGGATGTGCAGAAACTGGAATCCTCAAAAACTGCTGGTGGGAATGGAAAATGGTGCCACCGCTGTGGGAAACAGTTTGGTTTGGCAGTTCCTCAAAAAACTAACCCTAGGATTACCATATGACTCCTACCATTCTACTCCTAGGTAAATACTCAAAAGAACTGAAAAGAGGGACTTGGATATACTACACCAGTGTTCAGTGATGCATTATTCATAACAGCCAAAAGGTGGAAACAACCCAAGTGTCCATTAACAGATGAAGAAATACATAAAATGTGGTATATGCATATAATGAATATTAATTCAGTCATAAAAAGGGATGAAATTCTGATACATGCTACAACATGGATAAATCTTGAAGACATTATACTAAGTGAAATTAACCAGATACAAAAGGTCAATATCGTGTGATTACACTTACACAAAATATTTAGAGTAGGTAAATTCATAGAAAGCAGATTAGAAGTTATCAGTGTCCAGGGAGAGAGGAGCATAGGGAGTTTCCTGCATAATGGTTACAAAGAAAGTTTTAGTAATGAAAAGGTTTTGGAAATAGTGGTAATGGTTGTACAACACTGGGAATATAATTAATACCACAGAATTGTGCAGTTAAAGCTGGTTAAAATGGTAAATTTTGTTATATATATTTTATCACAACAAAAAAAACTCAAAAAAATCTAATGCACAGAAACAGATCCTCTCAGACTGCTGTTGGATCTATAAATTCATACAAACTTTATGAAAAGCTATTTAAGTAATTATCTATAACTTTAAAAATGTTTGAACTCTGACTTAGTAATTCTAGAAATCTATCCTAAGGGAATAAATAAAAAAAAACAAATGTTTTAATATTCAATATTCTCTTGAGCATTGTTTATAGTTGGGGAAATGCAGAATATCTTAAATATAAAGTTGGACAAATAATGGTAATTTTGTAAGATTAAATACTATGCATCAATAAACAATCATCTGTAAGAACAGCCTGTAAGTCATATGAGATACTGCCTGTGACATGACACGACATTAAATAAAAAAGGGAAGATAAAACTTTTTATTTTAAAAATGGAAAAAATGTTTGAAAAGTTGATTTCTAGGGGAAGGATTATGAGTAGCTTTTCTCCCCTGCCTCTATATTACAAATTCTACTTTTCCAACTGTCAACAATGAATACACAGTGATGCTACAATGCAGGGTGAGGAATGGGAGATCTATTCATATTAAGAGAAAAACAATTAGTATGATCTTTTACCATCTTATGCTCAAGAAAATAAACTAAAAATGCATTCCAAATTATTCTAAAAGATGATAACAAATTTCTATGATTTTATAAGACCATTAGAATTGAAGAAGCTAGAGATCAAGTTTAACCCTTCATTTTACAACTGAGTTAAGCTCATATAAAGTAAACTGTAAGGAATCAGGAAAAGATTTGCTGGACTATTGCTACCTGGATTTCTTGTATCTTGTAGAAAGACTTTAAGTCATTAGATTCTGATTCCTTCCTCTTTTTTTAATGTCCCAGTCTAAACCAGTTCCTTGTTTGAGATGATGGAAAAAGTTATGGAGATGGACAGTGGTGATGGCTGTGAATGTAGTTAACAATACTGAATTAATTATATAGTTAAAAATTGTTAAAATAGTAAAAATTTTATGTTACGTATATTTTACCACAATTTTTTAAAAGGACATTAGGAATGAAGCCTTTGTGGGTCTTACTTGGGGCTCCTGTCACCGTTTATATATTGTTCCTATAAAAAAAAAACTGAATTCCAGATTATAAGGCTAAAACAAATAATTTAAATGTCAACCAACTTTCAGTGGAATACTTACGACTTTTTAAAAACGCCTGAAAAAGCCAGAGGTTCTGACTCCTAATTTATGACAAAGTATGAGAAAAAGTTTTAAAAGAGTTTATACTAAGTGAAGTAAGTCAGAGAAAGACAAATACCACATGATCTCACTTACATGTGGAACAAAACAAACAAAACAAAAAACAGACTCATAGACAAAGAGAACAAATGGGTGGTTGCCAAAATGGGGCAGGTGGATGAAACAGGTGAAGGGAATTAAGAGGTATAAACCTCCAGTTATTTAAGTCATGAGGAATGCAATATATAGAACAGGAAATATGGTCAATAATATAATAATTTAGACTAGATTTGGTGGTACTGGTATGACTGCATGATTTTCAAAGTATATAAACACAGAAATAAATGTGTGTGTACATGTACATATATACCATACCCTAGCTGTGCCCACAGAGAAGACCTGGGAGGACTAACACCTCAATAGCATGAAAATACCCAGCACTTGGATCATGGTTTCTAAATATCCAGTCTCTAACTTAAAAACAAACAAACAAACAAAAGCAAAAACAAAAGAGGAATCTTTGCAGAAATGGCTGATTTCAGTGCTAGAGCCTAGCAAGTGCAGTATGAGCCTGGAACATTCTGCTGTGTCAGAAAATAAGGAAGTGCTCAAAGAATAATGAGGGCATTACAAAGGACACAGAAGTCAGCTTGAAGGGCTCTTATCAGTCAAACTGGGAATAACTTGAGACTCAAAATAAATAATGATAATGATGGTATAAAATTCCACTGAATAAAAACAGGACTCCAAGAATTCATACTGATATATAAATAATTACAATCATAGAGGGAAGAGAAAGCATTTCTTATAGTAGAATACCAATTAAAAATGTAGAAGGAATGATGAAGCTACAAAATTGTCATTTGGCAACTATCATATTAATAACTCATTCAAGAAACATCAAAAGTAACAGACATACCTATCATCTATAAAAGTTTTCTTATGCCTTTTTAAGAGTGTCAGATATTAGCTAACTAACAATCCACTTAAACATAAAAAAAGGCAAACCTATATGCTTATGTCAAATTTCAAGGCCAAGCACAAAAATTTCCTCCATTAGGCAGCTGCTCTCCAAAACCCTTTATGATAGACTATAAATTCTTTAATACTACATTTAAACCTCACTGTAACACTGGCTCTGAGCCTACTCTAAATCTCCTTTCAATAGGATCCTTTAGAGGATGTGAATGCCATTTTTTAAAAAATCCTAAAAAAAAAAAAAAAAGTACACCATCTCAATCTACCCCATTCTGTATGGCACTGAGCAAGTACTCTGAAAAAGAACATATGCCTCTGCCTCTTCCCTAACAAAGGCAAACACTGCTGAGAAGGTCTTCAAAAACACATACACAACAACACACACAATTTCAAGAACCAATTTAGGTAACAAAGTATTACAGAACAACAAAATAACTCATTTAATTCATATAAAAAAAAAACACCCTAAACAAATAATATATAATCAAATGAAGGTTGAGTGATGAGGAATAGCACAGACATTAGATCTAATAACAGAGTAAAATGAAGAGACAAGAGGATATTATGAGCTCAGGACTGAGAGCATGGGAGAATTCTGGGTAGCTGTACAAAATGATTCTAAATTGGAAAATGACAAACTTTAGACTCTAATATAAATAATGAGACAGCAATGCACAGTAAGCATTATATTTGGGGTTATTACAGAAAAGAAGAATTCAGCATAAGCATTTTAAACTCGAAAAATCTTGTATACATATTTTATTAGACAGTATGACTATTATGGCATCATCCTTTTCCTGCTCCATTTGTATCACTCAGATCAGCTCCAAAGAGTTTTGTTGCTTTTTTAAAAATCTTGACCATGTGACTAACAACAGTCTCAGCTGTTTCTATCCATAGCAACACCATGGAATCATCAGCCTCTGAGGCTGCCTTCAGAGACTTGTTTCCATGACAACAGAGGCTATACTATTAACACTGTCTCAAAGAACACTGCAGAAAATGGTAAATTCCTATAATATAATTGGATTGTACATTTTTAAAAGCACTTTTTAAATACCAATATCAAATTGACAGCTTTCTGGAAAATGTTTTAACTGATTCATTTTAGAAATTCTTGTTATTTACTCACAACTTTACATTTTAAATTTAATGTAAGATCTTAAAACTATAAAATCAGCTTTTAAAACAGATTTTCATAAAAAGAGGTCTGAAGTCTCAGTAGGTATAGCCACATGCTTAATGTGTACTGCATATCTACAGTTATGACCATGTACCACCCTCTTTCACACCCACGCATTCAATAAATGGGAAGATACATATATATTGAATTCACTTAACCTTTACTAAATTCTTTTCTGCTTAAAATAACTAAAGTGGTCTTTATATGTGCATATGAATCCTGACTGATATAGGAAGAGACAAAAGGGACAATTAGGAGGGCTGCTATGATAATCCAGCTGAGAGGTCATCAGTGGCTTTAACCAAATGATGCTGATGAGGAAAATGGACAATGAGTAGTCAAATAAAGATAAATTTTGAATGCAGAATTGGTATTTCTGGTGACTGATGGGAAGTCAGGAAGAAGGACTATTAAGAATAACACCCACAAGACCACAAAAATTTATCTTTTATACATCATTCTAGACCCACTCATAAAAGATTTGCAAGGCTTTCTGAACTTTTTCTCATTTATTTTCTTATTTATTAAAAAGATTATCATAGAATAAAATGAAACTGAAAAAAGATAACTGATACCATACTAACATGCAATTAATAACTGTTTATATTTTACATTAATATGTTACATGAATTGGGCAAATTGAGCTTAGAGCATACATAAAGATTCAATAAGGTCTAAATAAATTTACAACATATTTAGGGAAAGTTAAATATATGAATTAGCAAATCTTTTGTTATCAGTATCTTAGGTATAACAAGGAAAAATAGTTATCCCCATGCCACTGTTGGTCTAGTAAGGACCTTATTTTGTTTTTGTATGGCACGGTTAAATATTCTTAATCCAAATTCCTTTGTTTAAAGATATACTATGTGATAATGAGACATGTTTCTCTGAATAAATGTCAAAGAAGCTACCTAAGAGGCAAAGAGAAACCAGGAATAAAAAAAAAAAAAACCTGCAAGCCTTTTGCATGTTTATAGAAGGCTAAAATACAGCACAGTAGATTTACCAAAACTGGGAATCACTGTACTCAACAGGCATCCAGTATCTTCAGAATAAAGGTATTTTTCATTGCTTAGATCTGATTCTTATTTGATCCAAATGCCCTTTTTGCCACAGTTACTGCAAACAGGTACCTTCCATATAAATCCCAAAACATGTTATTTGAACCAGCTGCATATGACATCCATGTCATAATTATCTCAGAAGCAAACAGCAATAAAACTAGATATATTTCTAAACAAATCACTAAGGGATTAAATACAAATCTTTGAATTTAAAATAACAAGGGAAGATAGGAAAATAGACCTAATGATTTACAATCCTAGTATAGAAACATGGATGCAAATTTGTTAGTTCACACAGACAGATCGTCTAGTTCTTCAATTTTTTTCTGCTTGCAAGATTCATGCTATTTAGTTAAGGTATATCTTCCCTTCATTATAAAAAGATGGTATTCTATCAGCATTCAGCTGATCACTTTGCATTGGTAGAAGGATGAGACAACAATCACTAAAAATTTAAATTAAACAGAGATCTAAAACTTGGATTTAAAGATATGGTTACATAATTAACAAATAGGTATGAAATTACCAACTGCAATATGCTTTCCCCCTAGTTTATATGCTTTCCCCCTAGTTTTATCAGAATAGGGCTATAGAAACAGGTACGACCATGGACGTCATAATTACTAACCTAAAATGGGCCCTTAATGGTTGCTAGTAATCACACATTTACCCTAGTCTATTCATTCTTGTACAAGTCCCAAATGATTCAGGCCCCTGTCACCTTTCTGAAGTCGTCTTCTACTATTCTGCTTCCACTTAGCCTTTCAGTCACATTGACCTCCCTTTTGTTCTCCAAATACTCTAAATATGTTCTGGCCTCAGAGTCTTTTCCTCTGACTAGAATGCTCTTGCCCCAGATATCTACATGACCCAATTCCGTAACTTCTTTCATACCTTTACTCAAGTATCATCCTCCAGTCGAAGCCCTTCTGAGTTATCCTATTAAACCCACCCCTGCTCCTACCTCATATGCACAAATAGACACATTTCCTATTGTCTTCTCTTTTTACCTTTTCTCTAGCATACTACATATTTTAGTTAATTAGTTTATCATCTGTCGTCTCCCCCTTTAATATAAGCTCTTATAAGAGCAGGAATTCTTGTTCTACTTAGTCTTGTATGCCCAGAGCCTAGAACAGTATCTAGTACACAGGAAGTATTTAATACATATTTGTTGGATGAATGAAACCATGTGACTGCCAAAAGAGACTCAGGGAATACTGTCCATCCCTCTCCGCCCTTTCATGCTATATACACAGCAGATAATGCTAAAGATTCTGTGTGCTTGGGTAGCCACTACCAATCAAAAGGTGTTAAAGGTGTTTCTACCATTTGATGACCTTAGAACAGAAGTTTCAAAATAAAAAAATGCCCCCCAAATTGCCAGTTTCAAATTGTTGTCTATCTAGCAATATCTAATTGTCTATTTTTTAATCTGAAAAAACATGTTTTATTCAAGAAAATTTGCTCAAAAGATTTTCATCTCTTTCCTTTTCAAACTGTATTAGGAAGTAAATCTCACTGCCAGCTGATATTTAAAACCAGTGGTGCCCTTCCTCCAAACTTTTGGGTTCTACTAGCCTCAACTTGGTCTCTAGGTCCCACCCAGTGGTAGCTGCTTCCTGTTTTAGTATCTATGTTTTACCTTGGTGTTCCTATTTTTCCTTTTCAGTTCTCCAATTCCTTTTGAACACCCCCCTCCCAATATTACATTTTACCTCTTAAAATAATTACTGTGATTTCTGTTTTCCTGGCTGGACCCAGTCAAGGTTACTAATATTCTTGTTAAAATATAGTTTTTTATCATTCTCTAATAAGGTTGCTTCTCCTTATCTCCAGATCCCTCACTTAAAAGGCCAGAATATTTTGTGGGACTAAGAATGACAGTGGTAGTAAAAGTGGTGATAAAGACTATAATGATGATGATGGTGACAACAAGTACTTTACTGATGTCGGGTATTATAATAAAGGCTTCACATGGATTCTCTCATTTAATTCTCACTAAATCTTGATGCAGATAACATTTTCATCCATGTTTTCTGCAGATGGAAGAAAGAGACTCAGAATTTAGGTAATTTGTCCAAGATGACACAGCTAATAAATAGAACAGAGATTTCAATCCAGGCCATCATCCTCTAAAGATGGTGTGCTCAACCACTATACTACACTCTCTCTTCAAAATAGTTCAAAAAGAGTTTTATTTTGTCTTTATTTTTGCTACTGCATTTTACTGCAACAATCCCAGAAAAGAAATAGAATACTTCACCAATTCTTAGACCAAGGGTTCGCAAACTTTTTCTGAAAAAGGCTAGGTAATAAATATTTTAGACTTTACAGGCCATGTAGTTTCCGTTGTAACTACCCAACTGTGCCGAAGTAGCCTGAAAGTAGCCATAAGCAATACTCAAATAGGCATGGCTGTGTTCCAATAAAACTTTACTCATAAAAACAGGTGGCAGTTTGGATTTGGCCTACAGGCTATAGTGTGCTGACTCCTGCTTTAGGTGATTTTTAAGAAGAAAAAAATGCTGATTAGGTCATGAAGAAAACAGAATATGACTTCAAGACATCTACGCTAGTTTTTACTAACTGCAATTCATTAAATTTTGTTGCAATGCTTAATCTATAATAAAAATAAGTAACTCCTTCCTAAAAAAGTGAACGTGAGAATTAAAAAAACAAATACGTATGAGAATTTCAAGTTTCATCAGAATTCTTTAAAATATTTTTACAAAAAAGGTCTATATAATAAAGCTGTGTTCTTACAACTGAAACTTTAGGATCTATACTGTATGTAGCCTTTCAGTTTGGAAAAAGTGATTTAAGTGATATATTTGTTCTCTTTCCCCCTCCAAAATCCTGTTATGGTATTTAGTATCACTGAAGCTATTAATTCCTAAGGTTGGTATGCGTCCTGGTTTGTTTTCCCTTTATCTATCAAAATACTTTCAAACTGATTATTTTTCAAATTTATAATTCTCTGATACATTAGATGGTTCTACCAAGATTAGTCAGAGTTAAATGTAGAGAAATGAGACTGGGATACATTTTGATTCAAATTGCAGATTATAGTCCCCAGTTATTTTTCTCAGGACCAACAAAACTTTTGTAAGGCAATCAATTGGTCTCATTCTGTCATAACAATAATTCCTTCACTCTCCAGAGCTGGCTGAGTCAATAGTCACAGATTAGATTTCACAAATACTGAAAATATTGTTCAGAAATAGGAATGAAACTGGGGTTTACTCATGGACAATGAATGAGTATGCAGGGCTCCTGTTAAGGTGTAAGGGGGACAAATCTTTTAAATAAATTTATCTAGGGGCAGAAGAAGTTGTATTTAGGCTTCTCCTAAAACCACTACTTCCAGATGTCATAGCCAGTTGGTTTACACTTGCACAAAATAGGTCCAGCCTCTGTTGACTGATTCACATGTGCCTGTAAAATTGTCACATCAGCTGGCTTATTTAAAGTTTATTAAATAAGGTGATAATTGTAGGCTACTGTTCTCCACATGGTATTAACAACTATTTCTACCTTTATCAAAATTCTAAATTTTGATATAAAAATGGAGGACTGAAAATGTTATTTAAATAACAGTGCCAGGAAGTACAAAGAATGACATAGTGAAAGATCTTTAAAAGAAAATGATAGTCAGATTTTAACAGTAAGAAATTAAATTCTTCATATGCTAAGAATGTCTATGCCTCAATTTTTTTCACAGAGGGTTTTGAATTACATGATTTTATAATCCTATAATGTAGAGTTGCTAATTTTGAAGCCATACTTCTATATAAAAATGGCTTGGGAAATTTACAGTGGCCAAATCACATTTAGAAGTTCCAAACTTCCTTGCAGCCATCACTAAATTAAATGAAAATATTATATATATACATAAATGTTATATACTAACATTCATTCATTCAACAGTCATCATGTGCATTCACCATGCTAGGTTCTGGGGATACAAGAGAAGAAAACATACATCTGTACTACCTGCTCTTGTAAAGTTTATGGTTTAGCAGCTGGTATTAAACAAATCATTACCCAGTTGATTACTGTATGGAGTGTAATTTTCATGAAAACAAACACTGCTTGAAATAAACAAAGGGCAAAAATGTGCAGACTGAATCTCCTATCCTGACCCCAGAGTGTGTGGGCCATTTTTCAGCACCATTATTAATATATTACTTAAAAGTTAAATATAAAACTATATATATATAACATATAAATTGCAGCTTGTGAAATTTTTTTTACCTATTTGTCCTTGACAAAAGGATAGTCTAACAATCATGACACCATATAGAAGCTACAAAGATGAATGCAACACACTTCTTATTTATAAAGAGCTTATATAACAAATTTCACTTATTTTGTTCTTTGAACTACAGCCAATCTAATCCACCTTAAAATATCAATGTTGTTCTTTTAATCGGCTTTATTTTTTACAGCAGTTTTAAGTTCACAGCAAAACTGAGCAAAAAGTACATAGTTCTCATATACCTTCTGTCCACACACATGCATTGCCTCTCCATTATCAACATTCCTCACCTGAGTTGTACAATGTACAGTTGAGAACACCACTGTACACTGACACATCATTATTACCCAAAGTTCATAGCTTATACTAGGGTTCACTCTTGGTGTTATATATTCTAGGGGTTTGAACAAATCTATCATGTCAAGTATCCACCATTATAGTACCATACAGAATAGTGTCACTGGCCTAAAAATCCTCTGTGCTCTATTTGTCCCTCCCTCTTTTCTAACCCTTGGCAACCACTAATCTTTTTATTGTCTCCGTAGTTTTGCTTTTCCACAATGTCATATAGTTGGAAGCATACAGTATGTAGCCTTTTCAGATTGGTGTCTTTCACTTAGTAATATGCATTTAAAGTTCCTCCAGATCTTTCTATTTTTTAAAATACTGAATAACATTTCATTGTCTGGCTGTACCACAGTTTATCTATCCATTTACCTACTGAAGGTCATCTTGGTTGCTTCCAAGTTTTGGCAATCATGAAAAAACCTGCTATAAACACCTGGGTGTAGGTTTTCATGTGGGCATTAGTATTCAACTCATTTGGGTGAACACCAAGGAGTACAACTGCTGGATTGTATGGTCAATTTGGTGTTTTTTAAAAGCTTATATAACCATTGTAAACTATTACTTTTTGTTTAATGTTCATCTTTATGCTTTTCTAAAATGTCTGACTGTACAAATGCCTGCTTCTCAAACACCATTTAAACAAACTTTTGAGTAGGTATTCTTTGGGTGACAAGGGAAACAATTTCCAAATCTTGAGTAACGGTATTAATCTTACAAAATTAGTGGCCTTTTGGGTGGGAAATTAAACTTTGCCAAGAGGCAGGATTTCACAACCAGTATTAATAGAATTTTTATCCTAAATTTGACTACTTGATTAGTAAATACTCAAAGAAACTATCCTACTATCAGACTCAGCATTTCCAAAGTATTTTAAAAGAATTGTCTACTTACTCCCTATATATTCTAGTTTAATACAGAGGCATTATACTGCTGAATATAAGCAATATCATTCCTTACAGGTGAAGAAAAAAATATATATTTGATCTATCACTTCAAAACACAACTATCATTAGGCATAAGGCCAAATGTTTAAAATGCTTAAAATATGTATAGATGAAAAGGTTAGGCCAATCCATGTTGGTCTAAGGTGCAAATGTCTTGGTGTGAGTATTCAGACCTGCTGCCTGCTGGGAACAGTCAGAAGAGAAATGGGTTACAAATGATGTACCATATGCCTCTATTTGCCTGGGAAGCTTATATTTATGCCTGTTGTCCCACTTTAATTATTAATAGTTCCCTTTTCCATCAAAAGTACTCCAAGTTTGGTTGATGAGTTACATAGTCATCCTAGTTATAAAGAAACTGAATGGTTTCTTTCCTCCTTTCTCCCTGCCTCACCTCCCCATGGGTATTTCTTTCCACAAGGGTAAATAAGAAAAGAATTATCAGTTAGAGGATTAGTGTAACACTAGATAAAGTGTGATATATGCTTCAAAGAAGGTCTAAGAGAGAATTCAGACAGATTAAAAATTTATAATAATAAAGAATCAGGCAGTATTAAATGCCATGAGGAAAAATATTTAAAAAGGCAAAAAGCCAGTGATGTTTGGAGTGAAGAAGTGCCTCCTACCTTAGATAAGAATCTAGGAAGGCCCTCTGAGAAGGTAATAGATGAGCAGAAACCTGGAGGATATGAGGAAATGAACCATGAGAACATCTGAGGAAAGAATGTTCCAGGCAGAATGAACAGCAAGATTAAAGCTCTGAGACAACCACATGCTCGATGTATATGAGGAACAGGAACAAGGCCAATATAGCTGGAGCAAAGTAAGTGAGGGAACAGTGAGAAATGGGATTAGAGACACTGCCAGGGGCTAGACAATAAAGGGCCTTTTGGGCTATGGTAAATAAGGATTTTACTATAAATTGAACTGGAGGCCATGGGAGGAGTAAAATCAAGATACTGAAATGAAGTGACATTCTGTAAGGATGACTCTAGCTGCTGGGTGAAGAACAGATTGTGAGAGTAAAGAATGGAGACAGGGCGACCAGTCAGATATCTACTGCTGTAATTTAGGCAACCAATTAAATAATCTGAATTAGCAGCTGTAGAAGACACGAGAAATGGTCAGGTCATAAATATATTCTAAACACAAAACCAACAGAATTTGCTATTAAATTGCGTGTGGAGCGAACAAAAAAGGAAGAGAAGATGATTCCAAGAGTTTTCAATCTTCAGCATCTCAATGACTAGCACACTGAGTGAATAAGATGGGGCTGGGCAACAAAATTAGAAACTCTGTTTCTGACATGTTAACTTTCAGATACTCAATCCAAGTGGAGATACCAAGTAGGAAAGCTAAATATACAATTCTACTATACAGGGATTAGCTCTGGACTAAAGACATAAATACTGATGTCATTTAAAGGCACATGATTGGATGAGATCACCTGAAATGTGAGTATAAAAAGAGAGAATTTAAAGGATTGATGCCCTGCGTTACTCTAACAATTACTGGTAAGAAGAGGAAGAGGCTACTGCAAAGGAAAGTGAGGCTGGAAGAATATCAGAAGAATGGTATTCAAGAGTTAAAGGAGAAAAAAATGTAAAGGAGGACCAGTCAGTTGCGTAAAAAGCTGCTTGTGGGGTCAAGTAAAATGAAGACTGAAGACTGAAAACTGACCACTGGATATGACAGTCTATACTCCAAGAGGTTTTTTGGTTGGTTATTTTAATGGGAGGTATTATAGTGCGTATGTATGCTGATGGGAATAATCCAGTATAGAGGGAAAGACAGATAATGCAATGAAGAGAAGAGAGAATTTCAGACGTCTCTGAATAGTCAAAAGGACTGAGATCTAGTACAGAAGTGAAGGGTGAGATTTAAGAACACAGGTGGATCATTTATTTTAAAAAGCTGAAATACACAGTAAGACCATCAATTGAGAATGAGGGCCAGGAAACAGATATCAGAAGTTTAATGTGCAGCTTTGGAGCTGATGTGAAGGAGACAGAGTTGCAACTAACCACAGTTGGATCTTATCAATGAAGTCACAGAGGAGCAAGAGAGTTAAGATTATGAAAGGCAGAGTTTACAGTCATGGACCAAGGAATTTGAACAAGGCAAGGAGGGAAGTTAAGAGCACAAGAGAAGTGATAGATAATAAAAAGTTGGACTGGAAGTGTTCAGAGGGTTAAAAAAAAAAAAAAAAGGAACTGAGCTCAAAAGAAAGGGAGTGCTAGTCAGTTTAAAATGCTTGCAACTGAGATTGTATAAGTGGTACAAGTTAATGGTAATGACATCTTGAATAAAACTACTTAAGCAGGTCACTCAAGTGAAAGAAAAAAACCCTAGAGGTAAGGAGATCAAAGAACTGAGAAGTCAAGATTTTGGATGGATCACACCAGGATATTGAAAATCAGTAAGAATGATTACATGAATAGTAGGCAGAGAAAAGATAATATACCAGGTGTTTCAAATCATTGAGTAGAAGTGATTAGGAAAGATGCACGTAACTATAGACAAGGAGGGGAATTAAATATACTGTCTGTCAGATGATATCTACATTTTTAAAAGAGAGGAGGTACAATTATCTATAAATATCAATAATAAGCAAGGAAGACATCAATTCCATATGTTGGTTCCAGAGTGTATGGGGCGTGACAGATAAAAAATTCACTTTTTTGTGAGGGTATAGAAAAAAACAGTGTTCTCAAGGGAACGCCAGGTTTCTATGAAAGAAAAACAGTGAGATGAACCATCAAAGAAGAGTTAAAGGATAAAGGATATTTTACTGATGACAAACTGGGAATTTCAAAGGGCAGAGTTAGAAAAACTGGGATGGGAGTTCAAAACAGATTAGCAATATACCAGAGTTAAACATGGATAAGGAAATAAGGAAGAGTAATCTGGAAAGCTTAAGACTTTTTGGAGTGATTAAGGTTAAAGAGATGAAGAGTATAAATCTAGTCCTAATGGTATGCGTGGGGAGCTTGGTAAAAGGTGGATAATCAGTTAAACTTAGTTGCCTACTACTGACTGGTTTAGCATTTACATAAGGAAGTGTTAGCAGAGGAGTCAAGGTTAGGGAATAATTGGCAGTCTCACCAACAATTTGAGGTGCTCTTTGGGGCCCCTCCCTTAAATCCTGCTATTGAAGGTGTTGAGATATGTGATTCTTTAAAAAGTATAGTTTGCACTTATTCAGTCAACACTATTTACTGAATGATTGGATGAACTACACTATCCCAGGTACTATTATTCCTATCTAATCTGAATCTGTCCAAAGACTATTAAAATTAAACAATATAAAAATAAAATAATAATATAACAAAATAATAATAGCTGCCATGCTGTGTTCTAAATATGTTACATAAATTTAACCATTTAATACAATTAACTCAATGACGTTGATGCTATTATCTTCATTTTGGGGACAACATACCCAGTGCATAGCTCTAAAAACTAAATCCTTTATAATCCAGAATTATAAACAATTACAAAATAAACCTTTTAGGACAAATAGTATTCTTTTTATACAAATTTAGCCTATTTATTTTTCTGGCATCTGAACACTAGGCATTTACCTGAACAGTGTTTTCCTGTATTTTAACTACAACAGAGTTTTTCCTCTAAAAAGTGTATTATTCAATTCATGTGACTAATGTCACTCTTGTTAAAATTTCATTGTTCTACTTCAATTATGGTAAGTCATCATGTCTGTTCCATTCACTCCTAGGAAGAGAATTTTGCTGTTTTCAGCTTAATGTGACACGTCAATTGTCTGGCAGAGGGGGAGGTCCTATTTGAATATTTATAATGATCCGTGTTAGGGATTTTGAAATAGTTCAAAATATGGAAACAGATGCTAAATACACATTCAATGTGACCCACCACATTACAGCTGTTCAAAGTTAATATTACTGCCATTCTCATTAATAAATACTGACATCACCAAGGAGATAATCAAGTAGCAAAGCCTAGAAGTACAATGCTAGAGTTCTTCAAAACCCTGCTGAACATCAAAATTGGTCTTAAGATTGCAAAAGAGCTGCAAAAGAGCTGCACTAAACAGGACAGGGCAGATTGGCAACATATGATCCTAAATGCAAGAATAGGCATGATAATAAGTAGACCACATTTTCTATATTATAATGACTATTCAAAATTAAGAACATTAGTATGAAGCCCAAAATAGAAAAACTTACACCAAAGTAAAATAATTCACAAGAAACTCATTTTAACTTAACACCGAAAACAAACAAAAAACCTCACAATGTAAACTTTTGGGGATACAGCGAAATGACAAAAATTAGAGATAGTTTGTAAGCTGCATGGTTATCATCACAGAATGAAGATTCAAAGGGGTGAGGAAATCAGGTACATGAGGGATTTGTGTGGCTTAAGGAAAATATGATGAACGGAGGGGAAGAAAAGGGAAGTGGAGGAAGAAATGGCTACTGTGAGGAATTAAAGGCACTTATCATGGCAACAGAATGGATTAAATAAACGTAGGTACCCAAGAGAGTTCAGATTAGGTGCCATAAATTAACAAGGTTCCATGTGACTGAAATGGAAATTAATTAATCAATTCCATAAATAATTCACTATGCACCAAGTATACAGCAAGCCCTATCCTAGAAGCTGGGAGTCTTGTGTAAGTTTATAATCACTTGACTT
The DNA here is from genome assembly GCF_009834535.1 of Camelus ferus. NCBI lineage: Eukaryota > Metazoa > Chordata > Mammalia > Artiodactyla > Camelidae > Camelus > Camelus ferus. The sequence goes on from NC_045696.1 coordinate 62,082,047, forward strand.
CCTTAACATCTTAAAAAACATTGATTACTTCCTACTAAGTTCCACATATTACAGTAGAATCTGACACAAAATCTTAGTAATGAACACAAATATCTCAAATACATGAACAATTTAAGTGAATCTATAAAGTTAAATTTTCTTTTATTTATAGAGAATATTTGGTGTGATATTAAATCAGAGTAGTTACTTTCAAATTAGTAAAATTGTATTTAATAAAAACTCTAAATTGCTAAAAGTATCATGCATCATGGTTATAAGGAATTAGATTCAAAGTTAATCTTGCTATCAAATCTTTGAAAAGAATATTTCTGACAGTAGAGAGATAGGTACCTGGTAACCACTGATTCTATTTATCAATCATGGAATAAAACACTATCATACATATATATTCATAGGTATACAGCATATGCTCAATAAATTATGAAATTTCATTAATCTACTTTGTTTTTTTAACAATATACAAAAATCCTTTGGTGCTATAAAATAAAACTGCCAGCCACGAGTCCGTAGATGAAACAGAAAAATATATCTAGCATCAAGTAAACTCTATGTCTAACATTCTTTCTCAGTCCTGTTGCATTTTATCCTGTAAGATGAATTCCAATAGTTACAACAAAAGACGTGACTATACAGAATTTCCAACTCATCAGTGAAAAAAGTAACACGGAATGGGAAAATGACACGTTAATATCCCAGAACAGGAGTAATAAAAGCTAAGATCTCTGACCTAATGTCTACATTTACAAAGAAATACAAAGGTAATGAAAAAGCAAAAGTAAGTAATGGGAAGAGGTCTGAAAGAAATAAAAACCAAGTCATTTGTCAATGTACACAAGTGATCTGAACCAAATGGGAGGAAGATAAAATTTTAAATGGCCTTGCAGGATCAACTGCAAATAGAGTTTTTAATAAAATTCTATTTTAGTACAACACAATAGCAACTTTTTTGGTCCAACTCCTAAGTAACTATTATGTAATTCCATAGTTTCAGTAGTTTTATATGTAAACTATTTTGCTTGTCGTTCATTTGTATGCCCTTTATAAAATGAATTATATATCAATGGTTGTGTGTGTGTGTGTGTGTGTGTGTGTGTGTGTGTGTGTGTATATACATATGTATTAGTGTGTATTTAAAGTTTTTAACATATCTTTCTTATTGACAATGAAAAATATCACTTAATCTACAATGAATAACAATGCCAAGTTTTACTCTCTGTGTCCCTTTTTGGTATATGTAATTGTAGTCAAAATCAAGTTAGTTAGATTCTTGAGGCAGCATTCATTCTAAGAGTTAAATCAGTTGTTGCCTCTGAATAAGTTTTGATTTTAAGTAACCCGCACTGCCTACATGAAATCAATAAATGACTCTTTTTCGCCCAGTAATTCCATTTCTCTCAAACATGTAAGAAAAACAAGTAGAATATTTTCACATAAGAAATTTGACAGTATTTAAAAATAAAAACTATTGAAAGACAATTCTAGTAATCAAAAACAAGAAAGAAGCTGTTGACAGTTACTTTATACTTATAGTGCTGCTTCTAATTATTAAAAAAACAAAAGAATAGTTTTAAATGAATTTGTTTTTAAAAGGCCCCATTAGTTTAAATGCTATTGATGTCAAAGGATTACAGCATTGTCACCTTGTTTTTAAATTAGACTATTTCTTTCATTTTTTAGTAAAGTTGAATGAACATCTACTAAAACCATGTTTTAAAATGCAGAATTTCCCAACCCTCTTTTAATACCACACAGGTATTGCACTCAAATTTTTATTAACTCTGTATTTTCCTCATAGTTTCAGACTCATCTCCTCAAAAAGAAGTGGTTTTATGTGATTTTTGTCTTTTTAATTTGGGAGACTTTTAGTGTTTGTTCATCTTCTTAAACTGTCAATTGAATATTTGAAAAACATTCCTATAATCATGTAATTACACAAGTTTACTGCTTTCAAATTAACCCTAGATAATATATTTACAGAAATGGAAGGATTCACTGAATTCCTTGAATAAACCATAATTTAATAACCTTAAGATATCAGTATATACAATAATAGACAATTGTATTCAATTAAATCTATTCTCAAAACACTAGAAAATAAAAATATTTCAAAATACCTTGTTTCTTTACTATAACAATCTCCCTCAGGTTATCTAATGACATATAAAAGCTAAACAAACAAGTATTTTCTTTGGTCAGATAGCATACTTTATTTAACACAGTCTGAAAATAAGGAGACAAGCATTATTAATTTACTTTAATTTATGTATCAATGGCTTTATATTTTTAGAGAAGTCATTCAACAGAATCTGAGACTGTTTTGTTTGGCATTACATAAGAGCAAAAGGGAAAATACTTTTGTTTCCCCTTTCGTGCTAAAGACCTGCATAGATGGGATGAAAACATACATATCTGCGCATCCAAGGTTTTAGTGCGTAAGACTATATATTTTAATAATAAGAAATCTATACTAATACATTTTTGCAAAGCAAACATGAACCAAAAATATACTGAAAATAATTTCAACAAGTGGTATGTTACCTGGGTGGAGCTGGTGGCTACCGAGATGCAGTCAATAAAGCTGTGTCTTCGAGTGAAAAATGCAACTATCTGCTGCCAGCGTGAAGGTTCTGGCTCAGCTTGCAGTTCATCTGATGAGCCCTTTTTTGCCCAGTGTTTCTGCTTTGGGCCTACTGAGCCATGGCTAGAGCTAGTATTGCCTCCTCGACTGGCGCGAGAGTACAGAAGTGTGTTGTTCCCGAAAATGTAATTCATCTCTGCAGCCCTGCAGGTGGTTGCCAAGCAGTCTTACTTCTCTACCAGCTGCTGAGTGGTGAATGATCGGTAAAAACTGCAGCTAGAATTACAGCAGCATCAATTGTAGATCAGGGAAAATAAAAACCTTGAGAAATGATGCTCATTTTCTCTGTAACTTCTTCCCATGAAAAAGCTTGTATCTTCCCTCTGTACCTGTTAGCTGTATGATGGCTGAGTTTATATTTGCAGACAAAAAAGACGGCATAAGGTGGATTTCTTTCTCATGATTATTTTTTCACCAGCGTCTGCAGGAACCAAAAGCTGTTTCTTTTGTTGGCTGATAACTAGACGGACTGAAATCCAGGAAGTGAGGTCGATTAGCAGGTAAAGAAGGATATTATATACACTAGACTACCAAGACCCTTTGGGGCTGCCTGATTTAATGCACTGGGTGGAAAACTCTGGATTACCAAGTTTCAATCACAGTCTGAAGTAAAATCCAATGGCATCTTCACTGCTTAAATAAATTATAAATATGAACTGAATAAAATACAAGAGGATTTTCTCTGCTAACAGTTCTGTTTAAAATAATTTTATTAAAGGAGACTTTCATTTACATATTAATTTCTACATCAGAAAGGCACTTATATTAAATAGAACTATGGTTTAAAAGGTACTGTTTACATTAAACTGAGGATCTAATGATAGAAATCCATTTGAAATGTAGCATGATCACTTTATGTATGTATTGGTTTTAAATGCTTTAATTGAGTCTGAAGACAAAAACAGAGTAATTAGCAAAATAAGTATTTGGCTTCTGGAACTTTTGTGATAAAAAAGAACTATTATCAGCATCAGCTCTCTCACTATAAACATTAAATTAGGAACTGGTAAAAATGTAAAAGAATTAAATGTAAATTTTTTGTTTTACAGCCAGTGAAACATGTTTTATCCAACACTACATAAATAATACTCTGGTTCACAAAATAATACTGTATGATTGCTAAACAGGTATCTTCTAACATCTAATATCTAGGTCTGTTTTTCTCAACACAGTAGTCCATCTCAGAATCACCTAGGGTGCTGGTTAAAAAAATGCAGACTGGTAACCCTCTCCATCAGACTTTTTAGAGATAAGGGAGATCTGGGAATGTTCATTTTTAAAAAGCCCCCTAAGAGACTCTTAAGTACCCTCAAGTTTGAGAACTACAGACTCCTAAGTCTGTCCTCTTAACACTATGCTACATTAGTATATAATACAATATATGGTAACTTAAAAATAATATATGAATAAAAATGCTACTTAATAATTTACTAATAGTTGAGTAATTCAATTTTTAAGTTGATATAAGTACATAATTCCCAACCTCAGTCATGAATATTTTTTCAGATGTGGACGGACAAAATCATGCTATTTTTTGCTTACCAGCATCAACTAAATGCAGCCTACTAGAAAGCAGCATTGGCAAACTACAATCTCCAGGTCTACTGCAAATCCTGATTCAGCAAGAAAAGATGCTAATGCTGTCTCTATGATTCCATCTCTAAGATACAAACAGAAGCCCAATAAGGGTTGAGAGTCATGTGGGATTCTTGGGAGCAAGATATTTTCTGACAGATTATAGCAAAATTTGGTGCTTCTTCCCAAGGACTGTGCAGGCAGTGTTTGGCAGTTTTACCTACACAGATTGGTCTTATCTATTTGGAGTGGGAGAATAGACGAAAACACTGACAGCAGAGAGAGAACTAAGAATCCTCTCTGAAGGAAAGAAAATGAAACCTACTGAAAATAAAAAAATAAAGATTTACTATGGACCAGATACTTAATAAAAAACTGATTAGTATGGTTTATACAATGTTGTAGTAATTGGTTTGGCCCCCAAGTATGTGCCTTGATCCACAGCTGATGAAAACCTGGGGTGGGAGGAACCCTAAAATTGATATAGATTCTGTTACTCTGAATTGGTATGGATGAGGATATTGAACAAATGTGAATGCAAATATCCTACTCAAGCTGCAAACAGTACCAACACATATGGAATAGTAGCCATTCGTGTACAATAATTTCTTACGCTAGAGAGCCAAAGAGCTTGAGAACAATCAAAAGTTGATAGAACACTCCAGGCCACATATCCTGAAGACAGGGAAGAAATACTTCCCCATGTGTAAATTGCCTGTTCAAATCCACTGACATCAAGAAAGCAACTTTGAGATTTGCGAAAGGTTTCTTTATGAAAATGTCCCATTACCTGAGCTACGGAAACCTAGGATCATCTCATCAATTGCCTAGTAGTCAATAACACATACAAAACCATGAATGTAGTATATTACGATTGGTTTCATATAATTTGACTGGGAGGCAGAAGGCAACCAACTCCTCACCTATCTCTGCTTTAAAATAACCCTTCTCATGTAGCAGAGCTGAAGGATCAATTCTATTCCATTCAAACAAAATTTAAATTCATTACAAAACCTGAGAAATCTATTTAAAATAATGAATTTTAAAAAATACTACAAATGTTTAAATCACAAAAACACAGTAAGATTTTAATGATACATAAAGAAGTAACATTTTTTCTGCAGTCAAATGCTCTAAAACTGAGCTATATTTCCATACCTAACATTCTTTTTTTCTGTATTTTAATTTTTCTTTTTCACAGAAAGATAATAATATCATCTACAGCAGAACTCTAAAGAGGAGAAAGTGTAAGTAAACTAAATATATCCATTTCATGGATTATTACATAAAGTATGATTATGAAAAATTTATGACTGCGAGAAATGTTTATTTTATAACATTAATGGAAGTAAAGACAGTTAAAAAATTTATATGGGATAGGCCCTCAATTATTTGTATACTTTCTAAACTCTCAGATAAACCCAGAAGTCCTCAGGTATAGTAACAAAGGCAATGATTAAATAATTTTAGTGAAAAATTTTAAAAGGTTGAAAGATGAGAGGAAAAACAATACTGAAACTCTAAAATACTAAGAGAAAAAAAAAATACTAAGTAACCACAGAGCCAACGTACTATAAATGCAATGTAACAAGCATTTTCTGTATCTTTTATCTTTGTAATTTGGCCTGTTAAATTTCAAAACATGCAACTGTACTAAGTTAAGACAAGACTAACCTAAGAAGATGGTTAACACAGATTTGTTATGTACCTAGTAAAACTGATTATACACATACAAATCCCTTCTGTATGAGCACCACCTAGTGGTCACATTGTATGCAAACTGTGTGCTCAACTTTGTACACCAGACCATACAAAAAAGATAAAATTCAACGATATTTTAGTATGTTCCAGAGATGTGAAGACAAAGCTGATTTCAAGAAGTACCCATTATGTACTCAAAATGGGAAAGATTCTATTCCTGTAGCATTTAGTTCAACAAGCAAATGTTTGCTTACATCCATTCTTTTGCTACCCCCATTTCTCCCAATATTTGAAAAACTACCAATTGCTGCTGCTGATTTCATTTGATAGTATTCTCAGTACTACTGAAATGAAATATGCCCAGGCTAGATGATACACTTATTTAAAATAATTATCTGCTCACATGCCCTGTTCTATCTTCAATTTCAAGTCCCTCTTAACTATGTTTACTTTGCACATATTAATTTAAACATAATTTTCCTAGCCGTTGAAGACCAAAGCAAAATATGAACTATTTTATTTATTCAATGATCACTGCAACCATAACCCATTAAAGCCATGCCACTCTTGTCACTTCAACTATATTTAAATCTATACTGAAAAAACCTGAGGTTTTATTTGTTTATTTGTTCAAGTTATTGTTCTGACCATTTTTCCTAATTCTTCGATCATTTTCAGCTTTAGGAATCTTGACACTGTTATTAGTACCATACTACTGTATTTAGAATTGTTTAAAATCTAAACTTACTTTAAAGATTCTTATATACCACAAAAATTTACCCACTATGTCCTTTTCTTCCACATTAGGATTTTTCACCATATCACCAATTTCTTTCTTGACACTGTCCAGCACTGCCAAGAAACTTTCCCTTTAGAGTCTTAAATCATAATTATTTTTAGGCCAAGTCCTGAATAAAGTAACTCTCAATCACTATCTTATTTCATTCATTATTTCAGTAATGAGAATCAGCACCAGCGCCACAAAAAACTAATGGATTATTTCATAGCATGTTTCATGGTGGGAAACCCTTCATAGAGCCACTCATCAGCTGAGGATCAAGGTCCTTTACACCTTGTCCTCGTTCCCTAATGAGCAGCCTAAACATCAGCTACAGTATCGTGAACTTTCCTGCATTTTTATGTTTTCCTCATACTATCACCCTCCTACTGTACTTATTTTCTCCAGTAACTGCCTTCTCTGAACTGGCACCTTGTACACATCCTTCAACACCTTGTCCAAATGTCAACTTTCTTTCTTCAGAATACATCAAGAATTTAATTTCTCTCTTGATTTTTCATGTTACATCATACTGTGTAATAACTCTCCATAAAAAATAACAATCACTGAAGTCTAACAAACTTACTGGCATAGAACAGATGTTTAATAAATGCTAAATGTATATTTGATGAACAAAACTAATATTCTAACAGTTCATTTTAACGCAATCATCTATTAATATTATTAACCATTGGCGTTTATAAGAATTACGAAGAATAAAGCAGGGCCTGATTTACATTCTACTCAGCAAACTGCTGCTATTCAAAGATAATTTTCAAATTACAAAAATAATTCATATACTGAGTTCTATGTATAGTACAATACTTACTTGTTTCACTCCAAACCACAATACTATGAAAGTGGGAAAGCTCTCTAAATTGGTTTTCTTAAAAAGTAATCTTATTTATATTTTAAGTAAAATATACTTCATTGCTGACCTTCCTAAAACATATGCAGTTATTTGTAAAAATTTGAAAGCATTCTCATATAAAAACAGCATTCTTATGTATAACTTGCCTTCTTATGTAAAAACAACTTTTTTTTTTTAAATTTGGTTTTCTAACAGAAAGATAAGGAACCCTAACCATTCTGCTAGTATGATATTCCACTCCTAACTATTTCACTCCTCAAATTTTAACCAATGCATGAAATAGGAGAAGCAGGAAGAATTATCACAAATGGGGCAGCTTTAATAATTCTTAAATTACATTGTATCAGAATATAGTCTGTCAAAAATCCACCTATCAAGATTTCTGATCCAGTAATTTGACTTCTGAAAATCTGCCCTAAGAAACCAAACATACTTTTTATGCCCCAAGGTTATTCACTGAAGCCTTCTTTACAAAATGCAGTAAAAATGGAAATAACAGATAGCAAAGACCAGAAATGTTCATCAAATTATTCTAGGTAATATTATGCATCAAGTTTTAAAAAAATTAACATGGGAAAATGTGTAAAACAAGTTTATAATAGGAAAAGACTCAGTTAAAAAAAAAGTTAAGACATAAAGTATGATTTAGACATAGATGAAAGGAAGTCACATAATTTCTTCTCCTGGAAATGAAAATCCTTATCTCTTCAGTCCCTAAATATAAATCAGAGAGACAGCAAGCCAAATGGGGAATACAATGAAGACACCCAACTACCTAACCTAATTGCACCAGAAGCAATTTTATAAATATATATATAACTGTTTCAGAGATTAATGCTATTAATATCTAATAAAATAAAACAAAATGAAAAAGAACAAGAGAATGGAGTGTAAGGATGGACAACTCAACTACTTTTCAATGAGATCAGCTGAATTATTACCAAATACACTAAGATGCTTTGATACTTTCTCGATTTTACCAAAATCTGTTAACAAAGATTTATATACAAATACTCAAAACTGCCACTTCACTTAGGCAACAGTAAAACACCAGCAATTGTAAAATGTATGACAATGTCAGAAAAGATAAAATGTGAAAAAGATGTGTTTTTATAACTGATGGTGGATATTTATTCTCAATAATGTACTCCTTTAAATAAGCCTCTGTCAAATCTGCCTTTAAAAAGCTGTGGGGTTATTATGCAGTAATTAACTGCATGCAAAGGACAAGAGCATTTTTAAAGCAGATACCAAAAGAATCAGGCAAAACTGACTTCATTCTCTTTTGGTGAGGAAATCAGGGGAAAAAAAGTCAGATCAAGGAAGCAAGTAAGAATCTTACAGAAGTTTCTTTTTCAATAGTTGAAAATATTTAAGTCCCAATGCAGAGTGAGGATTAAATAAAGAGATATCAGAAATTTAATTTAAAATATCTCAGACAGTAAATAAATATGTGTATAGTGGTTCAGTTAAGCTACATTCTAGCAGAGTGCTTCTCAATAGTGGCTATCCACTAGAAACACCTGGAGAACTTGTAAAAATCCCAAAGGCCAGACTGTACCCCAGACTAATTAAATCACAGTCTCTGAGGTAGCACTCAGATAGCAATTTTAAAACCTTCTTAATGATTCCAATGTCCAGCCACAGCGGAGAACCATTACTCTATGGGCAATCAGTGTCCTAATCAGGAATCTACATTTCTAGGTCCGCTAACATTTAATTATAAAGTAAATGGCTGCAAGAAGATTTCTGTTATATTAATCTTTGATCAACATCAAAAGTTTTCCCAATGATCATAATGAATGAAATGGGCTGTCACTGGTGAAACTCATTATATTTCAGTTATATGGACTGGCTAAATCAATTTAGGGACACAATCCACCCCTGAATAAGGGAAAGAAAAGTCTCTGAAGGGGCTTATATCCTTAGGGATAGCATTTTAGATTTAATCTCTAAAATGTCTGGAAATTCTGGGTAACAAAATCTTGTCTCTGGTATATTCTTTTATTTGCCAAGAGTGAGAATCATACACAACACAGAGAGTTGAGGCTTCATCATATTTAAAGAGTCTATATAAAATACTTTATACATAACCTGGCTGTTTAAAAGTCAGCTTGTGTCAGAATCTGCATACATACAGAAGTAACTGCCAAACTCTCACCAGAAGACTAAGGAGCTGGGTTTGTACAAACTGGTTTTGGGTAATTTGTAACAATAATAATCAATCAAAATTCAAAACATCACCAACAAAAGAATTATACATACCTAGGAGGGTTTTGTGACTAAAGTAAGAAATAGGTTATATTAATTCAGTCAAGAAAAAACAGGCATAGGCTTATAAGAATAGCATAAAAGCAGGAGGGAGTGCTTAGAACTCAAATGTTCTAAGGTTCTTATGAGTTGTTCAGAATGAGGGGGAAATATATTTACTGAGTTTAGATTTTTGTAAGCTAAATATATATATTAAAATTTCTAGGATAACCATTAAAGGAAGAGAAACAGAGTAACTTCCAAACTAATAAGGAGAAATGCGATGAGAAAATAAAATCTAAAAGAAGACACAGAAGGAATAAATGCTTTCCATGTTTAGAAAGTAAGAAACATGCTTCTAAACAACTCATGGGACAAAGAAAAAAATCATAATGGAAATAAAAGAAAACATTTGAGTGATGAAAAACACTGCATATTAAAACCTATGGGATACAGCTAAAGTGTTATTTAAAGGAAAATTTACAAACTCAAATACCACTAGAAAAGGCTGATAACGCAATAGGCAACCAACTTGAGAAACCAGGGGAAAAAAATCTGCACAGAATAAACTCAAAGAAGGCAAAATAAAGTAAAATAATAATGATAAGAGAAAGGGGAAAAGGTAAAAAGGAAAACTGTCTCTGTCACTAACAGCCAACCGATGTTTTTCCCCTGTGTATGTATCATTTAGCCTCCCGAGGGAAGATTGGACTGCTTCTGCCAAACACAATCTTTAATTGATATGTAGGCTATCCACACACTTATATGAACATGTGTGTATGAAGGGGGATGGAGGTGACAGCACATGGGGGAGGGACACAGGAGATCTTTTAAAAAGACGTGGGTTCTTCGAAATTGACCATCCTTTGGCAAGAACGATCAAGGAGGGGGAGTCATAAATAAACAATATTAGGCATGAAAAGGGGGTTACACCTAAATATGCGACAGACATAAAAAAATAATAGGATGTTGAGGCTACTTTGAAGTTAAGTATGAAATGGACAAATTCCTAGAAAAACTATCAATAGAAAATCTGAATGGTACTAAATAACCATTAAAATTTTTAACCAGTAATATGATATCACCCTTCAAAGAGAATTACAAAACCCATTTTAAGGTTTACTAGTAAGAAATGATCCTTATACACAATACATACAACTAACAAAGGATTAGTATCCAGAATATATAGAGAACTTGTACAAATCAGTAAAAAAGACAATCCAATACAAAAATGAGAAAAAAAGTCTTGAGAGGGTATGTCATAGAACAAGAAGCCTGAATGACCAATTTTATCAGTGAAATGGACACTAAAATCACAATGAGATACTACTTCAATGGCAAAACAATACCAAGTATTGCTGAAAATATAGGTCAATTAAAGCTGTTACACGTTGCTGTTGAAAATGTAAGTTAAACAACCATTTGGAAAATAATCTGGTGTTATCCACAAAATGTGTATACATAACCAAAGTTTTGAATAGCACTTTTCATACTAGTACTAATCTGAAAATAACTCAATATCCATCAAAAATAAGATAAATTATATCTTTATTTATCTTATAAAAATAAGATAAATAGAAAACTCTAGAGCAATGAAAATAATGAATCTTGGGAATATAATGTTGAGTAAAAAATGCAATTAGAGATTATATACAGTATAATTCCAATTATATAAAATTCAAAACAGGCAAAAGAAATATATTAATTAGAAATCTAAATACATGAAACCAGGATTGTGGTTATTTCTGAGGGGAGAGACAAGGTGATGGGATCAGGTAAGGCCACATACTGGACTCCAAAGATACTGTTAATGCTCTTTTTCTGTACTGTACCTACTAATTTTTTTTGAAGTTTAAAAATATTTTAATGTGGGTATTTGAAATACAAAAGTTATTTCCTTCATGAAAAATTTTAGAGTTCAAGACAATGTCACTGAATAAAATTCACTTATAAAATATATATTTTTAAAATGTTTTCAAATGCTAATAATTATGAAATTTAACTACAAAACCAGAAACAATCAAGGGGGGAAAATCCTACATGAAAGAATCATTCTCTCTGAGCATGAGCTATATTAGTAACAAAAGTAATATATAATTCATAGCAACCAAATAAAGTTATTATCTTACCTTTATTGGTGAAATATGAGAGTGAGAAACAAATCCATGGACATTCTCAATTTCTGACAGGTTCTTCTCTGAGACATGAACCAATTCTGGACCTATCACCTCATTAGTGATTTGTGGAGAAATGTGCTCTTGAGGAGGTGTATCTTCATCCTGATACCGGTATTTCTGTAAAGTATAGGAAATTATTAAATGATGAAGCTTTGAAAAGCAGTATGAGTTCAATTCAAATCATGATTTTCATAACTACCCTAATACTCAATACTATTTAACTGTATGCCAAGTGTATTTTATGGTTTAATACATAAAGTCTGAGAGAAATGGTTCTCCATTTTAAAGTCATGTCAATATTTTTAAAAATTTATCTAATTACTAAAAATAATTCAGATTCTGGGAAGATGGTGAAGTAGGAAACACAAGGAATCTGTCTCCCTACCTAAACAATAATTGCATAGGCATAATCTGTCTGATGTGATTTTGGAATTCTGGAGTCTGTTGAAGGCTTGCAACTTAAGGGGAAAACTTGGACATATACTGTGTCTAATTTGGATCAGTTTTACCACTTGTATTCAACATGGTATTGGCAGTCATAGCCAGAACAATTAGACAAGAAGAAATAAAAGGGATCCAATTAGAAAGGAAGAAGTAGTATTACCTCTGTCTTATACTGTAAAGATTCAGCATAAAAGCAGTCAGAACTACTGAACTTAGCAAAGCAGTGGGATACAAAGTCAACACACTGATGTCAGTTGCATTTCTAAACAGAAACAATCTGAAAATTATAAAAACAATTCCATTTACAATAGCATCAAAAAGAATAAAATGATTAGGAATGAACTTAGCCAACAAGATGAAAGACTTGTGTAATGAAAACTCCAAAACACTGCTGAAAAAAATTAAAGACAACAGAAATAAATGGAAACACATCCCATGTTCATGGACTGGAAGATTTATTACTATGTGAAGATGTCAATACTACTTAAAGCAATTTACAGATGTAATCCAATTCCTATCAAAACCCCAATGATATTTATTGCAGAAACAGAAAAACCCATCCTAAAATTCATGTGGATCTCAAGGGATTCAAATAGCCAAAATAACCATGAAAGAAAGAAAAAAAAAAAGATGGAGGACTCACTCTATCTTATTTCAAAGCTTACAACAAAGCCACAATAATCAAAAGTTTGGTACTGGCATAAAGACAGACATATAAACCAATGGAATGAAATAGAGAGTCCAGAAATAAACCCTCACATACAAAGTCAAGTTATTTTTCATAAGGGTGCCAAGACCATTTAACAGAGAAAGACAGTCTTTTCAGTAAATGGTGCTGGGAAAACTGGATATCCACATATAAAAGAATGAAGTTGGACCCTTATCTAATACTATATACAAAAATTAACTCAAGGTGGATCAAGGACCTAAATGTAAGACCTAAAACAATAAAACTTCTAGAAGAAAATATAGCACAAAAAGCTTCATGACATTCCATTTGGCCATGATTTCTTGGATATGACACCAAAGGCAAGAAGTAACAACAGAAAAAAATAGACAAATCTGGCCTCATAAAAACTGAAAAAAAATCTGTGCATCAAATGACACTATTCACAGAATAAAAAGGCAACCCATAGAATGGGAACAATGTTTACAAATCATATGCCTGATAAGGTATTAATATCCAGAATATATAGAAAACTCCTAAAATTCAACAAAAAATCCCAAACAACTCAATTCAAAAATAGGCAAAGAACTTAAATAGATATTCCTCCAAAGATGATATACAAATGGCCAACAAGCACATGAGAAGATACTCAACACCATTAACCATTAGGGAAATGCAAATCAAAATTATGAGATACCACCTCACAACCACTGGAATGGCTACTATCAATAAGGGTGCTTCCAGGGTTTCAACCCTGAGTTGCCACTCCTCCCAGGCACACCTTGGAACCTAGCTGCCCAGAGACAAGATCCACACAACCCTCTGAGGCGTAGGCGCTATTGCAAACCTAATTCTATAGATGAGGAGACTGAGGTTCAGAGGTTACAAGACAAGCCAAAGGACCCAGCTAGGAAGCGGCAGCGCCAGGCTTAGAACCCGAGTGTAACTGATGCCAACACCATTGCTTCTCATGATAAGGAAACTGAGGCTCAGAGAGGCGAGGAAATGACTCATCCAAGGTCACATAGGTTACTACAAGATACTGAATATAGTCCCTGTGCCATACAGAACAAACTTGTTGTTTATCTATTTTATATATATTAGTTAGTATCTGGGGGAAAAGAAAAAAACAAAGTAAGTGTTGGTAAGGATATAGAGGAAATTGTACACCATTGATGGGAATATAAAATGGTACAGCTACTGTGGAAAACAGTATGGTGTTTCCTCAAAAAACTGAAAATACAATTACCATAGACCCAGCAATTCCACTTCTGGGCATATACCCAAAACAATTGGAAGCAGAGTCTTGAAGAGATATTTGTACACCAGGGTTCACAGGAGCATTATTCACAGTAGATAAAACATGGAAGAAGCCCAAGTATGTCAATGGATGAATGGATAAGCAAAATGAGGTATATACATACAATGGAATATTATTCAGCCTTAAGGAAGGAAATTTTGCAATATGTTATGTGGATGAGCCTTGCAGACATTATGTTAAGTGAAATAAACCAATCACAAAAAGACAAATACTGTATAATTCCACTTTCATGAGGTACTTACAGTGGTCAAAATCATAAATACAGAAAGTAGAATGGTGGTTGCCATGGGCTGGTAGGAGAGGAAAATTGTGAGTTACTGTTTAATAGGTCTAGAATTTCAGTTTTACTAGATTAAAAGTTATAGGGATGGATGCTGTTGATGGTTGCACAACAATGTGGATGTATTTAATACCACTGAATCAGAAACTCAAAAATGGTTAAGGTAATAAATTATGTTATTTGTATTTTATGCCACAATAAAAAAAATACAAATAAGAAATCAAAACTAGGTGAAAAAAAAATCTGAATACTGATTTGTCCATTTTTAACCTAATGTTAGCTGAACACTGTATCTCTAAAGATATAGTTGTTTAAGTGAAGTCAACATGAAAAGCCAAAGTTGCTCAGCTAAATTAGTCTGGTCTTATTCAATTAACTTGTTCAAAAATTGGAAAAAAAAATCATCCTTTTTAAATTTTAACTTGAAATTAGTCCATTAGATAACAATTTTTTTTCTTTTACCTATAAAAGAACCCTTGTCTCTTTCTCTCTGTTGTGCACATACCCAAGTATTCTATTTTTAAAAGATTAACATAATTTTAAGAAAACCAAATCTACCTCACACCATACACAAAAGTAAAGGAAATCATAATTATAGGAACTGGGAGAAAATAAAACTTCATGTTTCTCAATCCAGGCTGGGAACGTGTATGCACATAAACAAAACCAAAACAAACAGATACCACCCTTGCCCCAAATTAAACACACTTATAAAGAAAAGACACAAACGACGCAACAGAAAAAAAATGTTTATAACTACAAATAGGATTATTAGCCACTATAAGCTGGCTTTTATAAATCATTAAAAAGAAAGAATCAGCAAACATAATAAAGGGATACTCACAAAAGGCATATAAATGGATCAGCAAACTTAAAGAAAAACATGTTCAACTTCTTTAATAAGTAAAAATTACAGAGCGAACATTCAGAGAAACAGGCATAAATCATCACATTTCTGGTAGAGGTCTTTTTCTAGTGGGCAGTCTGGCAACATGTTTCAAAAGCCCTGAAAATGTTTCTGCTCCTTCTAGTAATTCCACATCTAGGAAATAACCTTAGAAGATACAGCATTACTGAGGAGTATAAATAGTTGTTGTATACAAACATGAAGATTGTAAAATATATTTTAAAAAATTTAACTATGAATTTGACTCATGAAAGTTACTACACAACTTCTAGCATCACTTTTTAAACAACATCCTTCTGTGAAATAGTACAATTACATGGAAAACAACAATCAAGCCCACATCAACATCAGCCAGTTTATTTAACATGATATGAGAAATCTGTTTTTACATGTAAGACTTCAATTATTTTTCAAAACAAATGAAAAGAATTCACTAACTTTCTCCTGAGTAAGGCTGAAGTTAATATAAATACTTATAAAACTTAACACAGTTTATATACTCAATTGAGTGGAAGCACAATTTAACTATTCTTATTATACTTTAGTATTAGATACAATATAAAGAAGGAAACACGATAACCATCTTTTCAAACTTTAAGGATACTCCACAACTTCAAGAAGAGAAACATGCAGAAGGATATTCACTATACTATGGTCTGGAATAAAGAAAAATTGGAAACAAGCTGCCTATAAATAGATTTTTTAAAAGGCTAAATAAATTATGGTACAGTCATCCTAGGAAATATTATGTAGAAGTTAAATTAGGTAAAGAACTACTACTTCTAACAGGAAAAGATGAAGACACAATTACTGAATGAGGAAAGCACGTTTCAAAGCTAACACATGCAGAGTTTGAACATTTTAAAACAAAGCAATAGTGTATTTTTATATGTGTCTGTATGTATAAGCATTATATGCATATGCATTATGCGTGTGTGAGGCATATCCATGAATGTACATATGTAATTTGGGATGGTTGAAAAAATTTCAAACGAGAAATGGTTCATTCTGAAAAGGAAAGAAATGAATTACTAAAAATTTTATGTCTTTTAAATATCTTTTAAAGTGTTTAAGTTGCCCCTTAATCCTTTTTTATTCCTTATAATTACTGAGAAACTCAAGGCATTTAACCTGTAGGTTTCCCAGTAAAATCAGTCCATATTCATGGGGCCATTATGTGGTCCTTTGGCTCTGTACTTCCTGCAAATTGGCAGCTGAATGCAAAGGCTTGATCATTCTCATGATCAGTCCTTTTAGCAAGACTTTTGATAGTACTGTGTTCTTCTATCAAGAAGTACATAATGTCTGGTTATATTCTTTTGTGCTATTAGCAGCTCTTGATACTCAATGCCTAAATCAATTCATTCACTGAGGGTTGCAAAATGGTAACAGTGTAATTTTATTATTTCTTTTTCATTTATTAAATGGCATTAAATGGTATACACGCCCACACACACACACACTTGGAAAAAATACTTGACTTTCTTCTTTTATCTGCCAGTTTTCAGGATAGATGAAAAACTGCTTCCATATCATCCTCCTGAAGGAATTAGGAGATTTTTTTATTTATCACTCAATGCAATCGCAATCAAAATCCCATCTGGCTTTTTCCAGAAATCGACAGGCTGACCCTAATATCCATAAAGAGTTGCAAAAGACTCAGAATAGTCAAAACAGTCTTGAAACAGAGTAACGTGGAGGAACCACACTTTCCAACTGCAAAACTTCCTTCAAAGCTCTATGAATCAAGACTGTGATACTGGCGTAAGAATAGACATAGGCAGTGCAATAGAATTAAGAGTCTAGAAATATATCCTTAGATTTATGGTCAATTGGTTTTTAACATGAGTACCAAGACAATTTAAGGGGGAAACAACAACTTTTCAATAAAATGATATGGAGACACCTGGATGCAAGAGTTAAATGAGACCTCTTTCTCATACCATATATAAAATTTAATTCAAAATGGACCTAAATACAAGAACTAAAGCTATAAAACTCTTAGAAGAAGACTTAAGTGTAAATCTTTGTGACCCTAGATTAAGCCAAAGGTTTCTTAGGTATAACATATAAAACAGAAACAACCAAAGGGGGATTAAAAAAAAAAAACAGGTAAGTTTGACTTCATACAAATAAAAAAAATTTGTTCATCAAAGGACACTACCAAAAAAGTGACAAGATAACCCATAGATTAGGAGAAAATATTTGCAAATCGTATTTTTGATAAGGATATCCACAATACAGTATATAAGGTTAAGTATCTGATAAATATACAGAATACAGAAGGAACTCTTTCAACTCAACAATAAAGACAATCCAATTATAAAATGGGCAAAGGATTTAAACAGACATTTCTCCAAAGATGGCATACAAATGGCCAATAGGTACATGAAGCGATGTTCAACATCATTAGTCACTGCAGAAATGCAAATCAAAACCACAATGAGATATTACTTCACAGCCGCCAGGATGGCTATAATCAAAAAGACTGACAATAATACATGTTGGTAAGTATTTAAAGAAATGGGAACCCTCAGACAGTGCTGGGAGGAATATAAAACAGTGCAAGTACCCTAGAAAGCAGTTTGGCAGTTCCTCAAAGGGTAAAAAGAGTTACCGTATGACTGAGCAATTCTATTCCTAGGTATATACTCAAGAGACTTGAAAACGTGCATCCACGCAAAAACTTGTACACAAATGTTCATGGTATCACTATTTATAATAGCCCCAAGGTAGAAACAATCCAAATGTGTATCAATTTGTGAATGAATACACAAAATATGGTATACCCATATAATGGAATATTATTCAGATATGAAAAGGAATTAAGTATTTATACATCCTACAACATGGAACTTTGATAACATTATGCTAAGTGAAAGAAGCCAGATGCAAAAGGTCACATACTGTATAATTCCATTTATATGAATATATGTTCAGAACAGGCAGTTTTTTAAAGCAATCAATCAGATGATATAATGAAATAAAAGACTGTATTTGCAATAGAAGCAAAAAAGATATGCTCAGGAATTAATAAACCTAAAATATACAAATATCCAACTTAACCAAACACAAAGATATACCATGTTCTTGGCAAAGAAAGCTAAGAAGTAAATAATTAACTTAAAAGAGAGTATTTTTAAAAATTCAAACTCCAAAAAGAGGCAAGAAAAAGAGAACAAAGCAGCCAAAGAGAAAGTACAAAGAGAAAACAAATAATTTTTCAAAATAATAAATAAAAAGAGCAGGGGGAAGGGTATATAGCTCAGTGGTAGAGTACGTGCCTAGCACGCATGAGGTCCTGGATTCAGTCCCCAGTACCTCCATTAAATAAACAAATAAATCCAATCACCCTCCCCCAATTTAAATAAATAAATAAGGCAGATCTTAATCTAATCTTATTGATAACTACAGTAAATGTAAGTAGATTTAAAACACTATAATTAAAAAGTAGAGTTTATCAGAATGAAGAAGAAAGCAAGAGATGTACTTTATAAAGACAGACAAGGTGAAAATACATGAATTAAAAAAAGATATCCTATAAATTGTAAGCATAAGAAAACTGGAGTGGCTACACTAATATCTGATAAGACAGTTCAAGACAAAGAGTACTACCTAAAGAGACAGTGATATATCAAAATGATAGAATTTAATTCACCAGGAAGATAAAACCACCATAAATGTGTGCACCTAATCACAGGGCCTTAAAAAACACAAGCAAAAACAAAAATAATTAAAGGGAGAAACAGACAATTCCATAATCTTAGGAAGAGATCCTTGATCAGCAGTTGACAGAACTATATAAATATCAGTAAACACAGATAACCTGAATAAACTATCAACCATCTTGATCTAATTGATATTTATAGCACACTATACTCAACAACTAAAGAAAACACATTCTTTTTGTTGTACATGATACGTTTGCCAAGACAGACCATATGCTAACTCATGTAACAAGTCACAAATTTAAAAGGATTTTAATCATAAAGAATTTTTTTCTTTGATTACAACAGAACTAACCTGGGAACAAATTATAAGATACTTAGTTAAAACTTCCGTATGTCAAAAAAGAACTCAATAAGGACATTTGAAACATTTTGGAACTGAATGATAATGAAAATAAAACAGATTAAAACTTGTAGAATGACACTAAAGCAGTGCTGTGTAGTAAAGAATTTAACTTTGCCCGAAGAGGTTTGGCCTCTGTCCTCAGCTCCTGGAATCTGTAAACCCTTGGAATGTCCTGCCTGATACGAACGTCTTTGTCAATCTGGGGGCTCTGTGACATGTCAGATAGTACAACAATGTAATTTATGGTGGAGGGTTTGGATCACACATTATCAGTTTAACAACTTTAGGAGGGGCTGGAGACAAGTAAACATCATGAGCAGACACCTACATAGATGTGATCTGGCTCCAATAAAAACTTGAGACACCAAGGCTTTGGTGAGTTTCTCTGGTTAGAAATATTCAGTGTGTGTTACCACACATTGTTGCCAGAAGAGTTTAAATTGTCCATTACTCCACACAGAGAGAACAACTGGAAACTCATTTATAACTCTCTCTGACTCTACCCCATGTATCTCTCCCCTTGCTGATTTTAATCTATATCCTTCATTATAATAAATCACAATCACAAGTATAACTGCTTTCAATTAGTTCTTTGAGTCTTCTATTGAATTACTGAACATAAGAGTGGTCTTGGGAACCTTAAACCTGCAACTCATGTCAAAAGTAAGCATGGTCTTGTGGACTGTTCCTTAAGTTTACAAGTACTTTGAAGGAAATTTGTAGCTTTAAATGTTTACACTAGGGAAGAAAGTCTAAAAGCAGTGACCTAAGAATTCACCTCAAGAGGCTACAAAAAGAAGATTAAAGTAAACCCCAAAAAGAAGAGAACGAAGAAAATAATAAAGGACACACAAATAAATGAAGTAGAAAACAGACAATTGAGAATATTTCGAAAGTCAAATATCAACAAAATGAATAAACCCTTTTTCTAGACTGATAAAGGAAAAAGAATGCAATCGCCTACATCAAGAATTAAAGAGAAATTCTCACTAAAAACACCTATATACTTTAAAAAGACAAGAAAATAATTACGAACAACTTTAGGCCAAATAATTCAACAGGTTACATGAAATCAAGAAATTCCTTAGGGAAAAAAAAAAGAAATTCCTTGAAAAATACTTCTTACCACACACAATATTCTGACACAATACGAAAACAGTAAATCTGAGGGCCCCATATCTATTTAAGAAATTGAATTTGTTATCAAAATTCTTCTACAGAGAAGACTCCAGGCCTAAATGTGACTTCTACCAAACATTTAAGAAAGAAGTAACATTTTTACACAAATTCTTATAAAAAAGAGAACATTTCCCAACCAGCATAAGACCAGCATAGCCTTAATACTAAACTCTGACAAAGACATTATAGAAGAAAATGATGAACCAATATCCCTCACGAACACATGCAAAATTCTTTTTAAAAATTAGCAAATTGAATATGAAAGTGATAATCCAAACAACATATCATGACTAAATAAAATTTATCATGAAGACAAGGTTAGCTTAACATCTGAAAAAAACAGTGAAATTCTCCATGTTAACAGAATAAGAGAAAAACCATACGATCATTTCAAGACATATGGAAAAAATATGACTCAATTTAACATTAATTCATGATAAAATTCTCGGCAAACCAAAAGTCCAGAACAATCTCAATCCAAAGAGCATATACAAAACCCCCACAGCTAACACATCTAATGGTGAAATGCTGAACATTCCCCTCATTAAGATAGGGAACAAAACAGAATTCTCATGCTTCTTATTTCTACCAACATTATTGCTGAATATCCTAACCATGGCTAGAAGACAAGTAAAAGAAATAAAAAGCATAAAAGCCAGTAAAGAAGAAATAAAATTGTCTCTATTTACAAATGACATGATTGTTTACACTAAATATTTATAAAGAATTTACGAAACTACTAAAACCAATAGTCAAATTTAACAAGGTTGCAGGACACTAGGTTAATCAATCAAATTGTATTTTTATACCAAAAGCAAATAACTGAAAATCAAAAACTTTCTAAAAATTCCACTTACATCAACACCAAAAAAGATAAAAAATTTAGGAATAAATTAATAAAAGATGTCCAAGACACTTCACTGCAAATTATAGAGTACTGCTAAAAGAAATTAAGACCTAAAGAAAGAGAGAGACGTAATATGTTTCTGGGTTGGAAGACTCAATTGTTAATTTTCTTCAAATAATCTATAGATTCAATGGAATTTCAATAGTAATTCCAGCACTCTTTTTGTAGAAACTGATAAACTGACTGCAAAATGTTAAAATGTAGATGACTTGGAATAGCCAAACCAAATTTTAAAAAGAACAAAGTTGAAAGGCTTACAATACCTGATGTCAACATAGTGTGGTACTGGCTAAAAGGTGGACAGATTTATCAATGGAACAGAATACAGAGTTCGAAAATAAATTCACACATATATGATTCATTCATTTTTGACGAAGTGCAACAGCAATTCATGAGGGATGGAAAAGGCTTTTCAACAAACGATGCAACAACTGGATATTCATATAGAAAGACACTAACACTGACCCTTACCTCACCTCACATGCAAATTAATTCAAAATGGACCACAGACCTAAAAGTAAAATCTAAAATCATAAAACTTCTAGAAGAAATGTTCTCCATATAAGAAAAAAATTGCAAACTTTGGGTAGAAAAAGACTTACTATATAGAACACAAATAACACAATAATAAAAACATCTGACAAACCGGGCTTTATTAAAATGTTTGCTCTTCAAAATCATCAGTAAGGAAAGTAAAAGGCAAACTACAAAATGAAAGAAAAGATTTGCAATAAATAAATCTGACAAAGGATTCAGATCTGAATATATAAAGATCTTTAAAACTCAATAGGAAAACAAACAATTCAGGTTTTTAAACTGGGGACAAGTTTATATAACACTTCATGTATTAGTTTGCTAAGGCTACTATAACAAAGTACCAAAAGACGGGTGGCTTGAACAACTTAAACAACAGAAATTTATTATCTCACAGTGCTGGAGCCTAGAAGTCTGAGATCAAGATGTCAGCACATCCAGTTCCTTATGAGAATTGTAAAGAAGAATCTATTCTATGCTTCTTTCCTGCTTCTGGTGGCTTGCCGGCACTCTCTGGCATTCCTTAGCTGTGGATGCATCACCCAGATCTCTGCCTTGATCTTCACATGGCATTCTTGCTGTGTGCCTGTCTCTATGTCCAAAATTTCCCTTGTTATAAGAACACCAGCCATATTGGATTAGTGCCCACCCTAGTCAATTTGATTACATCTGTAGAGACTCTATCTCCAAATTAAGGTCACATTCTGAGGTCACAGGGGCTAGGACTCCAACATATCTGTTTCTCTGAGAAGACACAGAAAACTTCGCAAAAGAATAGATACTAACGTCAAACATGAAAATATGCTCAACATCTTAAGTCGTAAGGAAATGTAAAATAAAACCACAATGAGATACTACTGCGTACCCACTAAAATGGCTGAAGTTTTTTTAGAAAAGACAAATATTGGTGAGAATGTGACACAACTGGGACTCCCACACACTGCTAGAATATGAACTCACCATTCTTATACCTAGGAAATGAAAACAACCACTAGATATCCAACAGAAATAAAAAGATATGTCCACACAAAAAACTCGTACATGAAGCTTCAGACTATTCAAAATTGCCCCAAACTGGTACCAATGTAAATGTCGATCAACAGATATGAATAAACAAAATGTAATAAATCCATATAATGGAATATACCTTTGCAATAAAAAGAAAACTACTGACACAAGCAACCACCTCAATGACTCTCAAAAGCATTATGCTGAGTTAAAGAAGCCAGAAACAAAACAGTACTTACTATATGAATTCATTTATATAAAATTTTTGAAAATAAATATTATTTATAGTGACAAAAGGTGTATCAGTGGTATCTGGTAGGGAATAGAAAGTTAGATGGAATGCAAAAGAGCAAAAAGAATAGTTTTGGAATGAGGGAAATACTCTGTAACTTGATCACGGCAGTGGTTTCACAGGACTTTATAGCTGTCAAAACTAATCAAATTGTACATTTTATGAAGATGCAGTTTACTGAACAAAATTATACTTCAAAAATGATTAAATAAAACAGTAAATTTCTGTGTATCTGTTGGAATAGATCCCATCCTCAGGAGCAAAAGTAACACAGAGAGAATGTGAATTAAAATTTAAAGGACTCTATAAAGAAAACAAAATTTTACCGAAGTGAATAAAGTAACACCGAATAAATGGGAAAACATAGTCATTCTTGGATAAAGGTCTGATACTTTAATAGTTCGAATTTGCCAAGAAAATAATCAATAAACTGAGTGTGTTTACAATCAAAACTATAATGCTAGCTTTATCTGTGTAAGAGTGCTTGGCAGGGTATTGGTAATCATCATTTGAAAAAACTAGCATGTGAGAAGGCAAGAAAATTATGAACTAAAAAGTCATGAAAGGCAACTATTCTATCAAGTATAAAGAAGTGTTAGAAGTCCTCAATAATTAAAAGCTTGATAACAGCACAAACATAAGCAAACAAATCGACTGAACAGAGTCCAACAACAAAACAAAATACATATGATTATTCAGTAATGTGATAAGAAGATTTTAAATCAGTGGGGGAATTACAGATTACTGATTGAATAGTGTTTAGTAAATGGACATCTGGAAAAAAAAATCAGGATTTTTTACAGCATAACTTTAAAAAAGAAAAAATTACATGTTAGATCACAGATCTAAATGTAAAGAATTGAGCCAAACACTTAAACAAAACATTGATGAATTTGTTTACACACTTGGAACGGCAAAATCTAAGTAAGAAACAATATCTAGAAACAAACAAAAAACCCCTAATAAACTTGAATACACAAAGTTTAAAACCTCTGTATCACTAATTTAGAAAGAAAACTCTGGTTGTAGGATAAGAGTAGAATTATATTACAAAAAGGCTAGTTTTCTAATGTATACTAAAGTCTCATTACTCAATTAAAAAAATTACTATGTCATAAATTAGCAATTCATTTCAAAAGGAATTACAAACAGCCAAAAATCAATATGAAAAGATGTTCACCCTTCCACTCATAAAGAAATACACTTACTATCTGGGCAGATCTGAGACAGGAAGGAAGAGGGCAGGGCACAGTCATTAAAATAATGACACAGCCCCTAAGAAAAAAAACAGGATATGATAGAAACTGGTCAGAACCAACTAGGCCCAAGATGGCGGAAGATTTGACTTCCAGTAGACCTTGAGATTCATTGTATGCTCACTGTAATACATTAGCTTGCTAAATGACACATCCACAGGCACCATGACAGTTCCAAGGCTGGTCATAAAAGGCCAAAAAGTGGATGGTGGCCCAATTCCTGGAAATTCCCACACCTTCCCCCAAATAGTTGGAATAATCCTCCCACTTGTTAGCCTATGAAATTACCCATCCCATAGAAATTTAACAACCCCTGCACCTCTGGGCCACTCTCACTTTCCCAGATGACCCCATACCCTGGAGCAGCTCTCCTTTCTGAGACAGACCACACTCTGCCTATGGGATGTGTACCTCCTAGGGCATCTCTTGCGCTCGTACTCTGTCTATGGAGTGTGTAACTCTCTGAATAAATCTACGTTCACTTTACTGTGGCTTACTCTTGAGTTCTTCCCCGCCCGAAGCCAAGGACCCTTACTTGGCAGGGAGCATCCCAGGGACTCGCTTGAGACCTGGGACACGACCATCCTCTAGTGCCCCATTTTCCTGCAACACATGAACAAAAACATAAATGCCTGGTAATACCTAGTGTTGGTGAGGGTATGGAAAAACAGAAACTCTTAACAAATGAGTGGAAATGTAAATGAGGATAACTTTTTCTTGCCAGCAATTTAACACTACCAAAATATAAAACACACATCACCCTTGACCCAGGAAGTCCTTTTTCATAATATCAGCTAAGTTGTCATGAGTCACAAATGATATTACTTTATAGAGAAAATACAAAATAGTATGTAAGTCAACAGTCAGAACTGGTAGTATTTTAAAGCTGTAGTGATTAAGACAATGAGTAACTGCTGTGTGGAACAAAAGAAAGAACCCAGAAATGGACTCACATATGGGAATTTATGACACAGTACAGATCACTGGGAAGATGGAAAGAACTTGTCAGTAAGTGAGACTAGGACAACTGGGTAGCCATTAGAAAAATTGAAATGGGATTTCTACATCTCATACAAAAAAAAATTAATTTCAGGCAGATGTGAAAGTCAAAACTATAAAACTTTCAGAATATAATACGGCAGATTTCTCTTTATGACTTCTGGCTCTGGAAGAATATTCAAAACAAGACATGAAATGTATAAAACAACAAAAAAAGACTGGTAGTCTGACATTAAAATTATGTGATCTAATGATCAAAAAATATCAAAAAGGGCTGGTTAAAAACATCATAAGCCATAGAATGGGAGAAGGCATTTCTGATCCTTACAACCACAACAAATTTAAATTCAGAATGTTTTAAAAATCCCCACAAATCAGTAAGAAAAAGAAAAGCAATCCAACAGAAAGAAAAGTAGGTGAAAGAAATGAATAGTCACACTATCCAGTGGTTCAAAAATGTGCAAAACAATACAATACTGTTTAGAAGTTATAGAGAAAAGCAAGCAATCCCAAATACAGAATTATAATTATTGAATATGAAAGGAATGGGATGGGATCTGAGGCAGGCAAAAAGGAGACTTCTAAATAACTAGGTAGTAATTTTTGATTATTCTTAATGTTACATAGAGATTCTTTACAATTCAACATATTTCTTACATATTAGTTTGTATTTACTCAATATTTAATAAATGCAAATTTTAAATAGTTGCAAATGATTAAGAAACTACCATTTACTAAACCTTTGGTAGACCATCAGGGTTTAATGAACCCAATTCTAGTCTGATGTGTGTGTTTTAAGCAATTCTATCTGTAAGGATTGCTCTTCCCTAATTTTTGTTCTTTTGTAAGGGCTTCCATATAACAAAAAGGAAATGTACTTTCTTATATATAGAATAAAATTCATTCTATCTTGAAATAAATCATCACTATTGCATCATCCTTCAGATATCACCTTTGCAGAAGGGAGTGATCAGCATAAACCATACTGTTTGCATAAACAGTTTAGGCACAATGAACCACTTTTATCAGTCAGTGGAGGGTATCCTCTTGAAATCTAAGTTCCCAGATACCAGCCAAGGACCAGCTTTGCAAGCAGACCTTTTCAAGAACAGCAATTTATGTTACGTTAACTCTTTTCTGCACACCAACAACAACGGGAAAGAGAAAAATAAACTGACATTTTCCAATTACTAGCTGATCAGAAGAACAGAATGAATGAATGAAAACAGAGCAGCACTGTAAACTAATGATGATGGTGAATCTGGTTATATAAGTAAAATCTAAGACTACAAATCTTCAGATGACAATATTCTAAATGAATCTTCTTAATTTCAAGAACAGATGAGTGAAAAACTAAAGACAAAAATCTGCTTTTCATCCACTTAGTCAAGGACTTTATTATGCAACATTTTTTGACAAGAACTTGGACCATACTGCTAACCTAAAGGAAAGTGTAACAGTATACTATTATTTTTTACTATTTATGCACCACGACTTTCTCCATGCAGTTCATAAGTAGACAACTGTTCAAGCTAGCTGTGTATACAAAGGTGAACTGAAGGAAACAGATGGTGCAGAAATGAAAAAATTCACTAAGTTGATCATTCTAATTGGTGTTGATAAATTTAAAAATGAAAATGCTTAGCAATTATGGATCAAAGACAAACGAATGTTTTCTCTACAACAAAATTATGAATCATCAAAGCTTATAAAAAAACAGAAATTGATATCTTGAATCAGCATGTACCAAATGGATATATATTGCATGTTCATGCATGTTAGCTTATGAGTGGTTAGTTACAATCAAAAGACACTGCACATTTTTGACATAAATATCTTCAAAACCAAATGTGTTATATACATATAATGGAATATTATTCATCAACTAAAAAGAATGTATTACTGATTTGGGCAATGATGTCAGTGAAACTTAAAATAATCTGAAAGAAGCCCGGTTAAAAAAATAGAACATATATTATTATTTCATTTATGTAAAACTCTAGAAAGTTCAAACTAATCTATAATGACAAAAATTAAACCAGTAGTAGTCTGGGAGAAATACAAGAAGGAATTGAAAAGAAGCTTGAGGAAACTTATAGGAGTGATGGACATGTTCACTATCTTGACTGTAGTGATGGTTTCACAAGTGTGTGTGTGTGTGTATACATATATATGTCAAATCTTGTAAAACTGCAACCTTTTTAATATGTATAGTTTATTGTGTGTCAATTATACCTTAGTAAAGCTGATTTTAAAAACTGGATTTGTTATGTTTAGGTTCTAATTAAAATTTCTAAATGCAGTTTTAAAAATTATTCCTCTGCAAATTATTTATAAAGTGACTTAAAATATTCAAAAATAAAAAGAATAGCAATTAAAAATAAAAGGCTCACAAAGAATGATGAATAATTTTCCAGGTACACTGAAGGTTAAGTGATTATTAACTAAGAGAAATAATCAAGGCAGTGTGTATAGCAGGTATCTTTATGCAAATAATGAAAAGAACATAATGGAATTAATGACAATCACAACTTACTTTACATTTGAGGTACAAACTACTAAGTATAAAATAAATAAGCTACAAGGATTACTGTACAGCACAGGGAATATAGCCCATATTTTATAATAACTTAAAATAGAGTACAGTCTATAAAAATACTGAATCACTGTGTTGTACACCTGAAACAAACATAATATTGTAAGTCAACTATACTTCAAATTAAAAAGAAAGAAAAAATTGTGAAATTCGTCAAACTTGCATTGCTTTTTTCCCTCTAAAACCAACTGAGGATCCCTTAAAAAAATCTGCCAGGAGGTCCCAGTGGCCTGGGTACCACATTTCTTAATGGCTATGAAATTCAGGGAAAGATTTCTTTTACATATATTTTAATTTCAGAAAATGCCAAGGATAGTTTAAAACGGATTTATTTTTTCTTAAAAAAAAAAACAAAACACACAGCTGTACTGTCAGAACAAACCCACTCCTGGACCTTAAGTCCAGAAAATGAATTTGTTTCACTCCTCAAAACATACTGTCAAACTAAAGTTACCATTATTTTCTACTTCTGCAGGATGAATCAGGAACTACAACTTCTGCTGCTGCCCAGGATGTTTTTATACAGGCAGTTTCCAATTGATAAGTTACAGTTCAAAAATCAGCACTTTTTGAGTATTTGAAACAACCTGAAATCCTTACAATATAAATTATGATTAGGTTCCTAAAGCCAACCCATAAAAAGTCCTCGTCACATAATGTACCTGAGGCATATATTAGTTCAAACATAGGCAGCCATCAAACACACACACATACACATATATGTGTATATATAATCCTGTTTTGAAATTAAAATTCAGATTACCAAAACATTCTTTGTCTTTTTTCCTACCTCCCATTCCGAAATATAAACTCAAGAAATGTCTTCTTCTACCTATTTGGTAGTAAATAGGAATATGGTAGCCAAATTGGGAAGCAGAGGCTGCTCTGACTTTCTTCATCTGAAAACTCAAGTAATTTTTTAAGTAAATATTTAAAAATCACATCACCTGCAATCACCACTGATGGGATATGTTCAAACCAAGTTTATAAATGCTCAGTAAACTTTATAATAAAATGCACTCCAAGAATGTGATATATCATAAATGTTTTACATTCAAAACTTCCCTCACATGTTTGTGGAACTTTGAAGTCCTAATTCTTCCTTAATTAATACGGTCCTTGTTTTGGGTTGAATTGTGCACCCCAAAATTCATCTGTTGAATCCCTAAGTCCTAGTACCTCAGAATATGACTGCATTTGGAGATAGGGCTTTTAAAGACATGATGATGTTAAAATGAAGCCATTAGGGTATGATAATCTAATCTGACTGGTGTCCTTATAAGAGGAAATGTGAACACACTGAGAGACACACAAGGGGGAGACAGTGCACAAAGGAAACAGACTGAGAAAAGGCAGCAAAAGGATGGCCCTCTGCAATCCAAGGAGAAAGATCTGAGAGAAAAAATCAACTCTGCCAGATTCTTGGACTTCAGCTTCAAGAACAAAGAGAAAATAGAACTTTGCTGTTTAAGCCTTTCAGTCTGCGGTATTTTATTATGAAAGTCCTAGTAAACTAACACAAAGCTTAAAAAGCAATCACTAATCATGTACACTGCGTTTTCTTACCGGGTTTTTATTCCAACATTCTCACCAAATTTCTAAATTAGAGCAGGATTTCCTTTGTTCACTGCTATATCCCCCTAGTACAGATGCTCAATAAATAATTACTGAATGAATGTTAAATGAATGCATACATGAATGAATGAGTCAATCAAATAATTGTGATTTTCTTCATAAAAATTATAGTAGACGTATCTCCTGTTGTAAATTCCTTAAATAATACCAGTTTCAATGTTATATAATCAAACAGGTGGTGTTTGTTTTAAAGTGAAATATTCTTTCAAAATTTGTCAAGTTTTCCACTTGTAACTCAATTGTGAAAAAGAAAATTTCATGCATACACATATAAATACATTCTTAAAGGAATACAAGAAAAACTACATTCAAAAGTAACAGATTTTCAAATAAAGTAAAAGACTAATTATTAATATATCATAGTATATGGTTTTAAATGGATATGAGGGAAAACAAATAAGCAGCTATTTCTACCTGTAGACTTACAGGCCTAGTGCTATCAGCAAGTGCTACCAGAAACTATTTACCATACATCGAAGAATTATTTACTTTAATACATTTACTTTAAGGAAGGAATTTAATACAGTATCCTGAAGGACTGAGGAATTAACTGAAGACCCAAAGTTACTGAAGAATAACTTTTCTCATTTGGAGAAACCAAGCAGTCAATAAAAAAGAATTCCACACAACATTGTAACCTGACTATAACCGCCCCCCCCTCAAAAGAATCCAAAACAGAACAGTACACTAAAGATATTGGTTCACTGTCAAAGTTGGGAACACAGCCAAGACAAAGTATATTCAATCTTAGAAAAAGGAGGAAGATATTAGAGGAAGCTTGTGCTTTAACATAAGGCATTTAACATTATTGTTAAAAATTATTCTAATCCAATTATCTAATTAGAATGAGCAGTCTGATATTGGTCATTATTCATTACAGAGTATTTCCCAATTTGTAATCTATTTTGAAACTATTCTTTTTTTTTAATTGAAGTATAGTCAGTTACAATGTGTCAATTTCTGGTATATAGCACAATGTTCCAGTCATGCATATACATACATATATTTGTTTTCATATGAAACTGTATTCTTAAATAAGAATATGTGAAGTCACCTATTAATGCTTATTAGTAAACTGGTCTGAGGGAAGCCCTAGGTACCATATACCATAATCCCAGGCTAAAGGGACACGCTTCTTATACCTCAGTGTGTATAGAACTAATCCAAAGGTAGGTTTTTGCAATGTTTACTTTCACTTCTGAAGGTTAGAGCAAAGAAGTGAAAGAAGTGAAAAGAGCTCCAACTGGACTTCACTGTTTTATTTCAACTAAATAGATAATATCATTTAATTAGCCATATCTATTAGCATGTCTGCAATTGATCAGATTTCAGTAAAAAAAAAATTACTGCGCTTATACACGAAGTCAGACTCTGTAGGTTGCTTCACCTAATACTACAATTTATTTTCTTTACTCTTCTCTAATAAAAAGGCTATAAAAGCTAAATGCTAGGTGTCCTACTCTCCCTTACTACTACTAGAGCCTATATGTCATGGTTCTAATCAGTGAACTATAAGCAGATGCCTTTTAGCTTTATAAACTACACTCCTTTCCCTTTCCCATCTCTTCCTGTTTTCAGGGCTAGAGCTCCAACAGTCATCTTTAAACGAGGCAAAGGCCAAGAGAAAGGCAGAGATGTCACCAGCTATAGTGGCTGCATACTTCCAAGCTGATTATAATTAGGATAAAAAATAAAGGCCCACTTGCTCCAAGCCATTGTCAGTTTAGAATTTAATTACTTGCAAACACAATCTTTAAGCCTGAATGAACTAAGTGAAGTAAATGGGCCATACAGGTCAAAGCTATGCTGTTAAGACTTTTCCCTTCAGGGAAGGGGTAGGGAGCTGGGAGGGCTGGTGAGAAGGGAAGGCAATTACATAACAGTTAGACAGTGCTTCTCAAACTTTTCCACCAAATTTCTAATAACAAAAAACAAATCATCAAGGATATGAGGAGATAGAGCAAGGAATCATAGCTATACATACAATATTTCTTCAAAACCTTATCTTTCATCTTATACAAATACCACATATATAATTACACTTACACAGATTATCCATTAACCTACTCAAATGATATATCACAAGTTTCAATATGAAAATAAGATTTTAAAGTCTTTTTCTTATTAAAAATATACTCAATAAAAAATATATATATACACACACACACTTTTTGATACCCACCAATATACCATGCTTGTTCCTGAAGCTACCTATATCCTAGGCCAAGAACCATAGCTGTAAGGTAACTACATCACTTCTAATAAAAACAGAATCACCAAAATTTAGCACCTTGGAATATCTTCCTGTGAGAAGACACTCACAAAAACATTCCTGACTTTTACTGGGTGTGCTGACTTCTCTCTGGGATTCTCTCACTTTAATAACTGCTGCCACCAAGTACACTTTAACGTTCTATTACAAAAAGCTTTATAATGGCTTCCCTTAGGGAACAGTTAGTAAAAGCATGAACTCATAAGAGCTTCTAGTCTTATATTATGGAAGAATAAAAAAATGTAATTTCCTTTACAAAATATAAGTTTCTGATCTTAACACAGCTCATTTCCTCCCAGGGAATCTTAGGCTCTGGTCTTATTGCACCTACTATTTTGAAATAGCTAATTCTAATCTAAAGAGTTGGCATACCCTGGCACAATAAGTTTGCTCAGTCTGTCAACAGCCAGCCTCAAGGAAATGCATCCTAGACAGTCTTGTAATCTAGATTAAGAATTCCAAGTACCCTCTACATTCTCTCTACATTCCCCAGGGTCTATTCTCTGAGTTCTAATACTAGAGATGAGAGATAAGCAAGCCTCCTTCTGGAGACTGACACCAGAAAGTAACTCACCTTTTAGTGTTACTACTCCACCTATCTACCTACCACCTACATTCACACACACACATGCATGCATACACGCATGCAAAAAGGCTTTAACAGATGACTCCTTCCTCATGATAACCTATTATTGGAACTGCCTTGGATGGATGTCTCATCAAGAATAGTACAGTCAGAGGTTAGCTTCAGTCACACAGAGAGCTGACTTTTAAAAAATACATTTTCAACAAACTAGGTGGTGCTTTTATTATTTTTCAAAAGTTCACAGCCACAAATGAAAACTCTAAGTTTATTTTAAAATGTGATTCAGAATTTGCATGCATAGATTACTTGCTATTTACCTATAAATTAAGTAAGCAGTGACTGATACTAAAGTACCAGTAGTATTAGAAAATAAAGCTTATGCTCATGTACAGTACTGGTATTATGCTTATGCATTAGAAAAATTTGTTTACCCTTATTGTTGCAAGCTGTTTTTAATACGCGTTAATCAAAAGTTGCAGGATAATTTGACCTTTTGTTAATATTTTCCCCCGTCTTCCCAAAAAGTGCTCTGCTTTAATTACATGTTAAAAATTTTCATCTAAATTTAGTTGTATTTAAATGCAAAGCTTTAAATGGTAAATTCTGAACATACATAAATACATGCATTAATGAAAAACGCCACTAGGACACCTGTACTCTTTGAAGCTATATTTCTGTATACAGGCACCCCCTTCACCTCGCTTTTTGAAAGTTTGCTTTAGGCCAGTTCCCTTTTACGAAAAGACATACATTATTACTTGTTTTCCCTAAATGACAGAAATCCAAAGAGGATTTTGGCTTTTATGGAGAAAGGCGGAAAGTGAAAATAGTGTTCAGCATTTGTTTTGCAATGAGCCATTACAGAGGCAGAGTGCACCTCAAGCAGCAAGAGTGGCATCGCCAAGCTCCTTCCCGAGGAACTGCACTCAGCATCAAGCTGTCATAGCTTTGAACTGTTCTGTAAGTACCTGAGCTTTATCTCGATTTATTTTCTACATCCACTTAGCAAGATACATCCTAAGGTAATTGCTTCCTTGCTTTATGCCATTTTCGCTTTCAAAGGATGCTCTACTTTCAGATAGTGGAAGAAACCTGTATAGTCTGTTACCAATGCTATCTGCTGTGTAATTCAATTTGGAAAAACAGTCTTTAAAAATTCTATCCACAAAAGTTTAAGCAAAGAAAAAACATTCTTTTAATACAAATTCAACTATCTAATTATTTCCTAAGTAGATAAGTACAGTGACTTAGATTCCCTTTTAACTATCTAAAATTACCTAGTAGGATCACAGCAAGACATTTTCAATAAAAATTTTTCCGAATTTTCCCACCAGGGGGCAAACAAGCACCTCAAGTGGTAATTTATGATGAATACCAGAGGATCTAAAGTGGTTTAAGAAGTGTTGGTGTGGTGGTGGTAGTCAAAGTTTACAGAGATTATTAGACAAATTATGAGCAATGGTATGCTACTTTCTTAAAAACTGATTCTATAAGGACAGCATTCTTAAAACACCTTATAATACCTCATGAGGTATTTAATTTGCCTAAATACAAAAGAAGGAAAAATATTAGTGTTAACTTTATAAAAATATTATTTAAAAAATTAAAAAACCTTTTCCCAAGATGGGCTTAAACAAGTACACTCGACTTAATGCTATGATATTTCAGAAAGACTCTGAAGCTTAGCAGAAGAAACACTTTAATAATAAGCATTCAAGTTAGTTTAAGCAGGTCATATAAATTATTCTGCCTCAGTTTATTTAACTGTCAGCTGAATATTAAATACACTTGCCAACACTTCTTTAAGATTCTGCTAAGAATTGAGAATCACATACAATAAATAAACTTTTAAAAATAAAAAGATTGAAAAAACCTTTTCCTAGACATCCTGCTGTGGACACTACCTGAAAAAAGCAGGCTTAACACTCAAGGGAAAACAAAAATGTAGCTTGAGCTATTTAAACCATACATATGAATTTTACACTGGTTCAGTTTAACAACCAATAAAAATATTAAAACAAACTCTTAAAAAAAACTGTTCCCATAAGCAGCATATTTTTAATGCACAACCATTCTATGTTATGCTTCATAAGATGTTTCAGAAAATTTCTAAAATATCACTAGGAAAATAAGAACTCTCTGACACTGCAAAGAGTTTAAAATGGGGAGAAATGAAAGACTTAGGTGACCAGAAAAGCAATATATTCTCTAATAAATGAGTGAAAAACACTTTCGGTATAATTTTTTAGTCAATTAGCCATTTGGAGATCTTTTCACATCATCAACTTGAAAGTTTCAGTCCTACAAAAACCAAGAAAAAGGTTTCATTTAAAACCATACTTCAGAGTAAGTAATTATTCCCCAAATAAATTTTCATTAGAAAGCTCTTCCGGCTTTCAACTTGGTTTTGAATCACATGCTGTTTTTGATCACAGAAATGAAGTAAAAATACATCACTTCCTTATGTCATTTAATATTTTATATAAAGAAACCAAATCATTTATCTTTAAGGCAAACTTTACATTTATTTTCTTTCAATAAGTCATATCTCTAATTAATATAACCAATGTTTCACTTACAGGATGTTTCTTTTGTTGTTTGTACTGTTCAAAAGACTTTTTCCCCTCTACACAATCTAAATACCAACATTTGATTTAGTACCAAAATTACAAAGCTGATGACATGAGTTTAAACATAAAACCTGCCATTAATAATTTCTTCCATCAGAATGATATCAGAAGGCATTTCCAGTCCTGCATATCAATGTTGTTTCCTGTATACTGAATTTTCCACAGTAGCAAAACATAAAAATCAAGTCAATGATCAATCTTTATTAATGGAGAATGACAATATTTTACGTACAGCTTTCATAAAACAATTTTCCCATTACACTTTCACTGTACACAAGCCAATTGTTTACTTGTATCATACACACAAAAGACAGGGAATTATACCCTGAATTAAAGTCAATCAAACCATTAAATCTGAATTATAATTATTTCTTTGTTGAAATAACTACTGAATTTTAAAACCAATCTTTTTTTAGAAGTATTATTCAAACCCATCTTACATCCAAAGAAAAAGGATACTGTGCTGTTGGTGCATGCTACTTTATAGTAGCCTAACATTAGAAAAAAGCAATCCAAGTTTTTGATGCTAGGAGACATTTTTTCAGACCCTGAGCATTTCAGCTGATCCAAGATTGAAATTCCAGAAAAATGCCTTGGTAAATGTTGCTTGCTGACTGTCTTGAACACTTAATTTAGATCCAAGGCACTCTTTAAAAAAATTTATATTAGAATATTGCATTTTTCCACCATTTCCAACCGCACAGCAGATACCAGATCAGCTTATTACAAATGGAATTAAAATGCTGTTACTTTTTCTTATACAATAAAACTGTTTCAAATTCCCAGAATGAGGTTAATCATTCAGCACCACTTTGTAAGGGCCCAGAGCCTTCTAATATCTTTAAAATTTAATCCAGGATCAGATTCATCATAGAAGCTCCACCCGCTGCAATGTAAGCACTGCTACCTCCTCCTTGAGAATAAGATACAACAGAAGCAGAGCCACTATGCTCAAATATATGCTAGCTGCTTTGGGGGGAGGGGCAAGATGTTCAGGAAGGGACTTGTTACAGAATTCCATAGATGAGCCCCGAACAACCGGACATGATGCTTTCTTACCAACATGAAACATTCCATGCTAATTTAAATATAGTTTAATGGTAAAAACAGTGCCTCAATCATTTATATTTTGTGGTTTGATTCCTCTCTACATCATTCAAGCAATTAAAAAATCAGTTATCTGGCAAAATTAAACAGAATAATAACTGAATTAAACTCTGACAGTGAAAAAGTTGAGTGAGATAAAAATATTTTTAACACATCAAAATAATTTACAATTTGGGGAAATGTTACAGAACCAATTCTGATGTATATCCATACCATGTAGACAGTTTAAAGGCAAAACGTCAAGCAACTTGTTTCCTGATATATCACTGATTTATTTGCTCTTTCAAAGATTTTTTTCTGTGCTTTGGATTTTTAATCAATCCGTTAGCAGAAAAGTATCATAACCCAACTACATCTGAAATAACGAATAAAACACTGTGAAAGTGTTGGTCTCAGAGTATTTCATATTTAAAATCTTGCACGTTACATTTTATGCCATAGCTTCGCTATAATTAAATGGTATTTTTTTTTAAACTTGAAAGTTGTATTAACCAATGACAGCAAAAAGCTGGATAACAGTGAAAGGGAAACTTTCTTCTTCATCTACAGAATTATCTTGTCTTTCTTCCACTATATTTGGGGCTTTCTAAGCACTGTATGTGTACTGCAATTAGAAAATGACCAGGATAGTTGCTAATGAAGTCTGTTGAATTTTACAAAACTAAAGTTAACAATTCATGTACTTATATTCAAAGACCTACATCTCTAATTTAATAAACAAAGCTTTGTGTGGAAAAGTATACTGTGCTATATCCCAGAGACAGTGAGCCAAAAGACAACTCCCTTATCAACAATTACTACTCTTAATTCCAAATCTGCCCAAAGTTACTTTTAATTTTAATTTCCTAAACTATTCCCTATTCTGTCTCATTCCTCTTGAGCAATTTTATCAGAAGAGAGAGGAGCTAAAACTAGGTTACATTTCTAAAACAGCACAGAAAATGGCTGGCTGTCCAGTAAAATTACCCTGATAAGAAAACGCCTGCAAGTCAAAGTCACATGAACTTTATGAAACTTAAATGAAAGGTCAAGTGTCAAAGGTAACTAGGAAAAGAACAAGTAAACTATGCTCCTTAAAAGACTATATATAAAAAAATAAATTTACCAAATCAGAACTGAATAGTTCTTAGGATATTTCACTACAGTGCTTCACAGGTCCCACTGATGTTCTTTCATCTTAAAACTTTCATATTCATGGTTTTAGACATTTTAATTTTAAAAATCCACAAGCACAAATGTGTAACAAGTTTTAATACTGGCATTTATAACAACTTATTTACATATATACTATCAGCTAAAATTGGTAGATCTCAAAATACAACTTCTCCAGTTTCTGAACACACGTGGGATTTGTCTCATTAATTATGTATTTGTCGTTCTGCACTGGGCCTTAATGAAAATTCAGCAAATTAATTTACGTACACTTCTGTTCACCTAAAAATATATAAGTAAGTACATTACTTTGGCATGTGTCTCACTAAACAAAATGCCAGGCAAAGTTCAAACACATCTACTCAACCTACCTTTAACATGGTTTAGCTTAAAGGGCTGGCTACACAATAAATGTTAACATGTAATATATTCAGGTATAATAATACCATATTATGTTTGTTTTAATTATCATTAGGAATTTATGAGTAGTTCTTGTTCAATTTTTAAACAAAGTGAATGAGTTCAAGCTACTTATTTTTGATTAAAATTTATGGCACCTAAAACTGCAGAAAGAATGTGAGAAGTGTGAATTTGGGGCTTTACATGCAAAACTTAATTTTGACTGTTTTGAAACTGCGCAAATATGACAGGTAAGCACTGAAGTATCTTAGGATTTTTTTGTTTGCTTTTAAATGATGTTGTTTAATAAATCAGTATCAGAAATACATTCTACAAAAGACTTTCAAACTGCTCAAGGAACATGATATTAGTAGTAATCATAATATCATCAACATTATTAATAACAATTATTTAATAATTATCTCCTACTTATCAGGCATTGTATAAAGTGCTTTACAGATGTAAGAAAAATTATCAAATACTTACAAAAAAAGTGGGAAATTAGGCGGCATACTCTTACAATGCTATATGGGTTAAAAAAAAAAAAAAAGATTATGTAGGGCAACAGTTCTCAACCAGGGACTTTTGTCCCCTCAGGGAACATTTGACAATGTCTGGAGACATTTTTGTTCCCACACTAGAGGAGGGAGGGTCTACTGCTATCTAGTGGGTAGAAAAGTCAAGGATGCTACTGAAAGTCCTACAATTTACAGGACAGCACCCTACCACCAAGAATTATCTAGTCCTAAATGTCAACAGTGCCAAGGTTAAGAAAAGCCCGATTTAAAGGGAATGTACTTAAATTCACTATTTGTTACTGATTAAAAATCCCGGATTTGGTAAAGTTACACAATTACCTGTAGATTTTTATCCAGTAGAGAAGTAAACAATTAGCAGCACCCAGTTGAAAAGTGATTAGGTGCCTTGTTGGACATGAGCCAGTTTCTATCTAACTCAGCAATCTTGTATTAACATTGTCTATACATACCTAGTTTACAAACATACTCTAGGCGTGTTTAGCATCTTACTGGTTTACCTCATTAATGAGTGGAATGCAATTTGTTCATTTTCTATTTGCTTAGTAATAACTTTCCTTTTTTGAAAACTACGCATTAACACATGCATTTAGCCTATTTAATCCAAGTACCTCATGAGGTAAAAATTATAATGTCCATTCAGTAAATGAGGAACCCAAGGCCTTGAGAGGTTAAATGATTAATCTAAGTTGTTGTAGCTAGCAGAAAAGAGAATCACGTTTGACTCCATTTCTAACAGTTAGTAAATTAAAGTAGTGAACAGATATTTAGTGAGTCAACTTTAAAATTCAAAGTCCTTATTACTCTTTCTAGCTGCTAGAATGACAAATTAGGTCTATAAGGCAAGCTTTAAAACACTGTGAGCAATTAGTTATCTGTTTAAGTCAGAGTTTTCTCAATACTGTGTAACAAAATTAGAAAAAAAATATGCTGAGTCTAACAATATTGAAATGTTTTACGTTATCGAAACTGCCTTACTGTTCATATTTATAATAAGCAAATGTTATAAATCTGAACTTGTAAGTAAGTGTATGGTAATAAAATAATACCTGTATTACATATGACAGTTCCATGCATAAGATTTCGCTTCCACTTAAAATCTTATAAAAAGGGGTGAAGGGTTAAAACACCAGAGGAATATCGAACCAAACCTTTTTACCTATCACATTGTCAAGAGATCAGAGTTTAAAACTGTGGAAAAATTAGATTATTTACTTAGTAATAAAAATGGTCCATTATATAAAAACTCCAGGTACTAAAAATGCTGAATTATTAAGTTACTATACAATTAAGATGAACTAACAATTTTTTTTATTAAGTCCTTAAGAAGCAGCTAAATTTGTGGATTCAGCAGCCGTTAAAAATAATCAGGATTGTGCATTTTTTTCAGACCCCCTTCATGAATCTGACAAGTCCCTGTCCCCCAACCTACTCACTTTGAAAACACTAAGATCTATCAATAAATATCTGAATTCAGTACTAAGAACTCACTACCATCTATTTTTTAATAAACAATTATAATTCCTGAAAAGAGATATTACATCTAAAGACCAAGGCTTTAAATCTTAAAGAATATCTGAATTTAATTTTCACACTCACCAAAAAAACAATAAAACTGCTAAGTAATAACCGCTAAAATATGGCACTATTTGCCAGGACTCTTCCAGTTGCTTTATACATAGTAATTTACTTAATAATTATAATACTAAGTTTAAATAAATATGTTATAGATTGTAACTGATGTAACATTTGAGTTTCCATGGTAATGGCTCAATGAAGAATTAACATTCACTGATAATTTCCACATTAGAAACTATTCCCAATAGAATCTCCTAATAATTCTTACAATGAAGAAAATGCAGTAACAGCACAACACTGTAAGAGGGTCAGAGGGAATTCAAATAGTTAATGGAGTTAGAGAAAGACTTTTTCTTAAGTCATATGAAGGAAGGATTAATGCTAGGGTTCTGTTTTATTAGCTTCTTTTTTAAACAGTAGGAATACAGCAATAACATCATATACCTATGAATTTGCTATCAATTTTTCTGGTAAAGCGTAGCCCAAGATAATGTGGACACTTTTGTTTTAAGTAGGCTTAAAAAGTTGACTTAGTAAAGGTACCATAAAACTGATTAAATAGGTGGCCAAGTTGGTAGAGTAGGAAGATCCTAAGTTCACCTCCTCCCATGGGCACAACAAAATTACAATTAATTACATAGTAACTATGGATGCGAATGAGCTGGAGGTCAGCAGAAAAGATTTTCCATAACTAAATATATAAAGAAAGAACCACAAGATGGGTAAGAGGGGCAGAAATGCAGTACAGTCAAGATGCATACCTCTGGGTAGGCAACTCACGAATGGGAGGATAAACACAATCGCAAAGGTTCTTCCTAAGAAGGAAGGGGTCTGAGCCCTACATCAGGATCCCAATCCTGGGGGACCTATCCTGGAAAGATGAGTCCCCAGAATGTCTGGCTTTGAAGGTCAGTAGCACTTATGTATTCAAGAGCAGGAGACAGGAAACAGACTGATCTTAAAGGGCACATGCAAAATCTCACATGCTCTGAGACCCAGCACAAAGGCAGTAACTTGAGAGGTTACTGGCTCAGGCCCACTTACTGATCTTGGAGAAGCCTCTCAGAGAGGTAGGAGGGACTCCCACTAGGGATGCTGGTGACAGCCATTTTGGGAGCCAGTTCTACCACAAGGACGCTGGTGCTGGGAAGTGCCATTTTGAAGTCCTCTCTCTGACTATTAGTGCTGGGATCCAGCTCTGACCACCAGTAGGCCAGCATCAGCACAGGGATCCAGGTACTAGCAGCCAGATGCCATAGGAGCCACCAACACTCACCAGCTGGCCAGGAACATGACTCTTTGGCAGTGTAGCTACCGCATCAGGACTTAGCCTTACCCTGGCCCTGCACGAGGTGGGGCCTCGCAGCAAACCTATCTAATACATACAAATAAACACGGAGAATTAGCCTAAGTGTGGTAAACAAAGAATATGTTCCAAACGAAGGAACAAGATAAAACGCTAGAAGAACTAAATAAAGAGGAGATAAGCAATCTACCCAAAAAGAGTTCAAGATAGTGATCATAAAGATTCTGAACAAACTCAGGAGAAAAATGGATAAACACGGTGAGAAATTTAACAAAGAGTCAGAAAAATATAAAGAACCAGAGCTGAAGAATACAATTACTGAAATAAAAAATACACTAGAAAGAGTCAACAGCAGATTAGACGGTACAGAGGAACAGATCAGTGAAATGTAAGACAGTGAAATGGAAATCACCCAAGTTGAACAGAAAAAAAAAAAAATTTTTTAAAAGGAGGACAGTTTAAGGGACTTTGGCAAAGTATCAAGCATACCAACAAATTACAGGGGCTCCAGAAAAGGAGAGAGGGAAAAAAGGGCAGAGAACTTATTTGAAGAGATAGTAGCCAAAAACTTCCCTAACCTGGAAAGGAAACAGACGTCCAGGTCCAGGAAACACAGAGTCCCAAACAAGATCAACCCAAAAAGGTCTACACAAACACATGTAATTAAAATGGCAAAAATTAAAGATAAAGAGAGAATATTTAAAGCAGCAAGGGAAAAGCAACTAATTACATTCAAGGGAATTTCTGTAAGACTGTCAGCTGACTTTTCAGCAGAAATTTTGCAGGCCAGAAGGGAGTGGCATGATATATTTTAAATGATGAAAGGAAAAAACCCTACAACCAAGAATACTCCACTCAGCAAGACTATCATTCAGGTACAGACAAGGATATGCTAAAACAGTTCAGCACCACTAAACTGGCCTTAAAAAAATGTTAAAGAGACTTCACTGAGTGGAAAAGAAGACGCCACAACTAGAAATATAAAAACTATGAAAGGAAAAATCTCATTGGTAAAGGCAAACATTCAGTAAAGGTAGATCAACCATTTAAAATCATCTATATCCACAATAAGTATTTAAGGGATATACAAAACACAAAGATGTAAAATATAATGTCAAAAACATTAAATGTAGGTGGAAGGAGTAAAAATGCAGGGTTGTTAGAATATGTTTGAACTTAAGTGACCATTAACTTAAGATATATATAAATCACCAACCAAAAATCCTAATGGTACACACACACAAAAGAGAAAGAAATCCAAATGGAACACTAAAGATAAAGATCAAATCAAAGGGAAAAAAGCAAAAGAAAGGAACAAAAAAGAAGTACAAAACAACCCCCAATTAACAAAATGGCAATAAGTACATAACTATCAATAATTACCTTAAATGTAAACAGACTAAATGCTCCAATCATAAGACATAGAATGGCTGAAAGGATACAAAAATAAGACCTATATATGCTTCCTAGAAGACACTCACTTGAGATCTAAAGGCACACACAGAATGAGAGTGAAGAGATGGAAAAAGGAATTCCATGCAAATAGAGATGAAAAGAAAGCTGGAGTATCAAGTTATACCAGACAATATACCTTTAAAACAAAGATTGTAATTAGACAAAAAAGAGCATTAGATAATGAAAATCTTCCAACAAGATACAACAATTGTAACATATATGCACACAACAAAGGAGCACCTAAATATATAAAGCAAATATTAATAAACATAAAGAAAGAAACTGATGTAACAAAATAGTAGTAGGGGACTTTACCACCCCACTTGCATCATTGGACATATCATCCAGACAGAAAATCAATAAAGAAACACTGGCCTTAAATGAACAACAGACCAGATGGACTTAATTGCTATATACAGAACATTCCATCTGAAAGCAGAATATACATTCTTTTCAAGGACACATGGAACATTCTCCAGAACAGATTACATACTGACCACAAAACAGGCCTTGATAAATTTAAGAAAACTGAAGTCATATCAAACATTTTTTTCCAACCACAATGACACTAGAAATCAATGACAAGAAAAAACCGTGAAAAACACAAACATGTGGAGGCTAAATAATATCTACTAAACAACCAATTAGTCACTGACGAAATTAAAGAGGATATTAAAAATACCTGGAGATGACGAAAATGGAAACACAATCTAAAAATCTATGGGACATAGCAAAAGTGCTCTAAGAGGGAAGTTTATCATGATACAAGCCTACCTAAGGAAACAAGAAAAATCTCAAACAACCTAACCTTACACCTAAAGGAACTAGAAAAAGAACAAACAAAATCCAAAGTTAGTAGGATGAAAGAAATGATAAAGATCAGAGAAGAAATAAATGAAGTTTACTTTTCCTAAAAGAAAATAGATAATAAAACTAATAGTTGGTTCTTTGAAAAGATAAACAAAATTGACAAATCTTTAGCCAGACTCATCAAGAAAAAAAGGGAAAAGACACAAATAAATAAAATAAGAAATGAAAAAGAAGTTACAACCAATAGTGCAGAAATATAAAGAATAAGCTACTATGAACAATAATATGGAAATAAAATGGACAACCTAGGAGAAATGAGAACGTCATAGAAATGTAAAATCTCCAAGACTGAATCAGGAAGAAACAGAATATACGAACAGAACAATTACCAGTAATGAAAATGAACCAGTAATTTAAAAAACACCCAACAAACAAAAATGCAGGACCAGACAGCTTCATGTATGAATTCTACCAAACTTTTAAGGAGGAATTAATGCCTATCTTTCTCAAACCATTCCCAAAAACTGTAGAGGAAGGAATGCTTCTGAACTCATTCTATGAGCCCAGCACCCCCCGACACCAAAATCAGACAAGGACACAACAATAAAAGAAAATTACAGGCCAATATCACTGATGAACATAGGTCCAAAACCCCAACAAAATAGCAAAGTGAATTCAACATTACATTAAAAGGGTCATATACCATGATCAAGTGGGATTTATCTCAGAAACAAAAAGTATTGTTCACTATCTGCAAATCAGTCAATGTGATACACCACATTAACAAACTGAAGAATAAAATTCGTATGATCATCTCAATAGATTCAGAAAAAGCTTTTGACAAAATTCAACATCCATCTGTAACAAAATCTCTCAACAAAGTGATTACAGAGGGAACATACCTCAATATGATAAAGGCCACATATGACTAGCCCACAGGTAACATCATAATCAGTGGTGAAAAGCTTTTCCTCTAAGATCAGGAACAAGACAAAA
Organism: Camelus ferus; assembly: GCF_009834535.1. Lineage (NCBI taxonomy): Eukaryota > Metazoa > Chordata > Mammalia > Artiodactyla > Camelidae > Camelus > Camelus ferus. The sequence goes on from NC_045696.1 coordinate 62,126,963, forward strand.
ATTCCTGCTCTTGCCACTTTTATCCAATATAGTATTGGAAGTCCTAGCCATAGCAATCAGACATGAAAAAGAAAAGGAATTCAAATTGGAAAGGAAGTAAAACCATCATTGTTTGAAGATGACATGATATTGCATACAGAAAATCCTACAGATGCCACCAAAAAACTAGTACAAGTCATCAATGAATTTGGTAAAGTTTGAGAATACAAAATTAATACAGACATCTGCTGCATTTCTATATACTAACAATGAACTATCAGAAATAGAAACAAAGAAAACAATCCTATTTACAATTGCATCAAAAAGAGTAATATATCTAGGAATAAATCTAACTAAGGATGTAAAAAAGCCTGTACTTGGAAAACTAACACACTGATGAAAAATTGAGGATGAAACAAACAGATGGAAAGATATACCATGCTCATGGCCTGGAAGAATTAATATTGTTAAAATGACCATACTACCCATGGCAATCTACAGATTCAATGCAATCCCTATCAAAATACCAATGGCATTTCTCAAAGAACTAGAACAAATAATTGTAAAATCTTTATGGAAACATTAAAAACCCCAAATAGCCAAAAGAATCTTAAGAACAGAGAACAAACCTGGAGGTATCATGCTCCCCGATTTCAAACTATACTACAAAGCTACAGTAAACGTAACAGTATGGAATTGGCACTAACAGCCACAAAAATCAATGAAACAGAACTGCGAGCCCAGAAATTATCCCACACTTATGGTCAATCCATCTATGACAAAGGAGACAAGAATATACAATGGGGAAAACACAATCTTTTCAATAAATGGTGTTGGGGAAATTGGACAGCTAAATGCAAAAGAATCAGATTGGTCTATGTTCTCATACCATATACAAAAATAAACTCAAAATGGATTGAAGACTTAGATGTAAGACTTGAAGCCATAAAAACCCTAGAAGAAAATATAGGCAATATGCTCTCTGACATCAGTCTCAGAAGTATTTTTTTGGAATGTCTTCTCAAGCAAGGGAAACAAAAGCAAAAATACATGGGACTACATCAAACTAAAAAGCTTTTGCACAGCAAAGGAAACTATCAACAAAAGGCCACCTACTGGATGGGAGAAGGTATTTGCAAATGATACATTTGATAAGAAGTTAATGTCTAAAACATACAAAAAACTCATACAACTCAACTTCGAAAAAACAAACAACATGATTAAAAAATTGGTAGAGGACCGGAATAGACATTTTTCAAGAGAAGACATACAGATGCCCAACAGATACATGAAAAGATGCTCAACATAAGGGAAATGTAAATCAAAACCACAGTGAGTTAGTACCTCACACCTGTCAAAATGGCTATTATTAAAATGACAACAAACAAGTGCTGGCAAGTATATGAAGAAAACGGAACCCTAGTACACTGTTGGTGGGAATGTACGTTGGTGCAGCCACTGTGGAAAACAGTATGGAAGATTTCTCAAAAAATTAAAAATAGAGCTACCATATGATCCACTTCAGGTATTTCTCCAAAGAAAACAAAAAGCTAATTTGAAAAAATATATGCATTGCTATGTTCATTACACCTATTCACAACAGCCAAGATATGGAAGCCACTTAAGTGCCCACTAATAGATGAATAGGATAAAAATGTGGCATGTGTCTGTGTGTTTATATGTGTGTGTGACTGTGTATAATGGAATATTACTCAGCCATAAAAAAGAATGAAATCTTGCCATCTGCAACAACATGGATGGAACTAGAGGGGATTATTGTAAGTGATATAAGTCAGACAAAAAAGACAAATACCATGAGATTTCACTTATATGTGGAATCTAAAACACAAATGAACAAACATAATAAAACAAAAACAGACTCAGATACAGAGAACAAAGAAGTGGCTGCCAGAGTGTGGGGGGGGTGGTGGTGGTAATGAGTGAAATAGGTAAGGGAGATAAGGAGATATAAACTTCCAGTTACAAAATGAGACACAGGGATGAAATGTGCAGAGTGGGGAATATAGTCAATAATAATGTACTATCTTTGTATGGTGACAGATGGTTAACTAGGCTTATTGTAGTGATCATTTTATAACACACAGAAATATCAAATACTATATTGTGCACCAAGAACTAACATGGTGTTGTAGATCTGTTATACTTCAAAACAAACAAACAAACTCATAGAAAAAGATCCAATTTGTGATTACCAGAGGTGGCTGGTGGTGGGAGAAGGAATTAGATGAAGGTGGTCAAAAGGAACAAACTTCCAATTAAAGAATAAAGAAGTACTAGAGATGTATTGTACAAAATTTAACAGTACTGGTACACAATATATGAAAATTGTTAAGAGAGCAAATCCTAAGAGTTGTCATCTCAAGGAAAACATTATTTTCTTTTTCTTTTATTCTGTGTCTATATGAGATGATGGATGGTCACTAACCTTATTATGTAATCATTTCATGATGTTCGTAAGTCAAATCATTATGCTGTACACCTTAAACTTATACAGTGCTGCATAACAATTATATTTCAATAAAACTGGAAGGAAAAAAACGATTAAATTCTACTGTCAAATAAAATGTTGAGTACTTAAAATTAAAACTAATGTTAAATCAAACACTATACTCATTTTTTTTTAACTGAAGTACAGTCAGTTACAATGTGTCAATTTCTGGCATACAGCACAATGTCCCAGTCACGCATATATATACATATATTTGTTTTCATATTCGCTATATTCATTCTTGATCAAGTTGCACTACCTTAACTGATTTCAACTAACTATAGAATTTCAGCTGCTTTCATAGCTGGAGAGACAATCAGAAAAAAAAAGGAACAAATTCAACTGTGACTATATACAATTTTAAATAATGGGGCAAATCTGTATGCTGCAAACTGTACCATGAAACCTTATGTATATGGCCAAAGTAGAGACTATGATATGGAACTACAGGAGCATCAACAAATCAGCGCAATCTGTTTTGTGCTATAAATAATATGGCTATTATTCATCAAGTAGTTCTAAAGGGAAACCTAGCACCATCTCACCCATCCTAATCCGAACACAAGAAAAAAATGTGTAAGAGGAGCCCTGCTAAATGATACTGCTCATGGAAACAAAAAGACAAGCTATTATTTTAGAAAGAGGTAGAACTGGGTTATTATTGCTTAGGTTTTATAGCTATATATTTAGATGTTTTAAAACTGCTCTTAAAACGCAAGTTCATGGAAGAAATAAAACTTTGTTATGAGTCTGAAACTCTAACTTAGTAAATCTAAATCCTTACTATTCATCAGAATCTAGTGCATTAGTCAGAAACACAAATTGCAGGCCCTTCGTGAATATCTGTTGAATGAAAGACAGCAAATTATCTTCCATGGTCCTCATTTAAGGCTACATGATATGCAACGCACAGTTGATCCTAAACACGTGAAAACCTTTGTGCCGAATGAAACATCTTTTTAAGAACTTCCAAATGTTTCGACACAGAAGAAGCATGTGACAAACTCCAACATCCATTCATGATGACAACTCTCAACAAACTTGGAAAATAAAGAAAATTCCTCAACCTGATAAAGGACACCTATAGAAAACCTACATCTGACGCCATGTTTAATGGTAAAAGACTGAATGTTTTCTCCATAAGATCCTTAAAACAAGTGAAGAACATACAATTTAGTCACTCCTATTCAAACTGTACTGGAGTTTTTAATCAGTGCAATCAGGCAAGAAACATAAAAGGTATCCAGATTGGAAAGGAAAAAGTAAAACTGCTTTTATTTGCAAATGACATGATCCTCCATGTAGAAAATCCTAAGAAATCTACACACACACACACACACACACAAAATCTATTAGAACTAATGAAGTTCAGTAAGGATGTAGACTAGAATAGCAATATACAAAAATTAATGTAACCTTTGTAACAATGAACAATCTGAAAATGATATTAAGAACATAATTCCATTAACATCAAAAAGCACTAAATATTTAGAAAAATTTTTAATAAGAGTACAATACACATACACTGAAAATTACAAAACATTATTAGTGTAAACTAAAGAAGATTTGAATGAGATACACTCCATATTCACAGATTGGAAGAACTATCATGTATATAGGTAGCAACTATCATTTTTCAACTTCTTTTACTTAAATATTTTAAAAACTGGATTAAAAAGTGTGTTCAATATATTCAATCATAAAGTGAAAATTATAACTTGAGTATATTATTTGAAAGAGATATCATATGATATCACTTACATGTGGGCCCCCCCCCAAATGAGACAAATTCTATTTAAAAACCAAAAACAGACTCACAAACATAGAAAACCAACTATGGTTACCAAAGGGGAAAGGGCTGGGAGGCAAAAATTAGGGGTTGGGGATTAACAGACATACATTACTATACATAAAATAGATAAACAACAAGGACCTACTTTATAGCACAGGGAGTTATATTCAATTTCTTATAATAACATATAATGGAAAATAATCTGAAAATAAAATATACATATGTATGTATATGTATAACTGAATCACTTTGCTGTATACCTTTAACACTGTAAATCAACTACACTTCAATAAGAAATTTTTAAGAAAAGAGAACATTATTTGAGAAACATCATATTTACATAACCATTTAAATAGCTTTATATAAGCTTTAACAAGCCATAACTCTGATGCAGTTTGCAGAGGCTTCTCCATATTTAAAGAGATAAACCCATCACACATAAGAGGCAGAGCTCTGATAAGCTATTTCTGTGGTAAACACATTGGCTTTTACTGTAAAAATTCTTTGAAACCATATCTTAAGAGGGTGTCCCAAAAAAACCAAAACAGATAAAAGCAGAGAAGCTCTGGCTGAGGGCCAATGAGTCTCATCATATGTTCTTATATATACTCCTGAACCAATCAACACATACATCTTTAAGTAATCCTAGAGTACCCAGAAATCATGTTTTTGAATAGTGTTCCCAAATGGTGCCATCTGAGTAAGATTCCTGGGTATTCAGACTAATTCAAGCCTAAGAATCTTTATTTTTAACAAGTTTCCTGTGTAATTCTTACACAGAGATAGGCTTACAAACATAGGTGATCCAATAAAAGAAAAGCACAGTTCTCAAACTGAACTGGTCCAAAATTTCAACACAGAACACTTTCCTCAGAAAGGAGAAAACGGATGAAATGAGGACAAAATACCACCAAAAAAGTATATAAGATGAAATTAAGAGTACAGTCTTTACTGACTAAAGACCATACATTTGGAAATAATAGATGTTTAACCATAATCAATCCCATGTTGTCTGAATAAATGACTATACATTACTGTGATAAAATTCTAAACTGCCATTGTAATACACACAAATAGACATACACCTTTTTTGATATATATTTTTTAATTGAAGTATAGTCAGTTTACAATGTTGTATCAATTTCTGGTGTACAGCATAATGCTTCAGTCATACATGAACATACATATATTCGTCTTCATATTCTTTTTCACCGTAGTTACTATAAGATATTGAATATAGTTCCCTGTGCTATACAATAGAAACTTGTTGTTTACCTATTTTTTATATATTAGTTAGTATCTGCAATTCTCCAACTCCCAATTTTTCCCTTCCCACTCCCTTCCTCCCCCAGTAACCATAAGTTTGTTTTCTATGTCTGTGAGTCTGTTTCTGTTTTGTAAATAAGTTCGTTTGTCTCTCTCTCTCTCTTTTTTTTTAGATTCCACATATAAGTGATATCATATGGTATTTTTCTTTCTCTTTCTGGCTTACTTCACTTAGAATAACAATTGACAGGTCTATCCATATTGCTGCAAGTGGCATTATTTTATTCTTTTTTATTGCTAAGTAGTATTCCATTGTATAAATATACCATAGCTTCTTTATTCAGTCATCTGTCGATGGACATTTAGGTCGTTCCCATGTCTTGGCTATTGTATATACTGCTGCTATGAACACTGGGGTGCACATATCTTTTCAAATTAAGGTTCCCTCAGGATAATCCAAAAAGCATGGTACTGGTACAAAAACACATATGGATCAATGGAACAGAACAGAGAGCCCAGAAATAAACCCACAAACTTTTGGTCAATCAATCTTTGACAAAGGAGGCAAGTACATACAATGGAGTAAAGACAGTCTCTTCAGTAAATGGTGTTGGGAAAACTGGACAGCTGCATGTAAATCAATGAAGTTAGAATACTCCCTCACACCATATACAAAAATAAACTCAAAATGGCTTAAAGACTTAAACATAAGACAAGACACTATAAACCTCTTAGAAGAAAATATTCACAAAACATTATCTGACTTAAATCTCAGCAATGTTCTCCTAGGCAAGCTACCCAAGCAAAGAAATAAAAGCAAAATTAAATAAATGGGACCTAATTAAACTTAAAAGCTTCTTACAGCAAAGGAAGCCATAAGCAAAACAAAAAGACAACCTAAGGAATGGGAGAAAATATTTGCAAAAGATGAGACTGACAAGGGCTTAGTCTCCAGAATATACACAGCTCATACAACTTAAGAAAAAAACCCAACAACCCAGTCCAAAAATGGGCAGAAGACCAAGCAATTCTCCAATGAAGACACACAAATGGCCAACAGGCACATGAAAAAAATGCTCAATATCGCTAATTATCATACAAATGCAAATCAAAACTACAATGAGGTATCACCTCACACCAATCAGAATGGCCATCATTAAAAAGTCCACAAATGATAAATACTGGAGAAGCTGTGGAGAAAAGAGAATCCTCTTACACTGCTGGTGGAATGTAGTTTGGTACAGCCATTATGCAAAACAGTATGGAGATTCCTTAAAAAACTAAAAACAGACTTACCATATGATCCAGTAATACCACTCCACTTTTTAGTTTAGTTTTTTTTTTTTTTTTTTTTTGAGGGAGGGAATTAGGTTTGTTTGTATATTTGTTCGTTTTTTAAATGGAGGTACTGGGGACTGAATCCAGGACCTAGTGAATGTTAAGCACGTACTCTACCACTGAACTATACTCTCCCCTCCTCAAGCTTTCTCTATAAAGGATCAGATAGTAAATATCTTCAGCTTTGCAGCCCATATGGTCTCTGCTGCAACTACTCAAACTCTGCCTTTATAGCATGAAAACAGCCATGACAGTAAGTTAATGAATGTGACCTGATATGGCCCACTGGCTGACCCCTGATCTAAAGCAAGGACTATACTAATCATCTTTGTTTTTCCGTTTCTATTTTACATACAGTAGACTACTTCATATACAATAGGTACTCAAAAAACAAAACTTAAGGTAATCTTAAAAGTTATCTTTGCTAATCCCTTCATTTTATAGTGAAAAACCTAAAATTCAGAAGCCAAATTTTGCTCAATATCACCACTGTTTACACAGTGCTTCCTTTTAGTAAACATATGAAGATCTTACATCCATATTTAATACTGTTTAGAATTTCAAATAGATTAAATAACATAAGATAGTAAAGCAATGATTACTTTAGAAAAAGTATCTTTACCTGTAGAACTTATTTTTAGTTTACTTATAAGCTATGAATACAAACCCTCTGAATCACACAACCACATGGAATCAATGTAGCAACAACTTAAAGCTCACTATGTATAAGAAGCTATTAAGACTTTCATCCCAGGACCCAACTTTTTCTAAAAGCCAAAAAATGACAGCAGTAAACATATTTAATGGGAGTTAGCATGAAGTAACAAATATAATTTAACTACTATGTTGTCCGAATAATATTTTAAATAGTTATATTCCAACCTAACAGTATATATACTTAAAAAAAACTTATACAGATTATTGAACATCTTTACACGGCAGTAAAACAATCAGGCAACAGTAGAGGGCAGCATTTCCATTCATTATTAAATGTCAACTTTCAAAAATCTAAGAAAACTGAAATCTCTACACTAGGACTTTCTTTTAAAAGGTCTCACATTCCTTTCAAAGCTGCTGGCTAACACACAATTTTAATACAACCTAGCACAAGTAAAAGTGCCCTGACATATAAATATGAACATTTAAACAAAAGACATTTCTATTCATAACTCTTAAACTATTAAGCCAAAACAATTCAACACTTCTCTGGTGATTTATTACCTACCATTATCAGTTATCTACTTAAAACAAATAGTTGTTGAGTATCCACTGGAATCAAAGATAAATATTCCCACATACGGACAATCCTTTTACTTTATCCTTATTAGATGGTTACACATTAATCACTAAAAAAAGGATCATAGTTATTATAGTCATAAACTTTTGACAATCTGAGATTCAGGAAGCTGTCTCCAAAGACAGTATTAGCATAACTCTAAAACCCAAATTAAAAGCAACAAAAGAAGAGGTAGATAAAGCAGAAACAGGCATGTGTAGCAGTATCTTTAAATGTCATCCTTTTTCATTTTCCTTTTATTCCAAATTCCAGCTTGCCTTAATACAGAGCTGTACCTAAACAATCCACCATCCTTCATAAAGAAAGAGAACCAGTACAGTAGTCGTAAAAGGCAAGGAACAAGAATTATATAAAAGAGGGAAAACCAACAGTGTAAAGGCAGAGACAATGATTCAGAAAAGTCTGTTCTGTCCATCAAGAAGGCTACATATTTTATTACCATTTAATAAAAATTACTCAAAATATCTTCTAACATTACTTAAGTCTTACTATATAGTAGTCAACATTTGACACACTCGACAATTAATCTTTAACAATCCTGTAAAGTAGATACTATTATTTCCCCAATTTTAGAGATGAGGAAACAAAACACAAAAGGAACAAGTGACTTGTCCAGGAATCAAGTGTTGGGACTAGAACCTCAAAGGTCTCCAGAGCCTAACTACTATCCTTTACTCTGCTCAGACTAAGCTGCACAATTTCCGTTGTGACTGCTGCAGAATGCAGACTCTAAAGAACTGTAAAAGCGAGAGAGTGACAAAATGAGAGAAACAGAAACCTTAGTTATCCTCATTCATTTCAAAGTCCAATTGTAAAAGGATAAGCAGAAATAGGGTAGTACTTGAAAGCAACCTCTACTATTCCAATTCAGTGGTTCCCAAATAAGGTGAACCCCAGGTGAACATTAATTGGATATTAAAAATTAACCAAAAAAAATGAAATAGTCAAGAAACTCAATTGTTATAGGTAAGATCAGAAGCTACAATGAAACTTTCTAGATGTAAGTGGAGAACAATTCAGTGCAAACATGTTTAATATAAAATAGGGTACTTTAAACTGGGAAAAGTGTCTGAAAGTGATTAAAGTTTAGAAACTGTGGCAATATTTATCAGAACATTAAAAATGTTCATATTTTTTATACTAGAAATTCTTCACCTAAAGAATCATGGTTACACTCAGAGATTAAGCATCAAGTACATCAGTTTTCAAAGAAAAAATAGAAATAATCCAAATGTTGACTGATTAAATAAATTATAAAACACACAACCAATGGAATCATTTAAAATGCTATAAGTGATAACATGTAAGGATTTCCAAAACATATTAAGTACAAATGATCTCACTGTTCTGCCAAGGCCTCCACCCTTCTCCAATTTCTCAGCCATGGCAAAGCCTACGAATTGATGATAACACTTTTCCTTCAGCCTGCTAGAATTCTCAATACAGCCCTCTAGGCAACCAACACAAACCAGAAATAAACGTATTTCATTTAGTCAAAAGGCAATTTAAGTCAACTGGTAAACTTGGACAAAACTTATTAAACAGTATTATTAAATGAGTCTTTGATTAAACAAAAATCAGCTGATAAGAACTCTAAGAGATGAATTTAAAATCCTGCTCCTCAGGCTAGGGAATCAAAAAGATTACTGCCTATCCTTTTGTTGGCAGATTGTAAGAGTTGTTGGGAAGGTATGCAACAGGATCCCCACAAATACCAAAATCCACAGATGTCAAGTTCCTTATATAAAATGGTGCAGTATAGACATTCCTCTGTATCCACAAATGCAGAACCTGAGAATATGGAGGGGCAACAGTACTTATGTAGAGGATGTTCCCAATACTGAAACACTTTCTCAGACCATATAAGTTGATTCTAAAGTCTATATGGAAAAACAAATGAGAAAGAATTGTCTTTTATTTTTTTAAAGAAAAAACTCAAGAACAGAGAATCAAAGAGAAAGAATAACTGTTTAGATGTTAAGGCATACTAAAAAGCTTCAGTAAAGTTCTTGAATGGACAGACCAAAGAAACAGAATTCAATGTCCAGAATAGACCCAAATACATACAGGAGTTTGTCAGAAAGTGGCATCTCAATTCAGTGGGGGTAAATACAGATTTTTTAATAAATGACTCTGGAACAAATGGGTAGCCACATGGAAAAATATTACACTAGTTCCACGACTAACACTATACATCAAGATAATCTTCAAATGGTCCTAAGATTTAAAAATGAAATCCTACATAAAGCACCAAAAGAGCCCTTGGGTGAATTCCTTGTAACATCTGGGTGGAATTCTTTGTAACTCTGGAATGTGAATGTGGAAGGTCTTACTAAGACTCAAAATTCATAAGCCAGAGAAGCAAAATGAAGAGACAAAAAACACCATAACAAGGTATGAGAAAAAAATCTTCAACTCATTTCATAGACAAAGGTTAAGCTGGTATATAGAGTTCCTAGAAATTGAGAAGAAAAAAACGAACAACCCAAAAGAAAAGCAGTATAAAATATAATAATATAATAAATTTTGCTTAAATATATGAGAAGTGCAAATTAAAACTACCTTTGTACACCATTTCTCACCCAAGAAACTAACAAAAATATGAAAATTTGAAAATACATTCTGTTGACAAAGTTGCAGGGAAACAACCACTCTCATGTCATGCATTGCTAGTGGTAATGCAAAATGGTACAACTCCAATGGAGAAGAATCTGGTTAATAGCTACCTAAATTATAGCCCATTTACTCTGTAAACCAGCAATCCCACATGATACAGATATACCTGCACAAATATAAAAATGATATATACAAGTTTTTTTTCACTAAAGCACCATTTACAGTAGTAAAGAGGTTAGAAAGAACTTTACTGCCTGGCAAAAATATATTTAGAACTTTTGAAAATTTGTCATTTTTCATATATACAGTATTAGGTCTGGATCCAACTTTCATCTTTGTCCAGCTAGAACCAGTTGTTACAGGTCATTTATTAAAAAGCCTATGTTTGGCTAAGGAAATCATGATATATCAACACAACTAAATATTGTTATTTCTGTAAAAAGGAACAAGAAAAAGCCATGTGCACTAAAATGGAGAGACTTTCAGGATATTACAAGTAAAACTATCAAGAGACAAAAGATTGCATAAATATAAAACACACTATCTGTTGTATAAGGAAAGGGAGAAACAAAACATTCTTAATTCTTCTATAAGCATAAACAATGGAAAGAAATAGAAAATAAAAATAGTTTCCTATGGGGGCCAGGGAAAGAAGGGATAGAAGTGAGACACACCTATATAAATGTTTTAATGATTTTTGATTCTTGAGTTTATTTTGAATAATATTTGAGTTTACTACCCACTGAAAAAATGTTTAAATAATTCAGGAGTAAACAAATGAAGGGTGGGCTGGTGTACAGGAATGGTTGTTACAGATCAATAATCTAAGTCTACTTAAATTAATTAAAATTCAGTTCCTCTAAACTAGCCATATTTCATGTGTTAGTGGATAGAAGAGTAAAGATGTACATTTCCATCACTGCATCAAGCTCTACTGGATAGTGCTTAAGTTGTTAGTCAACATTTTGCAGCCTATAGATGGAAGCCCTATAAAATGAAAAAGGATCGGACTTTGCCAAATTAAGTATAAGCCAAAAAACAAAAACAAAAACATTTTACATACACAACCAGTCAACAAATCAGTCAAATATTTAAGTGAATAGTAGACAAGAAAATAGTAGACAGTCAACAAATCAGTCAAATATTTAAGTGAATAGTAGACAAGAAAAGATACACAACCAGTCAACAAATCAGTCAAATATTTAAGTGAATAGTAGACAAGTAGACATCCCTACCATAAACTAAGAAAGAGGTGGAAAACACTGGGAAGATGGGCCATTTTCTGGATCCTTTTGAATTCATAATAAATACTGAAAGATACATAAATTTTAGTGGCAATTTTCCAGGATATCAACATATAATAATATTCAAAATTGGACTTAAAATGCATTATAAAGTAAAATATTCATTTTTTTTTAATTTACAAATTTGGAACATCTGTGTCAAAGCTTCATTTGTTCAACAATTGTTCACTGAGTATCCACTCTGTGACACTCAGACACTTGGACAGGCATTGGGGATACTGAGAGAATAAAACAGTCTTATTTTGTAAAGTCTGTAGTCCACTGAAATAAGAATCACACAAATGGATGACATACTGTGTGCTACAAAGGAAAAGTAAAGTATACTTATAGAAGGATCTTATTTAATCTTGGGCCTTAAGAAACGCTTCCCTGAGGAAATAATCTAAATGCTAGAATCTGAAGCGTAAGATTTAGGGGCAAGGACTTGCAAACAGGAAACCATTATGTATGAAGATCTCAAAGAAGGAACCACCTCACAAGAGTTGAAAAAAAAGACCTGTTAATAAAAATAATGAAAAAAAACCTGGTCTGCAACTCCTAAAACATATGTATGGGCAATTCCTTAAATGGAAGAGACTCCCCTAGACTGCACAGACTTCAAATATTGCCCTAACCGCATTTAGTATGGACCCAAGTTTTCACAAACAAGTTAAATAATAAAAATAATAACAACTGGTACTAAGTGAAAGAGAATCTCCTGAAATATGAAAGCTCCTCTTCTTCTTTCTAATAAGCTTAATCAAGAACACACAGGAAATTTTTTTTCTCTCCAGGTCTTTCTCCTGCCACCTAAACTTCTGCTAAATAACCCTAAAATGAATAGAGACAAAGAACATCCCTTTTCTACTTGATCAACAAACAGTATAACAAAAAATGGAGAAAGACATGATTCCACTGTAAGAAATTCTGGTTCAAAAGTAATGCAACTCCCTTTCTCAGAAGTTAACAGACAAGTGGGAAACCCCTATACTAAAGAGTATGAATGCCCTTAGCTGATGCTGCAGTTTACACATAATGCTTACTGCTAACAAAAGAAAACATACTGTATACCACACTCCCAAATCACTCTTGTTGGACCCCATATACTTTAACTTAATTTTCCTACAGTAATAATGAGCCTGAAAAAACTGCACATCTCTGCCTGGCCCCCTAACAATATTAACTCCACCTCAGTTGACATATATTTACAAAGGAGCTAAGAACACAAGGAATTACAAACACAAAAACAAATATCTCTTAGAAAAACATTATGTGGAAAAGTACAAAATAAAATACTACATTCAAGCTGATTAAACTACATAAAGGTCTATGTAGGTATACTAATAGTAACTAGAAATACTGCCACAAGAGAAATGCTCATGAGGATCTTTTCCCCTGCAAAATATTTAAATTCAGAACAATATTTTAAAAAAAAATTATTATTATTTTTTCCCTTAAAGGGGGTACTGGGGAATGAACCTAGGACCTCATGCACACCAAGCACACACTCTACCACTGAATTATACCCCCTACCCTCCCCAGAACTATATTTTTAAAAATTCAATTTGAGAGGAAATACATTTTCATTTTAATTTCCATTACGAGGCAAAACAAACATTACATTCGTGTTTAAAATATATTAATCAGAAAAGGAATGTAGAGCTATTTATGACTGTCTTAACTTAGTAAATGGCATTAATACTATTGTAATTGGAGGCCAAAATTTTGTAGTTCTGTAACAGTGATGATTTAGTCATCAAATCTCACAACCTAATCATTTGCAAACGTTTTAAAATAAATCTTCATTGTGAGGAACATATAGTTATGGGGAGGGGGGAGTCCAGAAAACTAATCATCATTGCTTTAGCTCAACCCACATGCCCGTTCTTAAGGGTATCCATGGTAGCAGTGATGCAACATGCCTACCTAGCTCACCGTGCCTACACAAGTGGGAGAGAGGGGAGGCGGATGATGAAAAAAATTTCACTTGGAAAGGTGTTTTAGTATTAACATGATAAAATTACATCAACTGTATTGTCAGACTTTAAAAACACATATAAAACCATAAAGCTCTCTAAAGATCAGAAAAGCAAGAAAAGACTCAAGGGGGAGAAAACATTTTAACACTTTAGTTGAAAAGAAAATTAAGATTTTTGCTTTTCTTGCTGTAGCGACTGGTTAAATATGTGCAAAGGGTTTTATTTCTAATAATAGAAGAAATTATTTTAATTTAGCTCTTTCAAAAGTAACTACAAATGTTTTAGGCTTCCTAATTTCCAACCTACATCTTTTCTATTTTTGCTTTAACAGTTACATAATAAAAATTTGTAAAAACTTTAGATATTGATTCACACAATTTTTTTTTTTACAGTGGTTGCTCCCTTATGCTTAAAAAAGGCCAAATGCAATTTTTAAAAATCTGTCAAGGACAGGGCAGAAAAAATTAGATCATTTCAAATGATCTTACTATAATATCAGAAATAAAAACTAAACTGAACAAAGTGATAAAAGGCAAATGACAGACATCCATGAAAAGAACTTACAGAGGGAAAAAAACCTAAACTAAACCTGTGTTCCAGGCTTACTGCTCTTTAAACATTCTTTAAGAATATTTTGACAAGACAGTTTACACACAGGTACGTGGAAGACATCCCTTATAAACAGAATGGGACCAGATAATGGGCATGTTAGTATCTGATCAAAATTCCTATTGTTTAAACTACAACTCTGTGAGCGACAAGCATACAAAACTAATTTCGATCAGTCTTCTTGCTTTTCTCTTGTTGTGGAAAATAATTCACTATAAAAGAAGAGCCTACTTTCAGAATTCACAAATTTACTTATTCTTTTATTACTGAACATAATTTTAAAATCTCAACAATTTTGTCTAACAACCACTATGTGTCATCATAAGTTTATAGAAATAAAAACCAAAAAAAATTATCCCGTATTTTAAAAACAAATGTATAAATTTTAAATGTAAGCATACTGAATTTTCCAGTCACACAATGCCCACAAACTGGTGCTCAGAAATAAAAGAAACCAAACTTAGAGCTTAAGCGAAGTAACACTTTGAGGATAATGAACAAAACAGACTTTAAAACAAATACTTTAGGATACTCTTACACACGTTTAATCATTTTAAAGCCTATCAACACCTTTCCAAAGGCAACACAATCAGTACTTGACTATTCTTCTTTTAAAAATTAATTTGCAATAAATAAATAAGAGTCCAGAAAATGTTCTCAAAATGAGTTATACTTTCAACCAGCATGACATTTGAGGACAGAAAATAAAGTAGAAGGGGAGAACTTTAAGAATATATTTGTAAGATTCAAATATAATCAGGGCCCTATAAACCTTTGCTGTTGGGAGAAATGCTTCCTGTAAGTCTGAGGGAAAAAAAATATCCATTCAATACACTATATTTAGCTATATGAAACACATTTCAGAATATTACCTTTCCTAAAGAATATAAACTAAGCATCACATGGATTCAAATATCTATTTTCAAATATATAACAATGGTTACACTTTATTTTTAAAATATATTATAAGCAATAAGGTTCCTCACATTCTGTCACTAACAAATGCAGAAAGCATACTGTATCTTACCTTTGTGGTTACAATGCACAGGCAATCCATTACTCTACCATTACAATATTTAATACATAAAGCAGTTTATTGCAAACTACTTTAAGTTGCCTATATGAATAAAAAATAAAAATAAAGTTATGAGATAAAACCACTGATGAAAAGTTATAACTGTGGCAAGATCTTGCCAGGATGCATTCTTAGAGGTAGCAATTTTCCTACTACCTGAAATACAAGAAACCAGAACGTGTCACGTGTCCTACAATCTTCTTTATGTAATCTGTATCTGAAGAACTTGAAATTATCCCACAAAACACTTGGAAGATGTCAGGGTTTATTCCATAAGAGTTCACTGCTGCTTCAGATGCTATTTCATTAATCCCTCTTTTCAAGATACGAGGTTGACAAGGAGTCATCTGATGAAATGCTCCACAAAGAAATTCCCCCGATTTAATTTAAATCTCCTTCTCCTTGCCTGCTACAGTTTGAATATTCAAAAAACAACTACCAAAAGGAAAAAAAATCAGTTTAAAAAAAGGCAAGCAAACATTTCTTCCACTAAACCATTTCAGCAACTGCAGCTTGCAAAGTAATGACTTTCTCAGGCAGTAATGAATGGAATATTCCATGTGGTATTTTTGAGAAGGGGAGAAAGAAGAACAAAATGCAACAATTTAAAATATTATCTTTAAAACTCACCTCTTTTCCCTTTATTAAAAATGGTAATAGTAACATTTTACCAATGAAGCTAGCTTATAACTTTAGTGCCTTTACTAAATCCATTTCATCTAATCCCTTAAAAAAAAAAACACCACAAAATGATAGTAACTATGTACCATTTCAAACTCCTCAAGAAGACTAGTTTTTAACCCACAAGTAGCCTAACTTCGAATTCACGTGCTGTCCTCAAAATCATCGGAAACAAAGCTAGACAGGCCAACAGGGGACAAAGCATAGGGATGCAACTGGCTTTCAGTCTCATAGCTTACAGCCACATTCCTCTGTAAAAAATGTGTCTTATGGGAGAGTATTACCTGTAATTTCTGTCCACAAGGTTTCCTCATAGTCTACAGATACTACAAATGGCCTCAAATTCAAACAACTGAACTGTTCCCATTTGCTTCTTATACCCTACTCCTATTCATAATGTTTCAAACATCATGGGCTGCATCAGCAACTCTCATACTAAACTACGCTTCACTCTAAAGGGTGATGCAAAAGAGTTAATACACGTATATCACTTAGTACCTATCACATAGTAAGTATCATCATTATTGTTATTACTATTATTGATTGGTTATCAGGTGACAGCCTTTTGTTTCAAGTCTAATAGGATATATGCAAGACAGATCCAGTAGGATTTTATCTTGAACAGAGTCTAATGTGACTGTTAAAGATTAAATGAAGTAATAAATGCACAGCACTTAAAACAATACTCAACAATAATGCTTTAAGTGCTCAACACAAGCCAGTCACAGCTATGTATCTATATATATACATATGTAGCTATAAGATTTGAAGGGTGGGCAGAAGTAAATGTCATCATTGGCCAACACATCCTTTCCTCCACACAGAACAGATAGCCTGGGCATTACATACTTGGTTTAAGACTGAGAGCATCTCCTTCTTCCCATCCACCCCAACAATCATTTGCTCCCAACATGAAAGAGTGAAACCCAATCAAGGCTCATGACTCCTTAAACAAAGTTTATTATTTTTAGAAGAATACTGAAAACAATGTAAGTAATAGGTAAGTACTGACTAGGCACTCTATTCTGCATGGGAAAATAAAGAGGTATGCAGAACTCTTTAGCTGGTTTCTCCCTTAGAGTTCTGTGTTTATGTGTAACTTTCATTATATCTAAAACAGTCTACCCCAGAGAGAGAAGGCATTCTTAAGTCTGGCAAACCTCGTAACAGCTGAAGTTGAAAATCACTACACGAAGAGTCAGAAATAGCGTTTCAGCCCATTAACAGGGTTGAAACTGTGTAATATTTTAGTAGTCATACTCTTCTGGCGGGGGCTAAGGGGTGGGGAGTAGGGGGGGGTCCCAATTTCCCCTTGACCAAAATTTTATAACCCAGTGGCTTCTAAGAGTCCTTCCACTTTTAACATTCATATGTTTCAATTTCTAAATTCATTAGATTCTAAACTCCAATAGGGCAAGACTAACGAATGTCCCATGTATTTATTTCTTTATCCCCAGCACTTGGGAAGTGGCATGGTGACCAGAATGCAAGAGGGGCTCAATAAATATTTGTTGAATCAATGAATAGCCTTTCTAATAGCTAAACTATAGGTGATCACAAAATTTTTAAAAGTCTGAAATGACTCTAAACACTGGCTACCCCATTTTCCCAGTAAAAAACTATTTAAAATAGTTTTGCCAACTCAAAAATAATCAAATATCTACTTTAAATGGACTCAATTAACATATAAATATTTAACAACATATTATTAAAATATTATTTTATCCCACTCATATTCAGAAAGCAATTTTAGTCAAATTTCACATTCACCTTAAATATTAGGGTCATGATAGTAACTACAGCCATTTTTTCAATTAACTCATCATTTTGATCTCAAACATCAATTTCACTTCCATCTAAGTTATTTAGATGCTGCACTTTTTAAATCCATGCATTCAGATTATCACCTGACATTTTATCCCAAAACACTGCTAATACCTATTCACATAATAGACAATTTTTCCTGTTTGTTTTTTTTTAATCTCAATAATATAATCACTTACTATATTACTCTTTAGTACACTTTTTAATTTTTCCAAAAAAATCCTTGCATATAATACCCAATGCTTATAATTTTCAAGGTCATACTCAGGAATGATGATTTAATCTGTGTTAAATTCGACACTCATTGCATCTTTTATAAAACCATCCAAACTGGCACTAAGGACATTTCGATCCAATGTATTCTTCTCAAACAGTCACTTGCTATGCAAAATAATTTACAAATTACTCTGTAATATGAGCAACTTTAGAGGTCCCAAATATACGCCTTTTGGGATGGCCATACCTCATCTAATATTCAGACACATAAGATAATTAACAGTATTTTAGAATATCGTGGCTTTTTATATACAGACAATTGTTTCCAACCATGATAGAATAGGTACAGACTGACTCTCCCACCTTAAAACAATTAAAAAAACAGAACAAATAAAAAACAATGATTTTCAGATATTGGACAGTGTTCTCATAAATGCCCAGGTAACTGCCTGGAAAAAGGTTCCAGGCTGCAGAACAGAGAGAGGGGGAAACTAAACAAATCCAGCAATCTAAGGTAACGAGACAGAGTTGAGAATTCAAGAAGGCCAAGGTATCTAAAATTCACAGGTAAGAGCACCAGAGAGGAGAGCAGCATAGCAAGAGCTCCACAGATCTACAGCGTTCCTCTCAAGTCTTCATTAGTTCTGATCAGTCATGCATATAAGGAAACTTGGGGCTGGGGAAAGAAGCCTAGAAAGAAACAGGTGGAACAATCCCCAGAGTTCACATAGGGCCAAGAATAATAGAAAAACTAGTAATATACAGGCGCTGGGTGGAGTACCCAGAAGAGTTCTGGGACAAAATTAACCCTGTATTAAAGGACGCTTCATCCACTTAAAAAGCTTAAAAGCAAGCTTCCAAAGGATCAAGCTTCTTCCAAGTAATTTAACTGCATCTAGAAACAAAGCTGAAGAATATTTAAAGGAATACAAAAATATTTAGGCCCCCAAAAGGTAAAATTCATAGTATCTGCCAAATCCAGTAAAAAAAAAAATTACCAGATATGTAAAGAAGAGGTAAATATAACTCAAAGAGGAGAAAAAACAATCAACAAAAAACCCCAGATCCCCAGAAACAGACTCTCAGACATAGAAAACAAACTTATCGTTACCAAGGGGAGAGGGAAAAGAGAGGGACAAATTAGGGTACAAGATTAACAGATATAAACTATTATACATAAAATAGATATGCAACAAAGGGTACAAGATTAACAGATATAAACTATTACACATAAAATAGATATGCAACAAAGATAGCACAGGAAATTATACCCAATATCTTACAATAACTTATAATGAAATATAATCTAGAAAAAACCTGAATTACTGTGCTGTATACCTGAAACTAACACAATACTGTAAATCAACTATACTTCAATAAAAATAAAAAATAGACCCCAGAATGACTGATGACAGAATTAGTACCCAAGGACATTTTAAAAATTATTATAAATCTATCGCATATATTCATGAATACAAAGGAAAGCAAGAACATGTTAATGAGACATAGAAAATAAAAGAGGAACCAAATCAAACTTCTAGAGCAAAAAATTAAAATGTCTGAAAAGAAAAACTGAATGAGATTAACAATAGATTCAATACTTCAGAAGATTAATGAAATGAAAATATAGCAATAGAAACTGTCCAAAATATAGGGGAAAAAAGACTGAAAAAAATGAATCACATAAGTGAGCTATGGGACAAATTCAATCAATCTAGTATAAATGTATTTAGAGTCCCTAAAGAAAAGTAGAGGGAACAGAAAAAATACCTAGAAATAATGGAGAAAAAAATTTCCAAATTTGGCAAAAACTGTAAACTCACAGATCAAGAAACTCAATAAACCCTCAGCCCATGAAGAAGATTATAACAATGTAAAGTATATGGGAATGATAAGCAGCAAACTCAGGAAAATGGTTAATTCTGGGCGATAAGGCAGAGAGTGTAATCAGGGTGGAAAATAAAGGGTTCTCAACCACATTTTGTTTTCTTAAGCTAGGTAATAGGTACACAGTTATGCAAAATATTGTCTTTAATTTCTGTATAACTAAAATCTTTTTTTTTCCTAATTAACACTCACACAAAAAGAAGACAATTCAACAGGACAAGATGACAAACAATTTTCAAAAGCAGAAAGCAGACTGTAGCAAACACCACCAAAAACAAATCAGGGAAGGTAAAAAGCTAAAATGATATTGAAAAGAGATTAATGTCCTTTAACCTTTGCTACACTGATAAATTACTGAGTATGTAACATTTTAACAAAAATATTTTTATTTAAAATTTACCATTTATTGAGCAATTAATATGTGTGTCAGAGTCTGATCTAAGTTTTATATAACTTTTCCCATTTCATACTTACAAGCACCACGAGAGGTGAGTTTTGTTATCATCTCCACTGCATAGATGATGAAACTAAAAGAAGAGAAATTAAGCAATTTGCCCTACATTATACAATGTAGCGCAGTGGATCTAAATGTACAGACATGGAGAGAAAGTTATAGAATAATACATATATGGCTCTCATTTTAAATATACATGTATGAGCTAAATAATATATTCATGAACATGTAGGATAAGCTGAATAAATATATACCAAAATGGTTAACAGTGGTTGTCTCAGTGAAAGAATATTTTTAAAAAGACTTGACTTTTGACAATGTACATGTCTCTGTATATATGTTGTAATATATGCCTAAATTATCTCTGTAATCAGAGTTGGTTTTTTATTGTTTTGTTTTGTTTTGTTTTGTTTTGAGGTAGATAACTGAGAAAGAGCAAGCAGTTACTGTGAAAAAGAAGCATCAGAAGTGAGGTTACAGTATATTGGGAATGAGAAAAAAAGAGAAGAAAAGAATAAAAAAATGTAAATTCCTTTTTTCAAGAAGTTTAGTTAGGAAGAGGAGTGCTACAGGGTCCTACTGAAAAGAACTTTTTCCTGTCTGTTTTTTTTTTTAATGGAATCTGTGAACATACTTTATGGATAAAGGAAAGAAGGGAGCAAAGGCCCAAGAGAATGAAGTTACAGATATAACATGAGGAGTGGAGAGAATGCGGTTCCAAAAGAGAAAAAGATCAAAAGCACAATAGAGCTGTAGTATTTATTTGAGATGGTGACTTTCACATAATTGAAAACATATTTCTATATATAAAGTTAGGAATTTTTGCAATATGTATCCCTTTGGCAATCCAACCAAAGGGGGGAGGGTTTAAGAGCACATGAGAAGATATTAGTGTTCTAATACTGAAGACAGTAACAGATGCAGATATGAATATATAACAATCAAAATTATTTAAATGAGTTACTGAAAACATCTTATAATCAAAATTCATTAACTTAAGACTGATTGAGGATGCCTTCTTGCAGCACATAAGTCTACAACCACTGTGGCATACTTAGGCTTTAACACAGATCTTTATTTTCTTAGTAACTATAGTATTTTGCCAAGTTTTCTCCTAGATTAACAGCTTGGCACATTATGGCAGTTGTTTCATTTCTCTCATAGTATTTCACTATATTTCATTTCCATTTCAAAGTTACCGATTTAGGGGTATGTCCTTCAGTTCCAGCACTGGCAACTAACATTTAAACACTGGGATAAGACTAACATAGATATAAACTTAAAAATTACACAATAGTGAATGTAAAAATAACAGCTCAATGGTCATCAAAATCACTTGCACAGACATCTAATGTATAATTCACTTAATACACCTGTCTGTTTTGGTCTTGGTGAAAAATTTCAATTACAGGGTCTTTGCATAAGGACTGTGCATTATTCCAAATTCTGTACATTTTCTTTCTTTATAACACATAACTTAAAAACTGGAATTAAATGAGACAACACTATAAATTTGGTGCTGTGGAGAGAGTGTTCAAACTGTGTCTCTGGGATGTACTGTCTGAGAGAGAGAGAGACATTCTGCTAGAGGGAAAAAAGCATCAGGAAGAAGGATAAAAACCTTAAGGACATTGATAAATGAAACAAGAAAAGGAGCTGACCTCCAGTACATAGGATGGTCAATTATTCTGAAGGCAGGAATTCAAAACTGACAATTCACGAAGCTGTACTATAAAATCTGGTCAGCTGTCTCCCAAAGTTCTTAAGAACTGAAGTGGAGGTCTGCATTAAGGATATAGAATTATAGATAGTTGGTACCAAAGATAAGAAAGTACTGAATTTGAACATGGTCTGGTAATAGCACTGTGTAGGTAATAGCACCATTATCTATTTTAAATTTCCTCAGTCTGATAACTGTATACTTGATATTTTTTAAAATGTTCATATAAAATAAAATAATTTTTTTTAAGGAGAATAACCTTGTTCATAGGAGATACATGCTGAAGTACTTAAGGGTAAAAGATCATGATATCTGCCATTTGCTCTCAAATGGGTCAGCAAAAATAAAAAGTGTGTATGTGTACAGAGAGCAAGCAAATATGACAAAAAGGCAGTTTATTTTACTAGTCATGTAACTTTTCTGTAGATACACCCTTTTTTCCAAAATAATAAATATTTTGAAAGAGAGAGATTGGAAAAGGGTCCAGAATAATAGTAAAATTTAAGTCCCATAATTAAAGTGCAAAGTGGTATAGGCATTCAGAAGGGACTCATTTCAGAGAAAAGATGAGTGAAAACCACACAGAAGGTTTCTGAGCTGGGCCATGCAAGATGGATAATGTACAGACATTCCAGTTGGGATATATATACCAAAACATTTTTGGCAGCCATTATTGCAGGGAGAGATTTTATGTTCTTAGGTTAAATGTTTTCTTTTCTTTTTTTTTTTTTTTTTAAACAAACTCGACTGTTACGTTTCTATCTCTTTTAAAACAGTTCTTTTCTCTTCTCATTTTATTAACTTTATTGTGATATTCTCATTTCTTTAGGTAACAAGTCCAATTACCAAGAAAGTTATTAAATAAAGTAAGATAAAAAGGTCTGCTTTGAAGCCTAAAGTTCTGAGTTCTAATTTCAGTTTCTCTACATGGTAATAACATAAGTTTGGGCAGTCACAACATTCCTAAACTACAGTTTGCTGAATTCTACAGTATCAGCTCCAAGCACTGAGGACCAATATCTGGCTTACCTCATTTATGTTAGGAGACATTGCAAGAATCCACTGTCCTATAACATCTCAAAATATAATAACATATGTGAATGTACCCTTTAAAACTATGCAATTTGAAAACAATAAGATTATTTTTATAATCCTTTCCTATGGAACACATGAACATTTTTTAAGAAAGGAATAAAGAACATAATGTATTGTTTTTAATTTTTTTTTTAAGTTTCCTTTTGGGGGGGGATTAGGTTTATTTATTTATGTATTTACTTTTTTTTTTTTTAGAGGAGGTACTGGGAATTGAACCCAGGACCTCGTGTGTGCTAAGCTATACTCTCCCCACTAATGTATTGATTTTTAAAATTATTACCATAATATTTTTAGACCAGTAATGTTTCTCAAATTGTATTTTACTAGTTCTGAGGCAACAGGCTAAAGTTAAGACTCTGTCACTTGCTTCTATACTGTCTCACTTCTCAAAGAAAACACCTCAAAGAAAAGGCAATCGCATGGAACAGAGAAACAGAAGCCATTATCCCTGGCAGATTCTAGTCCTCGGGCAGTGAAAATTCAAAATGAACTTGGGAAAACTGTGCCAGAATGCAAGGATGTGCTCAAAGACTAATGTGGGCATGTCAAAGGACATGGAGAGATCTCTTCAAGGGCTCTCCCAAATTTGAAGTAATTTGAGTACCCAAAGAACAACAACTGAAATGGACTGTAAACACTAAATACATAAAATCTTTCAGTCCATAGTGATAGCTTTTATTTTTAAGAGCAAGAAATAGGGGGAAAACTTATTAGTCACCTTTGAAGGGAATTATCACACAAACTCTACTCCAAAAACTAGTCATTTAAAAAAATATAGAAGTTTAACCATGTCTTTTTAGGTGAAACAAAGGTTCATCCCTAGTTGATGGGGAAAAGTACTTTTTACAGAAGAAAACCAACTAATAAATACAAATGGAATGATAAAATTAGAAGAGAAAATCAATGTTTTAAAACCTCTAATGAAATAAGTAATTCAGGCAAGGATCATTAATGGGTGAATCAGGTGAAAATTTACTCAATACAAGGTACTAAAATACTATCTCTATAAATACTTCATAACTACAAGGAGAAAAACATACCTATACAATGGAGGATCTGGAGGTCAACGCCTTTAAGTAATCAAACTTACCATCACAAGTGCAACGACCTGATATTGTGTGCTTCCTGATGTGATGCAATATGAAGTACGATATACCACTATGAAGTCTGCTTATCAAAAATAAGTCTAGCAACCTTTATATCTAACTTCCTGTTATCAGAAATATGGGACTCAGTAGAATGACCAACAACGTGAAGAAACAAACTACTGAACACACACAGAATGTGTGGTAGTCTATAAAACAACTGAGAGGGTCTTTTTAAAAAGTTAGCTATTTAAACGGGGGAAAAGAAAGATGGGAGGTCTATTGTCTAGATTATGAGAGAGTAAAGACACTGTACCAGATTCAGTATGTGCCCTCCTGACTCGTTTCAATGTTTGCCCCCAGATCTTCACATTTGCTTTTCACCCTGAGGAGCCCTAGCAACACCTTGTGCCCCTGGCCTCCTGTCCACATTGCATCCTCTCACCTCCTCACTTGGGCTTTCCTGTAAACCTCAAAACCAAATACCATATCCCCTGCACCCACAAATCCACAACCCTGAAATGTATGGGAACTGTTGCTCACTAGAAGTCAGTAGACAAATTCTTTTCCTTTCCTTCCTTGAATATAGTATATACAGCTTCTCAGGGATGCAATACCCAGGATCCAACAATCGGTTACACTTAGTGGCAGGAAGAATCCTTGAATTAAGTTATTCCTTATTCCCAGTTTATTCACCTTTTCCCTCACTTGTGCTCCCAAGGAGTGAATGAACTCCTAAAATACGGAACAGCACATAAGCCCTCTGCCTCATGATCTGTTATCAGGGAAACCCAGATAAAAAATAAAGACTTAACAATCAAATGCAGTACCTGAGTCTTAACTGAATTCTTAATTTTTTTAAGTCCTAAAAGATAGATCAGAAATAATGGTAAATATGGATTGGAGAGAAAATTTAATAATTATTGTTAATATTCTTAGGTGTGATAATAGTTCTAAGGTTACACAGAAGAATGTTTGACTATTCTTACTCATAGGAGATATGAGCTGACCTTTTTACGTGCATGATGTGCATGGTATCTGCAACTGATTTGCAAATAGTTTCTCCAAAATACACGTATAGAGATGAGGCAAATATGATAAAATGTTAGTAACTGCTGCCTTTCTATTGATGTTTGTTGGTCTATTCTTCCAATTTTACTGGACTTGGAAACTTTTTATGATAAAAAGTTACAGAAAAATAAAATCACCTTTAGCCTATCACTCAATTATAATATGGAAAGAACCACAATTCTCACTTCATTCAAAAAATATTTACTGAGTGACTTCTATGTGCAATTACTAATATATTTCAGTAAATAAGACAGTCCCTAACCTCAGAGACTTACACTCAGGTAGAGAGACCAAAATACACACAAAATAGTGTACATTTGAGCATTTAATTACAACAGTGATGAATACCATCGAGCAGAGATAGAAAGTGCAACAACAGGAGCTCTGACAATCTAAGGGGTAAAGGAAGTTTCTATCAGGAAGTGACTTTGTAGTGATCTCTGATTCTATCTTATCTTACAACTCATTTCCAATCTGTCCTCAAACCCTTGAGATTACATTCAAAACATCTCATAATTCAGCCACTTAGCACCTCTATTATCACATTGGTTCAAGCCTGTATGTATCCTTAACTGGGTTACTGAAACTGATGCCTAACAGGTCTCCTGCTTCCACCCTTATTACTACAGCGCATTTTCAACAAAACAGCCTGAATGATCCTTTCAAAGGTTAGGTTAAATAGTGTCACTCCTCTGCTCCAAAACTCTACAAAAGCTTAACATGATCTGCCCCTATCTTACCTTCTGACCTCATCTCACACTAGTCTTTCCCTTACTCATTCTGCTCTAACCACATTGGCCATCTTGCTATTTCTCATATATTCCAGCCTTCCTTCTGCCTTAGTCTTTGCACTGATTATTCCTCCAAATAGCTGCATCAACTTACAACTCTTTGAATAAGTATCACAAAAATGAGGGCTTTCATAAATACCCTATTTAAAACTGCAAAGCACAACCCCCATCTCACATCCCTGCTCCCCTTAATCTGCTGCAGATTTTTTCCTCCCATATCACTTATCACCTTCTAACGTACTAGATTATGTATTAACTTATTGTTTATTACTTGCTTTCCCACTAAAATGTAAGCTCTATGAGGACAAGGATCATCTTTGCTTTGTTTAAGACCCTTGGTCAATGCATGATATACAACAGGTGCTCAATATTTGTTGAATAAATGAGTGAACTGACATTTGAAATGAATGCTATAAATGAGCAGGAGTTGGTAAAAGACAAAATAAAAATCTTCTATGCACAAGGAACATTATGTGGGGACCCTGAGCTAAGAGGAACCAGTGGCCAAAGAAGGAAAGAGTACTAAAAGATAAGTGGGGAAACAGACAGTGGGTCAAATAATTTACGATTTCTGAGTCTCATTAGGGATTTCCTACTTCATTCTGGGAGGAATGGAAAGCCAATGAAAGGTAATGACATAATTTGCATTTATAAAGATAATCTTGTAAGCAAAAGTGGTTATAAATTTGAAAGGTGAAAGTGTGAATGCAGATAGGCCAAGAAATCTAGGCAAGAAATGAGGGTGGTTTAGACTAGAGAGGCAAAAATGGGGACACACTGGAATGTTGATTCATGTGAAATTTTGCAAACTGCAGTACAAATTAGACATAAATGTGAAAAGCAAAATAAAATTTCTTACAAATAGTATAGAATATCTTTATGACCTTGGAAAACATTTCAGTAGGCACAAAAAGAACTAATCATAAACTGAACAATATTGGGGGCGAGGGTACAGCTCAGTGGTAGATTGCATGCTGAGCATGCACAAGTTCCTGTGTTCAATCCCCAGTACCTCCATTAAAATAAATAAATAAACGTAATTACCCCTCCCCCAATTTTTTTTTTCAAAATTCGACTATATTAAATTTCAGAAATCTGGTCATTAAATGATTTCACTAAGAAAAGCATGCTTCAGAGTGGGAGAAAATATATATTGCACATACATCTGACAAAGGAATCATATCCAGATAGAGACGTACGAATCAGTAAGATGGAAGACATAACTCAACAAATATATAAAAAACTTAGACACTTCACAAAAGATAGCAAAATGAACAATAAACATATAAAAAGGTGTTTGTTAACTGTTAATCTTGTTAATGATAGGGAAAGTGCAAATACAATATGAAGTACCAGTACGTATCTACCATCCGGAATGGCTGTTACTAACAAAAAGACTGACAAGTATTGACAATTATGTGAAAACAACTGAAACTTGCACATACTGGTGGTAATTATAAAAACAGGCATAATCACTCCACAAAAGTTTCCATTAGGTTCTAAAACTAAACATATCATTTTCACAACTGAGCATCTACACAAAAGACATGCACACAGGTGCATCAAAAAAACATGCACACTCATTTCTGCTATACTGTTCTAAAAATGCAAATTTGTTCCAGTGCGACTGATATATTAGGGAATAATATAAAGAAAGCACAGATTTCATGTTTGCTTATGCTTAATCCTGTCCATGAGAAACACTAGGTAATGGCAGAAAATTGAACC
Source organism: Camelus ferus (assembly GCF_009834535.1). Lineage (NCBI taxonomy): Eukaryota > Metazoa > Chordata > Mammalia > Artiodactyla > Camelidae > Camelus > Camelus ferus. Next base: position 62,155,258 of record NC_045696.1, read on the forward strand.
CAGATGAAATGAGCCACACAGGAAAATATAAAAGGTAGATATTTCAGGCTTTAGTTTGAGTGTTACGAGTCACATTCATCCACAATTGGTGTAATAACCTTTTGTCCGATTTCAGATAACTCTCCCTGCCAGTGCTTAACAATAACTCACAAGTTGCAACCCTGACACATTCCCATAGCAAACAAGATTTTTTTCAAGGTAAAATGCCATATTTATTGTAATATTATGTATTTCCTAGCCATTTAGCATGTGTGGAACTGTGCTGCCATTTTTATTAGGTTCTTACCTTTTTTACACGTGGCATTAACCAACTTCTAAGTTTTGAGTGCCCCATTTTCTCAAGACATAAGCTCTGTGGTTTTTATTGCACAACTCTGCATAGTATCATGATTTTTAAGAATTTACACATTATGCTATGGCAGAAATAACTGTAAAAGAATGTTGAAAGCAGCACTAACCCAAAACTGGAAACAAACCAAATATCCATCAACAGAATGGGTAAATATAGTGGTGGTATATCATATAATGGATTATACAACAGTAATATTGAAAAAAACTTCAAATCATGGATGAAATTCATAAATGTAAGAAAAAAGCTAGGCGTAAGAAGCTAGAGTACATACTGTATGGATCTTTTAATATATAGTTTTAAAAGAGGCAAAACTAAAGGATAGTGTTAGAAATCAGGATGGTCTTTCGAGGAAAAGGGAGTAGTCAGTGAATAGGAAAGGTACAAGGGAGATTTTGGGGATATTGGTTTATTTCTTTGTTTTAATTGAGATATAATGGACATAACATAAAATTCACCAAACTTTAAAGTATACAACAATTCAGTTGTTTTCAGTATATTCACAGAGTTGTGCAACCATCATTACTATCGAATTCCAGAACCCATTAGCAGTCCTTCCATTTTTTTCTCCCTGACCTGATGTATTCACAATGCAGTAATTCATCAAGCTATACATTTAAAATTTGTGGACCTTTATGTATGAGTATTATACAGTATGGCAATAAATTTTTAAAAGTCAGTGTTGACAAGACTTCAGATTAAACCTGGTAGACTGAATACATGCTTTAACTCTACTCTCTTGTAACTCTACTTAAATTAAAGCAGATGGATTGTTTTAAAAAATTAAATCACAACAAAGTCAAAGAGAAAAGGAAAAGAGATGTCTTCCCTATACCAGAGTCAGATAATTTCCCTTCCACAAAGATGAACTCAGAAGGGCTGATACAAGGGAACTTGAGATAGCAGAGACATTTGAAAACAAGAGCACATTACTGAAAGTGGACTAAGCGTGTATTCTTCTTAACCTACCTAAACTCGTATTTTTTTTTCTTTTCATAGAGTCATACTCTACCTCCTGATGTGCAACTTGCTTCAAGCACTTAATAACATACACTAGTTATAGAGACTGTATTTTTATGCCTGCCATTTTATATTCCATTAAGTGGCTGTATGGCCGTACGAAACTAACAATCACTTAGATTGTTTTCCCGTTGTTTTTTATTAACATTACAAATAATATGTCAATAAGCATGCATACTTATTTTTAAATATGTATTAATAATTTGTGTGAGTACATCTGTGACAGACGCTGGATCAAAAGATGAATATATACTGTCAAGCTGTCTTTCAAAACTGTTGCACCACTGTATGCTCCCAACAACAGCACAAGAATTTGTTTCCTCACATTTAATTAATTTTTGACAATCAAGTAAGTTGAAAACTGTCAATTTAATTTGCATTAAAAAATTTTTTTTGTTGGGGGGAGGTAATTAGGTTTATTTATTTAATTATTTTTTAAGTGGCAGTACTGGGGATGGAACTCAGGACCTCGTGCATGCTAATCATGCATTCCACACTGAACTATACCCTCTCCCCCTAACTTGAATTTTTTAAGTGAGGTTGAACATCTCTCATAGACTTACTGGCCCATTTGTATTTCTTTTTCTCCAAACTCCTTGTTCATGTCCTTTGGTTATTTTCCTATTGAAAATGGCCTTTTAGTTTTTATTGATCTGTAGCAGGTTTTTTGAGTTGAAAGGGTTGGAAATTAATTCCTTTTCATAAATGTGGCAAAACTTTTTCCTGGTGTATCATTTATTTGTTCACAGTATCTTTCAAGATACAGAAATTCTATAATCAAAGTTCAAACTTTATGCAATCCACAAAGAATGTCACAAAGTCAGCATTCTTAAACTTTTCTTCGAATTTTTCAGTCTTCTTTGTTGCTGTGTTTAGAAAAGCTTTCCATATAGAAAACCATTAAAAGCTTATTTTTATGGTTTCATTATTTTTTAACCTTTGAATCTTTGATCCATTTGAAATGTACTGTATCATCAGGAATAGTATTGTCATAGACTAAATGTTTGTGTCCCCCTCCAAATTCATAGGTTGAAATTTTAATCCCCAATGTGATGGCATTAGGAAATGGGGCCTCTGGGAATTGATTAGGTCATGAGAGTAGAAGCTTCATAAATGGGATTAGTGCCCTTAGAAAAGAGACCCCAGAGAGCTCCCTCACATCTTCCTCAATGTTGAGGACACAGGAGGAAAATGACAATCTATGAACTGGGAAGTGAGACCTCACTAGTGATTTGATCTTGGACTTCCAGCATCCAGAACTGTGAGGAATAAACCTGTCTTGTTTATAAGCCATCTAGGCTATGGTATTCTGTTATAGCAGCCCAAGAGAACTAAGACAGGATGTTGGAATTTCTCATTAAAACAGGCAATTTCTCCTACTCCTGCATTTTGCTTCCTTTCAAATATTCTTCCTTACAATCTTTAAAAGTAATTGCCCTTATTTTAAAATAGATTTTTTAATAAAAATGACACATGCTCATTATTTTTAAAAAGTAACAGAAAAGTACTAAAAAATCTCCATTATCCAAAAACAGTCATCATTATTAAGCAAACATTTCCAAACATCTCACTAGGCATATGTTCAAAGTAGAGACGTATCAAAACCAAAAAAAGTTTCAAGAAAATGGAATACTAATTATTCCACTTTAAAAATAAATTGGTATTAATTTTCATTTTACTACATCAGAAGAAATAGAAGAAATACAGTCACAAAGCCACAAATTAAATGACAAATGAGAATCTGGCAAGAGTTAGATCAGTTACCAACTGTTAAAAAAAAAAAGACAAGAAATAAAGCGGACAGATGCTTTATAGGACAAAGATTTTTACTTTAAGAAAATAAAAGAGCCAAGTGTTGGTAGAAATTGATCAATCTCAAATATTTCTTGCAAAAATAACCCTCTTTAAACAAAGTCCTGCAAAAATGAACAAAAAGTAAAAGAGACAAGATCATGCTGCATGCAATTTTGTGAGAAAAAGATTACCTTACTTTTTAAATCCAAGAATACACAATGTGATGATAATCTAAATTTTGTACAAGACAAAATATTTTTATGATTTTCACTTCTTTTAAGTTATAGTTTAATAAAAACTTTTCTGCACTTGTTTTAATTTGGGTGGGTGCAGTCTATAAAACATATGAGGTGAATTAAATGATCCAATTCTCTTTTCAGTCGTAACACATGGGCCCCTAAAAGTCTAAAGTAGAAACTGAAATGAGAGATCAAGTTAAGGTCACTCAGACAAGTTTTCTGTCCAAATGATGGATAAATGAATGAGTTGAACAGGGGAATATACTTTCCTTCTTCCTCTCAAAAAAAAAAAAAAAACCAGAAATCAAACCTTCAAATATTTCTGGCTTTTTTTTTTAAAGTCTTATAACTGTCATCCACCAGTGTGTTTCAAAACTATTCACATTTTCAGACTAACATCTTCAGGGCAGTCTGTCCTCTCTGCAAAACCAGTACTTTCCTTTAATTGACCTAAGCTCACAGATTTTTCCCCCTTTATAAAAATCTAGGACTTGATAGACATAGGGATCCCTATATTCCCCTTACTAATAAGTCCATCTAAGAATGGGTACAGATTTCAAACATTACTACAGCATTCTCCATGTGCCAAGCCTTATGCAACATTTTGTAATCATACTCCCTTCTCCTCCATATTTCTAACTAATAAAATCTGATATTTGCAGTCTGAAAGGTCAGATACTACTATTCACTTTAAGCACATTTATCATGTCCATAATATACTTTTCAGGAGATACAGAAACTAGAAATGCAAAAAAGCATTCTAGGTACCAGTGCTTCATAATTTTATAAAAGTTGAAATATTTCCATTACAATTCTTAATGGAATTTAAAGCACTGTTGATCTTTCAGACTGAAATCTATAAGGAAGTCAACTTCCAACTTGCACAACTATTCACTTATTTAGCTTAATAAATATTTACTTTTACTGATTACATTAAGCCAGCCATTATTTGAACAATCTCATGTAAAAACAGACAAATATACTTCAAGAACACTATGCTTTATAATCATAGTTGAGTATCATAAATCAGACAATAGAAAATATAATTTAAGTTACTAAACAAGAAAGCCAATTCTCTTAAAATTTAACATGTTTCCTACATAATCAAATTTTTTAACCTAGGACCACAATAAATGTGAAATGGAAACTGTATTACTGATTAATATTTTAAAAATCTATTTGAAATGGACTAATGTAAGTGCGAATGACAAAAGGGGATGGAAACTGATATTAACTAAGAGAAAATGATGAAAAACTAATAAAACAGAAAAATAGGGCTACACAGGCAGTGTAACACTAGAATCTCTAACCAAAGAGAAATGTAAGTACATCCCATGGTTAACAGAGAACTGTGAAGTGGGTTTTAAGATGTCTGACATCCAAAGACAGACTTGCCTAAATTAGCTGAATAAGTGGGTCAAGTCATTAATTTTCTTCTGGATCTCAGTTTCCTTATCTTTAGGATGAAGGAAAGGAATCAGATGTTCTCTGATTCTTCCTGCTCTAAAATTCCATACTTCTGTGTTACTTAACACCAGAGAAAACTAAGAATCTGTCTACTTCATTACCAAAGGGCTGCCTGGTTGCTGTCTACCATTACTTTTCCCTGATTCAATTTTCCAGGCACTTCTCCAGTAGTAACTGGAAGGCACTGGAATCAAATTCAGTCTGACAACCACCTTCAAATGACTCATGTTCCTCAGACAGACTCCTCATTACAAACCATTTTGTATCTCTGTTATGTAGTATCTAACTCTACCAGCAAAGTAGATCACAACAAAAGAAAGAACATTACTAACCAGTTATGAAAACTCAAACAGACAGCTTTAACTATAAGCCGGAACCAATGCTGTCCTTTTATTATTATCTGATTTATTGATTAGGCTCTAGTGAGATTTAACAATGCAATCCTACAAGCCAATAAACAGAGAACTCTTGGGATAAATGTAGCAACTGCCCAGGACCAAAAAACTGTATTTCTGAGAAAAAATACCAGAGCAAAACCATCTTTTCAAAGTAGTTTCCATGTAATTATCACACAGATGGAACCTCACTGAGGTCTATCATGCAAAGTATTTTTTAATAGTCTAAATCAGACCTTAAACATTTACATTTTAAGACAGGACACCAGAAATTCTGAGGTTTTCCTTTCAAAAATATTTTTAATGTCACCCTTTTTATTCCATTATAAAAGATATTTCCAAAAAATATCCATTTTAATAAAATAAAAAAATTAGTAGCCCCAATTAATTGATCACTGAAAAGCAGCTTAAGAAAAAAATTTTTTTATCTTACCTCTACACTAGGGCTAAGGCTGCTTGGTAGTGTTTCTGAAGTCACAGTAGTACTTGGAAGGCTGGAAATTTCCCAAGTATTCACAGGTTGTATTGGTTCAGACTGCTTTGAACGATCTATACATTTTGGATTATCCAATAAGGTCACTTCATAAAATTCTTGAATATCTGGAGGTAAGGAAAGGAAAAGAAAAATTCAAAAGTATATTTTCTAATTAAACATTACTAAAACAACATAACTCAAGTGCAAAATTTTTACTCTAGCTTAGTAAAATAAATCCAATCTTAAAATGTACTTAAACAGTGAGTATTTTCTCATTTTATTATGCCACAGTCATTTCAGAACTTTCAGGGCACAGTGTAAAAGTCATAGGCTTTTTATACTTCAAAGTCAGTACTGAGTTCAACTCCCTATTCCTTCATCAATTAGCTACATACACAGGCAAATTACTTAACCTCTGATAACTTGCCTCTTATCACTGTGAATTGTTACAAGAATTCAGTGTAATACATACAAAGTACACAACAGCATACATTCAGCTCCTAACAGACAGTAGTTAATACTATTATTGTGAATTCTGTAGATGTAAGTCATTACTGATATTTTATATATTTGTACCATCAATATCCAGGCTGGGAATGTAAACCCCTCAAGTGGTTTTAACTGCCCTTATAAACAAAGTAAAACAACAAAAAAAGAATATTATGTTTAAATAAAATCAAAGAACTAGGAAGTATTTTTAGATACCCTCTAGTTTAAATATTTAGAAATAGTTTAAATATTTTATGTTATTTTAGAAACACTCAGTTAAAGGTAAGACAAAACTCTAAAAGAAACCATAAAGGTACTTATAGCAGCAAAGGATTATTTGGAAGATCAAGTTACTTTGCTATCAGTTGGAATTATATGAACTTAGCATATTAACACTTGTTATTCATGCTACTCAGAAGCTTTGAGTGGTAGTCTATATAATGTTTAAGTACATCACTATTAGTTTTTTATTCACCTCCTGGTATAATTTTGAGTCAATTTGTTAAAGGAGGGAAATTATTATTTAATAGCAAAGGTGGGTTATTACCCTGTATAGAATCATAAACAGTAACTAAATAACATTTATACAGAATAACTTTGTTTCTCAAAATGATGAAAAGATTAGTATCTCCTTTAAAAAACAATGTTCTTTAAAAAACAATGCTACAGAGACAAAGTAATTCCCTTTTTAGTTTTGACTGATAACCACTGGAATTGTACAACTTTCTAGGCAAAGGGCTAATAAAAACTAAGGTCTGACAGTGAGAATAATACCAACCTACTTCACAGGATGTTAATATTACTGGAGAAAACTATATGTGAAAACATTTTATAAACCATAAATCACTAATTAAAACTGTTCACATAATCATCACAAAAAATTAGAAACTAAAATTCAGAGTATTAGTTACAAAGCATTTTTACCAAACAAAAATTGTTTAACCTAAACCTAAATCAAGTCTTTGGAACCAACTTCTAGTTCAGAGGAAATACAGGGGACAGAGGAATAAGTTAAAGGACACCAGAAAAGCAAACAACAAAACAGATCCAGAGGGAGACATTCTACAACTGACCTGGTTTCTTTAGAAAGTCAATGTCATGAAAGGGAAAAATAAATTGTTTGAAAGTAAGGATTTTCCTGAATAAAGGAAGTAAAAGACATAGCAACTAACTTCAGTGTTAGAGCCTTAACTGGTATATGTGTTTGGGGGAGGGGGGGTGAACTATAAAAGACATTGTGACATTAATTAGGGAAATTTAAACACAGATCATTTTCCAGAATATATTAGGGGAAAAAATTTTAGTATAAGATATATACATGTGTGAGAGTATGTATATATTTATGTAGTAGAACAAATATTTCTATATATATGTAAGAGATGTATTTTATATACACAGGAGATAAATATTTGTACACCTATCTACTTACCTACCTGTCTATATACAGAGAGATCGATTTCCTACCCTCCTCCCACCAAAAAAACAAACACACAAAAAAATAGCTCCTAGTACAGTATCATGCCCTCCAAGAGTACTAATTGAGTGCTGAGCAACTGGTTACCAACCCCAAGATAAACGGCCCACATCACTACATAAAATTTTTATTGTATCTTCCATATTTTGTAAGTTAACTTTCAAACCTTAAATTTCTGTGACCTTTTTATTTTGTAACTGACTAGCAGAAATACTGATGTATTGCCATTTAATAACATCTCTTAACAAAAACTCTAGACCAATGCTGTCCAAAAGTCACTTTCTGTAATGATGAATGTTCTACAGCTGCACTGTCCAATATGTAGCCACTAGCTATATATGGCTATTGAGCATTTAAAATGTGATTAGTGTGACTGAGAAACTGAATTTCTAATTTTATTTAGGTTTAATTAATTTAAACAGCCACATGCAGCTAGTGGCCACAGTACAGAACAACAGAGATCTAAACTAATATAATGCAGAGTAACATTTTACTATCTAGCATGGTCACAGAAGAAAGTGTTCCCTACATGAGTTTTTCAAAAGTTCATTTGCAACTTGCTACTATCAATTAAAATGTCTCAATTTCAGGTCTTACATTCATTTATTAAACAGTCGTTCTTAATTTGCTGTTCTGAGCTCCTATGGACTAGAGAACCAAATATCCACATTTTATATCCCATGCACTTTACTCATTTAAGCTCCCCTAGACTCTCATTCATCTTATTTTTTTTATTGTGGCACAATATGTATAACATAAAATTTATCATTTTTAGGCGTGCAGTTCAGTGACATTAAGGACATTTACATTGTTATCCAACTATTGCCACTATCCAACTCCAGAACTTTTTCATCATCCCAAACTGAATTTCTGTGCCCATTAAACAATAACTCCCCATTCTGTCCTTACCCTAGTCCCTGGTAACAACTTTTCTTACTGTCTCTATGAATTTGACTATTCTAGGTGGTTCATGTAAGTGGAATCATACAATATTTATCCTTTTCTGTCTGGCTGATTCCACTTACCATCATGTTCAAGATTTATCCATCCATGTTATAGAATGTACCAGAATTTCATTCCTTTTAAAGGCTGAATAATATTACATTGTTTACATATACCACATTTTGTTTAGTAACCATTCATCTATTGATGAACATTTGGGTGGTTTTCACCTTTTGGATGATGTGAATAATGCTGCTATGAACACGGGTATATAAATACCTCTTTGAGTCCCTACTTTCAGTTCTTTTGGCTATTACCCAGAAGTGGAATTACTAGATGAAATGGTGACTTTAAGTTTCAATATTTTGAGAAACCATCATACTGCTTTCCATTGTGACTGCATCATTTTATATTCCTACCATCAGTGCACAGGGTTTAATTTCTCCATATCTTCATTAACCCTTGTTATTTACTGTTTTGTTGATACTAGCCATCCTAATGGGAGTTTACTCAACGTATTTTGTCTTAAGTGTGATATAGTTAATAATGTGGTTATTTATTCAAAGAAATACATAATAAAACACCAAAATGACTAAAGGTACATCCATGTATCAGAACAGAAAATATTAAAAAGACAGATAATACTCTGTAGTGTTTAAGGAATAGTGAATTAGTCAGTCCTGCACATAATGTCTAAAAAATTAATTGCTATAACATTCTAATGGTAATTTTAAAAATTATATCACAAGCCTTTTGAATTGCACATCCCCTTTTACTAAGTAATTCATTTCTAGGAACTTACCCAAAGGATATATTAAAAGATGTAGAACAACAAAGAGGCTGGGACATTATGTTGTACACCAGAGACTGACACACTGTAACTGAATATACTTAAATTAAAAAAAAAAAAGAGGCATATACAAGTGCAATGTTGTTTATAATTCAGAAAAATTATATACCTAAATGTTCCAGGAAATTATTAATGAAACTAGAACAAATCCATACAATGAAATAGTCATTTAAATGGTAAAAATCTATTGATATGTAAAGGCACATAATGATAAATTTTGTGGGATAAAAATAGTTAAAGGTAAAGCACAGAGAAGCCACACTGTATACACTTAAGCAAATTCAACCATAGCACCTCCTTCCACCTAAAAAGGGGTAATTCTACCTATCAGTCTATCCAGTAAGTGAGTATCAGCAAATAAAAAGTGAGACAGAAGACTTCCCTCAGGTAGTCTCCATTTTCACAGCATCTCTCCATGTATCACTGGGCTGAGTGTGATTCTAGAATTATATGCTTTTTGTACAAGAGGTCACTTAAATACAAGCCAACCACTTCACCTGTTGCTCAACTGAAGAAACAATTTCTTTCTACTAGAAGAAACAAACAATTGTATTGTAGTTAATAAGAGACAATGTTAAATTCCTAAAGGAATTTCGAGGATAATTTTAATCTGACATTTTTCACTTTACACACTGATTTTTAAGAATCAACTCCCACTGAGTTGTAGAAACAATTATACTGTGTTTTACTTGCGTAGGGAGTTTGTTTTGCAAAATGGAAGTGTATACACGCGCGCACATACACACACACAAGGATAATATCCTAAAAGGATATTCACATTATGGAAAAAGTAGGAGTTTATTTTTGGTGTGAGAATTTTCTCACTTACAATATTTTATATAAAGTACATTTATCTAATCTCAAATGTTTTACATGGAACATAATTCCATTTTGGAGGGTTAGAGAGAAGTCATCTAGAAACCTGAAAAACAATGAAATATAAACCCACCATTTTGGAGGGAAAAACTTTGTCAGTTAATTGACTAAAATAAACTAAAATATACAACAGTCAAATCTACTCAGGCACAGATATTCTGCCATCTTCTAAACCAAAGTACGCTGAAAAAGCCATTTTGATTCCTGAAGAGAAAAGTATATAAAATTTTAAAGTGTGTATTACAATTTGTTGTTTCACACACTAGGAAAAGAAAAAAAGTCAAGCTGGTGTCCAAAACAAATTATTCCAACACTTAAATACTGTATGACTAACAGTCATAGCGTATTCCTTAAAACAAGGTGTGTATCAAAACAAACCAAAGCTTCTCAAAGAAATGGTTGATTCTAAGGCTAGGGCAGGATGTGTACAAGATGAACCTGAAATACCTTGTTTTGACAAAAAGTAAGAAAGTGCTTAAAAAAAAAAAAAAAAGATAAGGGCATGTCATAAGGACCAAGAACAAGTTTGAGAAGGCTTCCACTAGGTAAATCTGAGACAATATAAACACCAAAGTCATTAAGGATGGTAATAAATTATCAACCACTGAAGAAATATGATAGCTAGCTAGGCAGATAGACAGACAGACAGGTGGGAAAGGAGGGGTCTTAATTACAATAAAATACCAAGTGTTAGTTGGAGACTACAGAGAAGTGCTGCTGTTTAAAAAACTGTCATTTTTCAACTGCTATTTCCAACATAGTAAAAACTGGTTCAGGCAAGCATCATCAATGTATGCTAAGTCTAGAAGGAAATTTTGCTAAAGAGCAGGGTATGTACAAGGTGTTAAACTGTCTCCCTCACATGTTGCTTATAAGATACAAAGGGAAAAAAGGTAACTTTAGAGTGGAGAAACAACACCTTAATTGGGTGATCAAAATTAACATTACCAATGAAGGGCAGAAGACATTATGTAACTCTAGATGTACAGAACCATATAAAATACATAACCTGAGTCTAATCACAAGCAAAATGAGAAACAGTATATAAAAAATAAGAGCAGAGGGGAACTGTATTCTTCAAAAATATCAGTATCATAAAAGACAAAGGATGAAAATGTGCCCAAATTAAAGGAGACTAAAGAGACATGACAAATAAATGCAATAGCTGAATAGTGTACTGGAAAAATAATTTGAAAAGGCAAAATTTAGTGGGAAAAAATCTGTCCCTACAAAGATGAAATAGCTTAGACTAGAAGAAATATTTACAGATGCTTTTACAGCTCTGTGATAAGGTTCTAAAGACAATTGAACTAGATTCAACATAATCAAAGCACCACTTCAGAATAGTAGTAAGCAAAACTACTAACAAACAAATAACAATCCAATTCAATCAAAGCCACCAACTAAATAGTTAAAATTCCTTCCAATTCCAAAAAGTTTTAGCCAATAGTCTGATCCACATCCTGTTGTAAATGTTTTCCTCTCAAATCTAGCCTGCAAGTTACACGCACACGCACATATGCATAAAGTTAGCAATAGACTAAAGTATAACATCACTGGGACCAAAAATAAACAAAAAAAAATCTAAGAAATTTTGACATTTAACCATCATAGGTGGAAGTTTGTAAACTTTGATTACTAAGTAAATACGCTTTTCAAAATGTGTAAATTCTACCATAAACATCATTCTATCATTATAAACATTCTCCAAGTAAACACTATTTTTAAAGTAGTGCTTTAAAAACACTGACCCTACAGATCGACATCTACGTTAAACATGCTTGTTGTTAGTGTTCCTTATTGTGTTAAAATATTCAACTTACCATAGCGAACATTCTAATGGTTGAATGTGAGGAGAGGCTCTGGATTCAGATTAGTTGAATCCTATTTCTGGCTCCATAATTTACTATTTGAGGGTCCTTGGGCAAGATACATAACCTCTCATTGCCTCTGTTTTCTAATTTATAAAATGGTATAATCACCTCATAGGTGAATATACACCTCATAGGATTATGATGACCAAATAAGATACTTTTATTAGCACAAAGAAAGAGTTCAATAAATGTTAGCCATCATTACTTTTTACATAGTTAAAAAAGCCATACTTTCACAACCATTAGGATGGCTACTATCAAAAACTGAAAATAGCAAGTGCTGACAAGGATGTGGAGAAATTGGAACCCTTGTGCACTGTTGTTAGGATTATAAAATGGTGCAACCACTATGGAAAACATTATGGTAGTTCCTCAAAAAATTAAAAATATAACTACCACATGATCCCACATTCCTACTCAGGGTATATATCCAAAAGAACTGAAAGCAGGTTCTCAAAGAGATAGTTGCACACTCACATTCATAGCAACACAGCTCACAATAGCCAAGAGGTAGAACAACCCAAATGTCTATCAATGGATGAATGGATAAACAAAAATTTGACACATATATACATCTACATATGTGCACACACACACACATATACACACAAGAGAATATTATTCAGCCTTAATAAGGAAGGAAATCCTATCACATGATACCACATGAATGAACCTTAAGGACATTATGCTAAGTAAAATAAGACAATCACAAAAAGACAATACTTTATATGAGTTCTCTTATATAAGGTATTTACAGTAGTCAAAATGAGAGACAGAAAGTAGAATGGTGGCTACTAAGAGCTGGAGGGAGGAGGAAAAGGGGAGCTGTTGTTTAATAGATATTGAGCTTCAGTTTTGCAAGATGAAAAAGTTCCAAATTGTTTCACAACAATATGAATATACTTAACACTACTGACCTTAAGAAAACATTTTTAATGTTTAAAAATGGTTAAGATGATAGATTTTATGTTTTTTACAATTAAAAAGAGTCGCACTTTTAAAACCCAGTATTTCCAAACTTAAATGTCCTTTACCATGTTTATAAGGGAAATTATCATTTAACAAAGTAGCAACAAATGAATCAGAAGCCAAAAAAACCTCAGAAATTGACAGTGTTATTATATAACCCATCTTCATTCTGAAATACCTGCAGAACTATGATAAAACAGTGCATTAAAATAAGCTTGCTATTTATCACGGACAAAATACACAAATCATGTGACTCAACTCACTAAAGTCTCTAAGGCCAACCTGATACTGAGTCCAGCGTTTCTTCCTGTGCAGAAGGAAAGTAGATGAGTTCTCTGATCCCATAAATAAACCCAGGAGGTCTAGACTGATACGAAATCTTTGAGGACTACCAAGGAAGGCCCTGTCAGACTGCAGACAAACCTAAGAATCAGAAATGACCTTAAACCACTAAGACCTGAACACCAGAGCTTTGACTGTTATCAAACCATATCCAATCTACTTTACTCATAAAATTTTCAAATATAAGTATAGAAAATGAGAATACAAAGTCAAATATAAGAACTTTTCAATTCAGGGATTAAAATTAGGAAGACTTTATCTCCCATTTACACAAAAATAATCACCAATTTGGGAATAAATTTTAAACAAATATATAGCTCATGGACCCTTTTAAAGCTACAATTTAAATATTCAGCTCTAAATAAACAACTTAGCTGAAACTCAAAAGTTAGTAAAAAATTCATTGCTTTCAACAATTTTTCAATCTTCAAGCCATCCTTCAAGGATACCACCAAGCATCAGAGCTAGAACAATGATTGTCTTATTTCACTGAGGATACTGACATTCAGAATATCAATTATAAAATGCACCATTATTTCTCATGCCACTAAGAATGTAACACCAATGCCAATATACATGTTATAAAATGAATCCCAAATTCAGAGGTATTAAAATATTTAAATATTAGTATCTTAAAACAGATGTAATGCAGTATGTGCATGCTTGTTCCTTCCTCTGAATATCCTCAAGGTACCAGGAACCTTATCTTAGTAATATAGCAACTACAAAGGGAGGGAGAAAAAAAATCATCTCTATAACACCAAAAGTTCTAGGGCCTTACACAGTTTTTTTAAACGCAGGAAAACAGTCGATACAAACTACCAATTCAAGGAATCAATCAATAAATAATTGATGCAGACTGCAAATCCAAAGAAGTAATTAGATAATTCACTATAGCCTAAGGAAATGATTTTCAAACTCTGCAAGTCAAGAACCTAAGCACCACATGCCTTTCAAACAATCAGATGGCCAAGACCCATGTTTCCTTTAATCCAATGGTCCACAGACATCAGCTCAGAGGATAAAATGTTACCTACTAAAGGAAAAAACGGTTAACCCAGAATTTTTCAGTACATACTATGAACAATGGACTATAGTTTAGCTTAGGCTAATTTACGAGCTTAAGTACATTACCACGCTGTTTCAAAACAATGCAAAGCAAAAAAATCTTACTGACCTAAAGATTTTCAAAGAAAAGCAATAAAGGTTAATAAATTAACCCAATTTCAGCACACACAAAAAATGCATTTATTATTTAGTAGTGTCAACAATTAATTCAATTATAGTATGAAAACACACAAAAAAAACTCTACTAAATTTACCCGTTTCAAAATTTCTAAAATCTATTACTTTTCTTACACCAAAATCTGACACCACCAATCTATAAAACTTTAAATCTAAATATCAAAGTAAATTCACAATCAATAAAATTATACAGAACAAAGAAGATTCACAAATATAACTCAGAATTAGAAAACTCTATCAGAATTTAATTATGAATAAGAATAAACACATTCAAAACAGGCAAGACAGACTACATTACAAAAAAAAATCCTCCCAAACTCAGCAAAACTACCTCCAATCTATGAAGAAATCTAAGTGTAGATTCTGTGTGGTTACTTCACTAATTTAATTTTCTTACGTCACAGATTCCACACAGAGGAGTCCATCTATTTAAGTCTATGTCTATATGTAAAAGATGTACAAGTCACACTATTTTTTTCCTAAACAGTAACCCTTCTAAATAAAACATTTCTAGCTTTAATGTTGATTTAGAAAACTAAATAATTAAAAATGATTTTTCCTTTCATTCTTGTTTTTTCAGAGGAATCCAATTTGATCATCCATTTGGACCTTAAACCTCGAGCTTAAAAATTCAGGTTTAAAAAACGTCCAAAAGTTTAAACAAAAAATTACCACAAAATGTTGGTAATTTCTGAAGATGGGTGACATATATAGCAGTTCATTATACTGTTCTCTCTATTGTATATGTTTCTAAAAGTCTATAATAATACTAAATTTTTAAAAATTATTCAGGTGTATTGAGTGATCTTCTTTAAGGTTTTCTTTAATTCTAAAACTAATTTAGTAGAGTACCAATTTACCAGTAAGTTATTTGACATGATACACTAACTTGAATGTAGTCCTCAAATCACATCAAAAGTTACTCTATCAACAGAAATAAGGCTGTAACTACTAGGAAGTGACTAAGGAAAAAACTGTAATGCAATGAAGTGTATGTCCCATTTTAATATGTTATACAGTCAATGACTAATAAAAATACATTTCATTCTTAGAATTGAAAGGGACAAATTTTCCAGTTCATTAGTTTGTACACTTTTCAAGGTACGTAGGGGAGACGGCCAGAGACAGATTACCCTTTTTTATATACTGGGGATTGTGTACAAATTTTAAGATTTTGCTTAAAAAAGGATCTTGCTACTTTTTAGAAAAATGCTTAAAAACCACTGTTCCATTGCACCCACATGCTACAGCTAATAAAGTGACTTAGAAAAGATTAAATTACTTGTACTATATCATTTAATCAATGGCACTATTAGGAACAGAATTCAGCACTCTTCAATTTTTGTCAAGTTCTCCTTTAAAACAACGCACCATCTCAAATTTAAGTTACAGTTAAGAATAAAATTCTGTATCAATATTTTTCTCTGTAAAATAAGATTTGACAAGATCATCTCTAAGATCATTTTCCAGGTCTAAAATTCTGACTCCACAAATGCCAAGTTCAAACAGAGATCTATATTAAGGGAATGAATCCATAGCAGAACTCTTCAAACATTTTTAGGGACTCTAGAGAAATACAAGTCAAATACAGAAACAAGCTAACAGTTATTCAGTCATTACTTTTTGGGTCCTAAAACATTTTTGTAACTTCATCTTTTAATGCTAGGATGGGAAACTCTTATCAAAGACCACGGAAATAATCATACTGAAAGTTTTTTGGTTTTTTTTTTTTTGTTATTTGATACTTTTGGAAAGGAAACTGGCCTAAGTATCAAAATACACAACTCCCTGGATGTTCAAGTTACTGAATGCCTCACAGAGTACCAAGTATAACACTCTCTTAAGTTTAAAATAAATGAATTCAGAGAAGCATAAGGCCTAACTGACACACAATGGTCACAAAGTTTTAATTCCCACCTATTAAAGCCTGAAAGAGGTTGCTCTGAAATATGTTAATGACTCGTTCTATGGAACTTCTGAGCTGTCTGTCTTCAGTTTGGCTTAGTTTTGAACGATAATCTTCCAAAAGGTGCAATGCTCTCTGGGTATCTGAAGAAGAAAAAAAAAAAAGTCTGATTAAAATTACATATATACAAGAAAGTACTACACACTAGCTATGCAGCAAATGATTCTGCAAGATATCTAAACAGCTCCCAAATCCTCCGTATCAATCCATGCTACTCTGTTCATATACACATATATATTCCCTAGAATGATCCAAAAAATTGTAAACACATCACAGTAGATAAAGGTGAACAGTTCGTAATAAGCATGTACTAGTAGTCTACTACAAAAAAGATCATTTTATCAAAGTATTAGTAACAGTTCCAGCTGATACTGATATACAAAAGCAGATTATCTACAACCTGTCATTATAATCCAAATATTAAGTGTTCCAAAACGACTAATTCTTAGCCAGTATCCCACATTCACTTACAAAATAGTATTTAGTAAGAATGATAAAGTGAAATACTGAAACACCAATACAGAATTTTTAAAAAGACATTTCAGAGGAAAAAAGTTAACTGCCTCTCCAGTCACCAGAGAGACGTCAAGAAAAAAAGTTTGACAAACATTTAGGTGTTTCCATCTTTTGAAATGATGGAAGGCTGATTCCCTAAGTACTAAGGCTAGGGCTGTGCTATCTCATCAGTTACACAAACATCTTTAGAACAAAACACACAGAAAAACAAATGACACAAAAGAATTCCTACATAAATTCTCACCTTGCTTCCGGACCGGCATTTTTCTTCAGAATCAGGAAGAGGGCACACACCTTTACGAACATAAAACAGAAAGGAAACAGAACTCAAGAAAATAATAGAATGGTGGTTAAACTAGTCATTCCCCTAACTCTCAAATCGAAAAACCCCCAGCCCTATTTGAAAAGCCCACCTGGCAAAGTTTTCCTAAGTAAAAGGAAGAGCCTCAAAACCCAGCAGTGTCAATCAATCTAGAAAGCTTTTACCTAGGGGGAGGTACGCCTGCAAATTAAGAGCAGACAGAAGAAAGATTCCAAATTCTCCTCGAAAGCCGCCCCCTCTCCAAAAGGGCACTAAATGTCTAGACGTGGGGCCACCCCTCCCCCGGCGTAAGTATCCATACTCCCCACCTGCTACGGGGGGGATGAAAAGGCGCTCCGATCCTTGGCCCCTAAGTCAGCAGCGGCTGTAGAGCGCTAGAAGGGACCAAGTGGACTTATCACCCCGCCCTGCCTGGGCCCCCTCCTCTCGCTTGCCTGTCTCCTTGCTCGCTTCCTCCGAGCTACTCCAGCGGGGGCCGGACGGGGCAGCGGCCGCTCTCCGCGACGCCCTCGCGCCCCACATGCACACCTCCGCGGGCCCCCACACCTGCGGCGCCGCCACAAAGTTCCTGCGAGTGGTGTGCGCTCGGAGCTGGGGTGCGCCCCGGACCGTCTCCGGGCGGCTCCCCCTCCCTACCCAGCTCCACGTCCCCCCGCCCTGGCCGGGGCTCGAGGAGCTGAGCTGAGGGGGGTGAGGGAACGGGGGAGGAGCGCCCCTCGGCTGCCGCACCCCCGCTGCCGCTGCCTCTTCCTCGTCCTCGGCCACCGCCGCCTCCTCACTCGCCGAAGCCCGCAAGCCCGCTAGCCCCCTCTCCTAGCCTAGCCGCCCCACCCCCAGAACCTCGCCTCCTTCCGCGCCCCCAACCGCTCTCCCTCTAAACTTTCCGCCAAGATGGCGGCCCTGGAGCTGGACTGCCGCGCCCCCACGTGACCGCTTTCCCGGCGCTCTCAGCCAATGGGAAGTGAGGAGGCGGCTCGCTCCGAGCCCCGGGCTCTCAGCGCTGCTACCTTTGGGTTGGAAGGAGGAGGAGGACCAGGAGGGGGGTTGGGGAACGCGAAGAGGAAACCAGGGAGCACCCAAGTGAACCTCCTCGCTTAAATGGGCGGCTACCGAAGTGGCTCTGAGGACAAAGGACTTGACACTCAGACTCTACAGGTGGTCCGAGGGGCCCTGGAAGAGCCCGCTTTTACCTTGCCCTAGCCCACCGGTGTGTCCCCCGGTTCTGAGCGAGTAGCGCGCCAGGCCTGGTAGGGTCAGGGTGTCGAGAGACGTGACCTCACCTACACCAGATCCAGGACACTCATCCCAACACACCCTTTAACCCCACTAAACACGTGCTGTTTTCAACTCCACGGCATAAGTGTGCCCCCGGGGCTGGATCCCCAATCTGGAAAAGCGTTCTCAGGGAGGAGTCGACTGTGCCACCCACGATAAGGGGCGGGAAAGGGCGGAGCCTGGAGGGGGGAAGAGGGAGGAGTGTGGGCCTGGGGGTAGGGGGAGTGCCGTCTCTGCACTCTTACACTTTGTACTAATTTTTTTAAACTGACTGTTAGCCCCTCAGTAAAAGTTTGGAGGGGGGCTGGGATTGAATTAAAGAAGGGTAGGTAAAATAGGAAGAATTGGTTAATTTGATAAAAGTTTGAGGGTTTTACTAGAGGATTTTTAGGTCTAAGTGATTAATTCCAAGTGTGAATGCATTTGAGGACGGGAAGAGAAAAATCTGTTCCTTCTTTCAGTCACTCATACATTCCTCCTTGCCTGCAACCCCCGTCCAGTCATCAGCCTCAAGTATTACCCAAGCCCTAGCGGCCTCTTTAAGAACTCACCTGTAGCTTCCACCACCCAAACTCAAGCCGAGCCGTAACTCAGCTGGCAAGGCTAGTTTTAAGTTTTGATTGCACCTGGGAGCGGACTACTGGCCGGCCAGGACCCTGCTCCAGGACTGAGCCGCCCAGGTTGACGAAAGAGAATCGGGAAAAGCTCTCCAAGTAACTGCCCAGGTTCAATTCTCTTCTGTGTAACAGGGACCTCCCTGTTCTGAGCTTCAGAGAAAATTTGCCTAAGGTCACCCAGAGTTAGTAATAAAACTGGAAACACAGAGATCGTGTCTTTCAAAACCAGAAGTCTCTTCCTAGTAAACCAGCCTTTCACCAAGACAGTTTCCTTGAGCTAATAAAGGGACGTCCTGGGAACCTTGTACTGTAACTGTAACAGTTGCTGAGAGGTGTGCTGACCACTGGGTTTCACTTTTGCATTGCACCTTGGAATCCTGACTTGTGAGAACCCAGAGACTTTACAGAGTTCGTCTAGACCCACTCGCAGTTTAAGGTAAAGCGAGGTCCAGGAGAAGCAACTTGTCCAAGGATATAAAGGCTAATCAGTGACAGTAACCCAGAATTAGGTTTCCTGGCTTCAGTCCAGGGCTCCTTCCACTGTGATTTTGGACAACTTGACAGTAGCATGTTGGTATATTAGCAGCATATCTCTTTATGCTCTCCTGCATCATGGGAGCATTAGCAACAGTTAAGCGACATTTCAGAGAATTGGGATGGAAAAGTAGAAGAAAGCTCTTAAAGGTGAGGAGCTTAAATAGAGAGATGTTTTAAAATAGTGAAATGAGGGGTGGTGGATAACAGTGAAAATGGCTGATGACATAGCATGCTATTAGTATCAAGACTTCATTGATGAACTGTGAATGAAATGGTTCTGCTTAAGGGACCATTCTGAGAATAGAATCTTCAGAATTTAGGAGAAGGAGGGAGAGATTTCACCTGCCCCCTACTATCATTCATTGCTCATGTATGTTCACTTGCCAGGGAATGGGATAGAAATAAAGATCCAAGACCTGCTCTCAAGAACCTGCAGTAACAAATGGATAAAGTCCAGTGCAGCTTTTCCCAGGGGCCACTGAAAGTCAAAAACAAACTTGTATGAATTCTCAATGTCATCCTAGTCCTTCCCTAAAAACAAAGAGAAGGGGGAGGAGGAAAGGGAGACAAGAGGACATGAAGCCCTTCCTTCTTATCATTTTCTAGCCCTATGTGGTCATCAGTGCACAGATAGGAGTGAAGCTAGCATTTGTTTTAAACTTGGGGGCCAGGACAAGTCCAGGCCCAGGATGAGGGGCCTTTACTCTTCGTTCCTCTCTTCTATCCATCTGTATTAGTTACCTATAGCTGCATAACAATTTCCTCAAAGCTTAGTAGCTTAAAACTCAGTAGCTTAGTAATTAAAACAGCAATAAGCATTATCTCACAGTTTCTGTGAGTCAGAAATTCAGAAGAACCTTAGCTGGATGGTTCTGCCTTGGGGAGATTGCACTCAAGATGTCTACAAGGGCTGCGGTCATCTGAAGGCTTAACTAGGATTAAAGGAGGCTCTTTCAACATGGCTCCCTCCTATGGCTAGTAAGTCGATTCTGACTGTTGGCAGGAGACCTCAATTTCTCACCAAGAAGTTCTATCTATAGGGCTGCTTGATTGTCTTCATGCATGGTGGCTGACTTCCTCCAGAGCAAGTGTTCCAAAAGAGCAAGGCCGCAGCCACAACATCTTTGATGACCTAATCTCGGAAGTAATATTCTATCATTTCCACAATATCCTATTAGTTACTTAGGTCAGCCTCAAGGGGATAGGAGGTAAGAATCATTAGGGGCCCTCTTAGAGGCTGGCTACCATATCACCACAACATACAAATCAATGACATCTGGATTTTTCCAAACAACTTTTATTTCCTTGAAGCCTTCCTTACTATATGCAGGTAGCAGCTGCCATCGACTAAGAACCAATATGGGATCTGATTACTTTTCCAACCTCCTCATTAAAAATAAAAATAATAATAATAATAAAATAATAATAAAGGTATAAATTTTCCAGCCGTAAGTTCATTTTCCTTTCAAATAGCTTAAAAGGCTTAGGAGTCAAAGGACCACAGGGAAAGGCTCAAATCTCCCATTCTACTGAGATGTCAGAGATTTCATTCTCAAAAAATACTGTCTCTCAGTTTTAAACCTTCCGTTCCCAATAATCCTTCTATGCAAGCCACTCTTATTGCTCCTCATCTCCGTCTTTGTTCTCTCCACCATCCAGATCCCCAGCCTATCTTCTGTAAAGGTACTTGGGTCCTGCCAGACTCTACTGCATCTTTAATTCTCAGACTGGCAGAGTGGCAGTGTGCTTCCTCTGCCAAGGGAATCACTAAAAGGAAAGGACTTGATGCTGTCAAAAACACTTATGTCAGCTTAGGCTGCAAGAAGAGGAACAGTGTTGAGAATTATTGAAGTGACCAAGCTTGTTTACACCTCCAGGAAGAGCTCAGGGGGCATTTCCTCAGGGGGCAGCACACTTTAAGAGGTATCTAGACAAACCAGCGTCCGGAAAGAGGAGAGTAACCAGAGCAATCAGGGATATGAAACCTTACCCCAGGGAGAACAACTGTAGAATCTAGGGTCATATATTTCAGAAAAGAGAGGAGTTTAGGGAGCTTGACTTTAATCTTCAAACAGGCTTATCCTGTGTATCCAGCGGGCAGGACTAAAACTAATGGATGAAAGCTACAGGGGCACAAGAAGTTCTTCTTTAATGCAATGTGTCAGAACTGTCCAAAATTCCAAAGAACTGCCCCATGGTGGTAGGCGTTTCCCATCAAGAAGCTAAAAGAATCTAGCAAGGTGTCCTTATCAGAGGGAGGTAGATACCCCAGACAGAAGACTGGACTAAGTAACCTTTGAGACCACAATTCTAAGTGCTTGGAACTTCTGTCCCTGCTGTGGTATTAGTACCTTTTTATCTACGTCAGGAATCCATTCTATCCAGCTTAAGTGGTACTGAGACTGACCTCCTTCTGCAAAGATAATTCTTACCAGAATAAAAAGTACAAATTGAAACCAATTCCCTTTAAAATGTGGAGAGTTGCCCACCTCCCTGATAATTAAGCACTGACCTCATGTCTTTTAACAGATGATCCACCCTCAGATTTCTTTATTATGCCGTAATGGGTTCCTAAGTGGGTATGGGACAAATAACAGCCTCCCATTTAAACTGGTATACTCGTACACGGCCACAGACCTTCGTATATTGTCCAAAGGCAGCTTTAATTCATTGTAGTCTCACAGCAACCTCTGAGAGAAACTTATGATCTCCCACTTGGCAGAGGAGGACACTGAGGAAGAAGGAAATAAATAACCCAGTCTAGGAAGCCTCATCTAGCTGGTAATGGAGCTGGTGCTGATGGTTAGTTTGTTTGTTTTTTTCCATTAGACTATGTTGCCTTTTCTCTACTTGACTCCTTTCTAAAATAACAAACCAACTAACCAACCATTGTGTGTGTGTGTTGGAGCAGGGGGCGGGTGTATGAAAGACAGATTGGAGATAGAGTCAGAAAGACAGAGAGATACTAAGAGAGAGAGAAGAGAGACACTGAGAGAGATTCTGATAAAATAAAGCACAAGCAATAGGCTAGTCTGTTACTCGTTTATCATATATTTGAATGCTTTTAACAGTGTAGACAATTTTAAGGGAAATATGAATGTCGGCTCTGACCACAAAGAAATAAATATCCACACCAAACAGAATTGCCTGAGAAATAAAAGACCAGTAAGTATAGTTGAGCAGTTCACAATGAAAGTTAGACTGAGCCATCAGGAAAATGTAAATCAAAACCACAATGAGATCAATGAGATACAACTTCACACCCACTGTTATGACTAAATGAGGTGGTTGGGTTTTTTTTTTTTTTTTAATGCAAAAGTGTTTATTTAGAGCACTCTGTAGCTTCCTTCTCTCCTTCCTTTACCTTGACTAGTATCCTTGAGTATTAACAAGAGGTTTCACAGATGTATGGGACATGCGGCATGGAAGGGCCCTTAACCACCCACTAGTGCCATCCTCTCACTTGACAGATAGAAGGACTCCCAGACAGTATCAGCACACAATTATCAAAAGACTTTTCCCTGATAGCAGAATGCTACTGGCATTTCAGGAATAATCAATCCTCATCTTGGCGGGGAGAGGGAGTGGGAATTAGTAATATTTTCTAAAGATATATTTCTAAGTTTAACCAAATTTGCCTTTCTGCTTATAAAGAATTGACAGGTATTGGCAAAAATTGTAGGATCTCATATTGAAATCCTTAGGATTATACTCAGATCTCTTTATGTGTGAGACAGACTCCTCACCCCACTCCCTGCCAAGAGGACTACCAGGGTCTATTCAAAGAAGGCTCTGGGTAGGGTAGGGCCCCTTGGTCAGATTATCCTTTCATAGGAAACTTAATTGGAATTTGAAGAAACACTACTAGAATTTTAGGAAGTCATTTGTATTCCATTTCTGAGAGGTGGCTTGTCTAATAGAATTCTGATAAGCAAAAGAATCCAAAAGATTCTTCATAATTGGACATGGACTGATTCCCAGTGACCAATCTCCTTTAGCATAAAAAACTGCCACATTCTTCCAAAAGCTTTCTGTGCCAGTCTTTCATTTTTGGGAAATGACACTTGCTAGAGCTGTAATTTTCCTGTTCCCCATGTAGTATAACCTCAAATTCCTTTCTTATTTCCTTTTATTTTAAACTCACCAGAAGAACGATAAAGACAAAGAATCATTTCAATCTTAATTTCAATTTCCTTTAAATTGGATTAATTTCTTCCAAAAGATAAGTTTTTCAACTGAGATTAGTTATTTGTGGTCGAAATAGTCTTTATAAATATTTGGGCTACAGTTGAGGAAACTTCCAAACATGGTTTTTAAAAACTCTGCAAAAATTCCCCGAGTTGGAAATCATTTCAGATTGCAAATCACCATATGAATAAAGAAAGCCAAGCCCAAAGTAGGTGGGGGATAACAAAATAATAGCTACAAAACAGAAATTAAAAGTGGGAGGACATTATCAATTGCTAATAAAGTTGACTTAAGTAACTTAAGAATAAGGAAAAAGCATGAATAAGAAATGCTACCGTAATAATTTAGAGAAGCTTAGATTCAGGGGAGTAGAATAAAAGTATATTGATTTTCCTTTTTCTCTCAGAAAATCACTCCCCAAAAATTAGAACAAAAAGAAACTTGTTTCTCCATCCTCAGTGAAAATAAGAGTGCTTAGTAACCCCAAACAAGACAGAAAGTAGTTGGAGAATTGGTTAAATTCAAGTGCCTGAGCTGGGGGTTAGGGGAGTGGGGGAAAAAAAGGTACAAAGGAAAAACAAGCAGGAGGAAAAATATGTGTGTGTGTGTGCGCACGCAATGTATTAAGATATTCTGTATGGTAAATACAAGATTGTTCTATTTGTCCTCTATATTTTTGTAAATATTTGAAATACTTCTTAGTTAACAATTTAAATCTAAAAAAAGCAGGTACACTTGTCTTGAAGAACCCTAAAAAAACTATAAAGAAATAGAGGCTCCAGATACCACTGAAGACGAGGTGCAGTTAGGTACGGTGAAGTAGGAGCTGAAAAAAGGAGAATGATTAAATACTTATGTAAGAAGTTAGATGCTTGGTTCCCACACATTCAGACAGATGATCACCTTCCCCTACTACTCCAAAAGACAAGAATTTTATTTATTGGAGAAAAAGAGAGGTTTTAGATTTGGGGACTCTAGACACAGAAGAAGGTGGTAGTGAGTTATAGTAGTAAAAACAGGAGACTAAGGGAAAATTGGCACATTAAACATAGAGATTCTCCCTCACCAGTCCACTTCCTCCTTCTAGATCCAGGAGCTATAGCTGGGCAGATATCCTTCAGACAAAACAAACAAACAGAAAGACAAACAACAACAACAACAACAAAAACAAACAAAAACCAGAATTGCCCAAGGAATGTAAATCAAAACCACAATGAGATACAACTTCACACCCACTGGATGATTATAATCAAAAAGACACATCTGTTAAGACATAGCTATTATTACAACAAATGCTACTTAGGATGTAGAGTGATCAGAACCCACATACATTACTGGTGGGAATGTAAAATGGTGCAGCCACTTTGGAAAACAGTCTGGAAGTTTCTCAAATGGGTAAATACACAGTTACTATATGATACAACAACTTCACACTTGAGTATACACCAAAGAGAATTGAAAACATATGTCCACACAAAAATTGTACACAAATATTCATAGCAGCAGTATCCATAATAGCCAAAAAGTGGAAACAAAATGAAAGTCCATGAACTGATGAATGGATTAATAAAGTGTGATGCATCCATATAATGAATTATTATTCAGCAATAAAAATAAATTGTAATAAAAAGTATTGATATATATTCTATGATGTATGTATGGTCTTTGAAAATATTATATTAAGTGAAAGAAGGCAGTTACAAAGGACCACATATTGTGTGTTTCCATTTACATGAAGTATCCAGAATAGGCAAATCCATAGACACAGAAACTAGATTAATGGTTGCCTGGGGCTGAGGGGCATGGTTGGTGGTAGATGGCTAGGGGGTAAGGAGTTTTTGTTTTTGTTTTTATTTTTTTGAGGTTAGTGAAAATGTTCTAAGACTGGTTGTGGTGCTGGATGTGCAACTCTGTGAATATACTAAAAGCCATTGAATTGTACACTTTAAATGGGTGAATTGTATGGTATGTGAATTGTATCTCAATAGAGCTGTTTCTTAAAAAGTCAGATTGGCCACTTTACTGCCTTTTAAGAATGCTAATCAGTGAAAAATCCCCTCCCATGTATACAGAACTTCTAATTAGTTCAGTTTTCACCAGGAAAAGAGAACCGAGGATCACCAGACATTTAGGTAAATGCCTCCATTATAAAGGATAGAGACCAAAAATAAATAAACTAGGGGAAAAAACTGAAAGAAAATAAGAGTCAATGCAAGGAATATAGGGAAAATCAAGAAGTTATAATTAATATCCTCAGAGAAGATAATTGAATTCATGAAATAGACACTATAAACAAAAAGGAAGAAAAGAGTTCTTTAGAACTAAAAATTTGAAAACAAAACATAAAATTCAGTAAAATTTGGAAGATAAAGTCAAGGAAATTTTCAGAAAGAAAGATAGAAGAAAGAAAGACAATGATAAAGAAAATATAGGAAAATGAGAGATTTGGTAAATAAGGAACATGAACTAAAAATATTCTGGAAGAGCAATCAAGTGAGAAAATTAAGTAAATAATGCAAGAAATTAACAAAATAAAGGGAGGAAGTTAATAAGTAGACAGTGCAAGAAATATATCAGAACTCAAAGAGTCTACAAATCAAAAAAGGTCCACTGACCCATGAGTTTAATGAGTGTAAAGAGACCCACACCAAAATACATCACCGTGATATTTTAGAACACTAAAACTGCAATGTAGATCCCAAATGCTTCCAGAGAGAAAAAACAGTTCACACACAAAGAACTGGAAATCCTAATGGCATCAGAATTCTCAGTAGCTTTAGAAGTTAGAAGATAGTTAAACAATGCATTTAAAATGCTAAGGAAAAATTAATTTTCCTCAGGATTATATGTCTAACCAGGTTACTAATTTGGGTAAAATTAAAAAAAAATTTTTTTCCAGTTTCTCAAAAAGTTAATCTCCCCTAAATGCTTTTCTCTAGGTGGATGTACTTCAGCAAAACAAGGGCATAAACCAAAATAGGAAATGTGGGATCCAAGAAACAGGATCCAACATGGAACAGGTGAAGGAAATTCCCAGGAAGCTCATTTAAGGCAGTTTAGTATTACAACTGTGGAGTACGGCTTTGAGAGGAACCAGAACAGATTGGAAGGTTGGAGGCCTTCAGGATAAGCGTATCCAAGACAGATATGAAATCAGTAAGTTAATTGATAGTTTTGATTACATAGAAAATTTTATCAAGGAAAGGTTTTCAGAGCTACTGAAGGGGGTGAGAAAACTTAAGGTGTTGAAAGAAAACTAAACAAATGAAAAACATCTATTAACTCCAGGAAAATAAATTGTATAAGAAAGAAAATACCACTACATACTATTTGGCTCAAGAGTACAATATTTTTGTAGTCCTAGTAATGAAAACATAATATAGTAATGAAAACTAATTTAACAACAATAAAAAAGAGAGATACAATTGTAAAGGGGGGATGAGAATTAGTAAATTAATAGTTTCAGATAGATCATACATAGACAATAGAAAGTCAACTGATGCTTTCAACTGCTTAACAAAAGTATTAATCTTCTACTATATTATTTAGTAATATAGAAGTAAGTTTCAGAAGAAACAGCTAAAAGAATTGAAGATTTTTCTCTAGAGTGGGGTAGGAGCAGTGGAGAGGTAGGGAGAGGGCAAGGAACTAGTATTTTTAAATTATTACTGTAAGACTTATAGTACTCTTTGACCCTTAAAAGCTATTTGCATGAAATAATTTGGTTAAAAATAAAGATTATCTTTGGATGGACCTAGAGATTATCATATTAAGTGAACTAAATCAGACAGAGAAAGACAAATATCACATGACATCACTTATTTGTGGAATCTAAAAGAAAATAATACAAATGGATTTATTTATAAAACAGAAACAGATTCACATAGAAAACAATCTTATGGTTACCAAAGGGGAAGGTGTGGAGAGGGAAAAATTAGGAGTTTGGGATTAACAGATACTCACTACTATCTATAAAATAGATAAACAACAAGGACCTACTGTATAACATAGGGAACTGTATTCAACAACTTGTAATAACCTGTAATGGAGAAGACTCTGAAAAAGAACATATATATATGTATAACTGAATCACTTTGCTGTCCACCTGAAACTAACACAGCATTGTAAATCAACTATATTTCAACTGTTAAAAACATTCTTAAAAATTTTAAATAAAGATTATTTTAAAATTTATATGAAGAGAAGTTAGGTGATTCACAGTGACTTCCATGCCACATTGAATCCTTAAGCGGAATTCCATTTCTAAATGTAAGTGTAAAGAATATGATAACTCCACTGCTGCTGCCACAGCCATCCCTCCTGAAGACTGAGGCAGCTGGAGGAATGGGCATAACAGGGCCAGAATGACAAGAGTACACAATCTCCTTTTCTGGAGGATCTGTGATATTTCCTCCAGGGAGGTTTAAATATGGTTCTGCTTGTAGACAAGTTTAGAATTACTTCTCAGAACCTTTCCAACTTAATGTGTGCCCGAGTCTCTAAGATTTCTAGGACCAAACAGAACACCCTTTGAGAGTGAAATGTCATTTTCTCCCTCACCTAAATCATAAGAGCCCCAAGTAAGATCACTCTTTATTAGCATCCAATATTAAAATATTTTTATACCTTAGATTATATTCTGACGCTTTCTTTAATGGTATATTTTGAACCAAATATACCATTTTAAATTGTGTAACTAGTATTGTTTATGGTTAAAAAATAAAACTCTGAAAAGTAGAAGCATGTATACTTAAAAGTAAAATTCATCCTCCATTCCCATCTTTGGCCCCCTGCTCTGACGCTCTCCTTAAGAGTGGATTTTAATAGCCTGGTAAATCACATTATAGGCCACCACAATTTGATTTTTCAAAGGCAATGAAGGTGAGAAAGCAATTCAAGAAACTGACTCCTGTATATGATGAGAGACTGACATATACACAGATGTTGGCTAGACTATATATGACAATAGATCTCTGATCCACAGCCTCTGTAGCAGCCAACCCAGGGGGCCAACCACAACCTCTGCAGCAATTGGCCCAGAAAGATCTGCCAGCTTCCTAGGTTTTGCCCTTGCTTCTAACTCAGGACTAACCAGAGAAAACCAAATATGCTCCCCAAATCAATCAAGTAAAATGTCCTGCTGGTTATCCCACCTCCAGCTTTCCTGTGTCAACAACCTCCAATCAGAGTTTACCCAATGCGTTTTCTTTTTCTTTCTTTCTTTTTTTTTTTAAACTGTAAAGCTTTCTCAATCTTCTGACTGCCTTTGAGCCTCTGCCAAACACAAGAGATGGTAGCAGATTCTGAGCGATAGCAAGCTCTGAATAAATAGCCACTGTTCTCAGTCAGGTGGTCATCACTTATTTCCACAATGACAAGAAAACGTTCCTACAAGGAGCAAAAATGATATCCGAATAACTGTTTAGTCTACTACTTCAATAAAAGCTTCATTTATGAGGTTCAGCTAATATGTGTTATGCTAGTATGAGCCAGCCACTAAAATAAATTGTATTTCTCTAGGGCAGACTTGTTTAAAAAGGAAACTACCTAGCTGAAGCCTTGGGAGTTGGAAAGTTGAATCTGAGTCACTATTTATGGTCAGTCACAGGCAAACTATTTATTTCAAAATTCTTAAAGTTCCTTGGTTAAACATGAATGAAGAGAAGGACTCTTCAATTAACATAATAGCATAAAAAGAACTACTACTAATAATGTTTTTTCATGCTAATTGTATTTTAAAAAGATCTCTTAGTACCCCTGAAGGTTTGTAATACTATTGTTAGTCATTTTTTTAAATTATATAAATAATTACTTGTCTAAGGATGATTGCTCCTCTCTTTCTCTCAATTATGTTCTATTTACCAAACCAGACCACAAAGTTTTTCATTACTAAAGTTGGCAAACAGAGCATCTGAAAACATTTTGCTCCAGGGAATGATATTCTGGTAAGTCTTACTGAAGATGTCATTTTCATTAGCACTGCTAATGAACTATGCTTATTCCTTTGGGAATCCATGCTTTATTAAAAGAATTAAAATTTGAAAAATCACCAAAAGAATTACACTCATTCATTTTGAATATGACTATGGTATTTGCAATAGAAAAACTAGAGAGTATTCCTTAACATTGTGGTGGCTTTTAAATACTGCATAATTCTGGGTATTGCCACCAGGAAAACATTGCACCATTGCTCATTAGAAGGATATTGTCATTATAATAACTTTACTCTGAGGCATAAACTAGTTAAATGAAGCACCAGAAAAAGAAGGCAAAGTTTGGTGAATCACTCTTGTTCTATAGTTTGGTGGCTCTACATTGAGCCAGAAAGAAATGCAGCAAGTGGCTAATTTGAAGCATTTTCCAAGGAAACACTACAAGAGTATACAATTCTTATAATTGGTCTCTAGGCTTCGTTATTTCTGTTTATGAAGCTATTTCTTCACATGTATCTTTGCAAGTTAATTGTGAACAAATCAGGAAGGAATAAACACTCAAATAATACAGCATTTAGGAAGCTCTCTTGGGATCAGTGCTTTTGATTCCCTTCTTTGCATTGTGTCCTTATACTGCAAACTTGGCTGTTCTGGTCCAAAGTGCCAGGAAGTTCAGATCAGGTTAAGTTCCAACTCAATCCAGGCTGACTCTGAGGTCAGCCTATTGGCATTTCCCTTTTCAGGCTGGTATCACTTGAGGAACCCAGGTTATTGGTGGCCAGTAGAGCTATTCTCCAAAGCTGAACCAGTTGGCTAGTCAGCAAAACTGAACTGTGTTGGATCTGGGCTCTGAGCACAGAATCTCATTGAATGCCTTTTAAATTTGGTCATGGAGAGGAGACAGTGCAGGAGTGAACAAGGGCAACTCCTCTTGAAAGAAAACTCTTATCCCAGAATCCTCCATACTCACGGAGGAAATTGCTTTAAAATTCATGGCTATAGTCTTCCTAAATATCAAAGACAGGTTTCTGAAGAAGTGATGAGGTCAGGGGTTTTATTATAGGATAACAGAGACCTTAGCCAGTCCAGAGCTAGTGCTGGCAGCTGGAGAACTGCATTAGTCTTTCTGCACATCCTGTCCAGAGGGCCTGGTACAGGATGCTCTTGGGGATGTTGCCAGTGGATAGTGCCTTTGGTGGCTCTAGAAGGAGGCTGGGTCCCTCGAGATCCTAGAAGTTGGTCAATGCATCAAATTCTGTTGTTAATAAAAAGGTTGCTCACCTTCAAGTAGGAAATGTGAAAGTATTAGCAATAAGAATGTCTTAATTCTTCAAAAGGTGATTCCAGTTCAAGCAATATTTAATAGCACCTATAGATTCCAGGCCCTGTGACTATACAGATGAAAATGACCAAGTTCTTACCCTCAAGGAATTTTGGTTAATCGAAGGAAGTCAATATAGATAACTGAAGTATAATGTGATATGTGATAAGAAAGCAAACCCTGGGCTGAGCCCTGAAGGATAAATTAGCTGAAGGTAAAAAGGTGGAACTAATTTCCAGGCTGAAAAGAGGAGGATGAAAGGCAGCAAAGAAGCCTGGGAAATTCAGAGGCAATTGTGAGGTGCAGTGAGGGTCCTTCCTATTATTACAGATTGAGGATTCTAGACTCCTCTGTTTTCTGAGAAGAGGAGCCTGAGTCTGTCCAGGTACATGTGATACCATGATGACCTTCACAGTCAGAAGCCATATCCAGGACTTACTGAAGTTGCTGCTGAAGTGGGTACTACGTCCTCCTGCACAGAAGACTAGGATTTAGCCTTCACCCTTCCCTCGTCCCGCCTTTCCGCCCCAATGAGCTTCTCACATCTTCTGACATTCCTTTGTCAATCTTATATCCCTCCTTTTTCTTTGCTTTCCCCTTGAGTTTCTTGAAAAAAATGCCTCAGTTGGTAAGGCAGAGAATTGTGAGCTGAATTCAGGTCTCTATCATGGCCCCACTGGTGAGATACCTTGGAGTTCCCAGCATCCTTTGCTCCCAGGATGCTTAAGTGCCCTGCTATCAGGCTATTTGGGAAGTGATCTCATCAAGCCTGTGTCTTTTAGAAAGATAGCCTAATTAAATAGGAGACTGAAAGGAATAGAAGGCACAGGGAGGGTGGGAGTGAGGGAAAGAAGCGGGGCACTGAGGGCTGGGATCTTCCTAGGTTAGCAGCTGCTTTCTCACATTCCTGACTCCTTCTGTAGACCCAAGCTGACCTGCAGGGGAATTATTAGCTCCTGACTCAGAAGAACAGATTGACATAGTTACCAAAGTATTCTTGAAAAATTTACCATCTAATAGAGTGAACCCTAGAATTACTTTTTCTTCGTTAACATTGTCTTCTAGTTTATGTGCTCACTAAGAAACATTAGAAAACAGAAAAGCACCAGGAAAATGACAAAAAGTAACCAAAATTGCATACCCCAAAGATAACTACTAACATTTGTTGTAGATATTTCCAGTATTTTCCATGCATATATATTTTTCTCACAAAAATAGTATCCTACGTGTTATTTTGTAGCCTCTTTTTTAAGAGGGAATTTACATTTATTTTTCAAATTCAAAAAGGCTTAATGATTTTCCTTCAAAGGGGAGTAATCCTTGGAAAGTGTGTGGTGCAATTCAGTTAATGGGTTAAACATTAGACATTTCAGTATTAGCTTTTCATAAAGATGTTTACCCATTTAAGATGGTCATTAAATATACATCATACGTCTACACAAACATACATCTTCTAACAGGGGTATCAGGAGATCTGAGTGATACTATCAATATTCTGCCCTCGACTCAATAAGCAATCTTAAGCAAATCAACTCACTGTTGCTTTTCTAGATAAAATCCAAATTCTTAAACATGGTCTATGAGGTCCTGCATTGTCTGGTCCATCCAGCTATATAGAATCACATGCAGTTCCCAGAATGTACCATGCCCTCCCATGCTTGTATTTTTTGTTTTGTTTTGTTGTGGTTCTTTTGCCTGAAACACTTCTTTCCATATGCCTCGTTAACTCCTCCTTGCCATTTAAAATACACATAACATAAAAACGATCATTTTAACCACTTTAAAGTGTACAGTTCAGTAGTGTTAAGTACATTTGCATCACTGTTCAACCAAATTCCAGAATTCTTTTCATCTTGCAAAACAGAAACTCTCTACCAATTGAACAACTCTCCCTTCCCTCCTCTCCCCAGCCCCTGGCAACCATCATGCTACTTTCTGGCTCTATGAATCTGACTACCCTCGGTACCTCTTGTAAGTTGAATCATACAGCATTTGTCTTTTTGTGACTGGCTTATTTCATTTAGCATAATGTTCTCAGGCTCACTCATATTATAGCATGTGTCAAGATTGCCTTCCTTTTTAAGGCTGCATAATATTTCATTGTATGTCTACACCACATTTTATTTATCTGTTCATCTGCCAATGGACATGTGGGTGGCTTCCACTTTTTTGGCTGTTGTTAACAATGCTGCTATGAACATGGGTGTACAAATGGCTCTTTAGTATTCTACTTTCAATTTGGGGGGCTATACATCCCAATGTCAAATTGCTGGATTATATGGTAATTCTATTTTTATAGCCTCCTTTATAAACCTTGCTTTTTTATACTTCTTTTCCCCATATTAATAATAAGCCACTGTTTTACAGAGTGGCTTTTATTATCCAGAGGATTTTTTTCATTTGACTTGCTTATTTAATTGGTTGCTTCCAATTCTCCATTAGTAATAACAATGATAGATGGGTCAGTATTCATTCATACGGTGAATTCTTAGAAGTGTAACAACTAGGTTAGGGGAGTATACACTTTAAGGTTTTGATGCATAGGGTTAACAGCACATGCACAAACTTCTAGAGGCTTTTTTAATGTCTTATCAGCCTCTGTTGCCAGCCCTGTGCCAGCAGGGCAAGGGCCAGCAGCTTGAGGATCTCATGGCATGTTTAAACTTTACCCCTAAGGAAAATAATCTTTATATCAAAATTGTTATTCAGAAGTGAAAGGTGTTGTGTAAGTCATCAGTCACAAGAAACAAGATGAATGATCAGATCTTGCTGCTTAAATTTTCAATTTATATAAGTGATATCAATTCCACTTTAGAATGGTACTCCTAAATAAACATAAGTCCCTTCAAGTTTGTATATGTTACTTTTCAGTTTACAAACCACTTCCAGTTACATTCCTCAAAATTATTCATTACTTTCCCTGGTTTACACATGAAGAAATTGAGGCCCAAAGAAGTGACTTGCCTGAGGTCACAGAGCTGATAACCAGTTTCTTCTGGTTCCAAGTTCATTACTTTTCAAATTACAGATGATTCATTTACCAGTCCTTGAGAGCTAATCACAATGAGTAAGCATAGTACAGGCTTTTCTAAGACTGTCCTTTTTTTCAAGCTGAAAAGAGGTGGTAATGGTTCGGGGAAAGCATCTGAAAGCTGTGATTTAATAAGGAGCCATTTTGTGGCTGATTCATAGTATGGAAATACAAATAGCATTTCTTCGTTCCCCTAGAATTGTGCGACATGCTGGTACAGTGTGGTGTCAAGCATGGTGGGCTCTGGGGTCAGCCTGCTTGGATTTGAACCTTGGCTCCACATCACAAGTTATGTGATCTGAACAAGGTAACCTCTCTGTGTTTATGTTTCTTCACCTATAAAGTAGACGATAACAACTCCCAGCTCACTAGATTATTGTGAAGATTAGATGAGATAATGTGAGTGCCCGGCACACGCTAATTGCCTGACGCATAACAGCTTGTATTGCTAGTGATGAGGACCTGGGTAATACTGTTCCTCTGTTTTATCCTGGGGAGTAGGGGACATGGAAAGGGCCAGTGCAGAACAAGGTAAGAGTGAAAATAGCCTTCTCTGATGCCAGCTGATTAAAAAACATAATTAAAAGTCTTCACTAGTAGACTATTACTGGTTTTCAGAAATTTGGTTACAATACGGTCTGGTATAGTTTACTTTATGTTTATTGTGTCCTGTGGTTTGTTGAGCTTCTTATATCTGTAGGCTTATAGTTTTCATCAAATTTGAAATACATTTGGCCATGATTTTTTCCAATGATTTTCTACCTTCCTTTCTGGGACTCTAATTACAAGTATGTTTAACAGCTTGATATCGTTCAACAGATCACTAAGACCTTGTTCAATATTTTCCTGCCTTTTTTTCTCTCTGCGCATCATTTTGGAGAATTTGCATTGCTATGTTTCTGAGTTTATAGACCCTTTATTTTGCAGTGTCTAATCTGCTATGAATCACATGAAAGCATAATCATTTCATTTCAGATTTGTATTTTTTAACTCTACAAATTTCCACTTGGTTCTTTATGGTATCTTCCATTTCTCTCCTCATGATACTCATTTTCCATTTAATCTTTGAGCATATTTATGCTAGCTATTTTAAAGTCCTTGCCTGTTAGTTCTACCCCCCGTCATTTATGGGCCTGTCTCTATTTCCTGTTTTTTCCCCTTGTTGTAGGTTGTATTCTCCTGCTTCTTCTTATGCCAGGTGAATCTGCTCAGGAGTGGACTGCTTCTCCAGAATCTGAGGCAAAAAGATAGAGAAGGGAAAACACATAAAGAGGAGTGACACTGGCTCCTGTCAGAGAAAGGTCCAAAACAAAAAGATTCTACCTGCATAGAAGCAATGGCAATAGCTCCTTTCATTTATACAGCACATTGAGGTTCACAAAGCACTTTCCCCTCCATTATCCTCCATCATGTACATGACATCCTTTCTTGGTAACTGGGACAGGTATTATTAACACCAGGTTACAGATGAGAAAACTGATGCTCAGACATACTTATGTGACTTGGCCAAAGTCATATTCACTCAGAAGTCTAAGGGCCGTTGTTAACATTCTTACTGACCTATAACCTTTTCTATTTAGGTGTTTTGGAAAAAAGCTTAGATTCTCTGCCTCAAGAAAATTTGATGCACACAAAAACCTGATAGAATTTTAGAGTTCTTTAACCTGCTCCCATCTCTTTGTTAGATTATTTATGGAAGACTAAAAGATATTTGCCACCACTACCAATTTGTTAGTTCCTCCCAGAGTATAAAAGACATTGTGTAGTGGCTTGGGAGAATTCAATAGTGCTTTCCTCATAAACATACTGGTATTTACCAGCAGGGAGTCCACTGATGTCTTCCAATAATCCTGGGACATCTAACTGACCTTCAGTCATTAATTAGCCCTTGCATTATTGCTATACTGCAGCCCTTGTTTTCAATTTAGGAGAATCTAGTCTGAAAATGGTTGAATGATTTATACCTAGTGTAGTATAAATTAGACTAGGATTCATTCCCCCCCCCCCTTTTCAGTGAATTATATCAGCAAATCAGGATTTACATTAGTAGTTGTAGAACTTTTTCTTTTTAGCAAAAGAATACCTTTAAAAAATAAAATCTTAAGTGGAGCCCGACTGCATAACACAAATAAAAGTGGAACTGATCTGGTTGAAGATGCGTAGGACTGGGAGAGGCACAGTGCCACCAGAGTCCTGCCCTCATGGAAAGCCCTTTAGATCCCGCATGGTAAACTTAAGTCCCTTCTGCTGAACCCCAGAGCTCCAAAGAATTTGGAAAAAACATTGACCTGTATAATAAAATTAAAACATCCATTCATCCATCTATTCATCCTTCCTTCTATCCAAACAACATTTACTGAGTCCTCACGGAGTGAGATCCTGTGTTAGATATTGGGAAAGCAGTGGTAAAGGATATGGGGAGAATACAAAGGTGAGACCACATCTCAAGGAATTCACAACCTAGGAGGAATAAGTCCACAAAGTACTATAATACGGGGTAGAAAAGCTACATGCCCCGAGAGAGGTTCAGATCGAGGGCCGTGGAGACATTCTCCTGACTTGAAGGCACTACATAAAGTTCAGAAAATTCAACAATAATGATAAAAACCATAAGTGGAAGTCTTTGTCCTGTGAAACTTAAAAAAAAGATTTCAACATGTAGAAATTATCTCTGAGAGAAAGGATTATGGTTAGTTTCTGTCATCATGCTTTAAAAATGTTTTTTTTTCAAGTTTCTACACATTATATGTATTACTTTAGCATTCAGAGAAAATCTTAAGAAAAAGAAAGACTATCAATACAAAATGCATGAAATGATATTATCTTTAATGTTGCAGAAAAACAGAAGATGAAATACTATTTTAAACTTTACTTGTATTATTTTAGTTTGGGTGAGCTTGAAAGGAATAAACAGAAAGGAGCAAGGACTGAAGTATTAAACTCCTGTTTAGAGACCTCCCATGGCACATTTGTTGGGCATTCTAGATGCTGTATCATCAGCCCCCACTTAACTTACCCCTTACAACCTCCTCTCTAAACCTAGAAGGATGCTTTGCTCTTCTCTGTTATCATACGTGTTATTTATTCCTCTATTATTGAAATTTTCACAGTCTGCTTTGCAATGTGTTTGTGGACATCCCTGTCATCAGTACCGAGCTAAGAGCTCTTTGAGGGCATAGATAGTTCTCTTTTCATTAGTTTCCCCAGAAGCCTTAGCACAGCTTCAGGCACCTAGTAGGTATTTGATAAATATTACAGAGAATGAGGAAAAAGAAGCCTGAGATGCTGAGGCTGAATACAATAAGAATAATTCTGAGACTAAAACAAAAAAAAGGGGATCAAGAAAGCAGGTGGAATAGGAAGGGACAAAACTTTCCCCAGGTATCGCTTCCTCAAGGAAGACATCTTGTTGACCTCCCTTTGTGCCAAGATCTGTTGCTACCTCATTTCCTGGGTTCCTATAAGTCTATTTCTCTTCACTTCACAAGGTGTGGTCAAAATTAATTGGGGGGGGGGTGCTACTTTCCTTTAAAGTAACAGAAGCTTAATCTGTCAATAAAAATATAAAATAAAAAGAGTGGGGAGAACTTTCATTGGAAGGATGCTTGGGAAACTCTTACAACTTAATAATGAGAAAATAAACACCCCAATTTAGAAAGAGCAAATGCTAGAACAGACGCTTCACCAAAGAAGATATATAGAATATATATATGATATAGATACATATAGATATATTTTTTCATATATGTGAAATAAAGGAAATGAAAATTAAAACCACAATGGAATACCATGCCTACTAGCGTGTCATGTCTACAATTAAAGACAGACTAAACCAAGTATTGGCAAAGATGTGGAACAAGTGGAACTCTCATACACTTCTGATGAAAAGTGAAAATGATACGATGACTTTCCTAAGAAGTTTAATACACATCTACCACATAATCTAACTGTTAGGCATTTACACTAGAGAAATAAAAACATACATCTATACCCAGACTTTTCACATCAATGTTCATAACAGCTTTGCTTGTAATGTCCAAAACTGCAGACCACACAAATTTCCATCAGCAGAAGAATGGATAAACAAATTGTATATCCATAGAATGGAATACTATTTGGCAATGAAAAGGAATTAATTATTGATACATATGGATGAATATGAAAATAATTATGCTGAGTGAAAGAAGCCAGACATTCTCTGAAAAGAGCATGATCTCATTTATATAAAATTCTAGAAAGTGAAAACTAAACTATCATAATGGAAAGCAGATCAGTGGTTGCCTTGGGATGGGTTGAGGGGGAAGGTAGGGCAGGAAGGAGGAGTCAGGAATTACCAAGAGTCCTGAAGAAACTTTTAGGGGGCAAAGGATGCATTCATTATCTTTATTGTGGTGATGGTTTCAGGATATGTACTTTTGTCAAAACATAAAATCACACAGAGTCAATACATGCAGTTTATTGTATGTCAGTTATACTTCAGTAAAGCTTTTTTTTTTTTTAAACGCTAACAAACAAGAATTTCTCTTAAAGTGAAACATGCAATTAACATATCCAGCAATTGCACTCTTGGGCATTTAAGCCAGAAAAATGAAAACTTATGTTTACATAAAAAACTATGGTTGTGTTCACAGCAGCTCGATTCATATTAGTAAACAAAACTGGAAACAAAAGAAATGATCTTCAACTGGGTGAGTGGCTAAACTCTGGTACATTCATACAATGGCATACTACTCAGCAATAAAAAGGAACAAGTTATTGATAAATACGAACACTTGGAAGATCTTAAGACTATTATTTGTGATGAAAGACAATCTGCAAAGGTTACATACTGTATGGTTCCATTTATAATCACAAATGACAAAACTACAGAGATACAGAGCAGATTCATGGTTGCCAGGGGCCAGGGATGGGTTAGGGAGGTGTGACCCTAAAAGGTAGCACAAGGGAGTGCCTTTGTGGTGATGGAACTAATCTGTATCCTGATTGTTCTGGTGGTTACACAATTTATGTGGGGTCAAATTGAGGAGAAAGACACACAACACATTCATACACACAGATGAGCACACGTGAAAACTGCTGAAAATTAAATGAGGTCTGTACTCTACCTAACATCAATTTCCTGGTTTTGTTATTGTACCATAGTCATATAAGATGTCACCATTGGGAGAAGTTGGGTTCAAGGGACCCTATGAGCTATTTTTGCAAATTCCTATGAACTATAATGATTTCAAAATGAAGTTTACAAACATGCATAGCGAAGATTTTTTTAAAAATTATTCTGCAGAGTTGGGCTGGTGAAGTTAAAGCTAAGATACACTTCCTCCCCAAAGCCCTACCTAATGCCTTTAAGTAGCTAGTATGAGCCAAAGAACAAATTAATTCCTGTTCCTTCTCATGTTAAACAAAGGCAAAACCCCCAAACTGTTGAACAAGTCTGGGAACATGTAGTCTTGATTGGTCTTATTTCTTTAAGGCAGAAGGCGCGAGAATGTGAGTTTTTAGAAGGTAGGGACAGCGTCTTCATGATTCTAGCATCCTAGCACAGGGCTTGGCTCATAGGAGCCCAGCAAAGGCTTTTGAAAGGAAGGAAGATAGGGAGAGTGGGAAAAAGAAGAGTAAAGTGAGGGAAGAGACCTTAGGTAGACCTTGGACTGTCTTCTCTTCTGTGTTGGTGCAGAAAGATCATGTTAATTAATGACAGACCAGTGTATAGGACTGATTCCATGTATGGGGGCAGGGCGGGCAAGAAGGAAAAGGTCCATTGTGTGAACCTCCATATCCTTAGTGAAAATCATAACTCCTGCTGGACTTCCCTTTCACCGGGGCAAGGGTGCCCTATATAGATGAGGCTGTGTCTCTACAGACTAGAGTCAGATTGGTAATGGGAGGGCCTGAGAGTCACTGTAACAGTCTGTAGTGGAAGATTTTAAGGATGAATATGAGCTGAGGCCTTGACAGAGAGCCCAGACTCAGCCAAAGATGAACAAATTCCAAACCCATTTCAGAAGTTGGGAGTGAATCCCAAGGGGAACCTATAATCAGGAGTCAGATGAAGCAGGCCTGGCGTGATCAGAGACAAGCCTGCACCTAAGCCACAGGGGAGGTGCTCCCTGCCCTCGTCTGTCCTGGTGCCCACCTGATGGCAGACTTACAGACACAGCCAGAACTGACTACTTCATTGTGACTTATTTCATAAAGGAGTTACCAGAATATGAAGCTTTCTAGAATATCTTGGGTTCCTCAAAATGTTAGGAAAATAGCTAACATTTATTAGGATTCTCAGGACTTCTTTCCTTAACACTATTTTGAAGACTATGTAATTCAGCTTTGGTAGGCTGTCTGGGTTCAACGTCATATGACCAGATTGTCCGCTTGTTCTAGTTCTTACCTCCTTCTCCTCCAGGACTCC
Source organism: Camelus ferus (assembly GCF_009834535.1). Classification (NCBI taxonomy): domain Eukaryota; kingdom Metazoa; phylum Chordata; class Mammalia; order Artiodactyla; family Camelidae; genus Camelus; species Camelus ferus. Next base: position 62,196,173 of record NC_045696.1, read on the forward strand.
AAGGTTTTGTGTTTTAAATAGTGCCAGTCTGTTTGGGGCCTGTTTACATTTCATGATTTGCTTACCCGCCTTCCCCTGTGCCCATGCTACTTCAAGTTCCCCATTTTCTCTCATAGTCCTTTACACTAGGGCATAGCTGCGCAATTTTCCAGGGCTCAAGGATACAGATTTGGCAGAAATCTGGATATCTAGTTTTTCTGAGAAATCCATTGAACATAATACTGTGAGGATACATTTTCCTTCATGACAGCTCTTGACTTACATTTCTCATCCATCTTCTTAACCTTTCACATCATTTCCTGAAGCCATTTCATCTTCCTTCTAAAATGCCAACCTAAAAATAAGTAATCACACTGAAAAGGATCCAGATGGAAACAGAAAAACATGGACACACTCATTCGGTATGCAAAACATTTTCTATATTTGTCAGTAGACTTAAGTTTGCTTCTCATTTTCATGTTTGCCTCATCACAGAGGTGTATTTGAGATGAAAAGAAATGTTTCAAACCATCAATTCAGTCTATATGGCTTTTGACTTCCAGTGGTAGTAGTTTATTTTGGCATGGTAAAAACTTAAGAAAATATCCAGAGATAAATATGACTAACTTATATTTTTATTTAATCAAACTAAGTCTTCAGATTATTGTACACACTCTTAAGAAGTATATTTTTGTTCCAGTCAGTTGGGAAAAGAAGGCTGTGTCAAGCTCAGAACTTGGCAAACCTCATAATTTTTCTTGGTGTAAGAAGACTTTCTAAGGGCTGTCTTTGGTTTCTCAGACACAGACAATTATTAAGACATGAGAGTCATGAAGACAGATGAGCGCCACAGATTACAAGTGAAGCCATAAATGTAAAACAGACTAATCAGGATCCCTAATGAGCTATTATTTTTAGAACGCTCTTGTTTTCTCCTCTTTTTGAAAGAAAGAAGAGCAACACACATATGCATGCTTTTACCAGAGTGGATTTCATCAGTAAACTTTTTTTCAAAGTGAATCGTCTGGGGCCAGTACACATTTATCTAAAAAACTACACTTTCGGTATCTACAGTTTACCAGTAGTTTCAGAATTCAGAATGAGAAATTTGAGATGCCATAAGATATTGAATCACCCAAGAGAAAAATAACATATTCATTACCAAAATGAGCTATCATTCAACACCATATTAAAACAATGATCAGGATAAAGACTTAAAACAAAAAGTGTTTACTGAATAACTATCTTTCAGCCAGGAGAAGTCTCATTCCCTAGGCAGCATGATGAATCTGTGAGATTATATTAGAGGGTTGTAAATTTTAGAACCAAATTAATGATCTAAGCCACTGAAGTCTGCAAATTATTCCCCCACAATTGGAACAAACATTAGCTCTTAAATAGTGTGGCTTTAGCAAATGGCCCATGTGTGAGACAGACCTTCTACTGTTAAGTTTAATTGTACATGAATTATTGGTCATGATCTGATTATCTTTTAGGCTCCAAAATGCTGCTAAATTTCAAAGTATGGGTGCTGCAAAGGCAACCAAATGGTTGGCATGCATATTTTCCTGAAGATGTTGAGCCTTAAAACCAAGCGAGCACACTTTAAATATCTTCAAGGCGACCAAATTACAGCCACTCTAGCCAGCATACTCGCACATCCAAATTCCACCATGCAGGTCCTGTCTAGACACAGCCCCGACACAAAGCTGAATGTGGTCTCTCCTCTTTTCAAACTCTCTGAACTGTGAAAGTGCTACCTCGTGACTACAGGATAGCTGTTCGTTCCCTGGCTGGGAACTTGCTTTTTCTCTTGTGACATGTATTCTATTCTGTAAGGTAGTAATTTATCTACTTTATGCTTTATCTCCCCTACTGGATTATAAACTTTTTGAGTGCAAGGACCATATCTGTTTTATCTTCTTTGACATAACAGAGATGAACAGGTAAATTATGAAATACTCTCCCAGGTCTAAGTTTCTATTTTTGTGAAATTATTTGCATCTACTAGCGCCTAACACATTGCAGGTACCCAAGAAAGATTTGTGGACTGACTGATCTACTGAAAGAATGAACACCTTCAATTATTTCCAAAATTATTACCAGAATTCCACATGGTATCTGGTAGAGAGAGGGCCAAAAAACAGAAGGTCAACTCTCTAAAGGGCATTCACTGGAATGGAGCCTGGTAGGCTGACCTGCCATCCTCAGTTCACTGTCCATCAGACACCAGTGCCGTCACCATTCCTCCATTTCACACTATAGGATTTGGTTGCACCCCGTGGCGTCCTGGCAAGCTGTTCCCTGGGAATGTGGCTGTCTGACCCCACGCTAAAAAGGTATTTCAGGGCTGGAGAGTGCAGAGATTGCCAAAAACTACCCACATCGTTTGGATGTGCGAATAGCAAGCATTAGCACAACTCTCCTCTCCCAAGAAGCAAGGGAAACTAAAAACAACTAAACCCAAGTGAGGATCTAATGGAAAGAAACCAAATCGAGCACTGTGTTGCTCTCTCTATGCCAAATGCACAGGACTGAATACGTGGAGAAAACTGTTCTGCTTTCAAAATGCTTCCAAATTTTGCAAGATTTTCTCAGTTTTAATGTTTCATCAATTGTAATCTGTCTGAAAAAGAAATGTCACCTTTAGAAAAACACAGTCTTGTTTTAGTAGTATATGCAGGAAACCTCTAAATAAATCACTTTCTCACTATGAAATACTTCTTCTGTTTTAAAATCCAGAAGGGAAAAAAAATTAAGAAGGAAAACAAACTGAGGTTTCAGAATGGTCATTTTCTGTGTTGAACTGGATTTCTAGAGGCCCACTGGCCACCTGCTCATCCTTCATCCTTAGCCAACCACAGGTGAAGTCAGAAGCACCCAGCTTCAGTGACATGTTTGCAATGCCTCACTTAGAACATTTACCAACTGCTGTTTTTTTCCCACAGAGTCTCACTATTTCACTATAAATACTAAAAGAACAGGCCCCTTGTTCTCAGGCAAGAAAACACAGAAGCTTCATTTGTTTATTATTTTTAGCCACTATGCATTTTGTGTGCTTTATAGCTTCTTGAATGATTGTTTAATTGTGAATATATTGGCATGTGATTTGAGGTCAGCTGTTTGTTCCCTGGGTGGTACAGTCAGTCCATAATCATGACAGGGAGAAATCTCATTAAAGTTCAAGCTTCAGATTTGAGGCTATCAGCATATAATCTCTTGCTCTTCAAATCCTCTATGTGTCTTATGAAAAAAAATCAAATTATTTAATTTTCCTTGAATATAGTTTTTAAAGCAGTCTCCCTGTTCTTCATTGCTCTAAAAAATGCACATTGGCAAACCGAAAAACTAAAAGCCTCCAATTTTGCTCCCAAAGACAATCACAATTAGTATTTTGGTGCACAGTCTTTTCACCTGGTTGAGGGAGTTCTTTGAATATGCACCAGAACAAACTCAAAGTAAGCTTCACCAGGACTTGAAGTGTTGCCATGTTCTTCAAAATCTCTCTCTTTTTTTTTTTTAAAGCTAAAACCACATAAAGCAAGATTTTCTTTCATTTAATGTTTTCAGTTTGCCACCAGTTTAGAGCTCAAGTGCTCTGTCAGTCATTGGGAAAATAGCATTTTTAAGAAAAAGGTAGATTTCTGCTATTTCAAAGCCCATTATAAAAATGCCTTGGCTGATTACATTTCATCCTTTCCTGTTCCTCCCAGATTACCCTGCACCCCACCCCAGCACTTCTTAAACACCTACTCTAGGATTCCTTTGTCTGATTCCTTTGCTTCCAATTTTGCCTCTGAAGGGTGAGAGGAGGATCAAAAGGATAATATTGGAAGTAAACTCCCTCACACCATACACAAAAATAAACTTGGCTTAAAAAAAATGGCTTAAAGACTTAAATATAAGATAAGACACAATAAACCTCCTAGAAGAAAACGTAGGCAAAACATTCTTTGATATAAATCTTAGCAATGTTCTTTCAGGACAATCTACCTAGGCACTAGAAATAAAAGCAAAAATAAACAAATAGGACCTAATTAAACTCATAAACTTTTCCACAGCAAAGAAAACCATAAGCAAAACCTATGGATTGGGAGAAAATGTTTGCAGATGATGCAACTGACAAAGGCTTATTTATAGAATATATAAACAGCTCATAAAACTTAATAAGAAAAACATAAACAACCCCATCCAAAAATGGTCAGAAGACTTAAATAAGCAATTCTCCATTGAAGACATACAAGTGGCCAATAGGCACATGAAAAAATGCTCAATATCGCTAATTATCAGACAAATGCAAATCAAAACTACAATGAGGTATCACCTCACACCAGTCAGCATGGCCATCATTCAGAAGTTCACAAATGACAAATGCTGGAGCGGGTGTGGACAGAAGAGACATCTCCTACACTGCTGGTAGGAACGTAGTTTGGTGCAGTCACTGTGGAAAACAGTATGGAGAGTCCTCAAAAAACTAAAAATAGACTTTCCATATGATCCAGCAATTCCACTACTCGGCATATATCTAGAGGGAACTCTAATTTGAAAAGATACATGCACCCCAATGTTCATAGTAGCACTACATACAATAGGCAAGGCATGGAAGCAACCTAAATGTCCATCAACAGATGACTGGATAAGTAAGTTGTGGTATATTTATACAATGGAATACTACTAGCCACAAAAAAAGAATAATGTCATTTACAGCAATGTGGATGGACCTGGAAATCATCATTCTAAGTGAAGATAGAGAAGGAAAATACCATAGGCTATTACTCATTTGTGGAATTTAAAGATAGAAAAAAGAAAAAAGAGAACACTAATGAACTCACCTACAAAAGAAACAGACTCACAGACATAGTAAACAGTCTTATGGTTACCAGGGAAAGAGGGTGGGAAGAGATAAATTTGGGAGTTTGAGATTTGCAAATGTTAACCACTATATATAAAAATAGATTAAAAAAAACAAATTTCTTCTATATAGCACAGGGAACTAAATCTTGTAATAACCTTTAATGAAAAAGAATATGAAAATGAATATATGTATGTATATGTACAGCTGGGACATTATGCTATATATCAGAAATTGACACATTGTAACTGACTATATTTCAATTTAAAAATATATTGGAAGTAAATAAAACAATACTAATAGTGGTCAACTCTGGAAAATTGAAACACAGGCATTGTTTGTATTAGTTTCTATATTCTTAAAGATATTTTTAAAGTTCTAAATATTAATAAAACTAAACAAAATATATGGTCCTTGCGTTCAAGGAGTTCAGGGTCTGGTACAATGTGCAAACAATTACAGGGCATTCAAGACTTGCAAACAAATCATCATTCTAGAGAGCTTTCTAACAGAGGTTAATACAAAGTGTTAGCCTCTAGCAGCTGGAGGAACACAGAGCAGGGAGCATCCCATCCTTCCCCGGCGATGTAGGAAGGCTTCTGAAGGAGGCAAAGCTTGACCTTGAGGCTGGGAGGATGAGTAGTTTTCTGTGGTTTCAAGTGTGAGGAAGAGTACACTGCAGAAAAAACCATGACGTGTGTGAAGTGCCTGGGAAAGAGAGTATATTTTCAGCATGGCTGTGATTTTCAGCAGATGAGCTTGGCGAGGTGAACATTTACCAGGTGGTGAAGAGTTCCATATGACAAGCTACCCAATGGTTGATGAGGAAGCAGTGAAGCAAGTGAAGGGCATAATGCAACTTTTGTGTTGGCAAAAATCCTTCTGGAGACAGTGTGGAAGACATATGGGAGGGTATTGGAAGGGAAGCAGAGAGATCAATTAAGAGGCTACTGCAATGATCTAGGTGAGAGATGATGAGGGCCTGTAATAGGGCAATGGACAGAGGGGAAGTGCAGGATGGATGGGAGATCTTTAGAAGATAGAATCCATCATGGAGACAAATTGGATGTTGGGGGAGGGAGAGGACAGAATTGAGAGTCACTGCAGGGTTTCTGACTTGGGAGTGGGTTGGGTGATGGTATAAAATCATTGAGATTGGGAGGAGCAGAAATGGAGGACAGATGAGTAAAATTTGAAATGTACAGAGTTTGGGGAACTGTGATACATCTTGGAGTTGCCTAAAGGACCATGAGGTACAGAGATTTGGAGTGAGTACAGCAAGTGTGCTCTCTAGGCTAGAAGTAGACCCACCCATGTGGAACCACAGGGCTGAGGCCATGACTCTGTTGAAGGCGCCCTGGGAAGAGTGAGGGAGAGAGAACAGAGGCTGCAGCTCTGAGGCAGCAACATGAGAGACTGAGGGGTGGTCCAAGGGGAAGAAAGAAGATCAGGAGTGAGTGATGTCAGTCAATGTCACATCTGCTAAAGGACTTCAAGAAGGAAGGAACAATCTCTAGGTTACAAGTGGCAGACAAGTCCTATGAGATATGTTTCCAAATAAAAATACAGAGTGCCCAATTAAATTTGAATTTCAGATTGAAACAAATTTTTTTAGTGTAAGTATATCCTCTACTTTTATCTGCTAAATATGGCAACCCTAGTAAGATAAAGACTAAAATGTGCACATAAATGTGATAGTTAAAGCAGGATCAGAGGACTGCGGGGAGCAGAAGGAGGAGGGGACTTAGAGGCAGTGCATGTGAACCAATCTTTGTACAAATCAGGCTGTGAAGCAGTCGGGTAAGGGGCAGGGTTAAGGCACAGGATTTTCCTAAGGGGAGCAAGGCACTATATGCTGAATCACCCTCACCTGCCCCCACCAGCCAGAAAACACGTGAGGTTCAAGACAATATCTTCTTTGTCTTTGTAATCAAAGTGCTGATCTGCCCAGACCCTTTCTCTTGTGCATCAGAAACTCAGTAAGTGGTTGCTAAATTAAATTCTTAGACTGGGTTTCTCCAAGCCTGTAGAAAAGAACTGAGATAATCCAGGAGATGCCTCACTTCTGCCTCTATGTAAAAATTATGACCCAGCATATTTTGGGTAAATACAGTTAATGTGTATCAGAATAATCTGGGAAATTGCCTCACTTCTCCACCTCTACTTACCAGCAAAGGCACATCTGAGAGGCCAACAGTCCTTTCTCCCTCCCTGAGAATACATAGTAGCAGCAGGAGCAGCTGGGAATCTCTTAATTGCCTTGTGCTTGTCAAGACTATGCAACTTTCCAGGTGAGTGAAACAGATTCTGAATATCTGGCTGAGGGGAAAACAAAATAAAACAAAGCTTGCACCAAACCAGCAGAGTAAGCTTCTCAAGAGGGTTTTTGAGGCCGGTGGGAAACATCATCATCCTTCGGCCTGGTCTGATGTTTGCTGCTTCGCTTGGCTTACACACCGCCTCTCCTCCTTTACACAGCTAAGTGAAATCTACTCACCCTGTCAGAGGAATAAACCGACCACAAAACAAACCTATTAAAAGGCCGCTCAGGCTTACTTTAAGTGAGCCAAAGCAAGCAAGCAAAAGCACAGGTGCTTCTGAAGACAGGTCTTCTGCATTTCTGCTCCTAACTCCCTCTTGAGTCAACACTAGAGATCCCATGGACTCTGCTCGGGCGGGAGGAAGCGGGTGCAGACACTGAAGTGAGGGCTCAGGGGCTCTGCACCTGCTATGGTACAGAATAGAGGCCCCAGGATATGTCTGGAGGGGACAGGGTCTGGGGTTGCTTTCTGTTGGTGGAAGGAGAAAGGAAAAATGGTTTAATGGAAAAGCTTGGATTTTGAAGTTGCATTAGACCTGAGTTCAATCCCAGATCTACCCTACTCTAGTTTAGTAGTTTGGGGATCTATAACATGGTGGTTGACAACAAAGCTTTTGAGTTGGACACGTTTGGATTTAATTTTTAGTGCTACCAGAGGAATAAGGATAATACTTTTCTAAATACCTTCCTTATATTGTCTTCTTGCAGTCATTCTGCTTTTGTGGCTCTAAGAAAGAGAAAAGATGAACAGCACTCCAGGAAGGAGGAGGACCTGATACAGGGAACGTCCCTGTCAAACAGCTGGGGGGGAAGAAAGCCCTTTCAATGTGGGGAGGAGGATGGGGAGGCAAGAGGGAAGGGAAGAAGGGCACAGAAGTGGAGGATTGAAGACCATCAGTTCAGTTGAGGAAGATTCTAGAGCAGTAGTCTGTGCTCCTCTTCTTAGATTGCCTTAGAGGACCCCACACTGACCTGGGGTGGGCTCATGGAGCAGAGAGCAGGCCCGAGGCAGAACTGTCCCCCAGCGTGGTGTTCCCCAGTCTGAGCAAGGAGCTGCTGGAGGCCCCCAGTGGGGAACACAGAAGGTCAGCTGAGGCCAACAGGCCCACCACAGTGGGGAGTGACCCAAAGCAGAGACTGTGAGGAGGGCTGCCCATGACACAAGGGACAGGCTGAGACCCAGGCCTGCTGCACCAGTGAGACCAGGGGCGCCACTGAGTCAGCAGCAGGGAGGAGAGGGGAGGGGACATCACATCTGGCAGCCAGGCCTAGAGACCAGGCCGAGAGCTTCTGCAGCGTGGACTTGCAGGTGTGAATAGGGACCTGCGAGCAGGCGCAGTAGGGACTTAGGGTGTGAGAACCTAGAGGACAAGGACCAAACTTCTCAGGAGGAGAGGAGGAGCAAAACCGAGAGAAGGAGACAGCCTGGGAAGAAGTTTGAGCTCTGAGTTATTTAAATACTTGTTCAAAAGAAACTGTGATAACTGGAAAAAACAAATAAAACAACATCTCCTTTACTCCCATCCTCCCTCAAAAAAAACCTCCCTGAGATCTTTGGCTTGATGAATTTATTTTTTTCCTGCTCCTTAGTGGGATTTGGGGCTCTAGAGGTCAAAATCATCAGTTATGGAAAGTAAAGGACCCCACTAATTATGCATATTGGAGGTACAGTGTATAAATTTACAGCTCTCTCTTCCTCTAGAGGAGCTTTGTAAACTTGGACTATCTACTTAACTTCTTTGAGCCTCAGTTTCCTCATCTACAAAATGGGAATAATACAACTTCCAAAGGGTTGTTGGGTGTATTAAATGAAATGATGCCTGTGAAGCACTGGGTACAGCACTCCGCACATAGTTGCACCTATTAATGGTTACATAACATTATTACTTAGCTTCCATGAGCTTTATTTTCTACCTCTGTAAGCTGGGATTGCAATATCCATCTTATGCAATAGATTTTCAAATAGTGTTAATTTCCCTTTACGCTCTGTTCCCTTTTCTGAAGAGCTACCGTTTACCTTATCTCATCTGCTACCTCAAATAAATACATCAACCAAGAGTGTTCTGCTCTCTGCAGATCTCTCCTGAGTGTTTCCGAGATGATACATGCACAGTATTTATCACTTACAGTCTGCTGGTTGAGCGGGGAGGGGGCAAATGTTTATGTCTTTATCATAGAAGGGGAAAATGATGAGTGGATAACAAAAGTACTGCAGTAATTCAGAAGAGGCAGTGTTGATTTCTAGTTAGAAGTCAGGGAGTACTTCCTGCATCACATGGTATTTGAACCACAGCTTGAAAAAAGAGAAATACTTAGGCATGTGAAGACTGGGGAAGGCAGTCTAGGTAGAGAACTATGAAAGCAAAGGCACAATTTGGAATATATCTTGAGATGGGTGGGTGGTTCTGTGTGACCAGAACAGAGAATATGAAAGGTAGAGGGGAAAACGTAGGCTGGAGAGCTGGGTACAGGCCTGATACGATGGGCCTATGATACTACCAAGCTAATAGTTGTCAACTTTTCACTTTCTCATAATGTTTCATGAAACTAAAATGTATTGAGCTCCAGATACATGTGAACCACTGCATTTAGACCATTGTTCTATGTATAGTATGTCTAAACCTCATGGCCATGCTGGAACATAGGTATTCACAGAGGAGGAAACTGGGATTTGGAGAGGTTAAATAACTTACTTAAGATCACACAGCCAGAAAGTAATCCACTGAGAATAAAATCTGGGCTTCCCTGATGCAAAACTGTTGCCATGAGACCAGGCTTTTAGGCCTTACCTGTTCTACCTGTTTCCTTGTGAAAGGACCACTTCTTTCCAGTTCCTATGTATAAGGAAGTTCACTTATCAATAAATTAGCAGGAAGGGTGAGCTGGAAGCAGTCTGAGGAACTGAGACCCAATGGGAGATGTTTTTGGTTCTAGGATTCAGGGTCCTGGAAAGCTGCCAGAAGGAACCTCCTCCAAATGGTCCCAGGACTGTCCTGGCAATCTTGAACCACCCAGGATACACACCCAGCTTAAGAAGGTAATGGGAGCCTAAATAAGGGAAACCCCAAGATACTTTCATCTTCTGTGTACTTATGTTCCATTTAAGTCCCAAGGGATTACATTTTGAGGTGGGTCTTAAGTCAGGATATATGAGATTAATGTTTATTTGAGAAGGATCAGAAATACCCATTTCCTCAGCTGGAACCGACAGTGAGACTCAAGACATTTTTAGTTTTGTACCACAAAGCTTCTCTCTGACCCTGTGAGCCCTGGGGAAGTGACTGAGGCTCTGAGAGACAGGTTGAATTCTCCAAGCTCACACCGACAGGAAGAGGCAGAGTCAAGATGAGAGCCCAGGGACTGTGATCCTGGCTTTGTACCTGCACTGCTCAAAGGAAAATAAACTCACCTAATCAGAGGACTAAAAAACAGTTTATACTCTCGATGGCCTGTGACTGGTTTTACGAGAATCACAGAATTTTTACAGCTAGAGAAGACAGTAAGGTCATTTCGTCCAATTAACTCATTTTATAGATGATAACACTGAGCTTCAGAATAGGAAACTGACTTGCCCAAGAACACAACACGTTTGGTGGTGGAACTTGGTCTAGATCACAGATCCACTGACTGTGGTCAGTGCTCTTTCCATTAATGCTTAATAATATGTTCCACAGACTATTAACTACCCCGACTCCCATATCCCCACCCCACACACTCACATGTGGAGAGTCAAGAGGTCATCAATCACTGCCTTCTATTTAGACAGGCATACATTTCCAAGTTCATGAAGATAAAAATGTGTCCTAATTTCAAATCAATTCCCCAGACATCTGGTACTTTTCTGGTTTGAAAGCCCCTACATTTTTTCAGCATAAGTCTTAGAAAGTCAAAGCAGAGAATTGGCTCCCATGCTCCAGCCCATTTTTTCACGAAGCTCCCAAATGCTAAACAGATTCCCTTCACTCTCTATGACAAGAACCATCTCTCTGGCCCAGCTTCTACCCCGATTTCTCACTCCAGGAGGATGCATGGCCCCACAGCCATCTCCTGCAGGGGCAGCCAGCAAGCATTCCCGGCTGTTCCAACCTCTGGAAGAAAAGGCCTGGAGCCCCTCTCTTTCCTAGTATCATTTTTCTAGGAGGGGGCCATGACTTGCTCCCATTAACTCAGGAAGAGGCTGTTTCCTGTCACTTCTTGCAATGAGGTATTTCCTGGAGCCTGAGAAGGAACCTAGGTCTCTGCTCCCCTGGGAATAGTGCCACTCTCTTGTCCGTTTTCCCAGAAGCCCCTTTCTCTAGGTCTGACATGACTTTCTCCTCCAAGACAGATCTGGGGAGGATCCATTTGTATTCCTGCCCTGCATTCCAGCAGTCTCTGGGGTACTGTGGCTGGAAATGATTTGCACAGGGAACTCAGCCAGCTTCCCTTTTAATCACTCGCATACTCAGAGGCAGGGAATCCTGCCCCGCTCACCTGGGGGATGGAAGGATCCTCCCTCGCTTTGTTGGAGTCTCCCTAAGTGCTGTGATAAACAGTGAGTCCAGTCTCCAGGAAAGATGCTGTAAAAAGCCTCCTTCTCCAAGGGTTAATTATGAAATCAATATCTTCAGGAGCCCCTCCCCTACCCCAGAGCTTCTGCAAAGCAGACACTGCTCAGATAATATCCAAACATCCATTCACCCCGCAGTGCTTCCTGAGCACCACTCTGACTGAGGAGGAGGGGGATTGAGCTGGGCCTGGAATAACAGGCAGGATTTGCTGAGGACTTTCAGGCAGGGAGATGGTATAAGCCAAGGCTTGGGAGAATGAATGACCTGGGGGGTGGGGGTGGGGTGTGAGGGAGCAGGAGTCAGGGGGTAGCTGGAGGGCAACAGAGATCTTGTTGGGCAGGAGGGAGTGATGACTAGTCACGGTCCTAGCAGGAAACAGAGGATACACCCAAAATGGTATAATTTGAAAATGAGTTTATTTGCAAAGGTGTGGTTGTATGAGAACCATAAAGAATAGTGCAGTAAGCAGGGCTCAGTAAGAGCCAAGGCATTACCACTTTTAGGCACAGAGAGACAGTGACTGGAGCAGAGAGAGGCAGGTAGAACTGAGCTGCCTTAGAAGAACAGAGGCCTCAGTCAAGCACATAGCCGGCTTGAGGCAACCTTGCGGGGAGAGAGCCAGGCAGAGGCAGATTTACAGTGAAGCTGGTCAAGTTTGAGCTGACCAGGTTCACAGTTGCCGGGCCCCTTCCTAGGCCTAGGGAAGACCCCTAGCCACGTGTTCATATGTCCCATGTTTCTGTGAACTTTGGGGGGAAATTTTGTAAAGATGAGGTATTTTTGATCTCAGTTCCCCTCTACCACACACATCCTATGTTGGGTGGCTTTGGAGGCGTTGTGGGCATTTTTAGGATCGTGTTAAAGAGAAGATGAGTTTGGGTTTGGTGAGATATATTTAAGTTGCTCACAGTCACTTTGTATATATTTAATTCACTGCTAGCTGTCCTCATGTAGGGATGGCTTCCAGGAATACTCTTACTGCCAACTCATCTGATGCCATGTCTTAAAGGTAGGTAGAGGTCATGTTGTAATACGAATGTGTCCTTTGGTGCCCAGCATGGATGTTTGTGAGTAGTGAAGAGAACAGAAGTTTGTGTGAGGAATGAGAAGCTGGTCTGTGGCCCATCATCAGGCATAAAATTTCAAGTGTAAATTCAGTTCGCATTGTCAGAAATACAATACAGCACATGCAACTATAAATGCACCATACTATTTTCTTTTTAAATAGCATTTCACATGTTCTCAGATTCTGTGTTTATAGCCTATAAGCATATAAAAATTTCAGATCCTATCAAAATTAGCAATTTATTAAGACAAAGAAAATGCAAATAGAAATAAAGGACCTTGGATTCTTTGATAATCTTATTGACAAAGGGGAGTAAAGCATACGAACTCATTGGGAAAAGATTTACATTTCTTGCTGCTTTGATACGAAATCCTGACATCTATGAAGATGTCCTAGATCAGGTTTCCTGGAAACGGCCTATGAAGTGGAAAGTTGCATGCAACTTCCTTACTGTGGAGAGCTCCCAGGAGATACACCTGTAAGGAAATGAGGATGGCAGGACTGGGAGAAGCTGACAAGCATGTGGCCTCAGCAGATCCAATATTCCAGCAGCTGAGGGATGGCTCAGTGCCCCCATGAGGGAATCTGGGCAAAACCACACAGCACCCTGTATGAAAGACAACAGCAAACTCATGATATGCCACAGTAATGGGGCCCAAAGACAAGCTGGTTTATACATGTTAGCAATTCAAAGAGTATTTAAGATTAGTTCCTGCACAAGAAAATTTGAAATGCCCTAAATCTTCATTGTATGTGGAAGAAAATGATAGAAGTCTTCCCAAACTGGACAGCAATCTCAAATTCTTACATGATATTACAATGAGTTGTAGAACTAAAACGGTCTACGTTACCAATTAAAAACCCCCAAATTCTAATCAAACAACTAGAAGAAGGACTGGATTGTATTTCTGGTCTTTCTGTAGAAAATTTTATTACGAAGTTGTCAGATGAAGAGGCAAAGAGTATGCTGCCAAGAAGAGAAAAAGAAAAAAGAAAAAGAAAAATACTGTTATTTTTCTGCATCTAGTGATATCTTTGATATTTGTAGACCAATAAAAAAAGAAAAATACTGTTATTTTTTTCTGTATTTCATAGTATCTTTGGTATTTGTGGACCAATAAAATTGTAAGCTTCGGTCTCATAAAAATCAAATCACAGATCTAGAGGAATAAATACCCTGTTATTCACACTCCTCACTCCCTCAGATATCCCTCTGGGGTGCCCCAATAGCTGAACCCAACAAAAGCCAGAGGCTACCATAGGATAGCCCCAAACTCAGCTTGTATTTTAGTCATTTTAGTCATGAAAAATGAAGTCTGAGTGACATGAAACAAAAGCATATATGGAAGGAGCCTTTAATCTGGGGTTGTAAAACATGCCTGCACTCACCACTCACCAGCAGCCCACTAAGGCAAAGCCCTGCAGCCACGTACAGGCGGGAAGACTGCCTGCTCCTCTCCTCCTCTCTGTGGCCTGGGCAGAGGGGGCTCCTCTGTGAGGAGAACACTGTGAGGGCAAGGGGCACAGCACCATCTCCTTGGACATGACCCCTAATCAGAGGCTGTGGTTGCTCCTTTCACTATTTACAGCCCTTTTATCCTGAACGTCTGATTCATGCCCCTCCGTCCTCCAAGCTGTAAGTGAGGCCCTTTCTGCTGGTCTCTGCCTCATCCAGTCAACTCCCAGCTGCAGCTCTGCACAGCCAGTGCCAGCTGCACACACAGAATCAGAGGGGCCTCTGCCCTTGGAGGGTAGGAGCACAGGTTTGAGGTAGAAATGCCAGAACCCGCTTCCTCTGTTGGCTCCTTTGTGACCTTCTTGGGTAACTGAAGTCCTGGTATCTTTCCCTAGATCTTTCCCTGGTTTGCTGAGATCCCAAGAGATTCCATAATGACCCTCTCCTTTCCTCATCCCACACCAAGTGCTCTCCTTGACGGATCCCTCCCATGCTTTGTCCTCCACCCAGAAACAAGGAGTCCTAAATCTGCTATCTCCCACCAGCTGGCCTTCCCCAGGTCCTTTGATCCAACTCCCTCTCTTATCCAATATACCCCTGCTTGAGTGTCCCCATATACGTCAGGGGCAATATATTCAAAACCAAACTTGCTAAATTCTAACAATTCTTCCTACATAATATTGCCCAGATCTGTCCTTTCCTTTTCTTTCTCCCTGTCACTCCCTTACATAGGCTCTGGTTACCTCGGGTCCAGATTATTGTAACCACCTGTCAGAATCCGCCCTCACAGTGCCATGATGAGATTCCAAAAACTGATCGTGTCACTCCTCTCCTCCAAAACCTTCTGTGGCTCCCTGTGGCTTTATAAATTGAATCCAGATCCCTCAGTCTGGCCATCTTTATACTGTAACCAAGCATGCATCTGACATTGGAGTTATTTTTAAATATATAATCATGTATTTATTGTTTGCCCCAGACTACCTCTCCCCACTCCCCGTGTTAGACAGTGAAATTTGTTGGCACTCAGGGAGCACTAGCTAAATAAATGAATGCCTTCACCTTGGTTTCCCTTTCTAGCTCACGACTAGACTAGGCTAGACCACCCACGACTCTCCCCGACTTCCCTTCCCACCCTCAGGCTTGTCAAACTCAAGTGCTTACTGTTCTCCCTCCTCTCCTGCCCAGCTTTTCTCCTCATCAGCACCTGCACACATCGGTTCTCCACTGGGGGGGTCTTTCCTAGCCCTCCGGCCCCTCCTTCCCAACCTCCGTCAACATACGTGTGTTTGGCACTTGTACACACACACACACACACACACACGCTCACACACACGACTGCTTTCTCCACGAAGCCTCTCTTGCTTCTTTCTCCTCCCCCCTTCTCTCTCCAGGAATTAATCTCCTCTCAGAACTCCGTTAGTATTCATTCGTCTGCCTCCTATGGCTTGCATCATATTTTGCTGACCTATTTCACTTACTGGTCTACAAGTCTTACCTCCTCTACCAGACAGAGAATACCTCCAGGACTCAGCTGTGTATGAGTCATTTTTCTCCCCAGCAGCAGCTGGCCTACAGTGGGCATTTATGAATGGATTAATGGACCCATCTGCCCTTCAAAGCATGAAGGTCTTTTTTCTTGTTGTGGGTTAAACATGTAATTTCATTACACATATATGATTCATGATTACATTCTTATTGTAAAACACTCTAACAATATAGATAAAACCAAACTCCTCTTGCTTATCTCTAATCCCAGTCACCTCCCGGTTTATATACCTATACGATGAGGGTGTAACATAGTTTTGTGGGATTTTTTTTCACGATAGAGGTATACTATATAAATTATTTTGCAGCCTGCTTCTTTCACTTTGCAATATGTCAAAAGTATCTCTTTATTTTTCTATACATTAGACACATGGGACTCAGTCTTTCTAACAGCTACAAGACTCCACAGTTTGGGTGTGCCGCCGCTCCCTTAACCATTCCCTTTATTGGTGGTTATTTGCATTACTTCCAGTATTTTGCTATGTACATGTCTCCTTGCCTTCTTCTAGAATAAAGATGAAGAGTAGAATTTCTCAGTAAAAAGAAATGCACTTTTTAAATCGTGTTAGATTCAAGACCAAAAAAATTGTATTAGGTGTTGTCAGATTGACTTCTCAAGAGACTGCATTTATATTCCCCAAACCCTTGCCATCACTTCATGTTATAAATCTTTAACACTTTGGCCAATCTGATGAGGGGAAAACTACATTGTGTTATATTAATGTGTATTTCCCCATTTGCTCCAGGTAAGACTGAGCATCACTTTATGGGTTTTTTGGCGATTTGGCTTTCTTTTTCTGTGAAATGTACGTATTCTTTGCCCATTGTTGCATTGGCTAGTTTGTCTTTTTCTTTGAAGATTTGTAGGATATCTTGACAAATTCTGCATATTAATTATTTGTCTATTATGAATAACATATATGTTGTAAATATTTTCTCTGAATCTGTGGCTTATCTTTTAATTTTCTTGAGAGTGCCTGGTTTGCTACAAATATTTTCCTTTTGGTCCAACTTTAAATTTTTCCAAATATAAATCTAATTGTCCCAACACTCTTTATGAAATCCATCCATTCCCTGATGATGTGAAATACCACTTTCATTAAATAGTAAAATTTCCTATCTACATGGACCTGTTCCTGGATTTTTAACTGTTCTTTATAATTTTGTTTAAGGTATGTTTCTTATAAACAGCATTAAGATAGCATTTTGGGGTGGGAGGTTAGCTCAATCTAAAAATTGTGTCTTTTAAAGAGAGAATTCAGTTCATTCACATTTAGTATAACAACTATTATACCTGATTTAATTCATTCTGGCTTAAGTTTGCTATATATTTTTTTCTTTTTCTTTTTCCTTAATTTTACCAGCTTGCTCACATTGCTATATCCCTTTCCACCCTTATTAATGTGGGAGTTTCCATGCAGGTCTTTCCATACCATTAGTGGTTATCTCCCCTTTCCTTTTCTTGTGCTTATCATCAAATTCTGTATCTTTACTCTTATAGGAAAATGAGATGTTATTTCTCCCACTCAGATATTCTATTCCTCTATTATTTTTTTCCACTTAGGTGCTTCTTCACTCTGCCAGTGAGGTATTTAGAATACTTTTACTTTCCCCATTTTTTTCTCCTTAGTCCAAGAGCCTTAGTGATGCTTTTACTCTGCATGCCCTGCCCCCAACACGTAGATTTTGCTGAAATAGCATAGTACTTTTCCTCCTAGATTTTGTTAGGATTTCCTTTGCAGTATTTCACCTCTATTCTAAGAATCCTTATTCAGCATTACACATTTCCAGGCTATTATTATCCATTTATATTGAACTATATGTGTGTGTATATATCTGTGCATGCATATACACACATGTGTATATGTGTATATAGGTAAGCATGTGTATATGTATAGGTAAGCATGTATATATGTATATATAATGAAACATGACTTATTGCTCACCTGTGTTTCCTCTCTTCTCTGTTACAACTCATTTGATTTTGGTTGGAGTCCTTTTGAAACTATTTTCTTCAGAGAGTGCTATAATTTTTGGATCCTTGCATATTTGTAAATATATATGTGTATAATATATATTTAAACTTCTGTGGATGGAGGGTGACTTGGCTAGGTATAGGACTGTTGAGCTTCTAAGAGATCAAGGAGGAAAAGTATCTTTTTATGCATTTCCTTTTCCTGATGAATATTAGAATCAGCTTATTGTTGTTTAGAACAGTTCCTTATTGACTTTTTGGAAAGGATTGAGCTAAATGTCTAGATAAATATGGAGAGATGCATATCACTCCAAACTACATCTATTCATCCAGGAGCAAGATAACTATTTATTCAAGAACTCTTTTATGTTGTTTAGTAAAGCTTTATAGTATTTTTAATGAGACTTTGCATATTTCCTTTTAAATTTATTTCTAGATGATTTTAATAGTTTTTATTGCTATTGTGTATTGAACATGTTAAACTTTTTATTATGGAGAATATCAAATGTGTTCAAAGTAGAGCGAATCACATAGTAAATACTGATGTGACTATCACTTACCTTTAAATTATTCTTTTAAATTTTTAATTGTGGCAAAATACACATAACATAAAAAAACCATCTTAACCATTTTAAGTGAACAGTTAGTAGTGTTAAGTCCATTCACGTTGTTCGAAAACCCATCTCAAGAACTTCTTTCATCTTGCAAAACTGAAACTCTATTCCTATTGAACAACAATTCTCCATCCTCCTTTCTGCCCCTAGCTGCTGGCAACCACCATTCTACTTTCTGCCTCTGTGAATTTGTCTACTATAGGCACCTCTTGTAAGTGGAATTATATAGCATTTGTCTTTTTGTGACTAGTTTATTTCACTTAACATAATGTCCTCAAAGTTCATCCATGTTGTAGCGTGTGTCAGGACTGCCCTCCTTTTTAAGGTGGAATGACATTCTGTTGTATGTATAGACCACATTTTGTTTGTCCATTCCTCTGTCGATGGACACTTGGGTTGTGTCCACCTTTGATCTATTGTGAATAATGCCATCACCCAGCTTTGATAATTATCAACTCAGAGGCAACCCTGTTTCCCCTATAACCCCACTACTTTCCCCTTCCATATTATTTCAAAGCAAATCTGAATGGGATATTTTACAAATTATATTTTGTATTTGGTTGAAGATCATTCCCAGGGAGAATCAGAGTCTGAAAACCAACAATATTTCACCCCAAATAGCTTAAATCTGTTTGGCATAAAGATAAAGTACAGATGAGGTGGGAAAGCTGGCACAGAAATGGAAGATGACAAAGAAGTGGGTCAGAGAGTGGCTAAGGCTGATCATACATACATGAGCTTCTGCTATCCCTACCAGTCACCTCCTTCCCCCTCAAACCTCTAGTCGTCGGGTCCCTGAGGCAAGAAAGACTTCAAATTTCACAGACCACTGCAAGATCCTGGCTTTGGGGGCCTCAGAAAAGGCTCTGCAAATCTCCGTCCACTTGCCTTCAGCCAGGGCATTTTGCTTTGGCAGCGCTAGGCCTGGAGTCAAGCTCTGCCTTGAACTCACTGACACTGCCTTGGGAGCCAAGGTCTATTCCTGGAGAAGAGATTAGTGGAAATTCTTCAGGAAGAAATTGGCTGCCTGTGAATGCCAAGAGGCGTCACTAAATAAACTACCCAGAAACAAGGGTTCTGATGTTTGTATCACTTTAAAATTATGCTGAGCACCTGAGCATGGCACGATTTAAGTACATTAACTTGGACCCAGTTGAGCCACTCTCCAGAGCACACACAGGCTCTCTGCTGGGACTCACCTTGGAGATGTCCTGTCCCTTTGCCTTTGTTACCTTGAGAAATGGAAACATGCTAAGGAACCATGTTAGTAGCCATTCTGGAAGGGCCTGGATTTATCTTCCAAGTGGCCTTGGAGAAAACAATCACAATCACTTTCACCCTCTCTTAAAAGTCCCTTTACTGATGGTCCCCTATTTTCTCCTCTGAACCCCATCAACATCATAAATATCCCCTTACCATGCCCATGGACACCTCAAAGCTGGGGTAGTTCACCTTCAAAGGAATCATTGCAGCAGAAAATCTTTTGGTCTTTTCCCAACCAGGCCAGTAGTCCTGTCTTCTCCTCTCTTTTACACTCCGCCGGTCTGAGATTTCTCTCCATCCTCAAAAGGAGCATAAAGTAAGTGTAGGTTAGTCCAGGGTTTGATTTGAACATTTTCCAACAGGAGCTGGGCCTGTTTGCACCCCAGACAATCAGTAGACATGTGTCTTGAGCTGCCGATGTGAAGTTGCTCTTGGTGGTCAGAGAGGCAGCTTCCCACACTGCAGACTCGGGCCCATTCTTCCACTAATTGTCTGATGAACATGCACCTATCATTTTTACTCCATCAGGCGTTACCCCATTTTCCACCATCTCTCTGATAAACATGGACCTATCACTTAAACTCCCTCCACTTCTGTTTTCTAGAGAAATCAGGGAATCGAACTAGATGATTCCAAAGGCCCCTTCTACCTTGGAGTCTGTGAAAAAAGTCACAAGCCCTAGAAATTGGAAGCACCTATGTGGCTCCAAGCCCTAACTCAAAGAAGCTTAGAGGCCACTTGGGCCAAAGATGGTGCTGGGAGGGAAGTGGGAGCTCCAGATGGGGCTTCCCAAGGTAAAATCTGGGAGGTCCTTTGTCATGTATGAAGAAGAGACTGGAGAGCCTGGAACAGCAAATGAGCTGATCCAGCCTAGGGTGGGGCTGGTCTGGGCTACCTGCCATAGAAACACTTGCTCCTGACATTGCATGGATGGGGTCTTGGAACACCACTGAATTTAGATGGCTATGGATCTGAGGCCCAAGGTGGACTTGGGGCCATAACAGCGAAGAATCCTATTTCTTCCTGCATAAAGGTAGCTGCAGTGATAAACCAGGACCCAGCATCAAAAAAGGACTCCAAGATTTAGAACCCAAGGTGGAGCCTGACAGGAGCAGCAACAAGGAGTGTGCAGAAGAGGACAACGGAGGTGCCCCACAAATTCCAGAGAGGGGTTCTCAAGCCTTAACATACATTGGAGTCCCCTTTAGGGCTTGTTGAAACAGAGTGCTGGCCCCACCCCCTAGATTTCTGATGCTGTAAGTCTAGGGTGGGGATTGAGGATCTGCATGTCTAACAAGTTCTCATGGGATGCTGATGCTGCAGGTCTGGGAAGCATCCTTTGAGAATGACTTCATCAAAGAGACTGGGAGGAGATGTCATGGGCAGGTGGTAAAGAGTCCTCATTCCAGGCAGGAAGGAGCGGCCATATGAAGGACAAAAAGGCAAACACTTTCTCCTTGTGATATTTGCTTTTATATTCTCAAAGGGAAGTTCTCCAGAGGACTTCTGCCAACATCTCACTGGTCTCATCTCATTCAGCTAGGGATGACCATCTCTTGTGACCATCCTTAGCTGCCAAGGAGGCTGGAAAGTTAGCTTTCCAGATTCTATGGTAGAGGTGGCAAGAAAAAGAGCTTAAAGTGGGCATCAAGAGAGCCAGTCAAGGTATCTGCCCTTTGATGGTTCGAAGCTTGAAAACTATGGCCAGTTCAGTGAGCCCTGGGAGTTTGAAGCCCACCATTCATCCTACGCCCTTAATTTACTCTGTGTGTGTGTGTGTGTGTGTGTGTGTGTGTGTGTGCGCGCACGCATATGTGTGTGAGAGAGACAGAGAAAGAGAGAGACTTGCTATTTCTCCTAGAAAACATCTCTCGCTCTGTCTTGCAGAATAATTTGCAAGCAGGCCCTCTGTTCCTCAACCCTTCTCCATCTCATGTCCTCCTCTACAGCCCAGGTGCTTCCCCAGGTTCATGATTTTCTTGACTACTCAGTAGACCAGACACTGTCTCAGCATTGGAGACACACTGTGTACAATGTATGTCTGTAGCCCAGCCCAATGAAGCTTACAGCCCAGCAGGAAAGACATTAAAAATTAAAAAGAAAAAGCATAAACATTATTTTTAAGTCCCTAAATAATAGGGACTTGTCCATGAAATTAAATCAAGTGTGGTTTATTTCATCAAAAAAAAGGAGTTAAGGAAGGAGGGAAATAGCTCAGTGGCAGGGTGTGTGCTTAGCATGCACGAGGTCCTGGGCTCAATCCCCAGTACCTCCATTAAATAAATGAATAAATAAATTTCCTTGCATATTAAAAAAAAGAGAGATAAAAAAGAGTCAAATTTGCCTTCAGACTTCCTCCCAAAAGCCTTTTTAGGAATTCCTAATTCTGAATGCCTGGCATTTAGTAGGCCCTCAAAAAATACTTGTTGACTGTTGAATGACCCTCCTTTGAGTACCTATATGATCTCCCTGCCTAGAGTTAATGAGCTCTTTTGGGTCAGAGCTCTGTGTTTAGTTCAGCACTGGCACACAGTAGGAACTCAGGAAGTATTTGTGGAATGAAACGGAATCAAGTTTATGTCAAATAAAGACCGACAAAGTGACGATTGGGCCCAAATCCAGTTTGGGTGTGTATTCTTTGGGTCACTGTTGTATTATCAGAGTAGTGAGTTCTTTTAAACCTCATAAATTTTTTTGCATGAAGGCACAGCCTCATCCTGGCACCAGACACACATATTTTGTCCCCGTGAGGTCACTGCAGGGAGAGATTAACTCCAAGAGCCTCAGCAGGTTTAAATATCCCTGAGTGTGTATGGCATGTTAGGCTCCCTGGCTTCCTTGCAAGCCACTCTTTTCTCCCCTCTTGTTTGCAGAAACAATGGCTGTGAATGGGACTCTTCTCTCCACTGAAGGAAGTAACCTGGAGTCTACAGACAGATCCACCAAATGTCTTTTTTTTTTATTTAATCTTTTTGTTTCTGAAGTTCTCTCTGACCTGAGAGCTGTCAGGCACATGCAGGCCTCCTAGTCACTGCTGATGGGTGGAGGAGCTACATTAGGGAGGAAGTCTCCAGGGAGCCCTTCCTTCCCTTCTGAGACCTTGGGGTCAAATCTAGGTGAAAAAGTATTCTGCCACAATAATGAAAATAAAGGTCAGTTTTATCTGAATTCAAAGAAAAGAAAAAAATACTAGAATTTTATCAACTGTGAATTTTTCTTCCATACATTTTTTCTTAAGCTTTTAATATCTGTTTTTTGTTTTTGTTTTGACCACTGGTTAGGATGAAGGTGCAGCAAGTGGAGTATTTCCTGAAGCTCCGCAGACATCACTGTGGGCCTTTGCTGCCTGGACTCATTGGAACAGCACTGCTCCCGGACATGCCCAGAAGCCACCGGCTGCCTGGAAGGCGGGGAGGAGAGGTCAGCTTGACCTAATGCTAATTGCATCCAAATGTTTCTATGTTCTGATCCACACACAGAGAGGACACTCTAATATGAAAAGAACCAGCTCTATTTGACTAAAAATTGGTCTTTGGTTAACAATGGGGCAAATATGCAGCTTGGAGTCTGACAGTCCTAGGTTCTAATCTCAGCTGTTCTACTCAGCTGTTGTATAACTTTAGGCAAGTTACTTAACCTCTCTGAGCCTCAGTTTCTCCATTTGTAAAATGGAGAGATGACTACTTACCTAGGACTTTTGGTAGGACTGAGCAAGATAATATACAAAGAGTGGCTGACAGTACCACGACACAAGAGAAATGGCCTTTGTTGTTCCTCTGATTCATACATTGTTTGCAGGGTGGCTATTTTTTGTGGGGTGGGGTGACTTGGCCACAGGTGTGTACAGTCAGAAGTGATGGGCCCAGGTGCCCTTTCAACAGCTTTGAGGTTGTGGGGCTCTGCATTGCTATACCTATTATAGCCTTAATTCTTTATCTCTCCCTCAGCCCAACTCCACTCCCTCCCACTCACTTAGAGAAAGCAGGAACCTGTGGTTTTCCAGCTGGCATTTTGTTCAGACACTGCTTTCGAAAGGTCTTTCCTGCCACTTGGAAGAACCAAAGGATACGAAGAATGAGAACACTGACTCCTGGGAGGGAGACACAGGGCTTCATAGATTTGCTGACACAGCATGTAATCGCCTTTCCGCATCTCCTAGGGTGAGAGGAGACACAGTACTGTTGCTTATTAAGTGAGCATGGACTGGAGCCTGCTTTGCATGCCCACAATGACCCCTGCACCATGCTTTTCTCCCGGACACTGGCTTCACGTGGCCAGACAACAAGTTTCAGCAAAACCGCTGTGCCGACCTGACACATGAGCCTGGCCCAGTGTCCACTTTGCTCTGTTCTGTGGAGCCCCTGGAAAGGCCTTGGTCCTGCTGGAGGTACTGTCCGGGCACCTTTATTCAAGGATGAAAGAGAGACAGAAACAGTGAAAGCTGATCAGAGAGAGGCTGAGGAAGACTGAGGATCAAAGAGACAAAGACTGAAAGGGAGACACAAAGACAGACAAAGAGGTATGAGAGGCAGAGAGAGAAAGAGATAAACACAGTGAGACAGAGAGAAACAGAGAGACACACAGAGGGAGAGATAGGAAAAGGAGAGACAGCCATGTGGAGAAAGACACAGAGAAAGGCTTGCAGAGGGATGGAGAGGGAGCAATAGCCAGAGACAAGAGACAGACGGGGAAGGACAGAATCACGGTTTGGAGGGAGATGAGGCTGAAGAGAGAAGTGGGCCTTGGGGGTAAGCAGGACCAGTGGGATCCTGGGGAGATGTGTGCACTTTGCATGCAGGAGTCTTGCTACTGAAGTGGTTTCTTAGTTCTCAGCTGCCAGCTGAGTGTCAGGTTCAGAGGAATCGCTTCAGAAGTGGGCTGGGCGGACTTACAGGGACAGCTGGGCTGTGGTTTACAGGGCCAGCTCTTTACTCCATGAGCTGGGGCTGCAGGCAAGTTCTGGGGCTCAGGGAGGACCTATGGCCCCAGGGGCCAGGGCTGATAGCTGAGGGAGAGGAGTGCCCGCCTGCACACCTGGGTATCCATTCATCAGTTAGGAGCCCGCAGGGGCTGACCCTGGCTGCGGTTGCAGGCCTCTGTTGTCATCTCAGCAATGTGGGGAGCAGCCTGTCCACTTCCTGAGCAAACCCCTCCCCCTCGGACATGCACATGCCCACAAAGACAAAAATGCTTTCCAGTCTGCTGGGGGAATGGCTCCTCTTAAGCAGAGAGGATTTAGTAATTGAAGTCGGCCATTGCAGAATCTCCCCATTTCCCAACACCATGGGGCCACATGCATCACCTAGGATATCCTGGCTGGTTCAGGTGTGGTACCTCCTGGAGGGCCCCAAAGGTGGGGGGTCTGGGCAGGGGATTCACCCTGAAACACCTAAGATGCTAAGAGATCATTTTGGATCTCTGTTCCCAGAGCCTCTCCCTCACTCCTTCCAAGTTCTCACTCCCTGACCTGTCCTGTGTTCCCCTAACCCCAGCCTGTTCCCCTTTGTGCTCCAAGCACTACTGAGGCTTCTCCTTCCCAACCCCTGCTCTCCTGCCCTCACGGGGATCGCTGGCTCCTAAGGCCCAGACTCTCTGGGAGCTTGTCTTTGTCCCTGGGACCCTTCTTCAGGTGGTTGGCTCTCTTGCTGGCCAGACCCAAACCCTGACAAGGGCACAAGGCATTGCCCCGAGGCTCCAGGAGATGAGCTACCATCTGCCTGTTAGAAACGATGGTGACACCCTTTGACCCTGGGATCTCGAAGTAGAAGTTGCAATACAAACCAACTCATCAGAAAAATCAAAGCACATCTGTGGATTAGGAAACTGGGCCCAGGTAATCGTGCAAGATAATTGCCTTCTATGCCTGGCCTCAGGGCATTTGAAGCAGCCAGTGCAGTCAGTTCACCAAACGGGAAGGAGGCCCATGCAGGACCTTGGTGTACTGTTACAGCTGGGTCAAATGCACCCTAGGGACCCTGGGGACCAGTCTGAGAGCTGGCACAGCATGTAGCTTTGTCAGCAGGCTGGCTCAAGCCCTCATCAATACCAGAAATTGACACATTGTAACTGACTGTACTTCAATAAAAAAATTTTTTTAATAAAAAGTAAAAAAATACTAGCAGTCTTATTTTCTGTTTCCATTGTATTTTAGTTGGCAAAGCTTCCCTGCTCATTATCATATTGCACTCTCCCCACAATACAAGAGAGAAGCAATCCCCTTTTTCCCACAGGCAAAGAAAGTGGGAATTGGAGAGATGCATAGCTTTTTCAGATGAATAGTGCCGAGCCATGATTCAACCTGGATCTTCAGGATTCAAAAACCAGAGGCACTTTCTACTCTGCTTGGCTGCTTTTATGGTGAGACACTGTCCAGCCCCTGCCAGCATCCTATCCCCCATCCTTTATTTTCCTCTACAAAGGAAAAGCCAAAGTGGTAGGAGAGGTCTTGCTCATCATTCCTCAGGGGGTTAGATAGTCCTAGAACCACGCAGAAAACTTCCAGCCTGAGGCAAAGTTGTGGCTGGGAGTACGCACAGTTGCTTCTGAGGGGGTTTGACTTCCTGGTGCAGGGGCACCAGAGTGAGGGGTAAAAGGAATTTCTTGTTTGTTCTGTGGAGGGGTGTCATTTGTTTCTCTTTCTATTCTTCTTACCTACAAATCTGTATGGCAGCAACGAGGGGGAGAACCAGAGCTAAGAGTGGAAGTTAAAGGGGTCAAATTGCAACAAACAAGAAGAAAAGACTGCTAAGGCAGCCAGGGCTCTCTCACAATGAGACCCGGCTATCTGGGGCTGGTGAGCTCTAAGTCATTTGAGATGCTCAGATGGAGAGAGGCCGGGTGGCCTCTGTCAGAGACGGTGTGTGCGGTGGGGGTAAGGATTGGGGAGTGATTTCTGCTGACTAGGGACTCTGTGGTGCTTCCAACTCTTACAACATATGAAGTGTCAAGTGCTGTGTTTGCCAAGTGCACCAGGAAAGTCAGGGGTCTGTTTAACAGTTTGAGGACAAGACTTGACCCAGGAGGTGCTTAGAGCATGAGTGTGGGTTCTTCTTGGTCTTTGGTATATTTGAACAAAGATTTTCTTCTGCCCTTTTCCAGATCTCCAGCCTCATAGGGCACAAAATGAGCTAGGGGTCCAGGCTGGAGAGCTGGGTGGCTGAGAGCCATCTCCGTGCTGGCACCTGGCCCAGGGTATCCAGCTGGAAGTGTTTTCATGTACCATGGTGGGAGGTAGGGGGCGGGGAATAAGGCTGGAAAGGATTATCTAGAGAAGCTGTTTGGCCAAATCCCTGTCAGAGCCACAAGCCCATAAAACACATTTGTGTGGATTAGAAAAAGGCACTCCTTGCTCCAGGAGGACACAGCCCCACAGTCTTCTGACTTGACAAGAGAAGGAAGTCTGGATTTTAGCTCCCACTTGCGCCCTTTTGTGCAGTGGTTAACATGCACCACCGTACTCAGTGGCCCTGATCCGTATCCTCTGCCTTTTCTAAGCTGTGTCTCCTGTGTGCTATGAGCTCAGGACTTGATGTAGAAGAGAACTGGCTCAATCAACAAGAATGAGTGGGAAGCTCAAGGAATCATTCCATATCAGAAATCAGCCAACTGGAAAACAAAACCACCACAAAGCCAATGTGGTATTAAGACTGATTTTGGTTCTTCTGGGCCTTTCCCAGGGTCGTAGAGCACAGGGAAGGCTGAGGACAGAGGGAGACCTTCCAGGAATAAATCCCCCGATGCTTTCTTCCCTCACCAGTTCATTAAATGCACTTACTCCTTTACTTGCACTTAAATACTTATGTGTTAAATAGTTTTTGATTTATGTATATGTTTAATATGTGCCTTCACTATCCATCCATAATTTCATTCTCTGTCTTGAATTCCAAGCTCCTAGAAAGTGCAGACTATGCATTACATGATTAACATTGCTCAGTAAAATGCTTGGCACGTTGCCACCCGGTGCTTTTGGATGATAACAATGATAATAAAGTTCAAATTCCTCACTCTGGTGGTCCAGACCTTCAATCATCTGACCCTCCCCCAACCTGCCCCTCGCCCATTTGGTTTTAGCATCCTATACAACAGCCAAACTGGCCTAGATTCCTTGGGCACCCCATCCTCATGGCTCATCTCAAGCTGTTTTCTTCATCTGTATACCCCTATGCCCCTTCTACTCCTGAGTGTCCAAATCCAACCCATCTCTGGAAGGTCAACTCGAATACTCCTCCTTACGGTATCTTTCCTGATTCCTGCTGCAGGAGTGATCCTGCATCTTTGCTCTCCCATACTTCACGTCAACTTTTTATGAATCTAATTACATACCACCTTGTGTCATTGGTCTCTGAGCAAATAACTGCTTCCCCTGATAATCTGGGATGCCTTGAGGGCAGAGGCTGTGTCTTATACATTGTCCTCTCCACAGGGCTAACCCCAAGGCTGACCACCTGGTTTTTATCTCTGTGACCTGGACAAGTCCGGTCCCTGCTCTGAGTCTTGATTTGCTTGTGAGTAAGTGAGGGGTTGGAGGAAATGATCTCTAAGGAGCGGCAGCTCCGAGGCTGATAGTCCATAGCCCACTAAAGGCTCACTGAGTGACTGGCAGGTTAGGAAGAGGGCATACCCCACCAGAAAAGCGAGAGCTTTAGGGACTTGTTTATGGAAGCGTAACAATTCCTGGATTGCCCAGAAGTTGGAAATTCAAACTGGTTAGTTGTGTGCACCAGATTTCTCTCTTCCCATGAATGGGAATGACATTAAGTGACTCAGAGAACAGTTGGCACAAAGATGCAATCTCTGTTCTTCGAAGTAGGTGCTAGGACTTCTGTGCTTCCCATTCTTCCCCTTAAGAAGCAAAGGTGGGGTCCATGACATTCTCCCTTGGTGGCTTGGGGTGCCCTACACACTGAAATCCAGCCCTCTCCCGTGGTGACGTGCAGACTGCACATGCGGTGTCCGGGTCTCCCCATCAAAGAGCTGCCTGCCTCAGCACTGGAGATCCTGAACTAATACCTATTTTTGGCAATAATTATCAAGCCTTTTGTAAGAGCCTAGGTACGCAAGCAGATCTTTTAAAAATAGGCCTATATTTTCTCCCCAGATTCCTGGTGGTGACTCAGCACAGTGTACAGTAGCTGTGATTCAGGGAGGGTGTAGGCACTGAGGGCCTGCAGGGGAGTCTTGGCAGCTGTTGAGTGCTCCCTACTAGAACCCATGGGGTCACAGCCAAGGAAAGGAGGCATGCACGCCCCACACCCCAGTCTTCCGGAATGCTACTATTGCCACCAAGCCACAGGCTTCTCTGTCTTCTAGATGCGGCCAACCATCAAGGCCAAGGGCATTTGGCCGAATAGCTCCAGAGCTGGAACAGGGCAGGCAAGGAGACACACTGGGACTCTGACAGCCCAGTGTGGGGGCAGATGCCTACCTGTGGCCTGGGGGAGTGAGGAGCAGGGGGCCACGGGAGAGACACTCAGAGGGGACAGGGAATGCCCTGGCTGATGGAGGCCCAGCCAGGAGTTTGGGGCTTTGAGCCCAGCTGGGTAGCTGACTCACTGTGGGCTCTTAATCCTCTGTGGTGGGCAGGCCCAGCTCTAGAGGCCTAGAGGGCTTAGTGGTGTTTGTGTAGCTACAAAAACGGGGCCTGTGGGCTGGCACGTAGCCCTGCTTGGTCATGCGCAGGAGGGCAGGAGAGCAGGGCGCGGTGGGGGACAGCGAGAGGCAGGATGAGCTGTTTGGAGAGAGAGTTGTGCACCAGCCTGTGACAGGAGTGTTTGCAGAGGGACTGACACAGGGACAGAATGTCGGGGTGGGGCCAGGAGTTGGGGCAGAGTC
Organism: Camelus ferus; assembly: GCF_009834535.1. Taxonomy (NCBI): domain Eukaryota; kingdom Metazoa; phylum Chordata; class Mammalia; order Artiodactyla; family Camelidae; genus Camelus; species Camelus ferus. The sequence goes on from NC_045696.1 coordinate 62,225,624, forward strand.
AGGTAAAGCTACACCCCTGGAGTCAGTCCAGACCATACACCAGGGTTAGGTAGAGATAGATTATGCATTTTTCAGTTTTCAGAGCTGAGTCAAAGACTTCAAATTTCTCACTAAAATATATTAGAGCTGCTCAGAGGTTTAAGGAACTCGATGAGTTAAGTACATTAGCAGAAACTCAAGACCCACTTCAGAGCTTTTGTTTCTCTCCTTCTGGCCCCTCTACCCAGCCCCCTGCCCTCTGAGGGCCCCAGTATTCACTTCATTCTCTCCCAGTCTCACTGTAGAAGTGTGACTTGGGGAGGAAAATGCGTCCCTTCTATCTGCCTCCTCAAATGCTCAGAGAGTGGTGAGTGGAGGCCCAGGAAGAGGCTGGGCATCACAAGGCTCTAGGTAAGATGCTGAATCTTGGCACAAAAATGTGGAGAGTATGTTGTTTCTGAAATATTTTAGGAGTGTTTCTATAGCCTATAAATTTGTCCTCCCATTCCCTATAGCAGGGAGCCTCACTGCTTCAGGGGAGGGCAGCCTCTGCCTTGGCTGAGGTGTCACTGTCAAGTTAGATTTTTGTGAATCCCAAGAATGACAATAGGCTTAAAAGTCAAGTGTGGAAGGAGAGAGGATTTTCTAAAGGTCTGGAGGATCTGATCATAGAATTTTATCAGTGGGTGGTCCCTGGGAGGCAAGGAGAGGAAGGAGGGAGCCCATCCCTTTATTTCCAACACATCATGGGGAATGGGAGACAGAGGGGGGTCAGATAGGCATGTGTCTCTATCTCCCTACCCTAGGTTCCAGGCCAGGGGAGGGAGGGGGAGACATGCTTGCTAAGTTGAGGAGAATGTTTTTCCTCTTTTCAGAGTCTGCAAGAAACACCAACACATTTCCTGCACCAACATGGGGATGTCTATGGCCGCATCAAAGGAGATGCAGCTTGGCTTGGGAATCTCTGTGGCTCCTAGAGGCTGGTAAGGAACTTAGCTAAAAGTGTGAGTGGGGAGCTGGGATTGGGGGTGCTTGGCACTGTAGCCAAGATCAAACAGCCTTTGTAAGTCTGACTGAAAGTCCAGCCAGGACTTGGGTCTTGTAGGGACCAGAAAAAGTCCTGGAGGAGCCAAGTCAGTGCTGAAACAACCAAGCCCTGGCTGGCCAAATTGCAGTAGACAGTGGCAGAATATCCATCTGTTGTTTGTGGCCCAATGTGAGCCCTCAGACCAGCAACCCTTGACCATGGCTGGATGACAGACTCACCTGTGATAAGTGAGCCCAGGGTCCACATCCACAGGTTTTGATTGAATTGGTCTGGAGTAATTTTTTTTTAAAGCATCAGGGGAGTGAACTGCCTCCTTCAGGGTTGGAAACACCCTCCACACCAAGGCTAGGACTAGGTCGATGCACAATTTAGGGAGGTGCTCACTGTCAAGGCCACAAAAGCACCTCCTTCCTTACATGTATGCCCCACCTGCTACCCTTGCCTCACTCACCTAGCCTGTTCCACCTCCTCTCCAGGTAGGTTTCTTCTCTGGCCCGATTTGAAGAGGTAGCTCAAAGCCATGAGTCCCTCTCCTTTAGAAGGCACCAGAAGGTTGCAGATGAAACCATGGGGCTAGGAAACATCTGGGGAGTGGGCTTGGGAAGAGTGTGGGCAGAAAACCAAAGAATGAACAGACCAAATCACTACCTTACATGCTTTGAGGGTTTCTGGGATAAGAATGACACAACATGACTATTGGCTGCAAAATATGACTTAGTCATTTCCACCAGGCCTCTGAAGCCAGGACATTTTGGTTTAAAACTCACTGTGGGGGAGGGCGGACGAGGCCCAGGGTTCTTCGGAAAGGGATTCAAGTTACACAAACCAATGTGTGCTCATGTTTTGTTCAGTCACAGAGACAAAGAGGGTGCGCCTGCCTCCCATGGTGCGTGGGAGAGCTCGGGGACCCCTGCCCAGCTCTTGGTTGCTCATCCTGTGTCTCACCCAGAAATCCGTCCCCGTGGCAGTGAATCAGAAATCGGCACCATGGAAGGCAGACTTTTGAGGAGCATTTGGAACCAATTAGTTGGTTAGTGTGAGCTCAGGGCTCCAGTGAATGGCCCAGTACTGTGTGAAAGCTCGGGGCTTTACACGCTGGGACAAATGCGTTCTTTGTCAGTAATAAGTGACCTTTGTTTCCTTCTGCCCGGCCTCCCCGCCTCCCTGCTCCATCCTGGCCTCAGCACAGATCCTGGGTCTTCCAGAAGGAAACCTGACCTGGCCTTGCCAATAAAATCAGGTACCCTGAGCATCCATACGGCAGGGGTGGAGGTGTCATTCTGTGTTTTAATCCAAAGTCCTTCTTACAGGGGGTAGGGACAAGAGCCCTAGACTTTAGGAGCAGAGCTTGCTCTGACCTGTGTTGGAGCACCTTTTAAAATCTGGTTCTGTCATCTCCTTTTTCTCAGCTTGGACAGCAGCGGGGAAAGTTGTCAGCAGAGGAAGAATAGGAAGGCAGAGACTAGTTCCCAATCACGTCGCTGACTCTCAGTCTTGCCAATCAGGGCCCTATCAGCAGCCTCTGATCCCAGGTCAAAACCCTCCAAACCTGAACCAATGTCCTTTAGAGTGAGAATTTGAGGTCTGACTTCCTTCAATTCTGATGGCTTGGCCAGATCTGCTGGCAGAGGGGATCTGTCTGCTCTCGGGGCTCGGGAGATGGTTAACATGTGAGCAGCAACTGAGGCTTTCTAATAAACTAGGCCACTTTCTCTCAGTCTTGATTTCTGCTGAGAGAAGCAGCATCAATGACCCATAAAACTTGAGAGCTTTTCCCTTACCCATTTGCTGGGATCTATTAATCTCTTCCAATAGCCAGCAGCTAACCCATCTGCAAGACACCTGGTCTTGATTTAATTAATGTGCAAAGCAAAAGAACATCAGGCAGGTAAAAATCTGTAATTAGTAATAGTCTCTCAAGATTTTCTTTGTTGGTTCTCCCTGCCTCCCCTTTCCAGGCCGTGGGAGGGGATGAGAAGGAGCCAAAGGCAAATACAGTTTAATTCCATCTTGAGTAATTACTCCGGAAAGCCCTCTAAAAATTGCTGGCTGTTTAACTCAGCAATTTGAACTTGCATTTGGGAACATCATCAAAACTGTAAATGCCTTGATCTTTTTTATGCTTCTGTACATAAGGAAAACCAAGTACACCTAATTCCTATGCCATGTTGTCATAAGCATTAGAAACTCTTGGCACATGGCCTTCAGTAGGAGGCTCGAGAAGGGCTGGCTTTTTCTTTGTTGCAGGAGGAAACATCTGGATGCCTTGGAGTGAACATCACAAGAGGAGCCAAGAGGCTGGAGCTCTGATCCCTGTCCCTCAGTGGCTCACAGGACGACACTGGGCAGGACATGTCCCCACCTGGCCTCTATTTTCTAGTCTTAAAATAGGGGTAATGTCAGATAATTTCTAGAGTTCAAAGTTCTCACCCCCACCCTCGAAGCTCTGCCATTCTTTGTTTCTAGGAAACACATTCTTCTCTCACATCACAAACCCAGAGGTGAGGAGGGTTAAGCAAGGCAAAGGTAACTAGGTACAGAAACTTGTTCTGCAGACGTGATTATCCAAAGGTTTGAGGAAAAGATAACCAATTGTGGACTATGAGATTCCTTTGAACACCTTGGATGTGGTGTAGAACCTGTAACCACAGAGGAGAAAAAAAAATTAACTGGCCTCTGGGGGTTTTGTGGGGCACCTGTGACCTCAGCCTTAATCAGCATCTCATGCTTTCCTACAACACTTGAAAACCACATGGGTTTTAGGCAATCACCCAATTTAAACCAATGCCATTGCCCTCTGTGGTTTTGCATGCTCTTCTACGAAGGAAGAAAAGCAGAACTGGGGCAACAGGGGCAGAGATCTATTCATTCACATCTTTATTCAGGCATTTATTTAAGAGAAGCTAAGTACCTATAATACATGGGGCCCTAGGGAGGAAATAGGAACTGGATAAACCACAACCCAGAAGCTACCAAAGTTCTTGAAACATCTACATTCATATCTTTGCACTTTGGGTTTAGGCAGTAGATCTGTAACAAGACAAAGTCATTCACAAGGAGACTTATCTTCTAGCTCTTAATGAGCCTGGTGGCCGCAGATCATTAACTAAGAATGCCCACCTGTCTGTTGCGTTCCTATCCTTCCTTCAAGGCTCAATTCCATGCCACCTCCCCTGGGAAGCCTCTCCTGATATCCTCAGGCAGATGTGATCTCTTTGTCTTCTGGTCGTCCGTGGCATTTGGTGGGTCCCACTCAAATGATTATCTTATACCCAAATTTGCACTATTTTTGATTCTGCCTGTGTCTTATTCTCTTTTAGACTGGTACCTCCTCAAGGGCAGGGGGTATTGAGGCACAAGCAGGACAGACTTTGTTGGAGTGGTCAATATCCTGACTGTGAGATTATAGTATAGCCTTGAAAGTCTCACCATTGAGGGAAACTGGGGAAGGGGTAAACAGGCTGTCTCTGTATTACATCTTATAACAGCATATGCATCCATAATGATCTCCAAATAAAAAATTTAATTAAAAACAAAACGCACGGAATCATAAGACCCCAAAGATGGAAGAAACTCATTAAGTCCCCTAGTCCTGTTTTTACCGAATGGGTGAATTTCTGCCACAGCATCCCACATACAGATTTACCAGCCTTTTTCAAACTCCAGCAATGGAGAATTCACGATCTCATGAGGGAGAGCATTCCATTTTCAGACAATTCCAATTCTATTCTGAAACCAACCGTCCAGGCTATAACTTCCCCTTGGAGCCCACACAGAAGAAGCTGCTTCCTCATCCCCATGACAACCCTTCAGCAACGTGAAGCTGGTCATTATGTCCACCTGGGTCTCCTCCAGGCAGCAGGATTTCTTTCCTCTTCTTGCTCCATCAGTTCTCTTAACTTATGTCCATAGTTTTGAGTTCTCATACCATTGCAGAGCCTTTTCTCTGAATGTACCTCATATGTTACTCTGATCTGAAACAGGATTAACAACTTCCTTTGTTTCAGACATTTCCACTGGCTCCAAAGCAGTTAAAGACTGCATTTGCATTTTTATGCTAACTCCATACCACTGGTTCATATTAAATGTAGATTCCACAACAACCTTCCATCTTTCTGTTCCTCCAGCTACATGTCAAGCTCCTCATCCCCTGTATTGGCAAGTATTGTTTAGTTTTAACTCAGAAGTAGGACTTTATATTTCTCTATATTTGGCTTCAGTTCAGGTGACAACTTGAAGGAGGTCTGAATCTGTGGATTCAGATGTAGAAGACTGGGAGTGAGAGGACATGTGCACTTGTGCATGCTGCCATGTGTTGGCCGGCATCCCGCAGCAGTGTGCCCAGAGACGGATGAGTACTTCCAGCTCTGGCAGCCCTAGGGTATTGCTCATTGTTGTTGAATAGCAAGATAGGTTTATTTTTATAACAAGTATTTACTGCAGAACAGCCTAGCAGAACCTCCTGGGTTTCACAACTCTTCCGGCTCTATGACGTGCACAGAATGATGCCAGCCCGCTCCTATCCTCATTCCCCGTCCCCATAGAGACGCTGACTGGGAACCAGAGCATCAGGGTAAGGCTCAGTGTCAAGAATCTGTGCCCAGGGCTCAGGGAGACAGACGAAATGCCTCTGTGCAGTATCAGAGGGCAGGGTCATCTCACTCCCAACTAAATGAGAGGAGAAGTCAAGGCTGCCAGGCTCTTTAGAGCAGAGTGGGACAGAGCACCTGCTTATATAAAATCAGTAAGTTCCAACTCTTCTTGGGGAGGGATAAACTCAGTCTACAGCCCAATGCCCAAACGCTTCAGTTTATCCTGTGTTCTCTTCCTTTGCCTGTCGTGGCATCAAGCATTGTTGCATTGGCCCCTGAGAGTCCTGGGGAAGCACATCTCCATCTCTTCTCCTATACATACACCTTCAGTGGCTCCTGTTGTCTTGGATTCTATTCCTGCTGCTCTCCTCACACGATTGACATGTCTTCTTGGTGTGTCCTTCCTCTCCATCTGCTGTCAATAGATGGGACTCCACTCAAGTGCACACGTGAAGACGTGCTTAGTTCTTCCAATGACTGCAATCTCACTCTTTTTTGTGCTTCTCTGTGCTTCTCTCTTCTCAGCATCCAAAGGGCCACAGTCCTGGCAGGGGGCTCACAGAGAAGCTGCTGTGCTTGGTATCTGGACTGGCCTTACAGGAACCCTATCTTGCCTTGCTTCCATCTAGTCTATGCCTGTGGCAAAGACTGTCTGATGTCCCCAGTACCTATTCTCCCCTTCTTCCATGGCAGTAGACATTTTATCAGAGCAAGTGGTTACCCAGAATAAAGACAACACTCCCCATTCTCCTTCTGTAGCTAGGCATTGTCATATGACCAAGTTCTGGCCAACGGGATGGGAGTGGAAATGGTGCAAGCAATCTCTCTGCCTTTAAAGGGAAGGAATCTCCCCCCCCCCATGGCTCCCTCCCCTTTCTATTGGTTGGAATGTGGATGTGGTGATGAGCTGTGGTGGTGAGCCATGTTGGCCCATGCAAATGAGAACAACCACCTAGAGATGATGGAGCAAGAAGAGAAAAGAAGCCTATGCCCCATGATTATTAGCTGAGCAGAACCATTTTACCAGCTCAGACTTCACTTGAGAAATCCACTTCTGTCTTGTTTAAACCACAGTTACTCTGGGTCTTTGTCCCATGTAGCCAAATCTGCATCCTAACTAACATAATGTCCCAACCCACTTAATTCTTGGCTTCTTGTTCTGCTTCTGCCCTCTCCCTGCCTCTCTGTTAGCCTCCTGCTTTGTCTCCCAGCCTCTTGGCTTGTCTTTACCCACTTGGCCTAACCTGACCTCTCAAGGTAGCCTTGAATCCATTCTCTGGTGCTGCCCTGAGAGGCGAGCATGGGGAAAAGGGTGGTGGTGGCCAAGCTGGGATTTTCAGACTGTTTTCATTCTGGTTCCAACCTCTGCTACTTGGGTGTTGAACACCAGGAACTTAGTGCCTCTGGAGCCTTTACCTTGGCCACTTGTCTTTGAGTTGAGTCTTTGCCTTATTTCCCTGTGACCAGACTGTGAGCTCCCTGAAGACAGGCATTGTACCTGCCTCCTCTTGAAAGGTCTTCTGGTAACTTGTCCATAGCAGGCCCTTAATCAATGTACAGGTTCGCGTCTCAGGATTCCTAGAACACCACACTGAGTCCTGGACGGTGCAGAGAGCTATGGGCTTGTGACTAGCTTTTCCCAGTTATTGAAGACTTCCCAGCTGGAAAAGGCAATTGGATCAATAAACCGATTCACCAGATGCTTCTCAGTTGGGGATCTTCCCAGAAGTTCTCTCTACACAAAAAAGGAGAGCTTAGCCCGACTCAATCCCCTAATGTCTCAGCCTCCTGAGACAAGCTACACCCACCCACCGTTGACCTTTAAGTGTTAAGCAACACACCCAGAGTGGGCTAACTCTTAGTCACTGACTTGAGAAGAAAGGATCGGTCTGTACTGTACTTCCCATAACACCTAAAAATAACTTCTCCCCATGGGCCTGAGTGGGGAAAATGAAATACAGTAGAACCCCTTAATTAAGTAGCTGAGAAGATGACAGTACACCCTCTGTACCAGATTTTCCAGGGCCGAGGGAGCTAGAAGACTCGCGCCTATGCTCTGGAGAGTTTAGGACCCCTGAGTAGTAGATCAAAGCTGAGAGAAAGGAGGCGCTCTGCATTGGGGCTTTACCCCTCCACCCTGTCCCTGGTGTGGAGAAAGTTCCATGGGAAATCGGAAGCCACTGGATGCCAAAGATGGAACCTTGGCTTAAAAATGAGAAAAGTGTCCCAAGCATCAGATCTGCCACTTCCTGCTTCCCCCAGTAAGTGGTCCTGAACAAGTCTCCAAAGCCTTCTGGACTCACTTTCCTCATCCTCTGATGGAAAGAGTGGACAAGATGCTCTCCAAGACCTTCCCTGCCACAGCATCCTGAGAGTTTGCTTGTTTCTCTGGTCATCTTCTTGGTAGCTGCCTTCAGCTCCTCTCTGCCTCCGCTCTGCCAGGCCACCCCACACACTGATGCCTTTCCTCACTCCTCCCTGCTGTCTGCTCCTCCTGACACTGGACTAAAGAAACAGGCACAATCGGAGTTTCCTGTAAACACAGACTCCCGTGAACACCAAACAGAGAGGGCCTAGGAGGAGGCCATGCATGAGCTGGGATCCGTGGACACCTCAGGTGTTTGGTGCTAACTGCCAGCTCTGTGCGCAGCTTGGGGCAGAAAGGAAGCAGGAAATGGTGGGTTGGACCCCTCCATATGTGTTAGTGATGTCTTTAGGGCTCTGACTTATTTTTATTTTACTTTTCTGGCCAGTTCCAAAGTCTTACCACACACACTCCCCACCTCATTCACTCATCAAAATATACCTTCTTTTATTCCCTCTTTTTTCCTGCCCAATTGAAGAACCATAAGCTACAACTGACTCCCAAAGGTAAGAGTACCAAAATAATCAATATTTGAATCCCAGCAGACTTTCTCAAACACTATGTGCTACTACAACAGCTTGGCCCTATTTAATTAAATTCCTGTTCACCCAAGCAGCAGATGGCAAAAATGGCCACAATCATTTGTAGCTCCTCTCATTAATAGGGGAGCCAATTTCCCCACTCCTTTTTTTGTTGTGGTAAGATGCACATAAACATAAAATTTACTGTTTTAACCATTTTAAAATGTACAGTTCTGTGGCATTAAGTACATTCACATTTTTGGGCAACCATTGTCACCATCTCTCTCCTGAACTTTGTCATCTTCCCCATCTGAAACGCTACACCCATGAAACATCCATACTCCAATCTCTCCCTCCAGCTCCTGGCAACCACCATTCTACTTTCTGTCTCTATTAAGTTGATTACTCGAGGAGGCTCATATAAGTGGACTCATAGTATTTTTCTTTTTGTGGCTGACTTTTTCAGTGAGCATAATGTCTTCAGGGTTCTTCCACGTTGTAGTACATGACAGAATTTCCTTCCTTTTTAAGAATGAATAATAATTCCATTGTATGCATGTACCACATTTTGTTTATCCATTCATACTTGGATTATCCATCAGACACTTTCACCTTTTGGCTATTGTGAATAATGCTGCAGTGTACATGGGTGTACAAATATCTGTTCAAGTCTCTACTTTCAATTCATTTGGCTAAATACCCAGAACTGGAATTGCTGGATCATATGGTAACTTCATGTTTAATTTTTTAAGGAATCACCACGGTTTCCACAGTGGCTGCATCATTTTACAATCCTACCAGCAATATACAAATGTTCCAATTTCTCCACATTTTCTCCAACTCCTTTTATTTTCTATTTTTTGGATAATAGCCATCCTAATGGGTGTGAAGTGGTATCTCATTGTGGTTTTGACTTGCATTTTCCTAATGGTTAGTGATGTTGCACATCCTTTTGTGTGTTTATTGGCCATTTTATACTTTCTTTGAAGAAATGTCAAATTCCTCATTCTTTGCACCTGGGCTGCCCATTAGAGTGACTAACTGTCCCAGTTTATTCAGAACTTTCCCAGTTTTTGTACGGGATGTCCTGAGTTTTGCCCTGAAACCCCTCTGTGCTGGGCAAACTGGGACAACAGTTTGTCACTCTAGCTGGCTTTGTGTCTTGCTTTGATCAATAGAATGCACTGGAATTGACAATATACAGGTTTCAGCCTAGGTCTCTAGGTGCTTTGCTGCCTCCTCTCATGCAGCTCTTGGAAACCTGTGGCCCCAGAAACAAGCCCATGCTAGCCCGCTGGGTGACAGGAGGCCTGTGGCCCAGTCACCTCCTAACTCTTGCTAACAGCCTGCTGGCCACAAAACCTGTGAGTGAGGCCATCCTCAGTCACTCAACTGCCAGCTGATTCGCTCGCTCACAGCAGAGGCACAGGAGCCCAGAAAAGCTCAGCAGAGCTCAGCCGAGCTGGCCCAGACTGGAAGAACCACCTAGCCAGCCCTCAGAGCTGTCATCTCAGTAAGCAGTGGCTGTTTTAAGCCACTAAGGCTGGGGATGATTTGTTACTCAGTGAAAACTAATCATACAACTTCACATAAAACATGTTATGTTATTTCTTTAAGATCTTTGCTGCAGAGAGGACACTTCTGCCCCCACAGCGCCCCTGTTCTTGGTGAGAAGAGCTTCACCTACTCTTGTATTTCAGGGTGGCCACAGAAGAAGCCAAGAGGCCGTTCTCTCTGCCAAAAGCAGACAGATTTTTCTCCTCTTCTCATCCTTTGTCCTCCCCTCATCATCCACTCACTGCACAGAGATGAGCTTATTAGATTCAAAGACTGAAGTGGCCACAGCCAGCTACTTCCTTACAGTTTCAAATTTTCACTCTCTAATCTTTTCCTTCTTGATCACAGTGCATCTGAAAGAATTCTGACTTGCTCCAAATGCTCTTTTTCCAGTTGGCTGAAGCTTCTGTGACTCCACCCCTGTTCCACTTGCTTGGTTCTCTGAACAGTCACAGTGAGAGGCGTTGTTTTGACACCAGAGTCTGGTCATTGTCATCCTGTAAGCTGTTTCAGAGCTGTTCAGAGGGTCTCATTCTGGGAACTTGAAGTCAAGCAGGACTAGCCCACTCTTCTAAAGGAGACCTGCTTCTTTCCAGAATTTTCTGGCTCTTAACCCTCTCCATTAATTGAATTATAATTAATTGTCTGATGATAAAGGCCCCAAACATGCAGACTGTTTTCTTTTCCTCTAATCAACTCTTGGTGAGCCCTTGCACCTGCAGTGAGAGGGATCTGGTCATGGTGCTACCCTGGCCTCCAGGGCTTGTAGGCAGCTAGCTGCAGATGGCAGAGTTGATTCTCAGCCCCAGAGTGATGAGAATTCCATTGCAAGGCTCTTTTCCCTAGTCTTGGGTCAATAAAGATAGAGCCATAGAAATGGCTTTAGAAATCACCTGGTCCAACACTGCCAGATGAGGAAACCAAGACCCAGACTTGCCCAAGTCTACCCAGCAAGATGATGGCAAAGCCAGGGCTAGAACCCTCGCCCTCTGACCTCTAGATTAGTGCCACCTCAACTAACCATTGCTGCTGACAAATGTAGGCTTGGGTTGATTTTTGAAAAATATGTTAGGAGAAGTGAAAGGAAGCCAAGGATTTTCTGCAGACCAAACTGCTGGGTGACAGAAACAGAGGGTGGAGGGCAGTGCTGCCAAGATGAGGGATCTTAGAAAGGCCCTGCCTGTCCTCCCCTTGAGCTGAGAATATCCACCGGACAGAAACAAAACTTAAAAAGGAGTCAAACCCCTTACCCTGGCCAAGCCAGCGTAGGAACAACTACCAAAAGGAGAATGCCTCATCCTCCCACCTTTCTATTCTATATAGGAAACACTTTTCTGACAAACTTAGACAACTTTTCCACAGGAAGACTTCATGGCATATTAAATATCGATGTTTCTACTAATTCCCTGCTTGTTAAATTTTCACATTGTGCAATCACCGTGAGGATACACTTCTCAGGGTGTTTTTTTCTAATATTATTTCATATTCAGATTTTTTTGTGTCAACGGAGTCATCATGTTTGTCAATTACAATTGTAATTCTGTGTCCACCATGTGGGTGCACCATAATTTGCTGTCCAATTTGCCTCAGGGTGAATATTTGTATCATTTCTAGTTCATTAGCATGAATAACATCACAGTGGTTAATTATGTACCAATAGTTCTTTTAGCCCTTTGGGTTCATTTATTCCGGGTGTGCCTCCCTAGATAGAATGATTGGCTCATGGCTAAGACTCAGCTCTTGCTATTGCCAGATTACTCTCTAGAAAGATGCAATCAATTTGTAGGGCCTTCAACTTCATTTAAAGCTGCCATTTCTCCTAGCACGGAACTTGTGCTCTCATTGAGTTTTGTCATTTATATTCATTTTTGCCATGTCAGATTGGGTCAGCTTAACAGTCAGGAATATAGGATATGAATCAAGGGAGACGATCTGAGATGAAGCCAAGAAGCCGAACTGGGCAGAATCTAAGACAAATGCTCCAAGTAGGATGAAGTGAATGAGGTTTATTCTTTTCAGCTACTCATCCCTGGGTGTGTGGTGGGCTGGCCTAGGCTGAAAATTCAGAGTTTGGGTGCACCCCAGTTTAACAAGTGTGTAGTGGAGCCTGAAATCTGTTTCCAGCTTTGCATTTCTTTCCCTTTTTCAGCTAGGCTATTTGTCTTTCTGTGGATAGTTTACCGTCTGCACTCCTTCTGTGCATTATCTGTGATTCCTTGGCCTGAGGTCTCTGTTCCCTACTTTCACCAGCAAAAATCAGAGTCCCTGAATCACAAAGGAGAGTAAGTACATATCCACACTGGCTTCTCCTCATGCTGGGCCCCTATGGCTCACAAGAAAACACCACAGTGTGGCTCCCAAGTGTCATTCCTGGGAAACAGCCCTTCCTGGTATTGTTAGATTTGGCCAAGATGATGATAACTGCATGGAGCACCTCAGAAGGGAACAGCTCTTTCTAGTGGTGTTTGATTTGGCCAAGATGACGATAACTGCACAGAGAGCCTCAGAAGCTCCAGGGAGAAAGCAGTGGCTCAGGAAGCAGAGAGATACCCAGCAACGTGGGCCCATCTCTGCTTTTGTCCACCCTTCCTCACCCACAATGCAACTTTTTTCAGAATGGTTTCGTACAGCCTAACATTCAGAGGTCTCCACAGGGACTGGGAGGCCAAGTTTTGAGCCCACACCAAGAATTCTGTTGACCACATGGTCTGCTCTGATGCCTGCAACATATGAAAAGTTATATTTAATATCCCTGGGAGAAACCAAATATAGGAAAGCCAGTTTGTAGTAGGCAACTGCTCTTGTTGTAAGAAGCATCTCTGCCTAAGTGTTTGGTGAACCCTCAGCCCTTTAGAGTTGGGCTATGGATTCTCTAGTCATAATTAGACACGTGGATAAACAGAGACTTTAAGAGAGAAAGTAACAATCCAAGGTCCTCGACAGACCTAAACAAGGCCATTGCTCTCCTGCTAGATCTGGTCAGCATCCGACTGCACCAGAGCAGACCATGTGACCAACTCTCTCAGTCAGCCCAGCATCCCATCCATTGGCCTGCCCATGGCCTGGCCTGTATTCTTTTCCTCCTGAAAGTCTGGGATTGATGGGGTAAGAGGGTGGGGGTGCAGAATAGATGATCTCATTTCCCCTGGGTTAGTCAACAACTTGATCCCTGCCACTGAGGTATCTCCTTATGTGAATATTTACCTACCTCTGGGCTGGGTCTCAAGGCTTCTGAATGGATGCTTCCTAGACAATCACACCAAGTATCTTAAAACATGGCACAGCCTGCTTCCTTTCCTCACTGACTGAAAAAAGAAGCCATCCCCAATCCCTTTCCTACCTCCTACCACTCCAGGCAGGCTAACACTGGACATGGCCCTCCTATATCCCTGAGTAAGGACCCCAAAAGTCCACTAAAAGGCCTTCAGCCAAGCTGCCTCTGTTCAAGACATAGCGGCTGGTTTTTGAAGCAGCTCCAAACACTGGCCATTACATTTAAAGAAGACTAGAGCAAATAGGAGCTAGTTAGTGGACTCCTTGAGCTCCCAGCATATACCTAGAGCCAAGGAAAATGGGGAGACTGGGGAGGAGGGGTTAAGGCCTTCTCCCCAGAGTGGTCCTGTGTGGTCCTGTTTCCTAGCTACAGAGGGACAACGCAATAAGGCTGTTGACCTCCAGCCTCCTGGGGTTCAGCAAAGCTACAGAGGTCAAAGGAGGGCAATTTCTAGGCCCTCTTGGACCCCAATCAGGATATGACCCTTCTCCAAAGGGAGCAGATGATACAGACCACCCTTTTCACAGTGTGGGACCCAGTGTGGGTACAGGACAGGGACACACACACTCAGGCTAGGCAGAGAGAGGCTCGGGGCCAAGCAGTCAGACTTGCTGGCCACTCTTGGGATAAACATGTGAAGACAACAACCAGAATTTTGCAGAGCCACTTGCAGGGGAGAAACACAATCCATACAAATCAATGGAAAAATATCTGTTCTCAAAGACTTGGAACTTAGAAGTTAGAGCTTGGAAAACAGGAAGAGGCACGAGCCTCATTTGGCAGCAGAGGAGGAGAAAGCACGGGGGTCAAGGGTGTGACGCGAACACCCAGCAGAAGTCAGTGGAACTGGGTCCAGGCCAGGACAGATGTGCGGGCTGGACCAAACCAAGTTGATTCTCTTCTCCTTACAGTCCTTGTTGAGGAGAAAACGGAAGTTAACAGCATAACTCGTGCCCGGGTGCAGCCTCAGCTCAATGAAAGAGCAGATTCTACACTTGGAAGCCTTGGCTCTCTCCTTGAACTTGGTTTTAAAGGTTTCAGCGGTGAGTCATCACACCCCCCTCTCAGCCCTGACGTGTCTGAACCTGTAAGCACCTCCAGAGCTGGAGCACCCGTCACCTTCACACTATGATGACTAACCACAGCCTTCTCGCAGTCTCCTAATTATTACAAAACAAAAATGCTACATGCCTCAAAGCTGAGGTTTGGGGAACAGCGGGTTTAAAATGCTGCAGAAGCAGCAGAGAGACAAAGTGGCAATGAGCTAACCCTTTGACAGGCCCTTGCAATGCTCAAGAGCATAGGCCAAGCTACCCAGGATCCAGATAGGATCCTCTCTTTGGCAGGACAGTGTTGTTAATATCATTCATTACCGCCTCTGATTAGGTTCCCAGGCTCATTAAGATCTCTGAGCCTTTGAATGTTTCTCTTGGATCAGATTGAATTCCACTTTGCAGAGAATTGTCAGGGCTTTCTAGAGTCCAGTGCAAGCCAGATATCATCTCTTGGCTTGACTTCTTCCTAAAGTTTCTCCCCTGTGCTCCTGTGTGTGCACTGCTGGTGACGCAAATCATCATTCAGGCATGCTGGCTAGCAGACCCATTGCTGCCAGATGAATTAGGGCTTCTAATCCAAACAAAGCCAACACGTCAAGTCCAAAATACTTGAACTAAACTTACTCTAAAAATTATGGAGGTATATGTTACCACTCCAGCTAGACACAGAGAAGCACAGCTAAGCCAATTTTAAGGAGAGTGAAGAGGGCTTTTACCCTCTCTGATATTGACACATTATAAAGTTATCATGATAAAAACAGCAATTTAAAAAATGTACAAATAGACCAACAGAAAAGAAGAGAGAGCTCAGATACAGACCCATGTATATGTCTGAACTTAAAACAGGACATAGGTGCTACCACAAATTGGTGGGAGATGGATAGATTGTTTAGTAAATAGTATTTGTAAATAGTAAACTGGCTTACTATATGGAGGAAAATAAAACTGAATCCCTACTTAACACCACATACAAAAGAGGGCTGTGGGTGGTTTTAAGAGCTAAGTGTGAAAGAAAAAGAAAGAAAAATTCATTTAAAGAAAAATAGTAGAAATAAAATAGAATGAAGTGCAGGAAGATATCTTTGTGATTCAGAAAAGCTCTTTTTAAATGAAATTTTAAAAGCATCAGCCATAAGGCAATAAGAATTTCTAAACAACAAAAGATCCTATGAACAAAGTTAACAGACTGATAGAAAAAAAAAATAGAAGATACTTGTAGCATCTAAAACCAATGGGAGTTGATATGGAGAATATGCAAGGATGTTGAACATTTGTGACTGCAATGGGAAAAATGGGGAAAGGATATAAACAGACGTTATATAGAAGATGAAACTCCAAGAGCTGACAAGTTGGTGCAGGGCAGTTTTCTCTGGAAGTAGATTCTGAGGTGGAGAGTCAGAATTTATTTGGGAGTGGTGAGAGAGTGAGGAAACAGCATTAGGTAGAGTCAGAATCCAAACTGTGATGCAGTTGTGGCTTAGGCTGTCCCTGTTGGGGAATGTGGAAACTGGGATATCTCTTCAGAGAGGTCCTGAATTTAGCCAGGGGATTAGGCTTTATTCCCCTGGAGGGACTAGTCATTGGATGGATGCTGCTCCCGAGGAGAGTTCATAACCTTGGGTGAAGCCGCTTCCTCTGGCTGAGGACAATTGCTGGGGAGGGGCTCACCTGTGAGTCATCAGCTGCCAGCACTCCTGGCAGCTGGGTTAATGAGAGCCTCAGTCTTAGAGCAGGCATCTGAACAGTACACCATGTATCCATGCAGATACGAAAGAAGACTCAAAAGCATTAGTAATATGCAAAATGCAAATTAAAGCAACAAAGAGATATCACTTTATGCCTTTTATATCAGCAAAATATAGAAGGAAGGGTAGTGCCAAGTATTGGCAGGGATCTGGGACATGACAACACTTATAGGCTGCTGGTGAGAAGATGAACAGCAGAAAAGTGCCTCAGCAAATGCTCAGGAAGTCTCTGGCATTATGAGTCAAATTCAGTGAGGGATACTAGCAATTTCTCCACTAGGTATATACCCCCGAGAAATTCTTATGTAATTCTGTAAGGAGACATGTATGCGAATGTTTTTTGCACAGTTATCTAAGGTGGGAGTTGGGGGCTACCTGATTTTCCATTACTGAGATTGAGAAATAAAATACAGTGAATACACACCCGGGAGTACTACATAGTAGGATGGAAGCAGATGATCAGATGTACACAGAGCAACACGGCTGGATCCTAAGAACAGTGAAAAGAAAAGGGTGGGGATGGGGGGAGGAAAAAAGGAAAGACACATAATGAGATAGAATGTTTACATAAATTAAAAATACTGCAAGCAAATACTGTTTGTATGGAACATGCAAACAAAAGGATGCACACTAAATACATAAGAATCACTGTGGTCAAGAGAGGGGAATGGAATTGCAGGATGGGGAGTAAAAGGAGAAAGGAAGTAAATAAACTCAAGAGAGGGGTCTGGCAAGGGCCAGTGATGCTAATATCCATGAACCAAGGAGTCAGATTAATTCAACTCCTGACACCTGATTTCTAAAACAAGTGGCAGCAGCAACCACAACTTGAACGCCGGGAAAGCAAGCTCATCTTCTCCCCTTCTCCCTCTCTGAGATCTCTCCTCAAAGGGCGCAGGCTGAGTCACTGGAAAATCACAGTCCCTGTGACACACCAGTCCCTGCTCTTACCTGCGAATGAAATGACATCCACCTCTAATCTTCAGTGGGATGAAAATGTTGGCACCTGGATAAAAGGTTCACGCCTCTCTCCAGCAGAAGGACTTTGCTCACAGGATGCCTTTTCATTTTCTACCCCTTGAACTTTCCCACCTGTGATTCTAATCAAAGTCATCACCTTAACTGAAATGCAATAGGCATAACCTCCACCGCCTGCCTTTGATCAGAGCTGGTATGAAAGATAGGGGAGACACAACCAATTCAGGTGATGTCTCAGATCTTGCCCACCTGGGAGGGGGCCCCAAATGGTGAGAAGATATCCCACTAGGAAATGGGCTTGCTTTTGCCCACTGGTCTGGCAAGCCCTCTGTTCATGGGAAATAGGTGAGGTGTGAGCTCCTCTTGTGAAATCTATCCTGCGTGACCCATCAGTCCCAGAAAAACTGGAGATCCCAAGAGAGCCAGAAGAATAATGAGGCTTATCAGTTGGCCTTGGGTCCCATTCCCCATGCTGGCTATTCCAAACCCCAACTGCTGTCCCTGAAGTCCCTAACTCTATCTCACAAGCAATTGAGAACCAAAGTCAGGTTACCTACCAGTCCAAAGGGAGGAATACAGAGATTAAAATCAAGGGATGCAAAAGAGAGCTGAGCCAGGAAGTCGGAGAGAAGCCCTTCCACTCAGGTTCAAAAGGTAGAACCAGAACGTCAAAGTGGCCATAAACACTGCTCTGAACCTCTCGACTGGCACCAGGCCCTGACTCCCAAGTTAACCCTTCCTTGCCCAGAGCATGCCCTCTTCAGTTATCACTATATAAAATGTTGCTTCTAGACACCAGCATTGTGTTCACAAACGCATCTCTGTAATAAATAGGATCCCTAGGCAAAATGAGAATCCTAGGATATATGGTGAGGGAGTTTGTGTGGGTACCATTTTTATCATGTTTTTTTCTGGGTCCAGAAAGTCAACCTCTGTGCCTGCTTTACAACTTTTAATTTAGGAAAGCTCAGGGTAAGATGGATTGTCTGGTGAATGTATAAAATGCCTGTGCAAGGAGGTCTTCTGCAAGTGTTAACTCCCTTCCCTACCACCCTTTTCTTTTCCCCTTATTGGTGTTGTTGAGGAGTCATGCTGGACCCCAAAAGGTCTGGCCTCTTGTCATGGCTCAGACATCTTTTTACAAAATGATCTCAAGCAAGAGGCTCTCCCTTCCCCCAGCCCTCTGCTTCCTTGACTCTAGTTTCTCATGTTGAGAATTGGAGCTAGTAAAATCTGTCTTGAGGGTGGCCAGGTTGGTCCCTGTCCCATTTTCTCTAGCCTCTAGGGGATTAAAAATATTATTAGATTTACTTTTTTTAATAGAAAACTATAAAGAAGAAGTAAAAACTTAGTCTAATCCCATGATCCTGGTAAAATCATTGGCATTAAGAAGGTGGGGTGTTAGAAAACAGACACAATATAGAAATACACAAAATGAAAATTGAAAGTCACCATCTCCCATTCCCTCTGTCCATAATAAATAACTACGCCCCTCAAAGTAAACAACTACTATTGTTTCTTATAATTCCATCCAGAAAAATTATGCGTATGTACTTACATATATTCTTTCTAAAAAAGTATGAAGTGATCATATGATATATGGTATTATCTAATTTGTTCTCTTGTAATTTGATATATCATATATATATACACACTTTATTCTTTATAACAGCTAAATAATATTCAATCAAATAGACTGTAACTCAGTTCAGGTGGATTGTGAATTTCTCTCCTTTTGTGAACACCAGGTCAGCCTCCTGCTCCTTGATTTCCTCCCAAGGGTCAGAGTTGGTGAGGAGCTGTGATTCAGGTGCCAGGTGAGACAAAAAAGTCCCCACACACCCAAAAGTTCTGGGTAAAGTTGCTGTGAAACTGTCTTGGTGACAGTGTTTGCTTGTTTCCCTTTCTGGAGAAAATGTCCACAAGTCAGTAGCCAATTTGCCACATATGTTGACAGCTGAACATTCTGGACAAACTTCAAGTGTTTTCAAATGATGACATTTCAGATTTGGAAAGGAATACAAGGTCATTTGGCTTAACCTCATTGAACCCAGTGTAGGAATCTCTTCTATAAGCTTCTATGTTATCATTTATTTACCATCAATGTATCTTACCATGAAACAGCTTTTACTAACAGAAAAGTTTTTCTAATTTTCCCAAACCAGTTCTCATGCAATGTACCTGCATCGGTCCTAGCTCTGTCCTTTGAAATATCCTTGAACACGTGTGTTTCTCTTCCCATGGCCACCCTCCAGAAATCTGACGACAGTGTTTGTATCATGTGGAATCCCCCCTCCATTCTTTTAACAAATATTCTTCCAGAGCCTGTGTAGGAACCAAGCACTGTGTTGGCATGTTGTAAACTCTATGAGGACAGAGAGTTTAGTCTGTATTTTTATGTGCGGTCTCCATAGCACCTAAAAGGCTCTTACATACAGTAGGCATTTAATAAATATTTGCTGAACAAATGACTACAAAGATGAACGGCATAGCCTCTGCCCTCAAGGACTGAGGTCTCGTGGGAGGAGCAGAACTACAGGCAACCATGATCCAGGGGCAGGGAGAGAACGTCGGTTAGGGGAACCTCGAAGGAGAGGTTCCAACATAGCGTTCACTACTCCCACCTCCCTCATCCACTAGCACTGATCACAGCATTTTGTTTTAGCTATCTGAGGACAGAGACTATCAGGTGTCACTTAGCTTCATATCCCCAGTGCCTAACACAGGGACTGGCATTTCATATTTGTTAAATGAATTGACTGATTAATGGGTAGCTAAATGAATTAATATATTAATATTCCCAGAGGAAAAACTTAAGGGAACTGCTTTTATTGGCCTAAACTGGTGTTAAGTTTCACCAATACAAAAAAAAAATGGTGGAATAGAAATAGAAAGATGAAATTCTTGGGAGAAAGTGACCATGGTGTCCTAGGGTTCCCCAAAGTCTCATTGTTGCAACATTTAATGAGCACCTACCCTGAGTTAGATATACTGCCAGACTGTAGGACAAAACAAATAAGACACAATTTCTGCCTTTCAGAAGCTCCCAGACTAGCTCACTAGCTAGTCATCAACATATGTGGCAAATTGGCCACTGGCTTGTAGACATTTTCTCCAGAAAGGGAAACAAGCAAACACTGTCACCATGACAGTTTCACAGCAACTTTATTCAGAACTTTTAGGTGTATGGGGACTTCTCTGTCTCACCTGGCACCTGAATCACAGCTCCTCACCAACTCTGACCCTTGGAAGGAAATCGAGAAGCAGGAGGCTGAGCTGGTGTTCACAATCCTCCTGAACTGAGCTACAACCCATTTGATGAAATATTTCACTGTTACAAAGTCACACGCTAGCATGAGTGCTCTGACAATGTGCTGAGGCCGCTGTGAGGCGCTGGGGGGTCAGGAAGGCTCCTGGAAAACAGAGATGCCTGAACTGAGGGCTGAGGAAATTGTCCAGGTCAGAAGATGGAGGAAGGCCATTCTATGCAGGGGGATGACACAGGCAGAAGCCCAGAGGTGTGAGAACACAGCAGTTCGGGGGTATCCTGTCTGGGGAGTGGGAGGGAAAGATAGAGCGGGAGACAAGGCCCTGCTAAGGAAATTGGATTTTACCTCGAGGGCAGGAGGGAGCCTTTGAAAGAATCCTAAAATCCCGCGATGATCAGAGTTGCATTGTAGAAGATTACTCTGACTTCAGTGTAGAAAATGGATTGGAGGAACAAGGATGCTACAAGAGAGATCAGTTAGGACACTATCTGGGACATATTTGGAAAGTAGATGGAGAGAATAGACATCAAAGATGTTAAAGAGTAGCTGCCAGAACTCAGTGACTGGATGTCTACACTGGCTTTCAGGTTTCAGATTTAGGTGACTGGGTGGGTGGAGATACCATCACCCCAGCCTGATAACAAGAACAGCCTAAGGAGCAGGCATGGGGGTGAAGACAATGAGTCACATCGGGGGCATGTGGAGTTTGAGGGCCTGTGGGCCATCCAGGCTGATCCACAAGGAAGATGGATGTGGGTCGGAAGCTCAAGGAAGGGAATTGGTCATGACACGGACCCAGGGGCCTCCAAGAGACCAAGGCAGAGGTCGAAACAGTGGAGTGTGCCCATCACCCAGGGAGAGGGTGTGGGGTGGGGAGAGGAAAGGGTTATCCGAGAGTCCCAACAGTCTTTTGTGAAGATTTCCAAAACATTTTAAGGAATCCTCTGGGTGCCTCAGAATTATTACCAACTTAGAGCAGCTGCCTGTCTCAAAGCAAATACAGCAATGCCAGAGAAAAGTAATTAGAGAGAAACAGCAGTACTAAGAGAGGAGCCTGATTTTCAGATGTCCCTGGTGGGTAGCAACAAAGGCCCATGAAGGGAGCTTCATGAAAGGAAAGAGGAAGGCATTGGATGAGGCCACTTTGAGCGATGTGGTTTTGGCTTATTTGAGATGACTCCCGGGGCCAGACCTGTACTCTACCCTCCCAGGTCCAGCACTAAGCAGTAGGCTTCCCAGGGCGCTGCATCCTGGCCTCCCCGGCTTTGGTCATGAAATCTTTGCAAGTTACAGGCATCTGAGGCACACGATGGCCCGATCGAGCCACATGCATATGTAAAGCTGACTCCTGGCTGTGAGGAATAAAAATCAATATTCAAAAATCTGAATTATTCAGATGCTGTACCTCGGAGGTGATTCATAACCCAAGGGGCGCCTCAGTAGGAAAACAGCGACTGAGGATTTGTGTGAACATGGCTTAGTCCACAATATCCCATACCATCAGTCAAAGGGCTGACAAAAGATAAAGTAACAGAATTGTTCTTACGCAGTGTCCCGAGGAGAGCCTGGAGGAGCAGGGCTGCTGCTGCTGAGACGTCTAGACCGTGGCAATAAGAAGAGAAGCAACTTGCCATCACGAAGGAGCAGAGGGTCCCCGGGCTCTCTATAAGGGCTAATGTCTTCCAGAACTCCTGGATCCTTTGCACAAAGGAAGGCAGTTTAAGCTGGGGGAGGGAGGATTATTCCAAGTATTCCCTTTTAGAAGAAAACTGAAGAGCTCCCCTAAGAAAAGTGGTAACAATCTTATATCCTTGACCCCAAATCACCATGTCATGTAGGTACAGAACCTAGTGCTGGGGCTGGTCAGGGCCTGTGCCAGCAAGACCATGAGCCGCGCCTGGACTGGCCTAGGGGAGGGGGAGGGGGAGGAAGACGTGGTGTGAATGGTCTGGTGACAACTCACCCCACAAAGGGAAGAAGCATCGAAAGCCATTCTAGAGAGAGGGAGGCAGCGCAGCCTACTGCACGTTCCAGAGCCTAGGAAGGATGAAGACCTGAGTTGTGAGTTCTTGGCTTCATGGCTTCACCACCATGGGACCTCGGACAAGACAGTTCTCTCTCAGCCTCAGATTCTGTTACAGCAAAATACTGATAATAATCCCCAACTTACTGGGTTCCTGGGACGATCAAATGAATCAAATGAAAAGAAACACCTTGCTGTTCCCTCACACTGTGTATTAGTTAGGATATTACTTTGGTTGTTGTAACAAAGGGACCAAAATAACAGCGGCTTAAACGAGATGGAAGCTCATTTCTCTCTCATGTAAAACTCCCAGCTGGATGGCAGCTCCGGTCTGAGAGGACATCCAAGGCCCAGGTACCTTCTATCTCATCACCAAGGGTGTTACCTTCCTTTGAATGCTTCTGAGAAGTCTCCCTGCCACTGCCATGTTGCAACTAGTAGAAGGGGTACAGGGGCCGAAGGCAGGCAAGACGCTTCCCCAAAGCCAGGAGTTTATACACCACATTTTCTCATTTTCCATAGGCCAGAATGTGGTCACATAGTCATATCTAGCTGTAAGAGGGGCTGGGAAATGTAGCTGTTTTCTGGGAAGTCACATACTCAACTGAAAACTCTGTGATTATAGAAGAGGAGGTAGCTATTGAGGGACAATTCACAGTCCTTGCCACCCCCAATTTGTCTAACTCCTTTTCATCCTCAGATCTCAGATTTATGTCCCTTCCCTCCGGAGGCCTTCCCTGACCCTCCAGGCCACTTAGACTCTCCCTTTGCTCCTTCACATCATTTTTGATTTGCTGTCTATTTTTCTCACTAGAATATAAACTCCTGGGGTGGGGGGCTGTGCCCGTCTTCCTCCCTGCTGTTTCCCTGTGGCACCCAGAGCTAGTCACAGAGCAGATGTGAGATACACCTGTGCTGACGGACTAATGAGATCTGTCACCAAAGGGCCCTGGGACTTCCTCAGGGTGGGACTTTACAGCTGTGAGGCCTCCAGTGCTCTTCAACTCAGGACTTGTGTGGAACGGAACTGGTACCTCCTGCTGCTGCGCAGGCAGTGGGGAGTGGTCACCGCCCCAAGGGCAGGCAGAACTTTCCTTTTGCCCCTTAGTCCTCTCTCTGTGTAGGTCTTCATAACAGTGCCCATCCTTCGTCCGGGTCCTTGAGAGGGTAACTGTGCCCTTTCATGTTAAATGCTGGCTCTACGGCTCTGTTTTTCAGATCTGGGAATGACTAGCAGGGGTGGGAGAGCTTTCCCTAGCACAGTGGCCAGAACTGAGGACCATTCCATTCCCAGTCTCTAGAATGTAGCTCTCAAGCCTGATGCCTGCTCTGGGATGGGGAGGAAGGGCCCTCAGTGAGGACATTCTGGGGCAGCTGACCTGAACCCACCATGGGGAAAAATGTCCATCAGAGTCCTGACCCATGCAAACCCACTGTTTTGTGTCTGAGCAGCTCCTTAGAACTCCACTTTGGTGACCTCCAACTCACTCCTGATTTGACATAAATCTCATTATTGTCTTAGAAATCTCCTTCTTAGCTCCTTTTCTTTGTTACCAAGATTTCATTAGGGATCTCATCAAACATGACTCTGGCTCCCATGTGGAGAAGGGGAGCAAGCCCCAGGCCCCACTTCTAGGACTTCAGACACAGTCTCGTCACCCTCCATGTCTTTCTTTGATTGGAACTAGAGGACACCCAGGCTTGGGCTCTCAGTGGCCAGCCCTTTTTGGCAGTCTCCAGAGCCATGGAAGGGGCAAGTCACCAGAGAACAAGCCCCGGGGGTTGCTGGGTGCTCACGTTATACTGATACACAAAATGAGCCTTTTCAAGAGCCAAGTTCAAACTTCCTTGCTTGTATTTTTCCGTAGTGGGAGAGACAGCCTGCCAGCAGCCCCTGAGAACTTTGCTCCCTGCCCCCCATGCCTGGCATCAAGGGCATCTTTTCCCTCCTGACCACGTCTCTGACTGAGCTGGGAATAGACACAACTGCAGTTTCATTCCTGCAGCCAGGTTTTTTTTTCCCCCCATAAAATGGCCATGTCCCTTTAAGTCCCTGCCGGTCTCCTCTCTTGGATCCGCTGTAGGTTAAATAAATCAACTGACCAGACTTTTCTCACTGGGGGTTCTGGGCTGGAAATTCCTCCTACTTGTGTTCAGAACAAAGAGCAGTTAAGAAGGGATTAACTTTTCCCTCTGTTGGTTTCTCCCTTCTTTCTCAGAATAATTCCCTTTCTAACTCAGGGATTTGGGTTCCTCTTGGAGTCATGCTTCTTTCCTGGCTCTTTATTGACTGTCTGTAGAGCTGCAGAAAGTTTCCCGGCTGCTTTGGTCTTCCCTGCACCCGAAGTGGGGGCAAGTGTCTCTCTGCATGGATTTCACAGCATGGCTTCTTGCACCCCTGACTCTTGGATTCATCCCTTTCTCTCTGGGACTGGCCCTCTGAAATCCCAAATAACATTCTATTGATAATGTTATTTCCCAAAGCAGTCTTCTCTTCTGGGAAAAGAATATGTTCCTCAACTTATACATATATTCTGGTTCTCATTAAAATCCGAAAGCAAAGGGTGGCAGAGAGCATCGTTTGGGAGTTAAGATTTCTGGGTTCTCATCCTACCTCTGACATTATTAACTAGTGTGTGATCTTGAGAAAGTCATTTCTCTTGGCTGAGTCTTACAGTCTCCTCTGTAACATAAGAGGTTCCTTCTAGTGCTAATGTTCTCATGTTTATATTAAATAGTCTTGCAATCCTCATGACACTTGATCATCATAAATATGCACAGATGAAGACTTAACCTGGTGACCAAGGTGATTATAACAATGAGCAGGATCCTGAAGCACCTGTCCTCAGCAGCCAGTTACCCGAGTCTAGATCTTGCTCTATCTGTGCCCTTTATGGGAAAGGATCTAACAGATTAATGGAGCCCAGTGATAACTTGGACCAGACTCAGAATCAGACCAGAGGCCTGTTATCCCAGGGTCTATGCTGTTCCATTTTTATTCCCAAAAGTGGCCCTGGGTT
The DNA here is from genome assembly GCF_009834535.1 of Camelus ferus. NCBI lineage: Eukaryota > Metazoa > Chordata > Mammalia > Artiodactyla > Camelidae > Camelus > Camelus ferus. The sequence goes on from NC_045696.1 coordinate 62,251,050, forward strand.
TTTCTGTGGTCTCATGCTAAATAGAGGTCTGAACTAGAATCAGCTTGTGCCTGGGATACAGTCAGGGTGGGGTGGGGGCAGGGCTCAAGACAGACCACCATAGGCCTCTTTCAGTTCTGTTAGGGCTCTGCAGACTGAGGTACTGCTCCCAGCAGCCCTGGGACTGTTCCACATCAGGCTCACTTTTCCCTGCCCCCAGCATGGCCTAAAAGGCAGGTTGGGCCGTGCTGGGAACGAGTGATGTTTGCACTCAGCCACAGTATCACTCAGCAGCCACGTGTCACTGACTTCAGCTTTCTAAAAACCTGGAAAGAAATCTGCTCTTCAAACAAATGTGAAATATTTGCAAGTTTTCAAAAAGGAGCTGGGTCTGTTTTCCAGAGGAGAAAAAAAGGGAGCTGTAAATGTGGTAATTAGAAACAGACATTTCTTCCATTCTTTTAAAGCAACAAAGAAGTTATAAGGCTTGCAGATCAGACCTATCAGACCTCTCTGTGAGAAGGACACTTTGGAGACACATGAAGTTGGCAAACAAATTCAGGAAAGCAGGCTCTGCCTCAGCAGGGAAGCTGCAGACCTGCAGCAGCCAAGATGTCTTTTCTGGAGCATGGTTGTGCCCAGTAAACACAGTTGCCTACAGGATTGGCCCAGGGCGCATGTTTTGGGGATGGGTAGGAAGGGTGGATGTGACGGAGGAGGAAAACAGCCTTGAGATGGACGCTTCAGGTTGTCATGGAATTCTCAAGAAGAAGATGCCACAGTCTTCTGTTGTCCCTATGTCGGTGTGAGAAGGTTGTGTCCTGGGTCTAATCTCAGTTGTCCCCACTCCCCAGTACTGCTGTCAGACTGTTCACTTTCATCTAGGCTCCCTCAATGGAGAGAATGAAGAGTGAATCATGACTGCCTCCCACAGTCACACAGCCCTGGCTCTACTAGAAATATGCCAAATGGGAAACTGGTTGCTAAAACTTACTTGGCCAGATTTGTTTGTATGTTATTGTTTTATGACCTCCAAAAATCTGATTAACCGAGGTAGCATTGGAACAAGTGTCTCTACTTTTCACCCTATAGATATAGCTTCCTTTTGGCTTTATTTGACTTAAAGTGTGACTATGTTAAGTTTTATCCAAATATTAAATTAATAGTTGTTATGCAAGCCAAACTTATACTCGTTAATTTTGCTCATGTTTAAAACATGATTCACATCCATGGCTGCATGTTGGTATAACCAGGGAAGCTTTATAAAAATTCCCATGCCTGAGGCCCACCTCCAGAAAATCTATTTTAATTGATTTGGAGTGGGGCCTGGGCATTGATTTTTTTTTTTTTTTTAAGCTCCCCAGATGATTCTAATTGCAGCCAGGATTGAGAACTATTGTTCTGAATGATGCCTGAGAAATGTGCTAATTTAGTGGAGGGAAAACAGTCAAATAAGATCTTAGTTTGAATTGGCTGGATTGTTTTGTCAGCGTTCAGCTCAGTATCTGGATAGGAACAAAGCCAAAATTTCAGTGCAATTATGTAAGTTTTGGAGGGTAAGCCACGTCTCCTAAAACTGACTTATTACTGTATCTATATCTCCTCTAGAGCAATAATTTGGAAATACAGTTTCAGAAAAATCTCATGTTTTGTGAATATAATTGGAGTCCCTTAATATTCAATAATAATCACTCCATGATCTGAATGGATAGGAGACAATAATAAAGAACTCTCATATTTAAAAAATAATCTGCACTGGAAATGTTTCTCGTAATAGCAATTAATAATGAGCCAAACAGCACAGATTTATATTGCCTTGAATTTTGAGACATCACTTTGGTGATTTACGATGACTAGAGGTTCAAGTTGCTATCTCTTGCCCCACAGATGAACTTCTGGTTCAATGTGTCTGAAGGCGGAGTGGGGAAGACAATTCAGATAGCAGAGCAGAATTAAACAAAGGACAATCACTGAATAGGCGAATTTGAGCTCATTAGTGGGCTGGGACTGATCACCTCCCAGCGGGATGATTCAGGAGCCACATGGTTGGAGCCTTTGTTTTCCCTTCTCTGGGAAAGACAGGTCCATTAGATCTCCTTCTGCCTTAGAGCTTAATTCGTTTTTTGTTTTTTTCTTGACACCGTGGAAGGGATAGTACATTCCAAAAGTTAGAGGACAGCTAAGGGAAATTTGTCCTCTTTATAGAATATCATTAAGCATATGGTGCCTCAGGGGAATGGGGAAGGCCACTAACAGACAGGAGCCAAGAGAGGAATTAGCTCATAGTAGAGAAGGCTTTTGAGAGCAGCTGGGCTAGATACAGGAAGAGCTGCCAGGTAGAGACTCAAGCTTGGGAATGAAAACTCAGGTCTCATCATGTTTTTAAAGATTTGTCATCTTTTGAATTGGTAAGTATAGAGTGAGGCCCTCAGAAAGGAGATGCATTAAATTCACTGAGGACCAAAACCCCCAAAGCTTCAGTACATGGGGCCATTCCCCTGGAACGATTCCAGGGCTGGTGTCTGGCTGCCCACAACCAACATCGGGGATCCCAAGCCTCGGTGTAAGAATACAGGCTGAAATACTCAGGGGGTTACCTGATCCCATATTTGCAGAGGCCAGAAGCTACCATTTAAGGCTTGAATAGTGCTCCCTTTACAAGTAAATGACAACCTGGAGAGAGGAATAGTAAGCTAAGGGCTTCACATTTTCTAACTGACTTTCTATTCAAAGAGACTCAGAGTAACTATCACCCCTATCAAGCTCTCACTCAGCCTCCTGGTGGAAAGGGACCCACTGTGGTCCCTGAATGATGCTCAGTCACGCCCCTGGCTTAGCCTGGTCTCCCTTCCGCAGGTCTCTGTCTTCAGTGGGATGAGAAAGACTTTGGCAGAGGATTTTAGGCTGTGAATAAGCCAAGTGCATCTGACTGGCAGGGTAGACAACAACAAAAAGATAAGGTGGAGAAAAGGCCTGCATAATTGTGGACTGAGGCAAAACTTTGAGACTGAATCCTGGGGAGGTCCTGTTACTCATGGCCCTTGCCTCATGGTTGTGGATTAGATATAAACATCTACCTGTACTGGAGGCTGAATTCAACTCCTTTACCAAATATGCAAAAGATCAGTATCTGTTACATAGATCTCTATCTGCCAGTCTGTCTCCTTCTACAACCCCTGACCTGCTCCATACAGGGCAAACCACCTCTCCTCCGGTGCTCCCTAAGTAGTGCCTTGCATTGGTGTTACTGAGCTTGTTCCTTGGACTATGTTGGCAGGGAAAGCAAATCTCCCAGGCTCTGATGGACCAGTGACTTACTTATTCAGCATCCTCATCAGTGGAAGGCTCACAGTGAATGTCTATTGAATGAACCTGTGTGTCTATGCATTCATTCCATCTATCATTTCTAATAAACATTGAAAGTCAAACAGAGAACTAGGTATCCAGTAATAATAAAGTAGAAGTATAAGGTTGAAACATACTATTAAACCCTTCACTGCAAGTTAAATTCTCTCTCTCTGCCTACATCACCTCACTCTCCACATCTGCAAAGGAGGAAGTACAGGGGACAGGTCTTGGCTGAGCACCCAGAGGACTTGGATCAAGAGTCAGGGGAGCTGTCTTCTGTCTAACTGACCGTGTGACCTGGGGCAAGTCCCCTCCTATGGAATGAAAAGTTTATGCTAGATGACCTCCCAAGGTCCTTAAACTTCTGTCATTTTGTCATTTTATGCAGCTAACACCATAATCCCAAGGTATGTCTTATGGCTGAATAATATTCCATTGTGTGTGTTTGTGTGTGTGTGTGTGTGTGTGTGTGTATGTATATATCCCACAACTTCTTTATTATTATTATTATTATTATTATTATTATTATTATTATTATTATTATTATTATTATTATTATTATAATACCTTTTGACTCCAAGGTATTGGAGGAAAGACTGTACCATGGTTTGAAGGGCAGAGGACACAGTAGAGAATGCACCAGCCCGGCCTTTACCCAGCAGCCCTCAGGCCTGGAGGACCCAAGTGAGGTTCAGCTTGAAAACACTCAGTGTCACACATGCCAGACCACAGTTGCACAAAATAGGAGAGATCTTGTTAGGAAATGACCACAGCCCCCTGGAACTGTGGAAAACATTGCCTCAGACAGAAAGGACATTTCTAGTGGGGGAAAAAAATCAGCAGCATTGTGTTTGCTAATGCAGTCTCCCAGGCAGTTCTCAGCGAATCCTGCCTACGCAGGTCCCTGGCTCTGGGGCAGTTCTTTTCCGCCCGACACTGGTCCTGATGATAAATGCAGGCTCTCTCCTCTTCTGGCCCCAGCTGTCCCAGGAATCAGACTTGGAAGTTATTTTCAAATTCATCTTCAGGCTGCCTTTCAAATGCTTCTTCCAGAGGCAAAAATCACAAAATGCGTTCATTAGAATGGGTTTCAGAGATCATCTCGTGATCCTAATTTAATTGCCTGTCCATGAAGAAGCATAATGTCTCAGCTAGGGAAGTGCCTTGCTCAAGGTCACACAGAGAAGTCCAGGAGGAAGGAGTCCTGATGCTCATTCCAGGCTCTTTTCATTTCCACACTGCCTCGAGCCACGGGGCCAGTTCTCTGCTACCTTCTCACAGCAGCTATTTCCAAACCAACCAACCTGCCAACCAGGTAGCCAACCTGCTTCCTATGAGCCTAGGACTGTGCACTCTGGGGCAAATTATTTTTTTTACTGTCCCAAAATGCAACAGTAAACACTCACCTTTTGGCATAGAGTAGGGCTGGTCTGCATGGTTGTGTCTTCTTTTGATCTCTGGAACTGAAACTTAGAGTTCCACTTATTCCTTGAAAAACTTCTAGAGTTAGTTAGAAAGAGTTGCACATTTTCAAGTGAGTCATATCCCAGTTCTGGGGCAGGGTGGCTTAGGCAGGGAGCAGCACCAGGCAGAGAGGAGGCCCCAGCCAGCACAGGTACAAACCCAGTGCCCGCCCTAGCCCAGCCTCCTCTGTCAGCCGCAGCCACGCCACTTCTTCCTGAGTTTCCTAGGCTGGACCAAGTGCAGCCCTTGCCCAGTCGATGCCCCTCCTGCTAACTCACTCAAGATGATAATAGCTCCTTTCCTTCTTAGGCCACCATAGACAAGACTAGAGTTTTTTTAATATAAATATATTAAATAATATAATGGACAACATAGACATTTATACATATATATACTTCATATGTTTATAAATGCACCATAAAGAGATTTAAGAAGACATTTTTTGAATTGCTTATTCACAGATATCTCTTGGAAGTTCTTTGCTGTTCATCTTATTGCAGTCCAGACAGATCTAGTGCAATCTGTTCTCTTTTAATTTGCTGCTACATCATAGGAAATGGTCTGTGGTCGGAAATGATCCATTTTAAGGGGAAATATTTACTAAAATAAAATAGAAAGTACACAAAACCAGATGTGATAACATTTATAGATTAGAGATTTATAAAATAAAATTTAAAACATATTTATGGTAGAAAACTTGAAAAATACTTTTTAAGAATCCTCAATCCCACCACTTAGCATGGTGCCATCTAATACGGCAGCACTAGCCACATGTTGCTATGAACATTTGAAATGAGAAAATCTGAATTGAGAGGTGCTGTAGGTGTAAAACACAGCTTGGATTTTAAAGATTTAGTACAAAGAAAAGGGATAAAACCTATCATTAATAACTGAAAAATACTTATGTACTTGAAAGTATATTTTGGACACATTAGATTAAATAAAAGATGTTATCGAAATTAATTTTACCTGTTTTTTTAATGTAGCTACTAAGAACCTTAAAATGACACATGTGACTCACATTATGCTTCTACCCGACAACTAGACCTAGAGAAGACCCTGCTAACATTTTGGTGTGTTTCCCCCATTGTGTGTGTGTATGTATTTGAGGAATCCAGCGTCTGGTTAAAAACCCATGTGTGATTTTCCAGGCCCAACCCTAGGTGAGGCTTTCCCTGGCAGGCCACCCCAGGAAAGCTGCCCTCCCTGCACTGGCTTCGGCATCCAGTCTCAGGAGAGAGTCGCAGCCTAGTCTCAGGCCCCCTGGCCAGTCATGCCCGTCACGTATGTACACCCCTAGCTCCCGAGTCTTCATCCCTAGGTCTCTTTATCTGAGTCCTTGGGCAGAGGGCTTCCAGGCACCTATGCTGAGACTTCCATATAGAGGAAGGAGGGAGAACCTTGATGCTTCTCCCTGCTGCTACCCAGTACCCAGCACCCTTCCACCCTCCGGCCTTCCCTCTCCCTATGCTAGGGTCTGTAAAGCTACCAGAGCCTCTTATTCAGGACCCCTCAACACTGAGATCACCCCACATCTGTGCTGACCCATCTGCCCTCCACCGAGGTGTCTTTTGACCAGGAAAATGGAACAGGAGGGAGTGGGCACCTTCTCCAGGTGTAGCCTCACGCTTATACTATCACAGCAAGTGAGTAGAGGCTTCTCTGTTACTTTCATTTTGGCTCATGGTTGCTTCAGTCAGCTCTCTGACACCTGACAGCTCAGCTCTATTCTAGCTTAGCTGAGCTCCTGACAGTAATTTTTTAAAAATAAAATGGGGATCTTACTGAAATACTGATTTTTTATCTGGGTCAGTCAGGGTCCCAACAGGAGACAAACAGCATTGTCAAATTGGGATAATTCAGGGAGGTCTTATTTGTAAGGGGGATTAAATAATAACAAAGACATGGTTGGCGTGTGAGAGAACCACAAAGGATAGTTCAGAAACCCAGGGTTAACAGAGCAGAGCTGCTACTATCCCTAAGTCTGATGGGCTAGGAGGGAGGGAGATTCCCAGAATCAGGCAAGAGAGAACTGTGCAGAGTTGGGATGCACTGAAAGGAAGGAAACAGCCAGAATAAGGCCATGTCATAGGATGGAGCTGGGGGAATAAGTACCCGACATCCCTCTCCTCCTTCCCTCTAGCTGAGGTTCTCCTTTGGCCGAAACCTATGAGAAGCCAGAAGACATGGAACCCCTGTGGCTGTGGTCCTCTCTCAGTGCAGAAAGCAGCATGGACAAGGGAGAGTGAATCTAGAGAGGCAAATCACTATGGCACTTTCCTCGAGTACCATTGCCTTGTGGCATAGCCTGTAAACCCGATTTCCTTCCTAATGTAACCAGTGTCTAGTCCTAATGCCTGCACTGACTGAGTGGGCACAATTTACAGGACACCCAACCCCAATACCTCAATCCTGCTTGGGTTTCTAGCCTGGGCTACCCCAGGCTACACACTCACACTGTACACTCAGAGTGTACCATTTGATGCTCTGTGTGTGTGCACACACACATGCATGCGCGTGCAAATGTGCATGTGATAGAATCTCAGTCCCTCCCAGAACATGCTTCCTTCAATATTAGCCCTGGGTAGGAACCCCCCAGGGCTTGCATGCCTATGGCTTTGCAGAGGTGACCCATCTCTGGTAGGCCAGTTCCTTTGAATCCTGCCCTGGTTCCCACTTCCTACCCTCAGCCTCTTCTTTCTTTACCTTGTCCCACATCTCTCACCCACTGACCCCTCTCCAGTACTATTACTTCTTGCTGGCCAAACACAAGTGACTGGTGCCCTCCTATATACCACTAAAAGAGGGGTCTCGGAAGAGTGGGAGATATTCCTAGGCTAAGATGTTCACAATGAAGTGAGTGCCCAGGGACAGTATGCAGAACTCTCCACTTTCTAATTGAATCTTCAATTGTCTAGTCCAAGTTTGCTGGGGAATTAGATGAAGAAGTTACCCAGGGTGAAAAATTCCAGAGCTGAGGGTCTGGGAACATGGCAGGGAGAGGACTGGACGCGAGAAGACAGGGTTGACCTTCTTTTATCATTTGTCTATAGAGCCAAGGGATGCTGAGTTGAAGCTGAGACCTGCCAGATGCCAGGCAAGGGTTTCTAGGGTCAGCTAGGGGAGCTGTGTCCAGGCTCATGGTCAAAGAGGATTATTTGAAGAGGAAGTGGGAGCCCAAGGGAAGACTGTAGAAAATATCGAGAGATGGTATTGTCACGGCAGGGATGTGGCAAGCAGAAGGGAGTCGTTTTCTAGAACAGGAAACAATCTGTTGCAGGGATTATTATACCTCCAAAGGAAGAAAAGACAATTTAAGTTTTGGGGGAGAAGGTAATTTGAATACAAATTGATGAGGATGACTTCTGAAGGAGCACTCATTCCATGCTTGTCAAGGCCCTAAAAATGCAGGAGGACCCACACCCAGCAGGAGCAAGCCCAAGGGGCAAAGATGCCTTTCTGGCTGGGGAGGAGGTGAGTGAGCAGCGGTGATGTCCTCTAAGCACTATGTGTGGCACAAAGAGGGCACACTGATGCCAGCTGACTGTCAGTGTCTGCACAGTCACCTGATGTCCACTTCAGATGCATTTTTATATGCTTTCATTCATCCCCTCATTCATTCACAGGTCAAAAAAAATGTTTAATGGAGCCCTTTGCTCTGTGCTGAGTGCAGCACTAGGCACTGAGAGACATGAAAGAAGAAATCAGGGTTTCCACTATCAGGGAGCCAACAGTGTAGTGGAGGAAGCAAGCCAACATTTCTGAGTTTCCAATGCATTAAAGGGCTGGGACTGGGAGGCGGTAAGTTTGACAGTATAAGGTTTAGGGAGGAGTGAAGAAGACTTCACTTAGAAGTGGAGGGCTGAGGGAAAGAAGCAGAGACTGGGAGAAGGAGGAGGAGAATGAGAAAATTTATCAGGCAGGCAAGTATTCCTTGACCCCCTCCCACTAAAAATGGAATGCAAGCATAAGGATGTACTAATTTGTCTTGTGAATCCTGACACAGAATTTTCCTCTTAGATTTACCTAGGAAGGTGGAATCTACACATTAGGTTTTCCATGGATAAGGATGAGGGGCCCTGAGATTCCTTTGTATTCCCAACTCCTCCAGGGCCTGGCTATTGGTCAGCTGCTGAAGAGTGGACAGATCTGAGGAATCGCTAATCATGGAAAGCTGTGAAAAGATGCCTGGGTGAGGAGTCACGTTTCCAAGTCAGAGAGACTGAGAAACTGCCAACGGCAGCTCAGGGCCTTTTTAAAATGTTCCTGGATGAGAACCAGAGAAGCTGATCCCATTGAGCCCCCAGGCTTGTGGGACCTCTTGGTTGGAAAGCCTTTGCTTCTGTCTCCCTTTGTCCAGCCTCACCCTCCGGTTTACACTCAGCTTTGTCTCCTGCACTTGGGAAGTCTGCTCCTCCAGAATGGGGCTCAGTGCACCTCCCATTCCTACCCTTCCATCCTGTCATGACCCATTTCCCAGATTTCTGGCAAAACACCTTCCTCTATGGCCAACCTAGAAGGGCTCCAGCTTCCACGTCGGTCAAGCCCAGGGGAGTCTGGACACAACAGGAAAAACAGCTTCTATAAAGCACTCACCTTTTCTAGCTTACCCTACTATTCTCTTCCTCACAGGACCGGACCCTCTGGCCCTCCTGTCAATCACTGCTGGCCCTTTGAGAGCCTGCCATTCCAGAACTCATTCTGTCAGCCACAGGCTTACTATAACCAGTAACCTCCAGCAGAAAGAATGTAAAATTATAACATGCACATGGAACCTGCTGTGATGAGAGTGAGCAGAGATGATGCTTAACCTGAGATCTCCCAAACGAACTGTGTACCAGGTACAGGCTGACAGCCTGAGAGCTGTAGCCAAACCAAGGACAAGGATAGAGGCTATTTAAGGAGCCAAAGCAATGCAAGAATGGGAGAGGACTGATTAATCTATCAAGGGCTCATCTACACATCATCAAACAACTGTCTGTGTCTTGTTCTCCTCTGTGTCCCCTGGATAGGTCCTGTTTTCCGCATGCAAGACACTCAGTACTTATTTGTTGGATAAACAAATGAATATGTGAATACTTAGACAGATTTGTCTCAAAGTGTCTGAGGTTTTGACTACCCTGATGAGATATTTGGGGGTCATAAAGACCCAGGCATTGAATATTTCAATATATATTTAAGCGTCTGGAGCTCACATATTTCCTTGTTATTTTCACTCTAGGAAACTATGCACTACTGGGCAGAGGCAAGAAAAAAAAATCTCTGCTGCTTGTTGATAAATGAGGAAAAGAAGAAATTGTGAGGGGTGTGTGTGCGTGCATGTGGCTGAGGACAGGGAAGAAGAAAAAGATCATTCATAAATGGAAAATCTCAAGTTTTAAAGATTTTTCTTCATGAAGACTCCCCTGATCAGCACTTCTGAGGAGAACCCTGTCCCTGCTGTTTGTACTAGCTACCAATCAGTCTTCAGGGGTCTGCTCTAAAGTTGTAGCTGGCGCCCACTTTCCCAGCACTAGGGCCTCCACGCAGACATCCTGGCCTCGTGCAGGAATGATGACAACATCTAATTCCGTGGCTCTCTCATTGCAAGAAAGAATGTCCTAACTGTCCACCAGATGCCTGCTGTCCCCTCTTAGGGATGAGGGTGTGTCAGGTAATTCTATAATTAGGCCTAGACCTGCTGCAGAAAAGGTAGAAACCTTGTCTGGGCCCCATGGCTTAGTACCAGCCAGTGGAGTAGTAGATCCCACTTCCATCCTAAGAGGGCAAGGGTGTTGGAAAAGGAGGTAGGTGGCTAGAGCTGTATAGCAAAGATGCTTATTTAGAAGGGAAGAGATTGTTCCCTGTGACTCCAGTGGGCTGGCATTGGGTCTGGGGAGCAGCTTAAGTGGGGTGAATGCCGGCAAATCTGCCAGCTTCACAGAGATAGGACTTCTGCCTCCCAGCTGATGCGCAAGCAGGGGAAGCCAGGACTGCCACAGGAAATGGGACGTTCCTGGGGTGTGGCCCCCAGTGTGGTTGGTGGGGCTCACAGTTATGCTGCCTGAGAGAGGGGGGGCTCAGGGAGCATGCAGGAAGGCCGTGGCTAATGGGCTTAGAACTGGCCACATTTGAAAAGTCTCTTATTTCCCCAAATCACAAACTTTCCCTAAACAGTGACATGAAGCTGTTTATATTTCCAAGCAAAATATGAAATCTCTTGCTGACCAGATTTGAAGACAGATTGTAGACTTTCCTTCTCTTCAAGTCGGGGTGGGAGGGGAGAGAGACATTCAGAGAAACACACACAGGCAGACACAGCCATGATGAATTAGTCTTTCTGTGAAGTATTTGACCAAACACATGAAATTAATTGGAAATCAGCCATCAGCCCTAATATCTGTTTATACCCAAGTGAAAAAAAAAAGGTCAGACTGTTAGGTTTCTGTTTTTCTGACATTTTAAATAGCATGAAATAAAAATCCAACAGTGAGACAGCAAATGCTTTGTTTCTCTTAGCTGGGGGGTGGGGAGTGGGGAATAAAAATCTATCTCATACCCTTGTCAGTTAATAGATTGTAGTCGAATTGCCAGGCCGGAGAGTATCCTATTACATGAAAAGAAGCAGACGGGGTTTCCAGTTTATTACTAACCCCAGGATCAACTTCATAGTTTGGCTGATGTTTTCTCTTTTCTTTTTTCTTTCTCCGTTGATGAAAATGAAAGTCCTTTGTGCACAATCTGCCTAAACTTTTAGAGTCATCTAATTGTTTTTAAGTCACATGGTTCCTGTGGGGACACAGGATGGCACTTCTAAACGCATAATCCTAGGGGTAATAAAAACCTAGGTCTACTGATCAAAGGTAAACTGCCTGTTTACAACCCTTCTTTCAAAGGCCTTTCCCATCTTCCTGACAGTTTTATAGAAGTCCTTCTCTTTTTCTTCAACCCAGATCAAAGATTTGGATGTGCAGGGTCTCCCCACCCCCAACCTGGCGCGGAAGGAAGGGATTACCCCAGGAATTAAAAACCTCAGTGAAGTGGGCTTACCCACCTCCCTAGGGGGTAGGGGCCATACCCGCAGCCTTTTCTTAATGATAGGAGCAGAGCCAAACAAAAGCAGGATAAACTCAGGGTGACTTCTCTCTGTTCTTGCCGCGCAGGAGATAATTTACTCCCTCTCCCAGTCTTCCAAGAGAAATTTCCTGATCTTTTGTGCACAGTTTTAATTAATATCTACAGGTTGCTAGAATCATGTTTGTTTATTGGTCAGTGATCTTCTGTTCCCTCCCACCCATGATAAACCCAGGCAACAGTCCCCATCCAGGGCACTGGAAGCTCCCCCTCAAACCCTGAGTCTGGGCATCAGTGAATAAGAGAGAGGTGGGAAGAAGCTTCAGGGTGTGTTGCATCCATTCAGTCCACAGCTTCATCCATTTGGTGATTTGTTTTCAATACCATCCTCTGCCCTTTCCTGGGCACACCTGGATCTACTGGAGACCTTAGTGGTCAAGGTAAATTTCCTGGAAATAGCTTGAGGGCTGGACCCGCCTCTGTCCCTGGGGACTCAGTGCCTAATCCTATAAAGAGACATCAAGAGTGGGAACAGGAGAGCCATGAAGCTCCTCTTTTTTTGAGAACCACCAGACCCACCTTCCTTGCTCCTGTGCCGCTCTGACCCCAAACACCAGGGTTTGGTTAGGACAGACCCTCATGGCAGAGGTGTTGATAGGGGTCGAAACACACAGGTTCCCAAAACCATGGAATCTTTTTGTGTAAAGGGATTTGAGAGATCATGTAAGACCCCTCTGTGGTCTAGAGGAATCCTACAGAGAAGCAGGACAAGTCTGGCTCACCCAGAGTCACCCACCTAAGCCAGATCCTGAAGCCAGATCTCCTGACTCAGGCCTCTGCTACCTTAAAGCTCAATTTAGGATACCCTTCAAAGGAATTAAACTCTTGGAGTGTTTGGTCCCTTGGGGACTACTAATTTGACTGGCTGTTCAGGATTTAATGACAGTGGGTATGGAGAATTGCATAGGGAGGTCTGTAACCCAGACATACTCTCTGAAACTGCCACTTCTAGAGAGAGAGGACCCTCTGCATTCTGGCCCCACCAGTCTCTCCACCCTCAGTTCCCTATTCCCAATAACTGCCTCTGCTCTGGCCAGATCCCTCTACTCACTGCTCCTGCTTCCTCTCTTTGCACAGTCCCCTTTGCCCTGCCTGGGTGGCATTCTGCCCTGGTCTTCACTTAAGCAATTCCTATCCATTCTGTAAAGCCCATTTCAAGTCCCAGTCCTTCTCCCTCCTTTAGTAGTACTCATTATCTACTCAAAATGCGGCCACAGACCTGCAGTATCAGCCCCACCCCAGAACTGCTTCATCAGAGCCTGCACTTTACAAGATACCCTGGTGATTGGTATGCACAAGCAGGTGTGAGACGTATGCTCTTAACTAGTGGTACTCCAAGTGTGTTCTCAGGACCAGGACCAGCAGCATCAGCATCACCTGGGAATGTGTTAGAAATGTGCATTCTTGAGCTCCACTGAATCAGAACCTCTGGGGGTGGTACCCAACAATCTGTGCTTTAACAAGCCCTGCACATGATTCTGTGCATGTTTAAGTTCAAGAAACCATACACAATCCTTATCTCACCCAGGGGCTCATGGGCATATGACCATGGTTTAATGTTCCTTATCACTGTCTTGAAATTCCTGACTTTATCTCTGAGCTTATGTTTTGCAAGTGAAATCTGATGAGGCACCAGAGCCCACGTGTGAACAGAGATGTCCACCACCATTCCTTGCCCCTCTGTTTGCATACAGTGTTCCCGAAGCCCGTGAGTGCAGAGCGCCAGTGGATCCATAACACACAGAGTTCAGCCAGACTCAGCCAGAGTGCAAGGAAGGCGTGCTACATCTACGACTGTGTGAGTGGGGTGATGACAGGTCTGAGAAGCCACCTTCTCCCTTGGAACCAGAACTTGCTTTGTAAGCAGAAGAAGGCAATTTAAGAAATACGGATGACCAAGGAACTCTGTCGTATCCTTTCTTACTCAAGTTACTTTCCTGTAGACAATCACGCTAAAAATTATGGCATAGAAGAAAAGGGAAAGAGAGGACAATCCATGGTTCCTTTTTCTTTCCATCTGTTCTTTGTCGACAATAAGCCAAAGGTAAAAAGTGTTGGTAGAAACGTGTGAGTGTCAAATGGCTAAATAAAAACAGTTGAGTCTGTTTTTTGCACCATTTCCTCTGTTTTGGTAAGAGTAGAATAAATACTAGAAAAATGTACAAACTGCAAAATGTGAATTGTGTAATTTTGGTGGTTCCACATACTAATTAAATGTTCTTATAGTGCATTTAAATGGGTATTACACAATGTAAAGATGAAAGGTAAAATTCATGTTAATAATTTTTAAAACCTTTAAATAGAACATCAAATAACAAATAAAAAACATGACAAGGTCAAGAGAAACTGCAGAAGAAAGGGAAAAGTTCTATATTTTACTACATTTGTTTTGAGGGAGGTGATCTGGTATTTATTTATCTTGATGGAGGTACTGGAGTTTGAGTCCAGTACCTTGTGCATGTTAGGCATGCATTCTATCACTCAGTTATACCCACCCCCCACCATTTTAGTACCTTTAACTGCACTTTTTTCCTGCTTTTTGAACAAAGGCCTCTACATTTTAATTTTCACAGGGTCACAGTAAATTATGCAGTAATCTCTGTCCTAGCTCTTCCAGTATTCAAACTGGAACACTTCTGAGAATGACATGGAAATATTATAACTATCGATAATTCCCCCTGGCCACAGGTACAAACTGGGCCTATCCTAAGCAACCTAGGACATATGGTTGTCCTCAATTCGAAACTCCGTAAAGGTGAAGGAGAAAGCAACATCGGAGTAAAGGCATTCCACTTTCTTTCTGTCAATTGTAGGAAATTTTACAAAATTATATTTCCTGTAAAGGTTTTCTAAGCGTGCATTGTGTTAACTAGTAGGCTAACTCTAGATGCTTTAACAGGTTATATGATGGGCTTGAAAATAGATCGTGCCTGCTTTTTCCCTGTTCTGCATGTAGTCAGAAGAATCTTCTTGGTTATTTATTACAGTTATTATAAAATATTTACTATATTCCCTGTGCTGTACATTACATCCTTACAACTTAAAATTTATTTTATACCTAGTAGTTTGTACCTCAGTCTTCTTCACTTATATTGCCCTTCCCTACTCTCCTCTTCCCTCTGATAACCACTAGTTCTCTGAATCTGTGAGTCTATTTGTTTTGTTATATTTGTTTGTTTAGTGTCCCCAAACCTTGAAACCTCAACTTTTTGTGTACTTTTGCTTTCCTCTGACATTCTTAAAAGTCTCTGACGTTCTTCTGTACACAGCCTTGATTTCGTGCCCCTCCTCCCCTCTTTGCGGGTGTGCCCTCTAAAAATAGGAGCTCATCAGCAGAAACGCTGTTTTCTTTAGACGTCTTCTCTTTTTCTTCCTCATCAGGATCATTCACAATTTTAGGTTCTGAATTTTATTTTTAGAACCATCCTTTTTTTTAGCCATACTCCTTTTCAGAGGTTCTCACCATGAGATCATCTGTTTTGAACTTTTCGAAGTCTGCTTTTTTCAAGTCTGTAAGTCTGAAGATACACATCTGACTCATCCTGCTTAAATGGGATGGGCACTTTCCTCAAAACTCTCATGAGTTTCCCATCACTAACAGCTCTTTGCCGGCAGAATCAAGTGTGGACCGTCATTTTCCCTTGCTGTCACTTGGTCCTTTAAGGTGCCGAAATTTTCAATCAAGCCACTTAAGAATTTACTAAACACCTTGCTTTTCAAAAAGCAGGGGACTTACAGACTTCCACAAAAAGTCTATTTAAAAAGTCAAAATTTGTCATTGTGTTTTGTCTCTGTGCTAGTTTTCAAAAAATGTCTGCAACAATATCTCCCATGCAATTTAATCTTCTTACAATGTGACTTTGATATTTCTCCCCTCAGTAGGTTGGATTTGTAGTCCCATCACTTAAACAGAACAGGCTTGTGTCTGTGGCAGAATGGATGCTATGTGACTTCCGAGGCTGGATCATAACGTGTGATCTATGTGGTTCTCACTAGGGATGCTCATTACTGGGATCCAACAGCCACACTGTGAGGAAGACCACACTAGATCATGTGGAGAAACCACATGGAGAAGTCACATGTAGGTGTTCTGGATGACAGCCCAGGTAAGGTTGCAGCCAAAAACCAGCAACAATGGCCAGACTTATGAGTGGAGAAGCCTCCCAAATCAGATTATTAGAACCTCCAGTTATACCAGACTTCACATCTTCCCAAATGAGGTTCTAGAGATTGTGGAGTAAAGACAAGCCATCTCTGCTTTGTCCTGTCTGAATTCCTGACTCACAGAAACTAAGAGAGAGAATGTGATGATGGTTTTTTAAGCCACTGAGTCTTGGGAGATGATTTATAATGCAGCAATAGCAAACTCACACAATAATTAAAAACACATTAACTAAGGAGCAAAAATTAAGACTAAGTAAGAATGCATTATCTATACCCTTCTGACTGATCAATCCTTGGTTTACTGCCATTCCAAAAAGCTATCCCTGTAATTTAAGTCCAGTTCCAGCAGGTGGAAGTGAAGTTATGATTGTACTAGTCCCCAGTCACTGGGCAAAGATTGCACTCCTTTTTCTAAACCATACTTTTGTATGACATTTAATCTTGGTTATTAAAGCAGTTAGATCATCCCTGCTTGGTATACTATGTGAATTTAATAAAGAGCAAAATTAAAGCATTTCTCACATCTCTAGCTGATTAACATAACACATCATTCTATCTAATTTCAGACCCCCTGCTGGAAAATGTTCCCTCCTATTTTAATTTATTGAGTCAGAGATCATTTGGTTGCAATGAACAGAACCTATTTAAACTGGCTTAAACAAAAAAGAAAATTGACTAGAAATAGAGGGATCTGGTGGAACCCAAAGGCAGGAAGTGAGGCCGGGCTTCACAAGGATTGATGCCAGAAATGGCAAAACTGATGGGACCAAGGCTGCTTGTCTCTTCAAATCTCTTTCTCTTTAGAGCTCCGTTGTCTCTTTTATCTAACTCTTTAGGGGCACATGCCTCATCTCTCTCTCCGTCACTTCCTTCCTTTCTCCAGACAGCAGTTTGACATATGGTTAAGGGCAATCTTTGAAATCAAAATGCCTGGATTCAAATACTAGTTCCACCATTTAGTTGCTCATAACTTTGGGCAAGTTCCTTAAGCCTCTATTCTTAGTTTCCTCATTTATAAAGAGGGGAATGAAGATAATAATGGTACTTACCTCACAGGATTGTTGTGAGATGAAGTGAATCAATATACATAAATGTTTTGAACAAGGCCTGGCACTTTGCAAGGGTCTGCTTTCATTATTATCTCTCCCTGCTCACTTAACCACATCTGAACATGGGTGCCCCAATCCCAGCTTCATATCCAATTTATAGTTCAAGTGTCTGGCAGAAACCTGCTAGGTTTCTAAGACCCAGTTCCACATCCCCAGGAGAGAGTATCTGATTGGTCCTGCTGGGGTCACATGTCTTCTCATGGTCAAATCAGCTATGGCAGAAGATTAGAGTGGGTGGTGAGAGGTCTTAGCAGGGACAGGTAAAGTAGATTCTCTGAGATGGGGATATGGGTCGGTTCTCAAGAGAGCGCTTGCACATCTGTACTCTCATATGTGCAACCTCCTCCATTTCCAATATGGCAGCTCTGGTACTTTGAGCCTCAGCTTTAGCTCTCTGCTCAGTAGGGGCTGTTCCTGTTACTGACTGATCCAAATGGCATTAAGAAGGTGTCTTCCTCCAGCCAACATGCACTCCCCTCTCTCCCACATAACTAGCTCTCTTCCTTCTGCTTGGCACTGAGGGCTCTAGTCCTCTGAGATGCCAAAATGCAAGTGTCTCTTCATACTAGACGAAGGCTTTTACAAATCCTCACCTGGATTTCCTCCTCCGAAGCCATAGTGAATTTTCCCTCTTTCAGAGAAAACAAAAAGGATGAGTCAGATCCCTCTCATCTAATATTGTGAGTTTAAGCTATTAAGCATGTGGTAGCTATTTGCTTGTTGAAGCTCTCGCTGGTAATGGAAACTTAGAGAAATAATACTTAAAATTATTGATTTCCTCATAGAAAAAAAAGAAAATTAAACAAAATGTTGAACAGAAAGCTAATTGGTTTATCAAAAAGATAATGAGATTTAAGGAATGCTCAAGTCTCCTTTCATTTCTGTGCATCACTCTAATCTCCATTGGACTTGGTCATTTGGGGTAAAATGCTCTGCAACTGCATATTTCAAAAATCTTAACCTAATCTTCAGAAATACTTGAATGTCATGGACAAATCGATAGTGCTTTAAATCATGGAGCAGAGCTGATTAGTGGTCCTCCCTGGGAGAGAGATGACCGCATCTGCCCACTCAGTGCCAGGCTAGCGTCCAAACTGGCATGAGCCGACCTGGGCTTGCTCTTCTCTTATTGGTGAGTCTTTCTGTAAAGTCTCAGAAACCTTACAATGGCTGATATTCTTATTGTTTTAGAGTGTTACCACTAGACTTTCTTTCTTAGTGTCTGAGCTTGTGCATTCTTAAGAGGATCCTTTCAGAGAAAACAAGAGGTTTTTGGGTGGAAATGACCCATGACTGATCATTAGCTCTGCGAAATGACCAGCTTGAAAGGAGGTATCATGTTCCCATCAACTATAAATGAGAAGATTGCTCACAACTTATGGTCCATATTCCCAGTGCCCATATTTCCTCTCCTCTGAGTCATCCTGTAATGAATTGATTGCTTCTCCCATTTTTTTCTTCATAGAAATTGCTCTCTATGCAAGATTGTCAGACTTACTTACCAAATAAGTTTGAGCCAAAAAAGCAACCTCTTTCACTCTATCCACTTCAACTAGAAGTAGACAGAATTAACTTAATCCAATTTAACAAAGCTTAGAAGAAAATGAGTGTGACCTGTTATTAAATTATTGCTTTATTTAATAAACTGTAGCTGTCATAAATAATACATATAAATTCTCCAGAGCATGTGAAGACAATTAACACAATTTACTCCAGTAATAATTATAGCATCATTTATGTTCAATTCAGATGCCCACAAGAAGTATTATACTTTATGCTGAACTTCCCTGGTTTGCTCTTCCAAAGAGGTCACCCCACTTCTTTTTAGCCTGTCACTCTAATTTAATATTTTTTAATATTTTGTGTAGCACTTATTAGTCCCTGATATTTTTATACTTCTTGTTTATAGTTTTTTTTTTACTTATTTATTATTTACATTCTCTATGACTGTTAGGAAGAGTAGAGCCCTTTCCTGCATCTGTCTCACCACTGTATTCTCAATGTCTAGGATGAAGTCTAGAATATAGAGGCACCCAAAAAATACTTGTTGCATTAATGTGCCCCCAAGGGCCCAGGACCTCCAAGCCTCATTATCAGCTCCTAAAGAGTGTATCATCTCCCTTCCTGGCTCCTGCTTGTTGTGGAACCCTGTTGGCTCTCCATAATCCACGTCTCGGGTGCTCTGGCTATAGTTGTAGCTATAGTTATTGCTGCTGCTGGCAATGATAAGGGTGGCTAGGTGACCAGTTTGCTGGGGAAAAGGAGAGGTAACCTCTGGAGACATTCCACAGGCTAGCTCCATTTTCAAAAGGCATTTTTTTCCTTTGGGCAAACTCTGAAAGATTCAAGTTGGGCTATAAACTTAGTCTCTCAGTAGGCACTGGTCAGGTACCTAGAGTACAAATCCATGCAGAAGCCCATAGGTGCACTGAACTCCAGGAAGCACCTGGAAACCAGGCCTAATGTGTGCTGAGTAATAGGAACTGTAATCCCAGTAGCAGAGGGTACAAAATGGAACCAGATCCTCCTCACAAACTTCCATATTCCTGATCTTGAGCTCTCAGTCACCCAAGACATCAACTCCCTCTCCACTTGCACCACCTCCAAAGCGCCCCTAGTCCTCCGTGAATCCCTCTTGCTTCCCGCATTGGCATCGGCATAGTGGCACCGCACCTCTCAAGGGCTTCCTGCTTGTTTCCGGTCAGTTACGTATTTACATTGAGTCACCTTGGAGTCAGAGACTACATCTTGTCATTTGTCTCCCCCTCCCCTAGCATGATGACTTTCACAGAGTAGGGATTTTAAAAATGTATTATCTACCTCCCCTTTATATCTTCCTAAGCAACAATGCTAATCTAGACAAAATCTAGGGCTTATACAAGGATATAAAATGTACTGGAGAAATTTAGGGGATGGTAAAAATGCATCATTGTCCTTAGTTCCTGATTGTCTGGCAGCTCCCATATCAAAGGCCAAGCCTGAGGGCCACAAACTCATAATTCCTTCCACAGTGTAGAGTAGAGAGCTACTTCTGCATGATGGCCAGGTTATGAGGGCAGCCCTGTGGAAGATGGAGATTCTAATACATGTTGAAGAGGTGGCCATCCTCCACTTCCCACTCAGTGGGTGCTGGGAGAAGAATAAGAGATAAGAACTGAAGAAGGAAATAATAAGGTCAGAAGTACAGCTTACCTCTCCCCCCAAGTTTGAAATCTGAGAAGGAGGGGATGCTAAGTAGCTTTTGAGGAAAGCCAAAAGCAAAGATTTTTCACGAGCCTTCCTATTCCATGGTGGCCCCTGTGAGAGAATCAGCTTGCAGCGTCCTATTACTAACAGGAGGAGGCCACATTAAGAGCTAAAAATGACCGCTTCAAAAAATGGCCAGCTTCAGTGCCTGCAGGCCTCACTCCAGGCTTATGTGCCATGAAAGGGCCCGTAAGTCCCCATATGCCCCTTGGTAGCTGAGGTACAGCAAGTGGGCCTAACAGGGGGCTCCGTGGTGACGGACAGAGTTAGTCCTTCTCAGAGGCCTTGGGGCAGATGGGGGAAGTGGCTGAGACACAGAGGGTGTCTCAGAAGTGGAGATCCTCCACCCCCTGCTCCAGTGGGCACTGAGAGAAGGAAAAGAGATACCCCAGTAGCCAGCAAGGTACCCCAGGCCCCGACTGACCACAACATCCCCTGTGGAAACTGGTCAGACATCTGGCTGTCAGTGGGAGCCCACAGGGCCCAGAGGCCAGCACGTGATAAGCAAGTGTTCCAAGGCCATTGCCACCATCTTGGGGTGGACAGGCGGATGGGAAAGAAAGCAGAACTTCTAAGCATTTACCCCAGTGAGCCTCTCAGAACTGGAAAAGACTGAGCTACTGTTAATTGGCAAGTTACCATTCTCTCCTCACTCCTGAGTAGTTGTGCATAGACCTGAGGCTGTACTGCACATATTTATCAAGTATTTGCTCTCTTTATCTGAAGCTTTACAATAGTATGGTCTAGTGTTATGACTGCCAGTGACATCAAAAAATTTCTGTGTCTTTAGAACACTTTTAAAAATTGATATCTATAGAGAATGGATATAGTTCCAACACCAAGTTTGAAAGAGCACTTAAATGGGTATCCTATTAAGAACAAAAGACATCTTTCTGCTTGGCTTGTACAAAGCTGCAGTAGGGTCCCCCTGTGTACTAAGATGAGTCCCTTCTGGCCTGTCTTCCAGCCTCCCACCCTCCCCTGTGAATTGCAGTGAAATTCAGGGGAAAGGAAGGCAAGGGGGAAATGCCGACAGAAGGGCAAGTTGATAAAAATTGCCTATTTATCACTGCACAATCTCTGCCCTTTTTTATCCGATTGATTTTCATTCTCTGCTGTGTATGCCGCTGTGTCTAGGAGAAAGAGTGTACTCGTAAGCAACCTTGCAGTTGAGTGATGATAGCTTAGGTAAATTAGAGCTTCAGTCAAACTCTCCCCAACCCCAATCTGTCCTCTGATCCCCACTCTTCAGGAAGAAGAGCTGTGTGTGGTAGAAAGGGGTGGGACCCGTCTGTGGGTCTCCATCCGTTACCATTTGTGTGTCCCCTCTGACTGTGAGCTCTGGAAGCCAGGTCTCTGCAGTGTATCCATCTCAGTGTACTTGACTATTTTCCTCAGTGTCGGATGAGTGAGTGATGCATGAAAGAATGCATGAATAATCTGAAGCAGAGATAGTGGCCCAACTTTCTCAGAAGACAGTAAATCCCTGTGGGCTTGACGTGACTGGGGTAAGGTCAAGAAGCATGTCAGTCCGCTGTGGGGGAGATCTGTTAGTCCTTGTCTTCTCCTTGCCTAAGAAACAGGTCTGGGGAAGCCACAGAGAACCTTAGGGTAGCCTGAGATGCTGGCATGACAATGAGAGCTCTAGGGTATCCCAGGTTACTCCTGACCAAGAGGAGCCTCAAGAACCTGTAGTGATTCTACAGCAAAGATTCTAGAGCCTTCAAAGCACACTTGGCTCCCACTTATGTGACAAGAACCCCTGGGGGAATTGTGGGATCGCAGGGAGGGTTGGGGAAAAAAGGGAAAGACCCCTCATGCCTGAAACTGTCATTTCAATGAGGGAGATTAGAGGGGGATGGGAATTCCTCGAGAAAAGCAATATAAGAATGAGCAAGGGGAAAGAGGTGAGAAATGGAGAGAGTCCTCAGAAAGGACTGGGGGCTAGAGAGGGCCCCAGGAGGGACTGATGGAGAATCTGAGTCACAAGGGATGTGGTCATAGCTGTTGGAAGGTTGGGAGTCATTGCTGATGTGGGGAGGGAGAAGGCAGAAGGAGCTACATCTTGGAAATGCCAAGAGATACTGAAGCCTTTTTAAAATAAGAAATATCAAGAGCCAGAAAGCCTCAACTCTCCAATACCCTCTTTTTTTCAACAAGAACACTGAGGCCTTGAGAGGTCAAGCCAGCATCAAGGCTACAGAAGCCAACAGCTCAGGGATATGCAGGCAGGGCTGGGGTCAAGTATCCCTGTACAGTGCCCCTTGAGTCCCATGCAGAACCTCGGGACCCCCAAGAAGAGGCAGTTTGACTGAGGAAGTAGCCAGCGTAAAGAAGGACAAAAAGGATTTTTAAAAAGTCAGGAAATCTATGAAACTTTGCCAAATACTAGTAGATACCCTTCAGTGAACAGTATTTAATCCTGTTAAAGCTTTGGAAGGAACTGGCAAATCACTGAGCCCTTCTTGACTAGAAAGGAATTATTGATGAAAAGAACTGGATTGAGGCCAATGCCCTTCCCTAGATGAGCCCAGAGCAGCCGTGAAAATCAAATGTAGCTCTTCTGAGATGCCAGCAAGACTCCCTGTGCCTCCCCCCAAACCCTACTCCCCGCAAAAGAAATCAAACTCTCCTCAACATAACCTCAAGGGCAGAATAAATGCATTTCTAATGAAGGATACATTTATTATAGGTTTAGACTCTACTGTTTCTGCGTTTTCTTTAATTAGTCAACCAATTGAAGGAAGAACTAGGTCTGATACGAAAACTCACGTAAGAGGCTCCTTCTGTCTAGGACCACAGATCTAGCGCCCCCTCCCCAAGGGCCCTATGAAAGAAAGGTCACAAATATCAAAGCTCATTTCTCTGCCACCTGGGTGTTACTGGAGTCTTCATGACTCAAGAAGGACCCAGGGAGAGAGCTCTTTATGAACTTTTGGACCCAGTGATTAAAGATGGCCCTGACAAATCTGAGAGTAGGTAAGTAGTGTTAGGAGAGGGAGAAAGTGCCGTCAGAGGACGCTTATTGCAGTGTTGTTATCTGCGGCAAGGAAGCTGAAGGTCATCCACAGTCCACTGTGGGGACAGGCGGGGGAATTCAGCTTGAAGTGCACAGAGCAACACACTTGGATCTTAAAGGCACAGTGCGGGGGGTGGCGGGGTGAAGAAGGGAGGAAAGGAATGTGCATGTGACACAGCACCATTTATATAAAATAAAAGCACATCACAGGAAATATACAAAGAGATATAGATTACATCCATGGTTGCCTACAGGGAAGGAGAATCGGGGTGGATGCATGGAGGAAAAAGGGAATGAATCACTAACACAGGAGCAAGGCCTTGCACAGACCAAAGCGGGGCAGTGTGCCTTGAGGTCCATGGGAGTGCGGGCCACAGCCAAGGGCCCTCCTTAGGAAGATTAAAGTCTTTCCTTGTGAGCCTCAAGAAAAATTCCAAATAAACTAGTGCTCTAGGTTCTGTTCCTGTTCTCTGAAGACACCCTAATCCTTCAGAAAGGAAACCTGCTGTGCCTGGTGAGTGACCTCATGGAAGGTGAAAAGCCAGTGGGCTGGGAGAAGAGGGGCCTCTTCCACTCAGTTGCCTCCTGGATGCTACAGCCTATCTAGGGGACTTTGACTCAGGATTCCAGGTGTCTTTGGGGGTACAGAAGTGTGGCCCACAAGGAGCTAGCAGCAGTAGAAAGAAGTACTACTATCCACCAGGAAGGAACATGTTCATGACACTGATGGAACCTTCTGATTAGCTCTGAAACAAATATTATACTCAGAGAAGGAAGTGGCCCCTAGCAAACTCTTGAGGTGCATATAATTATCAATCTGCAGATAAGTAAACTGAGGCTTGTAAAGTTTAGGCAGTTTGCTTCAGGTCATGCAGCTAATAAGTGATAGAGGCAGGATTTAAATCTTGGTGTGTGTGACACAAAGCCTGAGTTCTTAACCTCCATGTTCTAATGCCTCCAGCCTAAGTCTTTGTGCCACATGCTTGTAAACGTGCGCGAGCGCGCACGCACACACACACACACACACACACACACACACACACACACACACTTACATAGGCATGTTACCAAAGTTACATGTTATGAAACAAATTCATATTCCGGTTGCTTCTTTCAACCTGACCTCTCAAGGGCACCACGGAAAGGTATTTCTCAGGGGCAGACACAAGGGCAGTTGGTATGGACGCAGAGTTCCTTGTGTAAAACCAACAAGAATGGCAAGGAGAAGACAGGGGTGGGGAGTGGAGTGGATGGGAGAAAATGGGGAGGTTTCCCAGTGTGTAATGTGGCTTCAGAAATACTCGTGGAAGACAGATCAGAGAAATGCTTTGCAGCAGACATGTCCTTGTGTGTAATTCCATCAGAGGCCAAGAGAAGAGACGAAAAGAATGACTGTCATCCATGCACTAACTTACCTGAAGCACCTCTGACAGCAGATGATGGTGAGAGAAGAGGGGGTAGAACTTCAGGGTCTGAAGGGATATTTAGAGATCATCACAGCTAACTCCTTAGTGGGTGGTGGAGAGGACAGGGACCTGCGCCAGGCCATGCAAGAACAAGAGCAAGAATCTAGGCCTCTGGCTCTCCGGCCAGTGTTCGCCCACCTGTGCCACAGTGCTGCCCTCCTCAGATCAGCCTGGAGGGGTGACTGGCTCCGGTCCACCCACAGACCCTGCTCCTTCTTGCCAGCATTCTCACTCTCTCTGGGAGACGATAGACTCTCAAGAGAAGGGTGAGAGGCAGTGAAGTCAGGAGATGTCTCTTGGATTGGAGGACAAATGCTCAGGGGTGAAGTTCTGGACAGATGAGCACTTTGGCCATGGCTGACCTCCCTCCATGCACCTTCTTTTCCAGCCTCTTCTTCAGGCCCCCCTCCCCAACCCTTCTAAGCCTGCCCACTCTTTCTTTCTAAGCTGAGGATGGGGGCCATGACCTTAATTTTTGAAAATTCTGGTCAATTTATTTTTCAAAGAAAGACTCGGGCCCTGATACAACCATGCAGGGGGTTGGGGGTCAGGGGGCTCCCTCAGCAGAAGAATCAGAATCTGTCACAACAGATTTTCTTTCTTTCCACCAAAGCAAGAGACACTCCCAGAACACAAAAGACACTGAGAATCCTGTCTCCTTGGGGGATTTAATTATTGCCATTAGTTGTCCTCCTCTTCAGCAGTGGCATCTTTGCCTCACTGCTTCCGGAGAAGAGGGACACAGAATTTCAATTCTTCCCCAGGCCGGGTGGGAGACATCCCCTGACAGGCACCCAGTGGGAGGTTAGAGAAGTGGCCACCTACACAGTTTCTCAGAGGCTCTGAGTCCCCAGACACAGCTACCATTCATTGGCTGATCCCTGAAGTCTACCATCAGAGTTTTATTTGTTTAGCTTCGGCATTTATTTGACAGTCAAAATTCAAATATTCCTGGAAGGAGTGATAGTTATGACCAGCCATTTGCAAGTTAGTATAATTTTTTTTTAGAACTCACCCCAAAGGCATGTTTTAGAATGAGAGAGAAAATCAGATTGCCGAGAAAGGGAAGAAAGTGGAGGAAGAGAAGGGTCTGCATATTAGAGGGAAGGAAAGGGCCCAAGAGGAGGCTAGGGTGTAGAGGACAGACCCAACCTGCCCTCACCAGCTGGCTTAGAGCCCTGGATCTCAGTGTGAGTTAAGCAGCGGCAGCACCAGAGTCACCAGGATTCTGTCAGATGTGCAGATTCTGGGGCTACATCCCAGACCTACTGAATCAGAAAGTCTGGGAGTGGGGCCCAGAAATCTGTTTTAACAAGCCCACAAGGGACTTTGATTCTTCGTGAAGGTGGAGAACCACTGGCTTGCAGCGTCTGTCCTCTGCTGCAGGATCGTCCTGTACCCTACTGCTCACAAGCTCCCTTCTCTGATCTGCCTTCTCCTCTGCCCTGCAAGAGTGAGGCATGAGAAACCACCACTGCGTGTGGCTAGGAAAGTGTTCAGCACACTGTAAAGCTCTGCAGCCACAGGAGGAGGGATAGTGATGGAGGGCAGGGCCACCTTTGGTCAAGAGCACAAAGGCTTACAGTGGAGCCTGGGGAATTGCTGATAAAGGTTGAGTGAGTGAAAGTGAGGGATCAGCTGAAGGAAGTTCCCCAGGGCAGCCATCTGGGCATCTGAGAAACTTAAGCGGGGATTGTACTGAATGAAGAGGTAGAAATATGGAGACAGAAGCCTGCTTGAGCCCTGACTGAAGCCCCATAGTGTGCAGGTTCTGGGCCATAAGGCATCACTGGGTGAGTGAGCTCACCTCCTCCCTTCCCTTTGTATCCACTCTTTTTGGGTGAATTTGCTCAAGGTGCATCCTTTAGGCCAGTTCATCTCCTGGTTACCCCCACCATCCTTCAATTCCCAACCCCCATGCCCCACCCAGGCAACACTTGTGGCAGAGGCAAGGAGCAGCCCCAGGAATCAGATGGTGAAGCTTGAAGTGATTCTCTGCAAGCTGGACATGTCCTTCAAGTCCCCTTCCCTGCTCTATTTTTCTCCATAGCACTTGTCAGCATCTGACATTATGTTTTTTTCTTGTCTGTTTCATTCCACTAGAACGTGAGCCCCATGAGGGCAGTGATTTTTTTTTTTCTGTCTGTCTTTCAATCCTCACGGCCTAGGATAATGCCCGGCATACAGTAGGTATTCAATAAATTTTGGGGGGAAAATGAATGAATCTTAAATTTGTTCAAATCTTAAACTTCACTCCATGTTCTATCAATATTCATTTTAATATAAAAATTATCCCCTCTCCCAAATACTTGAGTGAAAACCAATGCCTCATATCTTCCACAAAGCTGGGGCTTCAGATGCCTGCATGCACCTCAGCTCCAGGCTCCACCACAGAGCAAAGCTTCACTTATGATCAGACAGCAGGAATGTGAGAGGGTAAGGCTGCAAGGGGCAGGGCCTCCTTGTAAAGGAAGGATCAGTTGACAAAGGCTTATGTCTCTGGCCTCAGCCAGAGCCATGTCTCTGACAGGAGGAAGTATAGGACAGTTATAACCAAGTGACAGACAATGCACACAAACTTGTCTACCCCGTGCCTGGCACACAGTGGACATCCAATAAGGTTGGCAGAATCTCTCTTTGCATCTGATCATCAGTGAAATCATGATGAACAAGACATTCAGGAAACAGCGTCATGAGATTTGCTCTCTTTGACCTCAGGAACCGGGTCTTAGCCCTTTTGTTTCTCTGGTGCTTGGCATCGTATGTGTCTAGAAGGCCCTAAATGAATGCTTGATGAATGAAAAATATTGTTTCCATTGATTTTTTTCCTGGATATTAAATTATATTTCAGGACTTGTGGCTGAAATCCATTCTAAGATACATTTAGCAATACTTCTACATTAGCAAGTAGAGAGTACTGAACCTCCTTGCATCTTGCTCTGGGAATACAGAATCTTGCAAATGGGCATCAGCAAGTACCCCAACTTCCCTGATCATGTGTCATTGTGGGAGGCTGTAGGGAGGGATGCAAAAAGGCTATATGAGATTGAATTTGTTTTAACACCAAGAAATCAAGGGGTACTAGAGTTCCCTGCTATCTTTTTCCTTGAATCTCAAATTTAGAGCTTATAAGGGACTGAGATCATCTACCCCAGTAGCCTAATTTGACAAATGGAGAAACCAAGGCCCAGAGAGGGGAAGGACACTCTCTGGGAGGATGTGAAGAGAATCATCAGAACTGGAAACTTGGTCTCTTGACCCCCAGTTCAACATTCTTGCCATTTTCTTGATTTGCCTCTATCTCTTATGAATAGAAAGTAGAGAACAATTCTAATTAATTCATGTTTAAATTCTATATTAAGGGAAAGATTTGTCTGTAAAGATATATTTATTGAGCTCTTCATACTTAGTACTGTCTTAGCTACTGCATGGGACAAAGCAGACACAAAATTGTCCCAATCTATTGCATAATGATGATCAAGATGATAATAGTTAAGTTTCCATTTTTGAGTCCCTGTTATATAAAAGCATTGGGTGCTTTACATGTATTACCACAAATAATTCTCCCAGCAGCCTTATAAAATAGATTTCTGTGTTAGGCCTCTTTGGGTCACTCATGACAGCAACCCAACTCAAACAAGCTCAGGAAAAAAGGGAATTATTGGCACAGGTAAATGAAAATACCAGGAGCTGTCTAGTTTCTGGGTAGGCTGGATCCATGAGCACAAACAGTGTTGCTAGAAATTTCTCTCTCCTTCCATCTCTTCTATATTAGCTTCAATCTCTGGTATGTTCTTTCCATATGATGAAAAAATGACCCCCAGTAGCCCTGGCTCCCATGAGCCTTACAGTTTATAATTTCAGAAGGAAAAAGTTCTGTTCTGATGTGACATCCACATCAGCTTTCCTTAAGGCCTCTTTGGGTTATGTGAGCACATCTGTACCAATCATTATATCTAGGAAAGTGAGATACTTTGGCCACTCCACATCTCCATACGGTGGGTGAGGAGAGGGTCTTTTAGCTGTGAAATGGAGGAGGGACAATTCATAATCCCATTTTACATAGGTTGAAACTGAGACTCACAGAAATTAAGTAACTGCCCAAGGCCAGAGCCTGTTAGAGGCAGAGCTGGGACATAAATTCAAAATACTTATCTCCAAAGCCTATGTTTTTTAAATTTTTCCTGGGTTTTTTTTTTGGGGGGGGGTATTCATTTTTCCTAGGTTTTTTTTGGTGGGGGGAGATATTCACATACTTTAAAATTCACCATTTTAAAAGTGTACAATTCAGTGAACAGCCTGTTTTAATCATCATCCTAATTTTGGTGTGATCAGTGTTCAGTTGTGATGTATGTGTTAAGCAATTTGTTGCTATTAATAGTTTAATTACCAGAGTTATTGAATGATTTACCTTAAAAATAGAAATCAGAACTAATTAAAGATTACCCATCTAATAATGTCATCCTCATTTCCTTTTACTCTGACGTACTCTTTTAGGTATAGCCAGCAAACCCCTACTGGAGAGGGTGCTGTCACCCATTCTGAGTTTCACAGCGGGAAAAAAATGCTACAGCTTGGAGTACTGCTACGTCTTGCCATAAATAAAGCTTTCCCCACTGTAAGACAGAATGGGTAAGCCCTCAAGGAAAGATACAGAGTATTCTAGGAATATTAGTAAAAAATGACAAATCTGTTCAGAAACATTGCAGATAAGGTTACAATTAAATCAATACCATTTCTAGATTCCAGTGATGAAGTCTAAAAAGAAGTACAGTGAAAAGAGAGAGAGAGAGAGCGCTCTTTCCCTGAAGAATCTAAAGCATTTTGGAATTAACCGAAAAAGACATGCAAAATCTATTCAAAGAAAATTACAAACCTCTAATAGGAAAAAAAAAAGCAAAAACAAAATGAAAAACCTTATTGAATAAATAGAGCTTTTAGAGCTTTTGGCTGTAATCACCCAGAGGGGCCATGAAACTGTGGATGCCCCAGTTCAGTGCCCACTGGCCCAGGCTGCTTCCGGACCCAGCACTGAACTTAAAGGGATGCAGCAAAACAGGTGCAGACAGCGAGCAGGACGGAAGGCACAGGAAAGCTATCAATGTCAAAGCACGACAAACAACTCTGAATATCCTGTGGAGAGAAGGACCAGCGGTTTCCAATGGGAAAATAAAGACTTCTGACAAGAAACAGGGACTTCTGTCAGGAGAGCAGGAATTTCTGACAGGAGAGCAGGGATTTTTGACAGGAGACCAATGGTTTATGACAGGAAAACAGGGATTTTTGACAGAAAATGTTGATTTTCTGACAGAATATCAGTGGCTGACGAGAGAACAATGATTTCTGAAGACTGGTGATTTTTCCCAGAACAGTGATTTTTTAAAAGTAGAGGGGTGATTCCTGACACAACAGTGATTTCTGACAGGAAAACAGTGATTGCTGATAAGAGAGCGTGGATTTCTGACAGGACGTTAGTGCCCATTACAGTGGAGAGTAGTGATTTCTGACAGGTTTTTGACAGGAATGAGGGTTTTTAGGAAGGACAGAAAGCAGTAGCACAGAACAAACTGGAAAACAGCAGAAGAGATCGAATTCCTTCTGGAGATAGCTGTTCGTCCTGGATGTGGAGGGAGGTTCATCAGTAATAAGACAAACTGGATCAGGGGAGGCTCAAATTGGGAAAGATCTGGGGTCCAGCATGTCATTTGGCAGAGAGGGACTGAGTGGGCTAGAGGGAGAGTGTCTAGATTTACGTCACAGATGTGAGCATGACTCGGAATGCATTCCCATCAAGAGACTAGGAGGAGGAAGAGAGTGAAATCTGGCCCTTCTTCAATCCCCCAAACCCAGGAATAGCAAAGTCTTGGTTTTGATTCGGCAAATTCTAATGAAGGCTTTTACTCTCTTAATTACAAATTCTTGGCAGGGGGGTTAGGAAAGGACAGAAGTGATCTCTCTAAGGCCGTAGCCCTAAAGTTATTCAAGAACCAGATAGCAGCTTGGTGAGAAGTCAGCCTTGTGGTAGAGAGAGAAATGAATTAAAGGAGGTGGAGGTGCCCGTAACGCGCCTCTGACAGAAAATTCCTGGGGGGAGGGACAACCGATTCCCTTTGTTCCCGCTCACCACGCATGCGCCTGAGAGCTCCTGGGCGGGGCCCCGCAACCTCGCCTGGGTCACTCGCGCGAGCCTTTCTCCTGAGGTGGTCAGGTTTGCCGCGAGCAAAAGCCCAGCAGCGCACAGTGAAGCAGGCTCTGTCTCAGAGGGAAGGAACGCTTTTTCTCGCAGACTGAGCGCTCATTGACCCCAACTCCAGGCGCCACGTGACTGGATTCTCGCGGGCACCGAGCGCTAGGAGAATTCTAATTGTGCCGCTCCCCAGAACAGCTGCAGCATCTCGAGCCAGGAGCTCCAGACTTGTGCTTCCGACCGGATGCGGGGCTCAGCGGGCTCTTTACACTCAGCCCTGCAGGCCTGCAGCCGAGATGGATGCACGCGGCCTCCTGCAGAGAATTTCCCTCCGTCCGCCCTACCCCTACCCCGCCCCAACCGCGCGCCCACCTTTTGCCCCCTCTGGGGGTCTCTACCGCTTTCCTCCTACAGACCAAGGGAGCAAGAGCTTTTCTTCTCAGCTGCTACCGCCTCTCCTCCCTCTTGAGGTTCCTTTCAACCCCACACTTGATTCAGAGGAAGACACAATTCCCCAGCTTTCCCGCCTCTTGGTGCCCCTGACTGGCTCTCCAGCCACTTTATTGCTGCAAATGCCAACTGGGAAATAGGACGTTCATTACAAAATTACAAATGAGAAGCAGGTTTGAGGTTTTTGGTTTTTTTTTAATCTAAAAAAACTCGCATTTCTGAAGAGAGCAGTGGTTTTTCTCAGGCGATGCTAGGTGCCTGCTGGTGCCTCACTTTGAGAACTATGGTAATAGACCTTCTCAGGCAAAGCTCTTTCCTGTGTCCCTGCCCTGGGAGGCAGGTGGAGAGGCAGGTGAAATCTCTCATGTCCTCAGCAGTGATTCTTATTCCTTCATTATGCCAGTCACTTCCCAGGGGGGGCAGCAGTGGGAACCAGCAAGCTGTTCAGAGCCTCCACGTTAGTCCCTGTCTGTGAAGACTCACAAAGTTTTCCAAGCTGGGTGACTTTGGGCAAGTTGCTTAACCTCGCTAAGCCTTAGTTACCCCATCTGTAAAATGGGGATAGAAATTCCTACTCACATAATTGTTGAGATGATTAAATGGGATTGTGTGTGTGTGTGTATCTGGCACCCAGTAGCCTTAATAAATTTGGTCCCCTTATTTCTCATTGAAGGTAAACAGTACCCTTGGGAGCAAAGCCATAGCAAAAAAGACCATGCAGCTTGTGTCAGTCATTAGGCACCCAGCTGAGCTTCAGTGAACCACGGGTGCTTCACTCAAAGTGTCAGGTGCCCTGGTAGGGCTTTTCTGCCCAAAGACTCTCTTTCGTGCACAAAGGCACTATAGGGTGAGCAGCAGCTGCAGGGTATCTGTGCTGGCACCCAGCCCACCCTACTGTGGAAAGAGAGAATGGCACTTGTCAGGTGAGCATTTATATTACCTCTTGCCTCACAGTAGGACCAGGTTCCCTGCTTCTCCTGCTTGTAATGGATGCCTTGGCCAGGTGGAGAGCAGCTGCCGTGGTGTTAGGTTCCCCTTCTCTCACTAGAGAGGTGTCCTTGAATGGGGGCTAGCCTGCCTGCATGTGAGCTCTGGGAAGCACTCCTCCTCCCAGCAGGCTTCTCACTGGGGTGATTTGCAGGGTCTCAAGCTCAGAAGCTCTGCCTTTATGTCCCAGGGCCCCCAAAAAGGCTCTCTTTAACCCCAAGCAGGATTTTTTCTTTTCCCCAGTAGGAAAAGACTAAAAGATGGAGTTCAAGGACCCTGCCATCCTGAGACTCTACATAGCTCACGTGGGAAGAGGCTTCCTGTGCAGGGCTGCCTTGATCATTACCCCTTTCCGTCTTCATTTCTGTCTTACTGGGTTGGTAAGACACAAGATAGGATTATATTTCCAAGCAGTTAACCTGTATATTTTCTTTTTCCTCTGCTTCTCACTGGTACCCAGGGGCATTCCAGTCCACACTGACAGAAATACATATGCTCATACAACTCAATATCAAAAAAACAAACAACCCAATCAAAAATGGGTAGAAGCCCTAAAAGGACATTTTTCCAAAAACAAAAAACAAAAAACAAAAAACCAGAGATGCCAACAGGTGCATAAAAATATTCTCAACATCACTAATTATTAGAGAAATGCAAATCAAAACCACAATGAGGTATTATCTTACACCAGTCAGAATGGCTATAATCAAAAAGTCTACAAATAATAGATGCTGGAGAGGGTGTGGAGAAAAGGAAACCCTCCTACACTGTTGGTGGGAATGTAAATTGGTGCAACCACTATGGAAAACAGTATGGCAATTCCATAAAAAACTTAAAATAGAGTTACCATATTATCCATATGATCCAGCAATCCCACTCTTCAGCATATATCCAGAAAAGATGAAGACTCTAGTTCAAAAAGATACATGCATCCCAATGTTCATAGCAACACTACTTACAATAGCCAAGACATAGAAACAAGCCAAGTGCCCATCAACAGATGAATGAATAAAGATGATGTGGTGTGTGTGTATGTGTATATATACACACACACATATATATAATCGAATATTACTCAGCCATGAAAAAGAATGAAATCATGCCATTTGCAGCAACGTGAAGGAATCTAGAGAATATCACACTAAGTGAAGTAAGTCAGGCAGAGAAAGACAAATATAGTATGATATCACATATATAGAATCTAAAAGTAATGCAAATGAATCTTTATACAAAACAGAAACAGACTTACAGACATAGAAATCAAACTTACGGTTACCAAAAAGGGAAAGGGAGGGGGAGGGATAAATTAAGAGTATGAAATTAGCACAAAATAGATAAGCAACAGGGGGGGAGTGGTGGAGTGCATGCTTAGCATGCACAAGGTCCTGGGTACAATCTCCAGTACCTCCTATAAAAATAAATAAATAAACCTAATTACTTCCCCCCCACCAAAAAAAAAAGGAGAAAAAGCAAATAGGAAAAATGAAATAGAGGGGACTGTTTGGAAAGAAGAAAGGAGATTATACTGGAAATGGAGAAAAACTTTAAAAAGCTACATATATTTAATAAATTTAGAGAGATAGTAGAGGATAATCTGTCTATAGAATAAGAACAAGATATAATAAAAATAAAAAGAAAACAAAATAAAACATTTGGATATTTAAAATATAATAGTTAACATTAAAAAGATAAGCAACAAGTATTTACTGTGTAACACAGGGAACTATATTTAATATTTTATAATAATCTATAATGGAAAATAATCTGAAAATAATATGTATATAACTGAAAAGAAAAACCCACACTCACAGAAACCACAGAGCCAGGGTTTAGACACAATGGCTCAGAGAATGCCTGCAGAGCCAGATTTTCCTCTCCCAAAGACTAGACAGAACCGAGCTTGGAGAAGCAGGGAGAGGCAGCTGGGCCCAGATGGGAAGAGTGAAAACACCTGAGTCCTTGAGGTGGGGGAGAGGGTGGTGGGAAGAAGAGAGCAGGTCAGAGGGCATTCAGTGTGGGGATCAGTGTGGGTCCCTACTTGGTACCAGCCCTGGGTGCTTGTAAGACGTAGAACAGCAAATGGTGGCCTTAGGGGCCAGAAGTAGGAATGAGGCGAACAGGGAAAACCTCACTCCTGAATGGAACCAGGTGGAAATTTCTTTCTAAGTAGGAGGAGTGATAGACGCTACACTGCTGAGGGGTGTCACTGGGGTGGGAATGCTCTCCTCAAAAGAAAAGATTTCCAATGGAAGAATTCTTTAGAAAAAGCCAGAACCGTTTTAGCAAAAATCCTCAGTTTCTCAGCACAAGGCTAACTGAATTTCTCAAGTAACTGGAATATCTTTTTTTGAACTATTTTTAGGAGGAAGATTAGAAATCAAAAACAAATCT
This sequence comes from Camelus ferus, assembly GCF_009834535.1. Lineage (NCBI taxonomy): Eukaryota > Metazoa > Chordata > Mammalia > Artiodactyla > Camelidae > Camelus > Camelus ferus. Next base: position 62,285,973 of record NC_045696.1, read on the forward strand.
AAGATTTATTTTTTAAAACAACAAAATATCAACAGCTCCTGGGGACTCCCCTGGCCAGTACAATCCATACCTATTACACTTTTACAATAGGAACAATTGATGTTCTGAAGGATGACCCTTGAGTCACCAGGGCATGAAAGGGAAGTTTCAGTTCACTCGGCTGCCAGGATCCCCATTTCCTTTGCATTATAGTGAAGTGGAGCTTGACTGTATTTCTAAATTAACACAAGCTCCTAGAAATTGATTTTTCCAGAATTCTAACATCCTTTGGATAAAGGCGACATTGTATATAAATTGAATGTAATGTGATCAGGAGTGGTTGGTCTTTGAGAGGAACCCCATGTGGTTGCATCCTGTAGACACTTGATTGGACTGGTTCATGCTAGTGGTTGTCAACTGGCCAGGGGGAGAAGGCGGCAGTCCCGCCCCCAACCCCCCAGGGAATATTTGGTAACGTCTGCAGACATTTTTGGTTGTCACAAATGGGAGGTGGGAGCAGAGGCAGGATGCTACTGCAGTATAGTGGGGAGAGGCCAAGGATGCTGCCCAGCATACTACAATTCACAAACCAGCCCTCCACAACAAAGCAATACTGGACCCAAAATGTCAGTAGTACTGAGGCTGAGAAATCATGGCTCAGGGTGATGCAAAGAAAAGCTATACTCCTAATGAGGGCAGAGAGGGTGTCTGCACCAAGGCTACTCACAGGCCTCAGGGCCAGGTTCAGCCCTGTGAGCCATTGCTTGGGACTGGTCTCACCTTACCCAAGCTCTTAGGATGGTTATAAGATCTAAAGCTGGGACATTCATCTGCAATGAAATACAACAATCAGGATGTATGGCTGCCCTCAGTTGGCAGCAAGGATACCCAGTCGAGCCTGGAGTGGAACATAAGGAGTTGTTCCACCAGGACCTGAGACCTAGGTCGGTGCACATCTTCCTTGGGCTGGGCTGGGAGGGTGCTCACGTGGGTGGAGCTACCTCTTCTGGCTTCTACTGGCAACCACATTTTCTTGTAACCAACACCTTGTTTCTTTGGATACATTAATGTCATCAGTAAAGTCTGACTTCAATCTGGGACCAGAGTCCACTTAACATGATTGCATTACTTGACTCTGATCCATTCATTATGTTTATATTTTATAATTTAATGCAGGATTTCCCTGATCTGAGAGCAGAGGGAATTCTTTTGAGAAGCCAGCTAATTGTGAGTGCCTGAATATTGAATAGTTGACATAGTTTCCTCTAGTCCAGTCCTAGTATTTGTCAAAAATATTAATATGATATACCAATTAATAATGTTTACATAGTGGTCATAATTCATAAAACCTTTTGTAAATATGTATTTTGTTAACTGACAAATACTCAAAGTACAAATATTATCATGTAGGAGTAGGTAATAAAAAAGAGGGCTTGGGGGAAAGGATATAACTCAGTGGTAGAGTGCATGCTTAGTATGCATGAGGTCCTGGGTTCAATCTCCAGTACCTCCATTAAAATAAATAAGCAAATAAATAAACCTAATTGCCTCCCCCTCCAAACAAAACAAAAAATAAATAAAACAAAATATTTTGTAAAAAAGGAGGACTTACACTGGGAAAAGTTAGGAACCATTAGTTTGACTCTCAGAAGGTTAATTTCTCATTTTTCTTAGTTCTTAAGCAGGGAGGCACAGCATCCCAGGGTTGCCATCCACCCTCCATGTCCCAAAGGATCTGCTTGCTTACTCTGTCCCTAAGGACACATTGGGAACAGTCTTAACCCCTTGCATTTGCATGCTTTACAATTTCTAAAACATTTTCACATCTATTATCTCATTGGCTCTTCCAACTGCCAGTGAGAAAGGTAGAACAGGGGCTTTCATTTCTACTTTAGGGAGGAGAGCAGGGCTTGGGGACCTGATTTGCCTCAGGATCTTACAGCTGGCAGAGCTGGGGCCTAGGCCCCTTCCTCTGACTTGGGACCCAGAGCTTTTTCCACTCCCCTTGCATTGGTTACAGACCCCTCTGAGGGTTCTGATCCACCCAATACCAAACTCCACTCCATCATAAGTAGTGGATGAAGAGATCCAACAAGTATCTAAGAGCTTGAAGTGAACTCATCTTTCACATACTTCTGAATCCCAGGTAATTTATGAAAATTGCATAAAGATAAAAGGAACAGAAAGTAATGAAAAAGCCCACATTCAGTTGCCATGGAAATCTATGCTTACCTTAGGGCTCATATTTGGTAAAATTTCCTGAAATTTCTCTTAAGTGTGCTAAGTGATCTTGGGGTTCTCTGAACCTCACTTTCTAAATCTGAAAAGTGAAAAAAAAAAACAAGCCAGGTTATTTTATCTTTGACATTCTATTAGTCTAATTCTATGAGTTCTGTCAACATCATCATCAGAAGAACTCTAGGATAAATGAATATTTTGTTACCTTTGGTCAAGAGACATCCATCTGATCATTCATTTGTTCATTGAATCATTCAATAAACTTTGATCAACTGTAAGGCACTGTGCTAGGCTCTGTAGAGAGTACAGACTGGAAAACAGACCAAGTACATTGAACACAAATCTGTGCAGCTAACCTCTATAAGGAAATCAAGAACAACTACAAAAAAGTCATTATAATTGGCTTACAGTTGATGCTTTAAACCACTTTTGATGAAAAGTTACAGGCTCTTCTATTGGAATGTAAAATATGAAGACTAAGAAAATTTCCTGCAAGTGACTCAGAAATTCTCTGAATTCTAAACAGGCTCTCAAATGGCTATAGCGTTTAGAGAAAGCTAGCAGTGGAACTCTTTACCTTCAGTTCTTTGTGATGAGAATCTAAAACTTATCATAAAAACTTCAAATCAGGTTCTAGTGCAACTATCTCAAGGGCAAGAAAAAATTTATTTGTTAGATTTTATCTAGAGTCTGGTATTGACTGCTGTCCACTAAGGGACTTTCCTCCTGTCTTAAAAAAATTATAAAGTACAATTTCATTATTCATAAAGTATCTTTTCATTTGATCAAAAAGTAACTACATTTTATTTGGTAGAGGGAGATGGGATTGATTTGGCAAATGGAAACCAAGAAGATATTTCTAGATGGATGTTTTCACTTTCACTGTTACAGGAACAATGACAAAATTAGGCAGGAAATTACAGAAGTCTGTGACACAAAGGAGGAAATTACTCATGTGGTACCTGTGTAGAGAGGATACACGGAGAAGGTGCTGCAGACAGATAAAATGAGGGACTCGGTAAGCTTTTGTTTTTGTTTATTTCTGAGCATCACTGCTCACATCAGTACCAGGTGCCTTGCCCCGAGTAAGGGCACAAAGATGGGTAAGATGCTGTCCCTGCTTTCAAGATGCTTGTAGTCCATTTTGGGGAGACTCAGCCACATAACTAGACAGTTCCAGCCCAGAGTGATCAGGACCCTAATGGGCCAGTACTGGGATTTGGGCGTATATAGGAAGGCCCTCACACATAGGCTGGGGGAGTCTCTCTAATGTGCTTTCCAGGACTGACATTTCATATGTGGCTCTGAAGAGAAAAATACATACAGAACTACCGGTATGATAAGAAATCCTTCAGAAGCAAAAATGGGACATGAAAATATTATCAAATCCTCTAATACGTTTACTCAATCACACTTGGAAGGAGACAGGCAGACACGGAGGCTCTGGAGCCGGCAACACCTTCCTCCCAGATTTGCTCAGGTTGTTAGGGGCTCTCCAGAGACATCCACTTTTCCCATTAGCAGTGAGTGGGGCCAATGGATGCACAATGGCTGTACTAATATTCACTTCATTGGATTACAAAGCCGAGTAATTGCCATTTATGTTTCAAGTAATGGTGAGGGCATTCATCTGTGTTTTCGTTTATTTGTACAGCAATTAATTTGTACCCAAATTAACAATAAAAATGGTTATGTGATCCAATAAAGTAGAAATGATGTCAAGAAAAAAAATAACCTCATCTGTTTTACCCTACTAAGCAAGGCCAAATCACACTTTTCCCCTTCCACTGTTGTTTGTCTTTCTGGAGCAGGTTATTTTCAGGCAGGCAGAGTGGGAACTGGGCGTGCATGCTGGCCTCTGTCAGGGGTCCAGCCTCAAAGGCTGTAGACAGGAAAATGGGATTTGTGTGATGAAAATTATTGTTGACTTGAAATGATACAGGCAGGTCACTACTGCAGGGTGCTCCCAAGTAAGGCCAGGAAACAGGCCCTCTGGAATTGTTTAAGGCAAAGCTAGACACCAACTAACTCAGATATTAGCACAGAATTAACAAACTGGGGCTCTTGGGCAGCATATGGCTAGCAGACACATTTTGTTTGGCAGGAAAGGGTTTTAACTCTTTGGATTTGTTTCCAATGCTTAAAAATTAGGATATTTCACATGAATATTCAAATCTCCAATTCTCTTGAAAAGCTGGAATGTTGCTTGCGCGGCATCTACATTCCTGCCTAGCAAAACTTGGTTGGAGCTGAGTGATCATTGTCCCCTTTAGTCAGGCAGTGCTGACCAATTTACTGCAATCCCCATCACTCCCTATTGTCCTGTACTGTGCCTGCTTCTCTTGTTATTAACTCAGTTGTCTCCCACAGGAGTCTGTGACCCTGTTTTAGCATTTTCCTTACAGAAATAACTTGCTTTGTTCACTCTTTACATCAGCTTCACCTGGAGCATTTTGTTTTCATAGAGTTTGAATGTCTTGGGCATAGAGGGTTCTCCCTGACTGAAGGTCTTACACCTGCTGCTGTGCTCTTTGGTTTTGGCATTGAACCTGTTGCATAGCTCCATAGACCCATCCAAAGGGAAGTTACTTAGGACAGCATCTTACCTAACTGCCTCATCTAGGAACAGAGGCTCAGAGAGGCCAAGGTACTCATTTAAGCTACACAAAATCTTGAGACAGAACCAAGACTAGAACCAATTCCAGTACTTTTCCTACTACATTTTAGTCCCTTCTGGGGTCCTCATTCATGATACTGCATGTCTCAAAGCAAGAATATAATTTCCTAAACTTCGAAAAGTTTGAATAATGTAGGCTCGTTGAGCATGGCTATCTGCTCTAGAAGATGGCACCCAGTGATAAGATGTGGTGTTTAAAGCTTATTTTCTGATTCCATCTGTTGACTTCTGAAAGCCTTGAACTGGGAGTGAGGCCAACAGGGTTGGAGTCCCAGCTCTCCCTCTTACCAGCTGTGTGACCTTGGGCAAGTTTCCTCGCCTCTCTGAGTCATAATTTCCCAAGTACAAAAAAGGAATGCCTGCCTCACAGGATGTCCTGACAATCCCAGGACATAACAAACATGAAAGTTCTCAGAAAAATGAAAAATTTAGATCAAGTTACTATTACAGGTTATTGAGCTTAGATATCAGAGAATCTCAGAATTCCCTTGTTTTACAAATGAGGCACTGAGCCTTCGAGAACAGGGTCATTCAGCCAGCTATGGGCAGAATTAAGATGAGCAAGCAGATTTCAAGTCTTCCTTGCCACTACCATCGTTGGACTTCTGGATCTCATTTAAAGCTATGTGGGCCCCAGCACGTGGGCACCTGGCCATAGGGTGAAATGGGAAACGCCCTAACCTCTCCACACAAGGGTTTGTAGAAGCAGAACCCCAACCTCAGAAACAGAGCCATTAAAGGGCTCTCATTCTAAGTGCAGAGTCTGCATTTGCTGGTGGCTGATTCCCAGTCCAGGAGCATGGACTTGGGAGGCATTATACTGTGCAAATGAACACTTTTTGCAAATCTATGGGAACTGCCAGCTCTCTCAGTTTAACTAGATCTCTGCAGTGACATCCAGACGTGTTCTGCATTAAATTAGAGCTGGTAATTTCAGAGGGAAACAGCTCTGAAATGGCAAGAAAGACAAAAATCTGTTCCTTGAAAAATGACACCATATGTGCCCGCATCGCTGCAGTTAGGGTAAAAGGCTTTCCCTCCCTTTGTTACTCATCAAGCCGCCAATGTTAATGTCAGATTTGCAACAGAACCATATACTAATGGAACCCAAATTAGCTCTAAAATTAGCTCTTAACAAGAAACTGGAGGCTAGCTCAAGGCAAGCAGATTTCTCTGACTGTGAGAGACAGAAAGCATTTTAGCAAAGCAGCCACATATTGATATTCTCAAGCCTCAAAAAAGATCCCTCTTTGCTCTAAGTGAATTGCCCGGGAAAAATTGTGCACAGCCTCCTGTCTGCCTGTGCCTGAGGAACTGGCAGCTCAACCTGCAGTTTTAAGAAACCTTCCCCCAAACAAAACAGCTACTGGGAGTCTGGGGTGTGGGTGAGGACAAAGAAGGATTTTGAGGGTCAGATCTGGGTTGGGGACTGGGTCCTAGGAGTGACAGCGGTTCCGATTTTAGAGCGTGTTTCATTATCACTGCTTATCCTAACACCTTTAGAGAACTCAAAGACTACAGGAAAACCAGTGATGGAAAATCTTTATAAACAATATTCAGCAACTAAAATGGTTCATTGTGAGTTATTTTCCACCATCCTGAAAAATTTTGAACTGAAAATTTTTCTAAAGAGTATCATATCAGTAGTACCATTCCTGAGATATTAATAGAATGGTAAACTTCATTAACAGGTCTCCACACCCACCAAGTTTTTGCTGCCCCTGGCTCCTCAATGGTCTCAGGTTGGAATTTGAAGGTCAAAGGGTCTGCATTTTGAAGGCCACTTTGCTCTTGGGGTTCACTCCAGGTTTGTGGACCAGGGCTGGGGGCAGGAGGGCACAGGGAGTAGGATGGGTAGTTAGAAGCACTGAAACTTACCCAAGGGAAAAACAACATAATGAAGAAATCAAAGTAAAGAAGCAGCTGGGGAGTAGCAGGAAGGTGGCATTAGTCTGGGTGTGGGGTAGTGTGAATTAGGCATTCCTCCATCAGGAAAAATGTATCTAGTTCTTTTGGATGAGGTGCCTATGTTCCCATATACTGTGAAAAACAACAAACTCCCAATTGGAGCGCCTCTGAACCTGACATATGGGGCATGTGAAATCAACTCATCTTCACGCCCAGAACATGTGTTGAATGCTGTCGGTTGTGCATCAAGTGAGTGGGCTAATAAGTCCTCCTCTCAGCCTCACAGAGCTCAGTCTATTGGGATGATAAGATGGGTACACAGGAAACCAAAATACAAGCACCTAATATGGGGCGAGAGCTCCGAGGAAGGGCCCGAGAAAGCACTTTGGGGCTGCAGATGAAGGAGCGATTAGTTCTGTGTTGTATCTGGGGAATCTGCACAAAAGAGGTGGCATCTGAACTGGGCCTGGAAGGACTGGAAGAAATTTGTTCCGGGACTTTTAGAGTCAAATTCTAAGCCTATTTGTGAAGAAAAAATATTAATCTCATGAGAACAGTTCTGACTTGGGTTCTAACCCCAGCTCAACATTAAAAGATTGCTATGTAACTTCAACCAATTCATTTAACTTCTCTGGCAATTAAAAAAGATGGTGTATATGAATGTGATTTATAACAGAGAAAACTACACAAATGCTAGTTATTAGTAATGAATGATACGTGTATTGCCTCACAGAGTTGTTATGAGATTTCTTTGAAAGTGTTATTCAAAAGGAAGTTACTATTATAAAACAAATTCTAGAATTTTCTGGCCCCAGAAAGAGCTACAAATGTAATAAAGGTTTATCAAATTATCAACAACTGAAGGAAAAAACTGAAGCCCAGAACATACTGTATTAGGTTACCTGGAATTATAACTGGCAGAAACATTTTTCTTATTTAAAAAGAGCCTTTTAAGTGAAACAAATATCAAGTTCTCTAATGATGCTTTTAAATCAGTTTTTAAGATGAAGAACTTGCTATCATAATTGCTCATTTTCCCTGGCACTGCTTGGCAGGACAAATCTCATAAACTTACAGCCTTTTGTGTCAATACAAATAGATCCATCTTCTCTGATTTTCTCTACAGTTTAGGATCAATGGTACAAATGTACTGGCACTGGAGAGCATGGGCTTGCATTTTGTCCTTTTTCTAAATCTGCCAAGAGTTTCAGGAGGTGGTTTCTAATAAATCTTACTCATCAATAAAACAAGCTCCATTTGAATCTATCCCTCAAACTCAAGAAAAAGAAAGACTCCCAATTAAAAACAAGAGACTACAAAACTTGACAGTACCTAAATGGGAAGTACAATTTGTTAGGGCGGCTATAACAAAGGACCGCAGACTGGGTGGCTTAAACAACAGAAATTTATTTCCTCAGTTCTGGAGGCTGAAAATCCAAGATCAAGGTGTTAGCAGGGTTGGTTTGTCCTGAAGCCTCTCTTCTTGGCCTGTAGGTGGGCAACTTCTCCCCATGTTTTCACATGGTCTTTTCTCTGTACCTGTCTGTGCCCAAATTTCCTCTTCTTATAAGGATTCTATTCATATTGGATGAGGTCCCATCCATATGACCTCATTTTACAGTAATTACCTCTTTAAAGGTCTTATCTCCAAATACAGTCACATTCTGAGGTACCACAGGTTAGGACTTCAACATATGAATTTAAGGAGGTGGGGGGGGACAGGACATGATTCAGCCTATAGGAAGGCAACACTCAGTATCTCATGTAAAAGGCCACAGAAAATCTCCATAACACCAGTGGAAGGCAAAGACTTATTACTCACTCTCCTGTACAAACCACGCACATCTGTAATGTGTGTTTCACCCAGTCTTGGGGCCAGGTGTGGCCTGTGCAAGAGCACAAATGGCACAAGGCTGTACCTTTCCATCAAAGCAGCCCCATGGGAATGGGCTGTGGGAGAGGAGGTGGGGCTTGTCTGTCAATGTCAAGGTCTGCTGTGCCAGCAGCCAAACCGCAGCTGCTGGAGCAGTGGGAAGGAACAGGAGAAGAAGGGAGGGTAGCCGTGCAGCTTTTCTAGGAACCATGTTGGTTGTCTGACCCCCAACATTTTTTTTAAAGGAATTCTTCCCAGTTAGGAAATCTGGGAGCAGATCCTGAGTCCCTGGAGATCTGATCCCCCTCTCCCACCCCAAACCTAACGACAGATGACAGTTGATGGGGAAGACAGAGATGAAAAAGACTGTCTCACTAGTAATGGGCTCTGCCTTTTCAGATTTCCGAAGAAACCTACAAAGAAAAACAAGTGTGTTCAAACACCACTCCACCCAACCCTGCTGATGGGGGGCCTGGGCCCCCCAGTCTGGAAGCTCCCTGCTTTTCTTGTGGGAACAGTGGATGTGCTTTGAGGCAAGCTCCAGAATGCCTGTAATTTTCCACCTGTGGACCTCCATGACAGACACAAGCCTAAACAGGAGTGACATGGGAAACAGGGAAGCATAGCTTCTAGTCTAATGAAACAGGATCACCTAGAGACACTGGGACTAACCAGTCATGACAATGACTGGAATTACTGAGTGCCTCTTGCGTACCAGGATTACAGATATTATACAATTTAATCTCCGCACTCTGAGGTAGAGATCATTATCTTCATTTAACAAATGAGGCCCAGTTCAGCAAAGTTCACCTCCCCAGGACCACCAACTGTAAGTGATGGCTCTGGGATTGGAAACAAAGCTGAGATAGCTGTCCACAGGACAGCGCTGCCTTCCCCTGCGCCCAGCCACTGGTAACAGAATCCCATAGGCCCTGTGGCTTCCCTGCAGGCCTACCATACCTCAGGGGCCAAAGTCACTGGAGTCAGCCCCAAATGGTTCTCTCTTCTGCCTCTGCCAAGTGCAACCTCACATGGCCACTCAGTGTCCTGCTCAGGAGAGCACATAGAAGGCCCTTAACAAAGGGGAACTAAACTCAAGTACCATCAGGTCATGACATAAGCCACTGGGGTGAATGCCATTACCCTGATTTTAGATAAAGGTCCTGGGAGGCCCAGGAAAGTCCTTTGCCAAATTAGCAGAGTGCTGGCCTGTCAGCCACAGATGAGCTCTCAGCTTCAGTCCTGCAGGATGAGGGAAAAAGGATGAGAGCAAAGACAAATTTCCAGACCTGAAGGGACAGCCCTCTGTGATCTGTGGTACCACTTTTCCTCTCCTTTACAGTAAGGTGCTTAATATAGAGTCTTAACGATAATTTCTAGTCTGAAACAGCAATTTAATCAAGACGACAGAAAGTGGAGAACAGCTATGTCTAATGCTGTCACTGTGTTCTTTTGGACAAATCATTCCCCCATCACATGCTTTGCTTCTCTAGCTGCCAAACTGAGCCGATAATGCTGACCACCTATTTCCCTTAGGGGAAAGAAGAGAGTATTTACATCCAGCAGAGCCTGCAGCTCCTGGAGAAAAGTATTAGATAAACACTGTACCGTTCAAATGGAATCTGGGCTTGTTTTTACTTTTACTGCCAAGCTAGAAGTACACAGCATTTCAGATATGTCCTCTAAAGCTTTAAGAGCTGTTTTCATTTTCCTGAGTGCTTTAGGAAAGAGAGTACTAATGTGTTTTAGAAAACTATGCAATTTTCTCTTTTGGAATTTGGAATCTCTGGATGGGTAAGGGAAAAACCAGATTAAGAAATCAATCTAGTCTATCACTTCTACTCACACACACACAGACCCTCCTTCTTGGCAGGTGTCAGTCAAAAGTTTATGGAAACACTGCAGTCTGGGGGAAATCCTGACTCATTTTCTCACCCTCAGGGAAAGCAAGTATTTGGTTTTCCTTTTTCTTAATCGAAACTACTTTCTTCCCCAAAGCCTTTTCTAAATAGCTATTGATTTCCTTCGACTTGAATAGGCCATTAATAATGCTGGGTCCTCAGGAGTCCCTTTAATGTCTTGTCTTTGGGATTGTATTTGCTTGCTGAGGTCCTCTGGGGGCCTGCATCCCAGTGGCAGGTGAGCAGCCCAAAATGGGCTTTCGGGGTAATTTGCATCACAGCCACACCCCAACCCAGGACCGAGGTTGGGGAAATGAGCTTGCCTGATGCCCACCCTGACCCCAGCATCTGTACCCACAGCCATGTCCAATCCGAGGCCAGCTCCAGTTCTCAGGGGTTGCCAGCAGGCAGGAACCTGCTAAAGAGCTAACTGGTAACATGGCGACAGCTGCTAATAATAAGAAGGATCATCCCTGAACCAGGTACCGCTTAGGCAACTCCAGAATCTCTTTGGCCTCTCCAAAGGCCACTTGTTTCAGCCCTGGTCTTCACTGCAGTGACCTGCTCTGTGTGGGCCCCAACAACTTTCACCTCAGCCCGACCCCACAGCGCCTCTCCTGAAGGCCACTCCATTCACCACCATCATGGGGACAGGGCTTCCCTGTTGACCCTGACAAGTAAAGTGCCTTGTGGACCACCTGGTGCTCGCGCATGCGCAGCGTGGAAGAGTAGAGGAACTCATGCCCATGGGCCAAACGTCTCCAATAAGAGATGAGAGTTGGCAGATACACTCTTCTCTCTTCCTCTTCCGACCGACTGAGAAGGAATGTTGTATATGTTTGTCATATGGCCTCTCAGAAGATGGTCTCGTAAAACAAGCAGTCGTGGTTTGTACAAGTTGTGGCCAGTTTGGAAACATGCCCTTCTATTGACTCTCCCTCAGCTTTACTCTGCTTTTCCCTTCCTTCCACTCCATGGGGTTGCACCCCCTAATAAAGCAGATACTTAAGCATTTACCTCAGGCTCTGCTCTCTAAGGAACCCAGGGTAGATCATCCTTCATAAGGATGTGAGCATTTTCAAAGGGACATCTTGAAGGAAGAGGTGTTGAGACTCTAAGAGGCATTCTAGAGATGGGATCCTGGACAGAGGGGTTGAAGGAGGGTAAAGTTAATCCAGATTTTCAGAAGTGGGTGGGGAGGGAATGATGCTGTCTTTGGCTGCCTTGTCACTGCATGCCAACAAGCTTCCTCTTCCTTTTGCCCTTGCTGTGACCCAAGCTTCTCTCTGCCTGGCTCTGCTGTGACATGTTTGGTTTTTTTTTTTCCCCCACTTGTACATTCTGCTTCTCAAGGTGTTTCATCCCAGAGAAACACCTGCTCCCTCTGAAGGAGGTTGCCTGAATTATAAATGAGGCTCCAACAGAGAAAGATGTGCTCAAGTGAGGGGAAAGAGAAAAACAGGTAAACAAGTGGGTCAGAACGTTTCTCTGAGCATCCCAGGACAATGCAAACTTTGCTTTCCCTTGAGCTCCTAGTTTGAACCCTGAGACCTACCTCAGGATGGTCTGAAATCATCCTGACCACCACTTTCTTCTTATGTTCTGGGCTTCACCACCTCTGTTCTTTGCCTCACTCTCTTTCCTCTGCTTGTAATGTGACCTCTTTACCCCCATCTCTATGTCCAAATCCTATGTGTTCTTCAGGACTCACAACAAAATGCTAGCTCCTCCAGGAAGCCTTCCCAGATATCCCAGTTGGGCATGATCTCTCAGGCCTCAGTCCTTTCCCTGTCTTTACTTTCTTACCTCTGATTGTAAGCATCTTATTAGTGGGACTCCGGCTAATTCTCCTCTGTGAGTAAGTAGTTGGTCAGGAAATAATGAGAAAAGGCAGGAAGGGAGGGAAGGAAGGAGGTACTGTGGGCCCAGACAAGTGTCTCCTGAGGCGGGAATACAGCAGGGTCAGTGGCTAGTTTTCTTTGCTTTCTCCTTTTTGTGCACGTTTGGTGTTGTTAATGACAAGTTGCAGCAGAGAATCTCAACTTTGCTTCCCTCAGAGGAGGCGTTGCCTGAGGTAATGTTCTTTCGTTGCTTCTCTTCGCCTCATTGAAAAAGCCTGTGTCTGAAGCCTATTAGTGACTCCAGTGTGGGGACTTTGCAGGGAGGAGTTACCAAAGGACATGACAGACATGGATCCCAAGCGCCCAGTCAGTAGGGAAAGAAGCTGTGCTGGGGGATGGGAAGCCCCTGACCCTTGCATTCTCCTCAGTCTCCCTCCCCAGCACACCGTCCTCACCTTTCACCTTGTTGTCTCCTTTGAGTCTGGTCTCCTCTCCTTCCTCCAACACTCTCTGAGCTTTAAGTCCCTAGTGACTAGATTTATTGTCTTGCACATTTAAACAGTGCCCTTTTGCACATAGGAAGCCCTCAAACATATGTATTGAGTTAGTAAAGACAGACCACTTCCTTAATCCAAATTGCTTGAAGGGTAAAGAGACCCTCTGTTGAAGGCAGGGCTCTCCCCTGGGGACATGGGTGAGGCACATGGGACATCCAAGTGGCTTTCTACACCTGCTGAATCCTCTGCTTGATATGGTCCAGGCATCCCATAGAGCTGCTGGATAAAATCTAAGATGCCCAGTTAAATTGGAATTTCATATAAACAATGAATAATTTTTAATGTAAGTATTTGGAACATACTTATACTAAAACATAATGTGTTGTTTATCTGAAATTCCAATTTAAGTGGACATCCCATATTTTTTTGCTCTATCTCGCAAGCCTCCCTGAGAGGATCCTGGAACCCTTTGTTGTAGCCAGTTACAGATCCCCCTCTGGGTCCCTGGGGCCAGGGAGAGGTGGTGTCAACTGCGAGAAACTTCAGGAGTTTCTGTCTTATTGATTTCTTCCCCTCTAAATCATTTTACAACTAGAAAATAATTATTGCCATTTTTTTCTTTTAGGATTACTTTTAAGATGGGTTAAAAATACATGCTTTGCCATACTGTATATGCTGTATGTCAGAGAAAGCACTAACGGAGCATGGCCACGCACAGTCTCTCTTCACTCTCAGGATGACCCCGGAGCACAGGATGGACAGGTGGATAATCACTATCTGTCTGCTTCATAGTTGGGGAACTGAAGGTCCAGGGAGTACAGTGACTCACTGAGAGTCCCAGGAATGGTGCTGGGGTTGCCAAAACAAGTCTTAGGCTCCTGGTGCAAAGGCTCCTCCCTCCTTGCAGCCGCCTCCTCCTTCGCAGGTCACTGGGCTCCAAGTTAATTAGGCAGCAAAGAAGTCTTTGGAGGAAGTTGAAAGTGAAAGGAAGTCCCCTGGAGGGACTGGTGCGGGGCGAGCAAACCAGAGTGGCCTGTTTTAACTGATCTCTGACTGTGCCGAGGATGGCGGCTCCCAGGGCGAGCAGCTGCTGGTTCTGAGTCAGCTCCTTCGGGTGAGGCTCAGCCTGCCCAGAGTGCAGGCCTTTCTGGCTCTCTATCTTTTTTCTTCCCCAAGCTCTTTGTGCAGGAAGTGGGTCTGTGCAAAGCCAGAGGTTTCTTCTGCTTTCTTAACTGGCCAAGCAGCTTGGAGCCCGGAGTGCTGGGAATACTGTCCAGGGTCACCTATCGCTTCCCCCAACCTTTCCACCCAGTTTATTCTCGAAGCCCCAAGAGATCTGACTCTGCAGATGAAGCTAGACATGGCTCTAAAAACGCTGCAGGAAGCTTTTGAAGCACAAAATACTTTGTGAAGGAGTTTGAAAACTTCCATGCAACTTAGCAAGTTTCTTGGCATTAGAGGTTTATTCAAGGCCACCCAGAATGCATATGCTTATCTATAACCCTGGACAAAGAGAAGCCTTCCAAGAGGGAAAAAAAGAAACTCTCTCCATTCTCACTAGAGGCCTTGGGATTTGGAAAGATCTCCAGAAAGAAGGACCTTGGATTTGGGGGCCCTCTTGCCACTGAAGTCACATAGCCAATGATTTGCTTGCATCTCCACAAAGATGTTTAATAAGCATCTCAAAACTAACTGAACTCCCTCCCTCTCACCCCCAACATGTGCCTCCCCTAATCTTCCTCATTTCCATAAAAGACCTCACCATCTATCCCAAAACAAATGGTTTCGGCTTAAACCAAAAATATAGATTCATCCTTGATTCCCTCAGCCAATCCATCAGGAAGATCTTTTGATTCTACCGTCATGAGATATCTCGAATCACCTCCATTGCCACCCTTTTCTTCCAGGTCACCATCATCCATTTGAACAACCTACATAGCTCTATCCACAGCCACTCTGGCTCCACGACAATTCCTTTCCCCATACAACATCCCAAGGCCCTGTATGATCTGGTTCCAGCCCACCTACCCCACAATAGACCTCTCTTCCTTGAAGTAAGAACTAAAGTGATACAAGACCCTGTTTAATCCCTTTAGTACCTGAATCTGCCGTTTTCATATTTATTCACCTATGTTTATTGTCATGACTTCTTCATCAAAATATAAGTTCTATGTCTTAGTCTCTGCTAGATGCCCAATATGTCAATGTATTAGTTTCCTAAGGCTGCCATAACAAAGTACCACAAAGTAAGTGGCTTAAAACAACAGAAGTGTATTATCTCACAGTTCTGGAGGCTGGATATCCAAAACCAAGGTCTTGGTAGGGCCATGCTCCCTCCAAAACCCCTAGGACAGGAACTTTCCTTGTCTCTTCTAGCTTCCAGATGCCATTGTCTGTGGCAGCATAACTCCAATCTCTGCCTCCGTTTTTACATGGCACCCCTCCCTCTGGGTCTGTCTGTTTCTCTTCTCTTCTTATAAGGACACCAGTCATGTTGGAGTAGGGCTCACCTTCCTTTAGGATGACCTCATCTTAACTTGATTATATTTACAGACTTGATTTCCAAATAAGGTCACTTTCACAGATACTAGGGGCTAGGACTTCAGCATATCTTTTTTGAGGGGCACAATTCAACCCATCACAGCCTGGCACAGTAGATGCTCAGGAAATATTTGGGGGATGAATGAATATTTTCAACTGGAGTCAGTGGAATAGTAGTGTGCTGATTTCCAGAGCAATAGCTTCGAGGGCCTTGGGGTGACCCATAAGTAGCAGGAAGCCTGTAACTCTATAATGCCACAGCATCCACTAGAAAGAGAACATTCAGATAAATGGGTTATTTGGTATTACACAATTTTTAAAATCTTAGATACTGACTTTAGTTTTTTTCCCCCCACTGATTTCAATAAGCTGGCCAAGTCAGCCTGCAGTTTAGAAATGCTTCTACGTGCATCTGTCTTCAGCTCCTCGCAGAGGAGTGAGCACACGTAGTGGCTGAGAGGGCAGGAGCTCTGAGGGAGGACGTGGCTTGCCGAGGATAATGGCAGGGCCAGGATGGGGTCCAGGCCAGTCCACCTCCTTGGACCAGTGCCTCTGAAGGCAGCCACTGTGTTGGTTTCACAGGCATGGGTCAAGGTTAGACAGTGTTTATGTGGAGCTACATGTTAAATGCTTGAGAATGAGGAAGAGGACAAGATGGAAGGAACTTTGCTCAGCTTTAAAAGAATCTAGCCAGGGCCTGAATGTTCAAAAATGAGACTGATTCTGTACAATTTCATTTTTAAAAAACCCTCTATTTTAGAGTAACATCTTTTGAGATCATAGCATCATAGTATTTTAAAGCTGGAAGAAAGACACTGTATTAGGTTCTGGGAAGAGGCCTTTGTCCTCAAAAAGGATGAAATCTCAGGAGTGGGGTTAAGCCTCAAATGGCTCTAAGACCAAAGCAGAACGTCCTAAGAGTGTCACCAAAGGTTCTAGAGGGACACAGTGAGTCTCTCTCACTGTGACTCTTAAGGAAACTTCATAGGGGAGGGGAGATCCGCTTGATCCAGGTCTATAGGGAAAAAATGCAAGTTTCACAGGGCAGAAATACATTCTGAGAAGAGGGACTAGCTTGAGCTAAGGAGTTTTGAAATGATTGGGTGTGTTAGTAATATAGGGAGCACTGAAGGATTATGACCAAAAAGTGAGTTGGGCCAATCAGCTTATTCTGCACGGGGACCCTTCAGTGGGAATACTGCTGGCTTCAGGTTCCAGCTCCAGCTCACTGATCCTCCAAGAGACCTCTCCCTGTGCCTCTAGGCCTGTCTCCTCATCTATAAATAAGAGAGTTTTCCAGAGATATTAAGTAAGGCTGCAAGTTCTATAAAGATGCTGCTTTGATAGGCTTTCTCATTGAGCTGCCTGAATTTTAAGAATGGTTTTTATGTTTTAAAAATGTTTAAAAGCCACTGGTCTCAATAATTGAGTTTCCTGCAACTGTGTAATTCTATTTCTTTACGCTGCAGGCTTCAGAGTGCCTCTGGTTTGTTATTCAAATGAAGCATGACTCATTTAGGATTTACCAGGTCCCTCTGAATTGTCTACAGCTGTAATAAGTCATTTGACCTGTTTCCAGTGGAAAATCCATTTTTATTTATATCCTTAGGAGAAAGAGCCTGGTGTAGCTGAAGAGTCCTGAGTAGCCAGTCAGCAGATCTGGCTCCATGCTGTAATAACTAATATCATCCACAAAGCAGTATAAATAAAACAATGAATATCTGTTGAATAAATACTAACTAGTGACACCATCTTGAACAAGTCTCCTTGCCCCTCTAACTCTTGCTTTTACCATCTCTAAAATAGGAGAAAGCCTGCTGGCCTGCCTCACAGCAATTTTATGAGGCTTAAATGAGAGAATAGACACAAAAGCTCTTTACAAACTATACAGCGCTCCACTGTGTACTGTCCTGGGTGGTGCTGGGGGAGTCAGGACTTGACAGAGCAACTCTTCTGGGTGAGAGCAGAGGGGTGGTTTTTCTGAGACCTCAGGACTGCTTTTCTCCAACAAGCATTTCTCAGTTTGGTCATATAAAAGAAAAAGACAGGAAGGAAGCAAGGGAGGGAGGGAGGGAGGGAGGGAGAGAGAGGGAGGGAAAGAGGGAGAGAGAAAGGAAGAAAGGAAGAAAGAAAGAAAGAAAGAAGAAAGAAAGAAAGGAGGAAAGAAGGGAGGGAAGAAAAAGGAGGCAGGGAGGAAGGAAGAGAGAAGGAGGGAGGGAAGAAGGAAGAAAGAAAGGCAGGGAAGGAAGAAGGAAAAAAGGAGGGAGGGAAGAAGGAAGAAAGAAAGGCAGGGAAGGAAGAAGGAAAAAAGGAGAGAGGTAGGAAGGAAGAAAGAAGGAAAGAGAGGGAGGGAGGAAGGAAAGAAGAAAGAAATAGGGAGGAAGGAAGAAAGAAAGAAGAGGGAGGGAGGAAAAAGAAGGAGGAAGGGAGGAAGGAAGAAAGAAAGAGGGAGGGAGGGAGGAAGGAAGGAAGAAGGAAGAGTGAAAGAAAGAAAGGAAGGAAGGAAGAAAGAAAGATAGAAATGTGCTACACACTTTAGATGTTTCACTTCACTCCAAATCCCAGCACGCTTTCTCAGCCACAAGGTAACTGAAACTAAGACTTGTGATGAAAAACTGGTAGAGTCCTAGGGGAAGATGGCTTGACCAAGACAAATCATCAAGGAAGACAGAAGTCTAGCTTCCAAAGAAATTTATCAGTTCTTTGCATTATTTGTGAGTTCAAGATGCGGCTTATTTGTGTATCTATTTATTTTTACCTATCATTTTAGGTCTTTAAGTGTATTTTTTTTAATTGAAGTATAGTTGTTGTCCAGTATTATACAAGTTACAGGTGTACAATATGGTGATTCACAATTATTAAAGGTTATACTCTATTTATAGTTACTATAAAATATTGAGTATATTCCCCCTGTTGTGAAATACATCCTTGTAGTTTATTTTATACCTAATAGTTTATATTTCTTACTCCCCTGTCCCTGCATTGCCCCTCCCCCTCCCCTCTCCCCACTGGTAACCGTTAGTTTGTTCTCTGTATTTGTGAGTCTGCCTCTTTTTTGTTCTATTCACTAGTTTGTTGTATTTTTTAGATTCCACATATAAGTGATGTCACACAGTATTTGTCTTTCTCTGAGGGCTTTTTCAGTTATTGTTGAATTCCTAATCAAAGTCACATCATTAGGCCAATGAATGGACACAATTTCTCCCACAGTTTAAGGAAGCACTGATTCCACTGAACTTATTCACTGACAATTCATCTATTTACCAATACTGAACCAATGACACCTGGACTTCTCTAGCCCAAACCATCTCCACAGGTTTCTTTGACCCTGCATTGCTAGAGATAGTTCTCAGATGATTCAAACATGCTAGCCTCCTCAATCAAGGGGGACTGAAATATCAAGAGACTGCAGTCTGAACTAGGCTGTCACACTGGAATGCCAGAAAGAATGCCTTTGCCCAGCCACATTCCATGGCTCCCCATCTTGCAGAGCCTGCATCCCTTAACCTGGTGGAAGGTCTCCCCAGTCCAGCCCCATTCTGGAGGCAGTAAGGTCTGCTGGTGGAAGCCCTGAGCTGAGGAGAGGGGACAGATCTCAGTCTTACCTGCCTCAGCCCCTGATAGCCAATAAGCACGTCCTTCTTTGCCTCAGTCCAATAAGAAGATTGAACTAGTCCAGCTGGAAAGCTCCATTCCTTTTCTGGGGGCTAACCCTGGAGTAAAAGGGAAGCTGAGAGGACAGAGCAGTTCTGCTTTTAGCAGGTTGATACCTGAGTAAGTTTTTGTTGGGTGAAGAATTCTGCTGCTAAAAAATGCTTGAAAAACACTGGCCCTCACCCCATGACTCTGAGGCTGCCCCAACAACATTCCTTCCCACACCCCTGCAAGAAGCCCCGCATACTCTTGCTGCAGTGACTTTACTCAAAGCCCCTATCCCGATGTGTAATACTTGGGCTCCAATTCCAGCCTCACCTCCTCCAAGAAGCCAACTCACTTGCGAGGATCTCTGCTTCTTCTGAACCACCCACTGGGTGTACCTAGAGCTGTGCTGGCCTTGGAGTGCCTCGTGCTGAGTGTCTCAAGTGTACTCCACTTGCCAACAAGATCTTATGACCCCTGGAGGCAAGGACCAAGCTCTGGGTTCGGCATCAACCCTGGAACACAAGGGATATCTTGTGAGTTTCTCTGGATACTGAAGGTGACATCACTGACAGGGCCTTCAGGCTGAAGGCTGCCTAGAAGGGGGTCACTTCCAACCCTGGGCCTCTCCTCACCCACAAAGTAGGTGCCAGTGCAAGGGGCAGAGACAAGGAGATTCCTAGGGCTGGCAGAACATGAAGCCAGTCTGAGAAAATACAGAGCGATCTGCCAACTCAGCTCCTTTAATAGCTCCCCTTCTCCTGCCCCTACTCCCGCCCCCCGCTCCCAGTCCTGACATGCCTTGGGTGAGGCTGCTGCCACCTTATAAACAGAATCTGCAGCTGCACCATATTTCCTCGGAGACTTGCTCTGGCTCCGTTTCTTCCTCTCCATCTGAGCCTAATCCATCACCACCCCTGCCTCTAATCCATCTCCACCCCTGATAGTGGGTGAGTTTGGGAAAGTCCCTTCTGATCTCTGGATCTTGGTTTCTGAGGTCTTGCCTCACTGACTTTTCCAGAATTCTGCCACCCCTTTGCCTGGATGCCTTGCTAGGCTGTATCCTGCCTGCGCCCTGGGGTGCACCCTGGGGCCCTTGCTCTTGGACCTCCTTTGGCTCCAGCCCTGGGTCCTGCCTAGCCAGAGATAACAGCTTAAGTTGACAGCTCAGGCCTACCCCCTCCAGCAGGGGAGCTGGGACAAAGGCAGGCTTGGCTTCTCCGATAAAGTTCATGTCACAGACCAGGGGAGCACCCTACTGTGGAATAGCAGATGCCTTGGGATCTGGTATCAGTGATACTTTCTGGGCAACAGAGTAGCCAGCCTGACTTGCTTAGGGTACTGACTAGAGCTTGCAATGCTGAGAGGGAGAGAGGCTTGTGGGGGAGGCCCAGCTCTGCCACTAAGGCCTGTGTGACCTTGAGCAAGTCCCCTTCCCTTCCTCCCTCCCTCCCTTTCTCCCTTTCACAAACATTTATTGAGCATCTTGCAATGGCCAAGCCCTTTGCTAGGCTTTGAGGCTTCAAAAATATAGTCCTTGACAAGGGCTTAATTTCCAAAATATACAAACAACTCAACAACAACAAAACAAACCACCCAATCAAAAAATGAGCCAAACACATTTCTCCAAAGAAGACATACAAATGGCCAATAGGTACATGAAAAAAATGCTCAATATCACTAATTATCAGAGAAATGCAAATCAAAACTACAATGAGGCATCACCTCACACAGTCAGAATGGCCATCATTAAAAAGTCCACAAACAATAAATGCTGGAGAGGATGTGGAGAAAAGTGAATCCTCCTACACTGTTGGTGGGAATGTTAACTGGTGCAGCCACTGTGGAGAACAGTATGGAGGTTCCTTAAAAAACTAAAAATAGACTTAACATATGATACAGCAATCCCACTCCTGGGCATATATCTGGAGAAAACTCTCATTTAAAAAGACACATGCTTCCCAGTGTTCACAGCAGCACTATTTACAATAGCCAAGACACAGAAACAACCTTAATGTCCCTTGATGACTGGATAAAGAAGATGTTGTATATATCTATACAAGGGAATACTTCAGGGCCATAAAAAAGAATGAAATAATGCCATTTGCAGTAACATGGATGGACCTAGAGATTATTATATTAAGTGAAGTAAGTCAGACAGAGAACAAATACCAAAAGATACCACTTACATGTAGAATCTAAAAAATGACACAAATGAACTTATTTACAAAACAGAGACAAATTCACAGGCATAGAAAACAAACTTATGGTTACCAAAGGGGAAAGTAGGGGTAGAGGGGATGGATAAATTAAGAGTTTGGGATTAGCAGATGTAAACTACTATACATAAAATAAATAAACAGCAAGGTCCTACTGATGGCACAGGGAACTATATTCAATAACTTGTAATAACCTACAATGGAAAAGAATATATATGTATAACTGAATCACTATGCTGTACACCAGAAACTAGCACAACATGGTGAATCAACTATACTTCAATAAAAAAGAGGAATATTACCAAAAAAACCCATATATATATATATACAGTCCTGATCCTCGAGATTCTTGTAATCTAATTGCAGAAGCAGAAATGTGGACAAATTAATATTTTCCTCCCTGGGGCTCAGTTTTCTTATTCATAGAATGAAGGAGTTCCAGCCTTGAAACTCTTGTAATTCTCTCATCATGTTAGACCATCTGTTCCCACCAGTCTGGTGAAGTGTTAGGTCACAGTCAGCGGGTCATCCACCGGGAAGAGTTAGCTAGTAATAAATGGTAACTTGGATTGCACTGAGGGCAGTCTGCAGCGTGGTTCATTGTGGCCAACAGATTGCTGTGGTCTGGTTCTTGCTCTCCAAATTTCCATTCTCTCAGCTAATACAGCTGAAACTGTCAAGATTATTTTCGGCATGTCCAGGGGATCCAAGAGGGATCAGATGAAAGATAGATTATACCGAGAATGTCAGAGCTGGCACCAAACTCAAGATCCTTCTGATTAGTTGGTCCAGACTACCTGCAGGCCCACCAGGTACTTCCCTTCTTTGGTTAGGAACTGAGGAATATGAAATACAGGTCTGGGCATCTAAGAAGCTATCAGGTTGAAATTGTTTCACAGGATTTCCCAGGACAATGCATTAGGTGCATTAACTAATGTTATTCTGACTGGTGGCAAATCTCAGATGTTAGTTGCAGAGTTCCTTTCTTTCACATCCTCATCGTTCTCTCTCACACACACACTACACAGCAACCATCCTCCCTCTTCTCTGTTTCTCAAGTTGAAACCTAGCAAAAGGCAAGGAAGATACCCAGGCTATTCAGCTCATCCAAGATGTCTTCACAATCCAATAGAGGGCCTTCAGCCCAGATGAAAATCAGTGGAATAATGATCCTGTCTTGGGAACCAGTGACATCCTACCAAGTCTATGTTTATGCAGCAGTCTTGGTCACTTGTCTTTCTTTTTTTCCCCCTAGTTGTCTCTTCTTGATATCTTCTAGAACTTGGATTTCAGAGTCTTTGCCTTACATTTGCAAAATATTCAGGGAAAGTGGTCCTAGACAGTCCCAGCTCCCATGAGCTGGAAGATCTACTTCCCTGGCTCAAAAGAACACACCTGTCTGGTTCTCAGCAGTGCAGGGGCTGCTAGAGCACTTCTCACTGCATTGTTCAGCTGGAGCATCAGGCCTGAGAGAGGGGCATGGCTGGGCAAACTTCAGGGGCAGCTGTGGAACTATCAAAAGGTTTGTGATGAAAAATGGATCTAAGGGGGCAGGTATAGCTCAGTGGTAGGGTCCCTGCTTAGCAGGCATCAGGTCCTGGGTTCAATCTCAGTACCTCCATTAAAAAAAACAAGAGGATCTGCAGGCTTCCATCACTTAAATGTGCAGTGTGGATGCTGCCCATTCTATCCAAGAGAGGTCTATATTAGCTTCTTCCCTGGAAGAGTCCAGAGGTGAGAGGGCTCATGAAAGCTGGTTGGACAGAGTTGTCTTTACCCAGCTGAATACAGCCCTGGTCACAGGGAGTCAAGGAAGCCTCCACTGTCACCTCTGACAGGCTGATATCAAAGAATCCAGCTTGACCAATAGAATATCTCAGTCTTCTATTTGTTTGACTTTCCTTTTAGCTTTGGAAGCAACTCTCATCTTCACTGCCCTGCTGTTTGGCAGAACAGCTTTTGATTAGGCATAGAACAATATCTGGCAGTTTCTTCCTGAAATCGCTGGATGAACACGGAGGCTAATACTGAAGTGTTGCGCTGAGACACTCTGGAGTCCTGCATGGGTCACGGCTGCTGAGAGAGTGACTCATAGAGGAAGCCCAGGCCTGCCTGGGAAGCAGGAAGGGTAGCATTTAGGGATTGATGTGCCCTGGACCATGACAGACAGAGGCAGATGGGATGCGGGCCACAGGATATTGCATCACTCTGGGGGTGACCTGGACAGTGCCAAAGGCAGACAAGATGCCAGGATGACCACCGTTATTCTGTCTGACGGGTCTGTAAAGCCTTGTCTCTTGCCATTTCCTTAAAAGAAACCTCTTCTGAATTGTCTGTGATTTTAGTTAGGCTCTAGCCAAGCTTTCTTTTAAAAGTAGGACACATTACCTAGTTATTGAATTACCAAGCTTTGTCAACATCAATATCATCATTATCAAAATATGAGCCAGGTGTTCGTCTGAGCAGATCTCTGCATAGGGCAATTTAAATGAATAAGCACACTTTCTTCTCATCTTTGGGAATTTAACTGAGAAGCAAAAAACAAAACTGGTGTGGATAAAAATGTAAAAAGATATGCAGACATGCACCATGTGCACAAAATCTGAGCACACAACATCACGAAGGACTAAGAGGCAAGGGTGCCTAATTCTCAGTTATATCTGTATCCACCGATGGCATGACAGCCCGCTGATGGCTCTCAGTCTGGGCTGCTGGAGAGAGAAGAGTGAATTTGAAGGGTCATTGCAAACCCTTCTGAGTCAAAATGACCCAGACTCAGAGCCCTTTAAGACAAAGACCATGTCTTATTTATATTTGAATCCTCACCATCCCACACAGGGCCCAGATGTAGTTTGATTATAAGAACTATTATTTCACTGTTGTTATCTCTATTGTGAATGTCCGTATGTCACTTACTAACTATCCCATTAGATGAGACTGTTATAATGAGAGTTCATGTCCACACGCATCTTCAACGTGCTTAATTTTGTGGGAAGTCCAACATATCCCAGTTCTGGAAGCTCTTTTCCCAGAATTCCATAAGCTGGAACAACTATCTATGAACACCATATATTAAGAGATTTGTTAAGAACACCATTGTATTGCTGATACCATGAAATGGGTGCACTGGAAAAACGAAATTGTGTTTTGATCAAATAATTAAATATATGTATAGAGCAGAATGGGGTTTTATATCCCTCTCACCCATAGTCCATTTGGGCTGATATAACAAAATACCATAGACAGGGTAGTTTATAAACAGCAGAAATTTATTGCTCACTGTTCTGGAGGTTGAAAGTCCAAGATCAGGGTGCCAGCATGGTCTGGGGATCCACACATGGCAGGAGGGACTAGAGAGCTGTGTGGGGTTTCTCTTATAAAAGCACTCATCCCATT
Source organism: Camelus ferus (assembly GCF_009834535.1). Classification (NCBI taxonomy): domain Eukaryota; kingdom Metazoa; phylum Chordata; class Mammalia; order Artiodactyla; family Camelidae; genus Camelus; species Camelus ferus. The sequence goes on from NC_045696.1 coordinate 62,310,682, forward strand.
CATAAGGGCACCAACCTCATGGTCTAATCATGTCCCAAAGGCTCTACCCCCTAATACATAACCTGTGGGGGTTAGGATTTCAATCTATGAATATGAGGAAAGACAAACATTCAGCCCATACAAACTCTCACCTCTCTCCCCTGTCTTTTCCTGGGGCCTGACAAACCAAAGTCAGAACAATCCAAGGGGGAGGGAGAGCAGAAAGTCCCTAAGCATCAATACACAGGTGGTACACCAAGCTATCAGCTTGGTCAGGAGTGAGCTCAGCTCACCTTACAGAACCCAATGTCCTGTTTCTCCTACCAGCCTCCACCCAAGTCCCAGCCCAGGCAGAGGGGAACCCAAACTGCCTGCCCCATCTTGGAGGCTGAGGATGCAAGGCAGGACCTGGGAGTAGGAGCTGCGGGTTGAGAAAGTCTAAAGAGGCAGGATTGGGGGTGAGGGGGTGCTGAAAGGAGAGAAAAGTAAATGGGAGGGGCCCTCCGGCCTAGCCCAAAGGACCCAGGGCTGAGGAGGGCCCAGGTATTCCCCCAGCTGGAGTAGAAGAGCCACTCCCGATTGATTTGGAAGCTACAACTCACACTCGAGGGGCTGTTCTCTACATTCTTCTGGATTCCATGGCACACAGAGAGGCTAAAATTGTGTAAGAAACTGAAAACTGCTCTTCCCTACCACTCTTCAGGGAGAAGCTCTGAATTTGTTTTATATGCATTTTTTTCCTTTTCTTTCATAAAATAAAAGGAATTGTACTATCATCAGGTTTTTTTTTTTTTTTTTTTTTTTTAAGTTAGTGCTGGAGAGAGCTCAGCAGTAGAGTATATGCTCAGCATGCACAAGGTCCTGGGTTCAATCCCCAGTACCTCCATTAAAAAAATTAATTTAAAAGAAGTAAACTTGGTTCCCAACCTCCTTAGCTTTATCTGGGTCTGACGGGAGCCAGCTAATCACTAAGACCTCCCATACAAGCAGGGTGGAGCTTTCTAAATGGACATTTGTGAAGCCCTGGGTACTGGCTGGGCTGGGCAGGGTCAGAGAAATGCAAAGCATCCCAGGCATTAGCCCTGGAATTTACTCCCAACCTCACCTCTGCCCACAGCAAAACCCTACCCCCACCCCCCTGCCCCAAGGCCTCAGTCTTCTCTACTTGGAGCTGAAGTTACCCCTGTTGGCCCAGATGGAGGGAGGGAAGAGGCTCTGGTCAGAGGGAATGCCTAATGAGTCATCACGTAGTAGGAACAGGCAGAATTGGAGCAGCAGAGTCTGCTGGTCAGGTTCAAAAAAAGGTGTTTCCAGTTTTGTGAGTTCAGTGGACAGGCAAGCAGGATGAGAGCCCGTGGCCAGTGGATATAAAACTCCTGGAAATTCTGCTTCTTGAACCCTGGGGCAGGCTCAAGAGTAGCCGGAAGGGCACGGACTGGAGCTATCATCTCCTTAGTGTAGCAATCGGGCCTGACACCCTCAGTGGAGTCAAGATACAAAGGAGGGATGTTGAATGAGGGATTAAGGATTAAAATAGGTCTAGGGGGCTGTTCTAGCCCAAGGAGCAAAACCAAGTGAGAAAAAAATATACCTCGATTGACAGCATATTCCAACAAATTCCAAGGAGAGGGGGCATGGGGGTTGGGGACCTTTACCATCAGCAGCTCCTTTTGCAAACCTGAGGTGACTCACTAACTGGAATGGGGTGGGGACAGGAGAACTACATGATGGCAACTTGGTTAGTGCGTTACATTTTACAAAGCATGGTCACAACAAACATACCACTGAATGGGACAGCAGTCCCAGGAAGCAGTGTCATCATCACACTGCACCTATTTTACAGATGGTAAAACTGAGACAGGTACTAGCACTTGCTGCAGTGGTGTTCCTCAAAGCCAGGGCAGAGGACCCTTGGTTATGCACAAGCTGAATCAGTGCTACTAAACACCTGAAGTAAGACATATTGACTTCAACAGGCATGCAACTGTTGCACAGAGCCTTTAAAAATACAACTAAAGCCATCAAAACTGTGATTTCAAGGAAACTTGCTTAGAAGGAGGCTATGTTTTAAAAGCAAGTTTATTTAAAGTTTGTTTAAATAAAGTATTAAATAAATAATATGATGTATGATACTTGGTTTTGATTTTTTAAAAGTGAAGGTAGGAAACCAAGTACTGATGGTGATGATGATGACAGCAACCCGCTTTATAACACTTACTATGTGCCAAAAGCTTTACACATGCTCAATCATGTATTATCATGACAGCTCTGTGGAGTTGAACCTCACAATTATTAGCCTCATTTTACACAGAGGCCAGGGGGAGACCCTGGAAGGCACAGGGTGGAGGACTGCATCTAGGCAGTCAGACCGCAGAGCACAGTTCACCATGCGGCTATGAGAGCACCTGGCTGGGAGCACAGCTGCAGGGGCTTTGAGACAGCCTCTGGGCTGGGGAGGGGGTCAATGTGCCCTCCTTGCTTCCAAGGCAGAACTGTAAGAGACCGAATCTCATGACAGCGTTACTTCCCGCTGCAAATGAGGACAAGCCAGTGACAAAAGACCAGCTCCAGAAGGGTGTTTTTTGCACCAGGCAGTGGTTCTGTTGCACAGTTGATGTGAGGGCCTGGGGCAGAATCCTGGCTAACTCAATTTCAGGCTGGCTTTCCTGCCTGCCTGCTAAACTCTTTCAGATGATTTTGGCCGGATCTGAGAGGCTTTGACAGACAGGTTGTCTTTGCGTTAGAGGAGAGGAGGGACATCTGGAAAATGCCTGGAGAGAAGAAAGGAGAGATGGTCTGAGTTCAAAGGCTCGCAGGACCAGCGTGGACCAGGAGAGGAAAGCAGAGGCTGATAGGTCCTAGGAATCCCTCGGCAGAAAGCATAAAAAACAGTTGTGCTTCTTACTTTCACACAGTGGTTAAAAATTTTCCAGCACATCCTCCAGGTCAGCATGGTGTTTAAGAGCAAGAGCTATGGAATCTCAGAGCCACTTCTCATTAGCCAAGTGGCCTTGCCTCTGGCGGTTCCACCTCTCTGGGCCTCAGTCTCTCCACCTGTAAAATGGGAACATTAAAAGTGCTTCTCCTGGAGGGTACTGTGAAGATTAAGTGAGATAGTCTGAGCAGAGTCAAGTGCTCAACCCTGTAGTTGTTACTGTTATTATTATTATCCCTTGGGATGAGGTGCAGGCTCACAACATCTCTGATGAGACTTGACTCAGATTTTAAGTCCAGGATGATCTACCAAAGCAAAGAAAAATTTTTTAAATTCTCATTTTGATGTAGTCAATGCCCCAAGATAATAAAAAAGGAGGCACATGGGCAAGTGTACTGATTTAGTGGGACGTTTTAGCCCAAAGTAAGACATCAAGTGGCCAGAAAAGCGATCCAAAGTTGAATTCATGGTCTCTCCCTCAAAACCTACTCTTGCCTAGCCCATGCCTCACAGCAGGAGCTCCAGCCACCCTGCTTTCTTTAACTTCTGGGAGATTCATTCTGCCTCAGAATCCTTGCCCACGCTGTTCCCTCTGCCTAGAATGCCCTTCCTTCTTTCCTCTCTCCCTCCTTCCCTTCCTTCCCCTACCTCTGGCTAACTCTTGCCCTTCTTTCATATCTTAACTCAAACGTCACCTTTCCAGGGAAGCACCCTAGACCAGATCAGGTACCCTACTAAAACGTTCAAGGGTTTGGTGAGCTTTTCCTTCATAGTATTTATCACAGATGGTAATAAGATATCGTATGGTTCTCTGATTAATGCCTGTGTCCCACACTATACTCTAAGCTCCAGGAGGATAGGGTTATCCTGTCTCTCAGCACCCAGCATGGTCACTGGCACACAGAAGATGCCAGTAAATATTTATTGATTGACTGGATGAAGGAGAAAAAGTACTGGAGAAAAAGGTGCAATCCTAGTAGGTGGTTTTGGAGATCAAATGCCCTTCTTCTGGGGAAGTGGAGCAGACTAGGGAGACACCGGTTAGGGTATTTACGTATGAGTGGGGGCAGGGGACAAGGATTGGCCTGGAATCAGGGACCAGAGCTAGCAGCTGCACTAGCTGTGTGTGAAACATGAGTGTAGCAGTATAAGGAATAAACAAGAGTGGAGCAAAGGAGGTGATTCCTGGTAGGACCCTTCTCAGGTGGGATGCACACAGGATTTGAAACTTGTCCACAAGTCTAGGAAATGCTATTACTGGTACCAGCCGCAGCAAAGATCACCAACATTTCGCTGGGTGTAGAGGCTTTCAGGTTGCTGCATCCGCAGGTGAGCAGAGAATTCATTATTTTGTGGGATGTACAGCATCTAAATCCCCTCTTTAGTTCTGGGGAAGCCCCATGGCATGAGTCTTTCGGGGAGGCAGCCAGCTTTGTTTCTTCTACCTGTTTTCCAGGGCTTATTCTCTAGCCTTCCTGGAGAGTCTCCATGCTTCCCAATATCCCTGAATAAATTCCTTTTCTGCTTAAGTCAGCCAGAATTAGTTTCTGTTGTTTTCAGCCAAGAACCATAACTGGTATAGTCTGGGGCCAGTGACATGTGGCTTCTCTGTGTAGCCAAGCATGTGGCTGCCAGCCACGCAGACACCCCAGGAGGGGGCAGGACTGCTTTGGCAGCCTGGAAGTTAAGGCCTCCTGAGGAACAGGGAAGAAAGTTGGCTATTCTGAGCCAGCGACAGCCTTTGGTTAGAGTCAGGGTTCCCACAACTCTGGGTAGAGGCCACATCAGAGGAATCATCCTATTCTTAGGATATGGGGTGGGTCACCTAACATACCCCAGACTGGTGGCCTGGGAAACACTCTGATAGGTGGAGGCCCAGTGAACCCACAGTTGGCTCCTGGCCTCTTGGGAATGCAAACTCCCGCGCTTCTGGGCCTTCCTGCATTCTGGTAATCTATTCAAGATATTTTCCACTTTGAGGACTCTGAGTCCACTCTAAAGAACAACACCAGAGGAAATAAGCAGAGAGTCAGAGTGCACTTACCACACTTCCTGATGCCTCAAATAATAGGATGTCAGAGTAGGAAAGGCCCTTGTGAACTATCTAGTCTTGTGGTCTCAGAGGTCAGTGGGCCTCAGAATCAACCAGAATCACCAGGTTAACAGTGTGAGTTCCCACAGATTTCTTCAACCCCATAGCTGACCCATGAGGCCTAGGGTGGAGCCCCAAGATCTGGGTTTTGTACAAACTTTCCCAGGCGATTCTAACATGAGTTGTTCAAGAATACTGATCTTGGACCTTCATCCCATTTTACAGAGGAAGAAAGTGAGACTCAAAATGAAATGTCCTCCTACCAAGTCCCCACAGGGAATCAGCTGTTGACCTGGACACCAAGCCCAGGCCTCCTGACTCCCACTCCCCTGGGCTGGCTGGGGCTAGGACAGGTCATGGATAGTGTTTCTTTCTCAAGTTGTTTGCCTGATTTTGATCCCCTAACAGGGCCCTCCCTTTTCTGATTTTAGGAGGGCAGCTTGTCATGGGAAAGTGCTAAAATTCAGGATGGTCATCTTGTCTTTGCCAGAGAGGCTGCTATGGCCTTAGCTGAGGACGAAACCCACGGGCAAAGCCAGGAACTGATACAGCAAGGTGTTTGGTAGCAGGTCCAGTTTGTAGTTCTGGGTCTTCCAATGCCCTATGTGACCTTGGACAAGTCAGTCCCCTCTCTGAGTCTCTGTTTTGTCCAGTTTATAAAATGAAGATAAATCTGCTATCTGCTATCTACACTGCCTACCTCATGGACCTCTGGTGTGACTGTGCTTTGTAAACTCCCAAGTGCTGCCCCAAGCAGGAGGGATTACGGACACTGAAGATGTGACAAGAATACTGATTTCCACTCAGGGTCCCTTGAGGACGTGCTGGGCCCATCTTGGAAACAGCAGAGGAAGCTAAGAAGCTGCCAGCAGTGCTTGGGGGAGACTCTCAGAGTCTTATGGGCTGGCTGGCAGGGAGAGCCCTTCTGCTCACAAAGCACTCCTGCATCGGGGGATTTGCCATGGCCCAGGACACCCCCCACTTCTAGATGCCTGTGTGTTGGGGGTAGGGGAGTCACTGGATCAGGGCCTGATACAACCAGGACCCTCTGTCCGTCTCCTAAAGAGTCATGGCTCAGGAACCCTAGTAAGTGTTCAGAAGACCCTTGGGGTATCAGGGGAGTCACACCCCACCCTTTCATGCCATAGCCTGTTTTGGCTGTTAGAACAGGTTCCAGAGGGTGGATTAGCTCACTCTGAATATATTTTTCCTTCTCACCATATCACACCTCTCCGAACCATTTCTCCAGCTGGCAGGAGTCCCAGTTAACCTTAAGTTCTCAGGATGCCGGGATTCTTACAATGTTCAGCCAAAAACCTGCTTTGTCACCTTGCTCAACCCCTTCACCTCTTTGAGCCTGTTTTCTCATCTGTATATGGAGAACATAAGCCCTGTCCCTCCTCCATCAGAGGTCCGCTGTGTCAAATGAGAACACCGTTGAGGGAGGGTTTTGTTGTCATAACCTTGTAGGAGAAGACAGAGGAGGCCTGGACAGGGAGGGAGTTGGGGTGGGCATAGAAATGACTGACCTTCAGCTCCAGGAGGCAGAAAAGCTCTGCAGAATGACTTCATTCCTGTCTCTACTTGGGGCTGTCTCAGGGCAGCAGGTCCTTTGTTTTACAATGCCTCTCATTCGCCAGTGCTGAGGCTCAGCCTGGCCACTAAGAGGAGAAGGCATCTCAGACTCAGGGGCCTTGTGGTGTTGAAGCCTAAAGGAAAGCTTTCAGTCAGAGACTTAAGCAGACAGAGGTGTGAGGTCATCTAGGCTGGCGCTTTCCAAACTTTTTTTTTTTTTTTTTAAAGCAGAACACTTCACAAGATCTTAAAGCAAACCCCTTACCAGTTACTTCTGAAGAATCACTGACTCTGCATCACTGATTTACTGTGCAGATGAGGGAAACAAACTCAAAGCAGGGAGGGAATGGTGGCCAAAGCCAAACAATAAACCAGTGGTTAAAACATATTTTAGAAACCATCTGGAAATCAAGTCTCTAACCCTCAGCACAGGTGTCTCCAGTTCAGGAAGACATCAAAGAGAAACAGAAAGTTTCCTTCATTTCAAGCCATTTACACACCCCAGTGGAGGAGTCCCAGAAAGGGGGTGTAGGGTAGTAAATGGGGGAATGTATTGACACTGCAGTAATAAACAAATCTTACTGGAGAGCAGGGAACTCACCATCTCCTTTGAAAATGAGAATGTTTCGCAGGATGTTTCTGAGGCACTGAGCCCCTTGCTGACATAAAGCAGAAGCAGGCCCGGCAACTTCAGACAAAGGGAAATTCCTTCCAGCTGCCTTAGCTCTGTCTTCCATTGCTCCCCAGAGCACTGGGAGCCAGGCTTTGCTCCAGGCCACCATGAGACTGACTCACCTGCAGAAGGGCCCCAGGTGTCTCCCGCAATGGTCACAGGGTACTTGCAGGAGTCATCAGCCAAAGAGTGACTTTTTGGTGTAGCTTTGGGGAGCTGACAGCCTAGGGGTGGGGAGTGGACAGAGTCAGACACGCCAATCGCCAATCGCTGCACCATGTAGATGTGGGGCAGGTGCTCGAATGGAGGCACAGTCCACACGGGAGGAGAGGACCGGTAGGGACTGAAGACCAGGCACACTGCTGGCTTTATGGCTAGGAAGTTTACGAAGACTCAAAAAAAAAAAAAAAAAAGTTTACGAAGACTAGACCGAGGTCTCAGGTCGCTCGTATGGAGCTGGGGCAGGGGGTTCACACAGCAGAGAAGGGCCGAATAGACCCCAGCTGCCCGGCCAGGAGGCAGGGAAGGGGCGGGATCTGGATGACGCAAGAGGAGCCCAGATGAGCGGCAGGGCGCCAGGGGCCAGCGCGGCGGGGCCACCCGGCCGCCCCGCCTCCTGCTCCGGCCGAGTCTGAGCGCCGCCCCCGTCGCCTGGGGATCCGAACTGCTGAACCGACGCCGGGGAGGCTGGGGGGCGGGGGACCGCGGCGGGAGCGCACCGCCAGCCTGGACTGACCGCAGGACGTCGCCGCCTCCATTCCTCTGTTCTACGGGGTGGGTGTCGCCATTAGTTAAAGCAGAGATACTTTCTGAAAGGAGCTGAGGTCAAGCAAAAGGCCCCCCGGACCCCAGCTCTCCTAGTGGGGAGATTTTACTCACCTGGAAAACAGGCGATTCTAGGTCAGTTAATCACCGCGCAGGGGAACACGCAGACAGGTTCTGATCAAGCCCTTAATCCCAGTGTCAGCTGGCAGACGGCAGGGTGCCATGCCTACTAAACCCCAGTGACTCCTGGCCTTGACTCAGAAATTTCCAAGGGGAGGGGCCCTTAGAGACTAGCGCTCTAGAGTTTCATGGCTTTCACGCTGTTCTAGATCGGAGGCACAGCCTCCAGGGTAGTGCACTGGAGGCCGAGGGGTGAGAGATGAGGCCCCATCTCGCCCCCTCTTTCATCTTTACTGCATTGAGACTCTGCATGAGACTTATTTAAAGGAGAGACGGTAACTAAACACAAGTTCTAGGTCCTTTTTCAAGCCTATTGTTCTCCCATTTTTACTTTATAGTGCATGACCTTGGGCAACTTAAAAACCTCTGTCTCAAGTTCTTCATCTGTAAAACCAGAATAGTTAGTATAGGACTACCTCCTTAATAGGGTTGTTGTAAGGATTAAGCAAATTAAAGCATGTAGTGTTCTTAGAACATGTTGTGCCTGAGTCACAGTAAAAAACATGTTAGAGGTCTTTATATTATCATTACTTCTATTTTAAAATGAGGAGAGTGAAGCCCAGAATGGAGAAAGGACTTGCCCAGGTGACAAGGGAACTTGGTAGTAGAGCAGGGAGTAATACCAAGTTTTCCTGGCTGTCTAGATGGAGTCCTTTATGTCTTAGACATTGAGGTTTATGTGCCATAGAAAACTTCGAAGATTAAACAAAGGCCCAAAAGAAGAGGCCACACTGTATAAAGGTTCTCTGGCACAACCTCTGTGACCCTCAGGAAGCAGAGGAGGAGGGAGAGTGCAGAGAAAAGGAGGGAGAAGAGAGGAGGAGGAAGAGAGAAAGGCAGGGAGAGGAGGAGGAGGTGGAAGAGAAGGAGTCTGGAACCCTTTTAGCCACTAAACAGAAGATGTCTTAGCTCGGGCTGCTGTAGCAAGATACCATAGACAACAGAAATTTATTTCTCACACTTCTGGACGCTGGGAAGTCCAAGATCGAGGTGCCAGCTTGGTCAAGTGAGGGCCATCTTCCTGGTTCATAGCTTGTGCCTCTCTCTGTGTCTTCACGTGGTGGAAGGGGCTAAGGAGCCCTCTGGAGCCTCTTTTATAATGACACTAATCCCATTCCTGAGGACTCCACCATGATGACTTAAGCACCTTCCAAAGTCCCCACCTTCCAATACCATCATCTTTGGGGCCTAGGATGCCAGCATATGTATTTGGGGGTCAAACAAACACTCAGATCATAGCAGATGATCATACTGGGGATGCTCTTGAGGGGACATTTTCATTAGTTGGAGGAACTAGGCCTCAAAAATACTTAAAGTCTAAGAAATTTGTTTGAAGAATAAGGACTACAGTTTGGGTTGCCCAGCGTCTCAGCCTGGTTTATGATCACTTTTAGTGCAGTCACAGCCTCCTGAATCTCTCCTCTCAATCTAAGCTGAGCCCAGCTTGGCAAGGTCCCTCCTTGCAGCTTGAGAACAGTCAGGACTTGGCCTAGCAGTTAAAGAGAATCTGGATTTAAATCCTGTCACTTTCTGACTGACTGGGCAAGTACTTAAACTTAAGCCTTAGTTTAATCATCTATAAAATTGGGATTATAAATCTTGCCTCATAGTATCATCAGGAGGATCAAATGGGATAACACATATAAAGTTCTCAACCCAGAGCCTGGCATGTAGGAAGTGCTCAAAAAATGCTCTTGACTGTTATTATCAAATGTGGCTTCCTGCCCCCATGTGTGTGCAATGGCTTCCTCATCTTCTGTCTAGCTGTGGCCTACATAAATTAGGATTTAGTTTACCTACGAAGAAATAATCCCAAACTAGTGGTAATGCAGAAAAGACAGAAGTTTATTTCTTCTCACATAAAATCTGGATGGGTGGTCAAGGGTGGATATATTCCTATAGAAGGGGAGAATGGATATCAGAGACCAGTAGCAGGCTCTGCCCAAGCCCCTGGCTTGTCCAGGCCAGCTGGGTAGCTGGGAGCCAGATCCCTGAGGACTGAAAAACAGGGATGGGAGCATGCTGCTTCTCCTCAGCTATCCCCAGTGCCTCTGTCTGCAACAGAGATGTGGACCTGAAACTCAGGCTTCCTGCCATGGGTCAGAGAAAGTCCTATCCTTCACAGGCCTCAATTCTAAAGGCCAGAAGAAAACTGGAGAGGCAGCTGACTGCCCTCTCCTGGCCAAGGAGAGGACACTGAGCAAAACAGGGTTCAGGGTGGCAGAGTGACACAGCAAGCAGGTGGGCTTGGCACAACTTAATGGAATCGCCCGGGCAGGATGTACACCTGAAAACTGTGGGGAGGCTGGGCCACCAACTAGTGCCACAATCCAAATGCCAAAATTGACAGACAGATCTGCTATGGGAGCTTCCACCTTTCTTTTCCTGATAATGGCAACACTCCAGCAGGCCACCAGGCCTCTGCCAGGGCTCAAGGAATACCTGTCCTCCCCACTAGCCTTTACTTCATCCCACAAAGGTTTTTGGAAAGGGAGGAAAGTCCACCAGCATCTCCCTACCCTGGTGCTTCTAAAACAAGCCCCTAGACCCTTTCTGCTTCAGGAGTTTCCCTGCAAGTAGCAACAAAGGAACAGGAAACCCAAAGTCACAGATGCCCTGGCTCTCCCCTTATGTGTGCAGTGGAGGAGCACAGACTAGGAGCGGAACACCCAGCTTTTAGCTACGGATGTGCCACTAACTCAGGGTGTGATGTCCCCTCTTCTTTCACTATCCCACTCCTGACTGTATCTTGGAATCACTTCTTAGACATGAGGTTCCTGGGCTCTCCCTCAGACTCACTGGCTCTGTTTTTTAACTAGTTCCCCAAGAGATGCACATGCAGGTAATTTGGGAACCAAGAGGCTGGATGACCTCGAGGTCCAGCTTGGAGTGATCTGGTTCAGATGGCTCTGAGGATCTGGGCTGTCTGAACACTGCCCTCTGAGATCTCACACCCCCTCCTTTTACTCCCAAGGGCTGGGATTCTTCAAGCCTCCGCAAATTATTGCACTTTCTCTTCAAGAATTCTGTCCTTCCCAGATGCTGGGCCAGTCCCATGTTGTTCCCTTCAGTATGATTCTCTTGCCAAGTGCCCTCCCTCCCACTTCTTCCTGTCAAATCCTCTTCACTCATCAAGTCTCCACTGAATTCCCACCTCCTTTTAGGGAGCATCTGTAATCTGCCCAATCCAAATTCTCTTCTGCCTCTCCTGGGCTCCCACAAACAGTTGGATATCCGCTGCAGTATAGGATGTCCCAAATGATAGCTCCTCTAGCTTGGTGCACAGCCCAACTGCCCCTCATGACTGGGGACCCCTAGGGGCTGGGTATGAAATCTTACTGCAGATCCCCTGAAGCCTGATTATAGACAGCACTTAACCCTCAGAGCTTGGATACCAAAGGAGAAAAGACAGAGAGGAAGCTGGTCCTGCTAAGACATGACTGAGAGGGGAAAGGAAGAGCCCAAATACATACAGCCAAAGTTGGGAGGAATTGGTCCATTCTCCCATCATCCTCCCCAAAGCCAAATGAATGGGTTGATCCCCTGGACGGTTTCAAGGGTTTGTACTGCAGAAAATACCTCTTCCTTTGCCTTCCCAACATTTGCTCTTACTTTTTCTGCTGCAGGAAAACAAGAGCTTCCTTGAAAGTATCTTTCTAGTGTCTGTTGCATTCTTTTGTTGTACGTTTAACTTCACAGAAAGTCAACCCCCAAAGTTGAAAACTCCAAGGTTACATTCCTTGAGGTGGTGTCCACCCCTCCATATCCGTGCTCAGCCTGAGCATCTGCTCTGCTTCTACCTTCAGCCTCTGGAACAGGTGCCTGGCCCCTCATGGCACAGAGCCCCTGTCTGGTCGTTCTGCAAGTGGTCTCAGCACAGTTTGCTTGGCCACTTTATTTGGTGGGCATCTGGGCATGGCCCAGCAGTGTCTTTCCAGGGACGCTCACTTTTTATTTTTTCTTTGAGACAGCCAGGGGACTCCGCAAGTAGGGAAAGACCTCTGCCCACTCATGCTCCTTAACGTCTGCCGTCGACCTGGGGGCTGAGGAGATGAAGGGAAGAAGACAATTTAGGTGGTGTGTAGATTGAGAATGACTGTATTTATTCATTTCCAGTAGAACAAAGCATTTCACTTTCTCCCTAAATCATGGTATCTGTCACCCTGTGTTAAAGTTCCCTAGAAGGGCAGTGGGCTGCCTGCCATTGGACACCCTGTGCCCAGTACAGCACCTGGTGCAGAGGAGAGACTCAACTAACAAAGGGGGCAGAGGGAGATGGGGAAGATGCTATTAAGCACAGAGGTCCCAGTGCACCTCTGAATGTGGGAACACTAAGGGCACTTGTTCTATCCTCAGCAATTGCTCCTCCATTCCCATCAAATCTCCAGAAACCACACCATGCCTTCTGCCAGTTTCTTCCATTGGAAGAAGTCTGTCAGTTCTGCCAGACTGCAGGGAAGTCTGTGGTGCCCTCCATAATGTCACACCTCTCACCCATCCCTAGTGGCCTGCTGCTCGTTACCCATTTCCCTGGAGGTGCTCTTGAGTCTCTATAACGTGTGCGTCTTCTCATCCAGCACCATATTCTTTCCTTGTCTCTTAAGGCACATCCCATACTACTTTGTATACCTTGTATATTATGAGCCAAAACCTTTGGCCAGAACACAACATAAGTAGAAGAGAGAGGCCCCAGCAGAGTAAACAACCCAGTAATGGAATGAAGATGGCCCGGCAGAGTGCTCGCTGGCTGAGAGCAGGCCCAGCTGGGTGGAGGCTGGGAGACGAGAGTGCCAGGCGCAGTCCTGAAGTCTGTCAAGCCCGCTCCACAGTCTGAGAGCAGAGCTTAGCAGCACTGAGACCCTGGGAACAGTGGGTACTTCCTCCTGAAACCCCGGTGGCTACAGCTGAAGCTGAGAAGAGCAATCAGCCCACTGCTATTTCTGAAGCCGCCCAGTGTGGTTACTCAGTGAGCTGTTGTAATTAAGCTCATCTATAATTTGATAAGTGGAAGCAGCCTCACATTTTATAGAGTAATTAAGTCTCACTGAGAGAGCAGCACAAGGCATTTCTGGGCTCCAGCATCTCCTGAAGCGGGTCCCCATTCATACTCTCTCTCCTTCAACGCATGCCCGTCGGAGCTGAGGTCAGGATGGTCCTCAGCCATGGCTCTGGGAATACTTCCTGGCCCTGCGCTCTTCACCTCAGGCCATCAGAGCCCAGGCCAGTGGCAGATCCAGACACAACGGACACACCTGCAGTGAGATGCATGAAAGGCTCAACTTCCCTTTCCCTGCAACTATCTGCAAAACTGTGGGCTGGGAGAAAGTTGAGTTTAATGCTCCGCACCCATCACTCCTTCACAGGCTACATGGCCAGCCTCTGACTGAATGGTCCAACCCAGCTCCAGGGCTCTGATGGAGAGACTAAGTCATCCTCAGGGTAAAAGAAGGGGCCCTAGGGATAGAAGCCAGGCCTGGGTATTCTGTCTTGGCTCACCCACTTCCAGGCTCCGTGATCTCGGGCAAATCACTCCACCTCCCTGAAGCTCAATTTCCCTATCTGTAAAATGGGAGTAGTAGCCCTTCCTAATTCATAAGCTGTTTATAAGGATCAGATGAGAGATGATTCGGGAGCACCCTTGGTTGTGAGGGGACATACGCATGTCGGCATCTCACCAAATGTGTTAAAACTGGTCTCAAAGTTCTTGCTGCTTGAAGGAACTTAGGTGGCCATTCAGCCTGGTGTGTGTCATCAAGACTGAGAGATGGAATAACCACAGCTGAAAGCTTCTGTTCAGAAAGTGAGGAGTATGGAAATCTTATCAATTGAGGAACCTGGGCTCTTGAATCTGACTTGGCTGTTTCCAAAGGTCCCATGTTCTGTACAGTTCCGGGTCAGAGCCAAGTGTCAACGGCATTATGTCAGAGGTGGTATATTTCAGCTGTCTTTGGATAGATTTTCCCTAACCAAGGAAATGCTGTCTTTGGAAGTAAGGAGATCCTTGTTACTGGAGGGCTCCAAGGCCTGGCCAGCTGCCTGGAGGCTGGGAGTCACACTTGATGACGGTTGAGTCCCTTTTCCTACTCCGAGGTTGTGGGGTTCCTGGCAGCCTCTCCCAGCCCTAATCTCAGGCCCTGGTCCTTGGTTCCTGCCCAGCAGGTGCTCACCCTACACCTCTGAAGCCACAAACCTCACAAACCACCTTCCTTAGTGCCTACACACACCAGGAAGGCCTCAGATGCTCCGGGTTGGCTTGCTCACTTGTTTGGTCTGCAGCAGAGCCCCACGGCCCTCCTCACTTAACATCCTTATCCTAGGATTCTCAAGCTTCATGCTTATATAATCCTTAAGCCCTTTGAGAGCAGCTCCAGAATCTGTCTCTCTCTGCCCAAGGTTTGGGTTTTGGTGTTCCTAGAGAATGCCCTTAGAAACGCCCCAGATGGGGCAGTGTTCGCCCAGGCCAGGCGGACTTCCTCCTAGAGGGACGCCGATGGGCTCCTTTGTCACAACCCCTCCCAGGGAGCCATGCCCAGGGCCCCGGGGAGGGAAGGAGGAGATGGGGAGAGGAGATGACTCCTGGGGCAGCACTCTGTAGTTGCACTGTGCATATGCCTTCAGATCTTTCTCACTGTTACATCACTGAGGTATTTTGTTTTCCCCTCCTTATTTTAGATCCTGGTGCCATCTGCCCTGCTTTTCATGCATCACTAGCTCCAGGTTGGAGGTTAGATTTGACTTGGCCGCCCTGTTCAATCCCTCACTTGGTGAGAGACTTGGGATAATCTGTTTCCTTGTGTGAGATGAGATAATAACCCCACCCTGCCCACCTCCCAAAGCTGCTGTGAGAACCAGGGAGCACAGTCTCTGAGCTGGCCCAGAACCGCATGGATGAGCCTGGTGACGATCTGGCAGCCTGAGCCTGCTGCTACCCAAGCCGAGGGAGCCTCTGCTTGCTCACATCTGCACCTGCAGCCGGAGAACTTGGCACAACTTTGCAGGGCCAGGCCCTGTTTAAAATACAGGAAGTGAGCAGGCCTGACAGTGGGAGCAAGGGGCAGCCTTCCAGACCCCCTCGAGAAGGATCAGCTCTCTGCCAACAGACAGCCAGTGAGGGTCTAGGTGCCAGGTGACCCTGACAAACCCATCTGGTTCCCAGGGCTCTTGGGGCCACAGAGTGAAGTGGTGGTGAACAGCACAGCTCAGGAGACTTTCGTGCTGGCCCCGGGTCTGCTCAGGTCCACTGTGATGCTGCTGGGTGAGTCACTTTCCCTCTCTGGGTCTCAGCTATGTCATCTGTAAAATGGGAACAACCACCTCTGGCCTGCCCACCTCAGCTGTCTCTTGTAAGGACCAAAACTAGACCTGCACTCAAGGAGGCTCACAGCTGCTAGAAGGTGAATAGTAACTGTGAGGTTTTAATTAGCATTGAGATTATCTGGAGTTAAGTTGCTCTGGGCTTCTCAATCACTGGGATAAAAATTAAAAATCTGCCAACCTAGCAGTCCTGACTTACCCCTGAAGGTCTCAGCAGACAAAGATGCAGCTTCTTCAGTGTTCAGTTTACTGCTGATCTTGACCCACAAGTGAGTGACCATCTCACTTCCCCTCCAGTTCCCAGGCATCCCTGCACATGAGCAACTTCAAGTGCTGCACACATTTTCCTTTAATAAAATTAGTATGGAAATGAAATCTCCCAAGATAGAAAAATGAAATTCTGAAAAGCAATGTGGTTCAAAAAGCTCTTATTGTTATGTGAAGACCATGGCCATCAAGTGTCCCACCCTGGGCTCTGAAGGGTTTCAGCCTGCCTGCCCACCCCATCATCCACACAGGCCCTCTGGGCCTCACCGTGCAGGCAAGGAGCTGGGCAGGGCATCCCTGGTTGACGACAGAGGGGACCCCGGTCCGAAAGTCAGGCTGAACTTGCTCGTTGTCAGACTCCCCTTTTCCTTGGCACTGCCTAAGCCCTGTGGCCAGTTCCAGCTGCCCAGGTTCTGCCTTCTCTTGGCACCAGGCTCCACGTTTAAGCCAGGCAGCTACTAGAAGAAAAGGAACATTGTTTCTGTGTCTTTGTGCCCAGACTGCTTCCAAGGCGGGGATCATCAACCCTTTAGAGACCGCCGGTTTGGGTGGGAGCTGAGGCCACTCTGCTGTGAAGGAGGCAGGGCTCCCCCTAGTGGCAGGCCTGGCCCTTCCAGGGCGAGGCGGAAGTGCTAGTTTGACTCTCAGGGCTGGAACTCAGGACTCTGTCCAAAGGCCTGCAGCTACCTGAAGAAGGGTGTTGCCTAGTTTTGGTCCAAACATGGAGGCTCTGGGCAATTGCAGGAATAATAGCCTTCAAACCCAAACCCAAGAAGTGATAACACAGAATCTGCTTATCAGTGACCTGGCTTAATTAAAAATAAGGCCATAGCAGGAAGGTGAGCCATCAATGCAGGCCACCCTGAGCGCCACGGAACGTGTGTGTTTGTGTGTGTGTGTGTGTGTGTGTGTGTGTGTGTGTGTGTGTGTGTGTGTGTGTATAAGCACCATGTGAGACAGACAGGGAACCTCGACCCACCCCTGAGGGAAAAGATGCCATAGTGCCTGTCCTATGTATCATGGGTCCTGCCAAGAAAGCCCCATCAACCTGGGTCCCTCCCCAGGGAAAATCAAACCAGACCCAAACCAGAAGCAAACCACCCCTTAGCCAATGAGCACCTCCACACAAGTATGTCCTAAGACAGGATGGAGAAATCTCAAATGGAAATCTCCAGAATGTCACTACCCCCTCGACACAGCTCTGAATCACTGGCTGCAGGCTGCACATGGCAGCACCATGGACATGCAAAGATGTGCACGGTGGGCACATGGTGTGTGTGGCTCGGGCGAGGACACAGAGCTCATCACAATATCCTCAGGTAACTGGCTCCAGAGCAGCCCCGGAACACAAAGCGTGAAGTGTTTCTATGGCACTGACAAGAACACATGGCTTGCACCTTTAGATTTTATACAAAGCAGTAAGAACAACATTGATTTATAAACAATAAAAGGATAATTCATATCCTCTTCATGCTGAAAATTCTTCATGTACAAAAAGAAAAATAAACTGTCTGTTTTTACTCCTGAGGCTGATTTAAGGATCAAATGAAAGAACTTTTTTGAACTGATATTTTGGCTTAAAAATGTAAAGGATTTGGATTCTATTTCATAATAAATCTGTTGCTAATATAAAGATGTCTCCCTAAAATCTTTATATAAAATCAACTCCAGAAAGATGCACCACGTTTGCCCTGAGGTTTGGGGCCCTGTCCACCACTCTGCACCACGACTGAGATGGTCCGAGCCACTCCCTGGGCACACAAGTTGGGCTGGGCTACCCGCTCTGGTTAATGCTCAAACTGGTATTGGGTTCTCCAGAGACGGGGATAATTCACACATGGGTAATCAAGAGGCGAAGACACAAGCCCCTCACTCCCTCCCTCCTTTCTCTTCCCTCCCCCCAGGGCTCCCCAACAGACACCAGTGGGAAATTCCTCAGTGTATGTAGATCCTGTCGGAGATCGCTCCAGGCAAGTGGGTCATGATTTGCATTCGCACCCACCAGTAGTAGTCCATGGGGTGGTAGCGAGTGTAGGGGGTGGCGGAGGTCAGGGAGTGGGTGACAGCTTTGATGACGGGGGACATGTCTGTGGAGCCGCTGTTGCAGTAAGTCTGCATCCTCACAACTGCCTCATCAAAGTACTTCTTGCCGTAGTCCTTGCGCACTACCTCAGGCAGCTCATCCCACATCTTATTGGCAATGGCCTGGATGTGCTCAAGGCTGTAGAGGCTGGTGGCAGCGATGAAGTTGCCAGGTTCCACCACGCTGACCTTCACTCCCAGTGGGTGCATCTCATAGCGCAGGCAGTCAGAGAACGCCTCCACCCCAAACTTGGTGATGCAGTATGGGGAGCGGGCCGTGTTGGCCATGCGGCCCATTACGCTGCTGATGTTGACGACACGGCCTGCGGAGGAAGATAGCAAACACCTACTATGGTGTGGGGGGCACTGCCGGTGGGGTGCAGAGGGTCGGGGGTCTGGCACGTTTCAGGAGGTCTGTCTGGAACCCGGCCTCCTGGCCCCTGACACCAGTTTTGCTGCTTGCTGGGCTGGGGCTCGGCCTTTTGACCCACCCAGGGTCAGGGTGCCTGTTAATTTATAGTCAAGGCCAGCTCAGGCCCACACATCAGCATCCCCAGTATTTCCTGGGCAGCCGGTGGTGCCAGGCAGGACAGGACAGGAGAAGAGAAATACGTGAGAAACAGACCTGCATGACAGGAGGGCACAGCATAACGGGCAACACACAACTAAGCTGTGTCTCACCTCCCGCATTCTCTCACTGTATTTTCACACCAAATTGTTATCACCTGGCAGGGCTCTGTTGGCAAGTGGGCAGGGGCAGGGTTCTGAACCTCACTTCAGGGCAAAGACATGTGGGCAAAGTCTCGGCACTGGTAGAGAGAGGGGTGCCTGGAGAGGCTCTCCCACGGGCCCAGCCTGGGGGTGCTAGCAGCTGATCACAGCTTCTCCCAGCCCCGGCGCAGCAGGTGGAGGTGGAGCCTATCCAGCATGCCCAGTAAGCCCAGGCGGACCTGTGACCCACTTGCTCCAGGTGTGCACCCAGGAAGTTAAGGCACAGCCCACCTGGGCACTATGGGGAGGCACATTTCAGAAACCACTAACTTGGAAGTTGCCGAAAGGTTGGGGTTTTCTTCTAAACCCTACAGCTGCTCTCTGGGTTCTTCCTATTATTGCTGGGACCTTGGAATCAATCGTACACCTCTCCCTTTCTTCCTCTTTTTGCCATAATTGTTTGCTATTATAGGGAGAAAATCTGAGTCAGTGACACCTTAGGTGGTTTGCTTACGTCTGGCTACCTAACATGGTTTGGGCGTTTTGTCTGTTTTGCCAATTTCTAATCTTGATTATTATTATTTTTACCAACTACCACAATTGTCTCATTTTTTATCTATGGCATAGTAACCCATAGCATGGATATACCAAAATTTACTTAACCACACCCCTACTGATGCCTGATGTGTACACACAGCTCTGTGGTTATTTGTCCAGATTAAGTTCCCAGACTGGGATTACTGCTAGAATCTTTTAGCCTTTGGTGCAGAGACTACTGACCTCTTACCTGCTCTGCTTTCTGGAAACCACATATCCCTCTCTGCCCGCCTGTCCAGGGCACCTTGGCTCGCCACCATACACAGGCCCCACGTGGCCCCTGGGAGGCATGTGTTCAGCCAGTGAGGCCGATGGATTCTGAACAAAGATGAAAGGGTGGAGCAGGTCCAGGGGACAGGAAGAAGGTCCCTTTCTGACTCACCTTTGGCCCTTCGGATGAGGGGGAGAAAGGCTTTTGTCACTTGCACTGTGCCCCAGAGGTTCACTTCGGCTATCTCCTTGTAGGTCTCCATGCTGGTGAACTCCACCTCCCCGAATGTTGAGATGCCCGCATTGTTAACCAGGCCCCACAAGCCTGGACAGGAGGAGACAGAACCACAGTCATCTCAGGGCTTGGCCTCAGATACCACCCATCAGCCTGCAGCCTACTTGTCCTCCCAACTTTTATTCCTTTTCCCCGTAACTTGCCAGCTACTTGTCCAAGGCTCTTGGGACATGTTCTAGAGTCCCCCAAGAGTAGCAGGGAGATGGAGAGGCTGAAAGTGCTGGCTGCAACCCTTTCGTCCCGAATGTCCGATCCTCATCTGACTTCTGCGTGCATCGATTTTCTGACCCATCGTGAACCAGCCCTGTTGGGTGGCCTCAGCCTGGAGTCCCACCTCCCCTCACTCACTCCCACTCTATTCCATCCGGTCTCATCTCACACCCTGCACCTGGGCACATTTATTCATTCCTGCCTCTGAGCCTCCGCTTGCATTCTCCCCCTTGTCAGAAACCAGGAGAGCCTCAGGAGTCTTCCAGGCCAAACTCCCTGGAGGACCAGAGAGGGGACCCAGCGTCCAAGGTCACACAGCACGTTAGAGGCTCAGCCAAGTCTTGAGGCAGGTCAGGCTTCCAGTCTGGCTCCACTCTGAGACCCTCCTACAATTACTCTATTCTCTGATCTCCCCTCTGTGAACCATCACTATCGGCTGGGGGTCATGTGGTAAGCCCTCATGAGCTGGTAAACTGTTTACCAACATCCCACGTGAATACACCTGGTCTTTGCAGGTAGAGAACACCTCTCAGCCCTGTGCGGTCCCACGGGGCTTAGTATAGGGTCAGAGCAAACATAAACTCTCCAAGTGTACTTGGGTTGACTGTTTCCTGCAAAACCAGCTAAGGGACAGCTGGCTTGTGTCGACTCAGAGAAAACGGGTGCTGGAAGGATGATTGGAGTTCATTTAGTCTGACAACTGCTCTTGCAGCTTGGGAAATGGAGAGCCCGAGGGGAAAGACTGGCTTCAGTGTGCTCAGTAAGGCAGAAGCAGAGATGAAGCAGGGTACGTGGCAATGAGGAGGCACCCTTGTTCTGCAGGGCCCTCTCTTTGAGTTCTGTCTTTGGAGCGCAAGGGCTGGATGGGCTGGAGCCTCAGGACAGAGCCGGGCCCTGCCCCTTTCTTGAGGAAATCCTCTGGGCTTGGGCTCCAAGGCCCTGAAAGCCCAGTGCTCCTTCCCGAGACATCGCCTCAGGGCAGAGCTGCCCTCCTAGGGGCTTCCCCCACTACCCACCCTGCCTCCCTGCCTGCGGGGACTCTGGCCCCACTTCCCTTCCCCAGTTCACTGTGGAAATGAGTTTGTGTAAATGACAGAGTCATTGGTCTCCAGCTGCTTTCCTTCCGTGTTACCCAAATTAAAGCTTCGTCACCTGACCTCTGGTACTGTCGCCTTCAATTATGGAGAATTAAGGACATTTATTACAGAAAGGAAATTGCTGGTTAACAAAGTGCTCATGACCTTCTCACTCCCACTCCCTGCGGCAGCCAAGATGAAGTCTCCCCCCTCCCCAGCTCTCATGGGTGACCTCACAGGGGTGCAGCCCTACACGCCCTGCAGACTTTCCCCTGGAGTCTTCACCCTTCTCTCCCCAGGAAGAGCAGGGGGCCTCTTACCAATTGTCAAGGCTGACACCTCACTCTCCACCTTCCAAACCATCAGCCAGCAATCCTTCCCTCTTTTTGAAGCAACATTTGTGCTTCCATGGCCCCTGGCTCCCTCCCTTCAATGTTGTGCACATTAGATGCTCAATAAATGTTTTTCAGATGAACAGATGTCTACAAATACCATGTCTGCATATTCTAAAGAAACTTCTTTTAACCATGCCACCCCCTCTCGCGACTGTCTGCTCTCCTTCCCTCTGTGACCAGCCTTCTCTCCGTTCCCCATTTCCCTGCTAATCTGGGTCCCAGCCCCATGCTGCCCCAGGGTGTTCAGGGCACCACATGCTAAGGATGCTTCCCCACCCCCACCTTATCCATCTTCACTGACCTCAACTTCCCCCTGGTGTGAGCACTACTCATGGTTCCTGACCCTTACTTCTCCCTTGGCACTAAGGATACCCAAGCATCTCCTCCATCTTCCCTGACCCCTTCTTCTATCTGCCCCCTAGTGTCCTGTTCTAGGCCACCTTCCCTCAAAAGACACTCAGTGCTTGGGCAGCCTCGTCTTCTTTATGTTCACGGAAATTTCCAGCTGCTTTGTGTTTGATTCATATGGGACAGTACTACACGACATAAAATAAATACAGTCCTTTTGTCCACCTAAAAATTAATTACATCTGACATTGATATTGAACAAAGTTTAACTGAACTTGACCTGTGGAAGCCCACTGCTCCTGGATTACAGCTCTGCTGACATGAAGAGTAGCAAAAGTCTGTGGACCCAGAGGCTCCTGAGAGCCCTCAGCCAACGGTCTGAATAAACTCACGACATTCCTTCTGGTCTGGATGACAGCTGTTTCCCTCCAACAGCCCCATCGCCACTTCCACGTGACTGTTCCCGTGTATCCCTCGGGAGTCCTGGCTCTCTCCTGACCCCCTCTCCTCCTCCTGACAGTTATTGTCACCTAAGTGTCACACAGGTCTCCAACTCACCCTAACCAACCAACACACCAAGTGCCCTGTGGCCCAGGCCTGCTTCTCTACTTTGTTAATAGTTTCCCTTTCATCTTTGATTCCTTCAGCTCCTTCACTTCTCCAACTAACGAGTCACCAAATGCTGCTAATATGACTCATAAAGATCCTAAAGGAGAGCTGCCGGGCCCTGAACTAAGCCCTTTGCATCCATTCATTCCCCTGATCCTCACAACCAATCTACAAAGTAGATACTAAATGGTCCCATATCTGGATGAGGCAACTCAGGCTCAGAAAGGTCAAGCACCATGCTCAGCGTCACCCAGCTAACAAGTGGACAGGACGGCATTGGGAGCCAGGTCTGTTCCACTATTGGCTTCCTTTGATGTGTCCCTAGAATTGGTGTCTTCTTTCCTGTGACCACAGCATTAGTTTGAGTCATGTTGCCTCCCTCCCGTGTTATTGAAGAAGCCCTCCGGTCTCCCTGTCACATCTCTTTCCTCCACCTCCATCCTGACCTGACCCCCTCAGCTTGGCTCTCGTCCTGTCAGGCCCTTCCTGCTCCTGTGCTCCCCTTCCGGAGTGGGGCATGTGAGGCCTCCTTTCCACCTTCTCACCTACCCTCTGCCATGGACTCTGCCCCCTCTGAGCCTGAACAGCCCACCACTCCTCTGACGTCACGGCCCCTCCTGCCTCTGCTGCTTCCTGGCTCCGCTCAGCTCCCCCACCCTTCAGCCTGAAAGCAGCTTTCGTTGAAATGCTCCTGCCATGGTCAGATCGAGGTGTGAGCCTCACAGATGGGCAGGCTGAAGCCCACACAGGTGAATGTATAGCCCAAGCTCACACTTCTAGTAAGAGGCCAAGCCCGGAGAAATGCCACTCTTCTTACTCCCAGACCAACGGTGTCCCAGACATTGGGTCTTCCTTGTCCCTCCATAATGTCCCCAGTACTACAACACTTCCTCACAAGTCCCGCCGTGAAGCCACCAACTTCTACTTGGCTGGTGCCCAACTGCAAATTTCTCCTGCCAGCTCATACCCTTTCTGGTGCCCAGCACACTATCAAGTATACAGCAGGTACTCAATACATGTTTATTGACTGCAAGGTAAAGGACTGTTTCACATCAGGCCGTGCCCACAACCTGCTGGTTGGTCCACTCACTCTGCCTTTCCGTGGGGTGGGAGAGGAGAGGGCTGGTCCCAGGCTCCCCATGTCTGGTCCCTCAGAGTCCTGCTGGGGAGCAAAGGGGCTGGCGGCAGATGGCTCACCAGCCCTAATCTAACAAGCCCCTTCATCTCACTGCCAAGGCTCGCTCCCCTGGCTTTGGCAACAACCGTTCCACGGAGCCAGGCTGAAGGGCATCAGACTCGCCATCAAAAATGTGCCCTCCATGGCGGAGGCAGTGGGGGTAGGACTTGTTTCCTAGAAGGCTCCTGCCAGGGTGGATGGCTCGAGTGTGAGTCTGAAGCAGCCATGGGCTCAGGGAATGCTTCTGGTCTGAAAGCTCAGAGAGGCGCCACCTGGAGGCCAAAGACAGTACTGCCTGAGAAGGGGAGAACTTGTACTGTTTTACCAAGGAAAAAGACAGCCCATGTGGGGAACAGGAAGGGAGAGAAAGAGGGAGAGAGAGAGACTTGCTCAACCACGGATCTGACAGATTTATTTTCTTTTTCAGACCTAAAAATCTTCAAATCTTTTTCCAAAAAAATGCAGTATGGGTTAAGTAAGGTCATGATGCCCTCACCAGAATATGTTGTATGGAAAAAAGCAGCAGGGAAAGGCTTGTGCATCAGAGTGGTGCTGGGGTTTGAGCCCAGTTCAAGGGTTGGGGGTGAGCGCCTCCTCTTGTGGCTCAGGGTCCACCCTGCCTTGCCCCATTAGGCTAACTGGCCAAACCTGGACAGGGAATGGAGATGGTCCTGCCCCGGTGGCAGAGGACAAGGACCAGGGCCCCAAGCAGCCCCCAGCCCTGGTGCAGCCCTGTTCTGCACTCAGGTCTACACTGACAATTCCTTTCTATGGGCATTTTAATCACCACAAACCCACAGGCTTAATGAAGTGGCTTTATGGAGCTGACTGCAGCTGTTTTCTGGCCTAATAGTTTATGAAGGCGGCCCAGGGAAGGCGGGCTGGAGGAAGATTTACCATCAGGCAGGGGATGAAGCAGGCTGTATCTTCCAAGCTGGTAATCATCCCAGTGGGACCCATCCTGCCTTTTCTTAATGGGACAGGAGTCCTGGCTCTGCCTGTTAATTACTAAATAGATGTTCAGTGAGTTCGGGAACTCACAGGCCTCTCCTCAAAGAGCAGAGGGGCCTGGGAATGGTCTGCTGGGGGCTGGGGGTGGCACTGGACTGACAAGGTGATGCATCAGTGGTAGCTACTCGGGACAGGAGCCCCAGGGGTGGTTTCTGGGGGGTGACAGTGTGCTCAGCAGGGTGACCAGCACAGGCCCTGGTCACCCCACCCACTTCCCCCTTCCCTACCAGCGACTGAAGTCACCACTCAGGAGAGCTGTTCCCACCCCGTCCTGCAGGAAAGCAGAGAGCTGAAGGAAGCATACCCCTTTTGCCTGGGCTGTCATGTGTCTCAAAGATAAATGTCCTGGATGAAGTGAGTGGAACAGAATGTGGCACCATTACCACTGTGGTCTACAGGAACCATGACCCCTCCCCTCTGTGGTACAGCAGAGCCTCTCCTACCAAGGTCCTCCATGGGCTGAACTGGGAGGGCAATTGAGTGCTTATGGAATTTTCTGTAGCACATGACCCTGTTGGCTACTGGCCCCCAAACTTTCTGTTCCCTTAGCTTCTGGGGCACTGTACCCAACTTCTCTGACAGTTGTCTTCCCCTTCTCTGGCTCTTAATTGCTTCTGCTCCTGAGGAGTCCCTCTGTGCATCTCCCCCGACTCCTAGTCTCACTTCTGACCATGGACTCCTGATCTCCAGCCCAGGAACTTCCCTAGGGGGCTCATGGGCACTTCAGCAACTCCCATCCCTCAACCTGCTCCTGCAGTGAGGGGCACCAGGTGTCCAGGATACAGACCTCTTGCCTCTCCCACATCCCCACATGCACCAGTCACCAAGTCCAGCCAGCTCTGTCTTCCCCGTACTCCTCAAATCTGACCCCTCCTCTTTCCCAGCGCCCACTGCCCCCGTGCAGGATGCTCACACGCACACTCTCCCCTTAAATCCAGCCTCCACTCTGCAACCACAGTCCCAGAGTGAGCCTTTACAAGTCATTCCCCACATGAAATCCCCTGCACTGGTTCCCACTGCTCTCCAGAGAATGGCCACACTCCTTCGCCCTGGACCACATTCTTCCCCCACCTCATTTGCTGCCAACAGACTTGCCTCCCCTGCCCTCCGACCTGCTGTCCCCCAGCACAGCCTGTGTGCTTCCCCCACAGTTCCTGCTCTCCCTCCTCCTGGAAGGCCCCTCCTGTGCTCTGCCACAACCTGCACTGACTGACCCATCCCCCAGGCCACCCCGAGACTGGGCTACGTCCTTCTGTCCTGTGCTGCTCCCTGAGAGGGGATGTGGAGATCATCTGGGTCAGCCACCTACCTCCCCAATGAGCTGTGAGATCCTTGGGATCAGAGATTATGTCTTGGCCGTCTCTGTGTCCGCAACAGCAGCCCAGCACCTGGCCCAGAGCGGGCACTCAATAAGCGCTGGCTAGACTGACCTGCACTGCCTCACTGCAGTGTGAAATTTAACCCACTTCCTCCTGCTCTGCAGGAAGGAAGAGCTCAGACAATAGAGAAAGCTGTCTTTTGGCAGGATGTTAGCAAATGGAAGGTGGTATTTGGGGAAGGCCCCCTGGGATGGCCTGGGCGCTACATCCACTGCCCCAAGGTGCCCCCTACCTTTCTCAGGGTCCTTCAGGCTTGAGCGGATGATCTCCAGCACTTTGTCTACCTCTTCACTTTTGCAGACGTTGAGCTGGACGGTTCTTAATCGATCACTCTTCAAGTTGTCCAGCTCCTTGACCCCATCACCCTCTTTGTCCTGGGGAGGACAGAAGAGTTGCTTCGCCCGCCTCCTTCCTACCCTGAGTCCAGGGTGAGGTCCAGGGCCAAGGCAGGGAGCTGCCCCAAGTCCCAGCCAAAGCCCGGGGCTTACTAACAGCTTACTAACAGCCGCAGGTGGTGGTCTCCGGAGGCCCTCCCGGGCCCGCTCCACCAGCTGGTGGTTCTAGTCACCCCCTGAGCACTGATGACATATCAAGCCCAAACTAAGACACAAATTCCCAAAGCCTTACTGGCAGGATTCTTTCTCTAAGCAGAGGTTGCAAACTCAGTACCTACCAAGGCCAGACCACGGGGAGGGTGGGCCCTCAGGAATGGAGCACATGCCTTGCCTCTTACCACCTGCCAGCTGTTGCCCACTTGGGTATGTAAGTCCAGGGTTGCCAGAGGCTTACATTTTTTAAGCTAGTAATTAGGATCTCCTAACTTTTTAAGTGTTGGCAACTTACACTTAAAAAACCAAAAAAAAAAAAAAAAAAAAAAAAAGAACTAAACCAGTATATGGGCCAAAGCACATCCACAGCCACATGTGACCAGCAGGCTGCCAGTTTGTTACCTCTGTTCTAAGCCAAGAGCCAGTCATCTCCAGGTTGATCAGAGACCAGAGCCCGGCTCTAATTCCAGTTCAGTCTCTAACCAGTCTCTGCACGCAGGTGCAGCCCTTAAGAGGTGCCCAGTTTTTCCAGCTACGGTTGGAAATCAGAGTATCGCCACCTGTCCTGACCTGCTCAGGTTAATGGAATGAGGAAATTGTTGTTGCTGTTATTTTAGACCTGCTAAATGATAAAGCACTATGCAAATTTAGGTATTATTAAACATGAGAAAAGTGTCACTCACTCAACAAACATTTCTTGGGCCTCTATTATATTCCAGCACTGTGCTAAGAACACAGGCACAAAAATAAATATCTCTTCCACTCCTAAACTGTCATCTTCCACAGGGAGCCTCCCCAGGGGCTCTGGAGGAAGCAACATGGTGTGCCCCCAGCCCCTGAGTTTCTGCCCTACATGGCAGCAGGAATGCCAGCTACAACCAGAGTCACCTCTGCACAGAGCAGCCAGGTGTGAGGCTCCAAGGCTTGGCTCTGAACCCCCCTAGAGGTGTCAGTCTTCCCAAATGACATGGTGTCCCATCTACAGGGGAACCAACAGGCCTGGAACTCCTGCTGCCATTCCCACAGAGGGCCCCACCAGGAACTCCCTGTGATGCCATCTTCAAGTCCAGAGGCTGGAGGGGCTGGTACCTACAGACATCTCTTTTTCCCACCGACAGCACACAGGCAACAGGAAAATACATACCTTGTTTTAATTTAGTCTTGGTATCGTGGTTCCTTGAACGGCCCTCGAGGCAGAGCCTGGGAGGTCTGAGCCTCCAAGGGGTGCTGACGTCTACTGCCACTACAACAGATTGGAGCTGAGGTGCACGAAAGCCAGCTGAGTGTCCTTTCCTCCTCTGGACTTTGTTAACCCTGTTGTCATCTTGCAACAACTTCAGACCCCATACCTGTGCCTCTGTCAGCATCAACCCGATGCCCTGCAGCCCCAGAAGGAGCCCTGCACTCCAGGTCAGGGAGCCCGCAGAAGCTTAGTTTGACAGCTTGGTAGCTAAGTCTTCTCATGGAGGAAAGCGAGGGTTAATCTCACTGCCTACAGCTTCCGGGTCAGCATTCAGGCCCCCAGGAGAGAAACACCACCTCCTGCCTTCTCCTGACAGACTTGCCCAGGAGTCCTCCTCTGGCCTCTGAGCTGCCTGCATGTTCTGTTCCTGACAGCAGGGATAGGGACGGTCAGTTTGTCCCCAGCTGATCCAAGAAAACCTTTCGCAACCCCCCTCAGCCCACAGCCTGCTGACTGTGGCAGTCTGCCCACTTCCAGAGCCACCTGTCCGAGGGCCAAGGCCTCACTGCCTGGGCCATACTGCCTCCCTGGCTCCAGGGTTTCTGTCTTTGTCCACGTCTGCCTTGCTGCTCAGGAACAAGCACTCTTTCCTACTGTGTGGTGCCCTTGTACCTGGTTTTTTGATAAACCCACTTCTTTCACTATCCCTTTAAACTTCCAACGGTAAGCTATTTTTTCCACTCCTAGACGAAACTTCAGGCAAGTCTTATAGATTTTCCACTCACTCTTAGATCATAGAGAACCTCTTTGTTTTGGCATAGAGTCCAGTTCAGTCTATTAATCAAATAATTCCAGCCCAGGCTGGTTGGAATACCCAAAGTCTCAAACTTGTATTCAATGTAGAGCCTGCCCTGCCCCAGGCCTGACAGGGCGCGGGGAGTGGGATGCCGGGCAGCAGGGCTGGAGGCTGTCTTTCTCACTATCTTCTACCTCCTCCTCCTCTCCTGGTCCTTAATCTCTGACCCTTTCAGCGTTGGGTGCAGGGGCTAGCCAATGGGAGGGCAAGACTTCAGTCTTCTGAGGGTGGTACCATTTTTGTTGGCCCTTGTTGCCCTGGGTCAGCAGATACACATGAGCTGGACCTCCCGCCTTAGGATACTTCTGTGGGTTCCACAGAGATCCCTCCACTGGACCATCCCCTCCTCCAGCTGGGCATCTCCTTCAGCCTGGGCTTCAGTGGGACACCCCTCTGGCTGGGGTCACATGGAACCTCCTCGGTGTCTCACTGGGCAGATGCCCTTGAGATGACTCCAGGCAGCTCTCCCCTTGTCACATCAGGTCCAGGCAGCAGTGTCCTGCCTGGGTAGGAGGACACCCTCTCTCTATGCAGTTCTCTCTGCTCTGCCTCCAGACAAGCCACGCCAGCTCATTTTAGGGCTTTTAGACTTCTTTTGGTAAATATCAACACACCATTCTGTGACCTCCAAACTCCAAGGCACAAAAGGTAAGCTTTCCAAGAAAGCTCTCTTGAAGCACACCTCATTTCACTTGAGACCAGAGGGAAAATATCACAGCACACTAACTACTCTTGCCAACCTCTCAACCTCTTCTCCTCAAGTTACTACAACATTGAGGCAGGTGAAGGACTCATCCTGACAGAAAGGATTCACAGTCTCTCAGCACCAATTGTTAGGTGGTCTAGCACCTCAAGGCAGGATGGGAGGATGCTCAGCACGTGTTATACATGAGCATTTATCACACGTATTAGAAACACAGTGACAAGAGAAGCAAGCCTGGGGCATTGGAATATTTACAGCATGAGCCAAAGGAGGAGCCAGCAGAGAAGATGGAGAAAAAACGAGAGCAGGGTGTCCACGAAGTCAAGAAACAAAGCGTAACAAGCAAGAGTGGTTTGTCAGAGGCATTCAGAGCCCCACCTTCCTTTCTCAGCTTCCTTTTCCTTCAGCTACCTCAGACTCCCGGTGGTGCCTGGATATGTCACCTCCACTCACCACAGGGAACTCCTATCTGTCCTTCCAGATGGTGATGAAATGCCACCTTGGCCCACCAAGCCTTCCCTGCACTCCCAGAGAGAGACAATCTGTTCCTTCTCTGATACAGATCTTACCACTGCCACCTCCATTCTCATTCGTGCTATGCCCCTCTTACTTACCGGACTTCAGCCACAGAGGCCTCTTGCTGTTTCTCTAACACCCTGGGTACACACCCTTCTCGGAGGTTTTGGCTTGGCTCTCCCGTGTTCCCCACACGTCTGCAAGACTCGCTCCTTCGCCTACTCCCAATGTCACCTTCTCAGTGAGGTCTTTCTTCCCTCTTTAAAACCAAGCACCTCCTCTGCCACATTCACCCTCCATCTTCTTTTCCTGTTTTATTTTTCTCCATAGCGTTTATCATCTCAAGGAGAAGGTATTTACTTATTTACTGTATTCCTTGTCTATCTCCTCCCCTCATGTAGGCTCCACAGGGCAAGAACTTGTCAATGAATTGGTACAAGCTGTATCTCCAACTGAGAATATTGTTTGCTCATAGTAGGTGCTCAATAAATATTTTTGGATGAATAAATAAACAGAGCGGTAGGAGCAAAAGCCTGATCCAATTTGGGGAAAAAAAAAAATGAGAAGCAAATAAGTGAAACTATGTAGTGCCAACATCCCTCTGGGGATGCTTTTCTACAACGGGAAGCAGGGAAATGGTGTAGTAGTACACACAGGAAGTGGAGCTGTGTCGGGGTGTGTGTGTGTGTGTGCACATGTGTGTGCATGTATGCCAGAGTCGGGGGTGAATTATGTAGGAGGGTGGAGACATCTGATGGAGCAAAGTCCTTGGGTTGGCCCGAAGCGCAAGTGGAAGGGTGACTCTAAATAAGGGCAAGCAGAATGTTTGGCAGATGTAGCCAGACTCCATCATGCGGCTTAACATCTCAGAACTAGGTGGAGGACTGATCTCCCATTTTCAACTCCTGCAGCACTTTATCCATAGTCTGCAGTGGCTCTGACCACCTTCTGAGCTGCATAACTCATTCAGACCTCTAGTGACTTCCAGTCCCGCTAGCTTTTAATCAGAAAAGACAGACCATGACACCATAATACTCAAGAGGTAGACACCACAGACATAACCTGGCAGTGATCTTGTCTGGTATTCTCTTCAAAGTAACTCATAGAATTACTGCCTCAGGAGCAGAAGGACCTAAGATATCCAGTCTGACCCCCTTATTATAAGTAAGAGCAGATTGAGGCTCGGGGAGGGGAGATGTTTGCCCAGTCTTCAGGTTAGTGGCTGATCTGGGACTAGCACACGAGGCCCCAACTCCCTCTCGAAGGCTCCTCTGTAGCACTGAGTCCAGGCGCAGCCCCTGTGGCACTGGACAAGGCAGCACAATGGTACAGGTGAACATATCAGCAAGAACTTTAAAGATACAAAACTTTTTGTGGCATCATAGCTCCTGCCAGGACCTGTTAAGGCAGGTCCTCATTATGCAGAGAACCCATCTCTGAGCATGGCCACACCCTTCATCCCCATTAGAGAAAGTAGGCACTGCCATAGCTCTTGAGGGGAGCAATCTGGCAGATTTGAATAAATTCTAAAATCTGCATACCTTTCCACCTAGCACTCTCACACCTAGAAATGTTTCCTAAGAATTACTAATGAAAGCACGCAAGAATAGGTACAAGACTATTCACTGTGGTGTTGTTTATAATAACAAAAGTAAGAAATAAAGTGCACAGATGAATTTCAGTTACTTTGGGGCAAGAAACTGAAATGATAAGACCCCACTTTTTTATATCATACACTTTTGTATTATTTGACTCTGTTATGTATATGTACTATTTTCATAATTCAGAAGGAGTAAAAATTAAAAGGACAAACTCTTCTCTGACCTGAAAATATGCTCAGACCATAGCAATACAAATTACTTTATTATTTGTATTTATTTATATTATTGAAATTTTTACATTGAACAGATGTTGGTCTATAGATATTAAACCTAGAGTAAAAAAATTCCTTCCCAGGGTTCCTACTGCCTTCAAAATAAAGAAAAATGTCTCATCCATTGAGCAGAGAGAGAAAGTTGTCATGAATACCCATCTTCCCTTATTCTATAGCAGTAAAACCCCTGTCTTAAAGCAGGGTACATACTGTCTCAGAATACTGACTGTATTTCCCAGCCTCCCTAGCAGCCAGGTAGGTCATGTGACTAAGTTCTGGCCAATAGAATGAGAGCACAGGTGCTGTATGTAGCAACTTGTGGTCATGCCTTTAAAGAACAGTAAGAGAAGCACTCATGGTAAAAGAAATATACATTAAAACTCTACTGAGATACATTTCTCACCTATCAGATTGGCAAAAATCGAAAGTTTGAGGTACATTCTGTTGATGAAATTATGTGGAAACAGGTACTCTCATACATTACTGGTGGGAATGCAAAATTATACAACCTCTATGATAGAAAATTGGGAAATATCTTTTTAAATGATGATATATTTTATTAACCCTTTGACCTAAGAGTAATCTTACTCATAGGAATTTACCCTAAAGATAAACCTCCAATAATATAAAAATACTTATTTACAAGGTTATTCATTGTGGCATATTTGTAACTGCAAAATACTGGAAAACATCCTAAATGCTTGTACATATATAGGAAACTGGTGGAGTAAACTGTGGAGTACTATGATGCTTTTAAAAAAAGTGAGGAAGATCTCTGAACTCATGGAGGGGTTTCCAAGATATACTGATAAGTTTTTTTAAGTATGAAAGAGCATATACAGTATGCAAACAGTTGTGTAGCAAGGGTGAAATAAAAGAGGAGAAAACATAGGAGGTGGAAGAATATTTCTTTTAAGTTTATATTTTTATATAATTTTGATTTTAGATCCTTGTTAATGTTTTACATCTTCTAAAATTAAATTAAATCAACAAGAATGAGGAGAGCAAAATACAAACAAATAAATGAATCAAACTCTTCTTCAAATTAGTAATATAATAATAAAGAAAAAAGAATTAATCCAAGTAACTTCTAAACACAGCATTTTGTATACCTTGGTCAATAAATTAAAAAAACACTTTAAAGAAATTCTGAGCTCTACTGTGGTGGCCACAGTAGGCTTCCTTTCAGGACAACCTGCTGGGTTTTTTGTTTCGTTTTGCTTTTTCGTTTATTGGGAGTTTTCATTTGTTTGTTTCAGGAACTGGTGTTTATTATCAAAGTCATATTTGATATCAACAAGATACAACTACAGAAAAACTGAACATTGATATCTCAATGCAAACAGTCAAATGGAACCCTAGCTATTAAAAAAGTAATTCAAATTAAGCAATCGAATTTTTTAAACATCTTTATGCGTATAGTCAACAAATTAAGATGGTTAACAAGAAAAATACAAATTAAGAGGTCTGGTATTGATGTTTAAAAACAGCAACTGCTTAAGCATTTCTATTGATTCAAACATCAATCTCTCGGCCACTCAGCTTCATCCCATTCATCATCTGGCAGGCTCTCTCAGGCACCTCTGGTGACTCAAACTTAACCACACCCTACCCCCTTGGACTTCCCATTCTTCATCTTGCTGTTGGCATACAGCACAGCAGCCACATTCATTGACAGAAGGTCTCTGGCTGCTGTACCTTTAGATTCACTGTGGCATGAGTGCCATGGCCACGGCCATGCTTGCCTGGGCTGCTTTCAGCCAATGGCCAAGCATGGCAGGACTACTGGGCCATTCTTGCCCAAGGCAGATCTCCTCTAGCAAACAACCTTTGCTTGGGGACTCTCCAACATCCTAGCCGAGACTCTGACTAGACTGCAGTCTGAAGCTCTGCATAACTAATCCTCTTTCCTCCAATTTCTTTTCTCAGATCTGTATTACAATCTAAAGGATTTCCCTGACTTTTACTGCTCCATACCTTTAGCCATTACAGGTATTTTCTAAATCAGTCTCTTGCACATCTAATCCTACTTTGGCATCTGCTTCTTGCAGGATCTGAACTGACATTACATCATAGTAGGTTTGTTGTTTGTAACAATATGAATGGAGCAATTCTGAAGCAATTGTGTGTGTACTGTAGGATAAACCAAATTAGTAAATCTGTCAGTTAGTTGGGTATCAGGGTTCTAACCGCAGGAAAAGAAACAAATATGCAATGAGTGAAGCAGGAAGAATGCTATTGTGTTGAATTGAAATAGGTCAGTATAACCTTATGAATACTGTGTGTGATATTTACAGGAAATGTATATAGGAGACAGGATAGATATAGATATAATGTGTGCATATGTATATATGTGTATATGATTATCTTCTAGCTCTGTCCACTGAGAGGAACAAGGAGCAGCAATGCCCTATTAGCAATGAGCCCATCTAATGCCCAGATGTTGGTTTCTAAATTCCACTAAAAAGAACCAAGTAGAAACATATGTCTACAACGAGACATGCATGTGAGGGTTTATAGCAGCATTAGTCATAATGGCCAAAAATCCAAACATGTTTATCCAAATATCCATCAATTAGTAAATAAATTTTTTAATGTAACATATCCATACAATAAAATACTACCCAGCAGTAAAAAGGAATGAACCACTGATAAATTCTACAATATGGATGAATCTCAAACATATTATGTGAAGTAAAAAAAAACCAACATAAAAGACAATTCATTATATGATTCCATTTATATGAATAGTCCAGAAAGGGCAAATCTAGAGAGACAGAAATCAGTGGCTACCTAGGACTAGAGGTAGGTATGGGTAGGTGTGCAAATGATAAGGGGGAAATTTTGAAAGCTGGAAATGTTCTAAAAGTGGATTGTGATAACAGTGTCACAACTCTCTAAATTGGGGGAACTGTCCCCTAATTACTTTTGCAGCTGCATGTCCCAATGCTTCTATTTCATGTACCCAAAATTCCACTTGATTAGTCCCAAAAGATCCTCATGCTTCCCAGCCTATGGCCAGGTTACTCCTTCTGTCTGATAGGTCATTCCTTCCAGTCTCCACCTATGACAGCATTATTCATTCTCCCTGGCCCAGAACAAATGTCAC
This sequence comes from Camelus ferus, assembly GCF_009834535.1. Lineage (NCBI taxonomy): Eukaryota > Metazoa > Chordata > Mammalia > Artiodactyla > Camelidae > Camelus > Camelus ferus. The sequence goes on from NC_045696.1 coordinate 62,345,350, forward strand.
ACCTTCTGTCATGCCACAGTCAGTCCCTTCTTTCAATGCATTTTCATTAAACATTCTTTGCACAACACTGAGAGTGCTCTCCACTCTAATTCTTCCAGCTGTGTCTGTGCATGGCTGTCCCATCACCACTGGACAGTACTCCTTGGGGGCAGAGACCAGGTCTTATTCTTCTGAAGCACCTAGCAAAGTGCCAGGCACATTATTAGCATTTGGCAAATGAATGAATGAATGAATGATGCTAAAAGGAAGAGAGACTGATGTGAATGGAAAAAGTATCAGCTGTTTTAAGCAACAGATGAGCCAGTTATTAGGAAAGCAGTTAAAAAATAACTACAAATGCTGGCCCAGGTCCTGAGTAATAATGATATTAAATAAATTCTCAACTTGAAGTAGGATTCTGGGAAGATGGCAAAGCAGAAAGCACCAAGAATCTGTCTCCCCACCTAGACAATAAGTGTGCTGGCAGCATCTGTCTAATGTAACAATTTTGGAACTCTAGAATCTATTGAAGGCTTGCAACTTTCTGAGGAATGCTTGTATGGTAAATTGTGGTTAATTTTGACCAATCTCACCATTTCTATTCAACATATTACTGGAAGTTGTAGCCAGAGCAATTAGGCAAGAAAAAGAGATGAAAGGCATCCAAACTAGAAAGGAGGAAGTAAAATTACTGCTTGCCAATGATATGATCTTATATGTAGAAAACCCTAAAGATTCCACAAAAATAAAATCTTGTTAGAACCCATAAATGAATTCAGAAAAGTAGCAGGATAAAAGTCAACACACAAAAAATCAGTTGCATTTCTATATACAAACAGTGAACAATCTGAAAAGGAAATTACAAAAACAATTCCATTGACAATAGCATCAAAAAAGAATAAAATACTTAGGAATTAACTGAACCATGAAAGTGTATGTTGTTTCTTGTACAATGAAAACTATAAAACATTTCTGAAAGAAATTAAAGATGACAGAAATAAATGGAAATATATTCCGTGTTCATGGATGGAATGACTTAATATTGTTAAAATGCCAATGCTACCCAAAACAATCTACAGATTTAATCCAATGCCTGTCAAAATTGTCACAATATTTTTACAGAAAGAGAAACACCCATCCTAAAATTCATGTGGAATCTCAAGGGACCCCAAATAGACAAAACAATCTTGAAAAAGAAGAACAAAACTGGAAGACTCTGCCTTACTGATTTCAAAACTTACTAAAAGCTACAATAATCAAATAGTCTATTGGCATAAAGACAGACATATGAACCAATGAAATAAAACAGAGAACCCAGAAATAAACCCTCATATATATGGTCAAATGATTTTTGACAAGGGTGTCTTGACCACTCAATGGGAAAAGGACAGTCTTTTCAATAAATAGTGCTGGGAAACTGGATATCCACATGTAAAAGAATGAAGTTGGATCCTTACCTAAAACCATATACAAAAATTAACTCAAAATGAATTAAGGACCAAAACAATAAAACTCTCAGAAGCAAACAAAGGCCCAAAGCTTCACGACATTGGATTTGGCCATGAGTTTTTGGACATGACACCAAAGGCACAGGTAGCAAAATTAAATAGGCAAATTGGACTTCATCAAAAATTTTAAAATTTGTAGATCAAAAGACTATCTGCAGAGTGAAAAGGCAACCCACAGAATGGGAGAAAATATTTGCAAATCATCTATCTGATAAGGATTTAATATCAAGAATATATACAGAAATCCGAAAACTCAACACTAACAACAACAACAACAGAACAACCCAATTCAAAAATAGGCAAAGGACTTCAATAGACATTTCTCTAAAGAAGATGAATGAATGGGCAATAATCACATGAAAAGGTGCTCAACATCAAAAATTATGAGGGAAATGCATTTCAAAACTAAAATGAGATACCTCCTCACACCCATTAGGATGGTTACTATAAAAAAAAAAAACAAAAACAGAAAACAGTAAGTATTGGCAAGGATGTAGAGAGATTGGAACCCTTGTGCACAGTTGGTAGCAATGTAAAATGGTACCATTACTGTGGAAAACAGTATGGCAGTTCCTCAAGCAATTAAAGATAGAATCATCATGTGATCCAGTAATTCTACTTGTGGGTAAATACTCAAAAGAACTGAAAGCAGGATCTTGAAGAGATAATTTGTACACCCGTGTTCACAGCAGCATTATTCACATTAGCTAAAATGTGGAAGAAACCTAAGTGTCCATCAACAGATGAATGGATAAGCAAAGTATGGTTTATACATACAAAGGACTATTACTAAGTCTTAAAAAGGAAGAAAATTCTATAATATAGTGCAGCATGAATCAACCTTGAGGATATTATGTCAAGTGAAATAAGCTAGTCATAAAAAGACAGATACTGCCTGAGCCCACTTATATGAGGTACTCAGAGTAGTCAAATTCATAGACAGAAATTGTTGCTGGGGGCTGAGGGGAGGGGAGAGTATACAGTTATTGTTTATATTAAGTATAGAGATTCAGTTTTGTAAAATGAAAAGTGCTATGGGGATGGTTGCACAACAATGTGGATGTATTTAATACCACTAAACTGTCTACTTAAAAATGGTTGAGATGGTAAACTTTGTTATATGTATTTGACTGCAATTTTAAAACCCAACCAAATAATAGCTGTGTATAAGGACAGTGATGATGAAGATGACCATCTCTTACCTTCATCAAGCAGCCAGCAAACACAAGGAAGCCTTCTGAGTGCAGATGCTTGGCCAAGGAGAACCCAAATCCAGAGTCACAGCCTGTGACCAGGACAGCTTTGCTGCCAACCTGTTTTAAAATGTCAGACTCCACATTAGGAACCCAGGATCCTAACTAGATGCCCAGGCCTCCCCTGAGCAGTAATAATTAGGGCTTCCTGAGTGGGCCAGGCCTGGCCTTCCCTGCCTGTCTCTTGTTGTTTGGAGAAGCACCATAGTACAGTAGAAGTGCCTGGACTCAGAATCAGGGGACCAGGTTCTAACTCAGACTCTGCCACCAACTAGCAAGTTCGCCTGGGGAAGCTACTTCCTCTTTCTGGACCTTATCTAGTTTCCTAATCTACAATCACCATTATCTCCACCACCATCATCACTGTCATTTTCATCATCAGGTATGGAGTCCTTGCCATGTGCCTTCATCATGCGTGCATTATTTTTATTTAATTCTCACAATAACTCCATATAATAAGTACGATTATTGTACCATGTTACAAGTGAGGAAACAGACATTTAAAAAATGCCCAATAAAATTAGTGATAGAGCTGGAATTGAAATTAGGACTGAGAGACTCCAGTCTAAGCTCAACCTGTAACTTCATTTGATGGGGTTGAGGGGTCATTCAGCAAGTGAGAGTGGCTCCAAGGGGCTCTAAAGCCCTGCTCTGAGGGTGGATCAGGGCCTGGGAGCCCACAGAGGAGGGCTCTGACCCCCGGGCTTGTTCCCAGGTAGCCGGGCTGCCACTCACCGGGTTCACTGAATTGGCATAAGTCCGACGGCCAACAGCGACAAAGGAGGCCGAGTAAAATGGCAGTGAGTGTCTGCAAGAGGAAAGAAGGCCATGAGCAGAGGCTGTGGTCACACCAGACCTTGTTCTCGGGGCAGAAGCAACTCAATAGACACTCAGCCACCAGTGAGCACCCCACTACTGTCACCCCAGTCCCCTGAGGACAACCTGCTGGTACTACTGAGGAGGGGGCCCTTTTCCTCCAGGGTTACTGACCAGTCTGGTAAGAGAGCGCGCCAGCAGTTGCAGTGGCCATTTTTGCCACTGGGTGGAAAGAACCTTCCAGTGATATACCTTTGCTAACAAAGCTTTCTGCAGATTCAGTGTCTTAACCCTTAGGTTTTATGCTGCTTCCTGACAGTCTTTTAAATTAAACTTTTTATTTTAAAATGATTCTAGATTCACATATAGTTAAGAAATAATACAGAGAGATGCCCTGTACATTTTACCCAATTTCCTGTAAAGGTAACATCTTGCAAAACTCTAGTGCAGTATCACAACCAGGATATTGACATGTGCAGTGAAAATATAGAACAGTTCCATCACCACAAGGATCCCTTGTGTTATCCTTTTATAGCCATACCCACTTCCCTCCTAGCCCACATCTTCTTTAACCACTAATCTGTTCTCCACCTCTATAACTGTGTCATTTCAAGAATGGGATCATACAATATGAAACCTTTTGCAATTGCTTTTTTCATGCAACATAATTATCTGGAGATTGTATGTATCAATAATTTGTTCCCTTTTATTGCTAGATTGTATTCCACGGTATCACGTACCACAATTTGTTTAACCATTCACCCTGTTGAAGGTCGTCTGGGTTGTTTTCCTGTTTGGGGATATCACAAATAAAGATGCTAGGAACCTTCCTGTACAGGTTTTGTATTGAGTAAATTCCTGTTTTTCTGTTGGGTAAAGCCCCAGGCCCCAGGGGAGCAATTGCTGGTCATATGGTAGTTACATATTTAGTTTTTTAAGAAACTTTCAAACTGTTTTCCAAAGTGGCTGTAGCATTCTTCATTCCCAGCAGCAATGGATTAGAGATCCTGGTTTCTCCATATCCTAGTCAGTATTTGGTGGTATTACTATTTTTTATTTTAGCCATGCTGATAACTATGTAAATATCTCCATTGTGGTTTTAATTTGCATTTCCCTAATGGCTAATGATGTTAAACATATTTTCATGTGCTTATTTGCCATCAGTAAATCCTCTTTGGTAAATGTCTCTTTATGTCTTTTGTCCATATTCTAACTGGATTGTTCATTCTTTCACTCTTAAGTTTTGAGAGTTCTTTATATGTTATAGATGCTAGTCCTTTGTCGCATATATGATATGCCAATACTTTCTCCTAGTCTGTAACTTGTCTTTTCATCCTTTTAACAGGGTCTTTTGTAGAGAAAAAGTAGTTTTGTTTTGATGAAGTCTGATTATTCATTTTTACACACCATGCTTTTGCTATCAACTTTCAGAACTCCTTGCCTATGCCCCAACCCAAAGATTTTCCCTTTTTTTCCTAAAAGTTTTATAGTTTAGTGTTTTACAGTTTCAGTCCATGATCCATTGTGAGTTAACTTCTACATAAAATGTGAGACTTAAGTCAAAGTTGGTTGCTTTTATTTCTGTTTTTTCCTATGAACATCAGTTACTCCAACACCATTTTTTGAAAATGTTCTCTTTCCTGCATTGAATTTCCTTGCACCTTTGTTAAATATCAGTTAGGCGTATCTGTGTGGGTCTACTTCTGGATTCTCCATTCTGTTTCACTGATCTATGTGCTCCCACCTTATTTTTCTTTTTCAAAATTGTTTTCACTATTCTATTCCCTCTGCCTTTTCATAGAAATTTTAGACTAATCTTGTCTTTTTCCAAAAAAGTCTGACTGGGATTTTGTTTTGTTTTGTTTTGGTTTTGAGGGGAAGGAGGTAATTAGGTTTATTTATTTATTTTTGGAGGAGGTACTGGGGATTGAACCCAGGACCTTGTGCGTGCTAAGCATGTGCTCTACCCACTGAGCCACACCCTCCCCACTTGACTGGGATTTTGATAGAAATTATGCTAAACTTGTCTATTAGCTCAGGGAAAGTCAACGCCTTTACTCTTTTGAGTCTTTCAATCCCTGAACACAGTGTGGGACTCCATTTATTTAGATCTTTGATTTCTTTCATCAGCATTAGATAGTTTTCAGTGTACAAATCCTGTATATTTTGCTGTATTTAAACCTAGGTAACTCATTCTTTTGAGCAATTGTACATGGTATTGTTTTAAATTTTGATATCCACACGTTCATTGCCAGGATATAGAAATACACTGATTTGTGTGTGTCATCTTGTATCCTGTGTCCTGCTGAACTCACATATTAGCTCTCAGAGTGTTCTGTGGATTTTGGGGGATTTTCTACATGGTCAACCATGTAATCTACAAATTGGGACAGTTTTATTTCTTCTTTTACAATCTGTATGACTTTTATTTCCTTTTCTTGCCTTATTACACTTCTTTATTGCTCTGTGGTGGATCCATGGTGAGAGCAGACATTCTTGCCTTGCTCCCTATCTCAAGTGAAAGGCATCTAATCTTTCACCAGGAAATATAATGGTAGCTGCACAGTTTTTGTAGATGCTCTTTACCAAGTTTAGGAAATTCCCTTCTATTTTTGGAGAGTTTTTCGTCATAAATGGGTGTTAAAATATGCTGTTTCTGCATTGATAGATTCATGTGATCCTTCTTCCTTGGCTTTCAATTTGGTGGATTACATCAACTGATTTTCAACAATGAACCATCTCTGCATCCCTGGAACAAATCCACTTTTTCATAGTTTATAATTCTTTTTATATATTGCCAAATTCTGTTGGCTAATATTTTAAGCATTTTTGCATCTATATTCATGAAGGGTATTCATCTGTAGTTCTCTTTTTTTGTACTGTCCTGGTCTGGTTTTGGAATCAAGGTAATACTAGCTCCATAAAATAAAATGGAAGGAGTTACTGCTGGGTGGGGAAGGGAGTTCCAGCTCCCCACTGGGTCTCCACCAAAACTCCCTGGCTGGGAGGGGTTAGAGTGCCTCATTTCTGGTCCCCAAGTGTGGGAGTGTGAGGTGTCATTGCTGCTGAGAAGTGGAGAAAGTCGTGACTCTCCCTCTCCACTAGGTGTCCTCTGACACTCCCACCCCTACCCCACGCAGGCAGGGTGCCTTATTACTGCTTGGTTAGTATGTAAGTCCTGGCCCCAATTTGGCTTTCTCTGACATGACCCCTGGTAGTGAGATTGGTCATAAGTGAACAGAATGGGGAGGTCAGTGCACCCAAAACTAGTTAATTGACCTTATCTAAAAATAATCACTGTTTTCCCAGGATCTGCTCCACAAAAAGGACAAGGTGTCCCTGGCAGAATTGGATCATATGTGCTTGTCCCCTGACACTCCCTTTGCACTATTTGATATTTTTAAAAGTAACAATAAGGTCACAGCAAGGAAAAATTTATTTCAAACTGCTTTGTGGCCAGATTTTCTCAAACCTACCTCCCCATGCTCAAATATAGCCACTCAAACTTGACTATCTCTGGAGGTAGCATACCAGGCTCGACAGCTCAGACCCAGCTGCCAACTGACATATTTCTCCTTCTCCAGAGAGCACAAAGCCCCATCCCTCCACACTCAATCCCCAGGAGGCAGAGTCCTGACGGTGGGTGAGTCGGACCAAGAACACTGCTGGGACGGTCCAGCTGACACAGGAGTGCCCTCCTGGGCACTGCTTGGCTTCTCAACCTTTCCTTCTCGGCCATAGCTGGGAATGCCTCATCCTGCTCTCATTTCTTCTCTCACTTTGCAGCTTCTGCAGGTGCTATGGGACCCCTGGCTTAGGACTTCTCAATTTGGAGGGGCCTTGGGCCTGGGAAGGCTTTAGCACCTCAGTTCCATAACTTTGGTTAACAAGCACCTGGGAAGCTTGTTAAAATGCAGGCTCCCAGGTCCCTGATTGACATTCTGATTCAGTAGGAAGGGGTGGCCCCTGGAAATCTGCATGTTTAACAAGCACCTCAAGTGATTCCAGTACAGGCGGTCTAGGGAAAGGCCTGGTTGATGTAGGTCAAGAGCATCAGTTCTTGGGTCCGCCTCCCTGGTTGTTTATTAGAATCACTTGGGAATCCAATCATGATTATGTGCTCACATTATTAAAAGGAATCCTTACCATTTAGAGATAGATACCTAAATATTTACAAGTCAATCATGATGTCCAGAATTTGCTCTGAAATAATCCAATAAAGGGAGGGGGAGGAGAGTGGGTGGGGACACAGATGAAATGAGACTGGCCATGAGACGGATCACTGCTGAAGCCCCAATACCCCAGGTGTCAGTACACAACTTTCTACCTTTGTATATGATTGAAATTCCTTCCAAAATAGTTTAAGAAGAATCACTAAGGAAGCTTTTTGAACTATTTGCACAGTTGGCCCCATCCCTAATGAATGAAATCCAAATCCCCCGGGGTAGGGCGCAGGGAATCTTTTCCCCCCACTGTCCTCTAGGTGATTCTAATTTGCAACCAGAGTTCAAAACTGCTGCCTTAGGAAAAGAGAAAAAGTACTTTTTCCCCATGAGGTTTCCTTTTCAAGCCTCTTGCCTGCCAAAGCCCTATCATCTCTGGGGACAAAATCAGCTCTGGGCCACAGCCCAGTTCAGCCAAGGAAGACACTGCTGTTTGCCGCCAATATCTCTCTTTTCATCTGCCTCGTCATCAAAATTTTGTCTTGGGTAGCAATGTGCCCAACTCTTCCCAGGCTTGCCCTGTGATCATGTGACTATCCCCAGCTCATAATGCATAAGCAGAACCCTGCAGTGATTGCTGGGAGAGTTGCTCTCCTGATGCAGGGGCAGCTCCTCCCTTCCTCCATGCTGCTTTGCTTTTCCCTGCCTGGACTGGGGCTGGAGGTGGAAGAGAATCATGGCACTCTGAGGTGAGAACAGCTATTGGGACGACAGAGCAGAAAGATAAAAGAAGCCCGGGTCCACTGATGCCACTCCAGCCCTAGCCTTCTGGAGGTCCTTGCTCTTCTTAGTGTGATGCAGTTGTGATACACTGGCTTATCAAGGCTAAGAATGCCCCTGAGGGGTTAAGTCCAAGCCCCATATTATGAAATAGTGTGCATTGCCCTGGAGGGTCCCCTCTCCCCAGGAGGGGCTTACGGTAGCAGCAAACTGCTGGTCAACCAAACCACTCACTCTGAGAGCTATGCAAGTCTCACAGGTGGTAAAAGTTAAACTCAGGATTGTCAGTAACCTTGCAGAGGGGTGAGTCCCAAAGAGATGGCCACCGGATTCAGAGGAGAGCTTGCTGATTTCCATCCTAACCTAGAAGTGCAATCAGACAGGGTGGAGCAGGTGCAGGTTGGCACTTCCCCAAGGGCCTGTGGAAGAAATGGCTGGTTCCAGAGCACTGGTGTCCAGGAACTTCCAGGCCACATTCAAGACACCACCCAACGCTGGCCAAGGCATTAATGCTGTCTTCTTTTCCATCCTTCTAGTTTATGTCTCTATCCCTTTGTTCCTTCTGTCATGAATCAGCGACAATAAACAGTAATGCAGCTGTCTGCTGAGAGAAGTGAGGAGTCAATTTGACAGGCTGAATCTAACAAGATGAGCTTAGGAGGGACAATTATCAGTGACACAAGTGCAGCTGGGGAGAAATGCAGCCTCCCACAGCAGCATCTGTGGAAAAAAATGTAGTCTGGTCGACCACGAATCGTAAGTGATGGGGCTGCCAAAAGAAGCTATGTGAGCCTAGGCTGGTCAGGGATGAGGGAGGCAAGGGCCCCTCTCCACTCTGCCCAGGTCAGGCTGCCCTGGGGTATTACACGTCACGGCCGGGCAGGCAGGGCTGAGCACTGGGGCCAAGCCAACTGGTGTGTGTAACCAGGATCCGGGAGGTAGTGTTCCAGGTAGGGAATGCATCAGTAAGTCACTGGCTCCAGGAGGGAAGCCAGAGCCTTCTGGCAAAGCCAGAAATCTGAAATCTGAGGGCTATATAGTGTCAGTAAGCAGAACAGGGTGTCCGGGCAGGGACCACACCTGGCCACCCCTGGGGAGGTTTTGTCTGGACAGGACCTATGTACTGATTGACTGCTGCCCTGAGGAATGCAGGTATGGGGGTGCACAGGCCAAAAGGACATCATTCAGGTGGAAGACCTGGGTGCTGAATGGGGAAATCATGGGAGATGAGCAATGACAAAACACGCAGACGCAATAAGAGAAGTTGGGGACGGAGGTATCGGGGTAGTATGGTGTCTCTGGGGATAAGAGATGAACTTATTCAGGATGAATGTAGATGGCAGACCCAGAAATAAGAGGAACAGAGAAAAGATTTCTGCCCAATGTGAAGAAGGACTTTATAATAGCACTGTCCAAAGACAAGAGGCCTGCTGTGAGAGGTGCTGATGGTCCCATGGCTGGAGATATTCAAATAGAGGCTGTAAGTTCACTTGTTAAGGATGTGATCACAGGATCGACGTACAGGTAGTTGACTGGAGTCTGAGATTCAAGCAAAATGATCAGGCCAAAGTTCTTCCCCACCCAAGACCTCCTGTCTCATCCAGGCACAGTGCTCACCCACCATTCCATCCTCCTCACACACCTGGGTCTCCCTCCCTCCCTGACCTCTGCTGACAACTTTGCCTGGAAGACAGCTAATGCACTTGACGCAGCTCTGCCCCTGACCACCCTGCCCCAACTCCCCTCAGCCTAAGCAGGTTATTTCTGCAAGCCTTCTAGAAGATTCAGAATCCCCTGTGACAGCTTTTCTTTCCACTCAAATGAGCCAGAAGCCTAACTAATGCTTCACTTCCCTTTAATTTTTTTTAAAATAATAAAGTACTGAATATTTCATGTCATTTCACTAAAGTGAAAAACAGAATGTTCAGATGGATACAGAGCAGTTAATTCACTTCCCTTTAATTTGAAGATAAAATCTTTGTAAAAGTATTTTAACCTCCTTTGGGATTACTTTCTCCTCTGTAAAAAAACCTCCAGAAATCTCTAAAAGCCTCTTTTGAGACAGACTTTTACCATTTCTATGAATCACTCACTGAAAAAAAAAATTTCAGTAAATCATCTTCCAAGAGTCCTGCGTCAGAGCCAAGTTCCATTTCCTCTTTGATGGGATGTCACCTCTGCAGTAGGGGCTGTAACTGAACAGGACCCTACTGTCATCAGTGATCATCTGACAACTGTAATGGTGTTTGTAACTGCTTAACTGTGTGATGGTTTAAAGGGTTTTTCTCACGCTCTTGCTGACCAGGGTTAGACCGGAAATGAGGGAGGCTTGGGGTACAGAGGCCGTATTTCAGCAACAGGGCCATTTAAAAACTCTTTTTATATGGTGTCCTCTGGTAGTTGAAGCCCCATCTCCAATCAAGCTTTAGTATCCCATGGAATTGTTTTTAAGCAAATGCTGCTAAAAACCTAAATTCATGTTCTTCTAAATTTATCTATTGGCATAGAAAATAACCATCAATTTTCTAGCTGCCAGGACTTTGAATTTAACCTGCCACTTGATTTAACTCCTCTCAAATATAAAAGAAAGAAAAAGTCATTACTTTTTCCTTGCTCTGGCTGCAAAGGAATAAAACGAGGTAGCTGAGCACACTAAATCCCCTTGGAAAAGGCAACTTCCAGGAGCTCTCAAAGAAGAGCTGCTTCTTTCATTTTTACTTAATGCTTTCTCTAAATCACACAGTTCAGTGAAGTCTTGGGACATTTTGCTTAATTGGTTTCACATGTGACATTTTCAAAGCGCCATTAGCCAGGTAATCAAAGTAATGGGATCTGTGCCTCCTGATGTGATGCACCAAGATGGGCACCTCCTTACCTTTCCAAATATGCATACTTGAATCTAAACACGAGAACATCCCAAAATCCACACTGAGAGATAGTCTTCCAAGGTGTCAAGGTCATGAAAAACAAAGACTGAGAAAGTGCCCCAGGAGGGAGAGAGTAAGGAGACACAACAACTAAATGCACTGGGGACCCTGGTTTGTATCCTGGACCAGGAAAAGGTCCATTACTGGGTCATTTGGTGAAATCTGAATTAGATCTATAGGTTAGTTAGTAGTATTATATCAGTGGTAATTTCCCGGTTTTGATGATTGCACTACGGTTTTGTAAGATGCTAACATTTGGGGAAATTAGGAAAGGGGGATAAGGAAACTTTTGTACTATTTTTGCAACTTCTGTGTAAGTGTAGAGTTATTTCAAAATAAAAAGTTAAAAAAATAATCTGATGAAAGATATTCTTCTGTGCCCTGTGAGCCGTCCTTTGCTGATAGACAATGGGTATTGAGAGACATTTTTGAGAGTCAAGCCTTATTATGTGTGAAGAGCTTTGCTTTGCCCAGAAACTATAACCCTCAAGGCTACCTCCACCCTTCAATTTCTTACCTGGTTCCGTTTCCTCTATCAGAGAAACTCAAGGTTTTCCTTGGGAGCTGTGACAGGGGTCTGGAGAGGCGGGCGGTCAGCATTGTGGCCACAAGAGGCAGAATGGTCAGGCTCCTCCTGGTGGGTTCTGAAACACAAAGGCACCCTCAGCATTGCCTTGTTGCCTTCAGGGGTGGCTATATTCCTTCCAGGTTGTGAAAGTCAAACTGGGCTCTGTCTGACCCAGGTCCAGTCATGCTACCAGGCAGTCTCCTCTTGCCACCTTCCTCTCAAGCTTCATCCTCACATGATGGAAAGAGTCAGGAGACTGGGACATCTGGAAACCTGGGTTCTGGCTCTGGCTATGTCATCAACTCTAGGGCAACCCTGGATGGGTCATCACCCATGTGCAGCATAACAAGGTTGGAATAGACTAGTGACTGTCAAACCAGTCTGTGGAGGGGCACTGGGGGACCTGCCTCCTCAGAGATTCCAGCTCCATGAGTTCCTCTCTCCTGTCTGTGTTCACCATATCCAGCAGAACGTGCATCTCAATGTGCCCACATGCCTCCGGGCAGCTTTTCCAGCCCCGGGCCACGTAGCATCTGATTCAGCTCTCCACCTCTCTCCCCACCTCACCAAGCACAGGGTCCAACTCGGGGGCTGAATTCATCAGCAACTCATAAAAGCCTGGAGACTGGAGCTAGAATTTGAGACACACTCTAATCAACCTCAATTCACACACATACAGAGTCTCCCCCACCATCCTACCAGCCCCTGTCCAGGTTAAATCAACTTGGTTGTGACAACGACATGTATCACTTGGTGTCACCTTAAGGCTACTCAGCACTGTGACTAGTCGTGCATTAGGAATTGCTGATCAGCAGGTATATTAGTTGCCCTCTTAAACTCTGCTTAATTCTGTTCTGGTGATTCCTCCCGGCCTAAGGGAAGGGAAGGGAGGAGACAAGGGAGTTGAGCAAGACAACTACAGCCGGGGGGAGCTATTGTTCTTTTCCTGGTGAGCCATTCTAGTCTCTCCTTGCACACCCGCCTCTGGTTTGTTAACCTGTTCTTATCAGTAATAAGGTTCTGCCTGAGAGGCAGCTCCTTCCCTGTCCTATTGCCAGCACCCCTAATCTAACTGATAACCAGCCCCCTGGGCCAGTGGGTGTGGAATAAATTCATTAACTAGCCAACCGCAGGGTGTTCACTGCAGGAGGCAGGTGGAGTTCAATCCTCAGGAAAGGCAAACAAATAGGGATCTTTTGATCTATGTGATCCTTCCTGGACCATGCAGTAGGCTCTTGCTTCCACCCCTGCCCCTACTCACAACACTCCATTCTCAGCCCTGCAGCCAGAAAGATCTTTCTAACCCCAGTCAGGTTATGTGACTCCCTTGCCTAAAAGCCTCTCCATGCCTTTTGGAATGGACCTCTGCCTCCCTTGCTCTCAGTTTCTGGCACCACCTTCCCTGGGCTCACTGCACTGGAGCCACACTGACCTCCTGAACATACACCAAGCTCTTTTTCACCTCGTGGCCCTGGACCTTGCCTTTCCCCACTCTAGATGGCTGAGTCCTTCCCACCCTTCCAGCTTCAGAGAGGCTGCCCCAACCCCCCATGCAACACACAGGGGCTGCCCTCTGTAAGATCATCCTTGGGGAGAGGGTTTACAGCTCAGTGGAAGAGCACGTGCTTAGCATGTACAAGGCCCTGGGTTCAACCCCCAGTACCACCATTAAAACAAACAAATAAAAACCTAATTACCACCCCCTCCAAAATAAACAAAAGAAATTTAGAAAAAAATAAATATTATTTTTAAGAAATCATCCTTCAACCCAAAATTACTTCATTACTTTATCTTCCCCTTCTAAAGCATAAGCTCAGTGAGGCCAGGAACCTCGTCCATCTTGGTCACCACTGAATCCCTCATTCCCAGAAAAAACCTGACCCAAAGAAGGCGCTCAGTGAAGTCTCTGCTGAGTGGGGATGAGTTAAGTGCTCGAACCCTACCATCACCGCCACACAACCCCCACTATAGACTGGTCCTCCTTAGAAGGCACAGGCCCATGCTGGGCTCAGATTCTTTAAGGGGTGCCCCCACCCCACCCAAATACTGACCAGTTGGCTGAGCACACGTATCTCCACCTACTTCTGCCAGGACTGGAGTTTGAGGTCACCACCGCTGGGTGATTTTTAAATTCAGTTGTCTCTAATTAAAGCCCTTTCCCGTCCCTTCTGCTCCATGCCTGTGGCAGAGAATGCCTCAAAGTTATCTCCAAAGAGAGGGCTGCTTTCCATTTTATTTTCCTTTGAGTCAGCAATATTTAAAAGTGCTGCAGTCAAAATAGCTTAAAGTGGACAAAAACTCAGCTCCTTTAATAATGCACCATTCACAATGTAGTCTCTTACATACAAAATGTTAGAATTTTAGAACTCTTTTTCTTCTCCTTTTTATGTTTCTTAAATATGTTGCTGTTTTCACCCCCTAAAACAATGCTATAGGCAGTGGGATTCCTGCACACTCTTCAGGCTTGTTTGTCATCTTATGTCTTGGGCTGGGCTTTATTCTCTGTAAATATTAGCTTCTCAAACGAAAAGCCTTTTGGTTTGGAAACAAATGGTTGTGGGAGGAGGGTGCTGCAAGGAGGCAGGCAGAGTCCCTGTCGGGGTGAGACCATCTCCTTAGCCTTGACCTCAATCAGCTGCTCGATTATCAAATTTATAAGATACTGTCACAAAGTCAAGATGCTCACATATTAATAAACCTGGGAGAAACTTTTCTAACACTGAGAACACTTAGGTCTGCTCTCAAGGGCACGTCCTTTGCATTGTCAATGTAAAACCCATGGACTGCACCCCCCCTCCAAAAAAAACCGGTGTTCATCCTGGTCTTGACGCTGGGCTCGCTTGCTGCATTCTGACAGGACTATCTTGCAGAGGACATAGCTGGTTGCATTCCTGTGGGTCAGGGTCAGCGTGTCCCCGGCAAGTGGCAGATATCCCCAGTACTGACATCCTCAGAGGACACAGGGCATCAGCAGTGAATTGAGAGAAATCAGGAGGCTGGACTTAGGCAGGAAGGAGAAAACTCTTGAGTTTCTGGACATGAAGTCTGGATGGGCCTTGGTAATACCAGGCAGGAAGGGAAGGCTCTGTTCTACCGAGGAGGGCATGCTGGGTTTAGGCAGAGAACCATCCTGTGGAGAGACCCCACACTGAGGAGCTTAAAGCCAGTGAGCTGTGTGAGACTCCAACTGACAACTCGCAGCCTGTTTCCAACACATTCTACTTGGCTGTTTTTTTTGGCCAACCTAGTGTTTTAAAAGGCAATGTAACTAAGCAGCTGTGTTATGCTTGAACTCAATACAAAAAGTTTGCACTTACTATCTTAAGCCTACCCACATCACCTCTGTTAACTGCCTGGACACTGTGGGCATTTGCATTTGAGATCTCTCACCAGAAAAATGTCTATTACCCTTTGGCTATTTCCCTTCTGATCACTTAGCATTATCTTACCTGAAAGTTCCAGCTCAGCTCAGATATGTGTGCTCACTGTACAGTTAATGGAGGATTCCTTGAGGCCATCAAAAAAGGAAACCAGACAAGTTTTAAAGCCCTCATTCAAAAAAAGATGCCTATTATTCCTTAGAGAGATAACTATTCTGGAACAAAAGTCTAAAAGTATTATATAGGAACATCAAATGATAGAGTAGAGGTTCTCACTACCATATTATCATAAATGCAGACATGACTTTTATATAGCTGTCTTTAACAGAGACCTTCAATAAAAGCCAAGGATTTAACTTTAGCCCAGTTCAGCAAAGGCAAACCTAATGCAGACACTTGGGTTAGTCCAACACTCTAGTCACCAGATTGGATTTAGGTGATGGCCAGTTCTCCTCAGAGAACAACACATCACACTCTCTGCAGAGGCCATCTTTTGGGTGTCTGTCTTGTTCACCTGATCCCTGTCCTCTTGGACCTGTCTCTTGCCCACAGGATTTGGCCTCTGTAGCTGTAGTTGTGCAATGAGAACCCCGCCCCCTTCCCCGGGCCACTGGGTCAAGGAAAGACAACAGATGAATCTATCATTCTGTCCCCTGGCACTATGGAAGAATGCAAATCCATCCCTGCAGGGCAGAGACATGTGATCTGGCTGATAGAGTGGGGAGAAAAGTGGCTATGCTACTTTGAGCATGAAGCCAGAAAGAGAGATGGAGAAAGCCAGTCTGGAGAGAGAGAGAGAGACAGACAGACAGAGAGAATAGTCAGGCACATATGTAGAATGAAACAGAGATGGAGGTGGAGAGAGAGAAAAAACAACATCTGAGACTCCAGAGGGGAGCTCTGCTCTTGGAGACCCAGCTGCCGTCCTACCTTCAGCTTCATGCCATGTCTTTATTCTCTGTGTTGATTTAAGCAAGCTTAAAGTTTCTGTTAGTTGCAGCTGAAACAATATTGGTGAAACCACACTAAAAGCAGGTTCTTTCTGCAGATCATTATCATTAATTCCTAAGCTTGCCCCATATTCTAAGAATGTCACACTATAGATCTCGTAACATAACAGCAACATGAGCCTCCCCCTCTCCATTCTGTCAAGGAGACATCTGCTGTTCCCCAAGAGAAAGTGTTACCAGAGCTACCAAAATGGCCATAACTACAACTGCTAGCTTAAGCAGGCATTCCACGCCTAGGAGAACAGGGCTTGCCTACCAAACTCAAGACAGATCACTAAACGATGGAGTCCCAGGGCTCCCTTCTTGGTCTCTTCTCACAACCAGGCTGAGCTCTCATTGCTTTAAATATGATTTACATGCTGCCATCTCCTAAATTTTCATCTCCAACCAGCTTCTTCTCTGAACTCCAGGCTTAATGTATCCAACTACCCATCCAACATCTCCACTTGAATGTTTAATAGGTATCTCAAACTTAGCCTGTCCAAAACTGAGCTTGTGCCATGGCCCTGCATATCTGTTCCTCTGAGTCTCCCTTGTTCTTGACTCCTCCCTTGCACACTCCACAGCCAAGCAGTCAGCGAATCCTGACTCCACCTTCACAATATATCAAGCATCCTCTGCTATCATCTTTGCTAAGACTTCATCCCTTCTTGCCTGGGTTGTTGCAATCGCGTCTCAACTAGGCTCCCTGCTTCCATCCTAGTCCCCCAACAGACACTGCTCAACACTGCCTCCATGAGCCTACGAAGTACAAATCAGATCATGTCACTCCTGCACCAAATTTTTGCTCAGAGTAAAAGCCAAAATCACTCAGACTGCCTACAATGCCCTCCATAATCTAGGTCCCCATGACGTCTCTGATCTCGTCCCTCCTTGTTCACTGCACATAGGTCACAGTGGCCTTCGTGCTGTACTTGGAACATGTCAGGCAAGCTCATGCTTCAGGGCTTTTGCCTGATTTTCCCTCCACCAGGAACGTTCTTTTCCTCACTCTCCGCAGGGCTCATTCTCTCAATTCAATCTTTTATTCAAATGTTTACTCAGTAAGGCATTATCTGGCCACCCCATCAATCCCATCCCTACCCTGACATTTTCTATCCCCCTTCCCTGCTTCCTTCTTTTTTCCTCCTTGGCAACTTGCCACATTATACATATTGTACTTACTTATTGTATTTATCATATTTCAGTCCCACTAGAATGTAAACCCTGAGAGCAGGAATTTTTGTCTTTTTTGTCCCTGTTGTATCCTCAACACCTAACGGTGCCCTGTACACAGTAGGCACATGATATTTGAATGAATTAAGAGAGATTTCAGCAGGGGAATACCACATCAGACGTATTTTAATAAGATAACTCTCACTGGGTTAAGAATAGACTGAGGATGGACAAAGGCAGAAGCAGGAAGACCATTTAGAAACTATGGCAGTAATCCAGGACCATCATGTACAGCTATGCAGGTTGTGCACTGCACAACTCCAGGAAAATGTGAAAAAGTATTCCCTGGAGATATATAAAGGGCTGCCAGCCCTGGTGGAAACCATGGAGGTAATTAGAAGTGGTCAAAGTCTGGCTATGTTTTGAAGGTATAGCCCATTGCAATTTACTAACAAATTAAATGCAGGATATGAAAGAAGGAAGAATCAAAGATACTTCCAAGATTTTTGGTGCAGATGTAAAAAATGATATTAGTATAATTGACAGATTAAGGAGTTGTCCTATTCATAAGTGCTTACTGCATTTCAAATCAAAGTGTACAAGCCCAGTATTCTGGTCCTTGCCAGGCCCCTCCAAATAGTCTCTCCAAATATATTTTTCTCATCTACCCATTATATCATTTGCTATGCCATCTCTCAGTAAGCCCTGTACTTTCCAGTTTTTGTGATTTGCTCATCCTATACCAAATCTGATGTCTCCTTCATCTACTAAGTCCTAACTGATTCAAATAATACCTCCTTCAAGATACCTTTCCTGATTCCCTAAATCAAAACTCAATCTCCTGCCCATACTTGCATTTCACTCCTTCCTTCTGTGCCTCTGAAACAGCACTTAACCTAAGTTGTGCAGTATTAGAGGTATTTCTGTTTATAACCAACCACAGCCCTCACCTGACCACCAATCTCAACCTGGACTGTGAGCATCCCACAAATAAGACTCACGTGTTCTATCACTGACCAAGGCTGGTGTCTGACAGGAAGCAGACACTTTGTAAATGTGTACTGAAAGAATATGAAAGCTACACAAATTTCAAAGGTCAGCTTCCTCGCCCGCTAGGGGTATATGCCCTGTGCAGGGCCAGGCTCCAACGCTCTGGTGAAAAGTAGGACTTTTGCTGCTTCATAAAGGACCCCAGCAGCAGGAGGCCCACGGTAATGAAACGTGTACCTCTGCAAACCCTCGCAGGGTTAGACAGTGATTCAGCATCAGCTGACTCCAAGCAGATTTTGGCAAACTGGCTGGAAAAAACCACGCGCTGCTCAAGGGAGCTCAACATCACGCTCAGCTCCAAACCCTCCCCCAGCAGCGCGCGGCCCCGAGAAGCGGACACTGCCCTGGCGCAAATCTGCGACGCGCTCCAGCACGCCGGCAGAGCGCGCAGGCGCCAACTCGCTCAGCGCAGCTCCAAGCCCCACACTTTGGACGGAGCAGCCAATCACGTGGCCGCAGTCCCTTCCTATCCACCAGAGGCGGGGAGCGGAGGGGGCACGGCCCCAGTGGCGCTCCCATTGGCTGAGATGGCACCATCCAAACAAAGCCGGGCTGTCCTCGCTCCAGTGCGCTGCGGGGGCTCCAGGACTTGCTGGCCCGGGCCCACCACTACCCCAGCATCCCCGGCCTGCCCCCATGGCTCCTCCACCTCGCTCGGTCCTCCTCCTCTCCCGGTCCTATGGCCTGTACGGTCCTCCAGCAATAGCCAGCTCCGCTTGTACTCAAGGAAGCTGGGACCGCGGCCTGTCCTGTCCAGCATTCTTCCCGAGGGCACAACGGGAGGAGAGGAAGCACCCCACTCCCACCCCCCAAATCCCCGAGAACAGAGCCTCGTGGAGGACGCAGGAAGACGAGGGATACGGGGCAGAACCGGAGAGAAGGGAGCAGTGCCTAGAGCTCGGGCTAGGAGGCAGGACTACCGCTCGGCCTCTGAATACGATGTGACCTTGGGCCAGTTTCTTCCCTTATTGGGACTGGGCTCGTCTTCTGTGAAACGCGGCCGCTGAGAAGGATAAGTGCTGAGGGTTTCACCTGGGAGACTCGGGCCGTGTGTTCAAACCGGGACTCCTTTTGCCAAGTATGTTATTCCGAGTAATAAAGGTCAGGACGGACGCCCTGGACAGAAGGTCCAGGAGGGCGGCGGATGAGGACAACCTGGAGATGAGACGGGTCTGGTTGGGATAGGTCCCTCTTTCCACTCTTACTCCCGCCGCAGCCCCAGGGCCCAGCCTACAGGACTTGATGTCCCCCTCCCCACCCGCATCCTGGCGACCGGGCTAAAAGGCAGTGCAAGTTCAAACCAAACCAAGAAGAGGGCGCCGGTGCATCACGCCGATCTGCAGAGCTGCGGACCCCTACTCTTACCCCAAAGCAAACGGGTGCAGGGGCTGCAGCTACTGGGGGCTCAGCTGGTGCGTTCGCCGTCACCCCGCGCTTCGCAGGTACCGGCGCTCGGGTCTTGTACCACCGAGTCGGGCCGCTACCGCCGTTTGCTTCTCGAAGCCCCCCAACCGGCTCCCACTCCTGCGGCCTCCTGCCTCAGCTACCGGCGTGCTGCTATATACCTTGGGTTCGCTTCGTAGGGCTGCGCAGGGCGGAGCCAGACGGCAGGCGTCGCCGGGGCGGGGACCGTTCCCGCGCCGACTCCTTCGTCCTGCGGAGTCCCGCCTAGCCCTTCTCCCGCAGAGGATCCCCCAGTCGCTAGGTGCTCAGCCCGAGATTAAACCCTGCCGCCAGTCCGTCTTGGTCCTAAAGAGGGTGTAGATTTCCTCCACCGCCATGCCCCTTCTGCAGCAGGCGGGAAAAGATTTCAACCCCGAGGGGTTGCGGGCAGGGTGTAGATGCTGCTCCAGGAAGTGAGGAAACCTGGCTCCTCCCAGGTCCTATGCACGTTTGCTGTCTTTCGAGCTCGTCCTGGTTGTTGGTTGATTGATTTTTAAATTTGTCTTTTGATTAGATGAAATTTATTTAAAAATTTGTTCCTATGGGTTTTAACAAATAAGTTAGAAATAGTACAGCTTCTCAGTTTCAGCAATACAACACCAGAGGTCAATCCGCCACAGATCAGGCTCCCCTGCCAAGTTTTCAGGATGAGAAACCGGCTGAGGAGAAGGAACCTATGGGGCAAATTAGTGGCAGAGCTATGTTTAGGTCAAATTAGAGAAGGACTGACTGGAAAGGGATCAGGCAGATGAAAATAGAAAGGAAGGAAGGACCTGGAGGGACTTTAATGAAGCCTGTCACTTCTGTTACTTGAGCTTCTTGAGGGCTGAGGCTGTGTCTTACTTCTTTACCCCCGGCTCCTGGCACATAGAGTTTTAAAGGCTGGGAGAACCATAAATGTAGGATGCACTGGGTTCTCTGTACCCATTTCACAGACATACTCAAGCTTGCTTCTGCGCTGTGTTTCAGAATAGTCCCTGGTACAGCATGCCACAGCCATAACATAAATCTTTATAATGAGTCACCAGGTTACACTTTGCAGGTCATGCATTGCTAGAAAAGTAGTCAGCTAAAGGAAGAGTTAATATTTCTACCTAGGAATACCATAGATGCTGTCTGTGAACTGAGAATTAATAGAAATAAAGTTCTATTTATGGAAGACAAAGACAGGACATTTGAAGGTCAGTGGCTGATCTCACACCCTCCCTGCCCATCTTTTTATTCCAGTTTTGCTGTGGCAACCAACCACTTACGGGTATAACCTGAAATCACCTTGCCTCAGCTGTACCTGGTATCTTCCTGTCTCAAGACTTCTCTGTCGCTGCAGCCTAGGACCCCTGCAGGAAGCCACAGCCCATTCTGACATATGCATGAACCTGGAAGTGCAAAGGAATTAACATGTCCTGGGACAACTTTTGACCAAGGCAGACAGGAGCTGGTGGAGAAATATTCCACTCTTCTGTTCTTCCAGTGGGCAGTTCCAAGGTACTTTCTATACCACACCTAAGATGATAGAGCCCTGGCTGCCTGTAGTCGTGCCCGACTTGATCAGCTCAATAATGCACCCTTGGATTGCCTTTCTCTTTCCTTCCTTGTCTGTTTGACTCTTCCCAGTCCTCCACTACCCTTCCTTGGGATTCATTCCCCAAATAAACTACCAGCATACAAGTTCTTGCTCCAAGTCTGTTTGGTGGGGGGAACCCAGGCTAAGCCAATGGTTAATCCAAAAGAGGCATCTCAGCTCACTGTTCATGGTCATTGTCAGCAGACCTTTCTCAAGTCTTCTAACGAGAAATCAGTTTGCTCATTTTATTCCCCAGTTGCCATGTGCTCTAGGGCATCAATAATAAGCTCTCAGAGGCAGGAAGGAAGTATCAGAAACTCCCAGGAGTTAGAGCCAGCTGAAAGGCTGTCTAGGTGAATGCCCAACAAAGCCATTCTCAGCCCCATTTTATACCTTTTCCCTCCTTCCAAGGTCCTGGCTGCTGACCTTCAAACTGAAGAAACTGAACTCTCAGATCTGGGGTTGAATGTGGAAGCAGAGACAGAGTGGGACCCAGGTCACTCCCAACACAGCATGTACCAAGATTATGTCTCCTTGACCTCCCCTTCCTCTGCCCCCACTGTAAAAACAGTTCCTCTGCCCAGATGCAAGGTCTCAGGCCTGGGTCCTTGGAGCCTAGCACATTTCATCTCATTTCAACACCAGGAGGGTGCTGTTGCAGATTACCAAGCTAGGTTTGGGAGGAAACAGCCCTTAGTCCCAGCCTTCAAGAAGGAAATTAGACATATACATAAGCTAAATGAGTCATTAGAAGCCCTGTAAGTCTTCTTGAAGAGAGATATGTAAGTGTAGTGGGAGTTCTGACGAGGCTTCAGGACAGGCTCTGTAGAAGGGTAGCATCCTGAAAGACTCTCAGTTAGAATGAAGCACCTTCCAAAGATCCCCCTGCCCAGAGAACCGGTGTTTGTTCCTGTCCCTGTATTAGTTCCTAATTGCCTCCTAGTTCACACCCTTCCTGAATCCCAGCTCACGCTAATCATTCATCTTCCTAGGCCCCAGCCCTCCCCTTCTAGATCTGGCCCTGCCCCATCTCTGAATGCTGCTGCTCTTCTCTGCCTTTAGTGTAAGTGTTGAGTGCCAGATTGTGCAGGTTAAATCCTGCCCTTAGCCAGTTACCTAGAAGCCCTCCAGGAGCCTACAAGTGCTGTGCTGAGTTCTGCTGGGGGTTAGAGAAACACAACACCAAACTGTCCCAAACAACCGCAGGTCTTTCATTTGTTTGATGTGATTGAATTTTCTTTTTTAAAAAATTTTGTTTTTTGGGGTTTTTTTGGTTAGAAATCATGCCCTTAATCTGCAGAATTTTAGAAGTGCCAAGTAGCTTTTTCTATAATTGACAGTGAAGGAAAGAAAAAGCCTAATGTATTATTCTAGACAAAGCTGTAATGATCAGACTCTAGTGTGCTGAAGAGCTCTTGATCCTACTGTGACTTTAGCGCTGAATTCTGCCCATGGATGAGAACTGGAGGCCCAACCTTCTCTCTCTAGTGAATGAGCAAGGAAAACTAGTGCTTGGACCTTGCAGTGAAAGAGGAATGTATCACGCATCCACATCCCCACTCCTTTTCTGTCTCTTGACTCTAATGTATTTAATTAAAATGATTGTTTCTTTAAGCCACAGAGTTGTGTTGTTTTGTGTATGTGTCTGTGTGTTGCAGGGGGAGGAGTAGTTTGGAAATTTAACCAAAGTTCTTTTGAGATAATTGGGATCTTTGAAGAGGGAATTGTATGAGGAGATAAAAAATACCTGTGTCCCCACCGGCGCCTGTCCTCCCTGAGCTACAGCACTGCGTGAAACCCCTTCCTTCTTTCCTTAATGCAGTTCACGCTGACTGAGTCCTGACATCCCAGGCACTGTGCTTTGTGCTGGGAATGCAATAATCCCGTGCAGGGGCCCTGTCTTGAGTAATATGACTTGGCAGTTAATGACTGATCGCTGTGTACCAGATACTATGCCAAGTGCCTTGTGTGCATTATTTCTCTTCAACTCTGCAGCAACCCTAAAAGTGACTGAGATTATGCCCATTTTGCATCTGAGGAGGTTGTGGCCAGAAAGGTCAAATAATTGTCCATAGCTAGGAAAGGGCAGAGACAGTTCCCACACGTCTGTCCCACTCCAAAGACTTTCTTTCAGCACACCACCAACTGTTCTAAGCTTATTGCTTTGAAAAAAAAGAATAAAAATCCCAGTTTATAAGGCTACTTGAAGTTCAGAGTTTTTTTTTTAATAACCAGTTGGGCATTGTTTCTGTGAGTAATCTGAACAGAAGCTGGAATTGCTTTGCTTTGCTGAAATTCCTTTCAATGAGTACAATATAGATGCCAAGATCTGATGCCCTTAACTAGGAAAAGTCATCAGAGGCCCTAACTGATCACATAAACTGAAAGACAAAAATATGGGGCAAAATTTTCAACCCTTATACCTAATTTAATTTTCTGAACTTCAAATTCTATTTTTTCAAAGAACATTTAAATGTTACAATAAACTGCTGTAAAAACCAGGATACAAAGCCATATGCTTATTTTGATTAATATCTTTTCAATTTTTCCCAATGAATGTGTATTATTTATATTTTCTGCTTATGGCTACCAGGGACAGAGCCTACTATTTCAAAAGCTGCTTGCCTCTCATTTTTGGGTTGCCAACACCTTTTCCCAAAGGCATATTTGTTCCTCCCCAAACCCCTCCCCTCAAACCAGGCTCTTCCCAAGACTTGAAGGTTTTCCTTCTGCTGACAGTTCTCATGCTCGACGTCCTTCATGTTAGCTGGCTGTAGCAAGGTTCCCTCAGTGTTACTGGCACTCAGGATCCTCTCCAGGCAAGTTACAAGCCAGGTACACCTGGAATCCTCTTAATTCTCAGTTAACAGAATGTAACAGACACCCCTGCAAACCTCTTCCAGGCTTTCTGTGTGTGATCTCAATGTTTGCATTTAGCTAGGAAGGGAATTTCTCACACTTATACAATAAGCATAGCCAATTGATACAATATTCAGAGTTCTGGATGTTTGTGTGTTTGTCATTGAAGAGGCAAAGTTCAGCTTCGTAACTGTTTTAAGCTTAAAATGTCTGGGAGTTTGGCCCTCTGACAAGCACAGGGTCAAGGTAGATGCCCTTGCTTAGGGATACATAAGAAAAAATAATGTCCAAGGGCATCTCTGGCTGACTCCATCATGAGCTTGCCCTGCCAAGTGTGTGTGGGCATAAATGAGCTTAGGAACCAGCCTGAACAGAATGAGAACTATCCGGGGTGCCCTGAGCATAACCCAGAATCAGGACCTGAGAAAGACTGTAAGATGGCTTTGCACAGGATCAGCTGCAAGAAGGTGGGGCCAAAACACACCCCTTAAACATCACAATGGAGGTGAGGCAGAGTGTGCCTGAACACAGGAGATCCCTTAAGGGCGTCTCTTAGTATTACCATACCTGTAATTAAAGTCAATGGAAAATTACAGCAGCTGAATTCAGGCAGCATTACTAATGGTCTAGACCTTTCACAAATGAAGGTTTATAAAACTGGTCACCCCATCAGGTAAAGAACTATAATCTGCTGAGGGTAAAGGGAATATAGAATGGGCAGTGGAAAATGGTAATTATAAATACCAGCTGCAAGCTTGTGGCCAGTTACAGAACCGGGATTGTAATTGTCATGA
Organism: Camelus ferus; assembly: GCF_009834535.1. NCBI lineage: Eukaryota > Metazoa > Chordata > Mammalia > Artiodactyla > Camelidae > Camelus > Camelus ferus. The sequence continues at coordinate 62,370,599 of NC_045696.1, forward strand.
GCATTTCTTCCTTATTTTGTTATGAATATGTGTGTGATAGCTTTCTTTTCTCTCTTATCCCCTTGTAATGTAACATAAGATATTTTGACTCTACATCATAGTGTTTTACATCACAACTTTACATCATAGTATTTAAGTTATGGAATATGAAGAAGAGTGAACATCACCCAAGGACGCTGCATCCTCATTTGAGGAAAGGGTTAGTGCATTTTAGTTGTATACAGGGTAGTTGTATCATGTAGGTTGAATATTGACCTCATTATTATCTTTATTCAGAGAATGTCTTGTCTAGGGAGATGTATATGAATGCTAAATTGACACGAAGTGAACTATGATGGTTAATTTTATATGTCAACTTGGCTAGGCTACAGTGCCCAGATATTTGGTCAAACATTATCCTGAATGGCTTTGTGAAGTTGTTTCTGAATGAGATTAACATTTAAATTGGTGGACTTCGAGTAAAGCAAATTACCCTCCATAATGTAGGTAGGCCTCATCCAACCAAAATAAGTCCTTAGTAGAAAAAGACCTATCTTGCCAAAAGAAGAAGGAATTCTGCTGGCAGACAAACTTTGTTTTGAACCGCAACTCTTCCCTGGGTCTTTACCCTGCCAGCCTAACCTGTAGATTTTGGACTTGCCAAGACTCTACAATTTTATGGGCCAGTTCCTTAAAATCAACACATCTCTCTCTCTCTCTCTCCATCCATACACAGCCTGTTGGTTTGTTTCCCAGGAAAACTGTGACTGATACACCCACTCAGAACAGTCTACTTCCCTGATTGGACCCTCATACAGCATTGAAACAGACCCTCTACTCTGGAATTAGTCCCTCTTTCTGTCTGGAAAGGCAGGAATCAACAGGAGCAGGAGAGCCTTACTCAGAGGTGGGGAGCACGGGCCAGAGTTAGGAGGGTTTGTCCCAGGCCAAGGGGGCACACGGTAAAGCTTGCTTTTCACCCTCTCCATCCCCTCAGGTCTCTGCGGTCACTGCCCTCCAGGGACTCGGAGCCAACAGAGGTGGACAGACACCCGCAGCTTACTCCACTCCAAGGAAGCTCGGGTCGGATGATGTTACAGGCAAAACCATGAGGCTCTGCGAGGATGGAAGAGGGAGCGATTCCTTCAGATTAGGGCACAGGAAAAGGCTTCACAGAGGAGGTGACTGCCTTGGATCTCAGATTATAAGATAGGACATTTTTCCTCCAAATTTTTATTTTGAAAAAGTTTAAACATACAAAAAAGATGAAGGAAGAGTACAATGAACACCCATATAGCCATAATCTAGATTCACCAATTGTTAACAGTGTGTCACATTTCCTTCCTCTCTGTGTATGCAGACACACACGCACGTGTACACTTTGCTGACGTCATAACACAGCACTCACATATTTCAGTATGTAACTCAAAAAACAAGGCAATTCTCCTATAAAATCATAATACTATGGTCACGTTCAAGAAATTTAACACTGATACCAATCATATGATTTAATTAATTTTAATCAAATTCCTTCACTTACTTCTATAATGTCCTTTATTGTTTTATAGTTTTTCCCCTTAGTCAAGATTTCAATCAAGGATCATGACTTACATTTAGTTACCATGTCACTAATTGAGATCAGTACCCTGCCTTTCTATTATGGGGGAGAGGGTCTTTCATTACACTGACAGTTTGATGAGTCCAGGCTAGCTCTTTTGCAAAATATCCCGAAATCTGGATTTGTGTGATCATTTCGTCATGATTACATCCATCCTTCCTTGGTAGGCACACTATATAGGTGATTCTACCTACTACATAGGTAACATTTGATCAGACTGAGATGGGGACGGGTACACCAGGCATAGGGAACAGCAAAAATTATGTCCCTTAGGTGTGAAGACGCCCAGCATGTCTGGAAATGGCTGTGACTCCAGGGAGCTGCACTGGGGCGTGCGGCATGTGGACAGAGGGCAGGACAAGGGTAAGTGGTGGGAGGATGGCCAGGGAAATTTGGTCCACATTCACTGGCCTTTGTCCAGAGGGCACTGGGGAATCACAGCCTCTGGAGGCATATTAGCTTTTCATAAAAGAGCCTCAAAGACCAAAAAGCCTTCAAGACCCAAATAAATGAGTCTCATATGGTGGAATCTTGGGCCCAGAGAGATTTTGAACAATGGGGCCCTCCCAAGCAACCCCCAGCACGTGACATATTATTAATTGGAAAAAGAAAAAATCTCATATGAAAAGGAGCATAGTTACTTTTCACGTCATTTTTCTTTCTTTCACTATTGTGTACAGTTCTGTCTTAGCCATTTTCCTTAGAGGTGTTTCCTTTAGCCCCTCACATCCTTCCCCTACCTTTCTCTCTCCTTCCCAGTCACCCAAGCCTAAAACCTGAGATTCCCCCAGATGTCCTCCCCTTCACCTCTCACATCCAGCCTACCTGGCCCAGCCCTCTGTGCTGCTGCCACAGTGGAGGGTGGGGGAAGGCAGGAGATGGAGAACCTGACCAAACTGATTTGGAGTGAGTAAATATGTAAAATTAAGCAGGATCATTTTGAAAAATGCCTCATAAGATCAAAACATACTATAAAGCTAAGCTAGTTAGAAAAGTATGGTTCACGTGCATGAGTAGAAAATGCAGATTAATGGAACAAATGAGCAGTCCGGAAACAGAACCACAAATTAGTGGAAATTTAATATACGATAAGAGTGGCATTGCCAATCAAAAAAAGATAAATTATTTAATGATAAAGGGACAATTATCTATGTATATACAATACATAAAAATTAAAGATCTAAAAGTGAAAACTGAAACTATAAAAATACTAGAGGAAAATATGAGCCTATTTTTATAGTTTTATGGTTGGGAAAGGATTTGCTAACCCCAACATATTGCCAGGAGACATAAAGGAAAAGACTAAAAGATTAGACTACATAAAAATTTAAACTTTTGTACAAGGAGAGCCACCATTCAAATCATTGGCTGAGAGAAAACATTTGCAACATATATAACACATAAGGGCTACAATTCAACAACATATAAAGTGCTCCTACATGTGAATAAGAAAAAGGTAAATAATCTAATTTTAAAAATACACAAAGGATAAATAAATCACAAAAAATATTATCAACATAACTTGTCACTGATGCTGTTAACCAGATCACTTGGTTAAGTGTGTCTGCCAGGTTTCTACGCTGAAAAGTTCCTATTTTTCCTTTTCCATATTATTCTTTGGATGCGAATCACTGAGTCCAGCCTACACTCAAGGGGGAGGGAATTAAGCTCCAAACCAGTGTATTACTTCTTTAATTGAAAAGACTCCTGGTGGGGATGGTATAGCTCAGTGGTAGAGTGCATGCCAAGCATGCAGGAGGTCCTGGGTTCAATTCCCAGTACCTCTGTTAAATAAATAAACCAAATTACCTCCTCCCACTAAGAAAAACTGAAAGAAAGAAAAGACTTCTGAGAGCAGGGGTGCTGCCCTACACTTTTTTTTTTTCACTCCAAGATTTATTTATGTATACTACAAATATATATTGAGCCCCTACAGTGGGAAGTACTAGCCCCTCATCTAGACACTGGAGATACAGCAAAGGTCCTTCCTGTATGGAACATGCATTCTAGACCAATACTGAATGCACGGTAGGTTAAAATACAAATAAACAACAAACAAAAGCCTACAGGAGCCAAGGAGCTAAGATATGGAACCAAAAGTGGAGTTGGGGAGTGAGCAAGACACAGTCCCCAAATCAGGAGAGTGAAAGTAGAAGCAGAGAGTAGACAATCCTAGAGACACAGTCAACGCCCATGGCACAAATTACTAGTCCTGTCACATACTCAAGCAGGTGGGCTGGACTTACATGAAGGGCTTGAACCAACATTATGGATATGAGGGGATATTATAAGCAATTATGGACACATAGTGGGCACTTCATAGATATTTGTTAAATAAATAGATGAAGGAACAACTACATTAAATAGGCACATTCTCCTTTGCTCATTTCAGCACTAAGAAATCCACCAAGACCTTCCAAGGTAATCAGAGAAGGGAGAATTTCAACCCTGGGGGGTGTGACTGCCCCTCACAGCCCCAACTCCTGCCTCCAGCGTGGCACTCCCGAGGCTGCTTCTCTTTACCTTTACTCCCAGGACTGGGCACAGACCTTCCCCCTAGTTCCAGCAGGGCCAGGAAGGTAAAGTTGTTCTGAAATCAGGCTGAAATATTTGCCCAGTCTTAGCCAGAACTCAGAGCAAACAGAAGAACACATGAGGTGGCAGGTAGCCTGATTCCTAAGGCAACAGCAATGGAGTCACTCAAGGGTCACTGTGATCACAGCTAAGGTGAAGGAGTCCCTGGGCACAGCCACTCACATCTGTGCCCGTCTTTACTCCATCTTCTGACATCTCTCTAGTGTTTCTGCTCCCCGAGGTTCAATGGGACGAAAAGGAAGCATTCACCACTTCTGCCTTGTCCTGAGGGCAGAGAGCCAAAGAAGACCCTGAAAAATGGTGGAGTCCACTCCTCCTGTTCTGTTCTTTATTATTCTCACAGTGTTCTGAGGGAGAGGGTTGTCAAGGGCAACCTGTGTCAAAACGACAAAGCTGTGACAAACTCCTACTCTAGAGTCTAATAAGAAATTAGCAATGTAGCTGGTCTGAATACTTCTCAGAGTCAAAAAACCAGCATCTGCCACTATCTTGCCATGTGACCTTACAACCGCTCTTCCCTGGACCTCCACCTCTGCGCACACAGAACAGCAAGGCAGGCCTGGGTAATACTGAATTTTGCTTAGCGTGCTCAAGGTCCATTAGTTTTATCCAGCGTGATGCCCTCCTGACTCTTCCATGAACTTCACTGCCCTTTCAAGTTCCCAAGACCTGCGATTCAGGGCACGCAAGCAGGAGACAGGGTAGAGAGCCAGAAAAGAGCCCAGCACCCTTTCCAACAGTCATACCAGCACATTGAGAAGCCTCAATGAACCAAACTGGTTAGAGGTGGAGCTCTCTACTTAATTGACAAAGAATTAAGCTGTATGTTGAGTTGATGGTTTAATTAAATATTGTCATCCAACAGTGTATCACGGAACATTTTAGGTAAATAATACTCCCTCAAATATTAATAAGCCTCTGCCAGTGATGAGTGACTCACCACGGGTACAATCGTAATTGCCTTGCTTCTCTTCTAGGAGAAATTAATCTGAGTGTGACAAATTAGTTTGGGCCAGAAACAGTAGAAATTCAATTTAATGGGCTTAAATTAAAATAAAGCTTTAGAAGATGCCTCTAAAATCAAAGGCTAAACAAATTTGGATGCCACACAGTTTTAGATATGTATTCCTTTAATAAAATTACCGTATAAAATGCATCATTTTCATTTATTTCTCAAATGCACGATAGTATTCAAAGCACTAGCAACCTCAATCCTTAGAGAGTGTTTAGAACCTTGCCTCCCTGACCACTGCTCTCTCTCTCAAGTCCTTGGGATACTCCAAGTGAAGTTTTATAGGTCTTTGATTGCCTTAGAAAGGTAGTGACCTTCTCAGAGATCCAGGTCAGCTGATGATGGGTCCTTGGCGGTAGGAATAGCTGGCAGGAAACTTAGGCTTTGGCATTTCCTTCTGCAAGATGCACCTGTGCTTCCTGACACCACCAAGCCTCCGGCCCCTGCGCCCCTCAGCCCGTACCACTCACTGTTGAGCCTTGAACACTCTTGCACGGTTCATGGCATTTGTCCAGAGTCATGCACCTTGACTCATGACCAAGTCCACTCTGACCTGTCTTGGACGTTCCCACTGTGTCTTATTGTCCGGTCTTCAGGCTAATCTTACCTACTCTTTACATCTAAAACTGATAACCTTTCTCTTATATTTGCTTCTATTCGACCCCACTCCTCTTAGGTGTTCAGTGATCCCCTGGGGCTGGCAAGCATCCTGAGGGCATTACTGGGGAAGAGGGACTTCTTATCATGGGAGAAGTCTCTGAAGCAGAGGGACTCAGAAGGGAAGCATCCTTCCATGGGGAGATGCCTTAGAGACAATAGAGCAGAAATGGGCCCCTCAAATCTACTCCTGATTCTAGGAATCTGCCCCTTACAGAATATTCACATTCTATTCAAGCCTTGTATATCCAGATCAAACACCAACAGTGTGGCGTTCTCAGAGGGACTGAGGTATCGAGCCCTTTCCTTCCTACCTCTGTCCTCTTCTCAGGGTCCCGCTGCCTTTCTTTTTGAGTCTACAAACACACATTAGCTTATTCCATCCCCCTCACTCCAGAAGTAGAGCTTCATTCATTTGACAGTTTTGTTTTTGAGCACTTACTGCTTGCTCCAGGCACCGGAGATGTACCTGGGAACAAAGCACATAAACATCTCTGCTCTCATGGAGCTTAAATCCTAGTGAGGGACACAGAAAATAACATGATAAACAAGTCTAAATATTGCCAAGGGTGATCAGTGCTAAGCATAAAGTAGGAAAGAGGATAGGAAGATACCCAAGACAAAGAGATGGAGGTACAATTTAAAATGGCTTCATTCTGAAGGTGACATGGAAACAAAGACTTGAAGGAGGTGAAGTAGCAGTTCATGCAGATATGTGGGAACAGGAATAGATTCAAGATTTGTGGACCTGATGTTTACCCAATTTTGAGACCTCTATTAAGAAAAAAGAATATAAAATTATCAATATAAAATTAGATTCAGGGCTGTAGAGAAGCCTGGTCAAGCGGAGGGCAGGAAGCTTATGTTCTATTAGCTCAGGAGTGACTCTGCCTTGCTCCAGGGAATAGCATTAGCGCTGAGAGAACCGGCAAAGGGCCAAGGGAGGCACGAGCTTGCTCAGTGAGTCCGGGCTCACGAGGCCGCCAGGATCTCTGGAGTAGAGCGAATGAGGGGAAAAGAAGGAGGTGGGGTTGCACTCTGAGGGAGCTGGGGCCAGATTACAGGGGATGTTGGACTTTGACTTCATTGGTTTGGATGGGAGCCACTGGAAGGTTCTGAGAAGAGGAGTAACATGATCTGACCTGGCTTTTGAAAGAATGCCTCTGAGTGCTGTTTGGAACTAGACTGAAGTAGGTCAAGGATGGGAGCAGGGAGACCAGTTAGGAGCCAGCTGCAATAATGTAGGAGAGAGATGACGGTGGCTGGGACCAGGCTGGTAGCAGCAGAGGTGTGAGAAGTGGCCTGATTTTGAATATAGTTTAAAAATAAAGTCTGCAGGATTGGCTACCAACTCAGATGTAAGGGTCAGGTAGAGAGATGTCTGAGACGATTTGACGATTTGACGATTTTTTCCTGAGTAACTAGAAGAATGAAGTTCCATTAACTGAGATGAGGGGGAAATTTGAGGGCAGATTTTAAGTGGAAGACTAGAGTTCAGTTGTTAGCATGTTAACACTGAGATGCTCACACATCTAAAGGGAGAAATGGAGTGTGGAGTGCAGTCTGGAAGAGATCTGGGCTGGAAAAAATAAATCCCTGAAGCTGGATTAGATCACTAATGGAATGAGTGTGGATAGAGAAAAGAAGTGGCCCTAGATTTGAACCCCGAGACCCTCTGATACTTAAAAGTGAGGGAGGAGAGAAGGGACCTGCGGAGAAGACAAAGAAGGAACAGGCAGGAGGCAGGAGAAGAGTCAGGGAAGAGCCATCTCCTGTAGCCAGGTGAGCCAAGTGTGTCAAAGAGGCAGAAGAGATCCAGTGCTTCAAAGGTTGCTAATGGGTCAAAATATGAGGCCCAGCAATTGACCACTGCATGTAACAACAAGTGGAGATCCTTGGTGATTCTGACAAGAGTAGGAAGCATATCGATGAGGAGCCAGATCTCACAGAGTGAAAATCAAGGAACAATTAAACCTTCAGCCTGATATGTCTGACTGTGCTGCCTTGAGCCCCAGTAAGCAGTTCACACCATCTGGTCTGGGACCTTCCACCTTCACTCAGGGTTTTTGAGCTGTTCCGGCCTCCAGGTTCTTTCCAATTCTGCAAATGGAACTCAGGCAGCTGGGCCAACATTTCACTTACTGGAAGCCACTCATCTCCCGGAGAGCTGGGATTCTGTAATTCCCTATGTGAGAAAAAGAGACAGAAAAAAACAAGATAATAAGGAAAAAGATTTTATACATATACCCCTGTAGTTGCTTTTCATTCCCACGTGCGGATCCACATTTCCACCTTATATCATTTTCTTTCTGCATAAAGGACCTCTTTTAACCTTGCCTGTACCTCAGGTCTGCTTGTGATGAATTCCTTCAGCTTTTGTGTGTCTGAAAACAAAGCCTTTATTTCATCTCTGTTTAAGAAGGATGCTGTGCTGGTTATGGAATTCTAGTTAACTGGTTTGATTTGTGTGTGTGCGTGCCATGCTTTAAAGATGCTGCTCCCTTGCTGTCTTGCTTGCATTTTTTTCAAGTGGAAAATCTGCTTTCATTCTTGTTTTTGTTCCTCTAGACATTCTCCTTTGGCCACGTTTTTTCTCCCTTTGGCCACTTTTAAGATTTTCTCTTTATCATTGATTTTGAGCAATTTGATTATGATGCTCCTTGGTGTGGTTTTCTTCATGTTTCTTATGCTTTGGGGGTTACTGAACTTCTTGGATCTGTGAGTTTATAGTTTTTATCAAATCTAGAAAAAGGTTGCCATTATTTCTTCAAATATTTCTTTCTGTTCTTCCTTTCTTCTCTCTCTGAAGCTGACCTTTGACTGGCTCAAGAGGCAGTATATGTGTCCAAAATGTGCAGTGGCGGGGGAAGCATAGGTAGCTTTTTGTTTTGTTTTGTTTAATTATCTTAGGCCCAGGGCCAACCCAGAGCATTCCTATTGGGCTGCAGTAGCGGAAGGAGGCCCGATGGGGGCGCCCCCCCCCCCCGGGCACTATTGCTCTGGCTGCCGACGTCATGAGGAGCACCGTCGCCCCAGCGCCCACCCGCCGCCCCAGGTCAGTAGCGAGCCTGTGGTGGGCTGAGTGTAGGAGCCTTTCTTCCTCATCCCCCGCTCTGGGCGGTAGTGGCTGTGGTAATGTCTGTCCAGAAGAAAATGCAGGTGGACCGGCTTCGTCATCACCTGCTCCCCACGGACAGCAGTAACCCTGCCGAGGAGTTGCACGAGGCTGAGCAGGAGCTACTCTCTGACGTGGGAGACCCCAAGGTGGTACCCGGCTGGCAGAGTGGCTACCAGCACAAGCGGACCCCCACGCTGGTGTCAAGACACAACCTTCCGGCCGGGGGTCCCAAAGGCCCTGCGAGCGGCTGCTTCCCTCCTGCTTGCACTCATCCAGCTCGCCCTGGTGGAGGCTGGGTTTCCACTTCTCCTCCCACGCGTTCCCAGCGGCATTCGTTCCCTAAGCCCCACGTGGCAGCCAGCCCCCACCATCACCTCACTCCCGGCTAAGCCTTCAGTCTTTGTGGGCTCTAAGCCCACCACCTGCTTCCAGGTGCTAACAGGAAGTTTTCCTTCTGAGGTAGAAGGGTGGCCAAGAGACAGCGCTCTGCCCTTTCCACGGGCATCACTTTCTCCAGCCCTCCCTGCCTTAGCTTCAGAATTGTTTCCATGGTGACAGGGCCTGATCTATAGTATATATATTTTGTAAATAAAGTGTTTTGTAGGGGGAAAAAAGATCTTTGAGTAAGATAGGTTTTAGAAAAAGGTATAAATAGCATGTACACAACAGCCATTAAAAAAGAATGAAAACAGAGAAGAAAAATGACAGATATGTTTGAAAGCAGAAAATGTTTAAACACTGGCAAAAAAAAAAAAAAAAGAGGAAATTCCCTAAACAAAATCAAAAGATAAATGACAAAAAGAGAGGAGAACACATATGCAATACAAGTCACAAAGATCTAATTAGCTTAATACAGAAAAGAACATTTACAAATAAGATAAAGATTAAAAGAAAGATATAAAAAGACAGTGCACAAAGAAAAATGACTGAGAAACATGTAAATGTGCTCAACATTACTAATTTTAAAGACATGCCTATCACAGTTACTTATACCATTTGCCCCCCCAACAGATTAGCAGAGATTAAAAACCTGGAAATGACCCACCCTTAACATTTGCAGGGTTAGGCAACAATACAAATACATACCCACATATCATGTTATTGAATACTCAAAGGTTATAAATCAAGCAAATTATTAAATAAAATGTGTTTTTTCTCTTACCTTCACAAATATTTCTCAATCACAATCTGGAAGGCCAGGTTCAAGTTTAAGACTTCTTACACGCCTCAGATTTCTGCACCAGAGACAGCTCCCAGCCCCTAGTCCATAGCTGCCCCTTCTTTTCCCACCCCAGCTCCATCCTCCACTGTGAGGTGCCTTATGCCTATGTGTGTGTGTGTACACCCAGCCCACACATCCAATCTCCCTCTACACCATATATGGTTGCCCCTTGACCTCCTTAGGGCCTAGGGATGAGTTTATCAGCTCATTCTGGAAGATGCGTGTGGGAAGAGGCCTATGCAGACCCCAGAGGTAGGCGTCAGGCTCTTTGGGAAGGAAATTCTAGGGTTCCTGGTACCAGAGCATGGTCAAGGAGGGGAGGGTGCAGGCTCTAGGTGGACACATCCCCTTGACCCCACAGAGCCCATGCCCCGTGGGAAGGGCAACCCCAGGGAAGAACCAGAATGAAGGTTTCTACAACTTGGGGCTCATGGCAGGGGTCCTTCTGCCTGGGTTCCAGGGAGGTAGGGAAATTGGCAGGTCCATACACTAGTTGTTTCAAATAAATTTGAGGGAGAGAGCAAGTTGGCAATATTCTTCAAAATTCAACTCAGCAATTCCACTTCTAGTAATGAATCATCTAGAGTTATTTGCAGAAGTGGCCAATGGCGTATGCATGATTATGCTCACTATGACACTGTAAAATCAAAAGGCTGCATACAATATAAACATCCACCCAACGGTGAATGGGTAACTCAATTATGCTACACTCACACTGAAACATATTTTGCACACATTAAATAGGTTAGGCTGGTATGAAAGATCTTCAATATGTATTTTTAAGTGAGAAAAGTAAATTAAGGATCAATGTGTAGTGTTACCAGCTGTGTGTGGGTGTGGGTGTATGCGTGTGTGATGCTTACATTCACTAAAAACTTTCCCAGAAGGAATTACAGGAAACTATTATGAGTGATTATCTCTGATTAGTAAGAGCAGGCGTTGATGGTGGGGAGCAGGTTTTACTTTATACTGTCTGAGTTTGTTGTCAGTGCATTTAGTATTTTCATAATTAAAACAATAAGAAAAATGGTACTCTGTGCAATTTCTCAGATGCATCCAAATAACAATCTAACCTCATTCAGTGACAGTAACTGAGAGTCCATCACATGCAGGCAGTATGATGGGCACTTGGCAACGCAACAAGAATCTCCTCTTGGTCCAGTGGAATTTTGTTCAGCCATTCATTGCCAGTTATTTCTGTTTTTCATTTCCAAGGTGGCAGAAACCCAGAGAAATCCAGGAGAAAATATGTCCCACACTGAAGTGTGTTTCTTTCATAGATTTCCCTTGAAGGCTGCCAGCTGGGAAGTGGTCAGCAGCCCCTCTAACTGCTGGTTCACACATAGGGCCCTGCAGGCTTAGGGACAAGCTGATCCAGCCTAATCTCACCAACGTACGCGGTGGATCAGAGGGTTTTTCTGTAACTAGGAAAACAACTCAAAGTCAACCCTTTCCAGGGGTGAGTAAATATCAACACCCCCCAATTCTGAGAGAGGCCCAGAGAGAAGATCTCTACCCAGGCTTGAAGTCTTCCATGGCTAGGTCTTAATTATTGAGCTCGGAGCTCCGGGACCTCAGGGACCAGGTTGGATTAATCTCTGCATCCTTGATGCCTGGCACAGAGGTGATGCTGTACACATGTTTGCTGAATTGACATCAGGCCTGTCCCCACTTCTGCTATGTCACACCTCTGCAAAGAGTTGACTGTTCCTGGGCCCCTGTCTTTGGGTTTGGAAAGTTCAGCTCCTAACGGTGGTCTATCTTCTTGCAGAAGCTGCACTGTGCATCTGGGAAAACCCACCAAGGGAGGAACTCTTGATGACCTGCTCGCTTTAATACTGAGAGCTTATTCTAGGAAATTTAAACAATAAAAATTACTAGTTAAATAAGATTAAAATTACATTTCTCTCCCCTTCCCTGCTCCAAAAGAAGCCCTCATGAAACGTACTCCCTTGTGGATCTCCTGGCCTGACACTACATATCTATTCCAGTTGCTCACTTTCCTCAGCCTTTTTATTCCGTCTACTATCAGCCAGGGTGACCCAGGCACTTCCACTTCAGCACTGAGCATCAGCTAGCACTTTCTCCAGGCTTGTAGGAGCCACCCTAGAGTTTGCCTCATCACCTGGGGTCCTTGCCAGGATGTGATCCATCACCCTGAGAAGGTGCCCCCAAGTCAGTTCTTGCTTAGCCAGTCTTATATCCCAGCCCCCTGGATGAAGCAGTTCCCTGAGCAACCAGCTGTGTTTGCTTAAGAAGCTGAGGCCTGTTTGGCAATGAGCTCCTTTGTATTTGCTCTGTCTCCTCACATCCCTTTCCCTCTTACTTTCTTGGAAGCAATCCCTTCCTCCAATAGAGATTTAGCACGCAAGCTTTGTCTCAGGCTCCGTTTTCTGGGGAAACTGGGCTCGGGCCAGGATCTTCATGACTTAACCTGTTCTGAGAATAGGAGAGGCTTTCTTCCTGGCCCCTGGATGGAGGGGTGCCCAGAGTAAGTCCATCTAGCCTAGGGATGAAAATGGAAAACCCAACTTTTATGGAAAGTTATAAAAGATTAGGAAGAGTAATATAAATAGGCTGAATAGACATTTAACAAATTCAAATTATAGTCCCTCCCTGAAATGACACAGCTTTTTTTTTTCACTGAAAACAGCTTGGGGATGGTACTTAGCTAAGGTGTCCCCAGACAACAGAGGAGAGTAAAGGGGAGGGGGAGAGATTACATATGCTTACTTGGTTCCCAACCTGCAGTGTATTTCTGCTCTTCTCATGGTCCATGATATTCCAGATCCTGACAAAAGTATGATGAATCTGTGTGCTGGAGAGGATGGGCAGGTTGGGAGGGAGTAGGGGAACCTGTTTCAGAATTTTTAAGAGGCTTTAGTGCTTAAAAAGAGCTGCACTGCAAGAAATAAGATGGGGAGTGTTCGTTAGGTAAAAACTGGAGACTGCCATATCCAGGTTCCTTAAGACTCCAAAATCACAGGCTTTACTTTGCATACAAGTTCAACCCAAGCCCCCTTCCAAGAAGGGTTTTGTAGTCAGTAAGGAAGGAGGGGACTTGTAAAGGAGGTAAGACCCCCACCATGCTGGGCAAGGGAGAGGAAGGTAGACCTTGTGATCATGAGTTGGCAAACGTTAACATGGCTGTTTGGAAGGGTCCCTGGTGACACACTTTTGAAAGCATCACTATGTTTGTCCAGTAAAATTAAGAGTCTATCCTATTGTTGAGACTCTAACTGCTACCATGAAGCTCTGTCATGGAGAGGCTCATTTGTTCATCATATTCATTCAGAGGTGACTAGAATTTCAAAGTCAAATGATAAATCTGTCTGTATATCTCAATGCTGAATTATAAAACCAATCATTTCTTCTGGGACTCCAGCTCAGTGTGTGATAAAGATACAAGATCCAAAGGGAAATAAGGGGTCCTGAAAAAAGGAAATTCAGATTAAACTTGCACTTAGCATAAGATGCCCCTGAGACTACATTAAGGTCCTCAAGTCCAGAAGAATGAAGAAATACAAGCAAGACAAATGAGAAGGGGGCCATGCCCTGAGAGAAGGCAGCAAAATAGCAGTTGCTGGAGGAAGTGAATGCTAGAGAGATGGTTCTCAACCCTGGTTGCACTTTGGAACCACCCAGGGAGCTTTAAAAAATGCTGCTGCCTGGGTACTACTCCCAGAGACTCTGATTTAATTGGTCTAGGGTATAGCCTGGTTCTCTGAAATGTTAAAAGCTTCCCAGGGGATTCTAATGTCAGCTCAAGGCTGAGAACCAGTGTTCTGGAGGGAAGATACTTCTGTTCTTGATTCTGTTGACTTGTCTCCATGTTACTGTCCCCCACTCTCTTAAGAGTCTTTTTCTCTTGCTATTGGCCAAGGCAGCTTGCTCCAGAGCTCAGATGGGTCGTGCTGACTTCTCTAGTTGAGGAGTGGAAGTCAGCTCTGAGGTGTGCCCTCTTGCTCACCTGCGCAGGGACACAGCCTGCCTTACCAGCCTCCAGCTTCCCACTGCCTCACGGAGTGGCCAACCTTCCCACTCTCCTGGCAGCATGCTGCATACAACACAAAGCTTGGGGAAGAGTGCCTTGAGTCGTCCAGAGAGCTCCACTAGGAAGAAAGACACAGAAGAGGGCAAGTTGAGATGCACGCAGCCAGAATTCTTTTCATGTCCTTTTCAGTTTACACTGAGTCAAGAAGAGCCCTCAGTGGGGAGGGTTGAGGGCTCTTTCCTCATCGTCAAGTATGCACCCAGAACACTGGTGTGGTGCATGTGAGAAGGTAAAACTGTTAGGCTCATTATGCCTTGAAAAGTGAAGCAATATTCTTTCAGGTTTAGACAGACTATTTCTGCTGAGGCTCGTTTGGAAATGTGAAAAGCTCTTTTAGAAGGGAATCTTAGTTTTTACAGAATTCTGTATTCCTGACGACTACAGCCTTCATTTCCTGGAGACCTGATTAACCTTAAAAAAAAAAAAGATGGGACCATTTTTAACTGATTCCAACTGGAAATCAGCCCTCGGTTTCAGAGGCTGCAGAGATAAGTGTTTTTTCTTTAAAACAAAACAAAATTGAGCCATCAGATTGGAGGGCTGTCAAATCTGGCACATATGAAGCATTTGGTAAAGGTAGTTTTTATTATCCAGAGGTGCATTGGCTAGGCAAACCATCAAACAGAGGCCATGTGACTTCATTTTTGAGCAAATCCAGGTGCGATTGCCACACTGAAGAGTCCATGATTATCAGCAGTTGGGAAAGTGGCCTGCCTGGGGAATGAGGAGAGCAGCAAGGGTGAGAATGGCCATAATTTTGCTTCTCTTCTTGCTTGGAAGCCAGAGAGGGCCCTATCTGGCTTAGTCCAGCCTTAGCAGTGGTTCTCAAACCTCAGTGTGCAACAGAATCACCCCCAGGTTCTGATTCAGTGGGTCTAAGGTGGGGCCCGAGAATTTGCAGGTCTAACTGGTTTCTGGGTGATGTGATGCTGCTGGTCTGGGACCACACTTTGAGACCCACTGGCCTGGAGAAGGAGAAGCTGAAAAGACAGTAGTGCTATAATGCTGGAAAAGCCACTGTGGGAACTCACCCCAAAGGGCTGTGCCCCTGGAAACCAGACTGGGAACAGCCCTTTTTCTTAGCTTGCAAGAAATAGGTGCCTTGTTCTTTTCAACTGGGAGTGACTCAAACAAATACCATGAGAAGCTTTTTCTTTTTCCAAAAGTAAATTATGTTAATAACATCTCTTTATGATAAGTTAAAACATCATTTCTAGCACCTGCATTTGGGCCGCCACACCCACTACCTCTCCAAAGGCCTCTGAATTCCCTTTCCCATCACCTTCCCACCCCGCATTTCAGCCCACGCTGGAAGCCTGACAGAATCTCAGAATGTCTTGGTGAATGGCTATGTGAGGTTCTATTAGCAATGAGAGTTAAACAGGGGTCTTAATCCCTGTTTTGCTACAAACTAGCCATGTCACTTCTTCCTGGGCCTTGGCTTCCCTATCAATAAAAAGAAGATTTTGGACAAGAAAATAAGAATGAAAATGACAATGTTTTGATATTTATAGTTTACTCGGTACTTGCACATATTTTATCTCAGTTAATCCCCATGAAATGATTTTTATTTTCTCTCCATTTTCCACAGAGACAATTGGAAAAGCACAGTCATTTTTGAAGACCAATATAAAAAATGGCCACTTAGAAAATTCTGCAAAAACTACCACTGAAGACATAATCCCCTATGTTACTCAGTGTCCCTTATACAACAACTTATGTGAAAAATTCCTCCTAAAATTTAACATGTGCTAAGTATGTGCCTCCAGAAGATATAATATGCATCCTTTCATAAGACAGAATCAAATTCCTAACCCCTATGTTTTTCTTTTGTTTCAGTTGCCAGGAAGCTTAGAGCTAATTATGCCAAGATTATAACAACCATTTAAATATCAAATTCCTGGTAGCATTATCTCTTGCATCCTCTAAATCCTGTGCCTAAATGTTTTCTTACATATATTATCTGTGATTAGAGTAACAGTGTAATTTACCATCTAAATGGGGCCCTTTTCAGAGTGAAAGAGAACACAATGAATGGTTACGCCAGGCTGACAGATGTAAACCAGGACTGTTCCAGGCAAATCAGGATGGGTGGTCACCCTACCTATGATTGGAAAGAGATTTGGCAAAATTTACAAATAATACTTAATTTGACCTTGTGGGTGTGGCAGTTGGGGTCTCAATAAACTCAATAAAGTTACATAGAGCTGAAGACATAATTCATAAAAAAAACAGCAACAAAAGGTTCTTAATGTATTTGCAAGGCTGGGGTGGAAGAGGGTGTCATGCTGATGATGGGGCTTTCTCCATTCAAGCATCCCTGTACCACTTCATTTCCCAAAGCCTCTGCCTCCCAGCACTGTGGGCATCACATCCTGCGGCCAGTGGCAGCTCTACAATTCTTTATAGGAGGGGCTTAAGTAAAGCAATCTGCTTAAAGGGGAAAGGGGAGAGGAGCTTTCATCTGAATTGTGCAACACATTACTGAAGACTGGGGAAAAATGTGGATTTTCCATCTCAAAGAATGGGGTGGTATTGATGAAGGTGGTGGAGCCCTGGAAAGCCAGTCAGCTGGCAGTCCCACTGCCACCTGACATTTGCCTGCGTACACACTCCCCACCCCCACCCCCTGACAGGACTGGCCCATTGGTCATGGCAGCACCACCGAGGCACAGATGGAGGCCACCTGAGGGTTGATGCTTTCAACCAGGTGCCCTTATTCATACCCAAACACACTGCTTCATGCGTTTCCCACATTCCCTTTCTTCAGTCACTGAGGTGTAACTGAGCAGAACCCTGTGGAGCCTCCTTGGAACAGATCCCCCCCCACACCGGCCCACCATGTCCTCTGCCTGCCTCTTGTCTGTAGAAAAAATTTAGCCTCCTAGGTTTTCCCTGAGTTCCAAAGAATAAACTTAATCAGAGAAGTGAGAAAATGCAGAAAGAAAGGAAAAGAGTGAAGCAAGACAAAATAATAATAGTTTAGCCATTAAACAAAGTTAAGGACTTTTAGTTCCTCCTCAAGGGCTATAGATAATATTGTAAGCCATATCCTTTGAGTTATTTTGCAGATACTAAAACCCCCACCAGCTGGAAGAAGTTAACTGTGTGCTTCCCACAAGCACATAGCCCTAGGCAGGTTGGAACTAGAAGGTTGATGATGTTGACTCCTAATTGTGTCACCACCAACCAGTCAGAAGAATGTCCATGAGCTGATCACACACCCCCACAGTCCCCTCCCTCACCCTGTCTTTAAATACTTTGCCCATAAAGCTATGGGGGAGTTCCAGTCTTTAGAGTACTAACTTCCAGGACTCCTTGCTTGGAGCCCTGCAGTAAATGCTACGCTTTCCTTCACCACAACCTGCTGTCAGTAGATTGGCGTTAGTGTGCACAGGAGAGCAGGCCCAAGTCTGGTTCAGTAACAGAGGCAGGTGACCTTGTTTCTGCCAAGTGAGTCAAGGGTGGGCTGAGTCTTGGACGTCACAAGAGAGGAAGATCAGGGACGGATGTGCTCTGTCAGCGAACAGACATCAGAGGCTAAGTGTGCTCAGTGGGGCTTCCTGGAGCTCAAGAGTCCCCTCAATCCGTCCCCCCACCCCTCTGTCTCTCTAACACACCCACCTAGGCTCCACCCCTCTCAGTCCCCAGCACGGTAAGATTCCCGGGAGCCTGACCTGGGCAGCAGGAAGCCACCGAGTCTCTTCCAAAAACCGACACTAGAGGTCGCCCTTCCCGAGCATCAGGCAAGGTGCCGGGAAGACGCTCCAGCTTCTGCTTAAATTACACTGCGGGAGGCGGGCCCACTGGCCCAGATCAGAGGCGGCAGGAAGCTCCTGGCCGGCCCTCATCCTGGGTGGGAAGGGGCTGCTCAGGCCGAGACGGAGGCTGAGCCATTAAGCTCTGAGGAGAGGCAGCGATGGGCTGGCCGGCGAGGTGTGGGCTGATGAGGGAAAGGACCCATCTTCATAGACCTTTCTCCTGCCTGGGCCGTTCCCTGGTGGGGGCGATGCTGTGCTCTGCTGGGAGAAAATGCCTTGGGATCTGAGGAGTTGCCCAGTGGCAGGGCTGGGAAAGACCAAATTCAGGTAGAAATGAAGAGATGAAACTTCCGGAAGCAACAAAAGTCTGTGCGGTCTGGAGGGCGCAGGAGATAACATATGTGTGTGAATTGTGAAGTGCTACCCACACCCTTTTTTAACTGGCCTGTTATTCTCTGCAGCAGCGGACACTGTGTCAGGGAGGCCCAGGCGTCCCTTAAGAGCATCTTGGGCCAGGGTTCACAGGAAGGCCCCTTGACCAGCTTGCCAGTGGTTCTCTCTCCCTTGTGTTCTTCTTGGCCAAGACTTTCTTGCAGAGACCTGATTTTCTGTGTGAAAAGCTTTTAAGTGGCAATTCTGCAGTCTTTAGTTTTCTTATTACAACTTTTTTCAGGCTGGAAGCCAGAAGGACTCGTTCTGCCTGCAGATGGGAACACTGAGGTTCAGGGAGGTCAGATACCCTGCTGAGACCAGACTCGAGCCCCCAGCCTTCTCACTCCCCAGGCAGCGCTCCTATACCGTCCCTGGCTGACTCCTCTCACTAGGGAGCTACTTACCTTCCTCAGCAAGAGACATAGAGCTAAAAAGAAAATTCTGCCTGGGTCAAAAAGTTTTAAACTTGACCAGGGCCTCAAAACCAAAACCAAACAGAAGCAAGCATACCTCTGAGCCCTTGGAGCAGCCCCTCAGTCGCTGAGGCAGTCCAAACGAACGTCCGTGAGCCCTCTGACTTGGGCCTTCAGGACGGACAATGAGGTCAGCTGCTCGCCTCTATAGCACACCAAGCTTTTCTTCATCCAGACCAAATGGCAGAGCTCATCTTGGGTGTTTATGCACCACTAATGCTCCATGTGTCCCAGGTGAAGTGCAGCTGTCTGTGTCTGTGTCTGTGTCTCCACTTGCAGAACAGGTAGGAGATGCTTCCACATAAAGCCCAAGGTAGCCTGGCTGGTCCAAAAATATGGCGCATGGCGGACCCTCCTCTTCCTATTGGGAGGAATAATGCATTCCGTTGCCCACCTGTAAAGTGACTTCCCTCAACAGACTGTCCACGCCAGGCATCCGTGGGGGCTACGAGTCATGCTGACTTGTGGCACACAATGAAGGTCTCTGTAATGGCAGAACCAGTCAGTGTTTAATGTAAATGTTGAATTTACTGACCCAGCTGAACACTAGCTCTCTCTACAGTGAGAGTGGGAGCATCATGAGGACGGGAACCATGGAGATTCATTTTAGATGTGTCTCCCCCACAAGCCTGGACACAAGGCAAATGATGGGTGCTCTAGGGAGTACCCTTCCAATCAAACCTCTTCTTAACCTCACACTGAGTTGAGTTAAGCCTGAGTTGAATTAAGTATACTTCTCTTGGGAGAAATTGTTATTCTGGAAGGATGTGACAAGTCAACATTTTGAAACACAATAACCATCTATAGGCATCTGTTTATTCTTTTTAAAAAATTAACTCCTGAAGAAAGGACCCTTGATGAGTGGTTCTCAGTGTCTACCAATAGCACATGTTGTCATCATATGTCCTCTCTGTTTCTCTCTCAAGAACCAACATTTTTTCTCCAAGAGAGTGCCATCCTCAGGGTGTTTCACCACCCTGGAGAAGCTGGATTGTAACAGAAAGGAGGTCAGCCTGGAGAACAGGCTGTTATTCAGCTCCTCTTGATCTTGAAGATCGTCTTTAAAGTGTCAGGGAATAAGACAAAATATTCCTGAGGTTTTTATGTGCTTTCCTTGCTGGTGGATATAAGCAAGATTTCTTCTGCTGCCAAAGTGTCCCCAAGCCCCAGCCTGTGGCTACAAAGAAGGTTGTGTTAACATAAAAGTCACGTTTTTATTTTGTTACCCACACCTACCCTATTGAGGCTCTCAGCGCATCCTGCTGGCACCTCCCATTGCCCCATTCACTTCTGGGAACTTGAGTGCTTAGACCAGCTTGAGGTCAGCTCCCTCACACATTTCTCTCCAGCCACTGTTTTCTTTCCTGCCCCGGGGCTTCCTGGCTTTCTGGTTTCACCACCCAAGCCAGACAGACCCCAGAAAGTACTCACCAAGCATCACCACTCTGCCAAATCAATTCTGCACCAAAATAAACATAACCCCCAAAAGACCCCTTTCTCAGGACTATGTCTGGGAAAAAGGAGTTTAACAATTTAACTGTAAAGCCTTAACTGAGTAAGATATGGGGAACCCAGAAAAATGAGTTAAATTCGGAGGAGATAGAATCTAGGGTAAATTTTCTTTTCTTTTGCTCTCTATTAAAATTGGTTGAAATGTTCATTTTCTTCCAAGATCTGTTACCATGAGAGGATTATTTGATGAAGAAGTGATTAATTCAAACAAGTGACCCTATGTGTTACATCAGCGTGATGACAGACCTCAGTGCCGTAGAACTTTCTTCCCGGGGAACAGGGCTCTCCATCCTTGTCCCAGGCCACTCTCAGTCTCTGAACCATTTCACAAAGACTTACAACCTGCTGGCTGCTGCTTTTCAAAATTCTCATTCTGGCCACAATTATTATTTTTAAAACACGTTTATCAGGTTGAAGGTTACATGGCAATTAAGCCTCCAGAGAATGCTTAGATTTGGTGCAGTTGCTGGGGGAAAAAATATGCCTCTCTCTCCTGTTATTACCTCCCCCCTTTCCTGCTCGAAATAGGACTTGCATCTCTGTGGGTGGGTTATGGTTCTTGCAAACCTAATAGTTTTTTCCCCGCCTCAGAAACCTTTATCTTTTGTTGTGAACCTTTTCAAGGAGAAGGTCATCACTTGCAATTGTTTGTCTTCCCTCACCGGTGGGAAGGGCATGACGGTCATCCCGCCTGCCCGTGTCTGAGTCACCCTGTTTCAGAGGCAAGAGGCTCCCCTGTGTGTGTCTCTTTTCTTTCTTAGTTCTCAGACTGATCAGGCCGCTGTCCCAAGGGAACTAATAGAGCCTTGAGGTTGGCGATGCATGTGCCTCTGGATTAGAGGCATTTGCTTTAGGGGAAACACAGAGACCGCTCTCCTCTTAGAGCATTCTACCCCAGACTTTCCCTACAAAAGCAAAGGGGACCATCTGGACCAGCCATTTCTTTGTTCCATTGTTCTGTGTCTATTCTTTCACCAATACCACACTGTCTTGATTACCGTAGCTTTCTAGGAAGTCTTGAAGTTGAATAGTGTTCATCCTCCGACTTTGTTCTGCAGTATCATGCTGGCTATTCTGAACATGGGCAGAATTCTGATAGGTAGAAATGGAGATGAGAGGCTCAGGGGAGGGAATGAGCAGAGGTTTAACAGAGGAAAAGGGGAGATGCATTGGAGGACGGTGAGTAATTGCAGTTGCCTGTACCCTAGTTTTATAAATGTAATAAGACTGTGTTTTCTAGAAAAGAGATGTCTCTAGCCACAGATGGGATTGTTCTTTCCCATGGGGATTTGAGTACCCAGGCCTGGAGAGGAAGAGGGGAAGGAGACCCAAGAAGCCCTTGTGACGGGCTGTCACGGGCATTGTGCCAGCCGTGGATCTGGATTTGATATTGTGAACCTTTGTGGATAACATGTTTAACTTTTGCCCTCATACAAGGACAGATAGGGAGCCCCCACAGGGTTTTCCTGGGGAGTCAGTGATATTTGGGGAAAGGCACTGATTTGGAGTCAGGAGACCTGAGTTCTAGCTTGGGCTCTGCCATTTCCAGCCTCACAGTGTGACACAATTCACTCCCCTCTCTGTGCCCCTGCTCCTTCACGGGGTGATGATAGGTGCCCTCTCAGCCTCCCAGGGAAGCGATTATAAGAAGCAGTTAGGTAATGTGTATGCAAGCACTTTGTAAACTATGAAACACTACCAAGTGTAAACAATGATGAAGTTGAAGGAGGTGATTCCTGAAGGAAAGGCGCTGTCAGACATGCAGTGTATAGTCATCATGTTTCACTTTTTTGCTTCCCTTCCCAGGTAGCAGAGCATGGATCTCATCAGCAGGTTTTCATAAATAATTAGGAGTATCAGTGAGCATCTCCATCTATAGACCCAGCCTTGCCCTCGATTTGCCTTCATATATTAAGTTCCTCAAAGGCAAACGGCCTACCATTTATCTGTAAGCCCACAGTTCCTAGAAGTGTCTTTTATATAGGAGACATTTAAAAAGTTGGCTTTTTAAAAACAAAACATATTGGGCTTTATAGGTATGTGATAAAACTAACTGGCCACAAGCTTAGCGTGAGTCAGATGGTTAGAAAAGTAAATGTGCGACGTCTTATAAAGGAGAAGACTGCACGTGCCATTCAGCCATTCCAGTCACAGCTGCTTACCCTGGAGCCTTCCACACACACACGTGCACAAGGAGTGGTGATCAACAGTGTTCACTGCAACATTGTCTGTAATAGAAAATCGGAAACAATCTAAATGTCCATCAACAGGAGCATGAAAAAACATATTGTGGGAAAAATCAATGGACTGCAAAATCTCAGTTAGAATGAATCCTATAGGTAAATCTCAAAAACTTCACTTACAGAAAAGTACGTAGTGTGCTACAATTTATATGAAGTTGAAAACAAGTAAAACAATGCTATGTATGGTTTTCTGATTCATACATTTAACCATATAAAAGCTTGCATGGGAAAGATAAGCACCAAGCTCATGATAATGGTTTCCCCAGGGGAGAGAGGGGAGGGAGTGTGAAGGAGATGCTTAGGGGGCTTCAGCTGTAGCTCTAATCTAATATCTAAAGCAAGGGTGGCTTTAAAGGTGACTTTAAAAGAAGTCTGAAGCAAATGTGACATCATATTAGATTGCCAAAGCAGAGGGGTAGCTTCTTAGGTGATTATTTTACTCAATGCTTTTTATATACCTGATGTATTTCACAATTTGAAAAGCCCTTTGGCAACAAGTGTTGGGAGAGCTTTAAATGAATCTTAGGCTGAGTTACTTGAAGCAGTGTGTATTGCAGGAGAAACATGATCAGTCTCTCAATTCTGCCACGAGGTGGCACCACACCTGACAAACCAGAGCCCAGACAAACCACACAAACCAGCGCCCAGAACAGCAGAGGGGAGGGAATGGGCTGGGGGTTGGGTTGACTGCTGGAGGGTTCAGGAGCCTTCTAATATGAGGAAAGTTAAAGGACAAGGAAATCTTTAACTTGAAAGAGACAGGATTCAAAGGGACATAGGACCACAGCATTCAGATATCTCAGGTGGGGCACGGAGCATACTCCGCACCCCATGTGATCTCACAGAAGGCAATGGGATAGAAGCTGGGAGGGAGAGGGGCAGTTCCAAGTCACCCTCAGAGCCACAGCTGTGGGTCCCTGGACCCCGGCTGCTGAGTGAAGTCTGAGCATCCTTGTCCAGCGGTAATAATTACAAAGAGCCCATATTCCGAGCTCTGGGGATGCTGCAGGAAGGATTGTAACTTGGCTAGGTAACACACAAGGTCCTTTCTAATGCTGATATCCATCCAAATCCAAATTTGGATAAGCCTATAGTTGTAAAACTATAACAGACAGCATTTACTTTTTAGTGTTGATATCCTGAAAGATAACAATAACATGTATTATTCTCTCATTGTTGGTCATGTATTCTGGGGGTTCTATTCTTTTGTCCTTTCTTTCCTTCCATTTTTCTGAGTGTGTCTCTATTGCTGGTGGCTTTTGCCCTTGTGTTTCTGTCTCTACATCTCTTGTGTCTTTGTCTTTCCTTTCTCGTTCTGTCTGTCTCTCTCAACCTCTGTTTTTCTCTCATTTTCTCTATGCTTCCCTCTCCTCACCTACCAACATTCAACTTCTACATCATCTTTTTCCCAGTAGCTTTATCTCATGCACATATTTTTAAATCAGTTTTCTTAAGGTATAATTCACATATACAATAAAATTCACTCATTTTAAGCTTTGACAGATGTGCCCACCACTCCAAGACAGAGCATTTCATGCTCCCTGCTGCCCTTTGCAGTCCGTCCCCTTCACCATCTGCTAGCACCTGGCAACCACTGATTTGCTTTCTGTCACTATGATTTTGCCTCTTCTAGAATGTTATATAAATGGAGTGATATAACACGTAGTTTTTGTATTTGGCTTCTTTCACTTGGCATAATGCTTTTGACATTCATCTGTTCTTATATGCATCTATAGTTCATTCCTTTTTGTTACTGAGTAGTATTTTGTTGTATGGGTTTATCACAATTTGCAGTATTCACCACATAGATATTTATCTGTTCACCAGTTGATGGATATTAGGGTTGTTTCTAGTTTGGGTCAATAAGACTAAAGGTACATATTGATCAATGGAACAGAACAGACAGCCCAGAAATAAACCCACACACCTATAGCGAATTAATCTTTGACAAAGGAGGCAAGAATATACAATGAAGAAAAGTCTGTCTCTTCAGCAAGTGATGTTGGGGAAGCCGGACAGCCATATGTAAATCAATAAAGTTAGAATACTCCCTCACACCATACACAAAAATAAACTCAGGAATGGCTTGAACTTAAATAAAAGACATGACACCATAAAACTACTAGAACAGAACATATGCAAAACATTCTTAGACATAAATCTCAGTAATATTTTCTTAGTTCAGTCTCCCAAGGCAATAGAAATGAAAGCAAAAATAAACACATGGGACCTAATCAAACGTATAAGCTCTTGCACAGCAAAGAAAAGCATGAACAAAATGAAAAGACAATCTATGTACTGGCAGAAAATATTTGCAAACAATGTGACCAACAAGGGCTTAATTTCCAAAATATACAGTAGCTTATGCAACTCAATATAAGAAAAATTCAAAATATGGGCAGAAGATCTAAATAGACATTTCTACAAAGAAGGCATACAGATGACTAACAGGCATATGAAAAGATGCTCCACATTGCTAATTATTAGAGAAATGCAAATCAAAACTACAGTGAGGTATTACCTCACACCAGTCAGAATGGCCATCATCAAAAAGTCTATAAATGATAAATGCTGGAGAGGATGTGGAGAAAAGGGAATCCTTCCACACTGTTGGTGGGAACGTAAATTGGTGCAACCACTATGGAAAACAGTCTATATTCTTAAAAAACTGAAGATAGAGTTACAATATGAGCCAGGAATCCCACTCCTGGGCTTATATCCAGAAAAGACAAAACTCTAATTCATAAAGATATATGCACAACAATGTTCACAGTAGCATAATTTGTAATAGTCAAGATATGGAAGTAACCTAAGAGTCCATCAACAAATGAATGGATAAAGAACGTGTGGTATATATATGTGTATGTGTGTGTTTGTGTGTATATATATATATAAAATATATATATATATAATAAAAAAGAATGAAATATTGCCATTTGCAGCAACATGGATGGACCTAGAGATTATTGTACTAAGTGAAGAAAGTCAGGCAGAGAAAGGCAAAAATATCACTTATATGTGAAATCTAATAAACTAATACAAATGAACTTATTTACAAAACAAAAAGAGACTCACAGACATACAAAACAAACTTACAGTTACCAAAGGGGGAAGGGGGCAAGGGATAAACTAGGAGTGTGGGATTAGCAGATATACACTACTATATATAAAATAGATAAACAAGGATTTATTGTGTAATACATGGAACTATATTCAATATCTTGTAATAACCTATAATGGAAAAGAATCCAAAGCTGTACACCTGAAACTAACACAATATTGTAAATGAACTATAGCTTAATAAATAGAATGAATGAATGAATAAATAAATTAATAAATAAAATGAGAACAAATAAAGCTGCCATGAACATTTGTGTAGCAGGTCTTTATGTGGACATATATTTTTATTTATCATATGTTCTCTTGAGTAAATACCTGGGGTGGAATGGCTGGGTCATACGGTATGTGTGTGTTTGTAAGAAACTGTCAAACTGATTTCCAGTGTGGCTGTACTATTTTGCATTCCCACCAGCAGTGTCTGAGACATTCTGTTGCTCCACATCCTCACTAACACTTAGTATAGTTAAGTCTTTTCAATTTTAACCATCCTAGTTGTTGTAAAGTGATATCTCATTGCAGTTTTTAATTTGTATTTTCCTAGTGACTAATGATGTTGAACATTTTTTCCATGTGCTTATTAGCCATTCATGTAACTTTTTTGTTGAAGTGTCCATTCATTCTTTTGTCCATTTCTTTAATGGAATTGTTTGTCTTCTTCTTATTATTATTAAATTATAAAAGTTCTTTATATATTTAGCATGTAAGACCTTCATTAGAAATATTTGCCAATATTTACCTCCCAGTCTGTGGCTTGTCTTTCATTTTCTGAATGATGTCTTTTGAAGGGCAAATTTTAACAATTTGATGGTAATTCCTTTCTTATGGCTCATGTTTTTTGTGTCCTAAAAAAAATTTAGTAACCCAAGTTCACAAAGATTTTGGTCTAGGTTTTCTTCCAAGAATTTGGCATAGGAATTCTTCCAGAATGTGATTTGACTAAATCCCAAGTCTCTCTAGAATGGCCGCACCAGTGCCCCCGTCTACCAGCAGTTCAGGTTTCCTATAACCCACAGCCCCACAATACCTGGCCTTGTTCAGCTTTCTAACATCCGCCAGACTAAGTATAAGTGATATTGCTTTGTGATTCTAATTTGCACTGCTCTGATGCCTGATTTAAGTCAGTTTGCTTTTTATCTATGTGATTCCCCGTTGCTTTTTTTCTCTCGTGTCTGCTCATATCAAAGTGTTTCCCAAACCCTTTTTAGAGCTTCCCACAAGTATCATTTGGTCCTTCTGCTTTGTTTATTGTCATCACTGACAACAATCAGATGTAATCGGAGGCAAACTAATTCTTTCCTCCAGTCTTTGGCTTATGTGATGAGTGGGAGTATGAACACGCAGGTACCTGAATTTCAGAATGAAGTTTCCATCAGCAGGACCTTTGCTACTATAATTTTTTTTTAATTGCAACAAGTAATGAAATAGCAAGACTTCTTTGTCACCATATCTGGGAGCTCTGTACTCAAGAAGGGGAACCATTTCTTTCTAAAGGTATTTGCTGCTTACTAATAACATTGAAAAGTCATCATTATTCTGTCTTTCTCCTCTCTGAGAAAGACAGATGTGGCTGCATGAATAATCTGTTTTAGAGTCCAAGGCTGTATCTTGAATGTGTGTGCAATTCTGTGAGGAGTGTCTGGCTTAAGCCGTGGAATAAGTTGGCTCAAAAGTAGAACTTGGAAAACAAATAATACTCTGTCCAAATACTCTCTCAGCAACAAGCCAAATAAAAAAATGATATAAACTTCCCCTAAATACTTTAACATTTCCAGACAACATTTTAGGTGTCATACTAAAACGCCAGTGCTTATACCACTGCGGGCTGGCTGCATAACGATCAAGCTACATAAACCCTCTAGGGGTGGATTCTTCTAAGGTCAAAAGTATAGTCAAATTTCCCTTTGACAGTCCCTGGACTCCTGTCACACAGCATCTCAGAAACTGTTTTGCAAGTGTGGGTCATCAATTTCTCTAGTCATCTGTCAGCTGCATTTTTATCCTGGGTATTTTCTGAGTTCTACCTAGAGTTCCACAACAATATAGTGTCCTTCTCCCTCTTGTCTGATCTCATCTTCTGCACAGGTGCCACATTTTGCTACTGGATGTGCTACATTTAGCAAGGACCATCTGATGCCTTAAAAGCAAAAAAATGTGCCTCTCTATACCTCACCTCCATTGATGCACATCACCTCAGGGTCAGCTATGGGTGCATTCCAGAAGAAAAGGACTGTCCTAGTTTCAGAAGAACAACTCATTGGCAGCCACCCCAATGTTTAGTAGCCGAAGGGATGTTTGTGTCCAGGGCCAGTATACAGTTGTGCTGTTTGTGCACTGCACATAAAGGTCCAGTAGAGCTGGCGAATGTAGACTGAAATACAAGCTGTGTGTCCTGACTTAGAGATGGCTTTTCCCAGAAAGGACAGCACAAAGATGCCCTGTAAGCTACGAGAGGCCCCACAGGGTCAGTGTTGGATCCAAAAGGCCCGGAGCCAGGGCTTCGGGGAGGCCGAGAACAGGCCGAGGGTGCTGTTGTGTTGCACCCTGTAGAAATGGTGTTCTTTGGAGGTTGCCTGAAAGATTGCACATCAGTGCCTACAGATCCTGGGAAAAAAGGGCTGCCTCAGTGGTCCTCTATAGAGAGAGGGGTGGGAGCTTGCCCCCAGAGGACACTTGGCAATGTCTAGAGGTGTTTTTGATTGTTATGATAGGGGGCTGCTACTGGTGGTTAGAGGCCAAGAAGCTGCTAAACATCCTACAAGACACAGGACATTCTCCTGCATTAGAATTATCTGATCCAAAAAAATCAGTAGTGCCACTGTTGAGAAACCCCGAGCAACACAAAGATAAGAGGAACAAGTCTCCTCCATCGGTGGACGTGTGGGTAATAATGTGGTTATTTTAACCTAATATTTAAGAGGAGCCAGTTGTAAGCTTCTGTTTTTTTTTTTAAGGAAGTAGAGATCCCTCCTCCACCCCAATCCTACCCCATCCCACTCTCCTTTCCTTCCCCCCATCCCCCTGTTGCCGTGGGAAAACAAGATGCTCAAAAGAAAGTTCTACATCATAATTGTGCGCGTATCCATATGCACGTGTCTACATGTGGGTGAGAGAGAAATCAAGACAGAATGAGAAACAGAAAAAGACACTTGGAAAGGCAGAAAGAGATGTGCAGAGAAAGACAGTGCGGGAGTCAGGCGAGAGGTAGTTGGAAAGAGAGAAAAAAAAGAGGAAAAAAACCACAGAAGACTGACCTCCAACTAAATTTTTTTCAACAAATACCACCCATAGTATGTCAGAGCCTGGAAATTCAGTGATCATGATGATGCGTTCCATGAGCCTGCAATCTCTCTGAGAGACAAAGGCTGCCAGCTGCAAACCCAGCTGTAACCGGCTGCAAAGTGGAAAGCTCACAGTAAGTCCTAAACAAAGCGGGAGGGGATGTGGAGGAGGGGCTGACTTTCTGCTGGGGGATGGGGGCCCCAGGGAAGCTTCACGGGGTGGTGACCACTGATATGAACTGAGAGGAGAAACGTGTGGGGGGAGGAACAGAATGAGGAGAGAGGACTCACGGCAGATGGGTTTAGGGAATGGCAGAGGTGAGGATGCAGGATGGACCTGGGCAGTGGAGGGGTAGAGGTGGGAAATGAGGTTGAAAAGGGCAATTATGACCCCCATGATCCCTGGGGTGAGATTAGACCTTGAATCTGTGCTTGAACTTGTACACACAGACGATGTCTGGAGCTTCTTGCATAATATTTCCTCACCTCGTTCCAGTTTTTGCTCAGGATTGCCCTTTCTGTGAGTCCAACCCTGATGACCCTATGAAAAATTTCAGCCCACCTCCCTGGCATTCCCAGCCCCTCTGTCCTTTCTTCACTACTCATCACCTAATAACATACTATATAAAATTCATTTCTTAACTTAATGTTTGTATTCCTTGACTAGAATATAAGCTTCATGAGAACAGAAATTTTCTTTTGTTTACTAATGTATCTAAAACAGTGACTCGTGCATAGTAAGTGCTCAGTAAATACCTGAATGAATGAACGAATGAATGGGGAGTTGGAGGCATTCCCCCATCTGTCAGCCCCTTCTGGAGGTTTACATTTCTCACACCAGCACCTCGGGAGGATATAATAATTTTCCAGTGTTGCATAATCAATTGCCGCAAACTGAAGGGTTTAAAACAACAAATGTGTTTTATCTCACAGTTTCTCTGGGTCAGGAATCCCAGTAAAGCTTATCTGGGGCTGCTGTGTAGAGTCTCATAAAGCTGTAATCAAGATGTCAGCTGGGGCTGGGTCTCCCCTGAGGCCCTCCTGGGGCAGGGTCTACCTCCAGGCTCCTTCAGGTTGTTGGCAGAGCTCAGTGTCTGCAGCTCTGTGACACGGAGCTTCAGTTCCTTGCTGACTGTTGGCAAGAGGCTGTTCTCAGCTCCCAGAGCCCTCCTGCAGTTCCTTGGCATGTGGAATTCCCCAACATGGCCCAGTGCTTCCTCACAGCCAACTACAGGGACAGAAAGGGAGATAGAAACTCCAGCAAATGCACACTACAATTTTACGTAACATAATAATGTAACCACACAGACGTAGGCAGCCACATCCTGTCACCTCTGCCACATGGTAGAACCAAGTGAGTCACAGGTTCTACCCACACTCAACAGATGGGGCTCAAACAAAGGCATGAACACCAGGTGGTGGGGTCAGAGGGACCATTTTAAAAGAAAGTCCACCTCAGGAGGTGATAGCTGGAGGCGATGCTTCTCCTCTGAAAGCAGGCAGTCCCTTGGTCTTCTGCACCTCAACCTCTGCACCATATTAGAGTTATTTACATGTGTATCTGCCTCTCCCACCAGACTAGGGGTGGGGATTGTTCTCACTCATCTTTAGAATCAGCTGCTAGCACAGAGCTTGGCACATAGTAAGTCATCAGTTTAGGACGAATGGGTAGAAGGATGGATGGATGGGTGGATGGGTGGGTGGGTGGGTGGATAATGAACGGATAAATGGATGGAAGAAAGGAAGAGAAGAAGGGAAAATGTGGTAACAAAACAGATAAACATGTCAGATGAAGGCAAAGTACCTGGACAGAAGGAGCGTGGCCCTCACCTGACAGTGGGCCACACACTGTGAAGTGAGAAGGTACGAGGAGCAACAGACGGATCTGCTCACAGTCCCAGCTTCATTCCTGGAACTGCATTTGGCATCTTCCTATCAGGGCAGCCAAGAGACCAGAGGCAGGCAGTCTCTCTTTCCCAGATCTTCTGTTTTCTCCTCAGGAAATAGGAGTGGAAAAAGTCATGAGGGATGTCCAAATGTTCCACGTGTGGAGAGCAATGAAGTCCTGCAGCCCTTTGGACTTTGGCAGGGCTGGAGATAATTTCCTAAGAAACAAGCTAAAAGAAGAAAGCATTACTTTGTAATCCTCTCCAAGGCTCAAGGGAAAGGCTTTTGATAACAAAGGATTTAAAAGTGCTTCATACAATAAACCTTGAGTTTTGCGAGGAACCTCCTTGAGCTTCTGTGACAGTCGGGGTGGCAAATCCAGGCCAGCCTTGGTGTCCAAGTCCAAGATGGAAGCTAGGTCACAGGCGCTCCTGCACTCCTGGTGCTGGAGGCGGGATCTCGGGCTGCCGTTCCTCTGTTAGAACCATGAGGTGGCCGCCCTTGAGCAGACTCTACTGACGACGCTTAATGTGTTTTCTACCCAGTAATGCATCCTGGGAGGAAAGACTGTGGCATATTTTTTGTCTGAGAGCTTTAGACTGGGTGACCTTGGGTTAAACCTTTATATATGCATACATTTCTCCCCCTTTTGCTTTCCCCTTTATGATTTCTTTTGTTCACCTGATCCATGACAGGTAATTTTCTTTATGTCAGGTAAAAGCCATTAATAGCCAGTGTGAGTGAATTGTGACAAGGTCGCATCAGAGGCTGCTAATCAGGGCCTGATTGTGAGGCTGGGGAACCCCATTGCCTTTAGAGGTGACAACTGAGCCCTTGCATGCATCCATGTTTATAAAAACCTTTATAACAGAAACCTGGGAACGGTTTGGTGCTTAGTCTTCTGGGGCAGATGAATCACAGAAACTCTGAATATTCTGACCCATGAAAAGAATGTCAGATTCCAGGACAAGGCACTAACTTTTAAAGCAACATTTTAGCCTGGATTTCTCTTCCTGTTTATAACCTATCAGTCTGCCAGAACCAGCTAACGGAGCTTAAAGCAAAACTGGAAAAGCTGATGAACGGGATTTTATTTACTAAAAACTTGCCCTGAGAGCAAAACAGTAAGGAGAACTTGAAATTTCCACAGTTCATCCTTGTTTTGAAAGCAATGTCCTCGTTTGACAAGAAAGGGGCTTTAATCTGTTCCTCACCACACTGGCTCATCTCCCAGCTTTTTGTTTAAGTTCTTCCTCTCGTCTGTAGAATTCCAGATATGCAGAGCATTGTTCTTCTGGATCCAAAACCAGTAAGTTCACCTGGAGCCATCGTAAGTCTACTCGTTTCCTGGTGAGGGCTCTGTGTCTTGAGTCCACACTTCAGGCCCCAACCTTCAAAAGCTTTAAAAGCCGCCGATGCAGGAGGGAAGCTTTTGGAAAAATGCAAGTATCGACTCTCCTGCTGGTTCTCAGCCCATTGCTTAGCACGCTGAGGGGACACAAAAGGATTAAAATCATGGCCTTTACAAGCTGGTGACAGATGTGACTTATTCCAGGGTCACCTGACCAGGAAACTGACTCTAACTGGGGAGTATTTCCAAATCAGGTAATACCTGGTGTTCACAGCCTGTCTGAGCGGATTCACCCTGGGATCCTGGGCAGCATCAAAAAAATGCAGAGCCGTCACCTCCCTCATTTCCCCAGAATGGGCTAGTCTAGCAGGTTTTCTGTGTAGGAGAAAGTGCATCACACCACACACACCCACCCCAGTCTTTTGTCCGAAGCACGTCCTGCAGGTTCTCTCCAGGTCCACCCCGTTTCTCATCCCTCCCCTGAACGCCTATCTTAATGGAGAGGCTTTTGACAGCACAGCCTGGGCTTACTCTCAATAAGTCATCCTTAGTAAACCATCTCTGTTAGAATGAAAGACTTGCTTTCCTTGTATTTCCCCCCTTTCAACATCAGATCAAAAGGAAAGAAAAAGATAAGGCTCACCATCCCCTGCTCTCCCAGTGAATCTCCTCTGACTGTCTCTTTCCTCCTGAACATGGGTCTCTCAGATGGCTAGCTTTCCATCTCTACTTCTTAAGAAATTTAACCTCTGTGGAGTATTTTTCAAGTGGACGAACACTTCTAACAAAAACTCCTTTCTTATTGGATCCATATCCTTTCGACTTTCTAATATTTAAATATGCATTTGGATATAAAGGCCTTCCCATCCATCTTATCTGCAATAGGTCCTACCCTCCTGTTCACCCTGGCCCACTTTTCTCTATTTACACAGTCCCACTCATTTTTTAAAATCTAGTTTTGTTTGTTTACTTGAACTTTTGGCATGTCCTCCCCTGTTGGACTGTAAGCTCCATGAGGGCAGAGACCATGTCTGCTCTGCCCATAGCAGACTGTCTGCCATACAGGAGACTCTCATTAAAACAATTGTTGAATGGGTAAAGAAAGCAGACTGTTCATAATGAGTGATATATCACTTAGCTAATTACATTTAAATAAATTTAACAAATCTAAATAAATTGCCTTAGCTAATTAAAAGTGAAGTGTAGGATAAAGCAGAATGGAAGGTAAGCAACACCAGATACGTGAGAACTGGGTTTTTGGAGAGTGGAGCAGAGTGACAGGAGCTAATAGAGTGGGCGAGTCAAACAAAAGTGCTGTCATCACGGAACTAAATGCCCACAGCTACCCCAGGGTCAGGGAAGCCCCTGGGAGGGAGGACCCAGGGGAAGGGACAGAAGGATAGATGTGGGCCTGGTCACTGCTTTGTACCAAAGAAGTGGGCCAGCATATAAACCATCATCTGTGTGAGCTACAAAATGGCTGCTGCTTCACCTCCACCCTCCAGATCTTACATGAGAATCCCTCTTGTGGCCCACCCCATCCAAAAACACACAGGAAAGGAAAATACGATGCAGCCCAGCCAAGTTAACACATTACAAAGCCACTCTAGTAGGTGCTAGTTATTGAATGAATGCTTGAATGAACGAGCAAGCTGGCGTGGCAGCCAGAAGTATCATCTGGTCCCAGCAGAGCGAGCGCTCCGTGAGGGAGGGAATTTTGGCCTGTTTGAGTCACTGCTGTAACACCAACACCTAGAATGGTGCCTGGCCCATGTGAGTGCTTACGAAAATTTTGTGGAATGAATATTGAATGGTTCTGGCCCAAAGTCAAAAGGACTTGGATGGAGTCATTAGGAGACACAACTGAATGAAAATTTTTCTTTGGTTCACGGTGTGGGAAATGTATGAGGAGCCATTTAATACATTTAGCATAAACGGGTACAAAGTGAAACAAGGGAAAAACCATACTTCCTTCTGTTACAACGTATCTCCAGAGAGCAAAATACAAAACAGCAGTAGTGACAGTGGAGCAAATACCATAAATAATAAGTCAATTATAGAGAAATGTGGCCACTGAGAACCAAGAATCCTGGTGAAGGGGAAAAGAAGGGAGAGGAAAAGTGAGTTGGAAGCATTTTATTCACAACCTTCCTCAAGGTCCAGGTGGGAAACCACAAAGTAGAGTCAATCCTCGAGGGGCTTTGACCTGCTGTGAAGCCTGGATACCCCCAGGCCAGAGACGTTCAGTTACAACCAGGCTGTAGGCGGAGATGGTTTAGAAGGCAGCCTCCTGGAACCTGGTCCTGCGAGGGCTCAGGGACTAGCTGCTCAAACCTTCCACTTCCCGGTCAGAAGGTCTCGTGCAATCTCGTGCAACTGCAGCATCTCTTTCAGCTTTTTGTCTCCCTGCCCCCATAGGATCTGGCTTTCGTTTCAAAAGATGAAGGTCTCCCTATAACTCTCCTACAACTCTACCTCTGTATACCAGAAACACCAAATATGAACCTGGCTCTCTCCGGCTGATGGACTTACTGCTTCTGTATGCTTTTCTTTGTGCTTTGCTGTGTTTACCGCTTTTTTCCCCTTTATTTATTTATTTATTTTTTGCATTGAACATGATAATTCACACACACAAAACAGTTACAAAAGTACTTCTAAGTACTATAAGGGTGGCTGGGGCAATGTAAAAGAGAACTATTATTTGTTTGTTTTTAAAATAAATATTGCCAGCAGCATCTTTTATCTCAGCATGAGCAACTTAAACTGCAGATGCTGCTTCTAAGCTACAATGTCATTAGTGAGTGAGACACCTGTGATGCATCAACATTATGCTGCTTGTACTCGGTACTGTTTCTTCTAGATGCAGCACCCAGGGGAAGTTTATTATCAGCCAAGTGTCGCTGGTTTTCAACTATGAATTAGACTTTTTTGATCTTTATACCTGATATAAACTAAGAGACTCTACACTTTATTTGTCTACGAAAATATAATAAACAAAATAAAACAGAAGGAGATCATTTTCTTTTTTTTCCCCTGTTTTCTATTCTTTATTGAAGGACCCCATATCCTCATGGACCCCAGCCAAACCAAAAACCAGACAGGTCCCCCAAATATAGCAGGAGGCCTGGAAGGGGAGGGGAATGACTTATGATTCTGACACACCTCCCTGGAGACAGAAACCCACCACAGACAGACAGACAGGGGCCAGGATGCGGGGAGACCACGCCTCCCTCTAGGTGCTGCCCCCCAGAAGGAGATAACTTTCCATTTATTACAGGTAGTATCTGCAGAATTTCATACCTAAATATTAAAGAAAAGATGTCAAGGAATGGTTATCAGTGGACATGAAAAATGCAGTTACCACTGTGTTATGGATCTAATAAGCAGTTTTAAGTTAAAAAAAAAATGAACAAACGAATAAAAACGTAAATTGAATATTTGGCTTTAAATGAAAACCAGGGCATATTTGAGGACCAATCTTTATGATTCATCCCCATTTTCATAACTGGGTAAAATGCACTGACAATAGTAAGTATCAAGTTTCTTCACCCAAATCTCCAAACAAAGCATTAGAGGTGTCCTCAATAAAATGGATATGGAAGATTAAGATCATTCTAGACTTTGGAGAGCTAAATTTTATGTTTCCTTCTGCCCTAATTCTTGGTAGAGGTGAGTCAACAAGAGGCAGGCTCCCTTCTGTCCCCACATCACAGCCCTGGTCTTCCTCTGCTTCTCCTCTTCTCTCAGGCCTCTTCCTTGTTTTATCTCCAAGTTCGATGGTTCAGCCAAGCAAGGCCCAGGGCCGACCTGAGGAGTGAAGGCTTGAAGGGCGGTCAAGCTCACTGCCATCTTCCATTATTTGTACCTGGGCAGGAGTGGATGTAATGAGCATCAAGGGCAGCCTTGGGAAGGATGTGAAGGATGGAGACAGAGGGATGTCAGGAGAGGGATCCTGGCTCCCTGAGAAGCATGTGGAAGGGAAAGGAGCAGCCCTCCAGGGAGGGGAGAATTATGGGAAAACTGCGGATGCGTCTGTGTTCCAAGTTTGCTTTGCACTAGATGCAAGAACCTCTTTTTCCTCACAAAGAAAGCCTGTGCAAAATCAGCCAGGCACTTCGTTCTTCCCTCTCCAGTTCAGTTCAGGGCTCTCACTAACATCCCAAGGCTGGTTCTGACCTGACCACTACAGGTTTATCATAAAAAGTCTGCCTTTCTCCCCGAGTCCAGTGGCCTCAGCTCTCAGCCACACACATAACTGTGTATCTATATAAACCCTCCCAACTCAAACCATTAGTCCTGCAATTTGGTAAAAGAACCAGCCATACCATTTGTATCCTGCAAATAAACTAACCCATGGAATCCTGGAATGTTCCCATTAGCAACCAGTTATTTTTGCGCTAGAGAGACAGACCTTTATATTCACCAAGTGTCCACTGGATTGAGTGCTAAACAAGTTAATGCGGGTAAGACCATGAGAACAACACACAGAGGAAATTCTTCTGGTGTTAAAACAGTCTCTGTGAGGACAAAATGTACTTGGAGTTTGACTCCACCTCTTCTGTCTCGTGGTGGGTTACTACAGTTCATTGGGAAAATAGTTTGGAACTTGCAAAAGTCTTCAAATCCTGCTTTGGGGAGTCTGTGCGTCTTGGCTTTCTCACAACTCCTTTGTAACCATAAGGGAGGTTTAATAATCACACTCTGGGTTGCACAACTATTATTATCCCCATCAGAGTAACACAGTGCAGAAAAATAATACTTGTGTTTGCATTTCCCGCTTCAGATAAACAATTGCATTGAAAAAGGATAGCAGATGTGATTTCCCCGTGACTACAGTCCTTTCCTGGTGCTGAGGCTGCAGGGCCTGCAGTAAATGGTTTCAGCTGCACTCTCCACATGCCCTCCTTCCTCACCTCATAGCCTGGCTCTCTGGCTCTCCACCCTCATGGTGAGTGCATACGTGGAAAAAAAAAGGGAACCCAGTGAGCCTTGGTGCTTCTGAGGAGGCCCATGGGACCTGATGAGAGCGGACAGTTTGGGAGGTAGAGTGCAGCCAGTGGACTTAAAGAAGCAAGCAGAGTTATGTAGGAATCCAAGGACCTTAATGGTGCCTAAGCTAACATGACCTTACCCTTAATTCTATTTCTGGCTCCCTGGACCTACCTGGGGTACTGTCTTCTTCCCATAGTAGGTATCAAATCACAGTCATAGAATGTTAATTGGCCAGGAAGGATGAACTTTGATCTGGGCAGAGAAAGTGCTTTGCCAAGGTCAGCCACAAATTGATGACAAAGCTGGGCCTAGGAACCTGTCTTGATTCACAGATCTGTGTTCTTTCCAGAAGCCCTAACATGAAGAGGATTCTTTAACTGAGCTGTTACAGAGTTTCTCACAGATTCTTGGCTATAAATAATAATGGCTTGGCAAGATACCAAAACTGAAATAAGACAAAAATAGGATAAACCTTGGTTGGCTATAGCAGCATTGAGAGGAGACTACAAACTCCCTCACTGCTGTGTCTTAGGGATCTGAGTAAGGTCTAATAACACAGAGGACATATTCAGTCACACGAATCTTTCCTTCCCTCTGCTGTCCCACCCATGACCATTCACAGCATGACTCATCTCTAACATGTTTAGTGACAAGTCTTTATAAAATTCTAGACGCTCAGGAAAGGAAGAAGCCTTAAAAAGCATATAGAATAACCACACACCTGGGTACATAGAAGATCACATATGTTAGAAGCAGTTGCAGGTCTGAAGGCAGCTTCTTACGCCTGTACCCACAGATCCCTGTGGGGCCTGAAGATGTGGTGGTTATCGGGTTAGTCCATCTAAATGGGTAGCAGTCAAGCTGTATATTTCAAGCCAGAACCTTCACTGTGGCATTTGCATTATTCTACCTGGCAGTCTGCACTGCAGGACCCCTATAGTAGAGCTGCAGAGTCCCCTCCACTTATCCAATTTTCCAATCTAAAGTCCTCTGGGTATCCCTCTGCTCTGCAGAAAGTCCCAATGTAGCCGTTTACCCCTGGGCCATTTCCTTGGCCCATGCTGTCCCTGGACCAGAGATGTGCTTCCTCCCAACCCAACCCGGATGCTGTGGGAGGCCTGGTACAGCGACCTGGGTTGGGCTGACCCCTCCACTCCATCTGCTTACAGAAACAGTGCTTCCTTTGTACCATTGTTTGGTTTTTTGTGTTTTTTGGGTTGCTGTTTTTTAAATTTTTCCTTCTCCCCAGTTTTATATCCAGTCCCTCAGGGCCTCAGTTGAAGCCATCCCTGCCCAAGCACAACCCACACAGAATTATTCCCTAAGCAGGCCATGGATATCTTTTCAAATGACCCTCCTGAAGTGGGAGGGTCCTGGGAAATCCAGTTACTTCCTCTTAAATGGAGGCACTCACCTATGGAAAATTCCACAGCCGTGGGCCCTGGCTAATGGAAGAAAAAGCGAAGGGTGTGAATTAGGTTGATGCCTAAATCTTTAGGCCATCTCTTGAGATTTTTTGAGTGAGTTAGGGTGAATCTCAAGGAAGTGAAATTCTCAACCTGGAATAGTTATTATGACAACATGAAGATCTTCTCCAGCCAAATTGTAGAGAAAAAAGGCAAAGTGTGTGTTTTCATCCTTTAGGGTTATGAAGTGGGACCCTCTTTCAGGCCCAGAAGACTTTCTTCAGGTGAGGCCCCTCTTTGACCCTTTTAATAAAATCACAGGTCTTCTGTTCATAATTGAAATTTCCTTATTTGAAGCAGACTTAATGATACAAATCTTTCTTTCACATATTTTTCTTTAAACAGTTGACTTTTCCTAAATTTTTGTTATTCTAACTACATCAAAATAGCCTAATCCAAAGAAACAGAATGTACCAGGAAAGCAAACATTGGATCATTAAGGGCAAAATGTATATAAAGCATGTTTACTTGAGAGTGCATGACATCAAAGATTAAAGGATTCCTGACTGACAGGTCAACAGGGCTTTGTCCCAGGGTACCCAGAGTGGTACATGCAAGACTGAGCTAGGCACCTGAGATGCGAAGTGTCCCTAAGCTTTGTCCTTCTCTCGAGTGGAGGTGGCTGGGGGAGGAGGAGGATGAGATCATTTGCAGGCCCCTAGGTGGGCAGAACGGAGCGGCCCAGGGCCCCTCATGGCAGGATGCAGAGTTCCTGAGTCTTTAGGAGTTTGTCTGGTTAATGACCATGTTCAACTTCTGCTATAAAGGCCACTGCTCCTGGTGAGAGAGACTGAGAAACAAGCAACCAGAGAAACAACTCACAGGGGAAAGGAGCTAGAAGAGGAAACTCCACAAGGGCAAGGATTTGATCTTGTACAGCCCATCTTCCTGGTGCCTTGCAAAATGACTGGTCCTTATGAAGTGCTCAGTAAACATTTGTTAAATTGATGAGTGTTTGATCTATGAGACCAGGTCAAAGATTTAGGCCTAGGGGTGGGGGTCGGGGGGACAGAGGAAATCTAAGGGGATTAGTCAGAAACCTCAAGGGAATCTTGGTAAATCTCACAATCATTGACTCAACAGAGAATCCATGTAAACCAAGACCTAGTTCCCACTAAGGTTGTGACGTATGGTATGAGCTTAGCAACACTTGAAACTTCACATGTCAAATTAGATGGTGGCCTGAGCTAAGGCATTGTCACTGGGGAAAGAGAGAAGGGATGGAATAGAAATTTAGGAGGCTGGATGGAGAGAATTTGGGACTGAAAGTATGTAGCTGTCAAAGAAAAGTAACTCAAAGGTGAATGTAATATAAAGACAATATCTGCTTCACAGGATCGCTGTAAGGACACAGAGTCCCTGAAATAGTATTGAGTGTCATTGGGTAGGTTCTTATAAACAGCTTTCTTCCTCCTCCTCGTCCCTCTCTATTTGTATTAAAGGCAGGACTATCCCACCTGGAAACCTTGGAGTGCCCACCCCAAGAAGGCTCTGCCAATGGTGTCTTTATCTGAATTTAACTATTGAAGGCCATGAACACACCCCTGGCTCTACTGGTCTCCACCGAACAGATAAAAATAAAAGTGTCTTCTCTCCAGAGCTGCATGAGGAAAACCCTGAAAGCCATTCTCTCACAGTCAGAATGTTTTCTTTGTTCCTCTGAGACAGAACCAACATCTCTGTGAGGGACAAAGAGGCAGTTTGACTGATAAGCCGAGCAGACACTATGGGCTGAGTGATGGCTGCACAGGAGCAGCTGGGCTCAGCCCCTGAGGCTGCTTTCAATTTTTGGTCTGGTATATACATCATAACAGCATGCGGGAGACCTTTTTAAAAACTGAACACGTGTATTTCCAAATGTCAGGTTCACATTCAGCCTTAGACCTCCCCAAACACACTCAGACTGAGCTCTCCTGGGGTGTCTACAGGGCCTGGGGGAACTGGGAAGGCCCATGCATACAGCTCGCAATGTCTCAGGTTCTTTCCCCCCAGATATTGTCATGCCCTCATTTATTAAGGAAAAGTCACTAACGCAAAATGTTTGGAAAATGAAAGTACAATTACCGTAATAGTTCACTCTACCAGTAATTCTGAAACAGTAGCTCTTAGACCTCATGCAAAACATGCAAGACCAAGGGATGTATTGATCTATTCTTGAGTCTGTAACCGATCTACTATACAGCTCCCACCCAAATTCAGAAACCAGTGAAATCTGTGGTTCTCAGTCACCTCCTCTCCCCTACACCTACTCCTATGCACACCCACTTGCCCCTTCTAGGATGTCACCCCTGGAAAACCACTAACATTCTTAATTGTATGTGCTATGGTTCTCAAATTCAGTAATACTCTCCTCATTGCTGTAATGAGAACCTACTTACAAATACTAATTTCAGAAAACCTAAAAGGAAGCTTCCAGGCCAAACACAAATCTTCAGACACAGTTCAACAACACCATTTTGACAAAGTAAATAATAAATCAATAAATCAAACTTGGCCATTTTCCTAGAGACTTAGATGAAGATGTAGAAATCCTGTTCTTCCAACTAAGGCATGTCCCAGTCTGAGAGGGACTACCTTAGACCAAGAGATTGGCCAGCAGCCCCATTCATGAGAAGACAAATTAAGAAGTAGGTGTGAATCCCAGTTCAGCCACTCGATACACCATGTTAGGCAGAATACTTAACCTCTGTGAGCCTGTTCTCCACTCCATGAAATGGCTATAATCATATCCAGCTTTCATCGGTACTCTGGGCTTACAGGAGCTATATGTAGAGTACCCAGCATAACAAGTGGCTCGTATCTGAGAGCTAGTTCATCAGTCAGTGATAATTCTTTTAAACAGGATTTATTGTAGCATCACTTTATTATCAGAAGCTGTACCCAGATGATGATAGCACGTAAGAGCCTAGAGCCTGGGTCTCTCCTGCTGCCACCCGACCCCAGCCCGTAGGCGATGCCCCATTACCTACTGTTTACTGACCTCCCTGACCAGCACTGGGAAACTGCTCTTCACTCCTCCACACTCAACTGGATTTTGTTAAAAGAAATTTATTTCCCACAGGGTATGTTAATCGAAATGATATCAAATCAAGCAAGGACCCCAGACATCCTTCCCTTTCTGTGCCATGGACTCATTGGCAGTTTGACAAAAACGTCCGTAAATGCATACATAAAAGTCAGGACCACAAAAGAATTCAATTTTATTGAAATACAATTCTAACTTCCCATTCAGATCTATGGATTTCATAATGCAAATACCCGATAGTCAAACCCCTAATTAAAGGCTTAGAAAACTCTCTAAAGTCATTCAACTAAGAAATGAAAGAGCCACGGCAAGGACCCCATTTCCCTATTCCTGGATCTGAGCTCTGTCCACCCATCTATTTATTATCGCAGAAAATTAAGAAAAACAAAACAGGAATCTTACTGCTTCTACATTGAAAAATCCTGAATTTTGACCACATTAGAAGGTACGGAGGTGGCCCTGCTGGCCCGTATATATTCATGAGAACTGGCCTCAGTTTGTGCTGGATTGCAAAATAGACAAAGATTGTTTCCCAGCAAACACCTGGAAAAGCTTCAGGCCACAATAACTTGACTGAGGATTCATCTAGTTCACTGGAAACTGGTAGCAGATGTCCCAGCTCCTGGAATTTGTTGGATGACAGTGTTGGATTATGGACTGAATGGATGGATTCCATTCCTCTGCTTCGTCAAGGAGTCGAGAACACTTTTTGCTGAGGCTAGTACAGAAAACCCAGCCCTCCTGCTTCCCTCAACATTTCTCAGGAATTAATAAGCAGTTGGTATCATATTTCTCTGCTGAGAAGTTTGGAAAGGATTAGACCCCTGGCCAATCTCCTAGTGAACCCTTTCACCCCTTTCTGTTGCTGGGGCAAGAGAATATAACAAATAAAAGTGCGGGTTTGGAATCACACATTAGGGCTTAAATTCTCACTTCATCACTTTAGAAAAGTTGCATGATCACCTCTTCTCACCTCTGTTTTTTCATTTCTTTAATGGGAATAGTACCAATGCCTGCCTTGCCAGGTATGTAAAAATCAGAGCTAATGGAAATGTACAGATGTCTAATATAGATGGAAAGCATCTATACAGGACCTGGTGTTGCTGTGTTCAGTAGTCAGGAGCTGTTATTACAATTAATTCTAGGCTGAACCCTGCACCTTCCCCACTATGTCCCTTAAGGAATGAAGTAGAAGCAGATGCTAAGGCAGGTGTCACTAGTGGACTGACTGTGTTCAGAGAAGCTCTTCACCATAATCAGAGCAGATCTGTTTAGTTTCTCCAACAAATTTCAGCGAGATAATTGACTTGACGACAGTCACACAAAGAGCAAACCTCTGTATACTCTAACCACCAAAACTACACATCTCTCTGCATCTGATTGCCTACTCTCTGCCTTCTCCCCTGTTCCTGTGGACTCCAAACCCTTGATCCTCTCAGAAGCCAGTATCCTCAAAGCAGAATATAACATGGCTTCTGCCTACCTCTTCAAATTCATTTTGAATCACTTTCCTCCCCACTGTCCTCACTCCAGCCACACTGATCTTTCTGTCCCTTGAAAACATGAAATCTGTTCCTGCCCCAGGACCTTTGCACTGGCTGTTCTTCCTAGAATGCCATTCCCCATGATCCTTGAATGACTTTTTCCTTTTTATCATTCACATCTCAACTGAAATGTCAGTACTCCAAGAGGCCTTTCCTGACCACAAGACTAAAGTAGCCTACCCAGTCACTCCCGGTCACATCACCCTATTCTCTTGTATATGTTTTGCTGTCTGTGTGTCTGACTTTTTTCTGGATGGTACATCCCACAAGAGCAAGGACCTTCTCTTTCTTCTTCACCAGTACATCTGCAGGACCTAGAACAGTGTCTGAACATGGCAGTACTTGATGTATGCAGTCAAAAGAGTGAATGAATGGATAAATGAATTAGTAACAGAGCTAGGACCAGAACCCAGACCTCCTGCTTTCCAGGCCTGTGTTCCCTCCCCCATGCCATGTCAAGTTGCAGTTTTCACCAGTTTGGTTGCTTTCTTGATGTTCACCAGATGATTGGCATCATTCAGCTCTCACGTGGTTCCTGCTCCAAGTGATAAAGGAAGTGGCCACAAGGGAGTAGGAAGGAGAGGAAAGAGGGCATCTGAATAAATCATGAAGTACACGCTGTCCCCACAAATAATGAGAATTAACATTCGATCATCCAATAACATTTAGTAAACCCTTATTATGTGCCAAGCATTATGCAATTTACCAGGAACAAAAAGATGAACCTACCCCAAAGGATCTGACAGTCTCCAGAAGGGGACAGTGATGCTTAACATGGTGTGATGGGCCTGACAACAAAGTAACATGTGCTGTGAAGACACAAAGCAGAGAGTGTTGGAGGCTGCATAAAGTGGGCAGGAATTCAGGAAAACAACCAAAGAGTGGAAATTTTGCACTGAGTCCTAAAGAGTGAATAAGTGTCATGGAAAACACATGAAAATTACAGTTGTGTTTCCCCCTCATTTTAACTGACAAAAGAAAAATGACTTTAGAAGGGCACACAGGATGACTCTGGTAGTTGAAAGAACCGGTTATTAATAAATAGAGAAATTTCCATCAGGGAAACCTTTTTAAGATGGAATAGTTCTCTATTTCTTGCTACTAAAAGTCCATCAAAAAAATTTCATCTTCCTGAGGGTCTTATAGTGAAACCACTAAGGCAATTACCCATATGATGAACAATCACCCAACTAAAGAATAACTTCCCTATGAAACCACAGGCCATCTCCTTGAAGATATGTGGTGTCAGGCAAAAGCAAGGTTTTACAGCAGGTGAAAGAATGAGGTAGCACTATGTGAATTGGTATAGAGAGATACCTTATTACATGAAAACAAGTTTCAGAACACTGGATATTATTGCTATTACTGTTATTATGTTGGGATCTGTAGAGGAATGCCTAGAAGAATAAATACAAACGTAACAATCTCTGAGGTGTGGGATTATGAGAACCTTACACTTTCTGAGGCCCACATTTTGGTACCATTTTAATTGCTTATAATAATTTTGAATTAAAAATAAAGGCTTGTTTAGAACACAGTTCTGATTTGTTTTATGATGCTTAAAAACTTGTGCTTGGCCCTATTCCAGAAACATGTG
Organism: Camelus ferus; assembly: GCF_009834535.1. Taxonomy (NCBI): domain Eukaryota; kingdom Metazoa; phylum Chordata; class Mammalia; order Artiodactyla; family Camelidae; genus Camelus; species Camelus ferus. The sequence continues at coordinate 62,415,535 of NC_045696.1, forward strand.
AAGGGAGATTTTTTCCTATATCATTTGCCAACATTTACAGGAAAAAATAAACTAAGACCCAGAAAGATTATGTGTGTTTTTTATTATTATTATTTGTTCAATCTCATGTTCTCTGTGACTCCTAGACTAATATCTTCAGCTCCACAGTTCTTGATTTAATGCTAAGGATTCAAAGATAAGATACATCACTCTTCAACTTACACATTTGGAAACTTTAGCTACATTGCTTAGTAGAAAACTGTGTAGCTATTTAGAGGGAAATATTCTTTTCATGAGGTTGATGAGAGGCTAATTGTGTATTTCTTCAGTGACAAGCAATTCTTGGGGACAAATGTGATGCAGGTAAATAAGGCTTAGAAACTTACAGACTAGGACTTTCCCCGGAAAACACTTCAAATAGAAGCCTCTAGAATATTACCTCTAGCTCCTTTTGCAAATCTTAGAGTACTCAGTAAATTCTTTCAATAGGTAGGTCCCTTCCATTCAGCTTACAAGCAGTCACTAAGCACCTGTGATGTGCTCTAGCCAGATGGTACCGCAGTCAGCCTGTGAGACAAGTTCTCCACACCTGTGGGGCTTAGCGCCCAGTGAGGAAGACACAAGAAACAAGAGAAAACGTAAATATAGGATTCATTTCAGGTAAAGCTACAGTAAGGATATGAGGAAGCAGGTAAAACGACGGTGACAAGAGTCCTGTTTTCGAAAGGCCAGGAAGGCCTTTTAAAGGAAGTGACATTAGATCAGGGACCTGGAGGGAGGGAGGGAGATAGGGAGCCATGCCGGGTTCTCAGGGGGAAGTGTGACAAGACTACAGCAAGGTCAGTGTCCTGACCAGGAAGAAGGATTCCTTCTTTTCCTAAAAAAGTAAAGCACATCCCAAAGAAAGGGCTCTCAACGTTTGATACATTAAGGTTTCACTGTTGCTGTTGTTTTAATGTTTAAAAGGCCTAGTGCTGTAAATTTCTATTGCTTACAAATTTGAGAATGAATTTTATTTAGGAATATAAGTCTACTCCAAAAATACTGTCTTATCAATATGCCAGGAAAAATACCTCCTGCCTATCACAAAGGGATAGAATCCAATTCCTTAGAGTCATTCCAAAGCTGTTCATTCCACCAAAAGAGACAAGATCCAATCCAAAGTACCTCTGGGCCTAAATCTGCGCGCACACACGCGTGCACACACACCCACACAAACACTCACCCTACTCTAGCCCCAAACAGAACAGGCTGCCTAGAATACGTAGCTGGGAGGGTCATCAAAGGCACGGACAGAGGAGCTGCAGAGGACCCCTTTGGCATTCTCAGCTTTTACCCAAACTATTAGAGAACTGGTGTCTCCCCTATGCACTCAGCTCTGATGGGGACAGAAATGACAAGTCCGTCTTTCTCAACGGGGAGACTGAGGCTCAGAGTAGTGGGTGTTTTGCCCAGGATCACACAGAAAGCCAATTCCTAATTCTAATTCCCAACTTTCACTCTGTTGCCTGAGTCACATTCCTGGCCAGGGACCACATGGGTGGAATTCATCCTCCATATTCAGGAAATGGGATTGTTGATTTTTTATTTACACAAAAAATGGAAAATAAGTAGCAGATGTTTGAAAACATGTTGCAACTCATCTTACTGGAACTTGAAAGTGCATTTGGACTGAGAAAATTAAATTAGAAAATCCACATAGCAAAAAAGATGTTTTGAATGAAATACATTATGTCTTTCTCTCTCTCTCTCTCTCACACACACAGAAACAATATCTCCTTGTTTCTTCTTCAGGGAGCAGCTGGGAAGGAAATTGGGGGAGGGAGATGAACAGAACATCCCATCTTTGTGTTTCATACAGAGCTAAGCTTTTAGGCCAGCCTTCCTGAATGTAGGGGGTGTGGCATGCATTAAAATTAAACATCAGTGACCTGAGGAAGCTTATAAAATAGCTTGGGAAAAGCCAGTCACCAAGACAAGGCATCTCAGATTGGATGTGGAAATTGCTCTCATCTTGATAAAAAAGGTATGTACTGTAGTTTTAATTTTCATTTATGATAAATAACACTTAAAATAGAGACAGTCTTGACTTTTCATTGCCCCTTTTCAGCTAAAAATAATAACTAACACGGCTGAGGGCCTTTGGCCAGTCGCTTTGGAGACGTGGACTCATTTTTCCACAAACAATTTTACAAGGTAGATATTGTTAGAGTCATTTTTCCAATGAGGAAACCGAAGTTCAGACATTCGAAGCAACAGGCCTAAGGTAAGACCACCAACAAATGCCAGAGCTGGGGCGCCAACTCAGTGCTGGCACACCCCAAAGTCTTCTGCTCGCACTGTGCACCCCGCTCTATACTATCTGAGACGATGAGGAATTTTTTCACACACCAAGCCTGTGCTAGATGTATCCTCCAGGGATTGTTATCCTGTGTGCATCACAGTAAAATTGACCAAAAAGTGCACTGAAAGGCATTATGTGAAGAGAAAATGCATTTATCAATGTGACAAAAAAGTTTTCTTCAGGAGATATGTTTTCTTGTTAGATTCAATGGCGAAATGGGTTTTCAAGACCCGTTTGCTTGTGGAAATGTGTTTTATTTTATCATGTGAGATCGAAAAAGCCAGTCCTTCAGTTCTGCAGTGTCTTGCGAACAGCTGCACTAGCACGCAAGCGTGCGGAGTGCAGGGCCTTAGGAGGCCTGGCAGGAGCTCTCACGGGGAAGCAAACCTGCCAAGTGAACCTCAAGGAGCACAAAGAGGACTTCAGTGCAGGACCCTGCCAGACAGGGTGTTTGGAGATTCAGCGCAAGGCACATGTCAGTGCTGAGGCCAGGACTTCTCCCCGGAAAACCTCAGTGAGTAAGAGCTGTGATTCACCGAGTCAGTTCTGGCTCAGGGTGGATGCAAAGAAACTTTAGTAGAATTATTTTTTACTTATTTAATATTCAGTTTAAATAATATTTAAATTACATTTTTTTTAAATACTTAAACTCTCCTGGTGAGGACAATCTTCCCATTTGTATTAGAAGATGCAAAATTAAGTCCTGCATACCCAAGTTCATAGATACATGTTAATAATGTGATTTACCCTTAGAAGGTGCTCAGTCAAGTGTTGGGTGAATTAGAATGCAAGGGGCACTGAGGAAAAAAAATTACGGATGCCATCAACCCTTTCTCTCAAAAACAGTTTGAATCCTAGAGCTAAAACTAGTATAATAAAGAGGCATCTTTGGAAGAGATGCAAGCAAGGGGAATTTGTCTTGCTCTGAAGTCCTCCTACAGAGCTAAAGAACATGGTTCAGCCCACAATAGAACGTTTTGTAACAAGATATTTGTCAGAGTAAGAGGTGGAACTGACTTCTGGTGTAACTGTCTTGTGGTGAAACGAGACATCAGGTATAGAGGTAGGTGTTTATTGAAGGCCACCGAAGGTGGTGCACAGAAGAAAGCGTGGCTCAGGGGTGCTGCAAAATGGAGAGTGGAGATGAGCCCCGAGTCCCAGCTCTCTGTCCCGTCTGGGCCTCAGCTTCCCCATCTGTGCGCCTGTGGAAAAGGGTTGGATATGTTACCTCTAAGGTCCTATCCAGTTTGGGAGGCCCTGTAGACTGTGCATAATGTGTGGCCATCCTTTGAGGCTAGAACTCCTGGCCAAGGGACTGAACTTGGAGCCTAAGGGGGCCAAGAGTAGAACTTCAGTGGTTCTAAGAACTTCTTGGAAATGGTTGCAAATTTTGGCTGGATTTCTGCAAATTCACCATCCCCTCAAAGATGAAAAGACAGGTGGTGTTGACCTGGTGGTAGGGGCTGATGAAAAATGGAGCCTCAAAGGCTAAGAAAGGTGGCCCCACAGTAAGCTTGCTTGGTGGGGAGTACTCAGTGGCCACGCCTCATCCCCTCCCTTCCCCACCTCAGATCAGCTTTGACTCATTATGTAACTATTCTTTTGAAAAACAGGCATCAAAACCTCCAGAAAAAGGGCTATTGATTATTGAAGGTTATTTGGAGGCTTAGAGATTCATAAGAAACTGGTTATAATTACTCCTGTTATGACACATCCTTTTAAATGCTCAGATCTGAGAACATCTTGCTTGCATTGATTCAGCCCTCTTCATGGCAGGGAGAAAGGTAAAGAGCTGGAAATAGCTACAGGCAAGGAGTCACAAGAAGAGAACAGAGTGAGAGCAAGTCAGTGAAAGAAGCAGGGAGTAGCTGGGGCTCCGACCCTGCCCACTGCCCCTCCTCGAAGCAGCGTCTACAACCAAGGGCACTGAGCTCAAATGCTTGCTGCAGTTACAAATCAGCCTTCTCTGGTCCTTCTCCGGTGAGACGTACATCATCTATGAAAAATATCTGCAACAGAATGTCAAAAAAAAAAAAAAAAGAAGAAGAAGAAAGAAAGAAAGAAAGAGATGGAGAGAGGAGAGGAGGGAGGAAGGAAGGAAGGAAAGAAACACAATCCTTTGTTTCTGCTTTTCATAATAGCAATAACTAGCATTTGTTGAGCATTTTCTCTGTGTCAGACACTGCTCAAAATGCTCTCTTTGCTTTATCTCTTTAATCCTCATGAAACTTCATGAGGTTGGTATGATTATCATTCCCAATTCATAGACAAGGAAATTAAGCATCAGTTGGACACAGTTATACTTAGCATGTGCAGAGCTAGACTTCAAACCTGGTCAGGGCGACCCTGGAGTCCCCAGCACCCTGCTCCCTGTTAACCTTTCCAGGCCTGCTCTTGGGTTGAAAAACAGCCCAGCAAGATGGGGGCAGGGTGGAGAGGTGGGGGCAGGGTGGAGAGGTGGGGTCAGGGAGGCATGTCTCTGATGAACCTCCCAGGACACTAACCTTATGCATGATTTGTTTTCAGTTTGTTTTTTCTCTCATGGTTCACTTGATGGCTTTAATCTCCCTCTTGGCCTGTGCCCCAACACACACACATTGTTTCTGTTCATTCAGCAAGTATGGACTGCGCCTGGCACCGCGAGGTTCTGTGGGTGAGTCCAGGGAGAATCAGACACAATGCCCATCCCTGAAAAATGCATAATGAGGTGTGTGGGGCAGGGGAGCTTGCAAAATAAATCCAAAAAAACTCGAATAGCAGGCAAAGTGTGCTCAACGGAGGTAGAAAATGTTCTAGAGAGGCTCACAGGGATGGAGGGCCTCACAGTGACATGGGTGATTCAGGGGGCCCTGTAGGATGAGAGGTTCAACAGGCTGAGTGGGAGGCCACCCACAGAGGGACCCGCCAGTCCAGAAGTCTTCCTCCCGGGACTCTGTGCCCTCGGGAGGCTCAGAACGCCTCCAGCTGCTCTGTTCTCTCCACTGCAGGTTCCACCCACAGCCACCCAGCCTCAGGATGGTGCCGGCGCTGCTGCTGCTTTCGGCCCTGGCTGGCCTCTTCGGAGCGGCTGAGGGACAAGCCTTCCATCTCGGAAAATGCCCGACTCCTCCAGTGCAGGAGAATTTTGACGTGAATAAGGTGCGGTCAGAGGCTCAACTCCCGCTTGTTTGGCTGTCTCCTGTTTGAATGTGCATCCCAACAGGTTCAGTTCTATTATTCTGCTTTGATGGCCACAGCAAGCCTCGGGGTAGCTACTTATCTTATTGGGGGCTCCCTTAGAGCAGACTCTGAGACAAGCGATGGGGAACACAGAGGTTTTAGAAGATGATCCCAGGAAGCATGAGGAGGCATGTGGGGAAACTGAGACAAAGAAGGCAGGAGAGCTGTAAAGGGTGAGCAGGTTACTCTGAACAACGGGGGTCAGTCCTGCTGGGGATGCTCTGAGGAAATGCAGAGCATGCGCCTCAGATTGTCTCGTGGATGGATGGTTGCAAGTGGGCCGTGGGAGCTCCCGTGGCACTGGCCCAGCTTCTGGCAGAGAAGGAGACACGGGGGCTGCAGGTGGGAAGCTGGCAGTGTGTATGGGAATTGCCCCCCGTGATGGACGTGAGCCCAGAGATGGGCCTCTGGGCAGACTTGGGGCACGAATTACAGCAGCTGCTGCAGGGAAGAAGCCGAATGTCAGGGAGCTTGCAAACTATTCAGGTCACGCGGCCAATAAATGCAGAGTAGGATTCAAAACTAGGCTTCCCAGAAAAAATTTAAAAACGAAACAAAACTAGGCTTCCCAGAAGTACAGGACACCCACAGGTTACTCAAACAGGGCTTAGGAAAGGACAGAACTGCCCCAAGGAACCTCCTTGTTACCCACACTAAAAGGGTATCAACATAATCGGCGCCTCCGTGTATGGCTTTCTTCCTTAGATCAGGCCCAACCTTACTGTGCACATGGATGGCTGGGGATGGGATGGGGCGGTGAACAGCAGAAAGAAGCAGCTATTGGATGACATGACTCAGAGGCTCCCATGGCTTCTAACTCATGCCTAGAATCTCCCCATTAAGACATCTTCTCTTTCACAGAAAGTTTGGATCTGTTTTAAGAAGTGACTTGTTATAAGTAACATTAAAGTTGTTATCAGTTACTCACACCTCAGTGTGAATGAGTGTTGGGACCCCTTAGGGGATGGATTAGGTAGAGAGAAGAGAGCTCAGAACCTGAGAGGGGTGTGGAAGGAGCACCAGCAACAGAGAGCTGACATGGGATATGGTACCCTCAAGTCTACATTGACTTACTGCATTAATTATAAAGGGCTGATCCCTTTATCCGGGTAACCCTGGTGGTCTACAGGAGGCTTTCTAGAAAAGCTCCAGGGAATTTGAGTTACATTTCAGCTTGGGGGTAAAAATCCCAAGACACTTTGGAAATTATAATTGACCTGTCTTTACAAAAGTCGTTTGAGGAGTAAAGCAGAATGTTTAAATGGTTTATTTAAGATATAATTCATATACTATGTAATTCACCTGTTTAAAGTGGTTTTCACTTTCAGAAATTTTTAGTATATTCATAGAGTTCTGAAACTCACCAATATCAATTTTAGAGTATTTTCTAAACATCATTTTGGAAAGAAACCCCATACCCATTAACAGCCAATCTTCATTTCCCTCCAGCTTTCCCCGCCCCAGGCAACCAACTTTCTGTCTCTATAAATTTGCCTATTCTGGACAATTCATAGAAATGGAATCCAACAATATGTGGTCTTTTGTGATTAATTCCTTTTACTCAGCATAATGTTTTCCAAGTTCATTCATGTTGTGGTATGTATCAGTACTTCACTCCTCTTCATTGCCAAATAATATTCTACTCTGTGGATTATGCCACATTTTACTTATCTGTTCATCATTTGGGTTATTTCCACTTTTTGACTATTAGGAATAATGCTACTATAAGCATTCATGTATGGGTTTTTGTGTGTCTGTTTTCATGGGGTTTTTTGTAGACATGTATTTTCAGGTTTCCTGGGTATATACCTAGGAGTAGAATTGCTAGGTCACATTGTAACTCCATGTTTAACCTTTTGAGAAACTGCCAGACTGTTCCAAAAGAGCTGCACCATTTTACATTCCCACTGGCAGTGTATTATTCCAATTTATCTATGTCTTTGCCCATACTTGTTATTATCATCTTTTTATTATAGCCATTTTTAATGGGTATCTCATTGTGGCTTTGATTTGTATTTCCCTAATGGTAATTATCTTGGGCATCTTTTCCTATGTTTATTGAACATTTGTTTGTCTTCTTTGAAGAAATGTCTTTTCAAATGCTTTGCCCATTTTTAATTGAGTTATTTATCTTTTAATTGTTGAGATAAGTGTTCTTTATATATTCTAGATAAAAGTCCCTTATCAGATACATGATTTGCAAATATTTTTTTACATTCTAAAGATTGCCTTTTCACTTTATTGATGTGTCCTTTGAAGCATAAAATTTTTTAATATTAATGAAGTCCAATTTATCAATCTTTTTCTTTTGTTGTTTATGCTTTTGTTGTCATATCTAAAAAACCATTGCCTAGTCTAAGGTTACAAAGATTTACTCCTATATTTTCTTCCAACTGATTTGTAGTTGTAGTTCTTACATTTAAGTCTTTGATTTATTTTAAGTTAAATTTTGTATTAGTGTGATATAGGAGTCAAATGTCTTTCTTTGGCATGTGGATATCCAGTTGTTCAGGACTATTTGTTGAGAAGACTGTTCTTTCCCCATTGAACGGTCTTGACATCCTTATTGAAAATCAAATGACCATAGGTGTAAGTTTATTTTGGGATTCTCAATTCTCTTCTATTGACCTATATGTCTATCCTTACACCAGCACTATACAGTCTTAATTATTGCAGCTTTGTAGTAAGTTTTTAAAATCAGAACATATGAGTTCTTCAACTTCGTTCTTTTGGCTACTCTGGGTCCTTTGTAATTCTATATAAAGTTTAGGATCAGTTTTTCTATTTCTGTGAAGAAGTTAATTGGAAATTTGACAGAGATTGTATTGAATCTGTAGGTCAATTTGGAGAGTTTTGCCTTCTTAATTTTGTCTTCCAATCCATGGACATAGGGTATCTTTCCATTTACTTAGGTCTTCTTTAATTTATTTCAACAATCTTTTATAGTTTTCAGAGTATGTTTTATGCTTCTTTGGTTAAATTTATTCATAAGAATTTGATTCCTTTGATGCTATTGTAAATGGAACTTTCTTAAATTAGTTTGCAGATTGGTCATTGTAAGTATAGAAATACATTTGATTTCTGTATATTAATCTTGAATCCTTTAACCTTGCTAAATTCATTTGTTAGCTCTAATAGCTCTGTGTGTGTGTGTGTGTGTGTGTGTGTATGTGTGTGTGTGTGTGTATTCCTTAGGATTTTCTATATACAAAATTATGGTATCTGTAAATAAAGACAGGTTTACTTCTTCCTTTCCATAATTATTTTTTTAAACATTGCATTCTCCTTATACAAATAGAGAAACTGAGATTCCAAAAGATGAAAAGAGCTTCACAAAAATAATATGAGATCATAAGGGAACATGACATGAAAAGCAATCTTCTACCTCTGAGTTTCCTCCTTTCTGGAAAATCATGCTTCCTTGGTTTTAACTGTGGAGAACTAATGTCACCTTGACAATAATAGAACTATTTAAAATACACTGTATAAAATGGAGTTTCTGAAGACGCCTATGAAACCAACTGACTTTTAATCCTAGTCTTTGGTGCTTTAAATGAATGCTAAGTCCAGTGATTTTCATTGAAAGGTGTGCTTTAACAAATGAGTGGAAAATTTGTCATGAACGTGGGCATATAGTTCAGCAGACAGCCATGTGACTGAAGCAACACTGCCACCTGTTTGCAGGATGCTCTCATTTCAAAGTCTGACATTTCGAAGGCGACTGAATCTCCCTGATTTTGTTTTGTTGAGTAATACATTTTTAAATTCCTAAAATAATTGTAATTAATATTTTGACTAGGTAAATATATTCACATGGTTCAAAATTCTAAAGATGCACAAAAAGAAAAAAACATATAATGAAAACTTTCCCTCCTACCTCTATATCCCAGCCTCAGTTTCTCTCCCCAGTAGCAACCAGTACAAACAGCTTATGGTGTATCTTTTGGGACATAATATGTCCATAATTTGTATGGAAACAAATATATATGTAACTGTGATAGTCAAAATGATGTCCATGCCCTACTCCCCAGAATCTGCAAATATGTTACTTTATATGGAAAAAGGGATTTTGAAGATGTGATTAAAGTTGTGGACCTTGAGATGGCAAGAGTAGCCTGGATTATCCAGGTGGGTCCAACCTAATCATTAGTAGCAGAGAACCTTTCTCAGCTGAGGTCAGAGAGGTGTGGTGATGGAACAAGGGTCAGAGAGATGCAGTGTGAGAAGGATTTGACCTCTTCTGCTCGCTCTGAAGATGGAGGAAGGAATTCACAAACCAAGGAATGCAAATGGCCTCTAGAACTTGGAAAGGGCAAGAAGGCAGATTCTCCTGTAGAGCCTCTAGAAGGGAACGTAGGTAGCCCTGCCAACACTTTGATTTTAGTCCAGTGAGACCTGCTTCAGACTTCCCCTGCACGAAACTGTGAGATCATAAATTTGTGGTGTTTTAAGCTTGTGGTAATTTGTTATAGCAGCAATAGAAAACTGATGTAATAACCTTTTCCCCCATTTTTACATAAACGGTAACTTAATATACACACTATATTGCACCTGGCTCTTTTTCCATTAAATTTATCTTGGAGATAATTGCGTATCACTCTTTTAAAAGAGGGTGTGTAACATTCCATTGTATGGATGTGCCATCATTTATTTACCCAGTCCCTGCTCATGCTCACTCAGGCTGTTTCCTGCCTTTTATTATTGCAAATAGTACTTCAGTGAATAACCTTACACATATATCACTTCTTATCCTCAGGAGTACACCTTCCCAGGTCAGAGTATATACAGTTTTAATTTTGCTAGATATTGCCAAGTTGCCCTCATGAAGGTTGTAAACTGGAGCCATCTCTATGCAAAGCAATGTATGGAAGCATGAGCCTGCCCATCTCTCCTCACCCTCACCCACACAGACGCATACTTCCTTTAAAGTTGACTCTGGAGGGGAGGGTATAGCTCAGCAGTAGAGCACATGCTTAGCATGCACGAGGTCCTGAGTTCAATCCCCAGTACTTCCATTAAAACAAAAAAAAAGTTGACTCTGTGCACTAAAGTTATGAACTGAGAGCAAGCTCCCAGGGAAAGAATAATACAGGTCTTCTAAATCCTGATCATCTGCCAAAAGCCTTTGTGACCAACTCCTTGAGGAGAATTCTACCAACCCTGGTGTCCCAGCTCCCCACATGATCATATCTGACTTTGCACATAATTCAAAGATGCCTTGTAGAATCATAAAACATTTGAGATGGCCCCTTACATCATCTTAAACCAATCCCTTCCTTTTACAGAGTTTAGAATTTCACATAGATTTTGACTGAAAGGGACACTGAGAGCATATCTAAATAAAGAGCGCTTTAGGAATAGACTGTGGCATTCAACCGATGCCCACATATCCGATTCACTTATTCTCATTTGAATCAATTGTCTTCTTCAGTTGCTGCTGGGAACAAAGCAGCCCATTTTGCCTGGTTTCCCCAGGAAAGGGCTCTGCCCTGAAAGACAACAATGGGGAAGAGTTTGCAGGTCCCCAGAGAGCCACAGGGTTTGCTCTGCTTGTTGTTGTCTCTGCAGTATCTTGGAAGATGGTATGAGATTGAGAAGATCCCAGTGAGCTTTGAGAAGGGAAGTTGCATCCAAGCCAACTACTCGCTAATGGAAAACGGAAAAGTCAAAGTGGTAAACAAGGAGTTGAGGTGAGTGGCTGTGGTTTCAAAGGCAATGCTCATCCTAGAGGCAGCCCTGCAGAGAGCTGTCCTGGGATGACTGGCGTCCTTGCCATCCAGTTCAGGGAGGACGCAGACTTTGCTAGGTCTGGATTACTTGCTCACAATAGGTCCTGAGATGGAAGATTTTGGCAGGCAGGATGGTAGGGACTAGAAGTCGCTCATTCATTTCCATGATGACTTGCTAGGCACCTTATTGTGTATCAGGCCCTGGGAGAGGTACTAGGGGCTCAACGGTAACACAGACTGCAAGGTTCCTGCTCTTGTTGCAAAATAGATCCTCCAGCAGGACAGGACTGCAGGGACCGTCTTGTCTGACCTCCAAACCAAGAGGGAAGCCCTTTATCATTTGCTGAGAGAGAGCATCCAGCTCAGGTTGAATCCTTCCAGAAACTGGGGGCTCATCACCTTACGTGACAGCGTATCCCATCTCTAGCCAGCTTTAACTGTTAGAAAACTCCTTTTCTTGTTAAGCAAGAGTCAAATTCATACATAGTCACACTCCAGGCTAAATGAACAGGAGGGCCTGCAGGAATATATTTTCTATTACTGAGGGCTTCTAACAGATTGATATTTGATCCAAAAATTCACACTTTAGAAAGCAAATATAACCTTAAAAAGAACCCTAGGAAGAACTCCTACCCATCCGCCATCAACAAAGAGCAACAATAAACAACAGTGACCAGTATTAATTATTTCCTGTGTGCCAGGCACTGTTCTATATATGTGCACACATATACATATGTATAATATGGATGCATTTATGTATGTATATGTAAATGGACATGTATATGTTCATTTAATTCCCATAACAACCCCGAGGTAGGTGCTATTATTAAGCCCATTTTTATGGATGAGGTAAAGTAATTTGGCAAAGGGTCACACAGCTTATAAGTGACAAAGCTGAGATTCAAAACCAGGGAGAATTGAAATGGGGCAGAGACCAGAAGATAAATGAAAGAGGCTGGGAATGAAAGATTGTCCTTCCTGTTTCCTCCAGAGTCTGAGAATTGTTTTCAACTCCAAGAAAACAACTACAATCCATCCTGGAAGTTACTCAGGCTCAGAGAGGCTTGCCGTGGCCACCCTATTACCCACTAAGCCTCCTGTGAGCCAAAACAGAAGGCTGACTCCCTGACCCTGCAGAAACCAAAGAAACAGAGTAAGAATCTTGAGGAACTCTAAAGAAAAACCCTGCTCATTTCAGAGCCCAGGAAGGGCTGCAGGAATTGAGATGCAGATCCCCAGAAGCTCTCGCAGGGATTCTGAAGGCCCCAAAGTGACAATGACTTCATTTTAAATAGTTTGTCCCATTCTAAGACCAAGAGTCAGACACTGATACAGATCTCAAAACCCAGGCGATTCCCCTAGCTCTCCTGAGTTGGCCAGGAGTCCTCCTCAACTATATCCTGAGTATTAGGTCACTCTGCCCCTAGGCTCACTCCTACTTGAGAGCAATGGCACGTGGAAAGAGGTTTGTTAGTTCAGGAAAAACAGTATAGTTTCTCCTCCCAGGAGTGCTGCAGAGCACATGGAGGGCACAGCAGGGAGTCTGGGCAAAATACTCTTAGCCAGTGTTGGAATGTGAGGGCCGAAGCGGCCGGCACAGGGCTGGGACTGAAGGGCTCAAGCTTTGGGGTTAGGCTGCCTGGTTTCAAATCTTGGTTCTACCACTTCCTAATGATGCAATCTTAGGTTAGTTATGACAATTTTCTAAGCCTCAGTCTCCTCCTCTGTAAAATGGCAATAATCGTAATACCTCCCTCCATAAGGCTGTGTGAGCATTAAATGAGGTAGCACATGTAAAGGACTTAGAACAGTGTTTGGCATGTAGTAATCAAGCAATATTACCTATTGTTGTTAATCTGCTGCCACCCTTGACAACACAAGTGCATTTTTCCTATGAACAAATTGTGAGTTTATGATCAGAGACTGGTGTTTTGAAAACTGTTCTGGAGCAAAACATAAATGATGGTGCAAAGGGGGAAAGTCTGTTGGGAAGAGACTGATTTGTTGCTAAGCAACTGTATGTAGATAGAAATGGACCATCTCCTGTCTTACAGATTGAGTTCCAGGTGAGAGAACAGGGCACGCTCTCCAGCCTTGCTCAGTGACAAACAGATTATGCAATTCAGCAGCATCAGAGAGCATTTCCCACGTGCCCCTTTACCTGCTGCTTATTGTCTGGTTTCTAGGACATCCATCACCACTACTATAGCTTCCTGACTTTCTAGCACACGCTAAAGCTCTCATTTTAGTTTGTGTGCCCCTCTAAGAACTGGTGAACAGGCAGCTCCTCTGCTTGGCCTACTAGAAAGAGCACCCTGATTCCTGAGCACCCCACTTCGTGGCCTCAATCCCCAATCCCTAGGCCTTTCCCCTCTCCCCTAGATCCATGAGGTCAGTGGAAGTTATCCAGAAATGGGGCCAGCTCCCTTCAAAAGAGTAAAAGTATTTCATCTATCCAATCAAAGACCATTGCTTTTAAGACGCACTACCCTTTTATGCACCACCGAGAAAGAAATGATACTGCCATTTGTAAGTGTAAGATGGCATTAATTGTAAGATGCACGTTTCTTCATACGTAAAGTCCCTGAGATCTAGATGCCCCAGACAATTCCTGAAGGGAGGTAAATGTTTCCTCATTGCCTGCTTTCGCCCGGTCCACACCCCAGTCAGAAGCTTGCTAAACTGGATGAGGTCTCAGAGCTCAGGCATGGACCCCTTGATGGGACAGATGATGCCACATGCTATCAGTGAAGCCCAAAGAGAAGGGAACTTTACAGATCTCCACACTCCATGTTTTGCATTATTTCCCACAATCAAGTCAGTCTTTAATTTTTTCCTCTGGCCTCTTCTCATTTTTAAAGATGTGAATCTTCTTTCTGTGTTGAGTTGTTTTGTTTGCTTATTTTCCCCTTCTCATTTCTTCCCTCTTGGTTTGGAGTCTGGGAGCAGGAAATAGCCTTGCAGGTCACTACAGACACTCCAAAAAACAGTATTGAAGTGCCAGGGCCTCACATATTACCCAATCCTGGGGCAGTACAATTGTTATTTCTTATCACCCCAAGCTGTCCTCCTTGGCTTGGTCTCAGAGACAGTGAGAAAGCAAAGGGGAGGGAATGGACTTAGGACCCAGCCTCCCTTCAAAACACCCCTAACCAGAAATCACAACGTTGGCCACCACGATTGTTAACATCACAAATCTAGCCTTTCATTGATTTTTGGTTTTTAATGAGTTCAGGTTTTCTGGTGTTTGTTTTTAACTCATTGTAGATCTGATGGAACTGTGAATCAAATTGAAGGTGAAGCCACCCAGGAAAACATCACAGAGCCTGCCAAGCTGGGAGTTAAGTTTTTCTGGTGTAAGTATACACTTCTCTCAGGAGGTATCAGGGACAGGAGGTATGCCAACTGCAGGCAAGAGCCCTGGGTCCGAGATCTTCTGTCACATCTGAGTGTCACCTGTAATGATTCAATGCATAATTATTTGCTGAGCACGTACTACCAGCCATGCGCTGGGCTAGGCACTGGAGATGCAAAGGTGAGTAAGACAGAGCTGGCCCTTGTCCCTGGGAAGCTTCTATGTCAGTGTGGATACTGACAAGCACCCAAGTGATTTACTATAAAACTACACAGTAATTGTTTAAAAAGAGGAAGCACCAATTGGAGCACATTGGGCATGAGCAGTAGGAGACCCAAGCCAGTCTTGTTTCCCACAGAAAACAAATAACTGAGAAATTAGTAGTTATTAGCAGAACAACTAACACGTGCGAAAGCTTGGAAGCTGGTGATGATAAAAGTGAAGGTAAGTGGGGGAGGTTAAAGCTCAGTGGTAGAGCTCGTGCTTAGCATGTATGAGGTCCTGGGTTCAATCCCCAGTACCACCATTAAAAACTATAGTAGATAAACCTAATTGCCTTCCCACCACCAACAACAAAAAAGTGAAGGTAAGTTTGAGTCCTGGCTCTGCCACGTTCTAGCTACATTGTTGGGGTTTCATTTGGGTCCATCTTTCTCTCAACTTAAGCAAGCTGGGCAATGCATTTTCCTTGGTATTCAGAGGTAATGTTATTGAATAATATCCTCTGAATGAAAATGATCTTTGAGACTGAAAAACAAAGCAGGCAATTCCAGAAAGTGCAATTATGAAGTTTATCGTGGGTAACTTACATACTGGCAGAACCAGGTGGACGACCATCAGAGACATTCAAAACGGGTACAGGGGGACTTAAAGGGGCCAAAGCTAAAATAGAATCTAACTACCAGGGAGAAGCACGTCCACACCTACAGAAACGGAGGGGTTTTCCTCCCCTCCCCCTCCCCAGGGGTCTCATGACCATTAACCATCTGTGTCAGCAAAGACATTCTTCTAGATTTCAAATCAGATGAAGACAAGGGTGAAAGTTGGTAAGAGGCTTATCTGGCTTGGGCGCATTCCTTGTGAGGAGGCTGAAGTTCAGTGACACACAAAGGGGAGGGGGTAGGACTGCGGGCCTAAGATGGAGCTGATGTAGGTCAGCCACACACTTGGCTTGGACCTTGGCTGGGGAGGTCAAGTTCACGGAGGAAACTTCTGGAGTCAGGTAGAGAAGGTAAATCCTCCATCTCTCTTCTTAAGGACCCTTTTAATGTTGAGCTTTCAACACTATGCAGATGTCAATCAGTGAATCTTTATAGGCCCTTTGAGAGGAAGAGTTTGTAACCTGTTACCACCTGATTTACCTTATTCTTAAGAATGCAGGGATTTTTGAAGGTCACGCGAGAAGAAAAACAAACAAACCAACAGTAGCTCCTACCTCCTCCCTAAGGCGGGTTCTAGAGGAAGATGAGTGGTACAGACTCAGAAAGCCTAGGGTCCTGGACCTTACACTCCTGACTGCTTAGCTAAGTGGTGGCTCCATGTGCACTGGTGCTAAGTGCAGCCTGTCAGTCCAGGGGGTCTAGCCAAATGCCCCAGGTACTGTTGGTTTCCAGGTGCCAACCTGTGGTCAGGGAGGGGATCCAGAATGATGGCTCTGAACTCCGGCTCCTCATTAGAATCACTGAGGAATTTTCAAAAGTACCAGCAATCTCCAGTTCAGAATCTGGGAATCGGTGGGTGTGGGGAGTTGGACCTAGTATTTTCCAAAGTTCCTGTATGATTCCCACACGAAGCCAGAATTAAAAGCCACTGATGTAGAACTCAGACCGCAGAGCCTGGCTTCCAGGGTCCTGGAGATGAAGGTGTCTCTTGCCCTGGTCCCTCCTAATAACTGCCCTCCTCTGGTTCTCAGTGATGCCGTCAGCTCCATACTGGGTCCTGGCCACCGACTATGAGAACTACGCCCTCGTGTACTCCTGTACCACAATCATCTGGCTTTTTCATATGGATCATGTTTGGATCTTGGGAAGAAACCCTTACCTCCCTCCAGAAACAGTGACCTATCTAAAAGATATCCTGACCTCTAATAACATTGACATTGAGAAAATGACTATCACAGATCAGATGAATTGCCCCGAGTCCCTGTAACCAGGCTCTAAAGGGAGGCTGCATTCACTCCATGTTCCTTCTTTTGCTTTGCTTTTCCCCCACACCACCCCTCATAAAGACAACCCAACCCATCATGGCAAACCATCGCAAATACCAGAAGGGAAATGTGACAACAAAAGCTAGTGGAGAGGAACTCAAGGCAAGTGGGCCCAAACACTTAGCCACGCACCACCTTGTTACCTTGCAAGCCTGATAATAAACTTGTTGCTGACCTGCTATACTCACAGTAGATTCCAAATTGGACTAATTATTCTGGGGTTTGTAATTATAAGCTTATGTTTGGAAATCCTTAAGCAGTTATTGAAAAAAAAATAAGCACTGAACAGTTTGAGTTTAAAGGTAACAATCCTGTTCCTGGAAATGGAAAGCTGATGGCAAAGGTGTATTCTGGGTGACCTGAATCCAGGCGCCCCCACCCTGCAGACGGCAGTCCTTAGGGAGGAATTATTTGGAGTTTTGGAGTCTCTGACAGGCCATTTCCTGGAAGCATTTACTTTCTCTTCAGGAGGACATCAGAGTCAGGCTAAAGAATGGGACCATCTTGGGGTCTGGCAAGGAAGAAGAGAATCTATGAGGGAGAAGTTACAGGAATTTTTTTTAAGAAAATAATTTTTGATGGTCTTTCATTCAACTGATATTTACTGGGACCCAGTTGCCTCCCAGGCCTTGGAAATACAGAATCCCTGTACTCCCACAGAAGCTCACAGACTCGTGAGGGAGACTCACAAGTAAAGATGCAGTTATAATCCAAGCTGAGGGGTGCAAAGGTAGAGTCGTGTGGAGGAAGCTGTGGGAGCTCCAAGAAGGCCTCAGCCCCTGGAAGGCCCAGATACCCACAAGGCTGTACAGTCACGCCTCTGGGTGTTCCAGCATCAGGAGGTGAGCAACCACCTGGAGGTTTTTTGTTTTTTATACATCATGACTATTAAAATCAGAACAACCCTACAATGGCACTTAGTTCATATAACATTTATCACCCACTAACGTTTTGGGAAATGAACAGAAAATTAAGGCATTTGATTAGATGTTGGCATTTTCAGCATGAATATAAAATATTAATTTCCCTTGAGCACTTGAGACTCTTCAATGCTCTATATTGAAGGTTACAAAAATTCCAAGAACCTTAATATGTATAATTTTCATTTTACTAAATAAATATGACCTCAAAATATAGTTTGCAATTCGAAATTCCTAAAGGCTGGACAAAAAGTCGGTGAGGAATAGGTAGGAATTGGAGGAGGCCCTCTCCTCCCAGCTCAGCCGCTGTCCCCTCCACCAGAGGGCACTTGGCTCCTCTTCTAAATACAGTTCTTCCCAAGAGTATTAAGCTGCCTATCTATCTCGTGTCTCATGGTACAAAATAAGTTATGACTGTGTTCCTCTTAACAGCTATTTATGGCATCTCAAATAATGAATGTGACTATATCTGACACCTTTTACAGTGTATTGCCCAATACATAGTCTCAGATTTCTTGCGGGATGAATTACTGGATGGGTGGATAGATGCATGGACTTGAGGTTTTTGGTAAAGGAAAAGGAAACTATGGAACAGGTATCAGAGGTGATTGAATCTGAGAAAAATTGAGGGGAATCCAGAGGGCAGCATGAGGGCACCAAGTGTCTAGGTGAAATACGTGGGAAAACAACAAAAAAATCCAGAAAGGAGAGGAAGAGAACAGAAGTGGGAAGTAAACAGCAAAATAGAGATGGTGGTAAATCCCCCTGTGGCCATAAATAAGTGAATCCCAGGTACCCATCAGCAGCTCCAGCAGTCATCAACAGTTCACCAATCTTGTGTTGGCTATCTCCCACCCGCTCCCAGTTTTTTTTCTTAGAGTGTTTTGAAGCAAATCCTAAAATCACATCCTATTATTTTGCCCATTAACTACCTAAGGATAAATCTCTAGCGGGTACAGACATTTTTTAAACAAACTAACAAACAAAATGCAAGGTTATGTTTTATATCCTGAAGGTGTTCAGAAAATACAATCTATGTAGTTTAAAGATTATTTTATATTGTCCAGATCAAAGGGAAGATGTGTGTATTAAAACGTTCATCATACTTTTACTTGTAGCAGCCCCCAAACTGAAAGGAGCTAAATCAAAACCAACAGCAGAGGAATGAGATCATAGATTTTGGAAGAGCCACTTGACATAATATGGCGTACTCATTAAAACCCATTGTTGTGAGAACTAGGAAGCCACACAGGAGCTGGTGTCTGCCCACCCATAGTCACCACTAGTCCGGGGAAGGGGATGAAGGAAGAAGAGGGGTCCCTGCATATGGCCTTGCTGCCTGCAGAGAGAGAGTCTGGAGCACGTGCTCTGCCTACCCAGCTACATCTGATAGGACCAAGGTGTGTCCACTTGAGCTAATGACAGCCGACCCACAGGCTGAACAGAAGCCTCTGATTTTTGTGGCCCGCCTGAATGGAAAAGATAAATTAGGCCAATCTAACCAGAATTTGACAGTAAGAGATCTGGAGAGAGGATAATTGAAAACGCTACATGACTGTGAGGTCATTTAGTTTGGGCTGGCCATTTTTGGCGATGCACAGCTGAACTGTGAGAGGGCAGAACAGAAATGCAAAGATAAGCAGAGACCTTACCCAAGACCCCTGACAGAGCAGCCTCAGTAGCTGATGGCTTTCTGTGTCCTAGCTCCAAATTCCTGTGCAGCTTAGCTGTCTTAGGTGGCTGTCCTTGGATTTCTGTAAGATTAGGTACATACATACACACACACACACACCTACACACATACCTACACACACACTTACACACACACAGTCCTTTTTTCTGAGGTAATTTAACTTGACTAAGTGAATGTTCCTTGCAACCTAAAATAGCCCTAAGACAAAAGTGTTCACAATATAATGCTGAGTTAAAAAAAGAATGCAGCACTGTACCTAAGTTGTACTTGTAGTTACATAAAATGATGGCATAAAAATCAAAGAGTAAAAGTGAAAAGAGAAATGACAGCAATTAATGTGTTAGAATTGTGGGATTACAGAGTGATTTTTCTTCCCTCTTTTAGTCCTGCTTTGTAGTGTAAGCCCTAAAACTTTAGGTCCTAAAACTTCCTTCTAGTTCAGCCTGGCCCTCTGGCAAGTCGAATGCCAAGCCCCAAAGAAATAGGCTTCTTCTTACAACAGTTACCTCAGGCTCCCAGACCTTTCTGAACTGAACTCCCATCCCACCACACTCCCATTTCATCTGAGATGATGGCCTCTGCAGGCTCTAGGGGAGAATCTGTTCCTCACCTCTTCCAGCTTCTGGGGGCTGCCAGCATTCCTTGGTTTGTGGCCACGTCATTCCAATTTTCAACTCTCTTTCTACTCTGTCTTCTTGTGCACAGGAGTGTGTGTGTGTGAAATCTTCCTTTGCCTCCCTCTTATAGCCCACTTGCCATGGCATTTAGGGCTCATCTGGATAATCCAGGCTAACCTCCCCATCTCAAGACCATTAATCACATCAGCAAAGATCCCTTTTTCCAGATTTAACATTTACAGGTTTCAGGGATTAGGACCTGATATCTTTGGGAGGGGGCACATTTTCAGCTGCCATAATGTTTTTTTTTTTTTTTTTAATGAAGCTGAATGGTGGGAAATAGCAGACAAGGATTCATGGCTCTCTACCTTGAGTTACGGTTATCTGCACATGTGTCTTTCGTCAGACACAGACCATGAACCTCTCGTGGAGAGCTCTCTGGGAGGCTGAAGAGCAGTTGTAGTGGGAATGACTCAGTGGGACGCTTAGAAGACTAGGAGTCACGCCCTAAGAGTAGGGTGTATGAATTTGTCATTTTAGAGCTGGAGCAATTCTGGCTGAGATCCAGCGTATAACACCTGTAAGTGGATTCCTCTCATTTTTAGAATTTTTGTGAGTCTCTTTTAAGATATAAAAATGTTTAAAGAATGACCTCCCTTCCTCCAAAAATTTAATCTTCAGAGTCCTGAAGTCTAAAAAACAAACCAAAAAAAAAAAGTTTATAAAGCTGAGTGGATTGGATGCTAACTTCTAGTAGTAGAATTTCAAGCATTGAGACAGGTCAGGGGAGAAAAATTCCAGTCATATGACATAGGCAGCCACCAGCTCCACCTGCTTTTAATCCGACCCTTCTGTCTCCAACCCTTCCCAGGTCAAAAGAGCTGCCAGTGCTCTATGAGCCTGCTCTGTCCCCAGGAGGTGACAAATGGGCTCAGGAGCTCCCTGGCCAGAATGCGCAGTTCAGGAAAAAGCAGGTGGTACTCCTTTGTCAGCACAGTTCAGCTGTGACTCAGCACATGTTCATTTTCCGCCTGCAGCCTAGGTGGAGCAGGATGGGTGAGGTCAGGGCCTGTACTAGAGTCAGAGGCCTCCCCCTGTCTACCCTTCCCAAATGAGGGAGTGGTTGGTAATGACCAGGACCAACCCTACTGGAGGATGCTATGGAAGTCAATAAAATTGAGGCTGCCGTCTCTGGCCTTCTGCCTAAGGGCATTTTGTCAACAACGTGATCTGTGCATGGGAAACAGTCTAGATGGGTCATTTTTGCACCTAGGATTTACTAGTATGAATAACCTCTCTACCTTGGCAGACATAGAAACTAAAGTTGTTGGCATTTCATTTTGGCATTCATTTCGCAGCTCAGATGGTATCTCTACAGGCATCTACCTAAAAGTGATTGCCCCAATTACCATTCATCCTCTTATGCATTTTAAAATTTCTTTCTTACCATTTTTCACAATCTGTAATTATCTTGTTTACTTATTTACTTATGTATTTATTGTCTATTCATATCACTACAATGTAGGCTCTCTGAAAACAGGAACCTTGCTTTTTTCTGCATTCTTGTATCCTCAGAACTTAGGATAATGCCTGACACACAATAGACTCTCAATACATTTTTATTGAATGAATGAATGAATTCGGAGGCTGAAAAATGCCCTAGGACCCAGAAAGATCCAATCATGAAAGTGAAAACAAAACCCAAATAAATATAAATATATTATATTTATGTGCTTTGACTTATTAAGATGGCTTCCCAGTTTGCTGTTTCTGCTCCATTCCCACAATTTCCCACAGGAATATCATTCCCCTCATATGCACATTCATTTTCCAAATGGAGAAACTGATGCCCAGCAAAGTGAAATGACTTGAACAGAACTATGTGGCCAGTTACAGTTATGACTTGAACTTGGACACTAATTTCTGTCAGAGAAGTAATTCACTCATAGGATATTTTGGGATATTTACCTCATTCAGTTCCTCGTTCCTCAGAAAACAACAAAACACCTCCTATGAGAAAAACGTTTTTGTCTCCATGAGACAAAAATCTATGGTACAAAGTCAGTGTTACATTTGACAAGTCAATAACGTCTACATAGGAGGTTATAGTCAAGGAATAACTAGCAAGGAGCAGTTTTGGCTAAGCCCGGTGACACTCTACGTTATTAGAGATGAGTGAGAGCAGGACACATGAGATGTCAACAAGGAAGTCTTGGACTCAGACTCTGGTTATTTTTAGCATTAGGAATATGGTTTCATATGGCTAAGGGGCAACTCTACCAGGGAGCAGGGGACTGACTGGCTTCATGAGACCTTCCCAGCATCTAGAGCCATCTGGACAAGGGCAGCACAGGAAGCATGAAGAACAGGAGTTTCTAATACCCACCCTCCCATGAGACTCTGCTGCCTCCTTCTGATTTGAGGGACAAATGCTGATTGCATGTACTTAATGCATTGATTGAGGAACTACTAATTTCATACTAAGTATGAGTGCTTTCTGTGTCCAGTTCTCATTTTCCCTTTGTATGTTACAGAAAGTGTACCCCAGCTCATTCATCCTTTCTTTCTTTCTCTTTGAAAATGTCACCCATTCTGAAACATGTTTTGAATTATAATAGGAAAGTATCACTGCCATCGAAAGGACAAACAAATAAAAACCCTGAGGTACCATATCTTCTCATGAGTGAGTTCACTGCCAACGGACAGAAAAAGAATCACTCACTGTAAAGGGAGACTCTAGGACGATGAGTGATTTACCAAAGAAGAGCCTACCTTAGAGAATCTTTCTTAGCTCTCGAACAAGCCTCATCATTTACCGATATCTTTCATTAATTATGTCTAGCATTGTAGCAACGACTTCCGCAACCATCTTAAAGAAAGGCATCTCCCTTTAAAGTCACGAAGAACAGCCAATGGTGGCTTCTTCAGAGACAATTCAATACACAATGATGATCATAAATGTTAAACGCAAAACTGAAAAAAAAATCATAAAGCAAAGCAATTTAAAATGAAGAAAAATGATTATTTCAAAATACTAAAAAGCAAAACAACAACAACAAAAAAAACCCTGAAAGGAAACTATTCAGGTAGTAGAGCCACTTTGTGAAAATAGAAGCCACAGAACATCCCAGAAAACATTATATTAGGCCACCAGATTCAGTACAGTCAAGAAACAATATGATAGTTTCCTGCCCGAGGGACAATGACTACTAACCTGGGCAATGTTTTCAGTTCTCTGCTCTGAGAACTGGTTTGACTCATTATTTCAGTTATGCCTAAGAATGCCGACAGCTCACATATTAGCTTTGGCAGGAAGGCAGCTCTTCTTGTTCTTAGAATTATTGCCTCCAAAGACAAATCCAATATGTCAACTCTAAATTATTTCCTTCACTCTTAGCTGTTGGTTGGCCAGACTATCTTTCGCACTAGATGGTGAGGACCTTGGGGCGGGAACGCTGCCCTTCATTTTTGCACCCCCCACTTCTAGTACAGAGGAATAAAGTTAACACACGATTGGTGTGGAGCCTGCCTCAAAAGTCAATCTCTTTTAAAGTCCTTTTTTATTTTATCCGTTCTGGTCATTATGCCTATCTTTTTGGCATTTGAAGGACTTTTTAAAGTACTTTGACCAAAAGCACCTCAGACTTAGTATTTCAAATTTTCAACATTTTATGAAGGATGCTGTTAGTTCCCTTGTGGCTGTTCTTTCTCTTTTATTTGCCATGAATCAAGATCTTAAAATCGCTAAATCATATTCTGGATTCTGAAGTGCTAATTATAAATACTACAAATTATAAAAACTAACTTGTATAAAATATTATGGGCGACGGGAAGCAAGTTATTTCAAGTATTTACAACTGGGACCTACTTACAGACAATAGTCTTCAGAGTCTGTATAATCTCTACATCTCAGCGGGGAGCGTAGAGCTCAATGGTAGAGTGCGTGCTTAGCATGCATGAAGTCCTGGGTTCAGTCCCCATTTAAAAAAAAAAACAAAATAAAACTCCACATCTCATCCATAGCTGCTTCCAGCTGCCTGCAAATTGCCCATCCTCACCTCAGTCCAGCTTTGCTGTTCAACCTCCATCGTGGATAACTGCCAACGTTACCGGTTTGAAGGGGGTTGCCTTAGTGCCCACATCTAATGTCTGTGGAAATCCAGCAATTCCATCAAGAAAAAGCAAAACAAAATTGCCAAAAATTAGGGGGAAAAAAAAAACAGGCTACCCCTACAGATGCCAAAAGGGCAGTGCTTTGGCTACACTGCTTTTAGGAGAATTGACCTGGAACTTGCTTGAGTTGCTCACAGTCTAGAGGGAAAGACAAGCGAAAAAAGCAATGTAGGATTCAGAGGCCACGTAGGATCAGGACCTGTAATTAAGGTTAGAACTGGGCAGTATGGGAGCACCAAGGACAGTCACCTGACCCTGGTCTGAAGAGTCAGGGAAAGTTTCACTCAGGAGCAAATCCTGATCTGCATATGGAGGAACAAGCTGAAGTTAGCCAGAAATAGAAGGGTGAGGAGGTGGCCTCCCAGGCAGAAGAAAGACTGTCACACAAGAGAACTCAAAGAATTCAGTCCAGGGTCTGCAGGAGCAGTGGAACATGAAGCTAAGGAAGTGGCCGAGGGCAGATCCCCCAACCTTGTAAATCATAACAAGGAGTTCAGATTTCAGTCTGAAGAAGAAGGGGAGTGATTGAAGGATTTAAATCGAGGAACTAATTTAACTTCCATTTTAAAAATAAAATCAGAATACCAACTTATTAATTCACAGTGAAAAAAGTCCCTAAAGAGCAGATCAGAGGCTGGAGTCCTCTGGGAAGCAGGTGCTCTGCCTCCAGTTGGCTGCAGGGGATGCCAGGGTCTGAAGAAGAAGTAGTTGGTGAAATTCAGGCAGCAGGTTAAAGTCACCTCATTCATGATGCAGTGGGCATCCACCTACCGCCTGCCCAGACACCTTCCACCTGGGAAGGGCACTGTCCTGAGCTGAGTGATGTCTCTGGCAGCAAAGGAAGATGGAGAGTGAAACCGGGAGTGTCCGTGAGGCGGCTGTTGCACTAATGTGTGTGATGAGACGGGCCTGAACAAACACAGTGGGCATGGGGAGAAGAAGGCAGATTTCAGAGGTTCTTAGGAGGCAGAAACAGGTGGACTTAAGGACCGATTTGATGTGGGAAGCAGGAGTCTCAGATAAGTGGGTACCAGGAGCCAAAGAGGGAGAACGAAGACATGAAGGCATGTTTGTGCGGGAAGATAACTAGATTCATGATCTGCTTCCTGACACGTTAGGATTCTCTCTTGCCACTACTGAGTGCAGATCTTTTACACCTGCCAGACTGAACCACTTGCAGTTTCCCAAAGATGCCATCCTCTCTCAGGCCTCAGGCCTTTTGTCACATCGCTCCAGAAGACATGACACTGTCTCCCTCTCCTGCTCTCCCTGGATGACTCCAACTTTCCAGCTCACCAATGCTGTCTAGCCAGCCTTCTCTGGCCCTTCCCTTGCTTTCCTTCCTACCCAACTGTTGTGGGTTGAATTGTGTCCCCCCAAAAGATATGTTGACATCCTAACTCTTAGTACCTGTGAATGTAAGTGTATTTGAAAATAGGGTCTTTGCATATTTAATCAAATTAAGATGAGGTTACCAGGGTGGACCCTAATCCAATATGACTGCTGTCCTTATAAGAAGAAAAATGCCACATGAAGACAGAAATTCATGGGGAGAACCACATGTGACAAAAGAGGCAGAGATTAGAATGATGCAGCAGCCATCAAGGAAGGTCAGGGATTGCCAGCCACCACCAGAAGCTAAAACGAGCCAGGGATGGAGTCCACCCAGAGTCACAGAGGGAGCATGGCCCTGCTGACAGCTTGATTTTGGGCTACTAACCTCTAGAACTGTGAGAGAATAAATTTCTGCTGTTCTAATCTGCTTGGTAGTATTTTGTTAGAGCGGCCACAGGAAACTAATACACCAACCATCTCCATGCGCCCATGTTCCATACTTAAGAATGCTGTAAGTATTCAGGCATTTACCATCTAGTCTGGTGAGTTTTTGTTTTGTATTTATTGTTTAAACTATCAGTTTATCTTTAAGGACAAGAGTCACGTCTTACACATTTTTGTATATACAGCACACTGGCACAGTGAATGGATGCTTAATAATATATGTTTCTTATATGAGAGAAAAATGAGCCAAAATTCTTGGTGCAATGTGGAGATTGGCAGGAGCTTAGAAGATGGCAGCAACAGAAAGAGGCAGACAGGGATACAGAGTAGCGGATCTGAGCTTCCGGAAGGAGTTTTTACCTTGGGGGTGGATCAGCGTGGGGGCGGTGATGAGGAAGGAAGCAGCCATGAGAGTCAAGGAGAAAGCCCGCCCCTCCCTGTCCCGAGCTCCACGGCACCTGCGTGAACTGCCAGCCGTGATTTGTAAGAGCTGCAGGGGAGAGAAAAACCAGAATTCTGTTAGGGTGAGGAATGTAGGCAACGTTCTGGGAAGGCTTTTGGAGTCTCGGCCTCAGACAGGCTGGTACCCAGGTGTACGCCATCACCATGGTACCTCTTAATAAGCAGCCACTCTTCTGAGCCTCCAGAGAATTCCCCAATGCTTGGCCATCCTTAGGTCCCCCCCAGTGAGCCCAGAAACTAAAGAAAGAACACTTGGTACAGCAGGGACCTCCAAGAATGACATGGGTCCACATCTGCATGATGGCCATTCTTCTTTCTGCCTTGCTGGGGCCAGCCCACACCGTTTTGGTTATCGAATATTCTGAGCAGTTTGTGAGGAATGGAGGCTGGAGTGCCCAGTAGAAAGCGCCGAGGAGGAGAATGAGCACTGAGATGCCTGAAGATGACAGTGGGGAAAGAGGCTGCATGGCCAGGGATGCTGAGGGTGACAGGGTTGGGAGATCTAGTGGGCAGAGCTGGCCTTGGGTGTGAAAGAGCATGTCCTTTGTGCTATCTGAACTCTGGAAGCTGCCTGAGCTGGGAGAGAAGCACGGCTAGCCTAGTTGGCTCCTAGAAGCAGTGGTCCGAGGAAGAAAGGGCTTCGTCAGGTCCCAGAGCCTGAAAAGATTGAAAATGGAATTTAATGCTTATGGGGCAAGAGGGGAGCAAAAGACATTTGTGCTAAATTCTGCTTAGAGTTATTTTAGCATTGACTTAATTTTATTATATTCCAATCCTTAAAAAAGTATAATCTTACATTTACTAAGTATGCTAGCTTGATTAAGCAGAAGACTTTACTCCTGCCCACTCTGTATAAATTTTCTTTATTTCTATGTTCCTCGACTGAGGAAGAAGAAACTTGAAACAAAAGCAGTTGACATGTTTCTGCATTCTCTCTGACCCTGAAGAAGTTGGAGGGACTTTATCCTGCAGCCTTAATTCATTGATTCCTATATGGAGGAATATAAGCTATATAAGCTATCAAGATCAAAGTAAGTTTCAGCTATAGTCACCCATAAAGTTCCACAATCCCTGCACCGCAGCCATCTTAGCACAGAATCAAATGTACTTCTGGACTCTCCTCTGAAATGTGGCAAATGTACTTGTCTCTGACAAGCACATCTGAGCAGTGGAAGAGTGCTGGAGTATTAGGGGTAGAGTGGACCTTCATAAAATTAAGATAAAGTTAATGTCTAAGGGCCGATCTTGGGCACAGCTGTGTTTCCAAGAGGTAAACCATTAACGACAGGCAATTAGAAAGGACATTCTAGTTAGTTACCTACAACATAACAGTATAGATGTCACAGTTTAAAAAAAATTCTGGAGACAAAGCTAGTGTTCACTTTGGCTTCATTTTTAGTTCAATTCAGTTCAAGATGCTGGCTAGAAAACCCCATATATGAGAAAATGTGAGGAAAAAATTCCTTTATGACCTAGAATGTGCTTGACAGGAGTTTTGTTTTTTTTTTTTAAAGATCATTGGAAAGCCTCAGCATTTCCTGTTTTATGTTTCACAAATGAGAACGTTTGCACTGAAACCACCCACCCCCGCTGCTGGTTTCCCAAGCATGAGCTTTTCTTGCAGTCTCCCCTACTCTGCTCTCCCCTGACTGCCTGTCTAGACACCAGTTGCTCTTGTGAGAGCTTTGTGGTTCCTAATGAGATTCCCCCCACTGCCTTAGCCCCAGGAGAATGCAGAAGGTCAGGGATCCTACATCCAGAGCACAGGCCCATTTCGCAAGAACACCTGATGACAGACAGGAAGCCACACCTTTGTGAAAACAGCGACTTTGCTCTCAGAACAGCCCCAACACTCAGAGACACCTAATTAAAACTGGATGTGGTGTGTGTGTGAGAGAGAACAAAGAATTTTATTTCTGAAAGGGATTTGAACCTAAAATGAAAGAAAATGGCTGCTGTAGTTCAATTTATGAAAACCAAGCAATCGGTGGTAACTAGAAAAGGGCCTGGCCCATAACAAGCCCTCAGTGAAGATTTCTCACTGACCATTGTTGACAGCTTCCCCCATGAATACCTTCTCGGCTTTATTCAGCAGGCTTTCTTATTTCTACTATTTCCTTTCCAGCATTATAGCTAGTTAATACCTGACTCTGCCATGTAGAACAAGATATATAATCAGATAGTTTTCCAAGAAATTGATGTCTTTAAGGGAACTATCATTGGAGGTATGGGGATTTCAGAACCATTTGTTACTTATTCACTGATTCGACCAACATTTATCAAGGGCTTCTCAGGGACAGACACCGCATTCATTAAGTTATGTGGTTGGGGCAATGAGAGGAGAAATGCACCTGCTCCCAAAGAGGCCACCGTGGGAGAGACAGGCACTGGGAGAATTATGATACCAGGAGATAGAGGAATGCAAACAGTTCCCCAGGACCCTGGTGGAAGCAAAGACTAACTCTGCCTGAGCAGAGTACGAAGAAGGTGACCTTTGAACTAGGGTAATTCCAGGGCGAGAATGGGGGACGGCATTTCACACAAATTAGCAAAGCATGAAAAAGTGAAGGAACATGGGGTGCTCTTGTTACCCAACCAGGTTTGTTTTTCCTCAAGTGCAGCAAGCCAAAACACTGAGACACCAAGTTTTGCAGCACAGAGGGTTTATTTGCCAGGCAGCCAAGAGAGGACAGGAGAATAAGTCTCAAATCCACCTTCTGAAACCTCAGGGCATAGGGTATTTATGGGATAAAGCAGCAGGGCCGTCCAAAGCGTGGGGGGTATGGGGAAAGGTGTCTGGGAAAAGGTGAGGTAATCACCGTTCTGCACAGCTGTAACTAAGCTACAGGCATCTGCACATTCAAAAACGGAGGCACTTAGCACAATCTGAGGGTGGAGTTTTGGGCCATCTGATGTCAAAAAGCCACTGAGCATACTTCAATTTAAAAAAAGAAAAGAAAGTCACTGAGCAGACACTCTCAGATGCCCAGTTGGAGGGTCATTGGTCTTATCCAGTCTCAACCAGCTCAGCTCAAACTAGACACAGCAGACTTCAAGTTCCTAGAAAACAACTCAGGCAAACATTTTATTGTTTAGGCTACGTGCTGCTTAGAGGACGTGTGAGTCTTAAAATGACCTTGATTAGTGAAGGCAGGTGAAATGGATTTGACTCACTGCCTGCGGTTTTACTCTGGCACCTTGAGAATGGTAGTGGGACTGGTCTTAAGAACCTTAAGGGAGAAAGAAAGTGGATGTGAAAAGACAGGGAGCCTAGAAAAAGAGATGGGGCCAGATTGTGAAGGCCTGAGGAGTTTGGACTTTATCCTATGCAATGAGCAGCCACTGAAGACTGAGCTCCTTGAGTAAAAGATGAAAGGGAGGAAGGGTCTAATGAATTGTTCGCCCTGTGCCTAACACTGCATCTGGCAAAGCGGAGTTGATTTTAGAAACTATTTCATTACATAACTCAATTTAGTTTTTTAGTATGAGAGTAGCATGAAGACAAATGGACAGTAAGGAAAATGGAGATTGGTCCCTAGACCAATCTAGAGACTGTTACAACAGTCAAATAAAAATAATATTATATAATTGAGAAATTTCAAAGTAGGATACATGCATGCAAGCATAAATACAGTTATTAAAGTAAGAAGTCTTCCTGTTGTTAATAATGACTATAGACTTCAAAATATATTTAGGGTTTTTCATGAAGTATTTATACTAACAACACATGTATTCTGAACAAAGTCTATACTCTTTATTCTGTTATGAGTTCACAGAATAACAAAATGCAATAGAATCTGGCAATATTAGCACAATGAAACTATCATATATGGCATTGCTTGCTGACTAGTAATAATTCACAAGCCAGGCCAGTTGACACTTATGCAAAGTTTACAGTCACAAAAAAGCAAGAGATTTCTGGCAGGCACTAGATAAATTTGTAGCTTAGCCAAGAAAATAATTCACATTACCTATTACCATTCCAAAGCTCTTCACACTACTTACCCTGCTTTCTTTTTTCTTTCCATTTTTTACCTGAAAGATTTTGAAAAAAAAAAAAAGAAGAAGTACTTCTCTAGATTTCCTCAATTTAACTACTTAAAGGGTCAGGAAATGTCTAGGAACTTTAAATGAAGACTTTGTATACCTGACAGGTGTCTCTATACTCTGTGGGTTTTCTCAGAAAAGTACTTTGGCAACGTTCTGTGGTGAGCATGAGGAATTCTTTTGGTAGATATCTTTGAAGAGAAGAGAAACGGTGATGAGTTGCAAATCAAAGCCATTTTTTTTTAAGCAGAAAATGATTAATTTTTGTTCTTAGCTTTCTCTCTCTTTTTAATACTTCTGTATTTTTTAAAAAATAATCTTGCTCCTGCTACCATTAATTTATACCGTGTACTATAAAATCTGTGATTTTTCTTGTCCCATGGAGGGATTACCTGAAAAGGAAAAGAACAATGGCTATTCTTGGCAAGCAAAGAGCTGTTGTTGACTCAGTGGTCCCTAAAGTCCAACCTTTGCGTATTTTTCCAGAGGTTGGGGGTGGGCACTATCACTTCTCAGCTCAGTGAGCACTGCTCAGTGATTTAGACAGGTCAGCTGTGGAGGCCATTTCTCACTTTGGAATTCTGTTCTTGGTGAGAAACCAAGTGGTGTTGGCCTCGGTAGCCTATTCCAATGAGCAGAGAGCCAACTGGACGTAAGGCAGTACATTCAGTGTGTCTCCTCTTTCTCCCTACTCATAGCATTGAATCAGGCAACCAGTCTTCAAAAGAGAGAAGAAATAATTGTCAGATAATTCTTACACATGTTTACATTTTTAAATAAATGAGTCTTGAGCTCAACAGCTACCTCCAGAAACTGACAGCAGAATGGAAGTTTCCATCCACAGTCCCTCTATTGGCAGCAAAACCCTCGACACACAGGAAATTTAGCACAAATACAGCCCAATTCAGTGCTTGGTCTGTTTGGTTCACATGACTTCCTATAAGAGAGGATCTCTGCACAGGCATGGAAGGGGAGCTCTCTTTAGAAGCATTTGGAAATCTTCTTTGGGCCACACTAAGGAGAAAAGTGGTTCAATTATTCTAAAATATAAGGAAAAACTGTACTGGCACTCATAATTTTGCAGGAAAACTAATATTTCTTTACTTTTTTACACACTGAGAAAGTCCTCTTCACATCTATTCACTTTTAGTGGGTTTGGGAGTGGAAGAAATATTACAAGAGGCAAAAGCTTGACTTTTGATGATGGAAACATTTTTTCAAGATTCTTCAGAGAATACTTTATCACTTCCTGTTTCAGTGCTTTTTATTTTATTAACTGTAATAAAACACATTATGTCATACTGCGGTAGCCCTTTTCATCAGAGTGTCTTAAAGCAAGGCAGTGTTTAATTTAGGGCCCAGTCACAGTCAGGTCCAGGAGATGACTGCCAGGCCCAAGCAGGAAGGAAGCAAATCTGCCCAATAATTTAGAACATCAAGGGAAGTTTTATGTATTCCCTTGAAAACAGGATTACCACCACTGACCTGGGTTCCTGCTGACAGGGTAGAAGTGGCGATGCAGGTATTGGACACTCGGATGGAAAGAACTCAGGAAGGGAGGTGGCCATCCAGTTTTCCCCTCAGTGAGAACCCAGAGGCCTGGTGGGGCTGTCAGGGTGTTATGTCAGACATAATGGGCAGTGGAAGATTTGTAGCTAGGCAGAGAGGTAGGGCCGGGAGAGAGAGGTGCCAAGGGTGGCTGTGAGGTCTCTGTCTGGGGAGGTCTCTGCAGAACACGTGCAGCTCTGATCAGCAACGTTGTTGCCTCCTGCCCTTCCTGCTCACTGCCCTCTCCATTGTCTCCAGTCAGCTATCATTCCTTTACTGAGGCCCAGGTCCATGCCAGGAACTCAGCTATAGGCTCGGGGCCAGGCAATAAAAACAGAATAGTTTTCAGGAGTCCTGCAGCCATTCCTGAGGGGCAGAGTTCTAAAGCAATGAACTGAGTGTTACTTCTCAAGGCACGGAGGCTGTGTTAAGGGGGAGGAGATTTGGGGCCCAGAAATAGGAGACTTGAGGGAGATCACTGCCATTAGGGTAAGATAAAGTACATCCACTTTCTCTCCTCCCACCCTCTACACCAGTGGCCAGACGTTGCTGGAAACCAGCTCAGTCTGGGGAAGAACTTTCTGAGTTAGAACTATTCAAAGATAAAATGAGCTGTGTTGGGGGGCTGGTGAGCTCCTGGCCACTGGAGTTGTTGGCTGGATAGCTTTCTGGTGGGATTGACAAGATCCCCTCCAGACCCAGTAGTCTGTGAATCCACAGGGGGCTGGCCCGCAGGTGGCGGCAATTCTGAAGGGACAAGTCTGCCCTGCCTGGCCTGTCATGAGGATGAGGAGGTCTGATCCAGGAAAGGGTGGTGGGAAAGAGCCCGGTGATGAGGGAGTTGAGGACTAAGGGTGGAAGTGGGACAGGAGAGGTGTATATAGCTGCCATAACAAAGCATGATAAATGGGATGGCTTTAAAGAACAGAAGTTTAATGTCTCACAGTTCTAGAGACCTGAAGTCCACAATCAAGGTGTCAGCAGGGTTGGTTCCTTCTGAGAGCCCTGAAGAAGAATCTTTTCCATGCCTCTCCCAGCTTTGGGTAGCCTTAGGCAGTCCTGGGCTTTAGATGCATCACTCCAATCCTCTGTCTTCACACAGCCTTCTTATAGGGTCACCACTCATTGGATTAGGGGCCTACTCCTGTATGACCTCATATTAATTTAACTAATTAGATCTACAACGACTCTATTTCCAAATAAGGTTATATTCTGAGGTACTAGGGGTTAGGATGGCAATCTCATTTTTAGGAGGACATAATTCAACTCACAACAGGAGGCAACTTGCTTGATCTCTGAGACCTCCACTTTTCCCATCTGTACAACTCCAGTGATGGTTCTGCATGGAGAGAGGCTGGGTGGCTGGGAAGGCACCACTCCCTCTGCTAGCAATCCACTCCCTAGCTTGACTTTAGATACAGCCTAGTTCTGAGACTGTTCCCAGAGCATCCAAGTCCTGCCCTTTCCTGTGCTCATAGAATCCACTTCTCACAACATTCACAGGAGGGGTTTGGTTTTTGTTTTTCTCCTCTGGGACTCATCTTACAAAGACCTAGACAGTCCCCAAAGCTTCTGGCCTATTTAACCCAGTGTTGGACAGCTGGTTACCCTAAGTGAGTTCCCTAGATTTGAGGGGAGACAGATTATAAACCACAAATCTAGGAACTTCTGCCGGGAACATCTTCCATGGATTACCAACATAGGTAGAATGTAGTAACAAATGGGGAAACACCAGACTAGAAGCATAAGTCTGAAGCTCTACGGCCACACGCTATGGACGGGCTGTGTGACAGTGGGGGTCGTGTCACTTCCTCTTTCTCTCCTTCAGCTTCTCCAGCGGTAAAAATAAAACTATTTCAGTACTGATAGTCTATGATTTCATAAAAGTCAATATTCTATGATTTCATAATAGGTCTCTGAGGACCATTCCAATGCGATATTTCATGATTTTATAATGGAGAACTAACCTTTTCATGTTGGTTAAATGCAAGGAAAGAAGAGACATACTTCATTTCTCTGAAAGTCAGTTAATACCTTTGGGGAATGATGTCACGTTTGAGCCTCGATTTTCAGATTTATAAAATATAGAAATAACAATATGAAGCTCATGAAGTGGTGAGAGTGAGGGTGCTTGGAGAAATGTATCACACCGCACAGAGGCAAGCCAGGAACCTCTATGAAGGCTCCCTGAAACAGCTGAGCCCAAGCTGCTGCAGCAGAGCCCACCGAGAGGGCCGGGTGGGGGCGGGGCGAGGAGGTTGGCATTGTTCTCGCCCCGCCCCACCCCGCCCCGCCCCGCCCCGCCCTAGATATCGCGAGAGGGCGGGCCCGCTTGGCTTCGGCGTCGGCGTCGCTCCCGCGCTGGGGAGCTAGGCCGGCTTCTCTCCGCGGGCGGCGGATAAAGTGCCGGTACCCTAGGGCGCGCGAAGGGCCGCCAGCCGCGCGGCGTCGGCCGGACGCCAGAGCGTCGGGGTCGTTGTGCCGTGACAACGACGCCGGTGGCGGTCTCCGCCACAGCAGGTGCGGCCGCTTCAGCCCCGGGCGGGCTCGGCGGCTGCCTGGCGAGTCTCAGCTCGCGCCCAGCCCTTTCCTTCCTGGACCCGGCGCCAAGCAGCAACGCTGAGCCGACCGCCGGAGCGGCGGGCAATGGCGGCCTCGACGGCCTCGCATCGGCCCATCAAGGGGATCCTGAAGAACAAGAGCTCTACGACTTCCTCTGTGGTGGCCTCGGCCGAACAGCCCGGCAGGAGTGTTGACGAAGAACTGAGGTGAGAGCCGCGCGGAACGGCCGCTCGTCGCCCCGGTCGGCCTGGGAAGCCTCTCCTTCCCGGCCGGGGCGGCCTCGCCCTCCCCTCGCCGCCGTTACCGGCCCCGAGCCCGACTCCGGCCTCCCAAGCCCCAGCGCGTTCCGGCCCGCGGGGCGGCTAGGAATGCGGCCCTGGCGCGGCTCGGGTCTCCCTCCACCCGCCGGGCTGAGGGTCGGGGGTGATCTTAAGGCAGGAGCTATGACGTTTGTCATGTTTCTCTCTCTCTTTTTTAAAGTATATACACATATATAACATTTTTAAACATATATCATGGTATTTGAGCTTTTGGAAATCGGGAATATTAATCAAATCGAAGTTTTAAAGCTTCACCTGTTAAGCATTTATTATTTCTTAACCTCATATCCGAGTGTCTGAAATTCTTAAAATAAAGTGTGTTTTCCTGGCTTGGGAACCCTTTAAGATTAGTCTCAAGTTAATAAGAGACGCCTCAGAAAAAGAAGAGATAATTTCTACATTTTTCTAATTGCCCTTCTTCCAGTCATTCCTTTTTAGGTGAACATTATCAAAAGCATCATGCCACATTCACTCTCTTGGGTCCTGGTTTGTCATTATCTCTGCACTAAAAGAAACCGAAATCTTCCCAGTCTTTGATCTATATTTAATGGAAAGCTACTTATTGCTAATTATTTTTGCATCTGCAAGAGTTTGAGCGCTTTTAATTTTGTTATTCGTGAAAGACATATCTGAGCTCAGAACAGTTCACAAAGTCGCAACTTAAAATGACCCAGTGATAATTTAGTTGCTCTTGCACACTCACAGATACATATGTAAAAAGATGTTGATCCATATCATTGTGTGTAATAGTAAATAATTGGGAGCAACCCACGGTCCATTAAAGAAGGACTGGTGAAATATTTATTATGGTACATTAATAATGGAACAGCATACCAGCATTTTAAAAAGAATGAGGTAGGTGTGAATGTACAGAGAAAGATACCCAAGGTGCAATCTTCAATGAAAAAAAAAGTTGCAATACCGTATATAGTGTAAAATAAAACACTGGGTTAGAAGTGCTAGTGGGCTTTGCTGTTCTAAGATACTAAACATATTAGGACTCTACATTCTGGAAATACGGCTTAAGAAAAGTTACCGTTGAAATCTGTGAAGTCATAAAGCTAAAATGAGAGTGTTCATGAAAACAGATTATTTGGACTAGGGCACACCTGTTTAAAGGATTGTTTTAGGGCCATAAAAGGAACTACAACTTGGTGATAGTAAATGTATGGGGATTTGTGTTAACCTTGAAGAAAATGTTAAGTAGGATCACAGCTTAGAACCATGGTTGGAAAAGGCCTTCGTTTGTCTAGCAACTCCCCTACTCCCACTCTGTTTTGAAGGCTTAACTCCTACAGTCTCCAACATGCAACCTCTATTTGGGATAAACTGCTTCAAATGGGAATTGGGGCAGGGAGGGCGTGTTGCTCATGGTATTAAGAAAACAGAATCTCACCAGAATATAATTACAACAGGAAGACCAAGATACTCTTTATAAAAAAAAAGACAACTATAGAAGGCTCTTATGGGCTTCAGAGTATTCAGCGGCAGGAATGTGATTCTCACTGGCATTTAAGTTACTTAGCTATTATTCAGTGTGAGCTCCTTTTTGTCTGGCTACCAAGTAGCTTATATTTTTTTCAATCTTTTGCTGCTTCCTTATCTTCTACTTATTCTCAACTTTGGTCTGCTGTAATTTCCTGTGTCCCCACTCTATGGATTGGCCTCTTTATATAATTGACTGAGGTTTCCCTCCAGATCTTCTTTTCTTTTCTTTTCTTCTTCTTTTTCCCCCCTTAATGGAGGTACTGGGGATTAAACCCAGGACCTTGTGCATGCTAAGGTAAGTTCTCTACCACTGAACTATACCCTTCCCCCTTCAGGTCTTTCTGCCTCCAAAGCCACTGTACCAGACTCACCCGCGTATGACTGACTGCTCCTTCTGTAAGAGCTGTTAGCAGGGCCGATTCACTTAAAAGGGGTCTTTTGCAAGGCATTTGACCCTGATTGACTTGTCCACAATAGAAGTTTATAGTCCTAACTTCAAAGGGAGCTACCAAGCCCTAATTTGTTGAAGTTGATGATGTTTGATTCTAAGTAGTAAAAGGGGGTGGGTATTTTTCATGGTAAGTGTTATGTGACTGTAAGGCAAAGAAACTAATTCTACTAGTAATATGGTATACATTATTATTTATGTTACAGCTCATGCAAACAATATTAGCAACTTCATGAGAGCTTTGAATAGAAACAAAGTATAGTTGAATACATTTGGAACGAACTTTTTGAAATGTTTAATTACAACCAATATTTTCCCTTTGGTGTAAAAAGAATTGAAAATAAATGGCTTTTTTGATTACAATGCACTTAAAATTCAGAAGCTAATAAATATAGTGTAATGGTCTAACTTCAAATGTTGGAACAGAGTATAAGGCAATAGAATCTCATTAATGTGAGAATGACCAGGGATCTAAGTCAGTTGTCACTATTTTCAGTAGTTATGTTCTATAAAGTCACCACAAACACAGAATTAGTGAATACTGAACTATTGCTCCTAGGGGAAATACAGACTTAGGTTCCTGCAAGCCTCTGATCACACATTTTCATCAACCAATCAATACATAACATTTTTAAGTTTGTTTCTGTTTAAAGACACCTATTTTAATATATATTTTTGATTCATTAACATTGAACACATGGCCAACAGCACTGTAACTAATGCCTGAATGAAATTTAACACGTATTTTCTCCATAAGGCACATAACAGCCTTCTTGGGCTTGGGAACACTGGACAGCACTTAAGCACTATCCTTGGGAGCTATTTTGAACAGCTAATTCACCAAAAAAAACAAAAACAAAAACGTAGTACTATATAGACTGCAAAAAGGACACGTATTTACATTAAGGGAGCTGAAACTAAAAGGTAAAGAAGCATTGCCCTGTTTAACCTCAGCTGGGAACATGGGCACCAGGCAACCAAAATTTTCCCGTTCTGTGCGTGTCTGAGAGAGACCTGAAAGATTCCTCAAGTATTGATTTTGGAGTTACAGAGAAATTTTATTAACTAGGCAAATTTGCAAATACAGAATCCATGAGTAACGATACCTTTTATTAGTACCCTTATCGTGTAAAAGGCAGTGGTGGTTTCCTTTTTCTGTACACACCACTTTGCCCCAACCCCCCATCAGTTGTGAGAGTATTATGTAACAATATTTTAATATAAATAGATGTTGCTAAGGGATTTTTTTAAGGTCAGAAGTTGAGTTGTGTTATTCCATTGGTCTCTAACTTTCTGACCGTGCATCTTTTTTAGTAGGAAAAAATTGAAATGTTTCAAATGTTTATGATTTATATACATAATAAGTAATAATTAAATAATATATCAAGGCTCAATCTACACTTAAAGTGAGGTTTATATAATACCATATCCCAAAGAGTCCTAATACTTGCATGGGTACTGTTATCTTCAGTGAGTGGTTTCGTCAGGTACCACTTTTTGAGGGTTATTTCAGTTAAAACTGAACAAAATCTATAAATCCACATAATTAGGCGTAGATAATCTCAGTACATTCCAGCATACTGCTCAACTAGTTGTAACGCCACCGTCATCTCCTATGATTGTGGAATTCCCATTCTTTCTGGATACTTTGAATATAGTGAACAACCTGTGAAGGTCGGACATAACAGATCTCGTAAGTATATGTATTTCATCAAAAACAAGATGCTGTTGATTCTAAGATGTACTGTGATTTTATGTAGCACCAAGAAAGAAAAAAATTATATATATATAACGGACAACCAGAAGATGCCATCCATTTTAAGATATGTTCTGTTTTCAGAAATATTAAAATGAGAAAAACATGCATTTGGAATTGTTGAAAATATGATATTAAGTGTTACTAAAACCTATCTTATGAGAAATGATTAATCTGGAGCCAGATTGCCTGGGTTCAGATCCTGTTTGCTACATATTAACTCTGTGATTTATATAGCAAGTTATTCATTATATCCCTGCCTAGTTTAATTATTAAATTATTTACTAAATGTAAAGTGTTTAACCCAGTACCTCACCCTCAAATGTAAGTTTTAGTCTAATAAAAAGAAGTGAATACAATCTAATTTTCCCCCATCTCAGCAGGTTGTTGTACACAGTATGCTTTGGAACCACTATGTTCAATTCAAATTGTGTAGTAATCTTAGGTATTGTAGGTGAATTCCACTTGGAAAAATTGTGCTTGAATTAATTTCCCTTAGTATAATTTTATATAAGCATACTTCAGTTTTGTCTTTTTCTGCCTGTAAAGGAATGTGGAATATAGTCAAGGCTCACTGAGTAAAGTTTTCCAAAAGTGACCTTTTGTTTACTGATTGTTTTTATTGTTAAGTCTTTAATTGTTCAGTAATGGTGTCAAGCTTCAAAGTCTTGTTCAACGTACCTAAGTTGAATCTTCATTTAAGAAAGAACCATTTCTTGAAATGTGGGGTTAAAGTTTAACACGAAATCCTTCTTCCCACTACAAGTACGGCTAAAACTAAAAAAGAGCAAGTCACAAGCAACGAGAAGTGTGAGTAGGTCTTTGAGATGGCATCATACGAGCTATCAAAGTGAAAGTGAGAAGCAGTGGCGTTTTCTGGTGCAGATTTAGGCTGGAAAAACAAATCACCTGTGTATGGGCAGGGGTGGGAGGGAGCTGAAACCAACAAGTGCTTTCACCCTTGCAGCAGATCTTTAGTGTAAGTGTTAGTGCCTGTATTTTTTGTAAATGGAAATAATGACCCAAAGAAGGTCACACAAGCAGTTTGTGATAGTATTACGATTAAACGCAAATTCATTCCTTGGGTTTTGTTACTCCGCAAATAATGTTAATTCTGCGGAAATTTAAGAGATGCTAATTTCCATACCCAGTGTCCTCTGCTGACAGTTAGGGTTGGGTCTTCTACTTTATTACTTTCCACCTAAGAATTCCTAGCATTCTTTGGAGTCTATTTTATGCCCTTGTTTAAATTCATGGTTTTGCAAGATACCTTTGGGTATCGACAATTATAAGGATTTTTTTTTTCTCTTAGAAAAGTGAGGTGAAGCTTTGGATATATAAAACTTTAATTCTGTGTATAGTAGAAATGGCAAGCAAACTGGGAAAAATTGGGGTTATACATAATGTGGTTTGTACCTTATATATACCTTTGAGTTATATATAATGTGGTTTAAACCTTCTCATAAATTTGAGTGTGTTCTTTACACTTATGTAAATATAAAGAAGTCACTCAAATTAATGAAAATGTTTCCAATAGATAGGCAAAGGATATAAACATAATTCACACAAGGAAAGTAAAATAACAAGCATTTTTCATGTTATTTATTAGATAATGAGCAAAGAAACACATAACAGCATTTAAATACTAATTTATACCTGCTCAGGTGAAAAAAACACAGATATCCAATCTTGGCAAAGTTTTGATAATTATTTGGGGACGTTACAAATAGTCCTCTCTTTTAAACAGCTATACGGCAACATAGAGTGAACAACAGAGCTCTTAATAAATTTAATCCAGATATGCTTGTCCTAGCAGATTATCCTAAAAACATCATTGAATAGAATATGCGTAAGTATGTTGATTTCTGCTTTATTTTAAATAGGAAAAGTTGAATTCAACTTAAATATCTAACATTAGGTGAATAGTTTATTTTGGAATATTATACACATAATATTAAAAAAGACTAAAAAATACAAACAACTTATGATAAAATACATACACTGATAGTTTATCAAAAATATATAGTATACATATAGAATTACATATACATAGAATACTTCTATAGAATTCTATAGAAGCTATCAGTATATGTGTTTTGTATATACTATATATTCTGTTTTGTATATATATTTTTACATATACTAATAGCTTGTGTAGTTTTTTCATATGTATTTTACAGAGTGGAAAGAATATACCAAAATCAAAATTGTTAATGGGTTAGAATGCTAGAATTGTGATTATTAAATTTTATCATTAATTTTAAGGAAACACTATTACTTGTATCATACCATTCTTTTTCTTTGGTCACCATGTCATGAAACAGATTTGCAGGGTGTTTGGGGCTTACTTTTTAAACTCCGAAGGGCCATCTTCATTCTTCTATTCTAAGCAGTAATGATGATAAGTTGTCATTTTTAATTCAGTATTGTTAGCATCACCTGGGAAGTAAGTTGTTTTACTTTGAGATTAGGAAGTATCCAACAAAGTCACTTTTTATGTGTTTATTTTTTAAATATTTAATGTAATACACATACAGAAAAGTATATTAAATGTAATTTTAAAGCTTAAGGAATAATTATAAAGCAAACACCCCTGTAACTTCATCCTGGTCAAGGAAAAATGTTTCCATCACCTCAGAAATGTCTCCTGCCCTGTCATATAACAACCTCCCCCTCCCCCTCAACATTATCATTAGTCTGACTTTTATGGTAATCCTCTAAGTATACATCCCTACACACTTTAATTTTGTCTACTTTTGAACTTTATGTAAATAGAAGTGTGCTAGTTATCTTTTACAATATCTTTAATAAAGAATCTTAATAGGACCATCTATTAGTACAGGTTTTATGAAACTTTGACCTGTGGGTTTCTGTTTCTGACTCGGACTTAACTCTTGTCATTTCAGAGGCATTATCTGTCAGGAAGGAACATACAGTTACCATATCATGGGTCTCCCTTTGTTTCTTAATTGAATTGCTTTCTGTATAAAATTAATGTATTTCTCTTAAAAATTGTATGTCTTTATACTTCTAATCAGAAGCTTACTGATCATTTCTGCTGCCTAAAATCTTTAGAATTGTATCCCTTTTCACTGTGAATTACCTTATATAGAATATGCCCATGAGCAGACCTAATCATTTGCTTTTTAAATTTACAGAAT
Organism: Camelus ferus; assembly: GCF_009834535.1. Taxonomy (NCBI): domain Eukaryota; kingdom Metazoa; phylum Chordata; class Mammalia; order Artiodactyla; family Camelidae; genus Camelus; species Camelus ferus. The sequence goes on from NC_045696.1 coordinate 62,457,341, forward strand.
TTGCAGGTAATAGAACTATTTAGCAAAATAAAATATCTGAAACTGTAATTTTAGTCAAATAGAAAACTGCTTTTGAGAAAAACTCATTCTATGATAACTCAAATATTTCAAAATCATTTAAATTTTGAACCTTTCAGGGCAAAGACAGAAGGCATTCAGTACAAAAGCAATTAAACCATCTTTTCAGAATGCCTTATCTCAAACTATTCTCTATAGTGCTAGGTAAGATATGGTTTCAGGACTTTCAACAAAACTTTAGATTTAAAAATCATAAATACTTTCATTTTATTATAATTTCCATGTGGAGTAAGCATAGCCCAAGAGAGAATGTTTTTGTTGGAATTGCCTATATAGTAACAGGACTGGTGAAGGGTAACTGGAACTTGAACTTTAAACGTCTATCTCCCATTTGTTTGTTGTTTTGTCTGCCACAAGACCAACCATTACTCTGAAAGACAGAAACTAGGCATCTAAAGAAATCAGTACTGTTGTAAAGCAAGATCTCTATAGCCAGTCTAATTCAATCAAGTGTTTTTTTTTTAATATATATACTAACAACATTCAAATTTGACTAGTTGAAAATTCAGGTAAGTGCCATGGTGAATGAATGAAAAAGCAGTTCTTTAAAGAAGAAATCATATTTTAGTGCTTAAAATTAATGACCTATTCATTTTTAGCTTCTTTTAAAAGCTTTTAAGATTTTGACTTTTTCATGGTGAAGTGACATTCGGTAACTTCTGACGATTATGAGGGCAGGGAAGAACAGGAGTTGTAGTGTCAGCCACCTGTAAAGTGTGTCTAGGCCAACCTTTGCCTTTTAATAAAACGAAGGGTAAGTAGGCTTAAAAGGAAGTTGTAGTTCATAGTACTTGGTCTGCAGTTGACTATTATTCAGCCTTAAAAAGGAAGGAAGTTTTGACACATGCCACAACATAGATGAACCCTGAGGACATTAAGTGAAATAAGCCATTCACAAAAGGACAAGTACTGTATGAGTCCACTTACGTGAGGTACTGAGAATGGTCAAATTCTTGGAGGTAAAAATGGAATGATTGCTAGGGTTTGGGGGAAGAAGAGAATGGGAGATTAGTGTTCAATGGGTACAGAATTTCAGTCGAGGAAGATGAAAAAGTTCTAGAGGTGGATGATGGTGAGGGTTGTGCAACAATGTGAATGTACTTGATATCGCAGAACTATACACTTACAAATGGTTAAAATGTATATTTTACCGCAGTAAAAATATGAAGAAAAAAGTGCTTAGTCTGAAATGGGAACACTGGGGGCCCTTTAGGGTAGGTAGAAAGCAAGAGAACTTTAAGTCAGACTCAACTGCTGTGAGTGGGCACATGTAATTTTTTTTTAATTGTTACTTTTTTGGTGGGGGGAGGTAATTAGGTTTACTTACTTATTTTTTCTTAGAGAGGGTACTGGGGATTGAACCCAGGACCTCATGCATGCTAAGCATGTGCTCTACTGCTTAAAACTATACCCTCCCCTCTAGCATGTTTAATTTTTAAGGTGACTCAGAACATGGAGAAGAGAATATGATATTAAAATTTTAAGTATGTCATTCTTCAAGAGCATTTCAAGATCTGAAAATTGATAGATTTTAGGAAAATTGAAAATATCTGCAATAAAACCTCACCAATGTGGAGCAAATATAGAAAGAATAATTTGAATCTGTGTAAAATTTGCATTGGTTCTTTAAAAAAATTTTTTTTTCATTTTTAAAAATTTTGAGGGGGAGAGGTCATTAGGTCTATTTGTTTATTTTTTATTAGTTTTTTTTTTTTTTATGGGGGTACTGGGGATTGAACCCAGGACCTTGTGCATGCTAAGCATATGCTCTACCATTTGAGCTATACCCTCCCCCCTCTACACTGGTTCTATTTAAAGTAGTTATTTTTCAAGTATATAACCAAGTCACAAATTGTATACATGACAAAATATTGTTGGCTGGTAGAGAGGTCTTTGGTACCCTTTTTAAAGTAGATAAAAATTTGTAATTAAGCCATTTAATTATCAAGCACCTTAGTAGTTGTACAAATATTTTGTTGAGTGGCTATTAATGGATGTTCATAAAGCACTTATGAAACATTTCTATTTCTTTTAAGTAGATTTATCCCAGGTGATCTGAATATACCATTTCTTAGCAATTACTCTTCTAGGTTTAAAAAAAAACTGAGCTATAGTTTTATGTGCAACCTAAATCTTTATTTAGTGGTATCTGAATTTAATGAGGTTTTCCCTGTAGTTTTATGTTCTGATTCTTTTGATTGTTATGGATACCTCTAAAAAAAAATTAGGCCAAAGAGAATATTCCTGGTATGTCTTTTATTAAACTGTTTAGAAATATATGGTAGATCCAAAATCCTTAACTACTGAGATCAGGCAATGTGTAAATTTCAGGTTTTGCTGTTACTCTATAGGCCAGATGAAGATTAAACAAGTCATAATGTAATATTTTTTTGAATGCCTCGTGAAGGGTCCTGGAACCAATCCCCTGAGAATGCCAAGGGATAACTGTAATAAGTTTTTAATATGTGGGCACTAAGGATTTGATAAAAGATTTACTGACATTTTATTGTAATTTTTGCAGTTTTTACCCACATCAGTTTCTATTCTAAGAAAATAGATGTGAAAATAGAAGTTAGCAGTCAAATAGAAATTGAAATTTGGGATTTGGATGTTTGTGAATTTTAGATGTGTACATTTTCTATTTTTTACTCCATTAAGGACATTTTTTTCTTTTGATTTTAGTAAAAAATCCCAGAAGTGGGATGAAATGAACATCCTGGCGACATATCATCCAGCAGACAAAGACTATGGTTTAATGAAAATAGATGAACCTAGCACTCCTTACCACAGGTAGTGTTTTGTAGACATCATTCCTTTTTTGAGTTGTTTCCATTTTGCATTTGATGTGAACTTCTGGGTAACAGCTAATTTGAATGTTTGTTTTTTTATATTTGTTACTGAAACATTAATTAGTAACCCAACTGCATGCTTTTGTGTAATAATATAAGTAATAAGGAACTTTATGGAATCCACTTCTTACATTACAATTATAATAGTAAATGGTTATTCATTGCACCTCAGTGGTCCCCTAGCTGCTAATGGTACACATAGATCGGTGATTTTTACCTTCCTTAGAATGACTTATTTATAAAAAAGAAAATGAAAATAGGGTTTGTTTGCTTCCTAAGTAGGTATCAGGGGCTTATTCAGTCTCTTTGCAGAAAGGGATAACTTCACAGATGGAAATTTTTTTTTAACCTATTCAGAGACAAGTGGTCATTACTATTTCTTGTCCGTATTTTTGAATTACATAATATTGTAGTTCAGATAATTGTAATTGTCAGTTTTGAGTCTTCCAGAATTTTTTTAATGAATTATAAAATGACTATGTGTGGTAGTAGTTAGTATGAAGACAAAAATAATGCACCAATAAGCATAATAAGAAGATGGAGATTCTGACTAACTAGAAATATCTAACTAAGATCATGCCCTAGCTTATATTGAAAAAATAAAGATTTTCAGGGCTGAAGTATTTTGTCATTGAAGACAGCGTAAATCCAGAAGCTACAATTGAAATAGAATTAAATTCTGTTTTAAATCAGTGGGTGAAACTTTGGAAGATAAGTTGAAATAACTTGATAATAACAAAAACAGTACAAAAAATTAAAAAATAAAAACCAAGCATAAACATGAAGATTGTGATAAGGGGAGAAAGAAATAATCAAATAGGAGGTACACATGCTAAAACTCGATTCTAAAAAGCTTAATGGAAGAAATAGGCATATTATTTATGATAAGTTTATATACTCATTTTTCTTCTAATTGTAGGTATATATTTTAAAACATAAGCTAAGACTTTTTTCATACCAGAAGTCAAAGTCAGGGCTTTCTTCCTTCTCAGTAAAGGTAGTAGACATCCCTTATCTGTGTTGGTTGGCAATGACTAACCTAAAAGAATTAAGATCAAACATAATTCAAAAAAATAACTGTAGCCATTATTTTTAGACTTTATATTTAAATAATAGATACTCATTTTTGCAGTTGAGTGGGGAGCATATTTTTCATTAGAAGGTAAATTGGGAAAGCTAACTAGCTTTTTGACCTACTGAATTAGATCTTAGGATCTAATTTAGTTGCTTTACCTATGTCTGCATAGATCTTTTGTCTGGTATTTTCAGGTTGATGTACAAATTCAAATTCTAAGGCCACACGGTGGGTTTTTGGCATTGTTTCCAACGGATGGAAAAACTCAAGTGTTGCGGGGTTTTTTCCCCCCAGATGATTCAGGCTTTTTCAGTATGTATTTTCAGGATTGCAAGAGTGCGGTTTTTTTTTTTAAATCATTTGAAGGCTTTTCTTGATTGGTGCTATACTTTTAAATATTTGTCAGTAGAATTATGTTTCCCTACTTTGTTTTTCTGCTTGAAAAATTATAGTTCACAGATTAATTTATGATGTGCTTGTCATCCTAGTATGGTAGGTGATGATGAAGATGCATTGAGTGATTCAGAAACCACTGAAGCCCTGACCCCAGATGTCTTAGCTAAGAAGTAAGTATTGATGACTATAAAATATTTTCTTTATGCTGTTTTTAATCGTGCAGTATTAAAGGCATTTTACAGGGGAGGAGATAGCTCAGTGGTAGAGTGCCTGCCTAGCATGCCCAAGGTCCTGGGTTCAATCCCCAGTGCCTCTACTTAAAAAATAAGTAAATAAATAAACCTAGTTACCTCTTCCCCTAAAACAAACATAAATAAATAAATAAATAAAGGCATTTTACTTTACTTGGACAAGTGAAAATTTAAAAGTATGTGCTAAATAAATAACTTTATCTGGATTTTTCATAGCAACTTTTATAGCCTTGTTTCTAGGTTAAAGTCAAGATGTATGGATGGCAGAAAGATTAGAGTACCAGAGCCTGTTACACAGATTTCCTGTGTCACATTCCTGTGGGGGATTGTTTGTTGGTTTGTTTTTAATATTCTTTCATCTGTATTTTATGAAAGTGAGAAAGGCAAGAATAAGTTGAATTCCTAAGCAAAAGCTCTATTCATTTGCTGTTCATCGATCTGTCGCCCTCTACTTTTTGTTACTGGTTTCTGTGCCCATTTTCACTCTTGCTTTTTATTTTCTTCATCTGGTTATAGCTAGCATATTAATGATTTTCAAATTTTTTTTGAGACTCAAAAGTTGAGTAAGACTCAACTAATATAAGAATTTCACAGTGTTGGTTTCTTTGTAAATGGTTGTTGTATAGGCTAACTGCTGCTGCTGAAGGCTTGGAGCCAAAATACCGGGTTCGTGAACAAGAAAGCAGTGGAGATGAGGATAGTGACCTCTCACCTGAAGAACGAGGTAGTTTATTTCTTTTGTTGCTTTTAGCATTACACTAATAAATTTTGCTGAAATAAATCCATTATTTGAAAGATGTGAAATGGTCTTCCTTTTTGGGAAGTGGATGGTGGAAGATTAGAGAGTAACATTTTTATAATTCAGATTCTACTTATGTGGGTTTATTGCATAATAGCTTTCCTCCCACTGATTTCAAGAAAATATTACCATCTTTAATTATAAGTGTTCCTTTCTTTGTGCTTTTTGTTCCCTTCGTTTTACTGAGCATCCAGTCTATACCAGATAGATGCTTGGTAAATATTATATTAATGCTTTTAGAGTCATTGAGTGGATGATCTTAAAGTGGATAGCAGTAAGAGCTAATTCCCCAAGTGCTTGTGCTTTTTTTCTGTTTTAAGACCTGATGAAATTTACTAAATGAATCAGGATGATCATACTTGGAGTAAAGATTTTTATTAGGTCCCATTGGAAAAAAAAAAAGAACACTAGTATCACAGGAGAGGAGATAAAGATAGCCCCAGGATGGAAGACATTCTTCTAGCCCATACAGCACATACACAGTGAAGGCATTGCTATCTGTTCATTGTTTGTTTTTACAAGTAACAGTGGTTATCTGTGGAGGTAAGGAAAGAAGGAAGATATTTCACTTCGTTGTTTTTCATAATTTTGAACCATGTGAATGTATAATCTCAATTAAAAATTGCTCATATAGTTTATTTTCAAATATTTTTAAAAGGAAAAACCAAGCCTATGTATAGGATAAAAGATGCAAGAAAAACACACACCCTTACAAAAAAGAAAGAGATTAAGTAGTGTACTTGAAGCCTTGAAATATGAGAACTACCTGTACTATAAAGTTCAGAAATTTTAGAACTAAGATTCTGAATATCTGCAAGTTACTTGTCAGGATCTTTGTCATGGGCAGTTGCTAAGGTACAATTTGCTATTCCTTCCTCTTACCTTTAAAATATAGTTTGTTGAGCAAAACTATGATGGTCTGAGCCTAATTGCTATAAAAGAGAGAAATTTTATGTATAGCGTAATCTCAAATTGTATTATATATCTTCTACCCTCAGTGATTTCATGATTTGTTTTCCCAAAATATATACCGAAGGTCCTTGAAGAGAGTTTCAGATAGTAATTGTTTCTAGAACTTGTTTCTTTGTTATTCTCTAGAAATATGATCTATTGAGAATAGGAAATTTATTGACTTCTGTTGTCAGTTTTCATTAAAGAATTTTTCCTCAAATTGTAGTTCCATGAGTCAGCCAGCAGGGGGAACTATTTGACTAGTTACAGTTTCACAAGGTCAGTTCCCAGTAATAAATTTAACTGATACTTAGAGTTGCTTATTGCTTTGCTTTTAAACAAATTACATGTCTGAAAACCCTTTTTTATTCACAGAAATTCTTAGAAAATTTTATCTTGTAACTAGTAGCATAACAATTAAGAGACTAGCTATGGAGCCAGATAGATCTAAGCTTATACTCTAGGTATGTCCTTATCTACTTTGCTTAATTTGCCTCATTTTTAAATTAGAGGCCTTAAAAATATTTAGACTCATTGTTGAGTATTCAATGAGATAAAGAATGTAAAGTACTTAGCATTGATTCTGGTATATTATACATACTCAGTATAAATATTAACTTAAAATAGTTGGTATATTCACCATTATATTATTTTGTAAAATAGTAAAAGAAAGAATAAAAAAGGTAATTCACTTGTCAAATTTACATGGATATTTGATTCTTTTTTAGAGCTGGGCCCGAAACCTGAACTTTTTATACTCTGTATTATGTTGCTTTGCCATATAGAGACTATAAATAAAATTAAATATCCAAAGTAGGTTAAGACCACTTCTATTAGCAGCTTTCTACAAAATGAATACATTGCATATTTTTAAATTATACGATAAATTTTGAGTATTCCAAAATTAGAATAAACGAGCAAAACCAGATTTAACATTTCTTAGAATTAAAAAGAAATGATTTTCTTAGACTATAAGTATAATTCACAAAAGAGAAATATGTAATATCAACTCCTAGGAACAAGAAACTACAAATTAAAACAGCATCATGGTGCCTTTCTTTTCAGGTCAAAAAGATTTTAAAAAATGACAATTTCCCGTTTGGTGTGAATGGAGAAATATTACTCATATGCTATTGGTGGGCATGAAAAATGGTTTGGCTTTTTTGGAAGGGCAGTATGGCAACATATGAGCGAAAAGTAGTAAAAGAAAATGACACCCTTTGATCTAGCAATTTAGTGTCCCAGGGTTTTTCTCAATGTTTCTCAGACATTTTTGAACAGGTCCCACTCAGTATATATGTATACATGAAATTACAAAAGTAAAAATCCCACAACACAGTACTTACCTTTACTATATGTGTTATTTCCAGATTATTCTCTTTTATTTCATTTCTTTAAAATGCTAATTATGACTTACTAAAGGGTTATGAGGCACAGTTTGAAAAAACAGCAGCTAATGTTGAGAAGATATAGAACAAATGCACAAAAATGTATGTACAATTGACCCTTGAGTAACATGAATTTGAACTGCATGGATTCACTTATATGCACATTGTTTTTCCTACTAAATACCTACTGAAGCACTGCACAGTCTGCAATTGGCTGAACCCACAGATGCAGAATTGCGGATATGAAGGAGCAGCTGTAAAGTTACGTGTGGGTTTCAACTGCCAGGAGGGTGGACATCCCTGTAACCCCCATGTTGTTCAAGGGTCAATTGTATATTACAATGAAAGTACAGAGGGGGAAATCATAAATCTTTGACCAAGGCAGGGGATGAAATTATAACTCATTACTTTGTAACCATTTAAAAATTATATGAATCTGCTGTGTATGTGGCAGAATTTTACTGAATCTTTATATACTTTGTTGTCTAAACTCTAGATCATTTTAGAGGGAAAGAAAAGGTCACTATTATAGTTCCATCAGACAGTAGGCATAAACTGAGACTTCCCTGAGGCATAATCATTCTAACTCTATAGAAAGAAAACAGCATATACAACAATATATGATTCATTTTTGTAAAAAATGCATTTTTAGAAAAAAGTCTAGTCATAAAATGTTACTGATAATTTCCAAGTGAGGAAATTGAGTGATTTTTTTTTAAGTTTCTATCTTTTTTAAACCTCTTCTTTACATTAAAAAGAACATATGTTACTTTGTAATGAGAAAAAGTCTTTTTTAACTGAAGTATAGTCAATTTACAGTGTTGTATTGATTTCTGGTGTACAGCACAGTGATTCAATTATACATCCATATATATATATATTTATACACACACACCTTTTCACATTTTTCATTATAAGCCATTCGAGGTATTGAATATAGTTCCCTGTGCTATGCAGACCTTGTTTATTTTATGTATAGTAATTGGTATCTTGCAAACCCTGAACTCCCAATTTATCCCTCTTCACCCCCCTTTCCTCCCTTGTCTTACTTTTTTAGTAAATGTATCTGGTATTGGAGGCAATTAAAATAATTTTTTTGTTTTTTAGTGTTGGCTTTTATACCATCTGAAAGGCATCACTAAAAATTTAGTCATGACGATTTGGTCTTCTATTGATTTTTTTAAAAAAATTTTATCCCCTTTTGTAATATAGTATTCTCAAAGAGTAAAACAAATCACAAAAGTAACTTCTTAGTAGAGAAGAATAATAATGCCTGGCAAGATCTTAGTAGTTTGAAACAAATGCTTATGGGATGATGGATGATATGGATGTTCATCTCAGAACTTTCCCTCAACCAACCCAAACAGAGACTGAAAAGTGATTGATCAAAAACAAAAAAGTGACTGATCTGTGGGGACATGAGTTGGAAATGCATGATTTTAAAACATAAATAAGTGTAGTTGATGGTAAAAACTTAGAGGGAATTAGAGGGCATTGAGAAATTACTTTGAATAGCCTTAATCTGAGAGATTTCTCTGTCTTTTTGGCATTAAAATATTTTTATGAATACCATAATAAAACTATGGTGGGTGAGTTTTAATGCTCTTGTTTGACAGAAAAACAGTTGGCGATTTTATGTCAGCCCTCCCCCCCCTTTAATTTTCTGGTCTAAGAAATTTTACAATCCTATAATTATTTCTTGATAAACAGTTGATCTTTAAAGTGCTGTCTATTGATAAAGTAGTTGTGTTGATTTGCAGCTAGTTTTATCTTTCTATAATGAAGACTATAAATGAAAGAATAGTCCAGAATCACTTCCTTATTCCCAATAACAGGTTTTTCTTAAAATTGCTCTAGGAATGAGGTTATGTTTTTAGCCAGCAACATTTTCCATCATGGCAACTTCTTAATGGATAATAAGAATTTTTAAAAGGAATTTCTTCTTAATTATATAAATAGAAAACTTGAAAATATTAAAATTACCCCATAGTTCCTTGATCCAGAACTAATGACTGTTAATTGTTGAGGCTTGCTGTGTGTGCATATGTGCATGCATGCAGGCTTTGTACATTTTATATATATGTATGTGTGTGTGTGTGTGTGTGTGTGTATATATATATATATATATATATATATATGGCATTATAGTTTTTTTTCACATTCAACTCTATTGAGAATTTTCCTATATCTTTATGTTTTCTTCACCAATATACAACTACTTATGGCTTTTACTGCTAGTCTCTCATAAAATGAACTTGAACCATCTAAAGCAAAGATTGGTACACTTTTTCTTTAAAGGGCCAGATAGTAAATATTTTAGGTTTGTGGGCCATATGATCTCTACTGCAACTACTCAACTCTGCCATTGAGCACAAAAGCAACTTTAAGCATTACAGAAACAAATGAGGGTGACTGTGTTCCCATAATACTTCACTTACCAAATAGACATAGGCTGTAGTTTGCCAATCCTCAAGTTAAAGACTTCCTACACCTGTTTTTTGTATTTTATAGAAAAAAAGCGACAGTTTGAAATGAAAAGGAAACTTCACTACAATGAAGGACTAAATATTAAATTAGCTAGACAATTAATTTCAAAAGACCTACATGATGATGATGAGGATGAAGAAATGTCAGCGACTGCAGCTGGAGAAAGCATGAACATGGAAGAATCAAATCAAGGTTAGAGGTTTTAAAAATATCATTTAGACTCTTATGATCATTTGTACCTAAATAATATACTGTTTTGCTTGAAACTTTGAAGAACCTCAGAGAATTTTGCTGAAATTCACTTTTTATGTGAGAAGTGTCTAAAATCTTAACCCCTGATGACCAATTTCAAAGTAATAAGGGTTTTATGCTCAAGAGTTGATTTAAGACGTGTGAGTTACACTTTGTATCTACATTGTTTTATTTACGTGGATTTAAGCAATGATGTTTGTTTTCATATTAAGCTATATTTTGTTTTAATATTTCAGATCATGTTTTTATCTGTTGTAACAATGTAAATTAAGGTTTAAACTTTTTTAAAGAAATAGGTTTTTAATATGGAAGATATGTTTTCACATTCCTTCAGGTACAAAGTATGTCGTATCTTTCCAGTGTTGATTCTTTTGACTGTTGGGTGGACAAGTTATTTGGCGGATTTTTGTTTAAGTCTCAGACAACCAGCCCCTGCAGCCTACCAACTCTTGATCAGTCATAGGAAATAGATTTTATTTATTTATTCTTAATAAATGATTGTTCTGGCATTCAATAAAAGTGAATCTTCTGCACCACTAATATAGATTTTGTGCCCATCTACCTACTCTGTGCATTCAAACTGATGCTTTTCAGTGGAGATGTTACTTACTGTTATATATTGTGCCTTGGATAGTTAAGTCTTAGAAGAATAAATAATTATATTATTGTTTTGGTGAGTATATATGAAATATCAGGGATTCTATAGTAGAACCTGATGACTATGTCTCATTATAATATCAGGGTTACAGTATTTTTTTGTTATTCCATGTTACGCTTTGGCCTTTCAGTTTGCTTCGTACAGCATTTCCTTTCCATTTTCTTCACCATGGTCTGTTTAGCTTATATTTAACTTGAACAGACTTTATCTTGAGTATTTATTGTTGTATGTCTTTCTCTTCTCTTTAAATGTATTGTCCATTTTTAGGTGACCTATCTCCTAATTGGTCTTTGTTTTCCATTTACCTATATCTTGGTGATTTCTTTTGATATATTCAAAAGTGAATTTTTTTTGGTTATAATTTTTCATCAGTTTCTACTCAGACTTTCAGTGTCCATTTGTAGTGACTCTAACAAAGCAATGGAATACCCCTCATTTGCCACTAGAAATTTGCACTAGCACTACTGTGCCAGAGACTAAAGGGATTTCAAGTCAAGGCTTTTGAAAAATAATTGGCCTTTTGTCTATCTCTTCTTGTAAAACATTAGATTTCTCATACTTAGTGCATAAATGAATTTTTTCATTAAAGTATAATAGATTATTAAAATTTGTATTCACTTAATGCCTGTTTTTTCTTCAGTGGAGACAACATACTCCTTACATAGTTTCAATAAAGTTACAAAGATAGAAAACACTACATAGTAAGGTATAGGGAAGAAAGTTCCTTATTTATTCTCTGCCCTTTTTGGGCCCTTAAAATTTTTTTTACCAGCTTTTAAAATCTCCAGGTTCTATGGAACCCATTACTTTTTGATCATTGTCCTTCTCTTCTGTCTCCTCCACACTCCTGACCATCCCCACCTGTTGGTAGTTTTTTTTTTTTTTCTATTTTCATAAAAAGAAAAGCGGCATGTTTAAACTCTGAGGAAATATTTTATCATTTTGATGTCATAAATGCAAATCTTTCTATAGCTCTGGATATTTGGGTTGTAGTAAAACTCGTAGCTATCCATCTGTGACTTATTCACAGAAGTGTTCAATCTGAAACCTATTTGTCCTACTACTAAGTAGACACTCCTGTTCTTCTCAGAATATTTAGAGGGTATACAGATTCTTTCATATCATGTTAATCAGTCTGCATAAATTATACCATACTTGTTTTTTAGATTTTCATATTTATCAACCATGGCAGTGGAAGGGAACTTGAACTCAAGTAGCTCCAAGTTTGGCAGTACTCAACAAACAAATTATGTTGCTGTTTTTTCTTTTATCTTTGCAGGATCTACTACAAGTGACCAACTGCAAAATAAATCACAGAGTTCATAGAAGAGATTTGTCCAACACTGTAATTGTCAGATACAAACCCTGTTACTATAATATACTGCTTCTTGTTCTCTACAATTCATGACTTAAGTACCAAAATGCATACCAGTTACTATATATTGCCAAGAATTAAATAACTTAGAAACTAATTAGACTGAAAATGCCTAATTGATACATATATTCTTGTGCCTAGTACTTCACCACAAATACAGCATAATGTCATCAGTCCAAAACTGCATTACTTTTGTAAGAACACTGGTTAATTTGTATAAGATATATAGCTTTTTATGCTTTAGAAGTTAAACAGTATCTTTTTTGGGGGGGAATCTAATTTATTTTCTTCACTTCTAGATGTGATAGCTCTTATAAAAAGTTCGGATTTTTTAAAAGATCAAAATCCAGTTGGAACAACAGATTACATAGGCTGATAAATATTCAGTCTGAAAAGTATTTTAACACGTGTCTTCAGCTTGTTTGTTTAATTGAAAAAGATTATATTAGAAAAGTTACTGTTGCATTTTCTGGCATACTACCTTTAAAATTCCTGTTGAGTTTCTTTCATGTTTACAAGGAAAGGATTAAACTTTTTCTCATCAAAACTAGCTTTTTCCACAAATAAATTATCAGGTTAAACTTGCACTAAATGTCTGCTCTGATTTTTTTTTTGTATGCTCAGTGGGCAGACTTCAGATCAGTTTTTTAAATAAATACAATTCTTACATAGTCTCAGCATTCCCTTAATATACCTGTCTTAACCTCCTGCCTTTATTTCTTACTCCTTTCCACACATATGCACACAATCCTTGACCTTTATAAAGGAGTATTAAGATTGTCATGACATTAGGAACTCTTCTTTCTCTCACATATTCTGTCATCTGCTGCAACGATGAAAATCTTATTTTGACTGTCAATGCCTGTTAGTTCTAATACTTGGAGAAAATAGATTGAATAGCAGCAGTGCTACAGACAGGAAGTACAATTCAACTGCAGAATTTCTACACCTCTGATTTACAGCTCGCTAATTAAAGTGCTATTATTAGTTTATTGTCTGACTTAATTAAACCTTAGAAAACAACCATCTGAGGTTTTTTTGTTTTGCATGATGAGAGAATTGTGTGTAACCAGTGATATGATGATAGTTCCTGAATGTATAGACAGAAGTAAGCCTGAACACTTTTTAATTTAAAAATAGTCCCTGCTCAAAGGGAATATGATAACGTATACTATGACAAATGTACTTTATTCTTCTAACACAGTAAGATTTGGACTTTTTCCCTGAAATGAATACAATTCTTGTGTATCTGGTTTAGTGATGGTTTCATTTCTAGTCAGTTATTTCTATCTTTTTTGTTAGTACCAAAAGAATCCATTATACGAACAGACTAAATAATTTCTGTGTATTATATATATGAACTGGCTTTTATTGAGCAGCTTATCTTCCACTTGCAAGTTTATGGAAATATCAATATGTCAAAATAAAAGTGGAAGAATTCTTTGCTGTTAGAAGAATGTTTTTATTATTTTGAATGTCTTTTTTTCTTTTTTTTAATGGGATCCAGTTAGTACTTCTGAACTGCAGGTATAGTATTCTAAGTAAAGCATATTAGCTAGTAATACCACTGATTTATAAACGAAACAGCATTTATCTCTGTTTTCTGAATTTAGAATGTTGAGGTATTTTTACCTATTTAAACCCAATTGGGGGGATTTAAGCTTAAACACATGTGTGTACATATGTTCATGCATACAGAGCTCTGTTTTTGGTTTCCTCACTTTGAGTTCTTAGAAAGTATCCACATACTCTATTTGTAGAAATAGCTGCTGTACAGTGAAGAAATGGTAAGACCTTTGTGTTTTCTACAAGCTGTTTCTTGAAACTTAAATCACAGGCAAATTCATTTCTGGTTTCAGGAAGTAGATAGTTATGTCAAAGGAATAAGACATGGCAAATAGCATGCTCAGTAGGATTTTAGGTAGTCAAATATAACTGAGTGAAATGTTTTCGTCATCATGAGTTCCTAATTGACATGGTATTGGACTATACAAAAAAATGAACCTTTATGATTCAAGTTAGATTTTCCTTTGGAGAAAGTTATCTGTCAATGTTCAGTTCTAGCCAAGGTAGATTTTACTTTTTAATCAGTATTCTCTGCTTAACTCTTAGTGTCATCTTTCTGTTTGTTCAGTTTTCAGTCTGAAATGCTCTTTAAAACCTGAGGCATAATGGTATATAAATGGATTGTTAAATATTTAAAGATTAAAGCGAAGTGCCATTTTTCCCTAGACTTTCACTTTGTTTACATTTTTCCTTTAAAATTAGTACAATAAACATATTATAATAAAATACAGTAGTATGGCAATTGCTCGTGTATGGATTTTATTTTCTTGTGCCCAGCTATCTCAGCATTGTGGTCCATTGGCTAAGTGTTCTAGATACCAGGAGGGGATCTTGGACTGTATTGTGGCAGAGTAGTTTGTTTAGTTGCCCAGCATTGTGCTAGGTGCCTAATATATAATCCTCAAACAGCCACGCAAAACAGGTACCTTATCAGCACTTTGAAAGTGAGGAAAATGCTCTTGGCCAAGTTATTCAGTCTCAGGTCTCATACATGCCAAATGGTAGGACTCAAATCCAGATCTAACTAAATTTCATACTCTATCCATGCTTTTTAGATGTAGAAATTCCTTCATTTTCAAAATTGCACCTTACAAGCAAACTTTATTTGGATTATTGGTAAACTTTGTGTGCTTTAGGAGTAACATTTTTCAGGTGTTTGAGGTTTTATTTTACTCTGAAAAAAAATTGGAAATTTTGTTTGAGGTTTATATACCATTTAGGAAAAATTGCAAAAGCACAATTATACAGTGGCTGGTGATGTCTGAATATATGTGATTTGGTTGCGTTCCACAAGTTTGTTTCTAAAGCAGGGTGTTTCCAACTCAAAACGCATTTTTCATAAAATCTATGTTATAAAGTAAGTACCAAGCTAGCCTATAAAAACTAACGTATATCTAAACCAGTAGGAAACAGTGTGTTCCATGAAACCGTCAATCCCACAACATGTTCCATGGATTTCATGAGCAAATAAGTTTTGCACATGCTATATGCTTTATTCCCCTGACCCTTGGAGATTTATAATAATGCCCATCGTCGTATTAAAGAGTCTGAGACATTCTGTGTAAAGAACTTGTTTACAATTTGGTTTAACCTAGCATTTTTCAAACATTTCACAACCATTCCCACCCCCGCTTTTCTTCAAGTTGCATCCCAAATAGGAGTAGGGGAATAGGCTTGGGTCTTTGATCAATGAAAGTTGAACTTCTTCCTGAAAGAGGAAGAGAACAATTTACCATTGAAAGAGGGAAGACACAATAGCAAACTGCACATTATGGATTGTATATAATTTGCCAAACATAAGACTTTAATTTTTGGTAACTTATTCTTACTGTAAAATATATATCCAGGATAGATGAGGGTGTGGTTGATGTGATTGGTTACACGCTGCTGTGGTTTAGTATTGATACGACTGTTGGCTCAAAGATTTGCTATTCTAAGCAAATTTCCGAAATGCCTTATCTTCCCCATTAGCTCACATAACTGGTTGACAAGAGCGCATCTGCTACTCACTGGGAAAATAAAAGAGCAGATAGCAAGTGTCTCTGGTCTGTGGCTCACACCCCCAAGCCTTGGTTAGCTGCCTCAGTATTTGGGTGGGGGGATGTTGGGGATCTTTTTGGCTCTTACACTTTAAATTTGGGATTGACTCATCTAGGTTTTTATTTGAGGAATTATTTGGGGGAGGTAATGCTGAGAGTAGGTAAGTGAGGGTGGATTTGGCAAGTGTTTAGTCATGATTTTATCTCACTGCCCAACCTGAATTTTTTTTTTCTTTTTTGGTAAGCCTGCCAAATGAGTGTTTAGCATTTCAGTTCATTACCAATGGGAATTATTGGAATTGGAAAAAAACTATAAATTTTTGTTTTGTGTTTAATTCTTCCAGATTCATGAGAGTGCGTTGATTAGAAATAGAGGACTGTGCAGGATGATCAGTATTATTTGACCTCAGTTTTTAGGCAAAAGGATTATAAGCAGCTTCATAGTATGCCTTGATCTAATAAAATGATTCAACCTGATAAAGTGTTAACTAGTAACAGCTCTAACAAGCATAGGAAGAATAAGTTTAGTTACATTCTTGTTCAGTTACACTCCCTGGTATCTGAAATATCTTACATAAGCAATTAAAAGACTGTATTTTCATCTTCCTTTATAAAAGATGCCCATGTGAAAAATAAGCACTTTATTGTAGGGTATCATGCCAAGCTAATTGGGAAATATGGACATAAGACTCTTGCCATGCCTTTAAATATTTTATAAGTTACATGTACATACAGAACAGGGAGCATGCTTGAGGGAACAAGGAAGGGGTAAGCTATATACAGCTGAAGTTTCTAGCCATTCTCAAGGGTTCTTTCTGATAGGGAAGTCGGCTAATTATAATCAGGAAGACTTAGTTATTTAGCAGATTTTTATGCAGTTTTTCTAAAAACCAAGGTAAGATCTCTTTAGTCACTAAGCAAGATAGATTTCACAGAAATCAGAAATGTTTTTAACGTAACCCAAAATGTTGGATTTCGGAAGTTGAAACAAATTTGTGGAGTGTTGCCAATTAAGCTTCTACTGCCTTTTTAGTAATCCCTACATTGGTTTATTGGGGGAAAGGGAGTGAGGTGGGAGGGTCTGGGTCAAGACCATAATAATGGGAGTCCTACTCTAGTTTAAAACTATCAGGAAATATGCTCTGGTCCAGTGCTAATGTTGAAAAGCAAATTGTTCCCCAAGTTTGAATTTTTTATGGTATATCACAAAGTATAGAATTCAATCTAAGAATTTTAAAAGCATCCTTGGGGGAAAGAGGAGGGTGGGAAATTGGCCAGATTGCAAAGTAAATTGGACCCAGAATAATATTCTGTATTATTCTAAGCTTCAAGCACTGTTTTGTAGACCTAGACTACAGTCATCTGAAATTTTACAGTCTGGATGAGGATACACTGATAAATGTAAAGTTGAGGGGGAAAGATGTTTATTTTTGAGAAGATTATTGAATATTTATTAAGCACCGAGTGACGAGTAATTTGCTGGGCAGTGTGCATAAAAGGGTAAATAAAAGATGGTTCTTAGGGAAAAAAATGCAATTACTGTGACCAAAATTAAGATATAAGAGTTAGAACAGAAGGTTCAGGATGTCTGTTGCTTACATAAGATGTCTCATATATCAAACACCACACTCAAAACTGAGCTCTTATTTTTCCTCCAATTATTCTTAATTGCTCCCCCCACCCAAAACATTTTCCTAAAATCAATAACTTAGCACCATATTATTTCTCAGCTTTGATTTTTTTCATTCTCTCAAATATACAAAAACAATCCATTAGTAAACCTTTTTGACTTGACTTTGATGATACATATCTTAACTCCCCTTCTCCAATCCCTACTAAAGTGTCATAGTCAAACTATCATCATACTTTGCCAGTACTCCTATCACAACTTCCTAAGTGATTTCCCCACTTCCACTCTGTCTCTTCTCAATCCGTTCTCTAGAACAGCAAGTGTTGCCCTACTCAGCTCTTCAGTGATTTCACTACCATCCTTAAGAATGAGTCCAGATTTCTTGGAATGGCTTAACAAGGTGGTGTGCACTAACCCCCGGCTACCTCTCCACATCTTGTGCCTCTCTCCTGCTTAATTATTACAGTCAGACTTTCTTTCTTTCTTTTTTTTTTTTCAGTTTCTCCTGTTCACTAAGTTTTTCCTCTTTTTTTTAGGGCTTAGGCACTAACAAGTAACTCTGCCTGAAATATTCTTCACTAATTTTTCACATAGCTTTTCTTCTAATAATTCAGGTTCAGACATAACTTCTCTAGAGGTGCCATTCCTTGCCCATCCTATCTGAAAAAGATGTCTTTCCTATTATTCTCAGACTCTTATTTCCTTGTCTGGTTGGTTCGCTTGGTTGTTGCCTGACTTCTCACTAAATAGAAAGCTCAAGGCAGGATCTCTTTTACTCTTTTAATCCAGTATTGTCAGAGCTTGGTATGGGTCATCTGTATAGAAGCCTCAATAAACATTTGTTGAATACATAAAAAGTAATTGTTTATATTGTGATTTACCTTTCCTTCTCATTACTCTTTAGCATCTTCACATATTTAAGGTTTGAATATTAAAACTGGAAAGGATTTTAGAAATCAGGTAATGTCCTTGTTTTTCAGAGAAGTCAACTGAGGCAAAGAGAAGTCAAGATTACCTGGCTGGTTTTTGGCAGAGGAGAGACTAGAATCTAGCTTCTCTGGCTTTCTATTTTCACAATAAATCTCTCCTTGGATTGACCATCTGTGGCCCTGTCTTGGCTTTGGCTGTAGATTTTCAGAGTGGAGGGAGTTAAGAATTAACTAATTATTCAGGATCATCTGAAAATGAGTTCTTCCACCAAAGTAAAATTTCTCAAAACTGAATACCCGAACTCTTTTAGTTATAATTAACATACAATATTAGTTTCAGGAGAACAGCATAGTGGTTCAGTATTTCTATACATTATGAAATAATCACTGCAATAGGACCAGTTACCATCTATCACCATACAAAGTTGTAATATTATTGACTATATTCCATATATATATATATATATATATATATATATATATATATATTCCATTTATATATATATATATATATTCCATAGATATATATATATAAAATATCCCCATTACTTACTTGCTTTATAGCTAGAAGTTTGTACCTATAAGCATTTTGGAAGTTAATCTTGCTAAAGAATGGTGCATTTTCCAATATTCACAACCCAAGGAACCCAGAGATAATCTTTACTTACTGACTCCTAGAATGAACTAGATAGTTCATTCTATCAACAGTTGAATAATGTACTGTCTGAAATACAGTATTGCCCTCAAGAGCTCATTGAGGGGGGTTTTCCAAAGCCTTAACATGCTGGTCTTTTCTGAAGGTAGTTTCCAGCTTCTGGATGTGGCCTTTGGGACTTTTTCTTGATGCCAAGAGGCTTGTTTCATTTCCATCTTCCTGTCTTTGTTTCTGTCTGTAGTTGCCAAAAAGCTCACATGGGAGTGAATGGATTGTTACTGTAATGTAATACTCCTTGAACTTCTCCCAGTCCTACCTGTCTTAGGAAAGTCTTTAACACCTTGGGAAAGGTATTAGTTGTTGGGTTCTGTGGTTCAACCAGAAAATGAAATTTAAAAGTTATGAAATTTGAGAACCAGACTTTGAATACTTAGCTTTCTCTTCTGCCCAGATTCTAGAAAATTATATTACATATGTTGATGAGAGTCTTCTGAAAAATTAAGATGGGGGGCATACTTTACCTTATTCTTCTTTTAGGTATTTTTCTGGATTAGTTATATAAATGCAAGTGAGTAAAAATGTGATGACTTTTCAATTATTTTAAATGATGAAAAGACATATTTGCTGGATTTAAATATAGTCAGAAGGTGTTGATAGACCAAAAAAAGATAGAAGTTTGGAACATATCTTCACTATTTCAGACACTCTCTACTAAGTATATTACATGAATTAACCCATTTAATCCCTAAAACAAGAGGGCTAACATGACAAAGTCTTCATTAGATTTAGGGTCACCTAGATTATGGTGATCTTGGTGTGAAGTGACTTCATTGGCCTTGTGAAGATGGAAGCCACATTGCAGGGGTCTGAGAAATGAGTGGGAGGTATGGAAAGGATATTGCATGTATAGGCAGCTTGTTCAAGACGTTTAGTGAAAGGGACGATAGAGATAGAACAATAGACAAAGTAGAGCAGAGATTTGTATGTTGACAATTATATTTTAGAAAATGTTTAGTATAGATTTAGGAGATAAGAGAAGTTGCGTCTTTTGTATATAAGTGAAGAATGCCCATATTACTAGATAAAGTTTAAAAATTAATCAGCAGCAATAAGTTTGAAAAGAGACCTAAGAAAATACATAATAAATAACCCTACTTTCTGTTCTTTGAAGTAGTTACCTCTATCTGTCCATATCATAATGTACACATAATGTTCATTCAGCATCTCATTGTGGCATCGTCTCAGCCTGCTCTTTTAATGCCTAAAACACATCATTATTTTCTACAGTGTAGGTTTATGAGATCTATATTAATATTTTCCACTATTTTCATGTCATTTGCCTTCAAAAGATCATCTATTTTTAAGCCATTAATTAGTCTCTAAACAGATGGCATAACTAAGAAATCTTTTTCAGAGTCAGAGGCTTTGGTGTAAAGTTAGAACCCCAAACTTTATGCTTCTTTGTTCACACATTTTTTTAGGTAACCCCAATGGTTTTCTCCCTTTATTTATTTGAGGTACTAGGGGATTGAACCTAGGACCTCATGCATGCTAAAGCACACGCTCTACCACTGAGCTATACCCTCCCCCAACACATCTTATTAACAAAAGTTATTGTATCCAAAATTTAGTTATAATTAAAATATCTACTGATGGTAAAAAAATAAGGCTACTGAGAAAGACATTTAAAATTACCATCCCCTATCTTTAGTTAAATGAAATTTTGGACAATAAAAACAGTGGGTCTTAGAGAAAGGGGATATTCCAACGCCCCAAAACAAAACACTTGAGCACAGAGCTAGACAGCTCGAAGCTAATTTTGGAACTCAGCAGTCAAAGCAAAATTTTTCAAAAGGGTACCTGAGAAAAAGCAGATTTTAAGTTTATATTCTTTTGTTTAATCACAATGTGCACAAAACTAAACTCATAAAATTTCCCTACTAAACAATGTCATAATTCTGGAGCAATATCTTCTTGTCACCCATGCTATGCAAAGCCGTCTTTGATGCCCTTCTTGCCCTCAACCTTACATCTTATAAATTACTAAGTTCTGTCAATATTACCTTCAAAATATCACTTGAATCTGTCCTTTTCTAACTTGTCTGTACCTATTCTCACTCTATTCCTTTATTGTCCACCCTCCGACTAGTCTCACTCCTTCGATCCTTCCTTTGTCACCCTTGCTAATCTACATCCACCCTATTTCTGGATGTTAATTTCCTTAAGACAAATGTAATCATATGTTGAAATATTCCTGGTTCAGAAAGGCGTGGCTTCCTACAGCCTGCAGGAAAAGATCAAATCTCAGTTTGTCCTTAGGTCCTTTATGCTCTGGCCCTGGTCCATCCTTCCAACCATATTTCTTTCCACCCTCTGTATGTCCCTTAGGTTTGGGTGAAGCTGGACTGCTCTTTTTTTTTTTATAATATAGCTTTTGCTTTCTCACCTTTTTCTTTGAACTGACATCAACCCTCTGTCATCTGACCTTTTCTGTCGTTTAGGTCAAGATTCACCTCTTTGATTAGGCTTTTTCATAAATGATTTTTCCTTTGAATCCCTATTACATTGTTTATTTCTCCCTTATCACATTCTGCTTTGTGTTATAATTATTTGTTTTTGTCTTCTCTTCCCCTGGACTAATCACATCTTTCTTATATTTTCTAACACATCAAAAGTTGCATGACCAATGTTTAATTATTCTTGAGTCTTGAGGTATATTGACTAGTGAAGCATTAGTATATCATTCCAATCTGTAATGATGGAGCCCTTGATCAGTTTACAAGAGGATATGGATGGAGGGAGCAAAAGGAAGGTTTGCATAGATTCCAGTGCCTTTGACCTGTTTCTCCATTGGATGTCCAAAAAAAAAAAAAAATTATAGCTGCACTGTTCTTCCTTCCACTCTAGATCTGGGTACCAAGCAAACTTGCTGGATTACCAAGGTATTATCTGTATGTAGGTCCCAACAGATGGGATGTGGACTACCACAGACACATCTATTCAGCTCAGTTTGAGCTGAGTTTATTCACCCTATGCAAGGCCTTACAATATTCAAAGGAGATAAGGATTAGTGATAACACGGTCCCTCCCTCAGAGGACTGGAATAGATTTGGCTTGAACAGCTGTCTGCTCCAAATGCTGGTTAGCAGAAAAACATAATGATATTTTATATTTCTCAGCGACACGTGGGTCCATGGAGATTAAAATGTTAATTTCAGCAGATGTGTCAATTTTACCCAGGGAGAAGGTGTCAGAATACTGTACCATCACCAAAAATAGCTTCTTGAAGGCACTGGGTGCCTGAATTTAGAAAGGTTAAAAATAAAAACAAAAACATTTTTACATACTTTTCAAATGGTGGTGAAAGATGCTGTGCTTTACACAAGGACTTCTTCAGTGTGCTTATTTATTACCAGGATGTTTTCCTGCATAACCCAAATTATAAACATTTCTGCCACGTTTTCATAAATTCCCAGGGATTTTTCACCTGCTTCCTTCCTTTCAAGTTATTTGCTGATATGAGAAGACTTGTTTAACAGCATTTTGTTATCCACATGTACCTTAAACCAGTTTTGAAGAGAATTCGGTTTTGGCTGCTATTCAATTCCAAGAGAACAAATTAAGTAGGGTGGGTGATTGAGTAGCTGGTTGGCAGCTGGGTTTTAGAATATCTTTGTTCTTAATCTGGTTTGCTTCAGTTATACCTTACTCCAATTTCCTTCTTACATCCAAACAACAAAAATAAGGTTTTGCTAAATATCGTGAAAGTAAGGGAGAAGTTATTAAAATACGAAATAGAGTGAATTTGTAGCTATGGAATCCCATTACACTGTTGAAAACAGATGATGCCTTTTTATTACACAAAAATGGCAAAAATAGCACCACTGTGATACTAGTACATGTATTAGGTTTTACTGAAATTGAAACTACTTAGCCTGAAAAGTAACAAAAGTAACAAACCTTGATATGACATAGGTCATTCCTAAGGTGCCTCCAATATCTAGCATGAGGTCCTCTGTAGATCTGAACATAGTGACCAACAATATTGACAAAGTCTGTGCCTTGGTTTATCAGCTAACCTGACAATTGATTTCTAACTTTCATCTTTATCCACTGTATAACAACTGTATTGATTTTTTTTTAATTCATCAGGTTCTTGAAGCATCATATAAAGAATGTTGTATAGATACTGAGGATTACAGATATCTTAGAAAATCAGAGAATGCCTTTCATAGAAGGTATGTATATTGAGAGT
This sequence comes from Camelus ferus, assembly GCF_009834535.1. NCBI lineage: Eukaryota > Metazoa > Chordata > Mammalia > Artiodactyla > Camelidae > Camelus > Camelus ferus. The sequence goes on from NC_045696.1 coordinate 62,480,974, forward strand.
CTTTGGTAAAAGTGACAGAACCAAATTCTTAAGCAAAATAAGAATGTATGGTTCACATAACTGTAAAGTCCAGAGATAAGTAGATCTGACTTTAGTTGTGGCTGAATTCTTGGCAGGGTTCTGCCTCTACCTTTTGACTCTGCTTCTGTCTGTGTTGACCTCATTCTCTCCACCTGGTGGCAGAGCTGGCTGCTGGTACCTAGTTCACATCATTCTTAGAGGCCTGAGATGCCAGAGAGAGAGTATCCTTCCCCTACAGTTTGGCAAAAGTCCCAAGGAGGACTCTGATTTGGCCCAGTCTGGCTCTTGTGCTGCTCCTTCTTAGAACAATCACTGGGTGTGTACGTTGGAGAGGGGGCTGGAATGGAGATGGCAAAGTGCAGATGGAGAACTCCAGTCAAACCAGGATCTCATCTTCACTCCTCACCAGGACTTCATGGATTAAGAAGAACCACTGGGAGGGCTGGCCCCCCAGAGTGAGGAATAAGAGGCAGATAAAGCCTTCAGTGTACTTACTCAATATTTAGGCACATTCAGAACATTGGGGGTGGCTAATTTCCTTTATTGTCTAACCTCTGCAGCGCTATCTATAGAAAAAAATATATACACTTAGTTTTTCTGTTTAAAGATGTTTTTCTGTATAAACTTTCTGTTTAAAAAATAAATTACAGATTCTGAATTAGTGAAATCTACCTTAATGAACTCAATTGGTTGTACAACTTCATAACTGATAGTAATAATGTCTAACATTTATTGAGCACTTAGTTCTAAGAATTATACTTAGGGTTCTATATGTAATATTTCATTCAATCTTCAAAGTATGGTAGGTACTATTGCTACTACTATTTTTAAATGAGGAAATTGAGACACTGAGAAATTAAGTAACCTGTCCAGGACCATACACAGTCCGTGGTGCACCCAAGATTCCAACCTAGGCCTGTAGAGCCCATGCCCTTCCTAACAGGTGTAGTTTATTGCTGCTTACGTCCATGCTACATCTCTTTTGTCTACTATTTGTGTTGCTCTTTGCTTATTTTTGCTTTCATTATCTCCATTCCACATGCATAGTAAAATTGCAGCTCTCTGCCAAAGCCTACAAAGCTATGCATGACCTGGTGACCTGGTCCCTGCCTGCCACCCCTTGCTCACTCCTGGCTATTCCTCAGATGTGAACCTCAAGTTCATTCTGACCTCAGGAACTTAGCGAATTCTGTTCCCTCTGCCTGGACTGCCCTTTCCTCAGATTACTGTCTAGATTTCTTTCTTTTTATTCAAGTCTTGTCTGATGTTATCTCCTCCCTGATCCCTCTATAACCTCTGTCCTATTTTATTTTTCTTCATAGCATTTATCACTCTCGAGATTACTTATTTGTTCTTGGTTTTGTCAATCCTCCTTTCCACTAGCATGCAAACCCTATGAATGCAAGGATCTTGTCTGTTTTGTTCATGATGTGTTCTTGGTGTCCAGAGCAGTGCCAGGCACATGAAGTAGTTGCTCTGTTATTGAATGGATAAATTTAGTTTCTCCCAAGAGCCTATGAAGTAGATAAGACAGAAAATATTATATCCTTTTAATAGTTGAGATCGTCTCAGAAAGATGAAGTAAATACCTCCCATGTATTGGCTAATGAGTGGATGAGACTAAAGTGAGACTAAAATCCTTCTCTCCTCACTCTCAAGTCTGGGCATTTTTCACCATGCGCCCTGGTCTGCCTGAGGTCATCTGTTTTTCTCTTCTCTGCCTCTAGATTGGTTACAAAACATTTCTGAAATTACTGTCTGCATAACTCATCACAGTAACCAAACCACAGCTAGATGGACCGTAGTTTGAGAATTCTTATTTTAGAGACATTAACTTTTGTTGTTTCTTGATATGAGTTTTCTACAGCTAAAACTTCGAAATATTTGTAAATCTGTGTCCTTTTCTCCATCTCCCAATCCATACAGTTAAAATATTTAGCTAAACCCAAATGTTTGCTTAACTTGAATGACTTATTTCATTTATTCAATATGGATTTGAATTCCACTCTTGTACTTACTAAGTGGTTTAATCTCTCTGGGCTTCAGTTTCTTCATTTAGTAAATGAAGATAATAATAGTGCCTACCTCATAGGATGTTCTGATGATTAAATGAGATTATGTGAAGTGCCTGACACATAGAAGACTCAATAAATAGCAGTTATGAGCTGTATTGCTGTGTCTGTGCACGCACTGATGTGAGAATACAACAATGAACGATCCAGATTTGAGCCCTTCTCCTCTGGAACTTTCAGTCTAATAGGGAAGGTAGTTAAACAAATAAACACAACATTTGTCAAGTACTCTAAGCAAGTGGGTTCAAGGGTGTCAACCTTGGAGTTATCCTTGACTCCTCTCCTCTCAGACCACACATCTAATCCATCAGCAAATCACATCAACTCTATCTTCACAAAACACCTGGAATTTGACCACATCTCACCACCTATACTGCTGGCACCCTGCCCCAGGCCTTGATCACCTCTCACCTGGATTACTCTAGTGACTTCCTGCTTGGTCTCAATGCCTCCACCCTTGTCCCCTACAGTTTATTCCCCACAGAGCATCCAGGTTGATTCTGGTGAAACTAAAGTCAGATCATGTTGTTAGTTATAGGCAGAATAATGCCCCCTCCAAAGATAGCCATATTTTAATCCCTGGGACCTATGAATATACTACCTTATATGACCAAGGGACTTTGTAGATGTGATTAAGGACCTTGAGATGCAGAGGTTATTCTGGATTATTCAAGTGGTCCCAACCAAATCACATGAACCCTTAAAAGTGGATAACCTTTCCTGACTGTGGCTGGAGGGAGCTATGCCTACGGAAGAACCATCACAGAAATGTACATTACTGGCTTTAAAGATGGAAGAAGAGGGCCTCCCGCAGACACAGAACCCACTGATGTGGAGGGACTCCTATCTTATTTTCAGAGATTTTTACTATGTACCTAGTTCAAAATGAGTTAAATGATTCAAAATGAAATAGCACAAAGAGTTTTTGCTTATGTGTATGGGGCTCTTCAAACTGCAGATTGTGACTCATTAGTGGGTCATAGACCAATTTAGTGGCTCAAAACAGCTTTAAAAAATAATAGTGGAAAAGAAAATAGCATAGCATTTGGAAAGGGTAATACTATGTCATGCCATTTCTGTATCAATCACACATGCTATATTACACTCACACTCCTTGGTCACGAGGTAAAATGTATTTCTGACCGTGGATCCTGGTTTCACAAGTTTGAGAAACAGAGCTTCAGGGGATCTGTTCTAATTCTTGTCCTGTAAGCTAGCTATGTCGCCCTGGGTGAGTCCTTTCCAGGATCTTCAAGGTTCTTATGGCTCTGTAAGATCATGGCTTTCGATGTAGGAGGTCCTCCCTGTTTGGTTGTATGGCCAAATGTTTTGCTGTGACCTCTAGTGAGTTAAAAGGCAAAACCCAAGCACTCCTTGAGGGACAGCCATGAGGAAGCAGTTGGCAAAGCACAAGCCATAGCAGAGCAGCTGCGGGAGGCTGATTTCAGATCCCAAAGTACCTTGTGTTTCCAAGTTAGGGAGTGGGAGGAAGGATGGGGATGTGTGAATTGCTTATCTCCATAGTGCCACCCACCTCGGCTGCCTTCAAGAGTCACGTGGACAAGCTGCCAGCAGCTTTGTGGCAGTGCCCTTGCCTACCATGGCCCCTTTCAGCTGTAAATTATGGAATCAGCTGAAGGGAACAGTGAGGGCTGGTATGTCCATCAGAAGATTGATGGGGGGGGGGGTCTCTGCATTCCCGATGATCATCTCTCGGGAACTTCTTTACCAGAAGTTGCCTGGCAGGTCAGCTGTTCCATGGGTGGAGGGGAGGGTTGACTCTGGGTAATTATATGTATGGAGAAACTTAACCAATGCCAGTGGGGATCCACACCCCTTTTGTCAGGTGTGGCATGCCACTGACACTAGCCTGACTATTAGTTTTGCTCTAACCAATTTAATTCTCTGAGAGAGAGAAGAAACCCAGAGTCAGAGCTGTGAGGAACTGGAGGCATGGTGGCTGGGACCAGGGGAGTTAGACATTTTCTGTTCTTTGAATTTAGCTATGCTGTGACCAATTATGTAGAAATCACAGTACATTGAACAGCATTACACTTGAGGCACTGAGGCCCCAGCGTCGGGATGGGGGTAGTTAATCCCATCTACTCCTGGACTCTGCCACTTCCCTAACAGTTTATTCTTTGTTCTTGATGTTTTACTAACTTGAAACATCATCCTTCCTCTTGAATTCCCAGAGCACACACATGGCTTGAACGTGTAGTTTTGGATTTACAGCATTTGGGCAAGCATTTGTTTTGGGGCAAAAGGCTATTAATAATGTCAACATTACAATGTTTTAAAAAAGAATACTTCCCTCTGGTTAAACCTCTTTTTAAAAGACTTTTTGAGGTCATAATTGTAATGTAGATCTGTACCATGACATAGGGCAGGGTGTTCAAAGGAACTAATAAATAGGTAAAATTTGTCATCTCCCCCCAACTTTTTAAAAATAACAACAAGTTTTTAGGAGAGAGATTAAGGAACGAGGTAGGTAACTTCTCAACTTTTCTAGTAAGGAACATACTTGGCTCTATTCCTACTGTTAATAAAAATTGAAAAAAAAAGTTTTAAATTTCAGCCATGGAAGTCAGTAGCTTGATTTTATCTATCAATACCAACTTTAGCACATGCAGGGACAAGAGGAGGAAGAAGACAAATTTATTTCTATTGCCTTCTACTTCCCTAGCACCTCCGCCAAGAGGCAGCTAAATGGAAAAGACAGATATTCAGAGGAAAAACAGTAAACGTTCCTGCTGAAGGTTGTGGCTGGCCCTTGTTAGATAAGGAAAGAAGCAGTGAAGTCCACGACTTGAGTGCTCCTGGCATCGACAGCCATGGGAAGGAGACCTAAGCTTCACTGCATACCCCATTGTACTGGGCAAACATTTAAAACCAATAGCAACAAGACTAAAGTCCCCTAGTATTTGGATTAAACCTTCATTCTCACATTTGGAAATACCAAAATTTCTTTAAATAATGAAAGTAAAGAAAACAGGCTATGTGTTTTGAGGCCTACTAAAAGGAAGTACCCAAATGTCCTTGTGATAATACCGCATCCTCATGTGTAAGCACTTTCAAAGCTGTGAATTCAGCAGTAAAGAGAGGGTTCAGTGGAAGCGTTCATTAGTTGGCTAACAGGTAATAGGAACAGAAATTAAGCTTGTATAAATTTCTATTGGAACTCAGGAAAATGTTTTTCCTAACATACTGATGTGAGTTCTTTCCTTAGTTAATCAGAACAACATACAGTGTATTTCATTTTTAATCTTGTCAAAAAAAGAAAAAGAGCCTAGGTTCTTAGCATAACTTTTTATTCTCTTCCCCACAGTTTTCATTTAAAAAAAAATTTCATTTTAACTACCTTATTGTCTAATGTTTTCTTAATTTAAGAGAGATGCAGGATATAAATGATTAAAATTAAGCGGACAGGTAAAATTTGAACCCTTCAGGGTCCACTTTTCTTGGAATAACAGGTCTGAACACCTTTTATTTTCAATTATTAAAGTAATATATATGTTTACAAAGAAAGGAGATATAGCATGAAGGAACAAAGCAAAACAGGTAATCATTACTCACATTGGATTTATTTCCTTCTCTCTTTTTTTCTAAGAATAACTTGCATTACATAGTGTTCTACTATATAGATACATTGAAATTATTTAACCAGTCTATTAGAAAAACTGTAAGATATATCCCCTTTTTGTCTAGAAACAACATTGCAGCAAATGTGCACAAGTATATATCTCCTATCCTTTCCTTAAGATAAATTCAAAAAATACACATACTTAGCACTTCGATACATATTGCCAGATGGCCCTTCAGAAAAGTTCCGTGCTCCCGCAGTGTGAGAACCTCTGCATAGTCTCACTAATATTTACTTTTTCCTCCTTATACATGTTTCCTGTTTCCTTTTTGGACGTAGTTTATCTTCTCATGCACAGAGCTTTCAGAAGTGTGTGACATAGACGCTCATACTTCTTCTGAAGAACGGGTATTTTCTTCTGTGTTGTGTGTGGCAGAGGGACGGCTGTAGGGCTTGGATGTGCCCGCCTCGCTCTGCAGTAAGGAAAGCCCGTATCTCACAGGTGTGCTAGTCACTCACTGATATGAACTATCAGGTGGCCCCAACCCTTTGCCAGGCTCTGTGCCATGTGATAGGGATCTAGTGGTGAGCAGAACAGAAGTCTCTGCTCTTAGGAAGTTTCCAAGCTAATGGGTTGTTTTCTAAGGCGTTCTTTTCCACTTTTACTATCTGAGAAGGGAGGAGAAGATATATCTTTCTCATTTGCATGTGTTTGATTTCTGAATTGAGTGATTTTTGTCTATTTGTATTTCTTCCACCTTTTAATATGACCATTCTTGGTCTTTTCCTTCTTTTTCTTTTTGATTTGTCAGGGTTAGTCACATTAGTCCTTTGCCATTGTGGCAGACACCTGTGCCCCTCTTTGTCCTTGCTGCCCAGGCCCTGATGTGTTTAGGTGCTGGATAACCATGGTCATGGTTAGAGCTGGATGTGGTGCCAGGGCTTTTAGGAAAAGCAGGAAACTGTGCTGAGCCTCAGCTCTGGCATTCAATCCCCATGAGGTCTGACAGGTGCACAGATTACGCTCTCTGAATCTCCATTTCTTCACCTGTAAAGTAAAGGGGATGAAGGAGACAGTGTTTTTTGGCTCCTCTTCTATGTCATGAAACCAAGTCTGGGGTAACTGCTTCTCACTGGCCAGCCTAGGTCACAGTCCCTCTCCCTCTGGGTGAGGAGGGCTGGGAAGGAGAAGCGCAGCCACCTTCCAGCTTTGATAGAGGCAGGTTGACTCCGCGGAGGAAAGTGGAGGGTTCCCCAGACATTCAGGGCCTTCAAAGACAGAACGACTGTGTCAGTTCGCTAGGGCTGCCATGACAAAACACCACAGGCTGGGTGGCTTACACCACAGAAAGTTATTTTCTCACAGTGCTGGAGACTGGAAGTTCAAAATCAAGGTGTTGGTGGGTTTCTCCTGAGGCCTCTCTCCTTGCCTTTAGGCAGCTGCTTTCTCACTGTGTCCTCACGTGGCCTTTTCTCTGTGCACCTGCATCCCTGGTATCCCTTCCTCTTCCTATAAGGACATCAGTAATACTCAATGAGGGCCTACCCTTTTGACCCCATTTAACCTTCATTATCTCCCTAAAGGCCCTATCTCCAAATACAGTCACATTCTGAGGTACTGAGGGTTAGGGCTTCAACATATAAAATGGGAGGAAACAATTCAGCCTTATCACAAGCAAGGAGGCCAGTTAGGATGTTATTTGGAATAATTCTGGCAAGAGATATTGAAGGCCTAAACCAAAGCATGAAGGTTTAGAAGGTGGGCACAAATTCAAGAACTATTACACAGGAAATAGTTAACAGGATCTGAGGATCAATTAAAAGTGGTGGTTACAAGAGAGAAAGACTTCCAGGAAAGCACTCAGAGGTAGACCATAGCGAAATCAAGAAGTTAGGAAGCAAATGCTAAGACACTTTGGTGTTTTGGATCTGCGGGAACTGGTGCTGGGCAGAGAGTAAATCTTCTTACTACATTAATAAAGGCAGGAAGGTGGGAAGTGGGTGGAAGGAAGAAGAGCAGAGGAGGGCTCCCTGAAGTCCAGACCCAACAGGACTGGGGTCAGGTCCTGGATTTAGAAAGTGAACATTAGGTAGCATGTATTGAGTTTCAATATCAGAATCACCCGTGGGGCTTATGGCCAGGCCCCCACCTCTGGAAAATTTGATTTAGTAGGTAGGGCCCACAAATTTACATTAAAACACACACACAGAATAACTCTAAAGGGGATTCTGTTATACAGCAAAGAAGAAAAACTACCAATGAATCAGGCATTGTTAGGCACTTTTCTGTACACCTTATTTAATTCTCACAATCACCCTATCATAACCTGGTGGGGAAACATATACATGTGTACAAGTAACCATGGGGATGTGAATAAGGAAAAGATCATTTTGGGAGAGAAATACATCCATTTATCCAACATTTATCAGACACTTAGTAAGTGCCAGGCACTGGGCTAGGTTCTAGAGCTACAAATATGAAAAGACCATAATGTCACCACTTAGAGGCTCCAGGTCTGAAGAGAACATAAGCATACAAATCTCAAATTATAATACTGAACTGAAGTCTGTTCTAATGGAGTCCTGCACAGGAGGTGGCAAAACAACTGGAGCACAAAGGAGAAGACCTGTCATGTGACGGGGAAGTCCCTGAGGAGATTCCATTGAAGCCAACTTTTAATAATGAATTGGAGCTCACCAGGCACACAAAGGGAGGAGGCCCACTCAGGCAGAGGAAACATCATGTACCAAGGTGGGGCCAAAGGAAAAAAGTGCACTGAGGCAGCTGAAAGAATTCCTTCGTGGGTGGCTGGGCCTGTCTGGAGTAGAGAGATTGGCAGCAAAGAAGGTAGGCAACATTGGCAGGTTGAAGGGATCTTATTTATGAAATCAAGGATATTTCAAGTTGATTCTACAGATCTGTGGTTTTCAAATTTTATTCAGTGGAGCTGTGAGTACCCCTTGAGGTCCACCAGTGGGTCATCTGGGAATGGGGAATCAGGCCAGGTCAGCAGGGGTCTGGGTCTCCCACCCCTGATTCAACCACACCAGCTCTACTTTTATCCATTTAATAGTGGGCACTGGTGAAAGGCTTTTTCTTTTAAACAAAGGATCCCATGATTAAGGAAAGTTTAAAAACCATAGCTTTAGGTGCTGATAAACCATTGAAGAGTTTTAAGAAGGAGAGTGCTATGAGTTGAAGGTGAAAAGCATTCTCAACAATGTCAAGTGCTGAAGAGATGTCATGAAAAGTAAGTACTGGAAAGTATCCTTTGGCTTGGCAATCAGAAAGTAACCTTACTGAAAATAGTTCATGGAGGTGAGTAGGGAGTGGAGAATAGAATGCAGTAGCTAGCGGCATGGATAGGAGGAGAAAATGTGGTGACTATGCTCTTAAGAATCCTAGAAAGCAATGTAAGGAGACTTGGCCAAAGGGGGATTTATCCAACTCACATGTCCCCCTTCTTTGCTAACTAACCCCCAACCCCGCCATCCACATGGGCATAGGGGCAGGCTTCTGGAAGCTGTTTGTACATGGCTGTCCCCTTGGCTGTGGTCAACTGGCCCTTGAAGGGGTCCATCATCCAAGCTGGGCCAATACTTCCCCTAAGAAATTTTGAATTGGGGTCAAGAGAGAAAACCCTTTCTCCCTGGTTGGTTGGTTAATCTCGGGAGCTGGGCCTGGACGGTCAGATGAAGTGAGCTTCAGGTGTGCAAAAGAACAAAGCAGATGTGTGGAAAGGATTGGGGGAGGGAGCATCCAGGCTTTACAGGCTCTGATACTGAATTCTTCTCAAGGTCCAAAGAAAGCCTGCCATCCCCATTCTGGGTGAAAACATCCCATTTTATCATCAACTCTTTCCTTTTGCCTTACTTGAATAGTTTCTCTTAAAACAAAGATGATTCTTTCTGATACAGAGGGTATATCCTTCTATTTCTCTCTTTCCTCAAGGAGAAAAGAAAAGTCAGTTGAGAGAAAGAGTGAGGATGCAGAGAAAGAGGGAATCATTGGTACAGCCATTCTCAGGGGAGAATGGAAAAGGTGAGCTCCGGAGTGCAAGGAAGAGATACACTTTCCTCTGAGGTAGATGGGTAAGGAGTGAGGAAGACGGGAGTGTAGAAGAGTATGCAGAGCAGGGCTGGAGAGAGTATTCCTACCTAGTGATTCCTATTTTCTTTGTGAAGAGGCAAAATTATCTACAGATCATGAAAGAGTGGTCCACAGCCTGGGTGGCAAAGTTTAGGAATCGCCATTGTGTCAGTGTAGCAGAGATCTGGCAACAAAGAAATACACAAAGACAGTTGCAAATCCTAAGCAGGTAGTGTCCAGGTCTTAGACTGCTGAATGCAGTGAGACAGTCTCAGCTTTAAAAGCCTTCAACTCTTGTCTACCCAGCCCCCTTTAAAATACAAATCTGACCACATCACACTCCCCTCCTTCAACTTTTCCAACAGCTCCTATTGCTTTAAGGTATCAGTTGTCTCCAGTATGGCTCAACAACTAGGAGGAAGCATCACGAAGGAAATCTTTGGACTGATCCAGTGCTGGGTGTGCGAAATAGCCAAAGAATGACCTCAGGAGAGGTATAGGGGAGTTGTAAAGATGGGGATTTTCAAATAAAGTGGTGAAAGTAAAAAACAAATAAACAAACAAACAAAAACGTGGTAGAGGAAGACAGGACAGGTGGATACCAGCAGCTTGAAAGATAGAGTCCTGGGTTGGGGAGGGTTTGGGGGAGTGAGGTGAATGTGTATGTGTGTGAGACAGCAGGAAACACTGAAGGTTGAGCTTGTGCATGGAATGTTCCTGGTGAGACAATGTTTAATGTGGAAACAGTTAAGGACCTTCCAGAGTGACAGATTTTGAGACAAAGAGATAAACTTTCTTCTCTCTCTGTGAATGGCACTACTTCCCACCAGTCACCCAAATCTGAAACCTTATGTCACCCTAGGAGTTTAGTCTTTATTTCCTCCCTCATATTCAGCCGGCCATCAGATCCTTTTAATTGTATTTTCTAAACATCTCTTGATTGCAATTGTCTTGATTGAAAACCTTGAAATTGCTTGGTCTCAGTCCTGATAGCCCCATCCCCTTGCCCCACTCTCCTTTAAAATTCAAATCAGGGGTGGAGGGTATAGCTCAAGCAGTAGAGCATATGCTTAGTATGCCCACGGTCCTGGGCTCAATTCCCAGTACCTCCTCTAAAAATAAAGAAAGAAAGAAACCTGATTACCTCCCTCTCCTCCCCCCAAAATAAATAAATAAAACATATTAAAAAAATTCAGATCAGATCTTGTTACTCCTAGGCTTAAATTCTTCCAGTAGCATCCCACTGCCTTAAGATACAAATTCCTTAGTGTGGCAGACAAGGTCCTTGGTATCTGGTCACTATTACCTCTGTGCTTTAGTTACATAATTCTCTGTGATTAAAGGTCCTTGGAAAGACTTTCCTCACCTTCTCTTGGCTCTTACATTTTCAAGATTCCTCATATCTGTAGAGATATGAGAAGCCTTATTTCTTTCCCTAGAAGAAATGACCATCAGAGTATGAATAGCCCCCGTGCATGCTCCTGGCCCAGAACTTACCACGTTTCCCTCTCTGGTGTGAGCTCTAAGTGGGAAATGCTATTTATTTTACCTGTAAACCACAGAGCCTGCCATAGGGTTTGGCCAGAGTACATACTCAGTGGATCTTATTGAATGGAAAAAATGAGTGAATGTTGAAATCACCTTAGATGAGGGTGAGTGTTGGGGTGGAGAACTGTGAGTCAGAGGCTAAAGTCCTAGGTAAACGTCAGAATTAACTAGCTGTATTTTTTAGCCATCGACACCTTCTTTTAGGGAAGTTGCCTTGTCTAGTCGTCAGCTGTCCTGCATCCCCCATTCTGACCCCTATTCCTGTACAAATGATTAAGTCGAGTGATCCTGCCCTTCTATCAGCTTGCCTGTGTGACCTGTCATGAAAAGATGAGCTGGGTAAATCGGATTTTCTCCTGGGATCTGGGAATTGGGAAACAGATTAAAGTGATAAGCTCCAGGAGCACAGGTTGAAAGGCTACATCAAGAATTGTGAAGAAATATATAGCAGAAGTTGCAGAGTGGCCCTGAAACTAATTTTTATGACCTGCAAAATGTTTGCCGATATTTTGAATGGGTTGCCAATGTTTGAAAATTGGAAGGTTTCACACTGAAATCTGGCTATTTTGGCATCTCTTGTAAAATTTAAAGGTCTGATATGGCAAAAGCTGAGTAGTACGCAGGGCACATGCTTCCCCCTTCACCATGGCCTCCCCTACTCCATATGCTTACACCTGGCCAGCTTCATTCTACATTATCTGCTTGGCTCCTATAGCCATCTGACAACCAAACTGTTGAAGGAAAAAGCAATGAGGGCTTATATGCAAGCCAAGTTCACAGGGGAACAGAACCCCTAAGGGAGCAGAGAGGAAACTGGTGGGAGTTGGGGAGTAGGCAAGAAAGAGAGGATATAGCTGCTAAGAGGGGAAACCAGTTTCCAGAGATGCCTGGGTTCCTGGGCTTGCTAGTTCCAATACTTACTTGCCCATGGTTACCCTCATCATAACTCCCTTTTCTTGAGATAATTTGCAAAACAATTAGCCCAGCTAAGGCAGGGTGTTACAAGGAAATTAGTGGACAACAGCAGTGAAGAAAGACAGTGGTTTAATTAGATGATACTAACCTCAAACAAGAAGATATTCTTGTATGAAGGTGGAATGTAAATTGTAAGTTCTCAAGAGTTAACACTCTTGCTGACTATATATCTTGGCCCAGAAGGATCAGGGAAGGGAGACTCAACAACCTCTACTCAAGAGGGTATATAGTCAAAAGTATTCTCAGAGGAAATCAGAAGCATTCTGGGAAGGGCTATGGGTATGCAGGGTTCCAGAGGGTTTGGAGGAAGGGACTAGGAAGTGTGGGGAGAAGAAATTTGAAAGAGATTAAATTTTGATCATTTATATCCTTTAAGAGTGTAGAATGACTGAATCTGGCAACTAATTTTCACTATATGTTGAAAAGAGAGGCCTGTATTTCAGCAAACAGAGAAGGCTTCCTGAAAGAGGTGGCATTTGAGCTACATTTTAAGGAGGAGATGAATAGGAAATGCTTCTCAGGCAGACAGAGCCACAGCTGCCAAGGCTGAATTCTAAAGGGAGAATGGGCAGTTTGCAGTTAAAATCTGGTATCATAGGGTCTGAATCACTTAGCAAATTGTTTGTATATCTTGGGGCCTTGGTTTCTGTTATTATAAGAATAATAATATTGTATTTCTTCTATCCTAAGACTCAGCATTCCTAGCCTATCTCATTTTTAATATTTCTCAATTTAGGACATTTCTTAATATTGACACCCCAAAATGCTTGCTTTATCTCAGGGAAAAGAAAAGTAGTGACTATTATCACTAACTGGGTATATACAAATTTAACTATCCACAGAAAGATGTTCATTTGATAACTAGCTTAGTTATTTGCATTGATGGTGCCATGTAGTTGAATTTTAACTTGAATCTCCAAGTCACTTTAGGTGTCTTCCACAATGTTATATTGTACTGAAGCACTGAAACAGTAGGTTATTGTATATACAGATTAGTTGTCAGGCATCAGGAATACAATTAAATGTAGAAATGGCCAACTTTCTAAATTGGACATAGAAGCTACAAATCTAGAAGAGATTGCCTTGACCAGCTGAAATATCTGAGGACACTGAACATTTATCTGCCAGTGGTTTCTAGTTACGAAGAGAAGCTGTGTACATTCTAGGGATATGCAACTCAATTTAAAAAAAAAGAAACCAAGTTTATAACCAAAGAAACGATACGTAACACTTGGATATTCTTTGAAATGTGTCAAAATTATGCTGTTAATTTCTAAAGGTGGTAAAGAGATCAAGATATAACCAGGGGTTATGAAAAAAAGCATGCAATCAAGCCATACTTAGCCAGATGGTCAAAAGGGTTTTATATAAGACTTCAGGCAGTGGAAGTGAGAAGACTTACACATAACATTTGATTACGGTACTGAAGAAGAAAGTGGTGCAATTATGATAATTGTCAGCATTTACTGAATGATTACTATTTGGCACTGTGTTAAGTGTCTTTAGAGTTCTTATCTATTCAGCCTCAGGACCACTCTATCAGGATCAGAGGTGTTATCTTCACTTTGCAGTGAGAAAGGTAAGAGGCAAATTGAGGTTTGCCTCCGGACTTCCACTCAGAACCACTAGGCTGTTAGAACATCCTCCCTGTGCATTGTTATGGATATGCCTATACGTTTGAGGTTGGGTTTAAATATATATATTTAATATAATGTATCCATGGTACTTTTTTTTAGTAACAATCAACGTCATCTAAGAATCAGAAATATGGGATTGTGGGGTTATTGTGCGGATCAGATGATGAATATCTTACAGTGGCTCCTAGAAAAATCGTGGATCAGAGGGCAGGTGTTGCAAGTTGGGGTAAATGAGCCTGATTTTCAGAACCCTATCATCTTAGAACTGGCGAAGGCTACCGACAGAAAGGCGTCAGTAAGGAGGAATGTCTTCTGTGGTTTTGAGAAAGATCCTTCCACCTGAAACGCCCTACCTCTCATTCTATCTGAATCCTTCTGATCTTTCCATACTACCCCAAATGCCAGCTCTTTAAGAAAGTAGTCTCCAGTTATAAGAAAATATATGCATAGGAGATATTTCCAAATTATTAAGTGATGAAACCAGTAAGTGAAACATGGATGTTACTGCTAAAGTTATCCTCGGTCGTCTCCTGGCCTCAGTTTCTCTAAACGCTTCGATGGCTTAGCCTATCTCTTCCATTTATAATTTCTACTCTTTTATCATCTTCAGATTTCTGCCACAGCTGCCTTAAGAAGCAATTCTCCTTCCTTAGACCTGCAGGCGGCGGCTCCTCCGCGTTGGCAGCTCAGCAGGGCGGGGCTGGAGAAGCAGGAGAAGAGGCGGGGGCTTCGGGGGAAGCGCGGCGCGCAGCCACGTGACTTCCTTCCCAAGGAGCCTCAGCTGCCGGCCTCCCAGCAACCGGGGCGTCCCACCTAATGACGCCCACCTATCCTGGTTGGCCTCGGGACGCTGGTGGCAAGGAGGCTCCCACGGTCGCTCCGCTCATTGGCTTGAGCTACCGTCGCTCAGGCGCGTTGCCCGAGCGCCTACAGGCGGTGCTGCCGGAAGCCCCGCCCATTGGCCGCTGGGTTCGTGGCTGGCTGGCCGAGGCTGTCACTCCCGGGCGGTTTCCCTGAGGCCGGCGCTCTGCTGGGGGCGGGAGGAAGAGGGGCCGGACTGGGGCCTGACTAGCCGTCGTTGCTACCGCCGTCTTCGCGGCTACTATGACCAGCGGGCGAGGCCCCCTCTGCAGCTCCGCGCAGCTCTAGTTGGGGCCGTGCGCCCGCCGTAGCCGTCTGGGTCCCCAGTGCGGCCGCTCCCGCGGCTCCCTCGGCTCTTTCAGCGCCGCCTGCGAGGCGAGGCGGAGGCAGGATGAAGATGACTGTGGATTTCGAGGAGTGTCTGAAGGACTCGCCCCGCTTCAGGTAACGCGCGCGGCCTCCCAGCGCCAGCCGGCGTCACCTGGAGCTGCCTCCCCCGGGGGTGGGGGCGTGAAAGCCCGCCCGCAGAAGGCGCTGGGGGTCCAGCAGTCCGCGCCCTCCGACGGGGCGGGCGGCCGTTGCCGCGTCTCCCTACCCGGCGAGGGCACTGCAGCCCCGATCGACCCTTCCTGAGGGGCGAGGTTGGACGGGGGAGATGGATGTAGGCTCCTCATCCCACTTCGTCCTCCTCTGCCCGGGGCGGAGCAGCTGAGAGGCTGGGCGCACCCCCTCAGCTTCTAGGACCTGGGTTGCAGTCGCGTCCCCGAAGGCTCGTGCCCTTTGCGGACGCGCGCTCTCGTCCCCTTCCTCTTGCCGCTCATCCTTTCCCCTTCCTTCCGTTCCTTCTTGGTTTCCACCCCCACCCCAGCTCCTCTTTGAAGGAGCTTGCAGGGCACCCTCCTGCAGTTCACTTAGTTCCTCTTTGCGTTTTTCCGCTCCCCTTACCCCAGGGAGGAAGGAGTAGGGGGCGAACTGGGACGTTGACTTGTGCTGCTTGCGTGTCGCCTGCAAGGGGGACTCTTAGGAAGCGCTGGCGGTTGATTTGCAGGGGAGTCGGGGCTGGGAGTGCTTTGACCAACCGCATTCTATCAACCCTGGTCTGAGGCTACCAGCTTTTCTTTGCACTTAAGCTCTTTGAAGAAAGGCACCGCTGTCGAGAGGTACTGGGCTGACGGGTGAAGGCTAGGAGAAACTGTGCATTTCTGTTTTGTGAACGGAAGTAGGAGGGCCCTGAAGATTGCATTTATGTTCCTCTTCCAGCAGCGTTGGCCCGGGAGGGCCCCGATAACAGTCGGATGCTCCCAGTGGATCTGTCATATAAACTGACATGGAGGCACTCCGATTCACTTGGACTGGCCTCCCTCCCTTGAGAGGCGGCAGTTCAGAGTGTGTCCAGAGTACATCTCTTTCGGTTTCGGGCTTCGTAGGAAACTCTTGAATTGTTTTGGAGAATGAGGTTTTGCCAGGTTGTATTTTACAGTGCATTTATAGGGCTGTCCTTTGGCCTTAAAAAAAGAAGACCGTAAAACTTCCGTTGGATAGTGACATGTCTTGAAAGCGTCCCCTGAGTATTGATGTGTGTGTGCCCGCTGATCTCTAGGCCAAGCCTGGGTTGTAAATTCTTGCATTCTCAGCCCGGGGACTAACTGTCCTCATCCTTATCTTGGTTAATTTGATTTGCCATTTTCTTTTCAGTGAAAAGCAAAGAAAACTATTGTAAAACCAAGAAATTCCTACTTCTAGGAGAACGTCCTTTGATTTTTTTTTTCCTGGTGTGTGTGTGAATTTTATTTGGAGCTTAGGGCTTTGCTTGTAAAAAGGTGCACCTGGTTTGATTTCTATTATTGGTATTAGTTTTTTAAACTTTTATGTTGTGCATGATTTAATAAACTCAGAGAATATACAAATGGATTATCCAGTACAGCTTTGCACGTTAAATTCCAGGACTGTGTGGTAAAGGAAGTAATTTTTAAAGCGTACCTTAGGAAATTCTGCTTTTTGTTGGAATTTTATTAAGGTGGCCCAGGTATTACTGGGTAATGATGTAATCACTTTTTTTTTTGGTTTAGAGAATGTTGCTTTGCACTCAGTTTATTTCAGATTTTAAGTTTCTTTAAAAAGAAAAACTTGAGAGAAGTGATTTGGAAATGTTTCTAACCACTGGTGTTGATCCCAAACCATGTGCTGTCTTTGTGTTTGAAATAAAGGAATCATTGAATATAAAATAAGAGGGAAAGATACTGATTAAGTTGTATGGAATACTATAAGGAGCTTTGTTAAACTTGAATGTAATATCTATTCTATATTAACTAAGATATTAATTTCAAGAGTTGTTTCCAATATTCCAGTTACTGTTGGCTGCATATTGGAAAGAGAAACCAAGATTCAGAGAACTCCAATATTTGTATACATTTTGGGGACTAGATTAGATTTACAGTAGAGACAAGAATGCCAAGAGATAAAAGTCTAGTCATTCACATTACTAAGTTTTAGTTTTTTTAAGAATCCCATTACTGTGTTCATTTCTGTAGCATTTGAAAAGAATATTTCAGAAGCCTTTTTATTCACGTGCTTTATGTGTAAGAGAAACTTTTAAGAGTGTCCTGCATGTTTATAAGTGATATATGGAATCATTTTATCAAAGAGAAGATTTGTGAGAGCTGGGTTTGTTTTTTTGGTAGCAAGGCAGCTGCACTGTTTATTCCTTGTAGTATCCTGATCTATTGTGCTGTTTTTGAACTAGTTCCTATTTTTATTTTCCTGCACAAATGAATCTTGTGGCATTTAAGTCTGTCTTGTGGACTTAACTGCCTTGGGTGCTGTAGAATTAATGTAAATGGCAGATCTTGCTCAATGTTCAAGCTTTAACCATTAATTTTCCTGAGACATTGAGAGGAAAACCAGGAGGGAGACTGGTTGAAATAGGGAGAGAAGGATGTTGCAGTTGCAACATTGTCTTTAGTAATTTGAGTAAAGTCAGTGGTTACTTGTACATTCCCTGAACATTTTGTTTTGTTTTTAGATTGGGAAGGCACATTTTATTGTGTAATTTTGGGTTCCCTTAGTTTTAAAAAAAAAAACCCAGTCTAAAGGTCAAAATCTTGTTCATTTAAAATGTACAGAAAGGTAAATGTGTTTAAGTGTACTTTTTTTTAAGTGGGAATTTTCCACTTTGACCAACACTTGATGAAGAACTTTGAACTTGTTTAGGCCCTAAATTGTATGTGTAGTTGCTCTTTGAAATTTTATACAATTTTAATAAAAATTGTGGTTTTCCTTTATGTAAACATATGGTTCACTCAGGAAGTGAACATTTTGTTTGAAACAAAAAGTTGAATTAATCAGTGCTTTTTGAATTGTAGATTTTTGCTCTAATTCATTGCTCAAATATAAAAATGTTGAGTCTTTATCTGATACATTTATTTTTTATTCTTAACAATGTTTATTTTGCACCATTCTGAAGATTTCTTGTTTGTAGATTCTATTTCAGATATGATCCTTGTTCAGTAACTAGGATAAAAATCTTAAAAAGATGCTTTAGGGTGAAAGGTTTCAATGTGTGAAAGACATTAGAATGAAAAATGTGTACATATTCACACACACACATGCATATAATGTTTTGCTGTTAAGCTGATGCCAATCCTGTCTGGGTTGCTACTTTACCTTCCATCTTTAGAACAGATACACTCTGTACTACAACTGGTACTTTATACATGGAAAGTATAGTGGGCAAGGGATGAAGCAAAATGTATTTTTATCTCAGAAGTGGTAGATTGGCATTATACTTTTATCATGAACCAAAATACACGAATCCAGTTATTCCTCATTGCAGGTTCTCATTCCTCATTTAATGTTGTATCAACTTAAGTTAAAATAAGAAAGAACAAGCTTTTTTAACATGCCAGACCTCATGTTAGATGCTTTTATAGCTCCCATCTCTTTTAATGTTAAAATGTATTATGATGTGGGAATTATTGTCTTCATTTTTGAAATGTTTAAAAAAAAATCTCAAACTGGATATTTTGAGAAGTTAATTTGATTTTCTTAATAGTGGACTTCCAAATGGCAGACTTGGAAGTGAATTCACTCTTTTGCTCTCTCAAGCCACAGGCTTTAATTGCATTAATTAAATTTGCATTGTTTGTGTATGATGTCTTTTATCATACAGAAATTTGAAAACTGGCTTCTGTGTATTGCCTAGAAATGTTTTTCTATTCCCATTATCAGAGGTTATTTTTCTATTTGTAGCAATTTTTAGTTTCATGTAATGCAGCTGTAATTTAGTTTTGAGTGTGGGAGATAATCCTATTTTATTTTCTTCTTAATGGAAGCCCTTCTCCTAATGCCTTTTTTTGAATAATCTATCGTTTCCCCATTGATTTAAAATTCCACACATAACATGCATAAATATGCATACATATGAACATGTATTTTTTTCTGAATTCTACCCTTTTCTACCAATGTATTTGTTTTCCTGCAAATACTTATATTAGTTGCAGTATTTATAGCCTTATGATATCTGGTGGGAAAAGTTTTCCCTTGTTATTGTTTTTTCCAAAAATTTGATGGCTGTTCTTGAATATTTTGTTTTTATAGTAGCTTCTTCAGTTTCAGAAGAAGGTGTGTCATTCTATGAATTTTGGTCTTATTTATTTAAAGCTGTTTATTATGTAAAATTCCAATGATGCTATAACTATATGCTGTTTATAAGAGACATACTTTTTTCTTTTTTTTCAAAATGACAACTTTAGATTCAAAGACACAGGTTGAAAATAGAAGGATAGAAAAAGATAAGCCGTGCAAGCAGTACTCAAGAGAACTGGAATGGCTATGCTAATAGCAGATAAAATAGACTTTAAGACAAAAATTACCAAACATAAAGGACATTTTATAATGATAAAAGGGTCAGTCCATTAGGAAGAAACACTTATAAACATATGCACTTAGCAAAGCCCCAAAATATGTGAAGGAAAACTGACAGAATTGAAGGGAGAAATAGAAAATCCAACAATAATAGTCACAGACAAATACTTCCAGTTATGCGTAAAGCAACTAGACAGTTGGTCACTAAGGAAACAGAAGATGTGAACAACATTATACACTAAACAAGACTTAGTAGATATCTATAGAACACTTCACACAGTAATAGCAGAATTAATATTCTTCTCCAGTACACACAGAACATTTTCTAGCACAGACCATATATTAAGGTATTAAATGAGCTTAAATAAATTTAAAAGAACTGAAATCATATAAAATATATTCTTTGACCATTATGGAATGAAGTTAGAAGTTAATGACAGAAAGAAATCTGAAAAATTCACAAGATGTGGAAATTAAGGAGCACATTCCTAAATAACCAGTGGATCAAAGAAGAAATTACAGGGAAATGAGATACTTTCAGACAAATGAAAACAAAATATAACATACCAAACTTATGGGAAGCAGCTAAAGCAGTGCTTAGAGGGAACTTTCCACCTAGAAACACCTATATTAAAAAGGAAGAAAAATCTCAAAATCAGTGATCTAACCTTCCATCTTGAGAAACTAGAAAAAGAAGAAAAACTAATCTCAAAGAAGGGAAAGGGAGGAAATAAAAAAGACTAGACCAGAAATAAATGAAAATGGAGAATAGAAGAACAATAGAGAAAAATCAGCGAAACCAAAAGTTGGTTATTCATAAAGATCAACAAAGCTGACAAACCTTTAGCCTAGACCAAGAAAAAAAGAAGATTCAAATTACTAGATTCAGGACTGAAAGAGGGGACATCTGTCTTACAGAAATGAGAGATTATAAGAGACTGTTATGAAGAATTCTTAGACTAACTTAATTAGTAAATTAGTTAAGCTAGATGAAATGTATATATTCTTAGAAAGACACAAACTACTGAAAATTACTCAAGAAGAAATAGAAAATCTGAATAAACAGAAAAAATAGAGATTGAATTAGTAATCAAAAAGCTTCCCCAAAGGAAAAGCCCAGGCCAAGATGGCTTCAGAGATGAATTCTATCATATATTTAAAGGTGAATTAACAACAGTCCTTCATAAAAGCTGCCGAGAAATGGAAAAGGAAGTGTCACTTCCCAGCTGATTCTATGAGACCAGTATTACCCTGCTACCAAGATCAGATAAAGATATCACAAGAAAACTACAGGCCAATATCCCTTATGAATGTAAGTGCAAAAATCCTTAGCAAAATATTAGCAAACCGACTATAGCAACATAGAGAAAGGATTGTACACCATGACCAAGTGGAATTTATCCCAGGAATGCATAAATCAATGTAGTAAACCATATTAATAGAACAAAGTATAAAACATAGTCATCTTAATAGATGCAGAGAAAGCATTAGACAAAATCCAACAGTTGCATGATGAAAACAGTCAATAAACTAGGAATAGAGAACTTCCCCAACTTGATAAAGGACATCTGTAAAACACTCTCAGCTAATATCATACTGAATGGTGAAAGACTAAAAGTTTTCCCGTAAGATCAGGAAACAGAAGTCTTTTCTTCCCACTTCTGTTGAACAATGTAGTGGAGGTTGTAGCCAGAGCAGTTAGGCAAGTAAAGGGAAAAAAAAGGCACCCATATAGAAAAGAAGTAGTAAATCCATCTCTACTTTTAGATTGTATACAGGTCTCCATAAGGATTGGTTCCAGGACCCCTGCAGATATCAAAATCTGTGGATGTTCAAGTTCCTTATATAAAGCAGTGTAGTGCAGTCAGCCTTTTGTATCTGTGGATTCTGCATCCAAGGGTATGGAGGGCTGACTCTATCTTGTATATAGAAAATATTAAGGAATGCACAGAAATCAATTAGAACTACTAAGTTCAGCAAGGCCGCAGAATACAAGACCATTGTCAGGATGTACCACAGTTTGTTTATACATTCACCTACAGAAGGACATCTTGGTTGCCTCTAAGTTTTGGTAATTATGAATAAAGATGTTATATACATCTGGGTGCAGGTTTTTGTGTGGACATAAGTTTTCCACTCATTTAGGTAAATACCAAGGAGCACAATTGCTGGATTGTATGGTATGTATGGTAAGGGTATGCTTAGTTTTGTAACTAAACATATAAGTTTGGGGGTTTCTTATAAGAAAATCTTCCAAAGTGGCTGTGCCAGTTGCATTCCCAAGAGCAATGATTGGGACTTCCTGTTGCTATACCTTCTTACCAGCATTTGATATTGTCAGTACTACTCTGGAGTTTGGCCATTCTAATAGTGTGTATTGGTATCTTGTTTTCATCTGTTATTTTTATATTCATATTTTGAATGAATCCTCAAATTTTCTTTTTTCTCCCTTTTTCTATTTCTTTGCCTTTTTGTCCTACTTTCTGGATAATTTATCCAACTTATTTTCTAACCCTAGTTTTCAAATATTCTTTCTTACTCTCTGAATATTCCTTTCTAATGTCAACCCATTCTTTAAGAGCTTCCCCTATACATCTGAAGAAATTAGTCATAGTTAAAATTTTTTCTCTCTGAATTATCTCTCCTTCCTCCAGGTGTTGTTGTTTGTTTGTTTTGGTCTCTGATTTCTTTTAGAAATGTTCCTTAAGGGTTTCTGTTTATCCTTGGCTCTCTGTTCACATAAATGAGACCTAATGAAGCTTTTGCACAGCAAAGGAAACCATGAGCAAAACAAAAAGACAACCTCCAGAATGGGAGAAAATATTTGTAAAAGATGAGACTGACAAGGGCTTAATCTCCAGAATATATAAACAGCTCATACAACTTAATAAGAAAAAAACAAACAACCCAATCCAAAAATGGACAGAAGACCTAAACAAGCAATTCTCCAATGAAGATATAAAAATGGCCAATAGGCACATGAAAAAATGCTGAATATCGCTAATTATCAGAGAAATGCAAATCAGAACTACACTGAGATATCACCTCACACCAGTCAGAATGGCCATCATTCAAAAAGTCCATGAAAAATAAATGCTGGAGAGAATGTGGAGAAAAGGGAACCCTCCTACACTGTTGGTGAGAACGTAGTTTGCTGCAGCCATTATGGAAAACGATGTGGAGGTTCCTCAAAAAAACTAAAAGTAGACTTACCATATGATCCAGCAATCCCACTCCTGGGCATATATCCAGAAGGAACCTTAATTCAAAAAGACATATGCACTCCAGTGTTCATAGCAGCACTATTTACAATAGTCAAGACATGGAAACAACCTAAATGTCCATCAACAGATGACTGGATAAAGAAGTGGTATATTTATACAATGGAATACTACTCAGCCCTAAAAAATAATAAAATAATGCCATTTGCAGCAACATGGATGGACCTGGAGAATGTCATTCTAAAGTGAAGTAAGCCAGAAGGAGAAAGAAAAATACCATATGATACCACTTATATGTGGAATCTTAAAAAACAAATGAACTTATGTATAAAACAGAAGCAGACTCACAGGTGTAGAAAACAAACTCATGGTTTATAGATACCAGGGGAGCAAGGGGGTGGGAAGAAATAAATTGGGAGTTCGAGATTTGCAGATACTAACTAATATATATAAAATAGATGAACAAGTTTATTTATACTGTATAGCATAGGGAACTATATTCAATATCTTACAGTAACTTACAGTGAAAGAGAATATGAAAACGAATATATGTATGTTCCTATATGACTAAAGCATTGTGTTGTACACCAGAAATGGATGCAATATTGTATACTTCAATAAAAATATATTTTAAAAAATTATTGGAAGTATAGTGTATTTTGTTATGGTTTGTTGACTGGGAGGGTTTCACTGCAGGGTGGTATTTTCATTGGGACCACTCTGAAATGTCGGTATCTTTAGGTCTTTTCTTTTTCATCTTCTGCCTAGTAGATAGAGCCTAAGTGCTAGATTTCAGGGAGCTGAGCTAAGGAAGGGGCTGGAGAAGGGCTGTGGGATAAGGACTTCTCACTGCAGTTTCTTTCATGGGGAATTTTTCACTGTTTTACTCAATAGTTTTGACTTGATTATGTAATCCTTTACAGAAAATAAAGCTCCCATCTTTTGTCAGGGGAGAGGTGGTCATGTCAGGATGGAGGAGTGGACTGGTGATCTGAAGAGTCTAATTGCTCCTTATGAATGAGTATAAGATTTCAACTAATCCTATTTTCAGCCTCCTGCCTCCTCCCACTGCCATCCATGTATTTTGAGACATAATGACATCGTCATGCCTTTAACCATTTTAGGATTCTGTATTGTAAATCTTTTTGCTTGAAATTGGCTTCATCAGTGTATTTTGAAGACTTAGGTTTTGGCTTTTTCTGGTCTGGATTACTGTTCTTTTATTTGCCTTTCCTTTTCCAGAATTGTGTTGCTACTGTTGTCACTTCTGTTCTTTGTCTTTGTGTATTAGCGCCCCTGCTTCTGTCTTATTTAATTGGATATTTTGAGAAAAGGGAGATAAATGGGTGTATCTGATCTGTGATATTTAACTGGAGGTTTCTGTGGTGTACCAACCAAGGCAAAGCATAATTTCTACTGGAGAATACTCTTTTAGGGTGGTAAGTATGGACCAAGTATGTGGGGAGTTTGATTACCTGTTTCACTTCTTTTTCATTTACTGGTTGTGAGACCTTGGGCAGGTTTCTTAGTTTTTCCCAGGGTCAATGAGAATAATACTGCACTACTGAGAATTCAGAATGCCGTTCACAGAAGTTGATGAGGAGTACCCACTTAATAATGCTAATTCCTCTTCCTCTTGTATCCTTGAAGACATGCTTGGATGATTTAGTTAAGGTTGCTGGCATATCTATATGGAAATAAACTATTGGTTGGAAGCATCTAGAATGCATAAAGGATTAGGCATGTTACTTTTTTTTAAACATTTTTTATTGATTTACAATCATTTTACAATTTTGTGTCAAATTCCAGTGTAGAGCACAATTTTTCAGTTATACATAAACATATATATATTCATTGTCACATTTTTTTCTCTGTGAGCTACCATGAGATTGCATGTTACTTGTAAATATGAAAATCATCTATGTTGTGGGTGATGAAACAATAAAAGTAGATAGACATGCTCCACTTTGTAGGAGAGCAGTAAAGATCTTTAAAATAGGGCCATATGTAGATTTCATGTGTAGAGTGTTTAAGAAGGTAGAGTGAGTAAAAGAAGAATAGGAGGGGGAAGCAACAACTGAGGACACAGTGCCTTAAGGATTTAAGTCTGCCATGAGAGAGCAAAGAATAAGTGAACTGAGATTATAGAGGAAAAAACTACTGTGAGGAAATATTAAGTGTTTATTTGAGATTGCATGAAATCTATTTCCATTGAATTGCGTCTAGAAGGACTTGGGGAATAGACAGATGAGAAGCAATGCAAGTTAATACTCTATAAAGATTTGGGTGGATTAACATATGAAGAAATTCTCATAGTAGGAGTTAACTTCATTATGATACTGTAGTTAAGTTGTACCTGAAATATGTCAGGATTCTTTATTGAAAGCTAGTCAGTTTTCCCCTTTAAAGTTTTTGTATTTTCTGTGTTGCCACAGACATACTCAAATTTAAATAAATAAATTTTCACTACTTAAAAAGTTACAGTTCCGTATTGAAGTGTAAAACATGGTAAAACATTTAACCAAAAGCAGACAATGGAGAATGGGCACTAGGACAGTTAATATCAAGCATTTAACTTTGTATATATTTTAGAGTCATTAACAAAATTAGATATCTGTGTATACTTTTTAAATTGACTCATGTAAAATTAAAGTTTATGGGACTAACCATTTTGATTTTTTTAGTTCTAGCTAGAAGTGTGTTCATTTTTAAGTAAACAAAACTTTTTCTGTTCTTTTTTTTAATGGTTTTAAATTTGGTGATATGTTGTTTTACTTTGCTTTTAGTTTTCTCTTCATAGGGAAACTTTATTATAAATTAAAAATCCATCTCTCTGGATTTTTAAATCAAAGTATTTAAACTAATGTAAATAAAAAGACTAGATTTTATTGATTATGGTCAGTTTTTTCATGAATAAAATGAATTAAAATACTCCTAGCACATTTATTATTTAATTTGAAATGACTTTGGCATTTCTTTCAGGTTTTATCTACTGGCTAAGAGCCATTTCCATTTGCCTGAAAAAGCCTTTGTTTTCCTTTGATGTTTGAAGGCTATTTTCACAAAGCATAGAATAGAAGGTTGGCTTTTTTTTTTTTTTTTAAAGCACAATGTTATTTCATTGTCTTTTGTTTATGTTTCTTATTTTTTATCATTTATGTTACAAATTTGTTAGTCTTTGTTACTCTTTTGAGGATAGTATGTCTTTTTTCCTCTGGCTGCTTTTAAGAATTTTTATTTGGCTGTGGTTTTCAAGCAGTTTTACCATAATATGTGTAGGTGTGGTTTCTATTTTATTCATCCTACTTGGAGCTTGTAGGGTTTCTTCAGTATATAGGGTTTGTAGAGTATCTTTCATCCGTTTGTAAAATTTCTGGCTATTATCTCTAAAAGTTGCCTCTGCTTCACTTCTCTTCTTTTGGGACTCAGTTCCACAAGAATATATTAGAATTTTTTTGCTCTGTCCTTACATGTCTCTTGTTCTTTTCTGAAATGTTTTGCTTTGTAGAGAAATGGGGTATTTTTATTGACCTGTATTCCCTCATCTTCTGCTGTATTTAACTTCTGTTAAACCTATCTGTGGAGTTCTTCAATTGTATTTTTTTTTTTAACTTTTGGAAATTTATTTTTTATAGATTTTTATTCTTTGGTGAAAATTACTAACTTTTCATATGTTTCTTACAGGTTCTTGAAGGCTTTTCTCTAGTTTCATGAACATATTAATTATTGCCATTTTAAAGTCTGTACCTAATAAAACCAACATCTAGATCATCTGTGGGTCTATTGTTTTGTATTCTTTTGTTGTTTAGTTCTTTCTTTTGGTTGGCCCAGTTTTTGATTTAATGCTGTACATTGTATATGAAAAAATTGGAGATGCTCTGGATGGTATTGTCTTTCTCCAGAGAAGGTTTAGTTCTTTCTCCAAAGAACTTTCCTTTGTTAGGCAGACAGAGGAGTACCAGCTGGTCATTTTAGTCCAGTCAATGAGTAAGCTTCGTTAGTTTCCTGTTGCTGCTATAACAAATTATCCCATATCTAGTGGCTTAAAACAACACAGATTTATTATCTTACAGTTCTAGGGGCCGGAGTTTCAGTATAGCTCTCATTCAGCTAAAACCAAGGTGTTGGCAGGACTGCATTCCTTTCTAGAAGGGCTAGAGGAGAATCATTATTTTTTGACTTTTCCAGTTCCATATTTCTTGATTCAGGACCCCTTTCTGTCTTCAAGGCCAGCAATGACTGTGATTCTCTCCCTCTTTCACTTATAAGGACTCTGTGATAACATTGGGCTTCCCAGATAATTCCAGGATAATTTCTTCATCTGAAGGTCAGGTGATTATTAACCTTAATTCTATATGCTGTCTTAATTCACCTATACAGTGTAACCTAACATATTCTTCATAGGTTCTGGAGTAGGATGTTCACATCCTTGGGAGGCTATTATTCTGTTTACCGCATTCCACCCTCTAGCTCCTAAAGATTCACTTCTGTCTCACATGCAAAATTTATTCACCCCATTGCAACTTCCAAAAAAGGCTCATCTCAGCTGGGTTGCAGTTTTGCCAAAGATGTCATCTATGTTTATTATTTTACTATTACCTTCTTAAAATCATAGTGCAAAAGTTTTGGTATTTGCTATTTTTTATTTAATAATGTTATAAATTTTCATTATCACTAAGAAGGTTTTATGGTTTGAACAAAATGGTTGTTATCATATGTTCTATCAAGATGCTATGGGATAAACACTTGTTGCTTCTCTGTGTTTTTTTAAAATAAATTTTTTAATTGAAGTATATTCAGTTTACAATGTTGTGCCAATTTCTGGTGTACAGCATAATGTTTCAGTCATACATATACGTCCATATATTCCTTTTCATATTCTTTTTCATTGTAGGTTACTACACAATATTGAATATAGTTCCCTGTGCTATGCAGTATAAACTTGTTGTTTATCTGTTTTATATATAGTTGTTAATATCTGCAATCCTGAACTCCCAATTTCATCCTTCTACTCCACCATCTTGGCAATCTCTCTATCCCTGTTTTTGAAGCGATGATTCCCTACTTTTCTGGATTATAGATAGTATGATAATTAATAACCTCATGTTAACTTACTTTTTGAAGAGTGTAGATGAATTATCTTGGAGAATTTCTCACATTCTAAAGTTGTCTGGTTGTTTCCTCTGGATAGATTGAATTTAAACATTTTTGGCAAGAATATTCATTGGTGATGATGTACTGTGTCATTTACATCAGGAGGCTCATGATGTTTGGTTGTCTTCTTGTTGATAATGCAGAGTTTGATCACTTGTGACATGGGAACCAGGGGGAGGGAGAGGCTTATGAATCAAAAGCCTTGAAATGGGAAGGAGCTAGATCTTCAAGGAACTAAAAGGCCAATGTGGGCTGGAGCAGAGTGAGCAAGAGGAGATAAGGAGAGATAAGAGAGATAAGCAGGGACCAGATCTTGTTAGGCTTTATAAGTCATCCATAGTAAGAGGTTTGGATTTTATGATTAGTGCAGTAGAAGCCATCAGAAAGCTTTTAGCAATAGTGAGAAATGATAAGGCTTGTATTTTAAAAATATTTTGACTACTATTTGGAAAATGGGTAGTAGAGGGGTGAGAGTGGATGTAGAGAGACCAGTTAAGGAAGCCATTGCAGGAAACTGGTTATCAGGATAGGTGAGGCAAGAGATGACTTCAGGAGGTGGTGGAGATGATTTTTGTAGTAGAATGAAAAAGAATTGCTGTTGAATTGTTTGTCAGAAACAGAATAAAAAATTACATTTTTGACTTTAGCAACTGAGTGGATGGAGGTATAGTTTGCTAAGGGGAAGCAATGGAAGAGCAGGATTTTGGCAAAAAATCTTGATTTCTACTTTTGTGGAGCTGTCAAGTAGAATTGGCCCAGAAGTGTAGCCTTTTGTAATTTTACTTTACAAACTGATATGATCTTATCTCATATTCACTTTTCGGTTATAAACTCTTTGGTATGGGACCAGCAGTGTCTTTGTTTCCTTTCACTAGCAGGATAATTCCTTGCACACAGTAGTTAGGCTACAGACTTCTATTGCCAAAAATTATGTTCACAAAACAGTCATGCATTCTTCATTTTCACATAACATACTATTTTTATTTTGGGAATCTTTCTGTTATTGTACTATTAATGAATTTGCAAAACTGTAAATAATATACGACAGCTGCTAGGGTTGTTTAACTTTTCTTTCACAACACAATAATTAAATCAAACCAAAAATTTTAGGTCCTCTTGAGTAGTTGTTACAACTCTTGAGAGCCTAGTCTATTTCTAGGCTGCCAGAATATTTATATATGTGGGGTTTATAAGGAAATAGTTATTCACAAACTGAACTATTCAGAGAATTAGTGTTTATTGCAGTTGTATAGGAATAAATTTAAATATCTCATATTCTGTCACCTTGATAAACTCTTAATTTTTCAGTTGACTGTTTACTTAGAATGTCTGTAACAGCTTTTTTTTTAAACTGTTGCTCCTGGACAACCTGAATCAGAATGAGAAATTTGAAAGAAATGTAACTAAGGTTCCTTAAGTGATTGTAAAATAATTGTTCATAAGATTGTTCATAAACAATCATTGAAATAAGTGTGTTTCTCTAAGATAACCTTTGAAGTACAGGTTGATTTGGAAATATATGATCTTAATATTTTTATCAGTTTGTACTTTAAATCATATTTTGGTTATCTATTGCTCTGTAACAAGCCAAGTAAAATTTAGTGACTTAAAACAACCATTTTATTTTGCTAATGACTCTTGAGTCAGGAGTTTGGAAAGGTTTGAATGGTTCATCTCTGATCCATGTTAAGACAAGTGGGCGGCTGAGGCTGAAAGATCCACTTCCAGTGAGTGGCTTCTTCATTCACATTCTGATGCCCTGGTGCACTGTGACCCTTCTGTCCTCTCCATATGTCATGTCGTCCTTGAGGGCATTTAAGCTACCAGGCCAATTAAGGGCTAAGCCTAGAACAGGTACAGCATCGTTTACATTGTATTATGTTAAGACAGTCACAGGAGTCACCCAGTAAAAGAGTGAAGAAATAGACTGTGTTTTGATGGGGGAATGGCAAAGTCATGTTGCAGTTGATGATGTGTGGTCATCTTTGGAAAATATAATCTGCTACACGTTGTGCCCAAAGGGCCTTGGCTATGATGTTGAGGAAAATTATAAAGATGCAGTAAGATTATGTATTTAAAGCTGAAGTGACAATTTTGACAGTTCCCATTACTAGGAAAGGTATAGGGCACCAGTCCTCATACTGTTGGAAAGAGGGTGGTTTGACAAAGCTTTTGTGAAAGACAAAATAGTAAAATATCTCAGAATTTAAAAATATGTATGCTTTGATTCAGTACTTTAACATTTAGGAATTTTTTCTAAGGAATAGGGAAAATGTGCAAACTTATACGAACAAGGATATTTTTCCGATAAAGTTATCAGACTATTTATAGGAAAAATTGTGCAGGTACAGTGTTGGTTAAGTAGAATACTGTTTAGCTATTAAAATATAATGATAGCTAACTCTTAAAAAGCACTTTATATATACTAGGACCATTCTCTGTACTTTATATAACTTTGTAGTCATGTAGGCTGCACTCTTAGAAGGGCCCTGTGTTTGTTTTAATGCTCTGCTGTCATTATTTTGCAATTCTTAATTTTTAAACAAGAGGCCCCATTTATTTTTTCCCATTGGTCCCTGCAAATTATGTTGTCATTTCTACTTGTGAATTAGGTTTTTATGTTTTTGAAAGTTGAAAAAAACCAAAAGATAATTTCATGACACAGTGAAAATTATATAAAATTTAAATTTTAGTGTTCATAAATTTTTACTGGAACAGAGCCATGTTTATTTATTTACATATTATCAGTGGCTTTTTTTTTTTTTTTTTTTTTTTTGCTACAACAGCAGAATTGAGTACGTGGAACAGGGACTGTCTGGCCCTCAAAACTTAATATTTAGTATCTGGCTCTTTATGGAAGCTTTGCCAACGCTTGCTCTATCCAAACTTCTTCTCTCTTCTGCCTTTCATAACAGAGGATATAGATCTCAATTTGTAGGGGTAGTGTCCATGATACATTATGTGAAAAGAAAAAGTAGAATATAATTTAGAATGTGTAACATGACACTGTCTATGTCATAAGCTGTATATTAAAAAATCTGATAAACTATTAACCTATTTTATCTCTGGGAAATGGGAGGCCATTATTATTGAAGTTTTATTTACAAAAGTAAGTGCTGTTAGTTAAGAAATAGACATATTATGGGGAAAAGGAGACAATGCATTCTTACCCTTTCCCTTCTGTCCCCCACAACTTTTTATTTTAAAAGTGTTCAGGCTTTTACTGGAATGTTGAAAGGACAGTACAATGAATACCTATCTAACTCTGATCTAGATTCACTGGTTGTTAATATTTTGGTACATTTGCTCCCCCTGTCTCTCTCTCTCTTTCAATCACACACGTATACACGCATGCATATACACTCAGCATGTACATGTTTTTAAAAAAAACTATTTGAAGGTTCAGTATGCATCTTCTAAAAATAAGGACATTCTCCTTCAGAACCACATTTATAGCACTAACAGTAATTACACGTTCAGATTTTCCCAGTTGTGCCAGTTTTTTATAAGTAGTTTCTTTTCCTTAATTCAGCATCCAATTAAGGTTTATGCAGTGAATTGCTTTTTCATTACCTTTAGCTGGCTGTACATTCTCAATTCTTTTAGTCCATTATCTTTCACTGGGGCAACTTACCATTAAGAAAATATTAGATTATTATGGAACTAGGAGAGGTCTCAGTCATACCTGAGGCCTTGATTTGGGTAACGGCCAAATCGTGCAATATTTTGTATATCATGTTAACGATTTTGGCGGACTGTCATAGAAACATAGTGGGAAGCTCTTATAAAGATATGGCATGTTCAAATTTGGATAGTTATAAAACATTAACTTTTGAGGCAGAATATTTTCGTGTGTCACAGTTTGGTACAAAATGATATAATATTCACAATTGTAAAAAATATTTTTGAGATAGTCTGGGAAAGTCAAATGTTTAATGGTTATTAGATATTATTAGAGAATTATTATTGTTAATGTGTGATAATGATAAAGAGGTTCTATTAAAAATTTCTTATCTATTAAAGAGTAATAAAATAACATCTGATGTTTTCTTTAAAGTGCATCAGCAAAAAAAAAGAATTACATGAAACAAGAATGACAGAGTTTTGATAATTGTTGATACTAGGTGATAGGTATGTGGGAGTGCATCATACACTCTTCTCTGTTTTTATGTGTGTTTTATTTTGTAAAAGATTAAAAAGACATAACCACTGACACGTCAGTTTTGACTTGAAAAATGAGCTGGAAAGGTAGCTTGTATGTGAAAGTTGTCTGATATCTAAAATTTCTATTACTTTCCAGAGAAAATTCTTTATATAAAATATGAAATAAATATACCAAAGAAATTTACTTCTAAACATTTGATTAGAAAAATAATTTTTAGCAAAAATAATTGACTATATGTTTCTGAATGTCTTGAAAGGAGCCCAACATTTTTAAAGTTATAAGAAATAATTTTGCTCTCACAATGTTTAAAAAACTGCAATCTTTTAAGTATGGCAGAAAGCTAGTGATGACAATAAAAAAAGTCTGTACAAATTACAAAACTGTTTAATTCAAACCACCACTCACAATTGTAGAACACTATTGTGGAGATTTCTTCTTGTCAATCAGCTATTGTATAAATTGTGTGTAATCTTCCCTATGATTACAGCACTGATGCATTACCAGTACTGCTTTACTATGATTCCAAGAGATAAAAACGACGACATCTCTTTTGTTGGATCCAGCAGCTGTATTCTGGCCACAGGTGCTAGTTGCAGTTATTCAAATAAAAATATGACAGTGTTATGAAGGTAGAGTTTGATTCTAAGAAAGTTGACAGATAACAGTGTCAAGACCTTTGTCCTCTATACTAACAATGTGTTAGCTTTCCTTTTATTTTATGTTTCGTTATTTGAGAAGCCGTCCATGCAGTTAGATAAGCAGTTTTTAACTGGAAGTGCATATCAGAATCACCTGGGGAGCTTTATGCAAAATACCTTTGTTTGGACTCTGCTTTAGGCCTATTGAATCAGAACTTTGAGGGAGAATAGGACATAGGCATATACACTTTGAAAATGCTTTTTAGGTGATTCTGATGTGAAACTTTATTGAAGGACTACCACTCTAAGTGTGTCAGAATTCTTTAATATATGTAAACAGATAATAAAGCACAGTGGTTTTCAGTCTTCTTGTCTTTTCAACCTAATGGTTATAGACAAGGCACAGTTTCCCACTGGTTATCTGTATATAACTCCGTTCCTTACTCTTGTTTACTTGTTCTCTAGAACAAGAAAAGCATCCAGGTTTGCAAGGGATAGCCATTAAAGGGTTTTTAGCAGGAAAGTGATGTGGCAACACTTGTATCCTATTTATTAGTAACAGTTATTTTGTCACACCTCAGACTGATCTCAGTAACTCCCCACTGTAGATGGCTGTATTACAGTTCTTCCCTAGATAATCTGTTCCCTGCCCAACCCAACACTACCTATTATTATTGTATTGTGTTAACAGTCATCTTCCTGAGATTCCAAATTCATTGTTTTTACTTTTATACACAAAAATGCTCAGTGTCTTCACACTGCCTTTGAGGTCAACTTTGCTAAGGCCTTCTAATTTACATCCTCTTGTGTGTCTTCTACTCTAATTTTTTTCTTTTGTTGACACCTAAACAATGCTATAGTGACTGACCACTTTAGACTTTTTTATGCAGTGCCCTTTTCTTTATTCTGTCTTTAAAAAATATGAAGCTTTATTTTTTCTTGTACAAGTTAAAAAGGCTATTTATATGAATTGAAAAAATAATACAAATATTTAAAGTAAGTTCAAAGCATAGTGTGTATGCTTTCAGACCTTTTGCTCTATTTATGCTAACACATGCATTTTTCTTGCATGAATGGGATCAGATCATATTCAGTCTGCTTCACTTTGCTTTTTTCACTTAATATTCATATTTCTTTGTCAGGACTTAAGAGGTCTGCCTTACTCTTTAAATGGAGGCATATTCTTTAAGCAGCTGTGTACTAACTATTGAATGGTAATTTGAATAACCAGTCCCCTTACGGGTTTTTCATTTTTAGTTTCTTTCTTCTATGAGCTTTTGTCTATCCTCCTGGTATATTTGCCTTATTATATCTGTAGCATTAATACCTAAAAGGATCATAATAATTTGTGTAAAAGGGGATATACGCTTAAAATTTTAGAAGTTATTGCTAAATTTTGCTCAAATAAAGGAAGAAAAATGAGGGAGGACAAATCCAAGCAAATATTAGTGCTTTTCTGTGTGTGTATCATCTTAAAGAAGTAACTATTTTTAAATAAATAGGGTTATAAATCAGGAATGGATGTTTGATTTTGTCAAATGCCTTTTTATCATCTGAGACTGTCTTAGTCAGTTTGTACTGCCATATGAGATTACCATAGACTGGGTGTTCTGGATATCAAACCTTTATTTCTCACAGTGGAGGTTGTAAGTCCACGACCAGAGTGTTTAGCGCGGTTGAATTCTTGATGAAGGCCTTCTTCCTGGTATCTGTGCAGAGAGGGCTCTGGTCTCTTCATCTCCTTATAAGGGCACTAATCCCATCATCACGGTAATCTAATTCTCATTACTTCCCAAAGACCCTTCCTCCAAATACCAACACTTTGGAGATTAGTGTTTCAACGTATAAATTTTAGGGGAATACCATCATTCAGTCTTTAGCAGAGATAATCATGTTGCTTTTCTTCTTTGACTTTTTAACATAGTAAGTTAAATTAATGGATTTCCTAATATTTAAATATTATTACAGTCCTATGAATTTCATTTGGTCATAATCTTTAAAAATACAGCTAGATTTTATTAATATTTTATTTATGATTTTGCATTAATATTCAGAAGCTATAATGAGCTGTTGTTCTGATTTATATTTTGGTAATACAGTAGTCTCCCCTAATCAGTGAGCAATATGTTCCAAGACCCCCAGTGGATGCATGAAACTGAGGATAGTACTAAACGGTATATTTTCCATTTTTCCCTATACATACATAACTGTGATAAAGTTTGAAGTTAGGCACAGTAAGTGATAAACAACAGTTTATAACAATATACTGTAATAAAAGTTATGTGAATGTGCTCTCTCAAAATATCTAGTTGTAATGTACTCACCCTTCTTGTGATGATGTGAGATTATAAAATGCCTATGTGATGAGATAACTTGAGATGGATAACATTGGTGTTGTGACAAAGTGTTAAGCTACTGTTGGTGTTCTGATCATATGCCAGAAGAGGATCATCTGTTTCAGGTGATCCTGGGTCACCGAGCTAAGACGACATCAATCTTTGGAGATTCAGGGCGGGTCAGAGCAAGATGGCGCCAAGATTTCATCACGCTACTCAGAATGGCATGCAGTTTAAGATTTATGAATTGTTTATCTGTGGAACTTTCCATTTAATATCTTCAGACTGTGGTTGACTGTGGGTGACTGAAACTCTGGAAAGTGAACTCATGGATAAGGGGGATTACTGTAGTGTTATATTGATTTTTTTTTTTAAATAAAAAAACCCCCAAGAAATACCCACTTTTTTCTTTATGCTCTGGTATAATTCAATCTTCAAATTATTTGATTTTGAACTTGTTATATAATTCACCTAGATGGAACCTTTCTGACTGTCTCTCCTTGGCAATTTGTCTTACTCAAAGGTATCTGTTATGGGTTGAATTGTGTCCCTCCGGAAGATATGTTGAGTCCTAACTCCAGTATCCCAGAATGTGACTTTATTTGGAAATAGGATCATAGCAGATGTAATTAAGATGAGGTCATGCTGGAGTAGGGTGGACTCTTAATTCACTATAACTGTTGTCTTATAAGAAGGCAGAAGGTAATGTGAAGACAGACACACAGGGAGAAGATAGCCATATAATGACCAAGGCAGAGATTGGGGTGATACTACTGTAAGCCAAGAATCGATGACTACTACCAGAATCTAGAAAGAGTCAAGGAAGTGTTTGGAGGCAGCGTGGCCCTGTCAGTGCCTTAATTTCAGACTCTAGAGTTGTGAGAGAATAAATCTATTGTTTAAGTTACCCATTTTTTGGTAGTTTATTATGGGAACCCTAGGAAGCTAATACACTGTGTGTTCCACTTAGGCTTTCAGGTTTGTCTAGCATAGGGTCATACAAAACATTATGGATTTCTTGTCTTTTTCATTCTTAATTTTTTAAATTGATGCTTTCTTTTTTAACCTTGTTAGTATGGTATCCCATAATATTTACTTTTTATCTACCTCTCTAAATTAGTTCTTGAGTTGATCAGTTCTTTTTTTTTTATCAATACCTACCTTAGACTTCCTAATTCTATTTTCTACCTTTCTTAGAAAATAAAGTAAATCTGACTTTTTGAATTCATTTATATTTTGTCTAATATTCAGTATAAAATCTTCAAGAGTGTAAGTTTTTCTTTGAGCTTAGCTTTTCAAATTTTGATGTGAAATGTTTTTATCATTATTTATCGTATATTGTTACTGTATGGTTTTGATTTTCTCTTCAACTCAACACTGTTTAGGAGAAAATTTAAAAATTCCTAAGACTGGGATTTTTTTGGTTTACTTTTGCTATTTCAGTTTTCATTACATAGAGGTTAATGAATGTGATTAGTTGTATTTCCACTTTATGAAACTGGTGAATTTTCTTTGTGGCTTATTTAATCAGTTTTTTAAAGTGGTCCATGAATGTTTAAATAGAAGGTTATACTCTGTGGAGTATAAATCTTAGTTGATAGCTATATGTCTATTGGATCTACTATATAAATAATCTCACTTAGTTCTGCTTTATCAGAGGTTACAAACTGTTAACATGGTCTTATTTGGCCCATAAACATATATTTTGCTGGCCATGCAATGTGTTGGCCTGCATAATGTTAAAAATTAACATTGATTAAAAGTGCCAATATTAAAAAATTTGGAGATTTTTATATAGAGTGGATTTCTGGTTTTCTCAGAAGATGTTACTTTTAGCTCATCAGGCAGGTCATACCCTCCTACCTCTTTCAGGCTTTGAACAGGCTGTTCGTTCTCTTTTCCTGGAAGGCTTTCTCCAGTCCCTTTTCCTGGCTTAATCCTGTTCATCCTTTCTGTCTCAGTGTCAACATTACTGCCTCCCAGAAGCCTTCCTTCACTCTCAAGACTAAGTAAAGATGTAAGGTAGCAAATAAGCATATGAAAAGTTGCTCAACTTCTTTAGTCATTAGGGAAATGCAGATTATTAATACCCCACTGATATACCACTACACATCTAATATAATGGCTAAAATGAAATTGACCAGTCATACCATGTACTGGCGGGTATGTGGGGCAAGTAGAATTCTCATACTCACCAAATCCAAGCACATACTGCTTGTCGCATGACAGGCCAATAAGTGGAGAGATGACTTGCTGGGTCAAGGAATAGCGGCTTTATTAAAAAAAAACTAGCGGATCAAGAAGAAGATGGTGGTCTAATGTCCCAGAAAAGCCATCTTACCCGAGTTAGGATTCAGGCTTTTATCCTGAAAGGGGAAGGGATGTGGTTGGTTGTTGCAGACATCTTAGTGCCAGAATCCTTTGTTCTTGCAGCTGTCCAGGTAGATTGGTTAGAGTGTTTCTATAAGCCTCCAACAAGACCAATATTATTCTCTGGACTGCAACTTTTTATTTCTATATGAATCAAAAAGTGTTATACATTTAAGGATCAGAGGCTTGGGAATGGGCTGTCCTGTATATTTCAGGCTTAGAGGCAACATTCTTAACTTGTAGCAAAAGCAATAGAATACAGAGATTAAAGTAAAAGAAATAGATCCAATATGGAGTCAGATTTATTCTTCTCTGTTACACTAGTGGATATGTAAAATGGCAAAACCACCTTGAAAAACAGTTTGGCAATTTCTTAAAAAGTATATTAATATTTATAGCAGCTTTATTTGTAACAGCTGAAAACTGGAAACAACCCAACTGTCCATCAACATATGAGTGGATAAACAAGCTGGAATATCCTTAAAACAGAATACTGCTAGCAAAAAGGAATAAACTATTGATGCATGTTATAACATGAATGAATCGCAAAATATACAAGCTGAGTAAAAGAACCCAGATCAAAGAGTCCATATTATGTTAATACATTTATATAAAATTCTTAGAAATTTAAATTAATCTATAGCAACAGAAAGTGCCTGTGGAGGGGAGGGGCAGGAGGCAGAAATACAAAGAGGCACGAGGAAATTTTGGCGGTGATAGATGTGTTTATTATCTTGATTGTGGTGATGGCTTTATGGACGTGTGTGTGTGTGTGTGTGTGTATACACTGATCAAATTGTACACTTTAAATATGTATACTGTCAGTTTGAGATTTGCAAATTTAGTCACACATATAAAAGAGATAAAAAACCCAAATTTCTTCCGTATAGGAAACTGTAGTCAATATTTTGTAATAACCTTTAATGAAAAGGAATATGAAAACAAAAAAATGTATATATATGCACGACTAGGACATTGTGCTGTACACTAGAAATTAACATGTTGTAACTGACTGTAGTTCAATAAAAAAATTCTTTAAAAAATGTACACTCTCAGTAATATCTCAATAAATCTGGTAAAAAAAAAAAACACCCTAGAGAATGCTATTACCATTACTTCCTAATCTGTCAATGTGGATCTCTAACTGCTATTCTGTTGTCACAGATCAGTGTTTCTTATTGGGCTGGATGTTTACAGTACTTCTTTCCATTGGCATCCAATGGACAGTTCAGCCTCTGCAGAAGTTTCCTCATTCTAGGATATAAAAGAAGCCCAAGAGAACTCTCAAGTGGTTCACATTTTTTACATGGGAAACACTTAGCTTGGCCTATTATCAGTGACAGTGCAGCTACTTTTAATTGTAGTCTTCTGTTCTGCAGCCATGGATCACTCTAATCAAATGCTAGTCTTTAGATTTCTCAGGTAGAAGTCAGATAAAACCAGTCCACAGAGTTCCTAAGCTCCCAAAGACAGACACCAAGTTTTCATGTGATATCCTTGAAGCCCCCCTTACTAGGCTAGAGGTGAGGGTAAAGCATCAGTCTATCCCTCTTTGATTTTAGAGTGTTATTGACAACTCACTCTAAAGAAATCTCTTCTCCCCAATTTCCATCTCTTCTTTAGATCTCTCCAGATGCTCCCACCTCCACCTTTTATAAAAATAGTTGGAGGTGGGTGATCAGCTAAGTATTGTAAAACTGCCTTTTCTTTTTTCTTTTTTTGGCTACTTCCTTTTCAGATCTTGTCCATGTGGTCTATCTAGCATTTCATTTTGGATAGTGGAAGTAGTTGTCAGATAATACCTTGGAGCCTCAACTAAGACTGAGAGGTTTATTTGGGTATCATGTTATATCCTGTTAATAGGACTTTTCTACTCTGCTTTAATTAAGAAACCTGTATTTTGCTTAGGATTAGTGAAATTGTGGGCGCTCCACTTTTCATTTTGCCCTTATTTCATGATATTGGACATATATTTTTATCTGTGGTATGGAATTGTAGCCATTCCCTGGTTTCATTATGAATGAAGTTTCCTGTAGTAATTGTTTTTTCTTTCTATTAATGTTTGTAAACTTCAGGGAAAGAAATAAACATGCTCTTACTGCTTTTTCTCTCTCTCTCTCTCTCTCTTTTTTTTTTTTTTTTAAAAACCTGGCCAGGTCTCTTTGCAGAAACAGTCATCTCATCATTCCCTCACTGACTTTCATCTTCTCTAAATTTCTGTAGATATTTCTTTGTAATAATTATTCTTTATATTTGCTTAGTGTTTTATCCTTTTGCATTTAATTCCTATCAAGTACTTTAGTGGAACTGGTTTGTTTTTTCTATTTTTGAAATGCAACAATTAAAATGGGTTATCTTTGATATCACTTGATTCAGAAATTTTAGGATTCTCAATCTCCTTTGGGAGAAGTAGGGTAAATGATGTTGTATGGAGTTTTACAGATAATGAATAAATTAGATTTGAAGTGATTGGCCACTATAACATAGCAAATTAATGACAGTGAGGATTAGAACACAGTTTATTCTAGCTTCATTCTGTTGCCTGGGTACAAGAAGTTTTGTATGTTTGATTGAAAGTTATGTCAGGTAGATTATGAGTAGAACAGGGTTCCTTTACTTTTACTTGCATCCGTGGTCCTCTTTTCCCAAGTTCAGGGCTGTTTAATTCTTTCTGCTGTTTGTTTGGAAATGTCTTTGGTCTTCCTTGAGAAATTTAGCTTGTTGAATATAGTCAGGGGTGAGTCTATCCACACCCCGCTTTTTTTTTTTTTTTTTTTTTTTTTTGCCAAATATAGTAGTTAGGTGGATGAGAGAGAAAGAATTCCTGCTTTCTTTCATGGGTAGTGTCCCAAGGACTTGACCTGTGCTCTACACTCCTTTATTAGGAATCCTTTTCACTTCAGTGCAGCATCTTGAGTGTTTGCTTTTGAGTCAGTTACTGTAACTTTGCTCACTTAACTCTAAGATACGTTGTCGACACTCAGCAGTTTCACAAAAAACAAAGAATGTAAAGACAAGATTTCAGTGAGAAGCTAAATAGAGATTTGTTTCATTATGATTTTTGTTTTTTGCATGTTATGAGCCCCTCTAGATTATTATACCTTCTTGAGTAAAACAGCTCAGCTTAGAACTTCTTAAAATTCTCTATGCCTTTGAGGTTTGGGGTACACAAAGAGGATATTGACCGGTCCTGAGTAAGGAGGCAGGTCAGAGGAAATTATCTTTCATACACAGGTTTATAAATTATTTTCTTTCAAATGCGAATGTTGGAGCAGCAACTGTGCTGCAGACATTAAATTTTTTTTTATTAAAGTATAATTGATTTACGGTGTTGCATTAGTTTCTAGTATACAGCAAAGTGATTCAGTTATACGTGTGTGTGTGTGTGTGTGTGTGTGTGTGTGTGTGTGTGTGTGTGTATTCTTTTCATATTCTTTTCCATTATGGTTTATTACAGGATATTGAATACAGTTCCCTGTACTGTATAGTCGGACATTGTTGTTTATTTTATATGTAGTAGTTTGTATCTGCTAATCCATTTTCTTTCTTTTTTTGAATTTAAAATAAATTTATCCTGTTTTTAACACCCTCAAAATACCCCCTTTAAAAAGTAACCTACAAAACAATGCCTGCTGCTCCCCTTAAAAGAATGGATGGGTAATAAACTTTACTACAAATAATCTCTGGAATCATATGTAAATGTTACTGTGAATCTCATCTATTTTCTTATTGTATTCCTGTAGTCCTTTTTCAGCTTATACTGTTTAGATATGATTAATTATGAGGCAGATACAATGAAAATTAATAAAACAACTCAAAAAGGACTTTGAACATATTTATACATTAAATGAAGTTAGTAGCTTCCCTATGTACCAGTTAAGCAGATAGAAATAAAAACATGTTTGGGGGAATCTCAATTAAGTTAATGAAAAGATATATAAAATGAATGGAAATGAAGTTAACATGAAATTTGTGGGACTTATATATAATTAT
Organism: Camelus ferus; assembly: GCF_009834535.1. Lineage (NCBI taxonomy): Eukaryota > Metazoa > Chordata > Mammalia > Artiodactyla > Camelidae > Camelus > Camelus ferus. The sequence continues at coordinate 62,522,501 of NC_045696.1, forward strand.
ACAACAACTAAAAGCATGATGACAAAAAGGGAAAAGGTGACTAAGGAATCGTATTTGTTGCTTGAAGACTCAACATTTTAAAAGTATAAATTTTTCCTAAATTAATTTATAAAATAATTTTCTAAATTTAAATAAATTTAAATGCAAGAACAAATATGTAAGACTAGCCAAGAAAATTTTGGAAAATAGGAGCAACAATGTCCCCATCAGATTTTAAATTGTATTCTTTGAGTACTGAGATTAAAATAGTGTTATATTGAGCCCAGAACTGACAGATGAAAGGAAGAGAATTTTAAAAAGTTCTGAGACAGACTCAACTATATATGAGTTTAGAGTATGATTAAGGTGATACTTCAAATCAATGGAGAAATAAGGAAGGGCAATTAGCTCACTACTTGGCAAAAACAAGGTGTGATACATCTCCACAATAAATTTTGGTGGAGTAATGATTTGGATGTTAAAATTGAAGCTGTGAATGTACTAATGGGAAATATACAGGACATGCATATTAACTTGGGATCAGGACAGTTTTCTAAGCATGATACCAAAGACAAGAGCCTTAAAATAGATTTGGCTATATAAAAATATTAACTTCTCTTCCATTGATAGAAGATGGGAAAATATTTGGAATATGTGAAAGAAATTTCAAATCTGTATATTTAGAAAGTTTTAGAAACGTCTTACAGGAGCTACTGGATTGGTGAACATGTGGAGATTTGGGGGAGAGTAGCACTCTCAGAGAGCATGGAATCTCCGTGCCCCTTCCTACATACCTTGCCCTGTGCATCTCTTCTATCTGGCTGTTCCTGAGTTGAATATATTTCTACTGGTTTATAGGACTTCCTTTGCTCATCTGTATTCTATTTAGGTAAGAGCTGATACAAATGTGTGTAACTAGACTCAAGAATGTGTTTGGTTGGGAAAATGCTGTATCATTCTAAAAGTCAAAACAACACCTAGCTCAGATGGTAAAAATGGACTCTAATGTAACAATTCCTTCTCATCCTCTCATCAAAGACCATTTAAATAAATCCAAAGTAATGTACTAGGACAAAAATTTTTTGCAGTTCCATTTATATAAAGTGTCCAGAGTAGGCCACTTTATGGAGACTAAAGGTAGATTAGTGGTTACCTAGGCCTGTAAGCAGGGAAGGCAGGAATGGGTAGTGACTGCTAATGGGATGGGATTTCCTTTTGGGGTGATGAAAATATTCTAAAATTCGATTGTGGTGATGGGTGCACAACTCTGTGAATATGCTAAAAAAGGTTGAATTATATACTTTAAGTGAATATGGTATTTGAATTATAGCCCAGTAAAGCTGTTAAAAATTTTTTTAAATTGCAAACCTGCCTCAGTAGAAAATACGCTAATATAAACAGGCAATGGAAAAAGAAAAAAGGTGGATGGCTAGTAAACCTAAAAGTTCTTCACCTTTTGTATTAAATAAATGGGAATAAATCCACATTAAGATGCCATTATTTAGAATCGTTTAGTTGACGTGATTAACAGCCTAGAGTATAAAGAAGATGGATATACTCTCATACAGTTAGTGGAAGTGTCAATCAGTCAGTCTTTGTGGAAGGTTGCGTATCACTGTGTAACAAAAAGTTCTTTTAAAATATTTATACTCATAAAAAAAAATTTGTTTCAGCAATTCCACTTTCAGAAATTTACCTGCGGATTTTTTCACTTAATAGTCTATTGCAAGTATCTCCGTGTTCAATAATGTCTCAGTATTTTGAATAGCCGTGTGTGTGTGAATACACCACAATTTCTTTATCCACTTATTTGTAAATGAACATTTAGGTTTCTTCAATGTCTTGGCTACTGTAAATAGTGCTGCCATAAACATTTATTTCCTTTTATATTTTATGACAGATAGATGCGTCAAGTTTATGTTCAAGGAATTGCCTGCCAAATAACAGTTTATCTGAAAGGGTTCTGTTGGTCATATTTTCACTTCCTACACTATAATTGGTGAGATTCAATGTAACTGATACTTACTCTCTTAATTTATTTTTCACAGTTTTCATGGTGTTTTGAAATCCACTGTAAGAAAAAAGTTCATTGTATTTGTCTCTTCTGTGGCTAGACACTTGTTCCCTATTTTTCTCAGTGCTCCTTTGTTTGTAGTTAGTGTTACTATGAAATTCCTGTGCATGCCTCTGTTCATATGTGAGAGCTAGGGAGTGGAACAACCAGGTGGAAGGGTATATGCATCTTCAACTTTACCAGATGTTGACAGATTGTTTTACAAAGGAATTATATCAGTATATACACTCCCACTAGCTATCTATGGGACTGTATATTTCATATCCTTTCCTATGTTAGGTTTTGTTGGACTTAAAAAATTTTGCTAATATGATGGGTTTGAAATGGTATCTTGTGATTTTAAATTTGTTTCTTAATTGCTCATGAGACTGCATATCTTTTCATGTTAACTGTCCACTCATGATTCCTCTTCTGCAAGTTACCAATTCATACTTTCTCCCTACTTTCTATTGGCCTGTTTGTCCTTTTCTTTCAGATTTGTGGAATTTTTGAAGAGATGTACTAATCTGTTAGTGAAAATCTCTCCTCCTAATCTGTGGTTTCTCTTCACTTATTTTTTTAATTGAAGTATAATCAGTTTACAATGTGTCAGTTTCTGTTGTACAGCATAATGTTGCAGTCATACATATACATACATATATTCATTTTCGTATTCTTTTTCATTATAGGTTACTACAAGATATTGAACAGTTTCCTGTGGTATACAGAAGAAACTTGTTATCTATTTTATATATAGTAGATAATATTTGCAAATCTTGAACTCCCAATTTATGCCTTCCCAACCTCTCTTCACTTTTTGTTTTCCTTACCCTAAAACTTTAACTTCTGTGACTTGAGACTTTAAATTTATTGCCTCATAAAATACCTTTATTTTGAATATATAAACATATCTTATTGTTAAAAGAAAGTTATGTTTATCTTTTATATGTAGAAATGTATGAAATAAATGGTATTGAATGATCATACATTTGAAAATACTGTAAAATTACATATGCTGATGTATTTTTTAATAGACTTTATTTTTTAGAGCAGTTTTAGGTTCACAGGAAACTTGAGCAGAAAATACAGAGAATTCCCATGTCCCCTGACCCCCCTACACTTAAAACCTCCCCCTCATTGACATCAGGCACCAGAGTGGTGCATTTGTTCTTAGTGAGAAACCTACACTGGCACATCATTATCACCCCAAACCTGTGGTTTACATTAGGGTTCACTCTTGGTGTTGTACATTCTATGGGTTTTGACAAATGTTTGTCATGCGTTGTAGTGTTTACTGCCCTAAATATCCTCTGTGCTCTGCTGATTCATCCCTCCCTTCCCCTTAAGGCCTGTCAACCATTGATCTTTTTCATGGCATAGTTTTGCCTTTTCCAGAATGTCATATAGTTTAAATCATGCAGCATGTAGCCTTTTCAGTTTGGCATCTTTCACTTAGTAATATGCACTTAAGTTTCTTCCATGTCTTTTCATGGCTTGATAGCTCATTCCTTTTTAGCACTGAATAGTATTACATTATCTGGATGTCCCACGGTTAATTGATACACTTACCTACTGAAGGACATATTGGTTGCTTCCAAGTTTTGGCAATTATGAATAAAGCGACTATATACATCTTTGTGCAGGTTTTTGTGTGGACGTAAATTTTCCACTCATTTAGGTAAATACCAAGGAGCACAATTGCTGGGTTGTATGGTATGTATGTAAGAGTATGTTTAGTTTAATAAGAAACCCTCGAACTGTCTTTCAGAGTGGTTGTGCCGATTGCATTCCCAAGAGCAAAGAATGAAGAGTTCCTATTGTTCTGCCTTCTTACCAGCATTTAGTGCTGTCAGTACTCTGGAGTTTGGCCATTCTAATACTGTGTAGTGGTATCTCGTTGTTGTTTTTAAAAATTAATTAATTAATTGTGGTATAGTTAATTTAGAATAGTATATAAGTTTTAGGTGTACAACATAAAAATTTGTAATTTTCAAGATTATAGTTATTATAAAATATTGGCTATATTCCTTATACTGTACCAGTATATCCTTGTAGCTTATTTATTTTAGACATAGTAGTTTGTATCTCTTAATACTTTACCCCTATCTTGTCCCTCCTCCCTCATTGTTGTTTTAATTTGCATTTTATTGATCATATATGATACAGAGCATCTTTCATATGTTTATTTGCCATCTGTTTATTATCTTTAATGAGGTGTCCAGATCTTAGGCCCAGTTTTTAATCAAGTTGTTTGTTTGCTCATTGTTGAGTTTTTTTTTAAATAATAAAAGAATTAATACATTTATTTTTAGAGCAGTTTTAGGTGTACAGAAAATCTGAGCAGAAAGCAGAGTTCTCATACACTTCCCCTCCCTCTTGCCTTCATTCTCTTCTGCTGTTTCCCCTATTATTTATTTTTATTTTATTTATTGATGTATAGTTGATTTACAATGTTGTGTTAGTTTCTGGTGTACAGTATAGTGATTCAGTTATATATACTTATATATATACTCTTTTTTATTATAAGTTGTTACAAACTATTGAATATAGTTCTTTGTGCTATACAGTAGTATGTTATTGTTTAACTCATTGAGTTTTAAGAGTTCATTGTATATTTTAAATAATAGTCTTTTATCAGATAAGCATGTTGCAAATATTTTCTTCTGGCCTATGGTTTGTCTTTTTATTCTCTTCAGTATTTACTTTTAAATAAATGGCAGGCATTTTTCTAATTAATTGATTAGTGTTCTAACTTAAGAAATCTGGACTGTGGTGTAGCCCACCAAATAAAATAAGGCAGAATCAATAAAAGTTTAAATCAATAAATTCCAACCAAAGCTAGCTACAAAAAGAACAAAGTTTGAGCCCTTTAAGTTCTAAATTTAAATATATGTAAAACTCCCCTCTATGGAATATAATAAAAATCATATTTATTCAGCTGTTTCTTTACTGTTTATGTTGCTGAAGCAGTTTCTTTCCATTCCTCAGTATATTTCAGCCTATTTCAGCCCTGAATATTTTTTCTTAAATATTTATAATTGAATCTCCTTCCATCACTCTGTATCCTCTTATTCTGCTTTTTTTTTTAAAAAAAGCCTGATAATATGTGTACATATTTGTTTATATATATATTTTTACTAATTGTCTTCATCCCATTTAAATGTCTTTATTGTCTTAATCCCATTTAGATTCCATGAGAGCATTGTTTTGTTTACTGCTGTAGCGTAAGTCCCTTGTGTAGTGTCTGGCACCCAATAAATGCTGAAGAAATATTTTTGAATAAATAAAAAATTACTTATATTTACTATACAAAGCTTAAAAAAGTTAACTGCTGATTTCAAAGACAGTCCTTATGGCCTTAATTTGTTGCTGTCTGCAAGATTGATTTTACAGTGACTTCTTACAGCTCAAAAGGGCTTAAATCTCTGCTCAATACTAACTACTACTCAGAATTTCAAATTTCATATTCTGAGCAGCAAGTTATGCTACCTTAATTGAGTATGCTAGTCCTTATTTTTAAGTCAACTATAGATTTTTAAGTGGTTGGTCATCAGGTCTCTGTGGTATGTGATGTAATCCTTTACAAGACTCAGCTTTAAAACAAATTTTGGCATCCATTACGAATTTTAATGCAACATAACTACATTAATTATTTGTAAATTTCTCAATGATGTGGCCTAGAAATTTGGAATTGGTTACTACTAGGAATATGCCAGTCACAGGCAACAGATTATAGATTACAGATTACCAAAGAAAAAACTAAATAAAGTGTATATGTCTTTTGATGTGAAGAAATTCTTTTAATTTATTTTCTTCCAATTTTTTTATGGTGGTAAAACACATGTAGCATAAAATGTACTATCTTAACCATTTTAAAGTGTTCATGTCAGTGGTATTAAATACACTTATATTGTTGTGCAACTGTTATCACTATCCATCTCCAGAATTCTTTTCATCTTCCAAAAATGAAATGCTGTACCCATTAAATAATAACTCCCCATTTCCTCCTCCCCTCAGTCCCTGGAAACTACCATTTTACTTTCTGTCTCTATGGTTTTGACTACTCCAAGAGTCTCACGTAAGTGGAATCATAGAATAATTTTTTTTAATGTATCTAGCTTATTTCATTTAACATAATGTCCCCAGGTTTCATCCATGTCATAGCATGGGTCATAATTTCTTTCCTTTTTAAAGCTGGATAATATTCCATTGTCAGTACATTCCACATTTTGCTTATCCATTTGTTGATGGACACTGCAGTATTTGCTCCTAGTGTATCCAGATGATGGGTGCTCCCTTAACAGTTGCCTTGAAGGGAGAGCCCTTGTCCCTTAAAAGAGTGTGGTTTTATTCTTGTAGGTTTAAATATTATAGCTTCATCAGAATATAACACAGTCACATGTCTGTACAATAAGTACAACCATTTAGTGTTGAGCTGTTTCCTTAAGAAACATGCTTTTTACTTTTCTTCATCAATGTTGGAAACAATAATAGTTTAGGTTAGTCCTAGAATTTTGAGACTAAGGATAACTTCTGTTCCCAATGCATTAACATACATATGATTTCTTTTTATTATAAAATATATATGTGTTATATATTTTATATAAAATATATAAATATTCTGTGTTACAGTGTACTTCTGTTTTTGCCCTTGAAGGTGGTGATTTCCTTTGGCTGACTGTGTTAGTCGCTTGGGAGCTTATTAAAATTATACATACCTTTTACTTTATACATATCATATGTGTATAATCTTTCAACTTGCTTTTTTACTCATCAGTATGTGGGGTTTTTTTTTTAATGTTAACTTTTAAAAGAATTGAAGTATAGTTGATTTACAATGTTGTGTTAGTTTCAGGTGTATAGCAGAGTGATTCAGCTATACTTACCATATGTTTTAATGATCTATGCTTGTTAATACATACAGAGTTCTTGATTATTCTGAACTAGTAAACAGTGTTCCAGATTGTGACTATTCCACAGTTCATTAAAGATTTCTCAGTTGAGGGTCATTTAGATTGTTTCCAGTTTTATTTATTTCTTGCTGTTATTCAAAAATATAATACTGAGCATCTTTGTATATAAACTTTTTTCTTGTTACCCTCACTGTTTCCTTAGGACAAGTTCCTGATTGATGAATAATTAGATCAAACATCAAAAAATGAAAAATAAAAAACTTTAAAAAATTACACGTATTTCAACTGTGCAGATTAAGATTATGTCAGAATGTGGAATAAGGATCCAGGAGTACGTATTTTGACATGCTTGTTATTTGGTCAGAGATAAGTGTGGTTACCAGTATTCCAGGAGACTTTCTTACTGGCACCTTTATATATTCTAAATTTTAGATACACATGTATCTTCATTCCTTATGGCATTAAATGAATACAAAAAAATAGACCTGTCAGCAGTTATTTTGAGACTTAAATAGAATTCCTTTATAAATCAGTTGTTAAACACAGATTTAGATAGGCTATAGATTACACCATAAGACAAGTAAGATTTATGTCAAGCCATAAGTCTGTAAAAGTTTAAATAGTAGTTTGTGTTTCTTTCCCCTTGAATTGTGTTAAACACAAAATACCTTGAATTTATATGGTGTCTTGGTTTGTACATTACATGAAAGTGTTACATTAGCAGTTTTATGGAGGTAAATACATTATCATTATATGTATTGGTTTATTCTCTCAGTTAAGTCTAAGTTTGATGTCTTAGAATGACTTATTTCCTTTAATTTAGTTGGTAATATTAGGTATCACCAGGAATGTGTAACTCAGGTGCAATAGATCAATCGGGTGTTTAATGAACATCCACTGTATTGTAGCCATTGTAAATCAACAGATTAGAGCTAATGATGAACTATGGTATATGAATAAATACTCAGCTTAAATACACAAATTGCCAGAATTGTACAGTCTCTTATATTGTGTGGTCTTCTTTAGAGTATAAGGATGGTTAAACAGGAGGATGAGGACTTACTGATAGAAAATAAAATTTGAGGTATAAAGATTCTGGGCTCTTCAGCAATATAGTTAATATGATTGCATTAAAATCACTGTAGCTAGGAGAGGGTGTGGAGAAAAGGGAACCCTCCTACACTGCTGGTGGGAATGTAAATTGATGCAGCCACTATGGAGAACAGCATGGAAGTTCCTTAAAAAACTAAAAATAGACTTACCATATGATCCAGCAATCCCACTCCTGGGCACATATCTAGAAAAGACAAACACTCTAATTCAAAACAGTACACCCCAGAGTTCATAGCAGCAGTATTTATGGTAGTCAAGACATGGAAGCAGCCTAAGTATCCATCAACAGATGAATGGATAAATAAATAAATATATATATATACACACACACATATACATACACACAGTGGACTATTACTCAGCCATCAAAAAGAATGCAGTATTGCCATTTGCAGCAACATGAATGGACCTGGAGATTATCATACTGAGTAAAGTCAACCAGAGAGAAATATTATATATCACTTATGTGTGGAATCTAAAAAATAATACAAATTAACTTATTTATAAAACAGAAATAGACTCACAGACATAGAAAACAAACTATGGTTATGAAATGGGAAGGTGAGGGATAAATTAGAGGAGAATAGATTAACAGCTACATACCACTATATATAAAATAGATAAACAACAAGAATTTACTGCATTAGCACAGGGAACTGTTCAATATCTTGTAATCTAGAATAGAAAAGGATTGAAAAAATACGTGTAACTGAATCACTTTGCTGTACGCATGAAATTAACGCAATATTGTAAGTCAACTATACTTCAGTTAAAAAGAAATAGGTTGTTGTAGCTAGATTATTTAAACAAAGATAACCTAGACTTCCAGTTTTATTCACTGCTGAAAGGCAAGATTAGCAAATTTGTGGGACAGAATTCTAATCCATATCTAAGCAGTTAATGAAATTAATTTTAAATTATTGGTCTTGTGTATATGTGTTGTTTTTAATTTTGAGAATTTATTAGCAAAGGGTATCAAAATGAACCATAGAGTTGGAGTGCAATATAGCCTAATTTTATAGGAAGACAAGAAAGCCAGGAGAGTTAGAACAGCAGTCATTGTATTTGTAGGAGTTAGATTGTGTTTGATGTTATGAGTGGCAAGAACTTTTGCCCTGGACTTTCTGAGAAAGAATATGAAGGTTTCTTTCTCATGTAATTAATTAGCTTTAGTTTCTAGGAAGGGATTCAGAATGGAGAAGAGTAGTGGGGAACCTAGCTGCTTGTCTTCCTTGTTTATTGTTAATATGCATTTTTAGAGTTTCTAATTGGAAAAATTTTTTTCTCAAAGTCAGATGGTTTATATTCCTAGAAAATTTCCAGACTTCTATTTTAAAATATTAAATTAATCCCTCTGTAGGAGCACACCCTTGGTTCATCAGAACATCAGGCAAGAATTGTTTTGCAACATTTAAAAAATTATTATCTAACCATTTTGACTTGTCTTAAATTTGGTGTTTATTGTCAACCCTTATCTTATTTGCTCTGTGAAGCTTTTGAGATAGTTGATCACTCCTTCCTCCTTGATACATTTTGTCACTTGCCTTCTATACCACACTCTCTTGGTTTCCCTCTTAACTCATTTAGTTGCTTCTTTTCAGTTTCTTTTGATATTTCCCCTTGTTCTCCTGATCTTTAGTATCAGAGTGTCCCAGATCTCAGTCCTTAATTCTCTTTTCTATCTTCACTTTTGTTTAATAATGTCCAGTGGCATGACTATATGTACTATACCCATGATTCCTAAACTTATACCCCCAGCTCAGAGTTCTAAAATCCAGATTCATAATCATCCACCTGTTTGATGTCACTACTTGTATATTTAATAAATACTTCAGAGTCAAGTCTAAAACTGAACTCCAGATTGCTTCTATCCAAACCTGTTCTGCCCATAGTCTTCTCCAGTTAGTCGGTTGTAACTTTATCCTTTTGGCTGCTGTAGCCAAAAACGTTGAATCCATTCTTGATTACACATCTACCTGCTCACTGCTGTACTCGTGCATGCATGTGCTCACACTCCACATCCTGTCCATGAAGAAATCCTCTTTAGTTTAAGCCACCTTCCAGATTCTATATTACTCTACATTTTAGAGTATTATTTATTTTTAAAAAAATCTTATTTCTCTCAACCTTAAAAGAATTCATAGGTACCATAGTAGTTTGATAAAGGCATATAGACTCATCCTTGTATGTGGAAAGAACCCTTTTTTGTTATTTTATTGTAAATCTAGTTTTGAGGTTTATGCAATTATTTATGTTCTTTTTTTCTTTTATTTTCTCTGAAGACTTTTAAAGTAACACCTATGTTAGACTGGAGAGGTCATGGCAGTTTATAATAACTAAAGTCTGGAATTGGAATTGAAATTGGAAATTTACACATAAAAACATGCACACTGAGATGCAGGAATAATCATCATGAGTGGCCCTGGGCCCAGATTACATAATTGTTTTAAATGCTACATCTATCTATCCATCTTGTAAACAGATGTTTTACTTGGTAGCTAATGGAACTAGGGATATATAGCTAAAGGAATCATAGTCTCTGCTCAAGGCCTCTGAGTTTAGCATCTAGACCAATAATTAAATTATCATTTTAAGTGACAAGTGCTCTGTTTGAAGTGAGCATAGGGCGCTTTGTGGAGGATGTAGTGGTGGTGAGGTGCTTATTCCACTGAGGAGTTGAAGGAGCTTCAGTGTCACAAGTTTACTATCCAAAGATTATTTATAGCGTGAACATCATCTTAACCCTGAGCCTATTTATTAGGCTTTTAAATTTGTATTCTTCTGCATCCTGTTTACAGATCTTGTAAAATTGTAGAGCTTTAGTGGAGATAAAATACTATGAGAAATGCTGTTCTAAATACAGCTGCTCTACTTTCATTAAACCATTCTGACATTTCAGCAGCTTGCTAAGGTTTCTTCCAATTCAAGATTCTAGGGTTGTTGCTTATTTCCTCTTAATATTTTTTTCTGTTTATAATTTCCTATTACTATTTTACAGTCTTAATGTAACAAAGGTGCCATGCTAATTGTAAAACACAATGAAGATGTAAGGAAAATTTATGGTCATTATGTATTAAAGTGAATTTTTTTGTAATGGAGGAATCTGGAAAAATAATTGATGTGATTTGTCCAACTGTCTCTGATGTGTCATGGAGAGGAAGGCCCAATATGTAGTTACCTTACATATCTGCTCTGATTTGCAGGATATCCAGTTACTTAAGTACCACTTCCAGTTCCTGAAAAGGGTAATTGGGAAACAGCCATGAAAGGGGGAGTATGGCAGGTCTCTGCTTATGTTTGACAATCTGGGCCTCATCTTAGATGTCCTAGCATCTTGCTTCTTTCTCTCATTTTGAGTCTGCTGATAGTCTCATCTTATTTGAAATCCTTGGTCATCCTGACAGTATTATTAGACACAGTGTTCTTTTCTCACGGAAATCTCTCCCCTCTAGTATGAACCATGAAGGTTACAGAGCTTCTTCTCCCTACAGGTATTGCCTGTGACACTTCACTGCTATGGAAAGCATTGCAGTTTAACTGCTTTGATCGAACATTTGATTTTAGTCCTCTAAACAGTAATAGTAACTGCTTTATCTTCCTATTATGTCAAAATCTACTACAGTGATAAAAGTTCTTGGGACTGGATTAACTTTGTACAAAGTCAACTTAAAAAAGATTTTTCTTTAAGTAGACCTGGCTGAGTTTTTTGTGATTTCAAAACAGAAATACTTTTCATCTTAAGCTTTTATTTATTTGGGCCCAGTTGAAGGCAACATTATATAGTCTGTAAATTTATAGGATTTTTTTTTCCTTAATCCTCTTTTTTTGCTCTCATGGAAGTGACTTTACCCTTCTTTAGATGCTTTCATTCTAGCTTTACATCCTCCATTGTGAAAACTGGAAGAGACTGTTAACCAGTCATGTATCACTTAGTGATCCCAACATAATAGATAGGTAATCTCTTCTTCCACCACTTTCTTCTGTGGCACAGTAGAAAGCTGTTAACTCCTACTGTAATTATAGTGCCATTTCACTTGCTTGAATGTGCTAAATACCTGGACAAGAAATTCAGTCTGTTAGAGGAGAAGGGTGAAATGGAAATAACAGCTTTCTAAACTAGTATTGATTTTTTGTGAGGGAAACATATAAAATAATTTCCTATCTGATCAAAATAAAACATTACTAGTATTTCCTTAGACTAGTTGCCTGTAAATAGTGAATATTTGCCACTGCACATGGTAAAAAAATAACTTTGTGTGTAGTTCCTATCTTTTATGCAGAGCAAATTCTGGGAGTGACTACTGAAACCACACTTCTGTTAAGAAGGGAATCTGGAGCCCTAGCATCGGAAGATCCTGAACATCTCCCCTTCTCCCACCCCCTATTTTCTATGTAAGATGATCCGGATAATATTTTAACAGTTACCTTTTTTTATGATGACCTTTGACTCATAGGGTTATTGACACCTTAGTAATGACTTGAGAGTGTGGTGTTCATTCACTTGGACCTAGAGGTTGCATCTGGACCTTGGGGTGTAGTTTGGTTGCCTTTTCCATTGCACTCTGGCCCCAGTGATTTTACTTGGGATGCTGTGTATCGACAGGGGAGAACTTGAGAGGAGAGGAGGGAGGTACATGTTCCTTTAACAACCTTTTAAAAAAGTTCCTTTTTTTCTCTGAGAAATGGCAAAATAATGTTTATAATCTTTAAAAATGAAATGTAATGGAGCTCACTAAGAATGTGTGGACAGAAGATGTAATTTTTCCCCTGAAATGTTAAGCTGAACAAAAAAACCTAAAAAAAATTCACTATTTTCACCTATGTTCATCATCTTGTCTTTTAAGAAGTATGTAGAGGAGACTTTTGAAAGGGACGAATGAAACTTAATAATACAAATTTGATGAGGCTTTTCAGGGCTTATATGCTCTTTTTTTTCTCTAACTGTTGAAAGCACAAGTGCAGGCCTGAAAGAAATCTTGCTTGAGATAAGATAATCGAATCCAGGTTCTAGTTTTCCTTTGAATGCTTATTCCAGAATAATAGAATGTGATGGTCTGGAAGTGATATTAAGGATGGTCCAGTCCATTCCTCACTTTTTATGGATGAGAGAACTGAGGTCTGAAGAGATTAAATGATCTTTTCAGGGTAGAGAGACTAAAATTTTGGTTTCCATTTCTAGTCTGTCTTTCCACTATTTTATTTTCTATCATAGGATTGGATCTTACCAGATTTGCTTAGTATTAGTAGACCAATCTGAGCGAATAGGAACAGTTACAACATTTCTAACATAATATTTGGAGAATGTCCTTTTAATTTAAAAGTGGCTTATTATTGTGTAATAAATATACATTCAGAGCCTTCACTCCCTGTGGTGCTGGTTGCAGTGTTGGTTCTCCTCTGTTTGTAGTCTCTTAAAGGAGTCAGACAGAATCGACCTTGATAACCCTGGAAAACCTAGTGGATTTTTAATAATACTTTATCATATATAGCCCTGTGGCTAGATTGAAGTTATGAAGAAATTAGAAGACTCCAGTGTGTATTTGACATATAATTTTTGTAAGAGAACAAAGGTGTTGAAGTGTTTTCTCTTAAAGCAGTTTGGACGTGCTGTTTTATCTTCTGATCATAGGCTGATTGTAACTTTTTTTTTGCTTCCTTTTAAACCACTTTAAATTCTTGTTGGAAGTATGTGATAACTTAATCTTATTGTTTTCTTCCCTTTTTGCCCTGTAAAATGAACATGAAAAGAGATTGTATATTTTGAAACTATAGATAATTATAGCTGATATTAATTGCTTACTTACTATCAGGCACTGTGCTAAGGTTTTTATATGTATTTTAAAATTTAATGTCATACATCTCTATAGGAGATACTGTTATTGTTATCTGTGTTTCCTAAACTGAATCGAAACACAAAAAAGTTATTCAATATTACATGGCTAGTAAGAAGTGAAATACGGATTCAAAACAGGAAGTTTTTTTAAAACCCCATTCCATTGTCTCTCAATATAAAAAGATGTTACAGAGTCTCAACTATAAAGGTCTCAGAACTTACTGAACAAAATAAGATGTGGCTATTCACATTACAAAATTAGGGGGGAGGGTATAGCTCAGTGGTAGAGTGCATACATAGCATGCACAAGGTTCTGGGTTCAGTCCCCAGTGCCTCCACTTAAAAAATAAATAAACCTAATTACTACCCCCTGCCCCAACCAAAACCAAACCAAAACAAAAAATGATCTGTTGAAGGATTTCTCTTTTTCAAAAGCAGGTTTCCAGGGTGTGTACTCTCTGTGTTCTCTGGTCAATAACCCAGAGGAAGCATCTCATTATATGGGGAGTTTTGGTCATCTAGCTTTGCCAGTTGTCGAGTTATAGGGCTGCTCTTGGGTCAGTGGGCTATCCCTGATCCTGTCATTGTCCTTTCTTTATAAAGAATAGCCCAGCAGTGCCCACAGTGGATAAAACTGCTGAGCTGAAAGAGTTGGTTGGGGATGGTAGGTCATGATAGTCATATAGGCAACTCCTCTGAGTGTTTAAATGGTTATTCCATTTATATGTGACTTCAAGGAATGCATCTATTACATAAAACAAGGAACATAGGTGTTAGTTTCAAAATCTGTACATTATAGTTTGAGTATTTATTTGATCTCTTTCATAATTCTTTAGGAGGTAGTTATGACTTAGAGCCTCACATCCATCTTTAAAGATTTAAGCATGTTTATGTGCTTATAAGTGATCTTGAATATCCTATAGTTGCATTTTAGATTGCATCGTCCTGTGACCTAGTCTTAGATTATCAATTCCATTTTAAGCATTTTGCCAAAGTTGAAGTAGAAGCAGTTTTTTTTTAAAGCATCTCAAGTGGATGGTAGAATAATTCTTTATCACACTTCCTGTTTCTTTCAAATATTTTTCTTTTATAAAGAAAATGTAATGCTCATGTTACACATATTATTTAGCTTACCATGTTTATGGATAATCTTATAAAGACAGTGGTTTAAAAGTTTATTTCTTCTAGGAGTATGCAATTATCCTGATGGGGAGAGTTCTATTTTTGTGCTTTTCATAGAGCTTCATTTAATTTGTAGCCAAAAGTGATCACCATGTGATTAGAAGTGTCTCAGTGTTAATACTTGCTGCTAGATTTTTTCCTGTTCCAGTTTTATGTTTTTATTTTTGGTTAACTATTTTAGAGCTGATTATGAAAAACTGTGATGCATAAATAGATAAAAGAATAAAGATGTTATTATTAAAAATAAAGTGGTTCTTTCCCTGAAATCTGGACTTACTCCACTTCTTAGGGTATAACCAACCAGAGCTGAGTCCTAAAGATTATTTTCTTGTATGTAATTCATATATGAAAAAGTATTTTCATCTATGTTAATATTTGGTATTCATAATAAGGAGCCAGTAAACTTTTCCCATAAAGGGCCAGATAGTAGTAAATATTTTAAGCTTTGTAGGCCATATGGTCTTTCTTCCAGCTACTCAACTCTGTCATGAGAGCGTGAAAGCTGACTTAGACAAAATGTAAATGGATGAGCTTGATTGTGTTTCCATAAAACTTTATCGATGGACACAGGAATTTGATTTTCATGTAATTTTCATGTATCATCAAACATTATTCTCCTTTTGATTTCTTTCAACCATCTAAAAGTATAAAAACAATTTTTAGTTCATGGACTGTGCAAAAACAGGCTATGGGCCTGACTTGCCTGACAGGCTGTCATTTGCTGACTCCTGCTCATACTAACCCTGCTCATACTAATCCTGTGGGATTTTGTTGACTGTCTTCTGTTTCTTTCCCCTTTATTTTGCCGTCTTTTAACATTATTTTATGTTTTTCTTATCTTGCTATTTAATCATGTGTTTTCTTTCAATGTTAATGTGTGTGTAACTTTAATAATTAAAACATTTAATTTTAAGCTATGGAGAGTAGGAGTCTATAATATTGTCCTCTTTGATGCCTTGAACATTTGTAAAAATTATATGCTCAATAAATATTTGAGAAAGGAATAATATCCATCTTCCAATATTTGAAGGATTGTTGTGTGGATTGTTTTACTTATTCATTTACATATTAAACATGTATTCCAGGATGGTTCTCTTGCATTCATGAATAGAAGAGGTAGGGAGGCAGAACCCACCTCAAAATGCAGGGAAGAGAACGGAAAGAAGCCCTCGTTGATTGTGTTCCTTGTGTCGTAGTGCATATATATTAGAGTCAGTGATATGGGCAGTCCCTCATTTAACCTTTACAACTCTTTTAAATAGGTATTTCTTTAGTCAGTTTACAGATGAGAAAACTTAGATAAAATACCTTAGGCTTAGGTAAGTGAGTGGTAGGGCAGAGTTTGAACCGAGACCGTGCTGTTTCTATATA
Source organism: Camelus ferus (assembly GCF_009834535.1). Classification (NCBI taxonomy): domain Eukaryota; kingdom Metazoa; phylum Chordata; class Mammalia; order Artiodactyla; family Camelidae; genus Camelus; species Camelus ferus. The sequence continues at coordinate 62,538,945 of NC_045696.1, forward strand.
CTTTTCTTTTTATACTAAGGAATATTCAGCATTTAACCAGGCTGCCTTAGACACTAGCAACTTACTTATTGCTACAAATTTTCACTCACATTGTAGGTGATCAAGGACAGAGTTGTTTTTTGTTTTTTGTTTTTTTTTTAAGAGAAGGTGAGATGTTGAATTGAAGAACCTCCCTGATAAAATTTCAGATTCTTTGAATATGTGATTACAAAGTGTTTTATCTTAAAATGATAGACAAAACACATTTTCCCTCTTATTTTGGTACATGAACTCTCAGCTCTCTTTAAAAAAATGGTGTTTAAAAGTGTTTCATAAATTAGTAGAATTTGACATTGAAATAAGATCGAAGAATGTACATGAAGTTTCTGTCAAACAATATATTCAGTAGAAACCAATGATAAATCAAATTTTAAACTAGTCATTTCAACTAATTTTTTTGAAGTTGAAGGTTGAGTCAAGCTAAATTAAATGAAGGTTAAAAGTATAAATGAAGAAAGTTTCTGACAGAGTAAATAATTGTGGTGTTTCTTTCTTGACCCAGCAAACATTTTGAGTGTCTGTACAGCTGTGGGAGCTTAGGCTAGTGAGAGAAGTGGACCGTAATAGAGATATGCTAGAGGTGCTGTATGTAATCCAGCCTGAGTGGGTAGGGAAAAGGTTCCAAGAGGACCTACCTCCTGAGAAGGTGATGTCTGAACTTATTTCTTTTCCCCCTTTATTAGCTTTTAAAATTATTTAAAAACATATAGTCATTGAAAATACTGAAACAATCTAGAAGTATAAGTAGTAAAAAGTATAAATCTCTATTTTTACTTTATACTCTCCAGACTTCATTCTTTTTTTTTTTTTTAACATTTTTTTTATTGACTTACAGTCATTTTACAATGTTGTGTCAAATTCCAGTGTAGAGCACAATTTTTCAGTTATGCATGAACATAACTTCATTCTTTACTATAATTAGCAGGTGGTAAATATGCTTCTGGATTTTTTCTTATGTGTATACCCCCACCCCAAACTGGACTCACACTGTCTATAATTTTGTAACTTGTTTTTTCCCCCATATGATAGTCTATAATGTACATGTTTTCATCTCAGTAGATATAGATCACTCTCATTTAGAAACCTGCTGCCTCACATAATGGGATGGATATACCATCATTTATTTACATTATTTCTTTTTGCTGGACATATAGGTTTCCAATCTGTTAACAAACAATGGATATCCTTGTACTAATATATTTGTTTTCTTTTGTGAATTAAGCTTTAAATGATGAGTAGCACATAGACAGGTGAAGAGAATGAGGATTAATGTGAAGGGGAAATATTTTCCAGACTAAGGAAACAATGTGTAGTTTGGAAAACAGTGTTGAAGGAAATGACAGACTTTTAGTTAGGGGAGAAGGATTTCTATTTCTGTGCTGTGGAAGTATAGCACCTCTTGTTTTTTTGAACTGTATGCTAGAGTCTCTCATTTATGGAATAGTCATCTCTTTAGAGAATAATTTATAATTTTCTTTTTTTGGAGATTAAAAACAGTTTTTTCAATAAATGTAACTGGGTAGAGAGGTAGAGCTGCAAGCTGATAAAAATGATTATTGAAGAGGTCACACAGAGGTTAAGTGGGTAGTTTTGGGAATAGAGCTTATATCTTAGCTGTTTTTCCCTTCTTAACTAATTGAGAATTTCTTACCCAGAGTTCAAAATAGCTTTTTGGGTAGGTAGTTCCCCATGTTATTCAATTGAAACAAATTTTGGTTGATTAGAAAATAGCTATTGTGAAATTGCTAGTTATCAAGTAGTTATCTGAAAATGGAATAGATGGATGGCTTAAAGGAGATGAATAGCATTTTTTACTCATAGGTATAAAATCTTGTTATCCTTAAAAAGTTTTAGTTGCAGCTGTTTTGTTCCAACTTTCTAGTTTTAGAATGTTGCCCTACAGGGAGTATCAAGTACTGCTTAGTGTTATCATTTTATCATTCCTCTGACAAGAAAGAGCATCTGCTGATTTCTTAAAAATACATTGGAAACAAAATGGTGTGTTACACAAGGGTAATAATATCTTTCTGAACTATTTCTAAAACTAAAAGCCTTTCTTTTTGGTTTCCAAGGATGCTTTGCTGTTTGGTTGCAGCTACTTTGTTGAGTACAAATCCGAGTTGTAAGGCTCAATTTTTAAGATTTCTTACTCGTTTTTAAAAACATATGCTTAATAGTTCTAATTAGTGTTATTAATTTGAATAATATGAATGCTTTGAGTAAATTAGCCTAATGTGTTCTCTCGTTACCTTGAACAGTAACTGTATTATTTGTTGTGCTGCATAATTATGAAATATTCCTACTTCATTCTCAGGTAGTTATTACTTTATGTGAAGTGTAATTTTTAAGCATTCATATCTTTTTTTTCACTTGGAGTTATTTTTCAAGAGTAAAGTATACATTTAAACACAAAATAACTTTATATTTAATTTTCTTAGGGCTGCTTTGGAAGAAGTAGAAGGCGATGTGGCAGAATTGGAACTGAAACTTGATAAGGTAAATTTTACTTCACCTTGAACATTAATTCTTGTTTTCTGTAGTGATTTGTGCCTATAATCGTAGATGGTTCACGTGACTTCTTTTATCTCTATGAGGGTAAATGCGGGAATGTTATCCTGATTTTGCATATGAGGAAGTTGAGGCTAGAGACATTAAGTAATTTGTTGAAAATTTAATATAAGTCCCAGAACAGGAATTTAAACCATGTCTGACTAGACGTCTTTTATATTGTTGGAAGTTTGTTTCCATCTCCATCAGAAAATTGCAGTTTATCTTTTTCGATGCTTAATGGATTTCATACATAACCTGACCACTTTTATTTATAGATTTGGGTGTGGCCATGTTCAAATATAAAATTTTATATACTCATTCCATTTTTTAAAGATAATCCCAGAAATGTTGAATATATATTTAATAATTGATATTAAATGGTCATATTCTATGCAAGGGTAGATGTACATTGATTCCTATCTTTTGTATTAATTATTGATAATTTTTTTTTTTTTTTTTGCCTATACCCAAGAAGTGTTATCTGCTGTGTAACAGGAAGAAATATGGGAATGAGTAAGACATGGCTTCTGGTAACCATTGTTCAGTGAAGTGTCGCTCTTAAAATTTCTGGAGATAAATCAGATTTGTATATTTGAAATACCTTTTCTGAAAATAATTTCTTATTTATATGATTATTATTGTGAATGGAATTGTTATGTAAAGCAATGCTCCTCAGACCTTACTGTGCTTAGGAATACCTGGGGCTCTTAGCTGATGAAAAATAGAGATCCTGATTCAGAAAGTCTCAGTATCTCAGATTCTGTATTTCTAACCACATTTTAGGTGATAACCAATGCTGTTGTTCCACAGAGTGCATTTTGAGTAGCAAGGATATAAGATACATTAATTAGACAGATGATTTCCAAATGTTTTGAAATCATGAAATATTTGTACATAATGTAAATATTTAGAAACTATGTAAAGGAGTAGTATTAGTTGTATACGTAAAACAAAACAAAATTTTAGAAAATGTTTAGTGATAAATTATTTTTGTGTAGTGACTGTAGTTTTCAGAGCACTTTGATATATAGTATGTTTTTGGAATTTTGCAGTAATCCTGTGAGGTAGGTAGGACAGAGGTACTATTCCCACTTTATAGACAAGGATACCAAAGCCCTGGAAGCAAAGAAGACTTGCCTCAAATCACAGAGTCAGAAAAGGCAGAACCAGGTTAGAACCCATGTGTTTTGTTCTTAGTTCTGTGCTCTACTTGTGCACCACTATACTTCTGGATCCATGCTGGGGGAGTACATGCCAGTTGGAATTTTTCTGAGGGACCCTAGCAAGCTTCCAGGCAAGTGTGTTTTAAAACTAATGTTACAATTTTTGGTGAGGATAGTATTTTAAAGAATATTATTTTCAAATACTTTATATTCTGTTGAAAATTAGATGTATGGGATTATTGTTATTGCTGTTGTTACTATTATTTTACCCTAAGGTATTAACATTTGTTTTTAAGGATTTTTTTAAACAAGTTAAACCATTGAGGTAGCCAACAGAAGATGTAGTTTTGATTTTCTGGTAGATTTATAAGAGAGTATATAGAAGGACAAGACCTTTTAAAGAATTACAGAGTGACACAATAAGGATATCTATTCTCTTTGGGTAGAACTGTGTCTAAACCAAACAGTACTTTGTGTTGAGGAGACCTCAAAAATTAAAATATCTAAACAGAATCCACTAACAGCATTTTTGTTAATAATTTTGCTTTTATGAGCAGCAATTTTTTTTTTCCTTTATATCATTTGGTTGTGGTTGGGAGACTGGTCGTAAAACCAAAAGATTCAAATCTAAAGCAAGTTATCAGAGTATTTGCATTCAGTACTAAGAATTCTAAATGCTTTCTAGAGTCTGTATCACCCGAAAGGCTACTAAAGTCATTATGGAAACTTTGACATCTTTGAAAAATATCATCTTCCACCCAAATAGAGCTTCCATAGTTACTTTTATATTTCTCTAATTTGAGATCTTGACCCTTTATATAATGTACCTTTCCCAAATTCTTAAGCTATTGTTGATCATTTTTACTTTAGAATTATGAGGAGTTACAATTAGAGAAGAGAGTCTGAGAGGAGCAAGAAGTGTTTGTTACTGAAAGTGGTGGTGTTGAGGGGAGGGGTTGCCTAAGACTATACTGATTTCATAACTTCATGCAGGGCAAGTTTACCTGTAATATTGCAAATCATGCCAGCAACAGGTTTAACTAGCTTGATGACTTAGCTTATATTTATTTTGCTTGTAATGTATGCTACCAGTATACACTTTTTCTGGTGACTAATGCTTCATGATTGGCATTATTTTACTAGGTCCAATTATTTATCCATTCTGCCTGGTATTCTGGCATTGGCAGCATCATAGAGCATCACGATGAAATATCTGTATCTTGTCACCGGAATGCTTGCTCCTTGTTTGTTAAGCAAATATTCTTTAAATATCAACTCAAACACTACCAAACTTCAATTCTTTTTCATGTATTTCATTATTTCTTGCATTTTTTACATTTCTTACATTTTAATATTGTACTTCCATTTAAATTACTATAATATTGTATTTTTTATTTTGTAGCATAGTGTAGTAGTTAAGAGCTCAAAGCCTGGAGCAAGGCTGTCCGTATTTGAACTGGTCTTTACCACTTACTAAGCTGGATGGCCTTGGGCAAATTTCCTAAACCTGACCGTGTCTCAGTTTCTTCATCCCCAAAATGGAGAAAATAAGAATATCTATGTGAATAAAATGTGTTAATCCATGTTAAGTACTTTGGCACATGGTAAGTTCTAAATAAATGTTAATGATGATGGTATGTCTTCAACAGACTAATAGAGATCCTTGAAGAGAGTTTGTCTTTAAAGGTGGAAAAGCCCTCATTTTACTCTTAGTTAAAAACCTTCCCTCTTTGTAGGCTTGTTATCATTCAGTTATATCTGTCATCACTGTCATCTAATAAGGATTTGATAGCTGGCAAAGTATATATCACCAAGACAGTCCTTCCTCCTGAATACCCGCAGTGTATATGTGGCTCAGCTATATGACAGTTTCATTTTCTTCCCATCTCCTGTGATAGTGACCTCTATTCTAATTCTGATACCTGTTTTCTTGGCCAAATGCTCTGCCTCATCACTCAGAATCGTAATCTCTGAAACTGGAATGCTCATGATCTCTTCCTTTCTGACGTGAGTCTCCAGTCTTTCCAGTTCTCATCTTCACTCCTCCTGTTTCTGTTTTTCAAAGCGTATGTAGATCTCTAATCTTTCAGTCTATCCACTTCCAATATTTCAGATCCCTTTTATATTCACTTCTTTTTTAGTATACTTTTTTGGGAATTTTTTTATCGAGATAAAATTCACCTAACATAAAACCCAGCATTTTAAAAGTGTACAATTCAGTGGTTTTAGTATATTCACAGTGTTATGCAACTCTTTTCACTGCTTACTTCCACAACATTCCCATTATCCTAAAAAGAAACTCTGCACACGTTAGCAGTCACTTCCAATTTCCTTCTCCCTACATCCTCTGGCAACTATGAATTTACTTTCTGTCTCTGGATTTGCCAATTCTGGACATTTCATATAAATAGACTCATACAATATTTGGCTTTTTGTGACTGGCTTCTTTCACTTAGCATAATATTTTTAAGGTTTATCCGTCTATGTTGTAACATCTTTCAGTATTTCCTTTTTTATGACTGAATAATATGAATGCATGTACCATATTTTGTTCATTCATTCATTGGGTATTTGGGTTGTTTCCTCTTTTCAGCTATTATGAATAATACTGCTGTGAACCCTTCCAGTCTACTCTTAATTTTATTACATCATCATTTCTCTTCTGGAGACCTTCATTTTCCTTCCATAAGACCTGTAGAATTCTGACAATATTTGTCTAACCATCTGTATTCTCTGACCCATATCTGGGCTGTAAAGCCCTGCAGAAGAAGGTACACAATTGCTGAAACCAATTGGTGGAACTACCCATTCCAGGAATTCTTGATGTGAAGCAATTTTTGCAAGATTTAATCAGGTTATCTTACTGTCTTTAGCAGCCCTTATATGTAACTGTTTTCTAAAGACTTACCACCTTTTTCTTCATTCTTAGTAGAGGGACCTTGACTCTTCCTTCCTTTTGGTGGAAACCCTTTTATTTCTTGTTTTTAATCTAGAAACTCAACAGTCTGTCCTTATTCAATTCCCGACCCCCCATTTGAGTGACAGAAATATCCCTTTTCCTATGCAGTCCCAAACTCTTAACTTGTTAGAACTTTGCTTTCGGTATTTCTCTTTCCCTTCTCTACCACCTCTTTAAGTAGACAAAAATGTTTATTTCTCTTGAATGAAAACAAAAGAGAATCTCACTTCTGACAAGGAATTGCAAATCTTCACTGAGTAATCATCATGTGCCAGTAACAGTTTGTGCTAGGATCTTTATGTGCATTATCTTTTATAGTAACCTTATATCATTTAGTGCCATCGTTATCATATCATATAGAAGAAGCTTCTTGAGGTGAAGGTCACTCAGAATCACTTTAGAGTGTTAAGTATGGCAGAAGGATTTGAACCTAAGCTAACTGAGCCTAGAAACCTCTGTTTTTAACCATGATGTTATACTATAACAAGCTCTCTTTTTCTGTTTTTCTGGAAATTTTCAATTTAATTATTTTTGAATTATTTAATTTGTTGAATAAGCAAATACCACCCATGCTGTACAAAATTCAAACGTGCAAAAGTGTACCCAGTGAAAAATTAGCCATCTTGTAATCTGTCTTCTAGAGGAGAACACTGAACTAGTTTCTTGTCTGTCCTTCCAGAAGGTTTTTTTAGCATATAAGAGATTATATGTATTTTGTACTCTTATCTCCCCACCCCAACAAAAATATTAGCATTATCCTAATTTTGCTTTTTTAAAGTATATAGTTTAGATTTTATTCCTTGTCATTAATTATAGAGCTGCCTTATTCCTTTTAATGGCTGATTATATTTCATTTTATGGATATATCATAATTTATTTATCCAGTTGCCTATTGATAGACACTTAAATTACTACCAGTGTTTTATTGCAGCTTCAATAAATGACTTTATATGTGTGTCATGTACTTTATGTGTGAATATGTCTGTATGATTTCTATATGTATGATTTGTAAAAGTGAAATCACTAGGTTAGAGGGTATGTGTGTTTAAAATTTTTAATGGCTCTTGCTAAGTTGCCTTCCATAGAAATTGTACCAATTCATACTCCCACCAGCAGTGGGTGAGAGTGCCTGTTCCCCTATACCTACCTTCTCTAAAACAGCATGTAATCATACTTTTTGACTTTGGCTGTTCTGTTAAAAATAGTAATTTACATTTCTTTTATTATGAGTGAAATTGAATTTCTTTTCATGAGCATTAGGTATATTTGAATTACCTTTTCTGGGAATTAACTGTATATGTCTGTCAATCGTTTTTTCTAGTGGCTGGTTGGATTTTCAATGATGAGCTGTATACCCTTTCTTACACCAGGGAAATTAGTCTCTTGCAATTTGTTGCTAATATTGTTTACCAACATTGTCATTTGTTTTTTGACTTAATTTTTTTTCCCCTTGTATAAATGTTTAGTTGTTATGTATTTGAATTGATCAGTTTCGTCTATGGCTTTTGAGTTTTGCATCCTTCTCAGGAAGCCTTTTTCTACTTTGAGATTATAAAACCTGTTTCCTCTTAGTTTTTGATGTAATATTTTATGTTTAAATATTTATTCCATCTGAAATTAATTTGGAGGTTTAGAATACAATTTAGTTTCTTTATTTTTTCCCCTTTAGTTGGCTATCCATGGTCCCTGTGTTATATATTGGATATTTTTTTTTTACCCACACTGGCTGGAGTGTTACTTTACTGAAGTATTGCATATTTGTATCTGTTTTTGACTCTATTCTCTTCCATTGACCAATTTGTCTATTCACATCCATTACCAGACCTTTAGTTACTACACCTGTATATTTTAATAACATAAAAGGCCAATATCCCTACCTCTTATTCTTTTTCAATTTTTCCTCCTGTTCTTCTTGCATGTTTTAGAATTAGTTTTTCTGATTTTTAAAGATATCTGATTTTTTTTTTGCAAATAGCAAACTGAAAGACTAGTCTCTGCCAGCATTTCTCATAGTGGGTTTTGAGGAACATTGGTCCTATGAGAATGCTTCCTCTAAAGAGAATTCCATGTCAAGTGTTTTTGAGAAATGCTGCATATTATGCCTAGAATTCACAGCACACATTAATATATCAAAAGCTCTTAAAAGAAATAAAGAAAATTAAGAAATCTGTTTAATCTGAGTTTCCTAGACTTAATTTGATCACAGAATTCTTATTTTGGTACAGAATGTTCCTGGGGGATATTCCATAGAATGTATGTTGGGAAGTAATTGAGCTATCATTATGTCTTCTTCATCTAGCAGTTTGTAACTTGCTGTAATCTGGCTACAGCCCCTCAGTTTCTCTTAAAATTATTCTTGCCAGGGATGCTTGTGATTATTTGTCACCAAACTCAGTAGACGGTTTTTTAAGTGTTTTTAAAACTTGACCTTTATGGATGTTCAACTGTTAGTCATCTATCTTCTGATACTTTATTTTTTCTTGACTTTGATGAAGTTATCTCTTGCTTTTACCTCCTACCTTTCCCTCTTCCTCTTCAGCCGCCTTTGTGAGGTCCTCACTCTACACACTCTGACCTCTGCTTTTTGTCTAGGCTATAGCACCGTAGCGCTGACACTTACGTTTATTTGTTGATGACTCCTGTGTCTGTATCTACAGCACTCTTCTCTTTTTTGAGTTTTAAACATTTATTTTCACTTGGATTTGATAGATTTTCCACTTGGCTTATTTCACAGACCCATCTTACTCAGGTCTACCTCATGGGCCCAGTGTTGTCAAAACAAGTCTTTGCTGGACAGTGTAGTGTCTTGGTGCAAATTAGCATCTTGTGGCAGATGTAGCCCTCAACAAGCAGAGCTCAGGCTGGATTTCAGCCCCTACTTTTCCCTTTAGTAGGACGCTACATAACTGTACACAGGTGCTCAACTAATTTTTTTAATTTGTTGTCTCTCTTCTCTTCCTGCTTACTGCTTAAATTCAGGGTCATGTGGTTTTTAGTCTAATCTCCTTTATTCTTCCTTGTCTTTATTTTTTCTTCTTTTAGATCATTATTCTAAAATGGAACTCTGGTCAGCTCACTCATTTAATGTCTTTGTTGTTTCCCGATTCCTTTTATGTAAAATGTGAACACCTTAGCATTGTGCACAAGAGTTTTCCTGATTTGGCCCTTGTATACATTTTCACACTGCACTAAGCTACTGAGTGCCTCTGGTTTGCCCTCCCCTCTAAGCTTCTGGGCCTTAGCACATGCTTTTCCTGGAGTAGTGTCTTCTTAATTACCCGTAACTGGTTGGCCAATTCCTATTGGTCTTCAAGGCTTTTCTCAAGTGTTATCTTTCCAGGAATCCTTCCTTGATCGCGACAGTCCTGCTTAGATGTTCTTCCTCTGTTTCCTCTTGTATGGTTTTGATGAACATAGCAGTTGTGCTATATAGAATTTATCTGCTTGTCTAATTATTAGAATTAGAACAGATTATTAAGGTTTTCACTTTTGTTGATCCAGGTTCTAGGGTAACAGTTTAAATTATACTCCCAAGACCCTTTGGGTGTTTTCTAAGTTTTTCTGGGCTCTTTATCCTCTTCTTGATGGTCCCTTTTCCCACCCCCTCATTACCCTCTTCTTCTTCATCTGGAACACCTCAATTTTTATCTTGTTTATGTTTGACTTTCACCCAAGATTTTGTTTGATTAAAGAAAATGTTCTGTGTCTGTGTGAGAGAAAGAAGTAACAGAAAAAAAGAGAGGGAAAACAGGAATGAAAGGGGAAGAAGAGAAAGATGAAAGAGAGAGAGAAAAGCTCAGTTGTAAGACTTAGTGCAGTGCCTAGAATGGTAGACATTGGAGAAATATGGTTGATTAATCAATTCAGACATTTGCTTTGTTAGTCTGATGACCGGCATGACTAACCCACCATACCAGTTTACTTCCCTTTCCTCCAGCATATCACAGTTTTTTTTTTTTTAAAGATTTTTAAAAATTATATTTCTTGCTCAGCCTAAAGTTTCACTTTTTTCCTTCTTTATTCTTTTTTTTTTTTTTTTTTTTTTACTTGTAAGACATGCTTTAAACATTTTTGTGGAGTTTATTTGTGAGATTGAATTTAACTTGATAAAATGATTTGTTGTTGTTGTTGTTATTAGACAGCCTCTACCTGGAAGATCAACTTTTTTGGTACAGCTGTCCCATGAATTTACTTTCTAACCAAGAGGAAAAAAGGAACAATTTTCAATTAGTCTATTTTGGGTTTATTGATGACCGTAATTTATCTTAACTAGGCTAACTCATGTGGTAACTGCTAACACTTGTTCAACTAAGTAATTTGTAAAATTATTTTCAGTGATACAATGTTTTTCTTTTTCAGCTTGTGAAGCTTTGTATTGCGATGATTGATACTGGAAAAGCCTTTTGTGTTGCAAATAAACAGTTCATGAATGGGATTCGAGACCTGGCACAGTATTCTAGCAATGATGCTGTAGTTGAGGTTAGTATTATTAAAATTGGTTTAAATGATAACTGCAACAAGATGTTAAAGAATTATACATCCATTTGCCTTATTAACAGTGATAGTGGGCCTTAAAATTAGAAGTGGAAAAGCTATCACCAGTTGGTGCTGTCTTATATAATCCTGTTTTCTAGAATAGTTAGAAGTTGATGGTTGATTTGCATTGTGAATATTAAGTAAGCAAGAGTACTGTACTTGGTGCTACGTAAGATGAAGCATCTTCAAGAGGACCTGAGCAGGGAGAGTAGGATCATGCTTACTAGTAGCTGCTTATAGGGGCAAGTAGAGAACATTAATGTAAGAATAGTACCTAACTCCTTATTGGGGGCTGCATTGGAAAGGTCTGGTCAACTAGCTGTGCTGGGTTAGCTTAGATCTACCCTTGCTATACTATGTGGTGCTATATTTCTTTTATGAGGAATAACAACTGGTGAAAGAACTGGGTGTAATTTGATGATTATTTGATCTACAGATGCCTAACTGGGAAGTCTTGATACACTCAGTTTTACCTTTAGGTTTATATATGCCATTTCAGTTTGTTAGTATAGAAGTATTGATAGGGCAGTCTAATTCTTTGTTCTAGGGCTTTGTGTTACTACATGTAGACTTGACCTCTCTGCAGAGTGTGCCCATGAGGTAGTGAGGCTGTTCTTGGAAATAAATGTTATTGTTTACAATGTAACTTGATCTTTCTGTCAGAAATGCTGAAATAGCATTTTTGTGGCCTGTTTTAGTGTATGTTAAATGACTTGGCTTTCTTTTGGTTTCTTTCTCATAGACAAGTTTGACCAAGTTTTCTGACAGTCTTCAAGAAATGATAAATTTTCATACAGTAAGTGTCAGTAAGTGGGTGTTACTGTGACCATGTTCATGTTTTAGTACTTTTCTTTAGTGACAATATTTTATAAAATTTCTTAAATTGGAATTTTCTGACTTTGATTTATCAACTTTTTAATTGGGTGAATCTAAAATGTGTGTGTATGTGTGAGAGAGAAATACATACATGTTATTTCCCATTCTATAATAGTGAACTTTAATATCAATGATGCACATACTCATAAAAGTTAGTTTTTTCCTGTAAGTTGTGCCTTTGTAAGGTTTTAAGCAATTATTTCAAGAAGAAGTACAAGTCATCATTCTATATATGGCTGTTTCTTTTAAGATACAAATATATCCCCTTTCTCTAATCAATTGCCACTGTTAAAGACTGCTGTATTCTTTGAGCTGTTTATATATGTGTTTAAGATTTGAGAGCAAATCTTTTTTTTTTTTTTGCCTTTTTTAAAATTGAAGTATTATAACATGTTAGTTTCTGGTGTATAGCATAGTGATTCAGTTATACGTATATATTCCTTTACGTATTTTTTTCATTACAAGCTATTACAAGTTATTGAATATGCTATACAGTATATACAGTAGGACCTTATTGTCTATTTTGTATATAGTAGTTAGTATCTGCAAATCCCAAACACCCAGTTTATCCTTCTACCCCTCCCCCCAACCATAAGCTTGTTCTGTATGTCTGTGAATCCTTTTCTGTTTTGTAAATAGTTCATTTTGTGTCATTTTTAAAGATTCCACATATAAATGATATCATATGGTGTTTTTCTTTCTCCTTGTGGCATACTTCACTTAATATGACAATCCCCAGGTCCATCCGTATTGCCGTAAATGGCATTATTACATTCTTTTTCATGGCTGAGTAGTATTCTTGTGTGTGTGTGTGTGTGTGTGTGTGTGTGTGTGTGTGTGTGTGTGTGTAGCACAATTTCTTTATCCAGTCATTTGTTGATGGACATTTAGGTTGCTTCTATGTCTTGAGATAGACATAGAAGCTGTTGTAAATAATGCTGCTGTGAACATTGGGGTGCGTATATCTTTTCAAATTAGAGTTCCCTCTGGATATATACCCAAGAATGAAATTGCTGGATTATATGGTAAGTGTGTTCTTAGTTTTTTGAGGAATCTCCATACTGTTTTCCATAATGGCTGCACCAAACTACATTCCCACCAGCAGTGTAGGAGGGTTCCCTTTTCTCCACATTCTCTCCAGCATTTATCGTTTGTGGACTTTTTAATGATGGCCATTCTGGCTGGTGAGAGGTGATACCTCATTGTAGTTTTGATTTGCATTTGTCTGATAATTAGCGATATTGAGCATCTTTTAATGTGCCTGTTGGCCATTTGTATGTCTTCATTGGAGAGATGTTTGTTTAGGTCTTTGGCCCATTTTTGGATTGATTTTGTTGTTGTTGTTGACTTGTATGAGCTATTTGTATATTCTGGAAATTAAGCTCTTATCAGTTGCATTGTTTGCAAATATTTTCTCCCATTCCATAGGTTGTCTTTTTGTTTTGTTTATGGTTTGCTTTAGTGTGCAAAAGCTTATAATTTAATTAGGTCCCATTTGTTTATTTATTTTTGTATATATATATTTTATTGAAGTACAGTCAGTCTACAATGTTGTATCAATTTCTGGTATACAGCATAATGCTTCAGTCATACATATATTTGTTTTCATATTCTTTTTAATCCTAAGTTATTACAAGATCTTGAGTATAGTTTCCTGTGCATTGAATATAGTTCCTTGTGCCCACTTGTTTATTTTTGCTTTATTTCTATTGCCTTGGTAGACTGCCCTAGGAGAACATTGCTGAGATTTATGTCAGAGAATGTTTTGCCAATTATTTCTTCTAGGTTTTCTAGTGTCTTATCTTATGTTTAAATCTTTAAGCCATTTTGAATTTATTTTTATGTATGGTGTCAGAGAGTGTCCTAAATAACTTCATTGATTTACATGCAGCTGTCCAGCTTTCCCAACACCACTTACTGAAGAGGCTGTCTTTTCTCCATTATATAGTCTTACCTCCTTTGTTGAAGATTAATTGACTGTAAGTGTGTGGGTATATTTCTGGATTTTTGAGGGAGAGAGAGGACTCTTTGATATTACACCTGGATCTTCAGTGCCTTTATAATTTTATTCCCAAATTCCTTTTTACAACTTCTCAGAACTTTTCCTACTAATACGTATAAGTATGAAATTGTGAGACCTTGGTTTACTTTGTTTTAATTTTCTTTCCTTTTATAGTTGCTGGGCTGTCTGCTTTACTTGGCCCTTTTGTTTCTTGTGAATGAATACTTTTCTCTTAATTTTTCCCAATATGAGTGGCCTGTGTCAGAATTCTTATATGTGTGGCAAAGTTTCTTCTCCCATCGTAACATTGTATACCTCACTTCAACTAGATTAAAGATGAGGATGACACATACCTTGTTTACTGTTATATCGCCAGTACTTGCAGTACTATCCTGCAGAAGTCATTTAATTTTTCTAAGCTTTGTGCTTTACCTCTGTATAATGAAGGGACTTTGCTAGATGACTTTTAATTATAAAAATTCTAATATTATAAAGCATTATTATAAGATTATAAGATTTAAATATGATCTCAGAGCCATTTGTTAAAATGTGGGAAAAGCCTAGTTATATAAAATGCTTTATTTTGGTAGCATTCTGTACAATGAAATTTTAATTACATAGCATTATAGCAGAAAGGAGGCTTTATAGAATAAGACAGATTGCTTTCTAGAAGGTAATAAACTCTAGAATCTGCTTTACATTCTATAGCAGAGCTCATAACACTTAAGTCTTGGAGTATTAGTTTGTATCAGAATAAGAGGGTTTGGATGTTCAAAAGGTGATATTTATGAATAACTTTGTGGGTTAAATAAATGTTTGAAATAGTAGAACCACTTGGATTATTAGTCAAGTAAAATAGAATATAGATTGGGTTTAGATTATCTAGTCATTTAAAAAATAAATTATTTGGATTCTTTTATAATATAATATATAATATTTTTGAGAGCAAATCTTCAAGAACTAGGGACATATGCTGCTTTTGCAGTGTCATGAAACTCTATTATAAATTTTGTAAAAGTTTACTAAAATTGTGGTACCTCATAAGCTATATACTTCTTATAATTTTTTAAAAAGCCTAACATATATGGCTGTCATACTTTAAAAGTTACTAGCAGCTATCTATAACAAGAATATAAACACTTTTAATGAAGTCCATTGGTATAAGGAACTTGGTATATTTATTTGATTATTTGCTGAATGAAGCTTTAAAGTGAATTGGTGCATAAATTCTGTGAAAATGTCATCCTTTTTGTTTAGTTTTTTCTATGTTTGGTTTTCTGTATTACAGCTATCCATTGATTTGCTCAACAGATGGTTTTAGGTAGTGAGAATTTAACAGTTCAGTGCTTCCCAGCTGTTCTCATCTCATGGCACAGATAGAAACTGATGGTCATATTTGTGTGGAACACTGGAGAAAACTCCAGAGGGATATAAGGGTGTCTTGTCCTATCGGTGTTGGTAGAAAAGTGTTTAAATTTCCTTTTTATGGCATTATGTTAAATTATTAATAAATATTTTACATTTTATAGAATTATGTTAAAATAAAACATAGTGTTAGGGAAGAAACAATGTAGTGGATGTGTGTAACACTTCCATATATTTTAAAAATATTTTAATGAGGAACTTAAGCTAGCTTCTGTGAATATAATTTTTTAAAAAATGGATCTTAACATATGAAATGGTTTCAAGCAGTTCCTGATTAAGCTTTAAAAAGTGATGATCTTTTCAAATTCTTGGCCATTGTCATTGATGAGAACTTTGTCTGCAAAGGTAGACATATTAGTGAAAGGCAGATGAGTATTTATTGCCCTTTGCTCCTGATTGACAGGAGCTTCTTTATCATTTACAATTAGAATTTAAATAATTCCATCTCTTTAAATTGTACTTTAAAGGAGCAATCACTCATTAGATGGAACTGCTCTTCCTTTTCTTTCATCAACACGTATAATACTTAAATTTTCTGGGCTAAATTGAAGGGATTTAAAATCAAATAATTATGAAGGTTTCTGCAGATATACGTGCAAGTTGTTCTGCCTGCTAAACCCCTTCTACCCACTTTTAATAATTCTCTTTGTGGATTCAGATTATAGCACTGGCTCCTTAATGACTCATTCTCAGCCTCTTGTTTCCAGCACTTTGAATCCATAAAGATTGTTAATACATGTTAATTGTCAAAAATATCAAAGATTGCTTAAAATAAGATCATCAGATTGCAGAAAACCAGGCTGTCTTTTAAAGGCAATAACTAGCACTAAACATCTGCAAGTTCAAAACTGTTTCTCCTAAACTTTTTGAATTCTACTTTTAATTTGTAAACTTAAGGCAAAACTCTTTCTTTGGACAGCCAATACACTTTTGTATGAAACAACAGAGTGATATTTTTATATCATTTCTATTCAAAAAGCTGAAAAACAAATGAAACTAGATGCTTTGAATATTTTGTTTGGATTCATGCATCATTTTGATTAAATTTAACTTGGAATTTATATCTTCATGTAAACTTTTATATATAAGAGATTCTTTGTGAAATAATGTGTTACTACGTCTTCAGAGTTTTCTAAATGAATTCTTAGGGTAAATTTTTTTTTTACATCTTACTGTCATTGTGGCTGTACTATCAGCATGCAAAATTGCTGTTTCCAAATTTATCTTTGTTTGTTTTAAAGTTTTCTTCTGGCATTTGAGTATTTCATCCAAGATAATCTTCAGAAATTTTAACTATTGCTGTTAATTTGAGCACAGTTACTAACATGTAGAAGAATCATCACTCAGCAATGAAAACTTTTTGATAATGTTATCTTCTGGGTTAGTAATTATTGCTGTGTTTATCTGGCATGCCATCAGATGGATCTGTTGATTATCTTATTTGAACGTGGCACATTTTCTATTTCCTTTGCTTCTTTAGAAATTACAAAGTTCTGACATTTTCCTTGCAGGCTGGTATTATATGCAATTTTGTAACTGTATGAGGCATTCTGGCTCTAGCTCTTAATTGGGTAACCTTTTAACCAGCTTCTTACTCTGATACTGTTATAACTAATCTCATAAAAGAACTTCATTTCTTATTTTGTGTTTGTAGAAGTTTAGAGTATATGTCTTTTTCTGTATGAAATGGATATTGTGTTAAAGTCTTTTATGTTTTGTGCTTTATTTAAAATCTCTTTCATATAAATATATATTTTGGTTGAAGAAGAGAATTTTGGACTGTTGTGTTTGCCTTCTGAATGTAATTACTTTCCAGCACTGTTTAATGAAAAAAATAGTCTGTTATAGTGGGAAAACAGCAATCAGTAAAAACCAAATCTATTTAAATGTGAAATAAAATAGGATATGTTTTAAGGTTCAAAAATTTACCATGTATGTATAATTTTCTGCATTCTTAAAATGTTTTAAAATAAATTATACTGCCAGATTATAAAATCAGGCATTTAGTATACAAAGGGGGAAGTAGTTAATTCATTTTAGTTAATTCAGTAAATGTTATGTTCATGTATGATCAGAAAATCAAAATTTCAAAATGTTTTTTGAAACTGCAAAGGCCTACAGCCCCATTTAAAATGATTTAATTACGTGCACTTGATTTCATCTTCAGAAATAAATGTTGTTTAATAATTTAAAACAAAATGTAATGAAATTGCATCAAGTGTCAGACTTTGGCTAATTAACATTAAAAGCCAATAATAAATAAATATCAAGAAGGGCCCCAAAATAACAAAATCAATTATATTCTAATAGTACCTCATAACAAATGATAATGATGCTAAGGAAACAATCATACACACCTTGTTAGTAGAAAAATGTGAAAAATAAATTAATAGGACCAAGAATAGTGAAAAATAAGGGAAAGGAAGATGCAATATTTGACAAGGGGTACAAAACAAAAAAGTGATGACAAATTGTGACTAAAATAGTTTTGGATGATTCAAATGGTAATGCCAGGGGAAATATTATACAGTCTTGACAAAGTAATAGTTATTGCATTTAGATACTTAGCAGAACAATTCATGCAAATGGTATTGAAATTTAATTTTAGCAGTTGTTAATTTCTAAATGGCTATACCTAATAATTTATAACTTTTAAAGTCATTAAAAACTTACAAACTCTAGTATCTTGTGCGTGACTGTTGACATCTTATCAGTTCTCTCTGACTGTTTAACCTCCACTCCCAGATTTAGTGACTTAAAACAACCACCATTGTTTATTTGGGCAGGGCTTGGAGGGGCCAGGTTGTCTCTGCTCCTACTGGTGTTAGCTGAATGGCTTGTCGGTGGCTGGAGGATCTGACATATCTGGTGCCTGAGCTGGGGTTGGCTAGGTTTTGGAGCCCTTTAGAGTCTCTCTTCCTCTAGGACTTTTCTCTTACATTGTGGTCTCTCTCTCTCTCCAGCAGGGTAGTCAGATTTCTTAATGTGATAGCTGGCTTTCAAGAGGGTGAAATTAGTAGGTGTGAGACTTCCTAAGGCCGAGGCCTACAAGTCACACGGGATCACTTCTGCTGCATTGTTTCGGTTAAAGCAAGACTCAGGGCCACCCCTGGATTCAAGGTCAAGGGAAATAAACTCTTGGTGAGAGAGTGACATAACATATGGAGGGATGAGAGGAATTGTTGGTGGCAATCTGTATATACAGTCTGCCATGTATTTCAACACACCTGTAATGTGTGCCATGAGCCAAGCATTGAGAACCTTTACAGAAGTAAATTGGTCCCCATCCCCAAAGATTTTGATTTATGTTATCTGGAGTGTGGTATTAGAATTTTAAAAATGTCCCTAGGTGATTCTGGCATGCAGTAAAGTTTGACAACCACTACTTTAGGTGAGTGATTCTTAAATTGTGGTTGCTAGGCTAACAGCTTCAGCATCACCTAGGGACTTATTAGAACCACCCAGATCTACTGAATCAGACTGTGAAGCTGGAAGCCAGTAATCTGTTTGAACAGGCCTTCCGGGTGATTCTGATATACCCTAAAGTTTGAGAACCAGTATTCTAGCGGAGTTAAACAACTATGGCTTGCAGATCAAATCCAGCGCATTCTCCCCCCACCCCACCTTTTTTCATATAAATTTTTTATTGGAACACTGTATTGTCTATGGCTGTTTTTGCACAATGGCAGAGGTGAGTAGTTGTAACAGAGACCACATGGTCCATAAGCCTACAATAACAATACAGCTCTTTACAGAAAAAAATGTGCTGACTTCTGTTTTCAAGACTATTTTTGCCCACTTCCAAGAACTGTATCTGTCAGGACATCCACTGAAGAGAGGCCCCTTTCTGCTTTAGTGAAAGTAGTTTAGTGATTTAGCTGCCTTGATAAATTCTTCTCAGTGGAGTGGCAGTGGATGAACCAAGGCTGCAACCTAGCCTAGTTAGACTATGGAGTAAGAACCAGGCATCAGAAATTTTTAAAGCTCCCCAGGTCATTCCAGTGTGCAACTCAGTTTGAGAAACAATGCTTTGCTTCTCCCAAACAAGCCACTTGAAAATCTTGGTAAATGCAGATTCTGATTCTGTTAAGTCTGGCGTGGTTCTGGAGAGTCTTCATTTCCAACAGGCACCCAGGTGATGTGGTTAATGCTTGTTCACACCTGGGAAACTTTAAAAATACTGATTCCTGAATCTCACTAGTTCTTCTGATTATCATCAGTGTATTTAAAAATTCTCCTGGTTATACTGTGTAGCCAGTTGAGAACCCCTGGGTCAAAGCAGTTTGTCTCAGTCTTTGAGTAACAGAATCACCTTGTGCACTGACTGAAAAATACAGAAGGATTCCATTCTTCTTCAGCAAGCTTGGACCTTTGTATTTTCTGATAGTTTTGCAGGTGATTTTGATTCACAACCAAACCAGTGAAGAACCATGGTCTTAGAGGAATGAAGAAAGGAAGAAAGAAGGGTTTAGATAAATGAATAATAGGTTAGGACAGGGAGAGGATGTACAAAAACAGGAACAAATGATGACTATTCACTTGTACACTGGGACTTGTTTCTGAAGAAAGCAAAGAAGTGTCTTCTTGATTTGTTCTTGATTTATTATAGACCTATTTATTACAACCCTAATGAGATAAACTAAAAGATTCAATGAATCCATAGTGTCAATGGCCATAGCCTTGTGCCTCTCTGTAGATTCTGAAAAGGACAGGAGTGATTATGTCATGCAGAAGCGTCAGAGGGGGTTGCTGTTGTAACTCAGTAATGTTTAAATGGATTACAAAGACTTTAAATGACAAAATTTTTACCCCTAGCCAGTGGGACCTAAATGGTAAGAACTGGACATAGTTCAATGCTCTCTGTAGATGGGTAGCCTATTCTGCTAAACTTCCTAGAGTAGAATGTCTGCTATCTGTGTTGTGTAGCTTTTGTTCTTTCCTGAGCGCAGTGGAGATAGTGTTGCTTTAACTGGGTGCGGACATGAACGGGCAATAACCTGAGTGTAAGCCCTTTGTTTTAAATGGCCATATATGTTATCTGTGCACTTTAGTAAGATCCGTTTGTAACTAGCAGATAGGTCAAATGACATTGTTGAGTATTTGTCATATATATGTTGCTAGAAATAATGCTGTTAATTTCCAGAAATGGAGCTGAACCTTAGTTTTTGTGTTGGTAGCTTGTTTTCCTCCTCCAAAATCTGTCATTATGCCTCTGTTATACCAGGTTTTGTGGTGTAGACGGGGAAGAGAAGACCCAAGATGCACTCAATTCTGAGAATGAAACAATTTTTATTTTTGGTCTAAAGCCCAGATAAGATTTTTGGGTGATTGCTGAGCACTCTGGGTCAGATCTGCATCAGAATTCCCAAGTAGTCAAGGTAGTAGAACTCTACACAAGGAAAATGAGGAAAGAGATAAAGGGCAAATCTCAGGAAGGAGTCTTGCAAACTTCTTGCCTTACCTAACTTCCAGGGACATTGACAGGGCTACTTTTGTTTTAGTCCCTGATTCTTTAAAGTCTTTTATAGCTTTTTACTTTCAGTATATGAAAAGAAATGCTGTGAATTCTCTCTTAGTGGGGTATAGATAAGTGAGCTAGGGTGTGAGACTGAATGAAGCAGCTCTGTACAACAGTTCACCAGAGGAAAAAAAGAGTTAACTGTTAGGTAGCTGGATAGCTTGAAATTGGCAAGTTAGAGACAGAATTTTTATTCGCTTGCCTCTGCATAAACAACATACTTTTCACTTTAATGGAGGTGTTCAAAATAGGTAGGCTAGATTATTGCCTATTTCCTAAATTCTCATCCTCTCCAAATGTATATAAAATTTAGCTTAGGTAATGCTATATTTTAGGGAATGTAAATAGTAATATTTTAATAGTTTTAAAACAACAATAATACTACACAAAAAAATTCTTTCTCTGGAATATATTAATTTTTTTTTACTAGAGAATAATTGACATAAACTACATATTAAAGTGTTCAGTTTGATAAATGTTGACATAATGTATACCTCCATAAACCTGTTGCCTCAGTTAATTTAATGAATATAACAGTTATGCCTCAGAAGTTTTCTTGTGCCACTTTATAATTTCTCCTTCCCTGATTTGCTGCCTCCTCATTCCTAATCAGTCACTGGTCTGCTGTCTTTGTTGATTAGATTGCATTTTCTAGATTTACATATAAATGGAATTTTTTTTTGGTCTAATTTCTTTTAGTGTAATTATTTTGAGACTCAGTCATGGTCTTGTAGCAATGGTTTATTTCTTTTTTTTTATTGCTTAATAGTATTGCAATAGATGCAATAGTTGTATAGATACATCACAATTTGTTTATCCGTTCACCTGTTCATGGATGTATTAGTTATCTGTTACTGTATAACAGATTACCCCCAAACATAGTGGCTTAAAACAACATTCCTACTGAATAGCACAGGGAACTGTATTCAGTGGCTTATAATAACCTGTAATGAAAAAAAATATGAAAAAGTGTGTATGTAGAATACATATTACGTATATATAAGACTGAATCACTCTGCTATACACTAGAAATTAATACAACATTGTAAATCAACTGTACTTCAGTAAGAAAAAATAAAAAAAGAAAACAACAAACATTTATTATATCACAGTTTCTGAGCCTGGAATTTTTAGTGACTTAGATGGGTAGCTTTGGCTCAGTCTTTAATGAGATCACTGTTAAAATGTTGGCTGAAGCGACAGTCATTTGAAAGCTTCCCTGGGACTGGAAGATCCAGTTCCAAGATAGGGCCATGTATGTGGCTGTTGGCTCCAGGCCTCAGTTCCTCACCAGGGAGCCTCTTTGCACAGTTTCTTGAGTGTTTTTACTGCATGGAATCTGGTTACTCCCAAAACAAGTGATCCAAGTGTAAAGGCAAAGAGAAAGATGCAAGTTTTTAAGTTTTCCTGGCAGTCTGAGAAGTTACCTTTTGTCACTCCTCCATATTACTGTTTGTTAAAAGTTAGTCACTATGACTAGCCTACTCTCAAGAGGAAAAGAATTAAGGCTCCTCTTTTGAAGGGAAGAATGTCAAAGAATTTGTGGACATATTTTAAAGCCAATACAATGAACATTTGAGTTGTTTCCTGGTTTTGGCTGTTACAAATAAAGCTGCTTATAAAAATATATGTAGAAGTCTATATAGACATATGTTTTTATTTTTTGTGTGTGTAAGTAAGTAGTTTGTGAGGTAGGATTATGTTTAACTTTTTACAAAGCTGCTTGTATAGTGAGATCTATAAGAAATTGCTAAGAAAAATTATGGAAAGAAGAATTTATTTTATTATTTATTAATGTTTATAATAGTGTTAATATCCTTTTATATATTAAATTTCTAAAAATTTTTAATTTCTTTAAAGAAATTAAAGAAAGCCTCCAAAACTTCGGCAATTGTTTTCCAGATCTGATTGTATCCTCTTATACCAGCAGTGTATGAGAGTTCCAGTTGTTCACCACAATTGTCAACAGTTGTCACGATCACTTTTTAAAATTTTATTATGGTTTTAATTTGCATTTCCTTAATAACTAATGAAGCTGAGAATCTTTTCTTGTGTTTATTTGCTGTTCATGTGTTTTCTTTGGTGAAATGTTAGACCATTAGCCCATATTTTAAAAATTGGATGTTTATCCTCTTATTATTTAGTTATAAGAGTTCTTTCTATATTACAGATATGTCTTTTGTCAGATAAATGTTTCACAAATATGTATTTTCTTCTAGGGTTTGTCTTATCTTTTTTATTTTTGTAGCTTATTATTTTATCGGCAAAAAATTGTTCCCCAAACCACCTGATTATCTGTTTTAACATCCGTAGAATCTGTGGTGAAGTTATCTCTCTCCTTCTTCTGTGAAATTTGTGTCTTCTTTTTTTCTAATCACTTTAGCTGTGGGTTTATCAGTTTTAGACCTGAAAGAACTAGTTTTTGGTTTCACTAGTTTTTGGCTATTGATTTTCTGTTTTCTGTTTAGCTGACCTCCAATTTGATCTTATGTCCATTCTTCTGCTTAATTTGAGTTTAATACTTTGGGATTAACATACTACCAACAAAAAACATTATTTTTTTCTCTTTGGAAGTAAATTGACAGATTTTTTAACCTGTACTCAATCCAGATTGTGTGTGTGTGTGTGTGTGTGTGTGTGTGTGTGTGTCTGTGTGTCTGTGTGTCTGTGTGTGTGTGTGTGTGTGTCTGTGTGTCTGTGTGTGTCTGTGTTTGGTATTTAGGCAAGAACGTAAGACTTTGCTAATAGCAAGGTTTCATAGAGATTGAATTTTTGGTGCTGTTTTTAGTTAGTTGAAGGACACAGGATTTTCTTTTTGTTTTTAATATTGATTTTCCTGCCTATTCATCTGACATGTGTTTCAAACTCTGAATGAAATATGTATGTAAATTATGAAAATTACTTGGGATTTCCATCCAAGCTCTGTGAAATTTTACCACATATATTGTTAAATATGTGGCATCATTTAAGTGGGGTAAGGTGTTGTGAGGAATAAAATTTTATTATTTTTTTAAATTAAAGTATAGTTGATCTGCAATGTGTTAGTTTCTGCTGTACAGCATAGTGATTCAGTTTTATACATATATATATATTCTTTTTCTTTATGTTATTAGAAGTTATTAAATATAGTTCTCTGTGCTATATAGTAGGACCTTGTCATTTATCTCTTTTTTTATGTAGTAGTTTGTACCTGCTAATCCCAAACTCCTAATTTATCTCTTCTCCCCCTTTCCTCTTTCATAACCATGAGTTTGTTTTCTATGTCTGTGAATCTTTCTGTTTTAGAAATAAGTTCACTTGTGTCATTTTTTAGATGCCACATATGTGATATCATATGATATTTGTCTTTCTCTGTCAGACTTTACTTAGTATGATAATCTCTTGGTCCATCCATGTTGCTGTAAATGGCATTATTTCATCCTTTTTTACAGGTTAGTAGTATTCCACCCCCATGTATGTGTGTGTGTGTGTGTGTGTGTGTGTGTGTGTGTGTGTGTGTGTGTGTGTTTGTGTGTGTGTGTGTGTGTGTGTGTGTGTGTGTGTGTACACCACAATTTCTTTATCTAGTCATCTGTCAATGGACATTTAGGTTGCTTCCTTGTCTTGGCTGTTGTAAATAGTGCTGCTGTGACCACTGGGGTGCATGTATATTTTCAAACTAGAGTTTTCTCTGGATATATGCCTAGGAGTGGGATTGCTGGACTATATGGTAATCCTATTTTTACTTTTTTAAGGAATCTCCATACTGTTTTTCATAATGGCTGCACCGTATTACATTACCACCAACAATGTAGGAGGGTTCCCGTTTCTCCACATTCTCTCCAGCATTTTATCGTTTGTGGACTTTTTAATGATGGCCATTCTGACTGGTTTGAGGTGACCCCTCATTGTAGTTTAGATTTGCATTTCTCTAATAATTAGTGATATTGAACATCTGTTCATGTTCCTGTTCACCATCTTTATGTCTTCATTGGAGATATGTCTATTTAGGTCTTCTGCCCATTTTTTGATTGGGTTGTTTTTTGTTATTGAGTTGTATGAGTTCTTTGTATATTCTGGACGTTAAACCCTTGTCAGTTGCATTGTTTGCAAATATTTTCTCCTAGTCTGTAGGTTGTATTTTTGTTTCATTTATGGTTTCCTTTACTGTGCAAAAGCTTATAAGTTTACTTAGGTCCCATTTGTTTATTTTTGCTTTTATTTCTATTGCCTTAGTAGACTAACCTAGGAAAACATTGCTACAATTTATGTAACAGAATGTTTTGCCTATGCTTTCTTCTAGGAGATTTATGGTGTACTGTCTTATATTTAAGTCTTAAGCCACTTTGAGTTTATTTTTGTGTGTGGTGTCAAGGAATGTTCTAACTTCATTGATTTACATGCAGCTGTATGGCTTTCCCAACACCACTTGTTAAAGGGACTGTCTTTTCTCCATTTTATATTCTTACCTCCTTTATTGAAGATTAATTGACTGTAGGTGTGTGTGTTTATTTCTGGACTCTCTGCTCTGTTCCATTGGTCCACATGTCTGTTTTTGTGTCAGTACCATGCTGTTTTAATTACTGTAGCTTTGTAGTATTGTCTGAAGTCTAGGAGGGTTAGACCTCTCACTTCATTCTTTTTATTCAGTATTGCTTTGGCAATTCTGGGTCTTTAGTGATTCCACATAAGTTTTAGGATAATATATTCTATTTCTATGAAAAATGTCCTTGGTAATTTGGTAGGGATCACATTAAACCTGTATACTACTTTGGGTAGTATGGCCATTTTAACCATATTAATTCTTGAAGTCTAAGAGCATGGGATATCTTTCCATTTCTTAAATTCATCTACTTTTCCTTTATCAATGTTTTATAGTTCTCAGTGTGTAAATCTTTCACCTCCTTGTTCAGGTTTATTCCTAAGTATTGTATTGTATTGTATTGTATTGTATTTGGTACAGTTTTAAAAGGGATTGCTTTTTTACTTTCCCTTTCTGATATTTCATTGTTAGTATAAAGAAATGCAACAAATTCCTGTATGTTAATCTTGTAACCTGAGATGTTGCTAAATTCGTTTATTAGCTCTAGTAGTTTTTGTGTGGAGTCTTATAGAGTTTTCTCTATGTAGTATCCTGTCATCTGCATATAGTGACAGTTTTACCTCTTCCCTTCCAATTTGAATCTCTTTTATTTCTTTTTCTTGCCTGATTGCTATGGATTGGACTTTCAATACCATGTTGAATAGAAGTGGTGAGAATGGGCATCCTTGTCTTGTTTCAGATTTTAGCAGGAAGGCTTTTAACTTTTTCACTGTTGAGTATTATGCTGGCTGTGGGTTTGTCATAAATAGGTTTTATTATGTTGAGATATGTTTCCTCTATAGTTATTTTGGTAAGAGTTTTTTTTTTTTATCATAAGTGAATATTGAATTTTATCAAAACTTTTTCTGCATTGAGATGATCATGTGATTTTTGTCCTTTTGTTTGTTGACATGGTGTATCATATTGATTGATTTGTGTATGTTGAACCATCCTTTTGTGTCCCTAGGATGAATCCAACTTGAATGTAGTGTATGATCTTTTATGATCTTGAATGTAGGTGTTGGATTCAGTTTGCTAATATTTTGTTGAGAACTTTTGCATCTGTATTCATCAAAGATACTGGCCCTTAATTTTCTTTTTTGGTAGTGTCTTTTTCTGGTTTTGGTATCAGGGTAATGGTGGCTTCGTAGAATGAGTTTGGGAGCGTTCCCTCCCTTCAGTCTTTTGAAAGAGTTTGAGATGCATTGGTATAAGTTCTTGTTTGTATATTTGGTAGAATTCCCCAGGGAAGACATCTGGTCCTGGACTTTTGTTTGCAGGGAGGTTTTTTTGTTTTTTGTTTTTTTTAAATTACAGATTCTATTTGATTCCTAGTAATCAATGTGTTCAAATGATCTATTTCTTCTTGATTCATTTTTTGTGGACTGTATATTTCTAGAAACTTGTGGATTTCTTTTACGTTGCCAAATTTGTTGGCATATAATTGTTCTGAGTATTTTCTTACGGCTTTTTGTATTTCTGTGGTATTGGTTGTAATTTCTTCTCTTTCATTTCTTACTTTGTTTATTTGGATACTTGCTGTTTTCTTCTTGGTGATCCTAGCCAGAAGTTTGTCAATTTTGTTTACTCTTTCAAAAAACCAGCTCTTGGTTTTATTGATTTTTTTTCCATTGTTTTTTAATCTTTATTTTGTTTATTTCCTCCCTGATATTTATTATTTCTTTCCTTCTACTGACTTTAGGTTTTATTTGTTCTTCTTTATGTGCTTCTTTTGGGTGATAGGTGAGGTTGTTTATTTGAAATTGTTCTTATTTTTTGAGGTAGGCCTGTATCACTATGAACTTCCCTCTTAGGATTGCTTTTGCTGCATCCCATAGATTTTGTGTGGTTGTGTTTTCTAAAATTTTATTCTTGACTCTGATCTTAGCAATCATTTAACCTGAAGGGCTGTGTAGTATTTACTTGAATTCAGTATGTAAAACATTTAAATCCCCTGCTCTTCCTAAATGAGAAACCTCTAGCTAAGGTATAAGGGAGTTTTGGAGTTGTTTTCACTTGCTGTGTTTTGATATATTAAAGTAAGATTTTTGTGGTGGGTAGAGTAGAATTTGAATTATTCTTTTAGGTTGTCTTTCAAAGATTGAATTAAAATCAAGGAAATAAATTGCTCTACTGATTGAACATTTTATTTAAATATTAATGCAGATTTGGTTTCCTCTGTAAAGAGAAATAATTTTATTTTTTAAACAGATGAAATTGGCTTGAAAATCATTTTTCTTAATGCTTATTTCTTATGTCATCTTCTTTAAGAAATATAGATTTTATTAGAATTGTAATTTTTTTATTGAAGTATAGTCAGTTTACAATGTTGTGTCAATTTCTGGTATACAGCATAATATTTCAGTCATATATATACATACATATTATACTCATTTTCATATTCTTTTTTCAATATAGGTTACAAGATATTGACTATAGTTCCCTGTACTATACAGAAGAAACTTGTTATTTTATATATAGTAGTTAGTGTCTGCAAATCTCGAACTCCCAGTCTATCCCTTCCCATCTCCTTTACCTGCTGGTAACCATAAATTTGTTTTCTATGTCCATGAGTCTGTTTCTGTTTTGTAAGTAAGTTCATTGGTGCCTTTTTTTTTTATTCCACATATGAGTGATATCATATGGTATTTTTCTTTCTCTTTCTGGCTTACTTCACTTAGAATGACGATCTCCAGGTCCATCTATGTTGCTGCAAATGTCATAGAATTGGAATATTGATGGACGGATGTAATGGTTACAGAACTAATGAAAATAATTTTCTTAGTTTACTTTATAATTGTTTAATGTTCCTTCTTTTCTTTTAGATCCTATTTGACCAAACTCAGAGATCAATTAAGGCACAGCTTCAGAACTTTGTTAAAGAGTAAGTCAATTGCAGTGAAGAGAGTCGTAAGAAAAGCAACCAGCTAATGATCACATGAGGGAGTTGGTATCTTTTGAGAGAAGTTATAGACCATGACTTACTGAAAATATTAGAGTTTTTGTTTGTTTGGTTTTTTTCTTTGTGAAATGTATATTGCATTTCTTCCTGAATTACTCTGAAAGGAGTCAGACTTCATGCCTTTCAGTGAATCATTTATATTGTGAAATTTGTGTTCAGGATACATAAATTGAATTGTTATAGATTTTTAAAAAATTTAATGTAAATAAATAATCTAATAAACTTTCAGAATCAAAGCAAATCCCAAAAGTGGTTGAAATACTATCCTTTGTAGTTATCTCAATATGGTATTTTCTTTGAAGATAAGATAATAGAATATATGCGAATGAATAATGGAGGTGCATAATAAATAATAAAAGCAAACTTTTTGTGACATAGTCACCATGTTTTATGTGAAATGAAATGAAACTAGAAATAAAAAATACCTGAACTTTCCAGGTAGGAAAGTTTTCCTTTTCCATGTTAGTAATTCAGTTTTTCTCTTTTAATTTCTGACTGAGGATGTATAAAATAACAGTCAAGTTGATTATGATATAGCTTTCAAATGTTACAAGCTATAAATAGAGGCAGACTTCATGAACATAATGCACTGCTGTTTTAGTAGGTTAAAATTTGTTGTTCTGAAGGTGATGTTTTATAGATTGTTTATAATTACTTCATAATAGACTAACATTCAGAATGTCTTTATAAGTGTATACATGAAAATTTATGCCTTCTTACAAAGAGTTTAAAGTCTTTGTTAGGTATACTTTATTATTATTATTTTAAAATCATTTGTCTTCAAGGCATTTTGCCTAGTTCCTTGGTAGAAAAAGTAAATGCAAAGGGTTGCTGTATATTTACCTAAGATCATTAATGAATCAAGATTTCAGATTTTCAGACTGTTGAAATGGATATTGTTACCCTTTATTGATACATAATGCTTTCGAAAGCATTATGTATGTGCATTTTAAGAATATATTCATGCCCTTTGGCCCATAACTCTCTTAAACAAGAAATGAATGTTGTTTCATAAACTATGGTCTCTAGACCACCCATAATCCTAAATTCATGGGGGTATTTTTTAAAAAAACCCCTCAGATTTCTAGGATTTATGCCAAAGACATAAAGAATTGAATTATCACAAAGACACCCTTGGAGTTTGCATTTTTAACAAGTTCCCTATGGTGTATACTACTGTTTAAAAGTCATTTGGTTAAATATTGGTACATGTCTCTGAATTTGTCTTTAGTAAAAAAAAAAAAAATTAACTTTGCCTTTTATATTTCTGTAATGTTAATTTCAGAATGATAATTTATTTCTACCTGTAATTATATAGACTTAAGTAAGGAAGTGTTAGCTGACTATATCAGGAATAGTATGGACTCAAAAAATAATGTATATTTTAGTTGGAAGAGCTGTTGAGTGTTACTGCACAGTGAATCAAATAAACAGAGGAACATAAGAATTAAATTCTAAATGTAATTTTGCTAAGGTTTTTGTTTAGAAGAAGTTTTATAAGAGTTTCACTATTTTAATTTTTTTAGAGATCTTAGAAAATTCAAAGATGCCAAGAAGCAGTTTGAAAAAGTCAGTGAAGAAAAAGAAAATGCATTAGTAAAAAATGCTCAAGTACAAAGAAATAAACAGCATGAAGTTGAAGAAGCCACAAATATTCTGACAGCAACAAGAAAATGTTTTCGACACATAGCCCTTGATTACGTACTTCAGGTACATTTATTATATGTTTTCAAAAAAATGCTTACTGAACATGTCATTACTTTTGAGTAAATGTCCTGAAAAGAATAAGTAATACTATTTCTTTGAGTTTAAAACCATGATCATTAAGCCATGGCCTTTTGGGAAAATTTTCCATGTGTCTGAGTGTCTACCTGTGTATGTACATATATGTGTATGGATATGTATACCTTTGGTTTTGATTTCTTTCCTGTTCACTTAACATTATACTTCCCCCTTTTCTCAATGTTGTGAAAAGCATGATTAGTTGCTGAATTTCATTCTATGGAGATGCTGTGTCCATTTAATTAACATCCAGTTATCTGACATAGTATTGCCAGTTTTTACTGACAATAATGAAAATACAATTTTTACTAATTGTAAGCGATATAACATCTTTGTATTCCAATCTTTTGCCACATTTCTGATTACCTCTTTAGAGTAGGTTCTTAGAGGTATGAAAGCTCACATTGTGCCAAACAAAAACTATTTCTAGAAATAATGTTTTCATATTTACATTAGTTGCTGTTCTTTAAAAGTAGAGATTGATAGTTGGTAAATTGTGATGATTTGGGACAGTGGAGTTCTCATAGATGGTTGACTTAACAGTGATCACAGAATATTCCTTAAAAATATATACTTAAGTAACCATATGCAATATAGTGATTACAAACTACTTAGATAACTTGTGCAAAATGGTAGAAAACGACTTTAAGATTTGTTTCTACTAAGTTCATATTCAGTAAGTGAGAAGTTAAATTTTAAAAAATTAAGTACACTCCATTTATTATTGAAAGGCTGCTAAAATGGAGTAGTCTGTATTTCCTGTCTTCCTCTTACCTACTTCACATTCACACCTCTCCCTGCAGTAGTACTGAATCTGGCTACCCACTACTGAAATGGCTGTGTTAAGGTCTTATTCATCAGATACATTTCAGTTTTTAACCAACATGACTATTGCATTTCACTGAAATGGTAGACTATACTCTTTTTCTTGAAACATACTTTTGTCTTGATGTATCTTAAACCACTTTTAGATTTCCCTCTTACTTTTCAATTTCCACCTTGGGTTTCTATCCTTTGTCCACCTTTACAGTCTCCCTTTTAGGGTTCCATCTGTGGTCTTATTGTTGTCCCTTACAGTTTCATCATGTCCTTTGCTTGAATACCGCTATAAATAGATGACAAAATGGCCTTTTCTCAGAAGTATCTCATTCTTTTGTGTCCAAAACTGAAGTCTCTCTTCTTCCCAAATGACTTCTTATTGCCCTTACCTAGCTGAGTGGTATCAGCTTCTTAATCATAGAAATTCAAAATTGGAGAATCACATCAGATATACTCTTCATTTTCAGCTCCTGTATCTAACAATGAAAACTGCCTTGAGAAGTTCTATGTAACTCTTAAATCTGTTCTTTCTCACTCTGCTGCATGTCCAACAGCAATTCTTACTGTTTCTTATCTAGAGTATCAAGATGTTCTTACACAAATTGGTCTTTCTTGCATTGCTTTTACCTTCCCATTAGCAATTCATTCTCTGTTCTGTGGTCAGAGTTACTCATATTCTCCAAGTAAAATGAATCATTCGTGCGTCTGCTTCCTCTGTGCTGCCATTATACTGTCATGCACGTTACAGTTAGAGCACTTATCCCATTTATCGTGATTATTTATTTATGTGTCTTTCCTACTCCTAGATTGTATCCCTTCCCTCTGGTCCAGTGGTTAGAAAGTAGATAGTTAATGTTTATTTGGAGGAGTGAATGGCTTAATTTAAAATTTTATTTGGGGTGGGGAAATTCAGCTAAAATATTCATTATCTTCAAACTTACATATTATAAATTATCCATTTCCTTTGGTGTCCATCCAGTAGTTTTAAATTAGGACCCCGCCTCTTTTGTAACTATTAGCCAATTTGGTTTTTCTGACAAGAACCTTTGTGTTATTTTATTATATGACCAACGTGTCTATTTTAGAGGGCAGTAGGTTATAAATATTCAGATTTATAAAGTTATGTCATGCTTTAGCTTTTCTAAATATTTGAATATACTTTTGCTTTTCTCATATATGCTGTTTTTAAATTGCCAAAACAGAAAAAAAAAGATACGAAACAGAGGCACTTGAAATATTTTTCTAAGCTTTTACTTTGAGCATTTGAAAGTTAGTATTTTAGTTTTCAAATCTGAATAGGCCTTGAAACGGACATGCAGAAGAAACTAGTGCTTAAATAAGCAAAGTTACTTGGATTTTCCTGAGTCTGTTCTGTTTTCTGATCAGTGCTTTAAAATTATCTTATAAAACAATAGGCAGAATATTCAGTGGAAAGTACATATAAAAAGGCAGATATTCTATAATTTTTTGACGAGTTTAGCAAAGAGTGATTGTTTTCTTGTGTAAACACTTTATTTCATTAAGCTGATATATAATAACAGACAAAAATAAAATGTTTGTTAGGAATTTCTAGAGATGGGGTAGATATCACCAGAGACAGTTTTCATAATTTACTGATCTTGCAATAGTTTAGTCTTATTAAAATATTTATTTAAGGTCCATTAATTTATTTAATTTATTTATATTTATTGAGTGTTTAATGTATACAACTTGGAGAATACTTTTGTGAATAAGGCAAGACCTTGATCTTATGGAGCTTACATTTTAGCTGGGGGAAATAAATAAATAAATAAGAAAATATAAGGTAGTTATGTAAATACTATGAAGGAAATAGAATTGATGTACTAAAGAGTGCTAAAGAGCCTACTTTTGACCTTTGTAGGAGATAGTGTTTAAGGTGGGACCTGATAAGAGCCTTGTGTCCATCTGGGCAGAAAAATCACGACATGGAGACAGAACAAATAGATGAAGGCCTTGAGGTGGGAATGGTCTTGGGCTATGGTTGGAGCACAGAAAGGGGGAAAGTAGAGAACTATCTTGGAGAGGTAGGCCTTGAGGGCTATGGTAGGGAGTTGAAAGGTAGTAAGATAGATGTAACATGGTCTTAGTTATTATTTAAAAAGATCACTCTGGTTGCTCTGTGGAGAATGAATGGTAAGGAGTCAGGAGTGGAAATGGACTAGTTTAGAGACTAGTTTAGAGACAGCTGTGGCTGTCAGGAAAAGATACTATGGTGGTTCGTGGCAGTGGTGAAAGCGATGAGAGTTTGTAGTAACGACTGATGTTGAAGGATTTTAATGAGAGCAATTAGATGAGGGTGGAGAAAAGATGGAATTCTAAGAAACTCAAATGTTTATCAAATGATAACTGTATCACTATAATATTATAATTTAAATATGGGCATTTTTTCTTTGAGTTGAAAATGGATGAGTTTCATTGGTATGTTTGTCTTAACTGTTTTTGCAAAAAGCGAGTCTAAAGGTGAAAAATTTGAACTGTGTTTTTATTTACTTTTCTGGGGAAGTATTAAACCATTAGAATAAGCAAATTTTACAACACTGCATTCTAGATTAGTTTTTAAAATAATGCATGGGTGATTAACCAAATGTATTTTCCCTCAGATTAACGTCCTTCAATCAAAAAGGAGATCAGAAATCCTGAAATCAGTAAGCTATATATTGAAATGATGTTCCAAATATTTTAATATGAAACTAAATATATGTGTTTTGAGTGTTTGAAGCATCATTGTATGTGTATGCGTATATGTGTAATTATTTATTGACTTACTTATTTATTCCAGGTTCATAATTAATCTTACTAATCTTTTTGTACTGCTTATATGTTACTTAGCCGTTTTTTGTCTCCTTCATGTAGTTATTTAGGTATGTCTCATCCATTAATACACTGTGAACTACTTGAGTGGACATTTAAATATTCAAGACTGAGAGTATCATTTACAGAATTCTTTCCCTTCGGGTGGTTGATGATGATGTATGAGCCCTTTTGGAGATGAAATTTGAGGATCACTGTTTTTTCCCTGAGCCTTTACACAACCATAGCAACAATGATTTTTTTATTTGCCCATTTTTTTGTCCTAAAGTTAACAAGGTGGGCAGAGGATGGTAGTGGTATAGGCATTACATTCTTTCATATTTTGAGAACCTTAGAAACTATTTCTTCCCTCTGACTAAGATCATTGAAGTTTGTTTGTTTCTCAGAGGACCTTAATGATACTGCTTTTTGATCCTTGTCCCCACCTAGCTTTGTCCTAAATTCTATGTTAATTTTGTTATTTCTTATCAGATAAATACATTGTACCTCCTGTTTACCTACATCTACTTTTCCAGATTGAGAGTAATGTATGTTAGTTGTAGAAAATTGGAAAATAAAACGTATGAAGACAGAATAAAAATACTTATAAATTCTACTACCAAGAGAGAACTACGGTTAATACCTTGGCGTAATCTTTGTCTTTTTTTTCTGTGTGTGTATGTGTGCCTGTTTGTGTGTATACGTGAACATGTATGTACATCTTTTAAAATTATATTTAATATTTTAAAAACAAACAAAATAAGAATCATTCCCATATACTGTCTTATAACTTTTTTTCACTAATACACTCTAATATCATCATATGTCATTAAATATTTTTTATTTACCAATGGCTTTTGTGGCCAGGTAGAATTCTACCATGTGAATATACTAGGGGAAGGGCAGACTCTTTTTTGAAGGGCCAGGTAGTAAATATGTTAGGTTTTGTGGGCCATATGGTCTGTGTTGCAACTACTCAGCTGTGCTGTTGTAATGAGAAAGCAGCCACAGATATGTAAATGAATGGCAGGACTGTGTTCCAATAAAACTTTTTTTATGAACATGGAAATTTGAATTTTATTATATAATTTTCACATGACACGAATTTCATGTCTTTTCATTTTCTTTCAACCATTTAAAAATACAGAAACTATTATTAGCTCATAGGCCGTCTGAAAACAGGTGGTGGGGCTGAATATAGTTTCCAGATCACAGTTTGTTCACCTTGAGTATATCATAAATCAACTTCACCCATTAATGGGTTTTTAAGTAATTTTCCTGTTTTTGGCATAAAAAATAGTAGTATACAGAGAAAAAATGTGACA
Source organism: Camelus ferus (assembly GCF_009834535.1). NCBI lineage: Eukaryota > Metazoa > Chordata > Mammalia > Artiodactyla > Camelidae > Camelus > Camelus ferus. Next base: position 62,574,273 of record NC_045696.1, read on the forward strand.
ATGAATATATATATGCTCATGTATAACTGAAAAACTGTGCTCTACGCTGGAATTTGACACAACATTGTAAAATGATTATAAATCAATAAAAAAATTTAAAAAAATAGTATTATAGTGATCATTCTAATGAATAATATGGTTATTTCCTTAGGATAGAGTAAGACAAGAGATTAGTCAAAAGGTTTAAGCATTTATTAAGATTTCTAAAAAATACTGTCAAATTTCAAGTGTTACACAAAATTTCCACAAATAGTGTGTAAGAATGAACATTTTTCCCACATTGTACCAACCCTGGGTATTAATTTTCCCTACTCTACCCACAATTTGGTAGATAGAAAATGCCATATTACTGTTTAGTTTTAGATTTCTTTAATACAGGTGAGTATGAACATTTTTTTCCCCTTTTCTTTTTCTTGGCTGGTTGTGTTCTCTATGTTCTTTGTCTCTTTTTCTGTTGGAATCTTCATGTTTTTCATATTGATTTATAACATCTCTTGTATATTAAGACTATTAGCTCTTTGTCATGTGTTTTTTTTTTTTTTCTAGTTTATCATTTATCTTTTAATATGCTTATAATGCCTTGGGATTTTTTACATTTTTATGTAATTGTAGCTATTAATCTCTTCTCTTATTTACATAATTAGTATTTTTAAAATCGTATTCACAAAGTTGTACAACTGCTGTTATCTAATTCTAGAATAATCTTTTAGTGAGCTTTGTCCTTTTGTCTGAGAGTTTTATTTTATTGGTTTTTCTCTTCCAAAATTTTTTCTTTTGAAGGATTCTTAAGAATTAAGGACCTTATGACCTATTTTAGATTTCAGAGAATTAAATAGATGTCTCTTCTTGCTAAAAATAACTTAGATGTTTAGTGGATTCAGTATAGCGATTGGATTATTTAATTCCTTCTCATGTAAAAACTTAGCTAAAAAATAAGAAATGATTTTTCTCTCATGAATAAGTGAAATACAGGAAAACTTGAAAAAAATCTTCACCTATTCATGACATTTTTGGAAGGAATATAACAAACCCTCTGTATTGGCAAAATCTGTTGCCTCATTTCATTTTGGTATCTTAGAATAAGAATGAGCATTGCCTCTACTTTGGGTTGTGCGTAGTGATCTAGCAGGTTGTGAAATGTTTGTGATTGTTTTGTTTTGAGAGCTTTATATTTCCCCTTCTGATCTTTTAATGTTTTATTTGTAATTTAAGGTTTTGCCAGTGAGTTTGGTTGAAAGACAGAGATATTTTATAATGTCCCTAGGAAGGTGGTGAACCTATTGAAAACTTGCTTCTTTGAATTATTAAAATATAAATTTTGATCATCTGGCTACACTGTAAACAACTAAAATTTGAGACATTTAATTTTAAATCAATTGGAAACTTCTTTTAATTAAATTTTTCTCATATTTGCAGATATTTCTGAAATACTCTTTTAAGAAAAATGATGCAGTTTAATTTTAAATAGGTTTGATATTTTGGGCTCTTATGGAGTAATTTTTAAACTATAGTTAAGATAAGAATTTTTTTTAAATTTCAGAATGTTTATCTAATGAATGATTTTAAAATGCTAACTTTTTTTTCCCCCCTCATGTTAGATGTTATCCTTTATGTATGCCCATTTGGCCTTCTTTCATCAAGGATATGATCTGTTTAGTGAACTTGGGCCCTACATGAAGGATCTTGGTGCCCAGGTAATGTACTGTACTTCGTGATTTTGTGTTATATACCGATATCTGAATTTTTTTTAAGTTGAGATTTGCCTGACGTATAACATTAGTTTCAGGTGCACAACATAATGATTCAGCATATATATATATTGCAAAATGATCACCACAGTAGTCCAGTTAACATTCATCATTCCACAGTTATAAATTTTTTTCTTCTAATGAGAACTTTTAAGATCTACTCTTTAAACAATTTTCAAATATACAATACAGTATTATTAACTCTAGGCATCATGCTACACCCCCCCCAGGACTTGTTTATTTTATGACTGGAAGTTCTGTACCTTTTTATACCATTTTACCCACTCCCCAGCCCCCACCACTGGCAACCTCCAGTCTGTTCTGTGAGTTCTTTTTTTTTTTTTTTTTTTTTCAGATTCCACGTATCATTGAGATCATACAATAGTTGTCTTTCTCTGTCTGACTTATATTGCTTAGTTTAATGCCCTCAGGGTCCACCTATGTTGTCGCAAAAGGCAGGATTTCCTTTTTAAAATGGCTGAATAATATTTTATGTGTGTGTGGATTTTTAATCCATTTATCTATTGATGGACGCTTAGGTTATTTTCATATCTTGGCTAAATAATGCTGCAGTGAGCATGGGGGTGCAGATATCTTTTCAAGTTAGTGTCTTTAATTCCTTCAGATAAATACCTAGAAGTGGAATTGTTGGATATGGCAGTTCTATTTTTGATTTTTTGAAGAACCTCCATACTGTTTTCATAGTGGCTGCACCAATTTCATTCTCACCAGCAGTGTGCAAGAGTTCCCTTTTCTCCACATCCTCAACACTCATTTCTTGTCTTTTTGATGACAGCGATTCTAATAGGTGTGAGGCAACAGACAGCTCATTGTGGTTTTGATTTACATTTCCCTCATGATTAGTAACATTGAGTACCTTTGACCACCTATTGGCCATCTGTGTCTTCAGTACAAAAATCTCTTCAGATTCTCAGCCCATTGTTTAATTGGATTTTTTTTTTTTGGTGGGGGGTGGTGCTACTGAGGTGTCTTGAATTATTTATGTATTTTGGATATTAACCCCTTATCAAATACATGATTTGAAAATATTTTCTGCCATTTGGCAGGTTGTCCTTTCTTTTTGTTGATAATTTTCTTTGCTATACAGAAGCTTTTCAGTTTGATGTAGTCTGACTTATTTATTTATGCTTTTGTTACCTTTGTTCCAGTGTCTGTATTTCTAAAGAAATTTAGCATATTGGGAAATTTGACATTTCATTTATTTAATGAAGAAGTCTGGTGCTACAGAAGATTTATGTATAGGTTAAATGTGTAACAAAGATTAAAGGAAAGTTATAGATAGTATATGAGGCTTAAAGGATAAGTTATAGATAGTATAGGAGGATACTGAAAAGAAGAATTTAAAAGAATTTAATTTAATTTAAAAAGAATTTGAAAGTGTTTGTTTTACAGTATACATAGCTGGATTTATTTTTTTGTTTTTTATATTTGGATAACTGAGTTTCTGTCCTAATTGGTTTTTCATTTGAGTTAAAGCTTTTTTTAAATTTTTTAAAAACTTGCATTTTGCTATTTTGAATAAAAAATTTTAGAATCTTAAGATTGTAGAACTCTTGGGAACTTTTTCATTTTATACATGCACATGCATGAATTACGTATAAGAATCATATTGAAATTTTATCATGTTCAGATTATTTTTGAAATCTAAGTAAGCAGAACTTTGTATTCAATCTGTTCTCCAATATTCTTTTTTGGTTGATGATGAGCTTTCTGGATTTAATAATATCAATTTTTAGGTGATTTTCTTTCCCAAATTGTTTCAGGTTACATTTTGAGGAGAGGGAATTAAGGATGAAAAAAAAAGTTTAGGTAAATGGGAAAAAGATAAGAATAGAATGAGAATTGCATTTATTGACCAAAAATAAATGTGGTACGTGTGTGTGTGTGTTGGGATGGTGTGGGAGAGGGATGTTATGCCGTGAATTACAGAGATGCTCTTCCCTGCCTCTACTGAACTTAATCTATTGGAAGAAAATAACAAGTATTAATTAATCTCTGTGCTAAGTATCCTTTCTGGGTGTATAAATTGAGATTAGATTTATTTGCATGTGATAGAAAACCAGAAATAGTAGGAGCTTCAACAAGATAGAAATTTATTTCTTCTTTGTAAAATCATAGGCCTGGTATGATGGTCACTTAATCTGCAAGGACCAAGGCTTATTATAGCTTTTGATTCTACCTGATGGTTCAAAGTGGCTTATCACGCTTTAGCCATCATACCCAAATTCCAGCCAACTGGAAGGAGGAAAGGGGAAAGATTCATTCCCTCTTTTTAAGGATATTTCCTGGAAATTGTGTATGCCACTTCTGTGTATGTCTCAATGTCACACTGGTTGCAAGGGAAGCTGAGAAATATAGTCTTAAATCAGGTAACCATGTTACCTACTAGAATTTGGGGGTTCTATTGTTAAGAAGGAAGAAGAGAATGGATATTGGGGGACAGCTAACTGTCTCTACCGCATATTGGAGTGTCAGAGTGTTATTGGAACATATAGACAGGACATCTAACCCAGACTTGGGAAGAAGGGAAGACCTTTCCTGGCTCTAGGCACTCCTTACATTTTATCACACTTTAGGTCATACCCTTATCTTACATTAAATATAATTTATCAAAAAATGCATTGGTTTGTAATTGACTAGTTTCAATAATTGTATGTTTTGAGAATTTTTGTGTTGTGTGTATGTGTGGCCAATATAGACTAACTTATTATCAGTAAAAAGTAAAATACCAGAGTTTACAAATAACTGTATCACACACAAGTTATCATAGCAGCTGACATTTGTTAATACCAGTTTTGTACCTTTTACCCTCCCAGGTCTCAAGTAATTCTGCAGGTCTTTGAAAATCAGCACCTAAACCCCAATGCCTATAGTCCCTTGGGGGTAATATGGCCTGGTTGGAAGTGGCCAGTTAGGATATTCTTTCAGTAATTCAGTTATGAGATAACGGCATCTGGAACTATTGTCATGACGGTAGGGGTGGAGATAAATAGAAAGACTTGAAGAATATTTAATATATAGCCTATTAGAGGGTGGAGGGACATGATGAGTTCAGGTTTAAATGTGTTGATTTTTGAGGCTAGGATATCTAAGTGGATACATCTAGAGCTCAAGAGAAAGACTAAAGGAGTCAATAGCATATAATTGCTAATTGCAGCTACAAGAGTGGGTTTACCAACCCAAGGAGAGTTAATAGGTATCTCAAAATCTATGGAGCTATTTAAAAAAAAAATAAATGTCCAAACACCATGCCTAATAATTTTGATTTTGTAAGTTAAGATCAAGGTCCGCTAGCATGGAGTAAGAAGAGAATCTGGCTTGGGACAGAGCCCTGAGAATGACTTACTTTTAAGAGATGGCTAGGTAAGAGGAACTCCATGAGAACATAGATAAGAGAGGATTTGGAAAACCTAGATGCTGTGACAGCACAGGGCAAGGAAAGATTGTCTCAAAAAGATGGGGGTACTTGTCTGTACAAATGCTGGAAAAGAAGGTCAAATAAACCTAGCACTGAGAACTACCTCTTGGGTTTAGCAGCAAGAAGGTTATTTGTTATCTCTGTGAGAGTTGAGGGTCCATGAGCTTAAAGTTAAATTACAGTGGGTAGATGAATATGAAATGGGCAAGTGGAGATCAGGGAAAATTTTTTAAGAAGTTGTGTTGTGAAGGAAAAGGAGAAGGTAGATAGCTAGAGAGGAATATGGGTTGGAGGAAGGTTTTATTTAAGGCTTATTTATTAAATTTGCACAAATATATAAGCAGATGGGAATGGGAGAAGTTAAAGAGCAGAGGAGAAATGGTGATACCTGAGATGGCAGAAGTGGAAGAGGTTCAGAACACAGGCAGAGAATTGGGGGCACCTGGCTGGTTATAGGAGCCTGTTAAACTCATGATGTCCAGCACTGATAGAAACTTGGGACACAGCCTTTGTATCTCCCCAACTTGTATGCCCTCCAACACTCCACCATGTTGAAAGAGGTATTTTTCTTTATACTTCTTCTCCAGCAGGGAGAGGCATTTTTCCCCTTTCTGCTGCAAAGCAGTGGGGTGGGATGCGGCAGAGAAATTTGTTACCAATTTGACAAGCAGAAACCATCATTTGCATTGTAGTACTGGTATGGAAGGGACATGCATGCAAACTTATAAACATTAATTTGAATCTTGGGAGCTGCCTTCTACTACACTTAGTCTGAATGAATGAATAATATTTATATGCCATTCAATTAAAGGCTGTAAACCATGGTATAATGCTTATTCCACTCATTCAGTATAAGAAACTGTTGGAGGACTAACATTTTCCTAGTACAGCATTACCCTTTAAATCAATGTGACATGTCTACTAAGGTATGTATGAATTAAATCCTAAAGTGGAGTAGTATAGCCGCCATCTAAATCAAGTATTTTATAATAGTGATAGTTCTGTTTCAGTGTGTGGTTTTTTTTTGGGGGGGGGGGTTCTTTATTACTGTTCAGTGATATTAAGATTCTGTGGCCAGAATTAGTCTCCTGTAGAAAAAAACAAAATTTGTGGTAGTGAATAAAGGATCATATCGTCTTATTTTTTATTGAAGTCTAGTTGATTTACAGTGTTATTCTCATGTGTACAGCAAAACGATTCAGTTTTACATATATCTTTTTTCAGATTCTTTTTCATTACAGCTTATTACAAGAAATTGAATATAATTATTTATGCTATTCAAGAGGTCCTTGCTGTTTATCTATTTTATATGTAGTAATGTGTATCTATTAATCCCAAACTTACATATTATTTTAAGAAGGCTTTTTTCAATTTAGTTTTTAAAGGAGATCAACTGAAACATTTGGACAGTAATACTTTGTCTTTCTCCATATTCTGTTGACATTTACATTTTTATTTACTCATTGTTCAGTTAGAGATGATGCGTGTTCAAAGATGAGATGACAGTACATCACAGTCTAGAAGAGTAGACCCATGTAATGGAGTGTTTTGTAACCCAATTCTCTGTTACTTCAGCAAAGAGGAATTCAAGAAGCCAGTGCTTTTGTCATAATACTGGAAATCAAATAATTATCTTCTGATGGAAAGGAACGAAAAAGAAATGGATTTTATAAGTTTTTAAATTTTTTAAAAAGAACCTTAAAATTGTGTGATTTTATACCCTGATCTAATGAATGATTACTATTGAATTGTTATTACTAATTTATTTAGCTTCCTCTATTATCTGCTGAATAATTTTTTCTACCTTTGAGATTTGATTATAACATTAGCAAGTCAACTTGAAAACATAAAGCATCTTGAGTGATTGGACGTGTATGTTAAGTTGAACTTGTGACAGCTGGCACACACTAGCTTGGCTGCTACTTTTTCTGTTTGGGGAAAAAAATCACCAGTATATCTTCTTTCTGCCCTTGATTGTGTCTACCAGAATTGCTGAGTGGGTCAGCAGGCAACTTAAGCTAGAGTCATTCTCTTTATTCCTGGAGTGAACATGTTATTGCTGTTGGGTCCTTGATAAATTTGCTTATCACCATAGCTGTTCTTAGAAACTTTTTCCCTAGAGGAGTTAAAGACCTTCTCAAAGAAGATATGATACTAGAAAAAAATTCCACTTTAAATTTGTAGCCAAAATGCCTTTTGAAGTTAACTTAAATTGACTGACTTATTGGGAATATGATATAAAAAAATAATCTTTCTTGAACTGTTAAGCCTAATTTTCTCCTTTTCTCCTAAAGTTGGATCGACTGGTTGTGGATGCAGCAAAGGAGAAAAGAGAGATGGAGCAAAAGCATTCCACCATTCAACAAAAGGTACTGGAGGAAAAAAGTTAAAGAAAATTAATTCCCATTTTACACAATTATTTGATTATTGGTTTCAGCAAGATGCTGTTGTGTCAGAACAAATCCTATGAGTTACTTTAATAATTAAATTGTGTAAATAAATTCCTCCTTTTTTGGTGAAAAGTAAAATATTTTTCAGATGTTCAGGTATGTATTTTGTTATTCTTTTACATCAAAATATTTGAAAGCCACAGTTTTGAACCAGTTTATTAAAACGTCAGTCTTGTGGGGCCTAAACTGATTGAAAAGGAGCCTTAGTTAGAGTTTAAAACACTATTTATAGTTTCATTTAGGGTATCACCAACGCCTGTAAAAGTGTGCGTGTGTGTGTGTGTGTGTGTGTGAGAGAGAGAGAGAGAGAGAGAGAGAGAGAGAGAGAGAGAGATGTGGGTGGAGAGAGAGAGAATGGGGGGATGGGGCATGGAGGTGGGCAGGGGTTAGAGAACACCTTAGCCACCTTAGCATCTATGTATGTGTTTGGTACTAGGAATTTTCAGCTGCAGTTACTCTAGGACAGTGCTTTTTTTCTCAAGTGATGCTGAAATTCCACTTGCATTTCTTGCTAATTTGTCTAAGCATAGCTAAACTAATATTTGGAAAATATGTATTTAAAAGTAAAAATTTAAATGTGATATCAGGTTTTATTTCTGTGTGCTAAAAGCTTTGAATATGGTATACCTGGAACTCAATCTAGTAATAGGTTGTATAGTCTTTGATACATTTTTTGTGTAGTAATCTGAAAAGGAGAGCACTGGAGGTTGAATGTAATAATGCAAGTATGTAGCAAGGTGCCTTCTATACCAACCTGACAGAGGAGATACCATGATCATGAAGATGGTTTTCCCAGGGTAAGGCTTATCCATCTCACTTCTGCGATTTCCCCAAATGTGGGAAACTTGACTGCACATTTTTTGATAGTGGAGGACTGTGATCACATTTTCCCCTAAAAAGAAAAAAAAAAAATTCCTTCTAGCATTGCTCTAAGAAATCTATTTCCTTGGTATTGGGCAGTCAAATCAATTTTTATTATGGTTTATTTAGAATTTAATATACCAGTAAGCTAGATCTGACGTAGAAGATGTCAGTGGAAAAAGATGGAAGTGAAATCAGTAATAAAAGTAAGGAAGTTTTTATTGGTGATGAGTTGTTAATACTCAAAGAGAAACATTTTAAAAAGGGGAAGATTTTTCTGTCAGTCTGTGTTTAATTAGTTACTTCTAGATATAGTCAGCCAGGTAAGACTACCTCCATGTTTTGTTTAAAGTTAGAATCACTTTTGGTTGGATAACTTGTTTTAATGACATCACCATGAAAATATTTTTTTAAATTGGGACCAATCATTTCTAATTAAAATGAGTGATCATGATATTAGAAGCATGTGACTATTTGTTTAAACTGAATTATTTAATGAATACTATGCATATTTTAATATCTTTCCCTGTTATATACACAGCTCAGTGTTGTACCGAATATTCAAAAGTAGGAAATTATTAAATCTGATTAATTTATTTTATTTTAGATAATTCCTTTAAGAGAGTAATGCTGTTTTTGCTCATACTTACCTTTTTTCTGCCCTTAAATGCTGACACAGGCTGCATTACAGGTAAAAAAAAAAAAAAGAAAAAGGAAAAGAAAAAGAAAAAGATGCAGTCAACTAAAAATTAAGAAAATGTATGTCTAATGTAATTATTTAGATTTTTTTTCAAGAATTGAAATTGATCAATTGAAGAAACAATGATGCTGTGCACATTCATGTATATGCCTTTTGGATATGTGCACACATTTCTCATGGATTTATATCTACTGGTAAAATTGCTTGGTCAAAGAGTGTATGCATGTTTGTTTTAGTAGATAATGCTAAATTATTTTTCAACATGTTATACCATTCCCAGAAAGCAGTATTGTGTGAGAGTTCCCATTGCTTCTTGCCACCTCATTGTACTGTGAGAGTTTTTAATTTTTTGCTGATTTGAGTGGGTAGTTATTGATCTCTCATTCTAGTTTTAATTTATGGTGTTAGTCACTAATGAGCTCAAATACCTTCCCCTATATCTGTTGGTCATTTGGATATCCTATTTGTTAAATAGCTGTTAGTCTTTCTCCCATTTTCACATCATGTTGCCTAATTAACTATTGATCAAATCTTCAGATCTTCCCGATATAAGCTCCCTTTTGGGGTATATGTGCTTTTAATTTTCATGTAGTTCTTAAAATTTCTTCTCTCTTTGGCACTTTTTGTGTCCTTCCCAACTTAAGATCACAAAGATATATTTCCTGTATAATCCTCTAAGTGTTTATAGATTTGCCTTTTATGTCTAGATCTTTAATCAATCTGTAATTGGTTTTTTGTATAGTATGAGGTAGAGATCCGGTTTCCTTTTATTTTCACATTGGTAGCTAGATTATCTAGAATCAGTTACTAAAAAGTTTGTTCTTTCCCTGTTGCTCACTGTTACATTTCCGTGCATGTGAGGTCTATTGCAGGCTCTATTCTATTTCATTGGTCATTTTTATTATGCCAATACTATGATATCGTAATTATTTTAGCTTTATAGCATATCTTGATATCTGACAAAACAAAACCTTCTACCTTCTCTTCTTGAAAAGTGAATTGCCAAAGTTCTGCATTTCCGTATGTATAAACTTCAGGGATAGCTTTTCAGTTTGCATAAAAATAACTTTTGATTGGGCTTTTGATTGGGATTGCATTGGATCTGTGAATCAATTTGGGGAAGAATTGATATCTTTATTTTATAATACCGTCTGATCCGTGAGTTTGAAATATTTATTCATTTATTTAAGTTTTCTTTAATGTCCTTCATAAAGCTTGATAAGTTTCATGTACATCTTTTGTTAGATTCATTTCTAAATACTTGTATTGCAAATGTTATCATGTTATCTTAAAATTTTTTTCTGTTTACTTTCCTTGTATATTAGAATAAAATTTGATTTTTCTGCATTGATTTTGTTACCACTAGTCTTTTTTTTTTTTTTAATTTACTATTGTGCCTAAGAGATTAAAAAAATTTTTTTTTCTGAGTGGGGAAGTAATTAGGTTTATTTATTTATGTACTTAACTTACTTACTTAATGGAGGTCCTGGGGATTGAGCCCAGGACCTCATGCATGATAAGCAGGCACTCTACCAGTTGAACTATTCCCTTCCCACCATGTGACCATTAGTCTTGTTAAGCTCTTTTTAATACTAATTTATCTCTGGACTCTTTTGGATGTTATGTGTGTAAAGTCACATCAGCTATAATATAAATAGTAATAGTTCGGTTATTCCTTTCCAATCCTTTACTTTTTGTTTGTTATCTTGCTGGCTAGGGCTTCCAAAATAATCTTAAATCAAAGTGGTAATAGTAGTCCTTCTTATCTTGCTTACAATTTCAAAAGGAAAAGCTATTGAAGTCCCTTCATTGGCCAGCCTTGGTCTTGCCTTCTGTTCCTTGGGCCCCATACCAAGGCTTCAAGTTCTCCTGATGAGGAAATGCCCTTAAGGTGAAAGCTGGCTTCCTTGCTCTGCTTACTTCTGTGGCTTCCAATTTTCACTCAGTCTTTCGCCTCTTGAGTATTCTGTCCTAATTTGTCAGCTCATCAATATATTTAAATTCTAATATTATATATTTTATTAACATTATTAATTGCTTTCATTATGAAATCATATCTGTCACATTTTAAGTACTATAAAATATTAATCAATATTAATAGTAATTATATTGAAGACTTAATTTATCTCAAGAAATATAGTTGAAAGTTAGAAAAATACTTATAATGCACTGCACTTTCAAGGAAGTCTTATTTTATGTTTTAAATAGCTTTAGGATTGATAAAAACTACCAGTGTTACAAATGAAATCTTTACAATATTGCCAAACTCAATTATGTCTGTTGCTGACAAATCTGTCTGCATAATTAAATAAATTATAGCCTCAAATAAATGAGGGAATTAAAGTTTCCCTGATTTTTTTCCCCAAAGAAAAAGTAGGAAGAAAAATAGCAGATCATTTATAGATTCTGTTTCATTGATTGTTTTAGATTATTATGTCTTTATGGTTAAATTTTGAGAGATGTTGGAAGTGCTTGTTGTTAGTTCTGGAGTTAGTCTCTTTCCTTTTCCCATCGTCATAGACCCTTAGATTTGGAAAGCCTTTAGGTGATTCTCACTCTGCTTCCCCTCCAGTGCAGGATCCCCACATCCGAGCATTCTTGGCAGGTGGTCATCTAGCCTCTACCAAAATCTTTCTCAAGACCAAACGTTACTACTCTCTCATAGGATAGCATTCCAATTCTGATCATTGGTCCAGAAGTAATTTTGAAAGTTTCAAGATTGATTTTTAGAGTTTTAAATTTTGGGATTATAGCAGTCTTAGAGTTTTGTTGAAATTACTTTAGATGGTTATCAGGAAATATTTTAAATATAGGATTTCTGATTTCAAAACTTAATGAATCATTGGAGAAAAATTAAGAATTTGAATTACATTCAGTGAAGGATAGAATGATTAGAATGACAGAAGATGACTGAATGAACTCCATAGTCGTCATAAAAAAGTAAGCTCAGAATGCCCGCTTCACACTGTAGTGGTTCTCCTTTGCAAAACTTAATTTTATTTTAGGAAAAAAAGCCTTTATCCTTTTCAACTCTCACATAGTGGAGTTATTATTCCTATCAGATTTTTAAAAACTACCATGATAGTAATATATTTATAAAATAGTGATAGGTATAAGTAATCTCAAATGTAACCATATTCCTTTTTGAAAAATTGTTAGCATAAACAATACCATAAAATATTGGGATTAAATGAAAGCATTTTAAACATAACACCCTATAAAATTAAGTTATTCCCTTTGTTTATTTGTATACATATTATTTTATACTTTTAATCACAGTGTATATATTATTTTTTATACAACTTATATGATTTATATTGTTTTCTCTTTTAATGTATATTCTGTATGATAATCTGCATTTTTATATTATGATAATAATTATTGAAAATAGTCCTAAATTGAAATACATACTTTAATATGTTAAAGCATTCTATTATTGAACATTATTCCCCTTTCTTATGAATATTGTTGGTATAACTGTCTTAATACAAAGCTTTTCTGCTGTTTGAGCTGTTTCTCTAGGATAGATTTGTTGTCTAAGGAACTTAGTAAAAATCATATGAACTTTTTAATGTGTTATTTTGTCTAGGATTTCTCCAGTGATGATTCTAAGTTAGAATATAATGTAGATGCTGCAAATGGCATTGTTATGGAAGGATATCTGTTCAAACGAGCCAGCAATGCTTTCAAAACTTGGAACAGGTAATATATTTCAAATACCAGTCTTGTTCTTTCCATATGCTCAGTTTCCTGACTTTCCCTGTGGTTTGGCAACTCTTTTCTTCATAATTCTCTAAATTCACAGTCCATAGTAACTTTCCTGAACCCAATCTGCTGAAGATAAGTAAGATGGCCTTTGAGGGAAGGGGCCTTAAGAAGCAAGTGAAGAATAGCAATTCTAATTCTAAAATTTAGGCAAAGTGTAAACTAGGAAGCAAGGAGAATTCTTATGCTTGGTCTTTAGTAACTAGATCATCACAATAAGTAAAATTTGAATGTGAACTACCTCCTGTATTTGTTATGCAGTAGATCTGATTGCAAATTACATACTGAATATATTGGGATAAATAGGAAAAGTGAGCTGCTTTTTCCTTTAGGTTCCACCCCATATGATATTTATGTGCATTTTTACTTAATGTTTGCTTCTGAATCTTTAAGTGAAGTGATCCTGATTTTTTGATTTTTGCAGTAACTTTAACCAGGAGTTTTAGGAAATGGGATTGTTTCTATATATGAAGTGCGCGTGGCAGCTGATGCTCCTTTATTCTAAACTTGATGGCTACCAAAAATATTATAAAATATTAATTCAGTAAATATCTTTTGAATGAATGTGTAAAACATTTTATTGTATCTTCTCATGTATTAATATAATGAAGTGAAATAATTTCAGATATTAAGGAAAAAATAAAAAAGATTGGCTTGTCTCAAGATCATCCTTCTGAGTAACAATGATAAATCTTTTATTCAAAGATGCCTCCCTTCTTGCGAAAAAAAAAAAAAAAATAAAGGGTAGTCCGAACAATTTTGTAATAATTGAGAAGAGTTTTGGGTTCTGGTTAACTGATTTACTGTTGTATTATTGGTTGAATGTATATATTTTATTTGCCACTTGAACAGGATATGAATTCACTTAATGATAGAGAAGATTGTTTTCTTTAAAAAAAATGGACATTAGCAAAATAAATAGAATTTTCTTGGTAAGTTTAATTTAGTATACATTTTTGTTAATTTAAATGGAAACAATTCTAATTGACTATTTAATATATTGAAATGGGTTCCTAGTGCACTTATTTTGATTTCCTGGTGATGAGGTTATATAGAATAAACATTCACTGATATTTTCAAACATCAGTGATTTATTACGTATTTCCCTAGCATTTGATACTGTCAAATGTTTAAATGGTACATGATGTGTTTTATTTGAAGTAATTTTTCTTTACCTAAGAATAAATATAAACTGGGAAGAATAATGATTATATTTGATATTAACTTTTTGAGTTATGTAGAACTTTTAAAGTAATATATGAACATCAAAGGATCAACTAAGATAGTCTGGTTAAGAAATAGTGTTTTAACTATTGTAAAGTAAAAATGAAAAATTAAAATTCTGTTTTCTAAGCTGTAAAAATTAGGTCAATAATCTTTTAAGCTTTCCTGGCAAATTTCCATAGCCAGAGTAGAAAATTAAAATAAAAAATAGTGTGAATGTCAAATTTTTATAATAAATAAAGATTTCTCAACCAGTATGGTTTCATGAGGTAATATTAGAATTGAATTTTAACCTTCAGACTTCAAAACAACCTACTTAAAGTTTAACACAGTGAAAATGCAATAGATCCATAGAAACTGTACCATTGTGTTAAGAAGAAATGAAATGAACTTCCATGGACTACTCCACTCAGATATGCTCTCAGACTTCAAATTGAAGCACAGTAAGTGTTAGTAGAAAATTGCATTCCCTTTTAGGACAATAAAAGAAAATTGATTCTGATTTAAGGGTGAACTCTTTCATTTTTAAAATTTATTTCATGGATTTTATTAATTGGCATAGACATTAAAATGTGACTTAAATAGGGAATAACTGTTAAATTCTCAGTTGTAGATATATTACCTACCATTTGCAAAGTAAGAAAAAATAACTTTGGAAACAAGGCCACTTTTTGACAGAGATGCCATCTCTATGTAGTGGGATGACAGTTATTGACTAGAACCATAGATGTAGTTCAACTGCCTGATTTTTAGTAAAGAAATGGAGGTGCATGGAGATAGTTGTTCATTCAAGGTCACATAGCTGGATGTAACAAAATTGAGGCCCAAAACCTGGCATTTTTTTTAACTTGCTATAGAAATTCTAAACAGTCTGTATTTTGATAACATAAAATATAGCTTCAACTATTAAAAAATAACTTAAAACTATTAAAAAAAACCCTTCCTAATCCACTTACATTACTAGGAATAAATTATAGAAAGCAAATTAATTTCATTTTCATATGCCTTTAAAGAACACTTTGATGAAAACACTAGTAAAAAGCAGACTTGTAAGGAATATAGCATATAAGCATTATATAAAACTCCTCACAAACTAAAAGTCAGAACCTTGTAACAAAAATCTTAAATGTTTTCTAGTTATAGGTCAATAAGTATAAAAGAGAGGAAACAGAGTAGTCTATTAAATGTTATTTAGAATTCTCTTTGCTTTTCAATTTTAAAAATTTGGAATATATCTCAATGTTTTAATATGAAATTTATCTAAAATCTAATCTTAGGAAATACTTGCAAATAATTTTCCTTTATCTATATAAGTACTTCAGAGTCTGCTCTACTTCTCTAGTTCTCTATCCAGCTTGATTTAGTATCTTCTACTAGCCTCTGAATAGAAGACTTGTGTTTTTGTGATATCTGTGCCTTTACTTTAAAAATCCAGCAATTCAGCTATTAAAACATAAAGATTTTTTTTCTGCCCATTGTTTAAGTACTTTTAAGGATTGTGGATTAGTTGTAGGGAACACATTTTCTTATAGTCACCATAAGGTACCAATCATATAATGATAAATTTGCCATTGTCTATCTATAGTTTTATAGAATAGTGGCATGTATTTTCAAAATCAGCTTTTTAAAAAGATCTTCCTGAGGGAAATGTGAATTTGACTTGGAATTCCCAGATAGTTTTAAAACCTCACCCTGTACTTCATAAAATCTAAGTATCACTTGAAAGCATTATTCTATAATCTGAAATTTAACTGAAGAGATTGTATGATATGATTGAAATAGCATAAGGAGTGAAATGTTTTATGTCGTAAGTGAACTGTTGAGCTTGTTTCTGATTGGTTTCAGATTTCTAACTTGTGGTGTCTCTTAAGATTTTTATATGTCTATAATATATATGTTTTGAAGATGTGATATCTACTAAAATAATCTTTCTGTATTAGACCATCTTCTCAGTGTGGCAGCATCACTTCAGGCTAAAGTCAGTGCTAGTTGGATTACTAATATCTATATTTCTCCTTTGCTTTTCATGATAAATTTAGAAAAGATGAAGGAACAAGGAAAATAATTAAATATTAACATAGTTTATTTAGTAATGAGCTGTTAAAACTAATAAAGAAGCTGAATAATTACATGCTATGCTCACTCTTTGTTGAACTAGAAAGTATAGCCAAAAGCATAAATGTTTTATATAGCATCTTAAAGCTAAGTATTCTATGTGCTGCTGGTGCAGGTATAAATTTTAGTTTTTACTGGCTTTTTATTTTAAAGTAAGAAGTATATACATAGATTAAAGGTAAACTCTATTTATGTGTGGCTTTAGAGCCTCTGCTATCATTTGATGAAAAGGGGGTGAGCAGGTGGTGGGAACTTTGCCTTATGGAAAGTTTGCATTTGTTTCAGGTTTATACAGATACATCTATAGTGATTATTTCCTTCATTAGGATGAGGAAAGGTACTATCTGTATTTTATAGCTATGACCATAAAGGCAGAAAATAATAGTGGAGTGTGCTTAGTCCTGCCAGAACCTTCTATACCATAATACTTGTAGAAAAATTTTGAATATTTCTGAAATATTATTGTTTCAGATTCCTAAGAGTTGGAATTAAATGTATAAATGCAAGTATGTATAATATATGAGCAAAATGCAAGATATTTTTGACTATTTTGTTAGGTTATGAGCTTAAGCCGGTTCCTTTAATTCTTGCTTTATTTTCATATCATGCTAGTCCTTTGCTTATTTTGCACATTTGCGTTTTCATTCTTTTACCACCTTTCCTTTATGTTTTAATCCTGCCCCATTTTTTCACATGACAGGAAAAAGCCCGATCATATCAGGTACCAAATGGCTTCCTTCCCCTCACTCCTACCTCTCCAATTTCCTCTTTGGCACGAGAAAGCTCATAATTAACCTGCATTTCAGTTGGATTACTTGCAATGGATATAAAGTCTCTTATGTTTTAAATTGGGAAGAAAATACAAACATCTTATTTGAGGAATGGAATTATACCTTTTCATTGCTTATCTCCCCAATTTGTTTTAATCTGGAAAAGAACATTTGATATATTTATAGTTATCCAAAGAAGATACAGATTGAGTAATATGAATAACTTCATGTATATATATATTTAAGAGAAATAGCTAGTAAATGCTTTTTAAAATTTTTAGATAGTTACTTAGGAAATAATCCTTTTGGTTATAACTGTATTAATTATGTTTAAAGAAAGCATTGTTAGTTTCTAGTTTTTTTTGTTTATTATACCATTTTGGTCTTTTTCCCTGGGAAAAATTAAATTGAATTTGAAATAAAGTAGCATATACATGTTTAAACTTTTAATTTTGTTAAATGCTCACCTATTTGGCACCTATATAAATGTATTCATGAATCCATCATCTGTATAGTTTTAGTGATAAAGTTTCTACTGATTTTGAAGTTGACTTTTACCCAAGTTCTTGATTTCAAGTGAGTTCTGGGACTAGTGATCAAAATTGTAAAAGCTACTTGATTTATTTTTTAAGGTACCTCCCCCCCACCCCCCAATTTTGTCATCTGGAATCTCTCATTGGTATTTAAAAATTAATATTTAATTGTTTATGAATAAGTTTATTGGGTTATTTCAATTTGAGATAGATATAAAGTGATGGCTTAATCTTCTTAAAACCAAGACATTTTCCTTTTTAAAAAGTGTTTTATATTTTGACTTTGTGGTCAGTTTCTGAACTTTGTAGACTATAGTGTAATTGTCAGCACAGGTCTTTCCAACATTTGTTTTTTTATTATTTAATTACCTTTTAATGTACCTTCAAATTGCAGATAGCATGAGCTTGACATATTTAGTGTATTTTCTATATTCCATAGACTGTGAATTGTCTCATTTTCCCTTTTATCAGAAATGTTAAGAGAGGGGGAGGGTATAGCTTAGTGGTAGACCGTGTGCTTAGCATGCATGAGGTCCTGGGTTCAATATCTAGTACCTCCGTTAAAAAATAAATAAATAAATAAACCTAAACAACCTCACCCCCCCAAAAAAAAAGAAATGTTGATAATAACTGGAATTATTCTATAGGAGCAATTAAAAATTGTATTTCATTTTACTTTCCTGATTGAAGTCTTGATTAATCTAAATGAGTATAGTTAGCTCCTTTTTCTTTTTTTAATGGCAGAGGAGGGGAGATCGTGTCATAAGACATATAAATCTTAGTAATTAAAAATTTTTTTCTACCTAGGATACATTGTGGCATTTTTCCTTAGGAGAGATCAAATTAAGATGAATTTATAGTATTTTTCTTAAGTGTACAAAAATCGATGATGTGAAAAAGTCACCCAGAAGCAGAGAGACAGCAGGGAGTACTGGGCTTCATAAATATAAACGATCTATAAAGTTAATAATCAGAGGAAATAGTCTCTAACAAAAGTTTTTAATCTAGTATTTTGTTATTATGTTTAGAGGCTATTATTTTAAGATTCAGCAGGTCAAAGGAAATTTATTTTTTGAAGACCTCAGAAGCATGAAAAGTTTACATGGGTGTTTTTCCATTGTACAATAAAATTCTTTGTAGTTTTTCATCAAATTATATATTATAATTATATAAAACAAAAATTTTATTAATATAGTTCACCCTACTTCAAATGATTTTTTTAAAAAACTCTTTAATCAATATCAGAGATTTTTTCCATTGCATGTCATCCCATGTGGCAGGGCTGCACCATTTTGTTTGTTTGTAGGTATTTCCTTTAACATTTCTAACCAACCATGTGTCCCAAAGCAAAGAAACCCAGAAGTTCTTCCTTTTCTAGCCTGCCTCTTGATGATTTACATTTGGAGGCAACCACTTGGTTTTATCTAGATCCTTAATTAACAAATTTCTATTTTAATAGTAAAGGTGATACCTTTTTAAATAGCAAGAAAACCTAACAATCTATCTAGCTTAAAAATAGAAAAGCATCTAATCATTTTCTCAGCTTCGAGAATTAACCTTATTTTTTAAAAATAGAAATTCTAAATATATCTAAATACAACTTTTAGTGCTTTGTATTAGTATCAATGAAAAGGTAGAATCTCTCTCTGCTAATAGATTAATAACTAATGTTTACAATAGAAATCATCTCACATAAAACTAATTTTAAAATAATGACTCAAATATTGTTTTACCTTTCATGCTTGATGAGAATTTTTGCTTTCTTTTGTGAATGGCTTTGGCTGTGATTTTTTTTTTTTTTTGTAAGTCTTTAGGTCCTTCTACTGTTTTGATAAATTAGTAGCTTAGTTTTTTTCTTCTAAAGAAGATTGCAAGTGTTTGCCAATTAATTTACAGTAATGAGTGGGACAATATAAATATTTGTGTGAATCATTTTACTAATGATTTTTATTATTTTGCTTAGAAGTTTTTTACATGAAAGTAAGGCCAAGTGAGTTGGCAACTATTTCCTGTTTGATACCAGTTCTAAAGGGTGATAAAATTTTCTGTTTTGCTTAACAAATTGAATGTTTGTTGAATTAGCTGCAGAAAGGTTGAAAACAAAGCACCATTTATTTCAGTCTTTTATTGTATACAATGGATAGTTTTATTTATAATATAAATTTATTTCTACTTTATAACAAAAGCAGTTATTTTGTGGGAACAACTTAGTAATTTTTGAGGCAGCTCAAAAAGGTAAATTTTTATTTTAAAATAATCATTATTTGATAATAGCATAAGGCATAACAGCTTTTGTTAGGATATAAATTTCTGACATAAGAATGAATCAAAATGTAGTAATTTTATTTTCCTATTTTGTGGTTTTAAAATTGTTTAAATTGTTTTTTTACTTTCAGTAGTTGTCTCATTGATGTCAGTTTATATGAAGCAAAACAAAACAATGCACTTCTCAAAAAGTAACTACCATAAACTGATTTTCTAGTGCTTTCCCAAATACTTCATTTCTTACAACTGAAATAAATTATGTTTGTGAGAACTTAATCTATTTTGTATTTATTTAGACGCTGGTTTTCAATACAGAACAATCAGTTGGTTTACCAGAAAAAGTTTAAGGTAGGTGTTTTGTGAAGTAATTAAGTGAAAATCCATTGAATCTCCAGTTTAAGTTTTTTTATTTGTTCCTCTTGGTAAAGCACTGAAATCCATAAATACTCATGAATGGAAAATTATCATTTATTGGTTTTATGTTTGAATAAGTATAAGAGGACTCATAAGTAGTAAGTATAAGCATTGATTCCTGAATTCTTAATTTCTAGCCTTGAGGTGGATTTTTCTGTGTCCCAAGATTATTACTTTTTCTCCTCCAGATGTTTCTTCGTCCAACTATGTGACAGGAATAACACTACCATTCCCTAGTACTGTTTTGAGGCTGAAAGAAAGGATGCTTTTTAAGAATATCACCTTAGGGTCAAAAGTGATAATATGGAAAGGTTAAAAATAACATAAATGTAAGCTTGAAGTAATTTATATAGAAACCTCAAAATTTGTTTAAATTGTTTTTATGTATTTGTTTTCTTGAACCTTATTTTAAGGGGGAGGTATTTTTATTTAATGGAAAGATATATTGAGATTGCATGTGACTTGAGAATCTTAAAGATAACTAGAAAAAAAGAACTATTAGTTACTTGATGACTTGATTTTTACCAGGTTAGCCTGTATGAATTATATATTCAACTGTACGTTTCAAGTATTTATTACTCTTGAGATGATACAGTGTGAAATTTTACTTGCTAGGTTCTATGGTAGCAGGTTTATTTCACACAAGTTCTTATAGTTGGTGGTTTTTTCCCTACTCTGATAAACTTGATTTTGAGTTTATATTTTTATTAAGTGCTAGAAAATGATAAAAAATTTCTCACTTTCTTAAATATTTTAAGAAGCATGTATAGGCTTCTTATTTTTCTTTCAGTTATGTAAAACTTGACTTATTAAATAGTTTTTTTTTTTTGAGGAAAGTGGCTTTTATTATATGTGAGTGGGGACCAGAAGAGAAATGGATATGAAAAAAAATGGAAAAAAATTAACAGGAAGCTAACACTTACTGAGCACTTGCTAATTAACTACCAAGTGTTGGATGAAGCTCCTTATAGAAACTACTTCATTTAATCCTTTTACAGCAGTTTTAAAGGCAGATAAACTAATTAACAGGACAGAATTACCTTTATTAGGTATATCTATGTTGATAACTCCTATTTCTAATCTAAAATAAGATAAAATATAAACCTTTAAAATTAGACCATTTATTCCAAGTACTGTTTTTCAGTATGTTTGTATTGGTAGTGGTATTTAAAATGTAGGTTGATAAATACTGGAGTTTTGTCTCCTTACTGTAGGATAATCCCACTGTGGTGGTGGAGGATCTAAGGCTCTGCACAGTGAAACATTGTGAAGACATAGAACGCCGCTTCTGCTTTGAGGTGGTTTCCCCAACAAAGTGAGTGATTCTCAAGAATTTGAGAGCTGCTTTTATGTTTCTATAGTTTGTCTTAAAGAACTTTGCAGAATAGAGAAGGATTTGTCTTTCACTTGTGATTATCTGAGCTAAAGAGGAAAAAATATTCTCAAAGTAAATTTTAATAATTAGTGATTATACCATATTATAGTCAGATATTAAAGTAGCTTCTACTCAGTATCATATTTGAATTCTATAAAGATTATTGATGTGGCCTTATGAAAACATTTTAGCTGTCATGGTAATGAACTGAAGTCATATATCAAATCATTTTCTTTGATAACTACCATTTCATATTTCTACTCAATGGAAAAAGTTAGTGTTATGTTTATATGGTAAATTAAAAATTTTTTTATACACACGAATAGGTGTTTCATTTTCAGTAGGTAATTGATTTCATTGGTTCCTTGATTTCTTTATGAAGATACTCTGTCCTAAAGATAGATAAATAAAACCTTTCAACAGAAATAATTTTTTTTGTTGTTAGAAGATTATTAAATAACAAAGTGGACAAAAAAGTAAACCGTCTTATTTTGGGGGTTAATTTAGTGTCTGAGAAAACCATGTTATTTCTTTTTAGAAGTTGTATGCTTCAAGCAGATTCTGAAAAGCTGCGCCAGGCATGGATTAAGGCTGTTCAGACCAGTATAGCTACTGCTTATAGAGAGAAGGGTGACGAATCAGAGGTTAGTAAACAATACTTCAATACCAAGTATTGCCAAAAGTTTTAAATTTTAGTTGCAACATTGCATGATTATTATACTTTTTTATGGAGGATTTTTTTCTTGTAATGGAAATATGTTTTATTTTTAAATTATAGATTCAAATTCTCTTGACTGCACTCATCATTTTATTTCAATATGTCAATGTATGTTTAATACAGTATTTGAATATATGTCTCAGATTGACATAAGGTGTTTTGATGTAAGTATTTCCCCCAAATATTTATTATTCTAATAAAATAGTGAATGTGAAAGTTATTTAAAATTGAAACTGGATAAAAAGCAAAAAAGGAAAGCTCATACTGTCTTCTAGTTGAAATCTCACTGGGGAAGGTAAGCTGAATATGCTCTTGGGTCATAGTCTGGGTTCAGCTCCTCAGTGAGTCTGCAGACTGAGTGAGGCTGTGAGTGAGTCTTGAGATATGAAATTCACCACTTCCTCCACTAGCTTCCTGAAAATGAGGCATTTGTGAGTCTGTGCATGTCTGAAAATGTCTTTATTCTGTGCTCATGTTTGTTTGATAATTTGGTTGAGTGTGGAATTTTTAGATTGGGAATAATTATTCTTAAGAATAACAATTCTTAACAGCATTGTTTTTGTAGTTTCTGGAGTTGCTGTTGGAGTCTTTCTTATTACTGATCTTTTGTACTCCTCCTCTCCAATTTCTTTGTTTTCTTTTTCTGGAATTTCTGGACTGATCTTAGGATTTTCTTATTTTTGTGTGTTTTTTGCTCTGCATTCAGGGAGAATTTATCAGTTACTTTTCCAAATCTTCTATTGAATGTTTCAGTTCTGCTAGCATATATTTAATTTACAGGAGTTCCTTTTTGTTTGCTGAATGTTTATACACATAAATCTATTCTTTTTTCATGCATATAACGTTAGAGTTGTAGTTCTTAATTTTTTTTTCCCTTTTGGGGGGGATAATTAGGTTTATTTACTTATATATTTTAATGGAGATACTGGGAATTGAACCTAGGACCCTGTGCATGCTAAGCATACACTCTACTACTGAGTTATATGCCCCACTCACTGTGGTTCTTAATCTTGACTGCACATTATGATAACACAGGGAGCTTTAAAACATCTCAGTGCTTAGGTCCCACCCTAGAACAACTGAATGGAGTTAGGAGCCATGGCATCAATATTTTTAAAAGCTTTTTAGGTGATACCTGTGTGCAGGCAATGTGAGAACCATTTTATTAGAAGCTTTCCTTGGCTGTTAATTTGCTCATGGTTGCAAGTGAAGGGTTAACTTCTTTGGAAGCCCTGAGAACATAGTTAGGACTTTGTTGACTATGAGCTTCACTGAAGTCTGGTCCATTTGTTGAGGAACAACCAGAGTTAGGGTCTTTTGGAGTCTTTTCAGCTGTTAAGATTCCCCAGAGAAGATTGATCAGTCTCCTGCATAGGGATGAGAGGCCTGCTGGAAGCTAATTGCTGGGAATCTCAGCATTCAGGGTGTATATGTTCATTTAATCCTCTGCCTTCCACCTTTCAGATGAACCCCATCTAGTCACTTTCTGTTTTACTTTCCCAGAGACTATACCTCTAGTCATTTGTGTCTTTGTAGAGAGCAGTACCCTAATGGCATAGAGTTGGGGAGGAGACCTTGGATCTAACTGCTTCTTAAACAACCATTCTTCCCACTTTCATCCTCCCTTCCAGGATTAACCAGTGTAAGTCCTTCAGCCCTTTGAATATTATGTGATGAAGTTGATGAACTCTTAGATTTTTCTTCTTATCCTTAGATATCACCTTGGTCTACTTGGTTACCATTCATCCAGCCATTTTTTAGCTCCCCAGATTTTGTTGCTCTTATTTTCTTTCCGGTTCTCCCTATTCTTGTGGATAAATGTCTTTATTTTTTTAATTAAAAAAGCTGAAGTTTTCTAAAGGAACTTACAGATATCATCATGTCATTTCACACTTAACAGTAATTTCTTAAGCATCTTTCACCTAGTCTATATTCACATGTCCCTGCTTGTCCTAAAAATGTTTACAGCTTATTGTACAAAGTAAGATCTTATCTATGACTAGGCATTGCATCTGGTCTTATGTCCCTTTTCTTTCAGCCTAAAACAGTCCCTCTTTTTCTTGACAATGACTAGCTGAAAAGATTAGGCTAGCTGTTCCTATAGAATTCCTTCTCATACGATTACAACAGAGATGATGTGTATACTGCATGTTGTAACAGGAGACATCCAATATTTGGTTATCTAACCATTGCTAACAATAAGATCAGGCTTCTGTATGAAAATGAAGTGGACACGTTGGATTAGGGAGATGGCAGTATGATCCCTCCATTGTCATGTTACATTTCCTTTCTTGTTCCCAGTCTACTTGGTTACTTTGTGTAACAAATCTAACTTACTTTGTGTTACTTTGACCCTGTAAGATCTATGCCCCCATCAACCATTCATCTAATGGTGTTACAATTGAATTTGTAATTTCATTAGGAATTGCAGAATGATGATTTTCTAATTTTGTCATCCTGTCCGCATTTATTAACTTGCATTCTTATGTAAAATACAGCTTTTCTTCATCAACTAGAGCTATTTAGTTTCTGTAATAAAATGCTTAAGTTTTTGCTTTTAATTACCATATTTGGTTAACTTATTAGCTACCTTATGTGGGGACAGAAATTTTTGGGGGGGCTATCATCATAAACTTAAGGATTTTTGTAAATACAATGGGTCACAACTGCAGTAATTACTCTTTTTCACGTTCAAATTATCACAGATTTCCTTATAAGGGCTGTAGGTAATTCCTTGAAAAAATTGTCTTGTTTTTAGTGGAGTTTTGAGAGGGAACAAATTTAGGTGTGTATTCAAATCATCTTGATGAAGAAGCTAGTGGTGGTGTTGAAATACTTGTGTTATGCAAAATCATACACTGGAAATAGTAGAGATTATAGGAAAAATAGGGATAGGGCCAACCTAAAACCCATGTAAGTTTTTCCTAATACTTTAGACACTCAATAAAATAGTAGCATAGTTACATTCCTAATAAATAAATACTATAGTTTAATAGAACTTAACTTTAAAAATTGGTGCAAACAAAACTGGTGACACTAGCTTAATGGAAGGGTACAGAAAGGTTGATGCTTTGGTGACAAAGTCAAAATACATAAAAATCAGAGAGAATAGTACAAGAAAATTTTCAAGTGAGAGCACATTGCCAAAATGAGCCAAGAAGAATGAGGGGATGGATAGGTATCATGTTCAGTCCGGTGTTCCTTGAGGGGGCCAGCTGAGTTCTGCTGTGTTAGTTTGCTTTGCTTTCAGCTTTGGTGCAGAAACATTAGCTTACAGAGGAAAAACTGGGAAAGAACCAACATGTTTTCTGTATTGTATTGATATCCTTTTCCTATATAATAATTGCCTATGAGGTAATTTACATTATCAAACATATTCTAGTAAAGCAGATTGTATTTCTTTTTTAAAATTTTTAAAATAATCTCAAACTTACACAAAAGTTTTAAGTATAGTACAAATAATTTTTTCCTTGAACCGTTTCAGAGTAAGTTGCTAATGTCTGCTCCATCACCATTATTTAGTGAGTGCTTCCCACAACTGGAACATTCTGCTGTTTAGTCATAGTATAGTCATCAAAATAAAGAAACAAGCATTGATAAATCACACCATTTAATTCTCAAATATCATTGTTTTGACAGTCATCCCAGTAATGTTCTTTACAGCAAAAAGATCTAGTCCAGGGGAGACTGTTTATTAGATCAGTGGTAGAGTGCATGCTTAGCATGTGCAAGGTCCTGGGTTCAATCCCCAGTGACTTCATTTAAATAAATAAAAATAAATAAACCTAACTACCTCCCCCAAGCCAAAAAAAAAAAAAAAAAAAAAAAGGAGCACAGGTCACTTTTAGTTGTCATGACTCTTCAGTTTCCTTCAGTCAGGAATAGTCCCTCAGTCTTACTTTGACCTTCTTGACCTTGATTGCTTTAAAGGTTACAAACTTTTGTAGAATGTCCCTCATTCTGGGTTTGTTTGATGTTTTCTCACAACGTTATGTGTCTTTGGCAGGAGTATTATATAAATGATGTGGTGTTCTTACTGCATCTTCTCAGGTGGCACATGACTTTGATTTGTCCCATTATTAGTGATCTTCACTTTGATCACTTGATAAGGTGGTGTCTGCTGGACTTCTCTACTGTAAAGCTATCTTTGAAATAGTATTTTATGTACGCTTGGAGGTACTTTGAGACTGTGTAAATATTCTGTTCCTGATCAAGCTTTAAATTTTAAAGTTTTAATTATATCAGTATAGGCCTCTATTTTATTCAATTTATTAGAATTCATTACTATCATTATTTGTTGCTCAAATTGTCCAAGTTTGGCCAGAGGAGCCCCAGCTTCTGTATCCTTTTGATATGTTCTCAACAATCTTTGAGTTCTTCCTTACTTTCTAGTATGGCGAGATGTTCTGAGTTCATCTTCTTGTACTTTCTCTGCACCAGCCTTGAAATCAGCAGTTTCTTCAGTGAGCCCTTGTTGTTTTTGGTGGAGAATGATTTTTAGGAACCAAAATAAGGGAATATGCATGTGTATATATACACGTTTACATCCGTATTTCTTAATATATCTATTTTTATTGAAACCATTATTGTGCCTCTTTGTATCTCCAGTCCCAATCTAATACAATTGAGGTTTGTTCTAATTCTCTCCTTTTCCATTTAAGTAACTCCTTTCTCTGCAGTGAGAAATCTGGCTCCCATTTATTTTTAGTGGGTTTACTTATATGTCCAGTCCCCTGTATGTGACCAACATCCTTTCTCTGTTGCCATTTTCCACTCCCAGGCTCTGACACCTCACACTAGGTGGCACTCCCACCTGATACCTTCGTTTGCATCCTCAGGCTCTCACTTCTCTTGTTGGGCTGTCTTCTTGTGCAGATACCCTCCTTACCCTGCTTGGGATGCAACAACCTCCACGAGGTTGCTCTCATTTGAGGATATGCTCCTCACCCAGCTCAGTCCTCTCTGGAATACCATATCCCCACACTTTCTTTGCTGAGCCCCACCTAACAGCTATTAGGTTGAGTTTTCGGGAAGGGCCAGACAAGCACCAGATTGTATTTCTGTTGATTCTGTGCTAAAATACTGGCTTGTTAAGGTTGAAATGTTTTTAAACCAGAAGGTTTTTTAGGCCATATCTTTAATTGCCTAGGATCCCCAAACTACATCTTTGTATTTGGTCATTATTGATATAGACATTGCTGTGCACTTAAAAAAATTAGCTTTTGGCTTATCTACCACCTTTTGCTTTTCTTCTGGCGTCCTAATAGCCCGTAAGATTTTAGACATTGTGCATTCTATTGTTGATTCACTCTGTAATTATGTAATTATGCGTGGAACAGCCTGGTTTAGGCTCAAAGTAGGACTTCAATGTATGGATTGGAAGTTTTTGTTTGGAGCATGTAGTGTGCAACATAGAATTACTAGTATATTGCAATCTTTTTTAAAAAAATAATTCTTAATTCTTTTAGAAGCTGGATAAGAAATCATCTCCATCCACAGGAAGCCTGGATTCTGGAAATGAGTCAAAGGATAAATTATTGAAAGGAGAAAGTGCATTGCAGCGAGTCCAGTGTATCCCTGGCAATGCCAGCTGCTGTGACTGTGGTCTGGCAGACCCGCGGTGGGCCAGCATCAACCTGGGAATCACCTTGTGTATCGAGTGCTCTGGGATTCACCGGTGGGTAGGCCTGCCCAGGGTGAGAGACTTCTTTTGGATAAACACACATTGTAAATTATTGTGTCCCACTGGTTAGAGGACCTTTCCCACTTGCCTAATTTGACTGCTAGTTTGTGTCTTTGTACCTTTGTAAAGTGGATAAAATTCTGGTTTATGAAGTGCTTTTGAGTACTTTGATTCATCATTCATTATTAACCAGAAAATCTGTCCCTATTATTAACGTGTTGAGGGCTACATTAGAGGCTGTGTCACATTAAAAGAGGAAAATAATTTGCATAATATGCAAATGGAGTAGAGACTTGATAGTTTTATATATTAATACAGTCTTTTTTTTCCCACTTAGGAGTCTTGGAGTTCATTTTTCAAAAGTACGCTCTTTAACTTTAGATACCTGGGAGCCTGAACTTTTAAAGGTAAAATAAATATTTGCTTTAAAATATTTTATGTTTTCTCATAAAAATCAAGATTTTAGAATCTTGGTTTACAAATGTATGAGTTTCTCAGTGTTAATAACGAATCAAATTGTGTTGGAATATATCTGACACTATATATTTGGCAAATCTGGTGTTTTCATATTGGTCTTTTTTAGATTGCTAAGCTTATGGAGCTTAATCCATGTCAGCTCACTTTTTAAGGAAACCAGCATACTTATATTTTTGTGTTTTCTCAAAAAGTATCTTACATTTTTGCCTTAATTTTAATCTTTTATAATTATATAAATTCTTGTTAAAATATGAGATACTGCTATAGTGAGCTCCACAATGGGTTGGTATAGCATATTGTTATGATTGCATTTTTTCAGCATAGGCCCACTTGCAACTTTACATTTGTCAGTGATAGTAGTCATCAGACCAAGACATCCTTTTCCCCTGTGTAAGGATTCGTATCTATGAAAATGTCATACATAATTTTAGATCACAGAGATTTTTTAATAAGATTTATGAAATTCATAATGGTTAACAGTATACTCCTTTAAATTCCCACCATTTAGTTTACCATATTGCAAAAAAAAAATTAGTTTGAATGTTGTGCTATATTTTGCATTTATTTCTGTCTGAAAATTGTGTTTGTAATGTGCTTGTATTTTTATTCCAATCCATAGATAAACTGATAATCCTGTCAATTATGTAAAATAAAAACTTTTGATTTTGGGCATTTTTGTGTAAATATCTAAATGAAGGTGATAAATTGCATCCTGTGGTAGACCCCTATTTAGATAAGTTCTATAAATTGTTATGAATTCAAAGGAGAAGAAAGTGGGGGTTGAGGGTTAGAAATTTAATTTCTGCACCAGCTTTGTGTAGATATGAACTCAGTGGATTCAATTTAGAAAAATAGTTGAAATACAAGTGTCTGATACATTAAAAAAATCGAAACTTAAAAAAAAATTTGAAATACTTGTAAATAAAGTAGTAGGAGAAAATAGTTTATTACAGTTCTCAGCTGTTTAAAACTGAACCTGTCTGGACCTAGCCTTCTTTTTTAGCAGACGTTGCGAATAACATGTAGCCTTGTGCCAGCTATAATGGAGAGATAGAAATCTGGTAAAAGATGGGTGAAGAGAAACCATTTAAAAATTTTTTTTTTAATTTTTAAAATTTTTTTAGTGGGGGAGGTAATTAGGTTTATTTATTTATTTTTATTTTTCAAAGAGGTGCTAGGGATTGAACCTAGGACCTCATGCATGATAAAGATGTACTGTACCACTTGAGCTATACCGTCCCCCTGAGAAACCCTTTCTTGAGGAGTGATAATCTTCTAGGAAGATGCTCTAGTAGAATGGCAAAATGGTGATATTGCTTGCAATTTTTGTCTCATTTTGTTTTAACTTTAAACATCTTTGTGGAATGAGCATTAGCAGAACATGCAAAAAGAATTAAGTAGCTGTGCTTGCTTAAGGACTTATATTACTTTTAGGAATTTATAACTTATTTTCTGTTTTTCTGCCAAACAGCTTATGTGTGAGTTGGGGAATGATGTCATAAATAGAGTTTATGAAGCTAATGTGGAAAAAATGGGAATAAAGAAACCACAACCAGGACAAAGGTACTAATTTCAGTTGTGTTAATGTGTTACCTTCCCCTCTCCCCCAATCAGGAATATAGCTGTGATTTTATTTCACTATAATTGGTATGTAACATTGAGACAGACTGTTCACAAGAGATCATTACTACCTGTTAAAATGTGGCTGTCTCTTTCTTGGGTATATTAATTAGATAATCATTTTTTTTATTAATCATAAACTTAGTTATAGTTTTCAGATAAGAGAGAATCTTAAAAATTAAGGCTCTATATAGGGATGTAAAAACTCTTAGCAGTTGAAGTAGAACAAAGTTCTGTTATTGGCAGGCCCTTAAAGAGATAATGTTTCTAAGGATCAAGTTTTTATTACTTACAATGAATAATTTCACATTGTTTGACTTAGTTCAGCAAATATTTGTTAATCACATGTTTCATACATGACATTATTATATTGAAGAGTTAAAGGTGAAAAGGGTAGCTTCTGGTAGGAGAGAGCACTTAACACTTAATTGCTCTGTTTGAAATTTTACTTTCAATTCTATGTATGGAGACTTATTGAACGAAGTGGCTAAGAGTGTCTTCAAAGGTAGACAATTAGTTTTTATTGTTGTTGTTTTTAGAATTTATGCTTTTTTATATTAGGTATTAAAATTTTACCTGCTGTAATCCTATGTTTGACTATATCTTTATGTATAATTAATACTTTTTAAAAGTCATTGCTTTCTAAACCAACACCACTTAAATCAGATTCTTATTTTTTTGGCTAAAGCGTGGCTGTTTGAGTTATTTTAGACCTTGAGTTATCCTTTGTTAGCCAAAGACCTAAGCTTTTTTAAAAGAATGTAAGTAAGAAAAGGTACAGAACAAACTTGGGATTTTATGATTGTATCATAAAACAGAAGTTTAAAATGTGATACCTTTTTTGGTCCCCCTTAAGTTAGAAATGCTATGTATGCTGTTTTAAAATATTGTCTTACAAAAAATAATGGTTATGAATAGTGATAGTTCAGTATGTGACATTTATTGGAGTAAAAATGGAATTAAAGTTGATTTCTATGAACTTGAGTAGTTTCTTGGTAATGTTTTTCATTCTGTAAAAAGCACAAGGGAATATGAATAGAAATGAGTGAGCATAGAAATTAAGAGAATATGAGAGTGCCATGTTAATACTTAGGATTCTTCAGTTAGTTTATTTGTATTTCACTTAAACATGAAATCATAGTTCATTAAATATTTGGAAGGAAAACATGTTGCATAATATTACAATTTCAGCTTTAACTAGTATTACATTTAGTGACTTCCTTTGCAATATTCAATATGTAATGGCTTCTTTTTAGTATTAGCCATGCTAAGAGATTAAGCAGAACATCATGACATTTTTATGTATACCAATCAGACAGGAGAAAGAGGCGTATATCAGAGCAAAATATGTGGAGAGGAAATTTGTGGATAAATATTCTATATCATCATCACCTCCTGAGCAGGGAAAAAAGATTGACTCCAAAAGTTATGAAGAAAAGAGATTGAGCATTTCTAAACTTGGACCAAGTGAACAAGTCAGAGCATTTCCCCAAAGTTCAGGTATTACAGTTGGTTTGTCTATATAAATATGTTCTTGAGCTGAAGTCACTTTCTTAATCTCTGAATTAGTACCTGTTACAGATTTTTTAAATGTTAAGAACCTATTTCCTTCTATATACCCTAAGGAAACAGTTATCTTTAAAGCAGTTAAATTTAAATAATGTCTTGGTAATTCATATTTCTAGATACAGTTGACCCTTGAACAACTCGGGGATTAGGGCGCCAACTCTCTGCTCAGTCAAAACTCCACATATAATTTGTAGTCAGTTCCTCCACATCTGCTCGGCAGTTTCTCTGTATCCTCAGTTCTGCACCCATGGATTAAGCCAACCCTGGATCACGTGGTTTTGTAATATTTACTACTGAAAAAATCCGACTATAGGTGGACCTACCTAGTTTAAACTTGTGTTGTTCAAGGGTCAATTGTAGTGTGTATATTCTAAGGAACAGAACTGCTCAGAATGCAAGGGGAGATGGGAGTTACAAATCTTTCATGCAAAAAGCCCTAAATATCTGATTAACCACCTAATATCCTTCCTATTTTTTCCTCCTAAATTTTTCCCAGTAATGTTTTTCCTGCCCTTTTCCCTTCTTACGGCCTGCTTTGTGCTTTGCTAACTTGCATGTCCTCAGTGGTTGCTGTAAATAGCGACGAGGCCAGGCGGGAGTCTCTCTTCTGTCCTGATGAGCTAGATTCACTCTTCTCCTACTTTGATACTTCTTCAAAACTACGTAGTAGTAAGTACTACTCTTGTGGAGCATCCCAAGTCTGTGCCGGTGGTCATTGTGCGGTGTGGCCATTTCTCTAGATGTTACCCATTGTCTCAGAATTACACATTACTAACAGTCATATAGTAAATTCAGCTCTTTACTGTCCCTGACACTCATGGGGTAGAGATATGTTACAACTCTGAAAATAAGTTTATTTTCAGGCTTTGTGATTGATTCATATTTCAATAAGCAAAATGTTCCAAAGGATTACAGTTGTGCTAAATTTATTCACTGGTGGTGGCTGAGTTTATGTAGATGTATCAGAGCTCATTTTAAAACCTCATTGTTTGTGGGAGACTGTTTTCTCAATGTGTGAACTTTAATCACTAGCTAATTTTTCTTTAAAACAGTCAGAAGTAATGACAGTGGAATCCAGCAGAGCTCTGATGATGGAAGAGAATCTTTACCCTCCACAGTGTCAGCCAATAGTTTATATGAGCCTGGTGAGTTTTGGTGAAATCCAGTGTTAATTGGTATTGTTTGCTGAAAAATGCGTGTGGTAAATTCCAGGTTTGATTACGTAGTATCTAAGGAAATGGTTAGTCTTTTAGAAGGTCCTAAGGGCCAATTAATACTGCCAAGTGAGAAAGCAGCTATTTCTTTTCTTATTTGGAAGTTCTCTCCTAGCTGTGCATTCTTCTAAGTCTCATAATATGTGCTACAAGTAACTTGTCAATAGTTAGGATACTTTTTAATCCACATGAACTGTAGATCTTATTGCCATTATCTTGTTTGTTTGGCTGTCTTTCAGGAGAAGGAGATCAGCAAATCCCCCCCACACCCCAGCCCCTGCCCCACCATTAGGTTTTCCTTCTGACCTGTGCTTTCCTCCTATATTCTCTCCTTTATGATTTCAGTGGTTTTGGTCTTGCAAATACTCAGGGTAGTAAGCATTCTTTAAATTATTTGAACTGCTTGTGCTGCAAATTGTGATGGTATCGGGCCATCCTAGGAATAAAGTAAGGTTTGGTCTAGTAGTAAAATTCTTTAGTGATTCTTACTGCCTCTTCTGAGTCTTTAAGACTTTAAGGCTTTTAGGAACATACCTAATTTTAATCTAATACAGAGTAATTTACCTACTCATTCTATACTGGCAAGACCACAAAGGCCTGGTATACCAATCAGTCTTTATAAGAGAAGAAGGTTAACTGTTTGGAGAGTGACTAGTCTATCGGAAATAAGATACCTTTGTGAATATCTCCCATTAGCTCATTTGTTAAATTAGTGGTTTCTTATGTCATAGCTTTCACATTGTAATACAAGTCAGAGTTTATGTTTTTAAAAGTTGTGGTAAGATACATATAACATAAAATTTATCATCTTAACCATTTTCAGGTGTACAGTTCAGTGACATTAAGTCTGTTTACACTGTTGCACTGCCATCACCATCGTCCATCCCCAGAATTCTTCATCTTACAAAACTGAAATTCTGTACCTGTGAAACAGTAACTTCTCATTTTTTTCCATCCCTGCCAAGAGCTCATTTTTCTTGACGTATTTGTGTTTGCTTTTCAGAAGGAGAAAGGCAAGATTCTTCTATGTTTCTCGACTCTAAACATCTTAATCCAGGACTCCAGCTTTACAGGGCTTCCTATGAGAAGAATCTTCCTAAAATGGCTGAGGCTTTGGCTCATGGTGCAGACGTGAACTGGGCAAATTCCTGAGGAAAATAAAGGAACACCGCTTATCCAGGCTGTATTAGGGGTATGAATTTGTAAATTGAGGTTTTCAGTAAAACATAAAAAAATAAAATTTATTCTGAACATAGCTTTAGCATTATCTTTTGCTTTAAGAGATGGGTTGGAAAATAGAAGCAGCAGCTAGTAGTGGTTTCTGAATATTGCTTTGTGTAAGCTCAATTTTTTTCTTAATGGAAGAGAATTCTAGTAATGAAAGTAGTGTGTTTTGCTAGGTCACAGAGTGCACATTGAACCCCAGTTAGAAGTAGTTCTTGGGAAGAAAATAACATAATTTATCATTTCTTTGCTTTTGCTAGGAGAACATTTTTTTCTTTTGAGGAGAATGTATTAAAAAGGCTTTTGAGTAAAGTAAATACTCTATTTTTAATAGAAATATATTGTTGTTTGCTTTTTGTACATTTTATTTTCTTTTTTCCTCTAAGGGCTCTTTGGTGACATGCGAGTTTCTCCTTCAGAATGGTGCTAATGTGAATCAAAGAGATGTGCAAGGGCGGGGACCACTGCACCATGCCACCGTCTTAGGGCACACGGGGTAAACTATAGTGCTACATATTTGAGTGTATTTTGTTTGAAAAAAAATATTTTAAAATAATGTTTTGCTTTTTCTCAGGTTAAGAATTTTAGGTAGAGTTTGTAAAGTGATACTTTCCTCTGACTTATATTGTCATGATGGAACTTGAAATTTTAAAAATTTCATTCATGAAAAAGATACTGTTACTTTTCAGACAAGAAAATTACAAAACTTACTTTCAATTTTACTAATATTTATATAGATCTGTTTCAGTATTTAAAACTGTTACTGAAATTGTTGCGATTTTATGAGACAACGTAAGTCTGTGTGTGTGTGTGTGCATGCCCGCATGCATTTATGGATATACACACATACATTATGTACATAGCACACACATTTTGGGAGAATTTTGTAACTTTGTAAATTTTAGTTTTTCCACAGGGTAGTTAAAGTCAGATTCTAAAGTAAATTCTTATTCTGTGCTATTGATGCTGTGGCTTCTGAAGCAATATTTAGATTCACAGAAAAATAAAACAATAAAAATAGGCTTTCTACTAGAGAATACAAATAAAGTAAAAATGTTGGCCTTATGTGAAAAGTTTGTGTCATAGATGATTGTTTCTCAATAAAACATCTCAGGATCTCCAAGACTTATTACCTGGACAAGCAAGAAGCTGTCCTTTTTTCAGTTTATTTATAGTATCTTCTATTTTTATCATAGGCTGTTTTCTTTTGCTTTATTAGCAAAGAGATTCAGCTCAATAACTTTACCTTAAAAGTGGTTCTATTTAACTCATCCTTTGTATTTTCTTCTTAAACAATCATAGTTATTCCCCATTTTACTTCACAGCCTCTTAATTTATGCCTTCATTTTTTCATTTTTGTCAATTTCTTTGTTATTAATATTTGTGGAATACAGTGGCAAGATTTTTGCCCACTTTATTGCTATTGTAATTATCATTAACATATTATGATAACATTGCCTTGGCTTCCTTCTTTCCCAGATAATGGCCTTGAGTGATTTTTGTTTTATTTAAGCTTATACCTATCTCTGTACATCTTTTTATGATATTCTTTGATGATAGAGACCATAATTTATACATCCCACTGTGTTATATATTACAGGTTAAATATGAAAATACCTTGAGATTTATAAAATGCTGATCATGATAAATTTTTATTATTAGAGTCAATATTCAGTAAATCTTTGTCAAATCAGTCAAGAATTTCCTAATGAAAATGTTACTTAAGTAGTTTTTTTTTTAAGGTGAATACCAACTTTTTTTTTCCTTATTGACAATATCTCAAAAATGCTGTTTCCTTAAACAGGCAGGTGTGTTTATTCCTAAAACGAGGTGCCAATCAACATGCCACTGATGAAGAAGGGAAAGACCCTTTGAGTATAGCTGTGGAAGCAGCCAATGCTGATATAGTGACTTTGTAAGTGTTTTTTTTTCCATCTGATTATTTCTCATAAAATATATTACTTGTATATGGTTTTAACATAGAGTTTCATGTGTAGACCTGAAATTTAAACTTGGTTATTTACTATGGGCTGTGTGCTTCTCTAACTACATTAAATATATTAAGCACTTTACATACATGAACTTATTTGGTTCTCACCTCAACTCTATAAAGGTTTATTATTATTGGCCTCATTTTACAAGGAAGCCAACTACAGATAATTTGAGAAACTAGTAAGTGGTGGAGCTGGGATTTGAACCCAAGAATTCTGGCTCAGTAACCCATGTGCTTAGCTACTTCTCTTATACTGCCTGACCAGTAGGAACAGAAAACCATTGACTTTTCTAAAATGGAATCTTTAACTCTTAGTACAATACTGGGGTGGAAGTTGGGTTGGGTTGGTACAGTAACAGGCAATTATACTACTACCTCAAGAATTAGAGGATTGTAAACAGGGAAGCCAACTGCGTTGATGTTAGTAACTTTTGCAGTTGCATTGCCTTTGGGCAGTGGTATTTAGGGACCTGTTTGTGCTTTTTTTTTTTTTTTTTCCAAAGAATTAGTCACATGAGTACTCTATTTTGAGATAAAAATACTTGTTTTTGGATGTTTGGATATAATTTAATATGATCTATTAAAGAAAGAATCTTGAGGTCTTAATTTGATTTTCATCTTAGATCAAAGTTGTTTGTTATACTTGGAATCTAGGAATGTGATTGTTGCCTACACTTCATTGTTACTTAGGAAATCTCAAACATATGTTGTATGGATCACTTATTCATTCTGTTCTGGGCTGAGTGAAACCCAGGGTTGTTGATCCTCTGTTGTACGAGTAGAGACAGTTCCATCCACACTGCTGAATGTCAGTCATTTACAAAGAGAAACTCCCTTGACTGTCTTGAACTCCTGAGCTCCCACTGAGAATTCTTCACTTGACACATGTCACCCCTCTCTGACCCCTGAAAAGTTAAAAACAAAACAAAGCAAAACAAAACAGCAAAACGTATTTTCTCTGTACTCAGCTTCTTTTCCTCGCTGGAGGGGTTTTTGTTATTGTGGAGGCTATTGTAGAAAACCTTAGAACCGTTAAATCATTATAGATTTACAACTAGAAAAAATAAGTTGTTAAAGAAAAGATAGGAATGGTATAGAGAAATGAACCCTGGCTGCAGCTTCCCAAGCAATTCTTATAGTAATGGCCTCTCTTCCTTAGAAATATCTGGTCCCACATTATCTAAATTTTCTCATTTTGTTTTGTATGAGGACTTAAGTTTCACTTAAAAGTTTTTTTTGAAAAAAAATTTTGAAATACCCATCCTCTCTGAAAAGTCCAAATACCAAAGGGAGACTTCTTTTGCTATTATTAATTTACACAGTGGTTGAGAAAGGAAATGGAAGGGAATTGTGGTACTTTGAAGATAGGAAAAACCTCTATCAGACGCTGTAATAGCCAGAGAGAGCATCTTGGAAGAGGGTGATAGAAGTCTGGGAAGGCAGTGAGTATTTGGTGGCCTGAGGACAGGTAAGAAGTACAGAGTAGGAGAGGGTCACCAAAAGCAACATTTGAGAGGAAACTCTTGTTTTCTTAATCCAGTGCTACATTTCTTCCTGCTGCCGAGATAAATAATCCTGAAAAGAACGTACAATCAACATGGTAACCATGGGAAAATCTTAATAACTTAATGGCCATTTGTTTTAATGTCTGTGTGTCAAATATATTCCCAGTATATATAGAGAATACATACTATTTATATGTCTGAAACTGCTATACCTCAGAGTGAACCAGAATGAACTTATGACAGGCTATTGCTTCCATACTACAGAAGCAATTATTTTAGCAGTTGGCAGTTAAAGTTTGACAGGTTGCTTTAGAAGCCAGGAATTCTCTGGAGTCTGGAAGAAGTAAGCTCCTGGAGGTGCTGCAAGGAACCTGCTTAAACAGAGCTGAAATGCTCTTGTTAGAAATCTTTTATTGTCTTCTTTCATGAGAATTGTATAAACTAAAATATGGTTATTTTTATATCTCAGATTGCTAGGTCTGATAAACTAAAAACCCTTTTGTTTCAGCAGTAAAAGAAAAAATTATATTAGTACATGTCTTAGCTCCTTATATAATTCTTTAGCTTATGAATCTTTATATTGTACAACTTCATTTAAAAAATCCTTTTATTTAATTTTAGGTTACGTTTAGCAAGAATGAATGAAGAGATGCGGGAATCAGAAGGACTTTATGGACAGCCAGGTCAATATTCTACCAATAACCATACTGAAATGCAGTATAAGAAATGCATCCAGGAATTTATCAGTTTACAGTTGGAAGATTCATAGTTCTTTAGCAAACTAACTTAATACTATAGAGTTTTTATAAATTACTTGTAAATTGTGAGTTGTTACGTATGTACTGTACTTCCTGAATTCTTGGGAGTGGCTCACTCCCGAGCCTTTAAAAATCCATAACTATTCCTATTACAGTACGCATTTACTTGCTGTATTTAACTCTGGCTGCTGACTTCTTTATCTGCTGTACAGATGTCTTCCATATACATTCCAGTGAAGTGAACGGAATGGCAACGCATCTTTATATCCTTACAGCAGCACAACAGTCATTTTCTTTTTGGCTGTCAAGTGAATATAACAAAATTATTTTCTTTTTGTTATTCAGGGAATTTCTATAAATTGTGTTCAGGGAAAAAACCAAATCACTTTGTGTTGGCATATAAATGTCAGTATGGAAAATACCTAGAAAAAGCTTATTGGATTAAGAGTTCTGTATTTGATCTAAAAATGAATTGAAGGTTTAAAAATAAAATTTACCAGTAAGTTAAGAAGCCCACGATCAGAGTGGAGTTAGTTTAAAACGTACAGGGAAAAGGTCTCATTTTATCTTGTAGCTTTGCCCCAAGCAATTGTACACTATCTGTTGGATAAACAGAAGTATTTAGAACAATATTTTGTGAACTTGATGGCAACATAAACTTATTTTTATTAGAGAAATCTCAACTCAGGATCAGCTCAAGCCTCATTTTGAGTAATTTTTATCTTTGAGTTGAGATGTCAAGAAAAGCAAGAAATGTTGCTGATAAGATTTCTTTCTTGATGAACACATCCTAATTAGACATTCTTCACAAAGAAGAGAATAATAATTAGATCTCCAGTTTCATGAATTTCAGTATATGAATGACTAATTTATCTGTTTTAAATTCATATACATGTTGGTTAAAAATTTCAGGAATTCATGACCAAAATAATTGAGAGTGTTCAGTTTTCAGTGAGTACATTTGATTTTTTCAATGAATATTAATATATTATTTTAAAAGTAGCTTGTAATATCATCTATTTTTCCTGTTTAAGTATGTTTTGAAATTTCTGTACTTTATGCTAGCTTTAGCCATTTACTTTTATTTTAACCAGATTAACATATAATTGATATAAAAATGGGACCATTCTTAGAGGACTGTATTTACTACTTATTTTTGGTCTAATTTAATAGGGAGCAAGTAAGAACTCTGAGAATAGAGGCACTTCAGCTAGGTACTTCTAATCTAGGGTGTCCCACTTTAATCCTATGGATCAAACAATACTACTGATTCATGATGTACCACGATGTAAGAGTGCTGATTAAGGGTGAAGTGTCAGTATTAATTCTGAATTTCACCTATTTGTTTTAAACTTGAATGTTAGATTTTAAATAAGTTATAATTTTGTAACAGATATACTTAAAAGATAGTATTACTAGGCCATTTTTGAGGCCTTTGTGTTTAAGCACTTTAAAATGAACATTATTCAAAGAATATGATCTGATATGGGAGATAAGAGTGAACTTCAAGTTTTGAGTGAACTTCAGGTTTTAAGTTAAACAATTTTTTTTTTCCCTGAAATTTTAAACATAAATGTTTGGTCAGCTGCTCTTTCCTTAAGGTGTTTGCTGATGAAATTACACCCAACAGATTAGTCAGAAGGTCAGTGGTCGACTTTTTCTCTGGAGCTGGGAAGCTTGGAAGGACAGGTCCTCTGTGTTCTTGCAACTTCTAGTTCCACCCAGACTGCCTGGGCTTCTGCCGCTGTGTAGGAGCATTCACATGTGTCTTTCACTGTCGTTTTATGTGTAAGTTGATGAGTATATACCTTCCAGTCATCGGTACAAAAACAGATTTTTCTCATTTATTTGAGTAAAAATTTGAAAGAAAAAGCTTTATTTAAAAAATAAAAAAACGAGCTTTTCTACTACCACTCTCAAATTTTAGTGTAGAAAAGATTAAAAATACATCAGAATTCTGGAAATGGTGTATCAGCAGAATAAAATGAGATTCTGATTTGATCATAATTAGATTTTAAATTCATTTAGAGAGTCTCATATTTAAAGCAGAACAACTTTATACTTATACAGGTGACGTGGTGAAATGGCTCAGTAATTGCTCTGGCTACTTTTCCTTTGTGAGTCTTTGGAGAGCGGATGTTTTTGCTCAGGCAGCAGGCCTTTTTCTGCTTTCTGCTTATCACTGTAAATTTTTCTCTCGTTTTTTGATGCCTAGCAATAGAAAGAAAGCCTCAGAATTCTGGGTAATTTTAAAATACAGGTATTTTCAATGTTTTCATTGTAAAGAGCCCTATCATTTTAAAGATTCAGATACAATTTTGGAAACTATGGACCTATTTCTAGGAACCCTCGCTTTAGAACTTCTGGCCTACAACCCTAAGGACCTGAGGCTCCCTATCTTTTTGCAAGATGATGTAAGAGCACACATTTCCTGAAGGGAAGATGTATCCCTCTTTATCGGTTCCCACAGCTCTTAGGAGGACTGGGTGGGTGAGTGCAATATCACATCCTGCTCTCGATTGTTGGAAACCAATTTGGTGATTCCCACAGTCTCTGGCTCTGGGACTCCTCTTGATTGTGGCAGTTTCTCAGCCAGTAGAAAATCACCACTTTAGTGAACCACCACTGGCTACTAGAGTATGTGGCCGGTGAAGACTGATTAATGATCTAATTGGTTATAAAAAGGAAGCTGCAATTAACCCAGAAGGGGCAGGATCATACACTGATCACCTGGGGGTGGGGTCTCATATGCTGCTGTCTTTGAGAGGAGTACATTTCAAGAGTAAAATCAGCAAATTTGGATCATAACTGTGGTTGTAGTGGTTATTCTGAATACCAAAAATCAAAAACTGTCTTAAACTGTCAGTGGAAATAAAGCAGTCCAATTTTAAAGACTCAGAACTGTCCAGGCACATAGAAAGGTTAACTTTCTGAAGAGAAATAGAATGTGATTAAGTAATTTAAAGAATATAACTTAGTACTACAAATATTGAGTGGTTAGTTGTTTACTGTTTATAATAAAGTGTTAAATGTACTTATATGAACTTTCCAGGGCAACATATTCTGGGTTATTGTTTATGTATTCTAGTGTAGACAAGTTATATTTGCCTTGGGAAACATTCTAAATGATTAAAATTGTATTTAAAGAATCACATTGAAGTTCAGTTTGTGTTAACTGTATTACATTTCTCAGTATTGTAATTGTAATGTTTGCTTTTTGACAACACATTTTGAGGCCTAAGAAAGGTATTATATTGATAGTCCATTAATTAATGTTTGGTTAGAAACTGGATGTTAACAAAAAGTTTTGTGTGAGCATTTGAAGGTGAGACTTCCTTTTGTGTTAACTCTTTTAAAATGTATTCAGTAAGTGAAACCAATGATTAGTATAGCACCAACACTTTCCTTCAAGGAAGCATTTAATTCAGTGAATAAAAAATCTTATAATTTGTTTGCATGGTACAATGGTTCTACTAGAATGTACTTGTGTAATAGGTATTAGATGATTTAAAAACAAAAACTGGAAAACCACAAAAAGAAAAAAAAATCCCACAGCTTGTTATACAAAATATGCATTGCTAATAGTAGAAGCCATATATTGCCATTGTACTGTTGTAATACTTAAGAATGCTCATCTGGTGCTATCTGTAAACTATTTGGCATTAGCGTCTGCTAGATCCTTCCTATTTCTTCTTGAATGTATAATGTGTGCCTTTTAAGTTACTTTTGGTGTTGAATAGTAAAAATCAGTGTGGTATTTTTGTATTATAATCTGCACTTTACACTTTCTTGGAAAGTAAATTCCAGACTCTCCAGTTCATAGTATTTTTTAAATGTTTATAATGTTTACAATAAATATTTTCAATATTTTAATTCAACATCTAAGAATAAGAAAAACTTTAAATATTTTGTATGGTTTGTTAATTGATATTTAATGTTGGTCTCTTCTCAGTTTATTTTATATCTTTTAGAATGGCTAAAAATGGGAATAGATTGTAGTTTGTCTTTTAATGTGGGAGTAAGCTTTCATCAAATCATGGGTGTAATTGGATTGTCTTTACCAGTTGTTCCAGCATATCAACCTTTATTTTTATTGTTTTAGTAACAATAATATGAGTTAGATTTTACTCTTAGCCACAACCTATTAAGATTCTCTTACTGGTTTTTTGTTTTTTTCTTTTTTAAGTAGAGTGGTTGATTCAGGTCATGAGAAAATTTCCAGGGCTAAATGAAAACTATATAGATATTTTAATAACTTGCTTTTTACACTGACTAAATATTAAAAGCATTAAAAATTTTTATTGAAAATCTTGGGTTATGCTTTTAGACCTTTTTACTAGATCTTTACCTCCTTCCCCCAATTTTTTTCTAATTCTCTTAGTGTTTGGTATGACATCTATTGCCTCAAAAAATCTCGCTTTTTACAAGCTGACAAAACTTATTGCACTATTAACAGCAACTGTAGCAATAAGTTTGTAATAAGATGGATGCAAGGTATCTCATGGGGAAAAATTATAAAACCATATTGAAACAATAATCGTCTAAAACAGTATTTGACAATCTAAATCTTGAAAACAGAACTATGCCAAGCTTCTGTATAAGACTGATATGTTTAACAGGAAGCATTCATGATGAATGATTCATCTTGAAAATAAGATTTTATTTTATACAGATCTTTTGCCTGAGGAGTTAATCATGTGTGTATATATTTATTTATAGTTTTTCATGGCAAGAAAAAGGTATTCAATCTGCTATATCAGTGTCTATAATTTACTTCTCTACAATCATATTTGTATGTGTATACATATGTATTACTCTAATTTAACAGATGTCTTTGGTATTTATTGCCCCTTTGTTATAGTGTCCTTGCTCATATAACCTACAGTAAACAAAAAAAAAACCTTCTTGACTAAATGTGAAACTGATTTTAAAGTCATTTTCTGGGCTTTATTATTTTATAAGCTTAGTAAACAGTGGATTAGATGCATTAGTTTTACTTAAGTATTAAAGTTTGAACAAAGATTTACTTTTCACATGCTATTTAATTTAAAATGCCTTTAATTAAAAGACAATATTAAAATAGGAGGCTTTTCCCCCACCTGGGTATCAGTTTTGTCTTGCTAATAACTTGCATCCATCAGAAACATTAGTATTTGTCTTTGGTCTTTTCTTTTGGCCTTGATCAAGGGAAATATTTGTTTAAAGAATGCCTTGTTTATTATACCTCATTTAGAATGACTTTTATTTCTCATGTGTTAATAAATGTATTTCTTTACATTGCTTTAAAATACTGGCATCTTTGCTCTTTTCTAACTCTGAGCTTTCTTCTGTGGCTGCCTCTGAGGTGCTTTGTTCAGGTATAGTTTTTTTCTCTTTCACTGTGTAACTTTCCAGCACTTAATTAGTTGGTCTTTTTTCTTTCAAAAATGCTCATTTTAATATAATGAATTATAAAATAGTTACTAATCATAAAAATAAACGTTGCTTATTAGTACTTTCTTTGGGTAGATTTTAAAAGTGTCTTTATTTTACTTTCATGCAGGTGATGAAACTTACCAGGACATTTTTCGTGATTTCTCCCAAATGGCATCCAATAATCCAGAGAAACTAAATCGTTTCCAGCAAGATTCACAGAAATTTTGAATTTTCTCAAGAAGGGGGAAAATATTAAATCTGGTGACTCCCTAATGTATACATCTGAAAACTCACAAATTTTTACTGCTTTAATTCTTACTTAATTTTAGTAGATATTGAGTGACTTGGAAAAAAGGTACTCATTCATTGATATTTTTATAAATCAAAACATAAATCTCTAGTAGTTGGGAGAGGAACCTACTTTAAGACCTCTTTTATTTTAAAAATAAAAGCCTGTTTAAAGGGCTGCTTTTTATAGCTAAAAATTGAATCTAGACTTCAGCCGTCTCTATGATATAAGATGCTAAGAGTTTAGACAAAAATCTCTTTTTTTGCCAATGGGTGGTAGCATTGATTTTTTTTTTTATTCTGTGCATCGTGCCCAGAACCATTCAGTCAAGCACGTCTGCAGCAAGTGGGAGTCTGATGTCCTGCCTGAGTCAAGAGTACGTCTTTGCTTTAGCTTCCGTGATGCTGGTGATTCAGAAATAGTTTTTTTGTTTTTTGATAGCCTACCTATCATATACACAATATGCGATTTAGCTGTTAGAACTAGAGAATATGTTTCCCCCGTTTGCCCATAAATGCAGTTATATTCCTCAGCTATTGTCCAGGAGTTTAACATCCATATAATGGCTATACAGATAGAT
Organism: Camelus ferus; assembly: GCF_009834535.1. Taxonomy (NCBI): domain Eukaryota; kingdom Metazoa; phylum Chordata; class Mammalia; order Artiodactyla; family Camelidae; genus Camelus; species Camelus ferus. Next base: position 62,618,977 of record NC_045696.1, read on the forward strand.
ATAACTTAGTCTTTTAGGTTTATTCCATTTTATGAAGCAAAAAGAAGCCCTTAACAAAAAAAAATTTTTTTTTAATTACCCAAAGAATCTCAGTTATAGAAGTTGTAGTTCTTCATTATTGGGTTGATTTCCTAAAACCTTGACAAATTTATTGATGTAATAAAACTGTTTCAAAGGTTACTTGAATGTTACAAAATTATGCTTCATCAGATTGTAACTATCAAAGGAAAAGTTGATTTATAAAATACAGAACATTTTTATATTTGCAATTTGTCCTTTTCAAGATATATTTTTTGCTATTGCTCCTAGTAAAAGGAAAAATCTCTGTAAAAGGAGAAAAAATACTCAAGTTTTTTTAGTCTATACTAAAATATATAGCAATAAATTGCTTTTTAATTTTTCTAACATCTATTATGTGTACTTGTACACATTGTACATTCTTTTAAGTTGTAGCATCTATATAGCTTTTGTGTTTGGTTACATGAATAATAGACCCTTGAATTCCAAAATATTATGGATATTATGCTACAAATTAGTTTGATTCTTTGATGTATCACGTTAGGAGTATAATATAATTGAGTAATTTGCCTTATGATTTCTTTCTAGTATTATCAACAATTAATTTTCAGTTTCTTTTCCAAGTTACATGTAAATAATATTATTGATACTCAGTTTCTAAGTAAGAGAGGTTTTTAAACTTGAGTTATCAAATAAGTAGAGAAATTCATTGAGTAGAGGATAAATTTTCTAACATTTTCCCACCAGTAAGGAGAGTTTTCGAAGTTGACTGAACATCAAATCAGAATCTGTCTAAACAGGAACTATACTGAAATAAATTAATGTCACAGAAAAGGTTCTATATTTGGCCAGATTGCGTACATATAATGCTTATTTAGTAATAATCACTGTGCATGAGATAAGGATAAAAATATATTTATGAATTATTTCTAAAGAAACACTGACTTCCAAAGCCTAGTATTTTAATTACAACAATAACAAGAATATTGAATCTTTCCTGTTCCACCTCAGATCACCTGGCTTTGCAGAAGTCTGATTTGTAGCATTTTTATTAATGTACTTTGAAACTAGCAGTCTGAAAAGCTCAAGAATAAGGAAATATGTTGAAAAAAGAAAAGAAAGAAAGTAAGAAAGGAAAGAGAGCCTCACTTTTCCTTTGCAGTGCCTATTCCTTTTTTTGTCCTAGGACTTCATCTGAGGAAGCCTAGGCCATTTTTCCTTTTGGATCCAGCCTTTGGTCTTCAGATCATTTCTGGGATCTCTGGTTGTGAAAGCAATTCTTTATGACATTCTTAACTCCTGTGGCTTCAGTGTTGAGTTGATAATGTGGCAGTAATTAGTGTCTACTTAAATTTAATGTACTAGACGTTAGAGATATATTTCAAGTGCACTAAATATGATTATGGTTCTGAACATCTTCAGAGAAGGTGAAATCTTTTAACAGTACAGGGAGCCTGTATATACAAAAGTACACTTACGTAGCTTGATTTCTTGAATAGGCTAAGACTCAATTTGGATTAAATTTGGCAAAAATGATGCAGTACTGAGAGCAAGACTTTAAATTAACGGTTACATGCAGTTACAGAGTAGCTCTTAACAAGGTGAATTTAGATGTGTCAGCTAATAGCTTTTCTATAGTATGTAACAAATCTGTTTCCTTATGTTGTGAATTATTCACTACAAGATGATAAATTATAGTATAAACAATGTTAATCATACTCTTGGAATTTATAAGTCAATTTGATTGTCCTTTGTCTTCTTTTCCTAACTGATCTGCTGATATTAGTTTCTGATTCCTTATCATTATTCCATTAGCTCATTATCATTAGCTCATTAACTTGAAAGTTAGATTAATCTCAAAATAAGAATAGCAGTACTAAGTATGAGGAGTTCATAAAATGCGGTTTCATGTTAGAACCAGACTAAAGGTAACTGAATAGTTCTGTGCAGTTTTTCATTGTAACACTTACATGTTTAAGATTTCTAAAGTTTTAAAATTTTAGTACAATCCTTAGAAATTCAGAAGTTTCCAGGGATTCACTACATTACAGTGTTTGTCTAATTTATGCTGATCTTCACTATAGATGTTAATGTACTTTGATGTTTACTTTCTAAAACATACAGATTAATTTGGAATATGTACTTTGGTTCTTAAAGAGTGCATTTGGAAAAAAAATTATACTTTCACAATCTGGACAACTTAACTTTTGTGATATGTTAAGTAGTATTTTAAAAATACAGTTTTATATAAGTAAAGTGTGGTTACAATAAGCCAAATTATATTTAGGACTAAATTTACTATCCATTTTGAATAATAAGACATTCCCATATCGCTCTTATATTGTCAAATTAAATTTTCTGTTTGGTAGCACTTTTAACCATGGATATGAGCTGGAAAAATGATATATTTTCATAGAATTGTCTGTCCAGGATAACTTGAGACCTGCACGATACAGTGGAAAGAGCACTGACTAGTACTTACTGCTCTTTTTGGATTCAGAGCTCCTCACAAATAAAATGAATGGGATGAAACAAGGTGAAACTATAACAACATCCCTTCGTATACTGTGCTGCTGCTCACAGTGTACTTTGATGTTACCTTGAAGGATTCTCACAGCAGGACTTCTGAGACATTAATCTTGGAGCACCAACATTGTCTCTTTGATCCTGGGCTGCTGCTCTTGTTTTACAGCGCAGGTCACTGGTTTGCGGGTTGGTGGCACAGCTGACACCAGTTATGTCATGACACCATGAGTGACTGCTAGTCAGAGGCATTTTTCTCCTGTCATGAAATGATTTGAAATCATTGTAAAGCAACAAAATCTGATAATGACTGCCAGCTTTCCTTGTGTTTTGATAACAAATACTCCAAATATTCTGGAGAACTTGGGTATAAAATTACTTTGAAGGAATAGACTAGGATTTGAAGACATTAAATTGTAGGAAATTTTATGTTTTTACAGTAACAAACATTAATGAAAGGAAAACATTATAAAGGTAATTTTAATTCTCCATATGCTTATCAGTTTCTTGATGCTTCTAAAGGAAGACAACTAAAAGGGGCATGGATTCAGATTGGCTAAATCTTGACATCTATAAACATGATTTGTGAACATCCTTTTCTGTTTACATATATTTATCTACTAAAATGAGATAATGGGAGGGAAGCAAGGTTTGATTAAATAAACTTTTCTCTCCATTGGTCTTTTCACTATCTTACGTACTAGATTTTCTTATTTTTCCTCAACACACCTCCCCACCTTTTGGATGTTAATTTTAAACAGGGAAAGCTCACTACATTATGAAGAATGTTGGCACCAATTATTTTACACAAAGGCTAAGCGAACGGTTAACTTTTGGAAATGATGAGCTACTTTTCTATATTTGTTTACTTGTGCTTTGTGATATTTCTGGATCATTCCAGTCATAAAGACTTATTACATGTAATATTTCTTGCTACCTGTGAAAAAGTATATTTTAAAGAATGTATAACCAACCATCCATTTACTTTTTATTAGTAGGTAGAGAATTTGTTTGTATCTAATTCATGAATGTAGTTTCACTGTAGGATGTCATTGTAAATGGAGCAAAGTACGTTATCTTTATAGTTATTCTAAATGTACATTATGTAAGAATTGTAAATATTATACCTGATTAAATACTTTGTATGCTGAGAAATTATGTTAAGTCAATAAAAATCTCACTGCTGGCATAGTTCTTTTATGCTCAGATTTCTACTTTATTGTGAACTGAAATTGCAGACATACCTGTTAACAGTTGTCATGTTTAAGGTCCAATATTCCTTTCCACTCCTGCCAAATTGGTCTGGATTGATCCTATTTGCTGATTGCTTCAATCATGAAATCCATTTTGATCTTTTAAATATTTTCTTCTGTCTGATCACAGAGCTGTATGTCTCCTAATTCATTAGCTAAAAACCACAAAAAGGCTTTTTTAATTTTTTTTTTGGCCCTAATTTTTTTCCCATTATGATTGAGACATCTGTTGAAGTTTCTAATCTAGGCAACACATTCACACTGAATCCTTTTAGTAAACAGACAGAAACATGTTTTTCTGTGAATTGAGACTGAAGGAATAGAAAGTTGAAGGAACAGACCTGGAAGTGAATTGCCTGTTTTTGCCTTTCCTTTAAAAATTAATTGAAAGCAGACACCTCAGACTTTTCTATATAATTTGCTTTATTCCACTTCATTTCATTTTCAGAATAGTTCTTTGATGAAGAGAACCCAAACCAATAGTAAATGTTTTAAAGGAAAACAGCCTACTTTTCCTTATAAAACAGTGCTTTTTCACTTTAGAAAAGTGTTTAAATAGTAATAAGTAAAGAATTCCATCATAATTCCATTGTCTGATTGTGCTGTTCAGTATGGTATCTACCAGCCATGTGGCTATTGAAATTTAATTAAAATTAGACAAAATTAAGAGTTCGGTTCACCTGTTGAACTGCCACATTTTTAAGAGCTCACTAGCCATGCAGCTAGTGACTACTGTTTTGAATAGGGCAGATTATAGAACATCCTCATCATCCTAGGAAGGGGTGTTGGATAGTACAGAGGGGGAAGCTTTTGCTTCCTTGGTATCTACCCTTCTAGACCTTTGGGTGTGTGTATTTATATTTATATACAATGGGATCACACTGTTTTGTTTTTTCACTTAATAAATGAGCAAGTTTCTAAGTCCTTATGAATGCTGCATCACTTTTGGAAGTATTTTAAAAAATATTTTTATTATTGAAAATTTCAATACTCCCACCCATTTTTTTCTCTTCCCTAGTTTTTTTTTAAACCAAATGCCAGATATTTCAATAAATCATTGTGTATCTCTAAAAGAAGGACTCTTAAAAGTCATTATCACTCAAACTATGAAACTATATAGTCGTATTCAGATTTTCCCAGTGTCCTAAATGTGTTCTTTGAAAGGAGATTCTTCAAACCAAAATTCATGTAAGTTCCATTCATTGCAGTTGGCTAATTTCTCTTGAGTTTCTAAATCTATAGATTTTTCCACCATTTATCACTTAAATTTTCCACTTGTTTGTTGAATACATCACTTTTAATGACAGCATCTTTATTTTAGTTTAACCACTTGATTGATGAACATGTGATTTCCATATCTTGCCATCACAAACCTAGCTCTGCAGAAACCCTGTGGCTAAATATTTGAGTACATTTCTATTTCCTTAAGATGAATTCCTAGATGTGAAAATGCTGGTTCACAATGGGTGGGTTGGTGTATTTTTGAGATTTAGTGAGTCAGGCACTTTATTAGGTACTGGGGATATTATGGTTAAAAAAAAAAAAAAAGACACTCTACCTGTTCTCTTGGAGTCTTGCCTTCTTGCAACAGAGAAAGATGGGACTGGGCGGTTCATAGGCGGCCCTCACCAGAACCTTGAGGATAGCGCCTCGTCTGTACACTGGATGGGTTGGTGTTTAGAGACCACTCCTTGAGGCAGTGACATCTAAGCCAACGTCTGAAGCAGAAGAGGTTAGCTGGGTGAAGATTTAGGGCAGGGCTTTTCAAACTTTGGCTTATAGAAGAATCACTCACCTTTAAGGCCCAGGCTTGTTGAAGATAATAGGGCCTGAGCCCGTGTACATTACCAAGCTTTGGGTGCTTCCAATGCCACCCAAAATTTGACAACCACTATTTCAGGGAGAAACATTCATCTGGATAGGAGAGAGAACTAAAAATTCTCTTAGGAAGATTTTTTAGTGTTGCCAGTGTGTCCTCCAGAAAAGCTGTACCAATATACACATCCTCATCTGCTGTAGAGGAATGTCATTTTCTGTATCCTTGACAATACTGAGTAGTGGCCAATACAAAAAAATTTTGATGAAATATCAGATTTCTGCATTATATTATGGATGTAGAAATTATACAACAGGAAAAGCCAATTACCTCTTATATCTGGCCAGAAGTCAGAGAACTTGACCAAAGTCAGTTAGAACTGAAGGGTTACTGTACTTACCAAGTTCTTTTGTCTATTTAGCCATGTTGCTATACACTCAGATACATCTATTTTAAGGTGAGAAAATAGCACATTCCATCTGACACCCTACATACATTTTCTTTTTTTTTTTTTTTAACATACCTTTTTTAAATTTGTCTGTTTTCCCTAGAAGGTAAGTTCTATGAGGGCAGGGCTTTTTTTCATGGCTGTATCCCCAGGTGCTACTGTGTTTGGCATGTAGTAGTCATATGATATCTGATAGCTATCGAATAAATGACTAGCTACCTTCAACTCACTATTTTAGCTTCCTGTCAGCAGTATATTTCAGCAAGCTACAACATTAATTTTTCTTTTTGGTCAAAGAATTGAGAATGAGGAAGCTACAACTTGGAGAAAAGACTAGTCCCTTGAGTATTTTCCTGTATGTTTACTGACTTTCTATGGAAAATTTAAATTGTTACTCTTTTGTTATCCATAAATTCTAGCAGCGATCTTACAAAGGTCTGAGAAAGAAAATATTTGTAGAATAAATTCTGTAATAAGTGGCAGAGGGGAGAAACTACCTTATTGGTGGTGTAGGTAGGGGGACTAAAAAACAATTCCAGAATTATTTCTGCCTTATTAATGAACAGTAATTAGAATGTAATAATACAGTGGTTGCACCCTGCTGTGGGGATTCTATGGTACATGTAGTAAAGTCTTAATGGAGATTAGGGGTTTAGTGTTTGTAAATAGTCTAGAAAAGCTATGGTTGTTAAATTATATTTTGTACTTCTTGGATATTTACTTTGTTCTAGAGTTTGGTGTTTCTAGCATAGTTTACTAAGTATCAGACCCTGTTTTAACTGCTTTATATCTGTTGCCTCTCATCTTATTAGGCATAGGTACTAATATAAAATTTTACATGTGGGTGTAATTGTAGCTCAGAGGGATTAAGTAACTTGCTTGAAGTCTAACAACTCCTAGTTCACTGTAAATGTAGCTCTCCTGTGCCTTTGGGAGAAGCTGAGCTCAGAGTTTTCCTACTCTGTGATCTTGCCCCACCCCCAGTCCTCATAAATCCAGCTCTCTTAACTTGCTCATAACAAGCTCTTAGCTTGCTCTCAACCACAGTCGTCTGCTGAAGGTTTTGGTAAACTACAACCTAGGGCTTGAGTTACTGCTTTCAGTGCTAATCTTGGCTAAAAGCTTGGTCTTTGGAAGTGGTAAGATTTGAGTTGGGATCCTGACTCCGTTATTACCAGCCAGCTGGATTTGGGCAACTTACTTCTCTAAATCTCCATTTCCTCAATTGTACGGTGCAAGTAATACTTCTATCCCTCAGAGTTGTGAGGATTAAATGAACTAAAGTAAGATCCTGTTACTCAAGTGAGTTAATTCTGCTATTGGTTTTTTTCCCTCTCAAAGTGAGTAGTATGTATTGAACTTGTTGCCAAGCCTGCTCCAGAGGTCCAGTATTTTTCAGATAAGTGTTACTCCAGTTGAAATGAACAAGAGTTAAAAATGAGATGAATTGTGGTTTTGGGAAACACACTTTGACAAATAATGGCATGGTACAGTAAGCGGGTGAGAGAGAACTCATGAGTACATTAGTTCTGCATTGTCACCTGCACCTCCAGTAAGCAAGCAGACCACTTCTACATGTTTATTTAAGACTGTAGTATGTCGTCAGTCCTCAGAAGATTTCAGTTAATGAGTTTTTATGTAGTTGGCAGCGTTCAAACCTGCCACTGTGTGACTTGGGGCAATTGAACTCAGTTGTGCCGCAGTTAAGAATTTGCACGACTACCTGATACCTATTAAGCCTCTTTAAAAGTGTTAAAGTGTTTGTTGCTGTTGTTTATCAGAGTATCACAATCCCTGGCATTACTACCCTGGGAAGTTCTTCACTGCCAGAAGTTTTGGGCAGCCGGCCCCCCGTGGTGGCTGCTTTAGACAGTCTCTGGTTGGCCATTAGAGCTGCCCACTGAGGCGAGCAGGCAGTTTACACATCGGGTGTCATTCCTACTTCACCGTGAATGGGGAAGGAGTTGCTAGTTTAAACTCTATAGCCCCAGCTAGTATCCAAGGTGTGAAAGGAGCCTTCAAGAAATTAGAGGCGAGAAGTTATCAAGAGAAAATTTTTCTCTTCGTGCGTCCGGTCTAGTCTTTTTGCTAGCTGAAGGCGCAGCTTCGGTTTCTAGCGTCTGGCGATGGGTACTTAAGAGCACCATTTTTCACAGACGGTACAGCCAGCTGGCCTCTATGTCCGAGTCCTCACTGCTCCTAGGACCACGCGGCCCATGCTGGCTGTAATCCTTCTGAGCTTAGGACCCAGCGGCTGCCGGGCAGCCCTAAGCCCCGCCTCTCCGCGCATCAGAGCCCTCGGATTGGCTCTCGGCAGCGCGGCTCCGCCTCCGCCATGGCCGCTGCTCACCGCCCGCCGCCGAGGCTACTAAGTGGCTGCCGGGGTACAGATCTCCGCTGCGGCTCTGTGGCTGCTGGGTCCTTCGGCCGGCGGTGCATGGGTCACCTTCGAGGCGGGCCCCCATGCGTTCGGGCCATGGCGCGCTTGGGCGCTGTGCGCTCTCACTACTGCGCGCTGTTTCTGGCCGCGGCGCTTGCCGTCTGTGCTTTTTACTACCTCGGCTCGGGCCGGGAGACCTTCTCCAGCGCCACCAAGAGGCTGAAGGAAGCCCGAGCCGGGGTCCCCGCCGCGCCCTCGCCGCCGGTGCCGGAGCTGGCGCGGGGGTCGGTGGCGCCGGCACTGGGCGCCAAGGCTAAGAGCCTGGAGGGCGGCGGGGCCGGGCCGGTGGACTACCACCTGCTGATGATGTTCACCAAGGCGGAACACAATTCTGCTCTGCAGGCCAAGGCCCGCGTCGCGCTCCGCTCCCTGCTGCGCCTTGCTAAGTTCGAGACGCACGAGGTGCTTAACCTGCACTTTGTGAGCGAGGAGTCCAGCCGCGAGGTGGCCAAGGCCCTCCTGCGGGAGCTGCTGCCTCCCGCCGCCGGCTTCAAGTGCAAGGTGAGCGGGGCCGCAGCTGGGGAATCCAGGGGGCGTGTGGCTCGGTCAGTGCGCGCATCCGGCGCGCCCTGCCAGGCTCCCAGGGGTCGGGAGGGGAGTGTCTTGGTTGCGCTGGCCGCTGCCAACTCCATTAGGAACCTAGCCCCTCAACACCTCTTCCCTTCGCCCCAAGTGTGCGTTCACAGCACGCTGGAGGCATCGTCCTGGGTCGTGTCCGGAAGCCTCGGTGTTAGCTGACCACTCTGGCCCGGTGTCCCCCTTTAACTGCGGCCCTCCTTGAGAATTGGCACGCCCCCTCCTTGCTAGCGTTGCACGAGTCAGCAGCGAGTGCCTTGAGTCGGCTTCTCTTTTTATTCTCCTCTGTCTTGGACTTTTGAGGATGGAGCAGCTCATTTGAAGGCAGCAATATTCTTCCTGTGCAGACTGCTGGACCTGGTCTTAGGCCGCTTGAATTGTTGAAGTTACAGTGACATTTCTCATAGCTTTAAGGTATTTCAGTCACAACTGGTCAAACCCAGCCAGTGTGAACCATCTCATCTCCTCTCTGTGCCCCTCTTCTCCGCTACCCTCAAGGGTCATGAACCCATTTAGAGAAGCAGCGAGTTCCAGGGAGGAAGAGAGAGCTCCAAGAGGTACAGATCAGATCTGGGGAGAGCATTGCTGAGCAGAGCTAGCTACCTTGTCCCAGGTGCAAGCAACCTGCCTCCCCATTATCTCACTTCACCACCTGACTCTGCTTGTCAGAGATTGGGTTCCTAGCCTAGTGTTAATTGCCTCAGTCAAATTAGTTGCCTCCTTCTGACCTAACAGTTGCACAGAGGGGATCCAAGGTGACAGAAATAGCAGGTGATCCTAGAGGATGGAGACTGATGGTGGGGGGAGGGGTGGTGAAGCAAGAGTGGTGTTCCATGTGTTTGTGCCCAGTGGGTGACTAAGGGGAGCTGATGCCAGTATCCTGCAGGGTTCGGGGGTTTGTTGCTCATTGTCTACAGAATCAAGCTCTAATTTCTTGGTAGGGCTGTCTGCCTGGCTCTCCTCTCCAACCTACCTTCTTGTCCTTCCTCTGTGTGCACCTTAGATCCTACCTGTACCGAATGTGCCTTTACCCAAGATACACTCTCCGCCTAGAATGTCCTTCTTTCCCTCCTGGGCCCTTAGCCTCTCTCTGCTTATTTTTCACTTTCCCCCAGGAATGTCCCTAGACTTGGGGACAGTCTGTGCCCAGCCTTTTTCATTCCAGCTTCCCCCCATAACATCAAGTCTGTCCCCTGCCCAGAATAAATGAGCCCATCAGGACCAGCCACCATAGTCAGGGAGGGGCACCTGGGCCTGGACTCCATAGTGTAGGAGGCCAGGAATCCAGGCCCTGGAGCTTGTGGCTGGAGGGGGCCCCTGGGACCCACTGTCTGACCTGGGGTTTTCCAGCCCAATTGCCCTGATTGGAATCTCTGGAAGTGGGGCCTGGCAACCTGTTCCAGCTGGTCCTTAGTACTCTGAGAAATTCTCTGCTCGTCCAAGGGAGAAAACCAAGGGCCCCTGATGATTGGGCCAGTCTGGACAGGAGCTGGTATTTGTCTGGCTCTACAGACGCCACCTTGAAGAACAGCATTGTCATCTCTTCACTTTCTGAGTCAGAGGTCACAACTCGAGCCTACCCTACCCCATTGCCAGGGCTCCAGCCATGGGGCCTGGTTGTACACCCGGGACTTTTCTGTTGTTCCACTGTCAGGATACCCTTTCTCTCTCCATCACCAAGTCTTGCCCATCTTCAGATACCATTCACTTGCTGGAGCCATTCAAGGACCCACCGTCTGAAAGGCACATCTTCCTCTTCCTCGTGTACCTCCCTGGTGCTGTGATTATGACATCTTATCTCCCATCCCTATGCCTGGCACACAGTCGGCACCAGAAATACTGGTCCAGGACAGGTCCAGTTTCAGGGCCAAGTTCCCTTCTTGGTTGAAGCCTGTGTTTCATACTCTGACTCCCTTCTGACCTTAGCCATCATCCGGGCCTGAGCAGCTGCAGATGACTGGAGGGAATTGGCACCATCCTTGTGGAGGCCTGAGGAATGAGGGTCTAGGGGCTTCTAGCCAGGTAGCTGTGTTCAGATAAGGGTTTATCAGTTCTAGCTAAAATTGCTCCTGTTCCTTTTGAATTATTTTTTGTGAATCTGTTTTCTGTTTGTGACAAAGGTGCTCTTTTTAAAATTTAAATGTGTAGTCGTGAAAGATTTGCCTCATTGTGTTTGTCATTTAATTCTTCCTCAGGTCTGGAATATTCCTGAAAGGAGTGCTTCTTCCGTCCCACTTCACACGTGCCTTTCCCTCTGCCTGGAGGACCTCCCAGCCCCGCTGCCCCCCCTTAACTGGTGCTCTGCTCTCAGGTCTCAGCCTAAATGTTATCTCCTTGGCAAACCTTTCCTAAGCCCTTCTTATCCTTAGTACTTTTCCTTAGTAACATTTCTTACAGTTGTCATTATGTAATTATTGAATGACTTATTTGTCTACCTCACTAGACTGTAAATTCTTTAAGAGGTTGGACCCTGACTTCTCTTAAATGTTATATCCCCAGCACCGAACATCCTGTCTTAACATATGGGAGTGTGTCTTCTACTGAGAATTATTTTTTCAGTGTTAATTAGGAAGAAGGAAACTAGAAATTCTCACCCTGGTTGCATTAGAGCTGGAAGGGATCCTGAAGAACATTTAGCATCACAAGTGAGGACACTTGCCAAAGGTCACTTGGAGAGTTGTTGACCTGGCAGGGGCTACTCCCAAGTTCTAGGCCAATGTTTTTCCCTTTGTACCATGTTTCACCTTTAAGGAGCACTTCTCTCTTGTAAGATAAAGTAAGAGGACATTTCACTCCCAGGGAGAGTTGCTTTAAGTTGTGTTAGAACACTTTGGGAAGAAGCAGCTTCTTGCCCACCTAGCTGTGGAGACAGCCGGGGAGCTCTTCCTCCCTTGGTGGGAGCTGGGACTCCGCCACGTCTGCACGATGCAGGGCAGGGCTGCAGTGAGCCGGCCCACGACCCGTGCTCACATTCAGAGGTCTCTTCTCAGGCCATTTTCAAGTGACACAGAAATGGTTGAGCTGAAATGGTTGCAGAAATCGATCCTAGAACATTACTAGTCACTTTAGATCACATTTTGGTTAATTAAATATTAGCTAAAATGCCATTCACTTAACCAGAAAAATCTTGTTTTGATTATTTTTGAAAGTCTTTCTAAATCTCAGGGTTTGTTATCTGCTAACAGTATGGAAATAAATTATTTGTTCACTTATTTAGTAAACATCCAAACCTGTTATGTTGGAGGTAACAGATTGGGAGCTGCTTCTAGCTTATGGACCAGAGAATCTCCTGGGGAGATTAAAAATACAGAATTATTAAAAATATAGAACCTGGACCCTGCCCCAGCCTGTGGATCAGAATCTCCTGATAGGGCTTGGGAATCTGAATTTGTATGGGGCTGTGGCGGCAGGTGTCGGGGTCCCTGCTGTAGGGGATACAGGAGGGCCTGGTGCTCTCCTAACCCTTTTCAGACCCAGCTCAGGCATCCTCTTCACTGTGCAGCCCTCCCTCTGGGCACAATGCCTGGCACATAGTAGGCCTTCAGGAAACATTTTGACTTTCATCCTGGTTCTCTGCTGGCCTTCATCTTGATAAATGATGCTTTTATCACATCACTTCCATTCACAACCTCCTGGCTCACTGTCATCCCAGGTCATTCCAACATCTTAGCCTCGCAGCAGCTGGCTTCAGCTTCCTTGCCCAGCCTTTCCCCTCTCAGCTGCAGGAGAAGCTGTCCCTTCTCATGGAGCTTTGCTTGCTTTGCTTCTGAGCCATCTGTTGTTTCATTCCGTCTGTCAAGTGGAATTCTACACTTCTAAGCCTTGGGTCCAGACTTGTCTCTTCCCCAGGCTTCCTTGCTGTATTAAGTCAGATAGAATATGCCGTGGGAACTCCAAATAGTGGGAGCTTCAGCAAGCTGGAGCTCTATTTCTTGTCTAAATGGAGCCCAGAGGTAGGCATTCCTGGGCTGTCATCAGGGTCCTAGGCCCTTCCAGCTCTGTTGCACCACCCTTATGGAGTGGCCCTTGTTCTCACGGGCCAGAAGGCTGCTGGAGCTTTAGCCAACATACCTGTATCGCAGCAGCAGAATGGGGGAAGAACCAAAGCAGTGTACCCAGTTAAAAATAGGGGTTCAGTTAACAAGGAGAGGAGAGCAGGTTGTGGGGTAGGCAACCCCTCATCTCTGCCCACCCCCCAGGGGCCCACCATGCATGCTGGAGCCCCACGAATGACCAAGCACCCGCTGTGTGTGGGACCCTGAATTCACACCTGCAGGGACACAGACATGGGGCAGGCACAGCCCCTGCTACCAGGAACCCATGTCACTTAGCATCACACCCACGTACATCCTGTCTTGTTGCTAAACCCAGTGAGTTGGGCATGAGATGGTCCTGAGGGAGACAGCACTGAGTTTAAACCCCAGTTGGCCAGTTTCTGACTGGGTGACAGTGAGTAATGCCTTTCACTTCTCAGGGCCTCTGAGGCCTCTAAAATGAGGATTAAACACCCACCTCACACCGGGCGGCGAGGAGTCAGTCTGCCCGGCTGTAATGCAGGTAGCCTGGTGCTGCTGTCTGCTGTCGTGTGTCCAGTCTCAGCACAGCTCTGAGTCAGCACTCATGGGTCCCTGCGGCTGTCTCCTCCTTCCTTTGTGGTGTGGCCAGCCCCCTGCAGAGGCCTGGTGGGCTCACCCAGCACTGTGGGGACACCCTCAGGGTACAGCAGTGTTGCTTCTTGTGCTGCCACTGTGCAGTCACTCAGCTCACCACCCAGAAAGGCCTTCCCTGAACCCATTTCCTGAAGCAGCCGCCACCCCGCCCTTGTCTTCCCTGTCACCTTGTTCATAGCATGTAGCTGTTAGTTTGTTCATTGAGGCAGCAGAAGTGATTGAGGGCTCAGCCTGTGCCAGACACTGTCCTAGGTGCCCGCAAGCAGTGGGAACAGAACCAGGTCCCAGCCCTCATGGAGCTTACATTCCGGGGTTGTGGGCGGGTATGGGAGGTGGACTAAACAAACAGGTCCATGGAGAGTGAGTCAGATCGTGATCTGTTGTATGGAGAAAATGAAAACTGAATAAGGACATAGGGAGTGTTTGTGTGCGGCTGTCTTGTATAGGTGGTCAGGGAAGGCACCGCGGACAAGGTGACATCTGAGCAGAGGCTGAAGGAAGCAAGAGAGTGAGCTATTAGGACATGGAGAAGCAAGTTTGCGAAAGTCGACATCCTATTTCCTAGTTTGCATTCTGCCTCTCCCTATAGAGAGCATCACCTGCACAAGGGCAGGGCGTTACAGGCACCCCATAAGTGCCACCCCTGTTTCTGGCCTGAGTTGGGAGTGACAGACACAGGGGCAGGCGCTTGCCAACCTGGAGTGCAGACCAGAGAGACTTCAGGAGGGACAGGCACCTCTGGACGGTTGCTGGCTGCCCTGCAGGGAGAGGCAGGCTCTCAGAGGCTGATGCCAGGGAATAGAAGAGGGACCGGGACATTCTTGCCTCCCAGACTCACCCATCACATCAGTTTCTCCTCTTGCCCTAAGGGAGGTGGTGTGTGCAGGCTGGGGAAGGGGGTGGGGCAGAAGGCAGGGAGTGCTGGTCTAGCGGGGCCTCCTCCATAGAGATGGCACGAAGCAGTAGAAACGGGTGTTCCCTCTTCCTCCATCATGATCATATTTTTAATACAGTTCCTGGCTCTCAGTAATATTTTATAGTCAACTGACTGATAGCTATATTAATTAAACCCAAGAAATCCTAGCAGAGTTCTCGGTGATCTGCTGCTTGGACATCAAACTTCAACCTTCTTGGAGCTCGAGGCTAGGATGTCATCTCCGGATGACAAGTTAGGAATAAGGAGGCCGTGTGCATTCCACACTTAAAAGTGACAGTTGGATTCCAGGAGGAGCTTGTGCTGAGGACTGGGAGGGACGAGACAGATGTTAAAGCTCTTTGCATGCCTCGGGGAATTTCCAGAGTTTCTTTTACTCAAGAGCAACACTGTGAGTGGCTTTGAAAAAATGAGTCCCTCAGCTGAGAGTTGGGGCTGAAAAGAAGCCTGAGAGTGAAGACCTGGATGCTGGCTGCTCATTGATGAAGCTCATGACAAACAGGGGGCCCTGAAATACGGATTCCCCAGCTTGGCACAGCAGCAGGTACCTGGACCAGAGGAAGCTTGACTAAGTTGTGACAGTCTGGGAAAGAGGGGCTCAAGGAACCGTGTCCTGAAGTGAGAGGCTCTCTGAAAAAATCGACTGACATTTTATTCTACAGAATTGAGAGAGCAGTGCTATTTTACTAAACGTAATGGAGCTTTTTAAAATTATTATGTGTTCATGAAAAACCTGTGGTAGTTCATGTAGCAGTGCAAGTTTCTCATGGAAAACTTTAGTCATGGATCAGTAGGGAAGAACTTTGTACAGTATTATTGTATCATGTTCAGTACTTCTGGAAAATTTCACAGGTATGTGTTGAAATTATAAACCAAAGCCCATACCATAAGGCCAGCGGTCATCATATAGATGAAATACACTGATACCTGGGTAATATATAAATGCTGTGGGGGTTCAGTGCATGGAGGAAATGTTCCAGCTTTGGGGACCAGTCATTCTTCATGATTTCCTGACTGTTCTCTGTTCCTGTTGGCCATTTTTGAAAAACAGATAACCGCATTTTTTAAAAATTAAAAACATCCAAGATATAATTCACATTTCATGAAATTCATCTTTTTAAAATATACGATTCTGTGGGTTTTAATATATTCACAGGGTGGTTCAATTATAACCACTAACATTTTATCACCCTCAAAAGAAACTCCGTACTCATCAGCAGTCACTCCCCCTTCCCCCTTTCCTCTCAGCGTTGGCAACTACTAACCTGCTTGCATCTCTATCAATTTACCTGTTCTGAACATTTCATATAAATGGATCTTTTGTGTCTGGCTTCTTTCACTTAGCGTCATGTTTTTAAGGTTCATGTTGTAGCCTGTGCCAGTACTTCATGCCTTTCTATGCTTGAATAACATGCCATTGTATGGCTATACCACATTTTCATTCATTCATTAGTTGATAGACATTTGCATTTCCACTTTTGGGCTATTATGAATAATTTGCTGTGAACATGCAGTTACAAGTTTTTGTGTGGTTATATGTTTTCAGATCTCTTGGGGATATACCTAGGAGCGGAGTGGCTGGTCACATGGTAACTGTTTAAGTCTTTGAGGAACTGCCAGTCTGTTTTCCGAAGTAGCCATATTATTTTACATTCCCATCAGCAGTGTGTGAGGGTTTCGATCCTTGCCAGCACCTGTTGCTGTCTGTCTTTTTGATTATAGCCATCCTAGTGGGTACGAGCTAGCATCTCATTGTGGTTTTGATGTGCATTTCCCTAGTGTCTAATGATGGATCATTACATATTTTTAAGGACAGCCGAATAAATGTATTTGGTATTTTCTTACATATTAACCAAAATGCATTTTACAAGAAAAACCAGTATCTTGACTCTCCCCTCCCCATCCTGAAAGATGTTGTGACATCTCTGAAAATGCTTGTATGCTGAAGAACATGGTTTGGAAATTTTTGATGTGTACAGTAATGTTATGCCTAAAATCAATGGGGAGGTGTTACTAGTATGAAGACTTGATTAGGAGAATAGTAACATCATTTGTTCGGCACTTCAGAGCCTATAAATGTATAATGTCTTATAAGTCTATAAATGTCTTGAGTTCCTACACTGAGCCATGGGGGCTGGACTGTGTAACATGCTCTGGGGAGTAGGAGGCAGGGCAAGACAGGGAGCCACTGAGGGGTAGGCAGTAGCCCACCTTGCATTCTGTACCATCCTCCTGCCCAGATGCCTGAAATACATACATTCAGTCTGGATAAATACCCTCAGTCTGTGCTTGCTGCTGCCACAGCTTTGCAGAGCCTTGCAGGATCACCACACATTGGGGCCAGGAAGGAACTCTGACCCTCTGGTGCTGCATCCTCCCAGTGACCTGATAGACCCTGGAGGAAGGGCAGTGATTTATTCAGTGCCACACACAGAGCTGGGGTTAGAACCAGCCCGGGCTCTTCCCTCTTCAATTTGAGTGTCAGTGTTTGCAGCAGCCTCTGGCGCTTTTGGAAGGGTAGATTGAGAGCCAGCTCACCCTAACCCTCACAGCACAGTGGGCAGGATGCAGGGTCATTTTCACCCATGCCGGTGGAGCCTTACTCTTTGTGTCCCCAAGGTTCTCTCTGGTTGGGAAGGGAAGGAGAGGCATGGCCCTGACCTCCAGGGGGCTGACCCTCTGCCAGTCCCTCGGGGCTGATTTTCAGCTGTCCAGTGCCTGAGATGGAGCAGGGAGTTAGTATTGGGGAGCTGTATTCTTCCGAGGGAAACCATGTTGTTTGTCCTCTGCTTGGGGGTGTGCGCTGGAGGGAGCTCCAGGGCTAGAGTTAGCGTGTGGGCCTCCGAGGTCTGGAGAACGAGGAGGAGGAACTGCAGGAGTGCAGCCCACCCTGGACCTCCGGCCTCCTTGTGGGTCACCGCATCCTCCCTGAGACCCAGTAGGAGAGCTTGCCTTGCTCTCAGGGTCACTTCCCTGCTGGTTGAGTCGTGTGTGTGGCGCTCCTCGTGGCCACTGGAGGGCGCCGCTGCACCGCGGTTGCTTGGCCGAACCCCGGAGCCCGCCCTGCGCTGCATCTCCCATCACCGAAGCCTGGGACGAAGGTAGATCTGTTTTTGTCCCTTTCTCCACGAGTGCCCCCCCTATCCCCGTGTTTTAGAAAGGAAGACTGAAATGAAAGGGAAGGTGCCTGGTGATTATGGGCTGTAATTTCCCTCCTGTGCCTGGTGTAAACCTGCTTTGATGAGGCCCTTTGAAAAAGGTTGATGGAAAACAAGCTGGATCCTGGATGGAGAAGTGCTTTCGTGCAGCACAGAGGGGAGAGTGTGGATAGGGGGTGGGATGTGTCTGCGCTTCCTGAGCCACCTCGCCTCTCCTTGGTTCCTGTCCTATGACACCAGCTGGGCGCTGCCCATGGGCCCCCCAGGGACGCATCCTTTCCTCAGCCTGGGGTCCCCGTCACACCTAGCATGTGCCCTCCAGGTGAAGGGACACAGACTTCTGCTTAGCAAGGGAAATTTGTCTCTCCGAGCTGCATGAAAGTACAGCCCCTCTCACCCACACCAGCTCTCCAGAGTGTCAGGATTTCTCCGCGACCCCACATATCCTGGCTCTTGGTGGGAAGTTGGGTGGGAGGCAGGCATCGTGGCGAGGGTGCGGTGACCTGGATGCTAGTCCTGGCAGGCCGTGTCGTGACTATAGCCTTGTCGCCTAACTACCTGGAGCCTTCACATCCTCAGCTGTTGAATGGGCTTCACCCTACCTCATGGTCACATCACAGTGGTCAGTGGCAGCTTCCCTAGTCTGTCCTTGGCTGGAGATGCTCAAAGGGAGGCCTTGTGCCCCTCCTGCAGTCCGCAGGCTCTCACGGTACCTAGCAGGTTCCCGGTCCAGGGCTCTTGCCTTTGGCCTTGGGGCCACTCACACTGGCCAGTGGGTTGCTCAGGGTTGGTCAGGAGGGCCAGTCTGGGTGGTCAGGCCTGGACCCCAGAGCAGCTCTGTGTGCTCCCAGCCCTGTTTCAGGTGCCTGTTCTGAGCAGCTGAGCCAGGCCCTGTCACAAAGCCTGCTGTTAATGTCTTTTAAATTAAAGCCATTTGTTTTATTTATCGGGGTAATTACTGCTAAGCAGCCCTGATTAAGTGATCCTCCTGCTGGTGGGACCTTGTGTCCGGGAGGCTGGCCTCTGTTGCCCTGCACTGGTTTGGTGGCCTGGGCGCACACAGTTCTCCCGCGGCGCCTCCTCTTCCTGTCCTTGCTGGGGTCACCATCCTTCCTGCCACCAGCAGAGTCTGTCCTGGGCCTGCCAAAGGAGAGGCCCCAGGGCAGGAGCACATGGCTTGGCTCCCCAGACCTGGGCTCAAACACCATCAGTGACATTTGGAAACAGTGTGGCCCTAGGTGTAACACCTCTGATCCCTCATTCATGACTTTACCAGGGTGGCTGTGAGACAAAAGTGAGGCCACACCAGGGCCCCGGCACATGACAGGTGGCAAATCAGTGGTGGCTGCTGCTAACGGGACCTGAGTAGGTATGGGCAGCATTTTAGCAGGGGTGATGCCTGTGGATCCAATTGGAGGGCAGTGGAACCAGCTTGAAAAAGTTTTCTGCCTAGGTGTATTTCAGGGTGTCTCAGTCTGTTCGGGCTGTTACCACATACCACAGACTGAGTGGCTTATGAACAATAGCATTTCTCGGTTCTGGAGGCTGGAAGTCCAAGGGTGGGTGCCAGAGTGGCTGGGTTCTGCCAAAGGCCCTCTTCCAGACTGCAGATGGCCAACTTCTCACTGTGTCCTCGTGGGGTGGAAGGGTTAGGGAGACTTCAGGAACCTCATTTATAACAGAACTAATCCCACTCGAGGGCTCTACCCTCATGACTAAGCACCTCTCGAAGGCCCCACCTCCTGGGTGACAACGTCTGAACCTGGAGGGGCACAACCATTCAGAGCATAGCACAGGGTGCCCTCGTGATGTTCCAAGCCTTCCTCACTCCCCCAGATGCAGTGTTCTGTCCCTCTCCGACCCTCCCCCGGCCCCTCGTTTCCCTTAACGGTGCGCCGTTTGCCTCTGTCTGAAAGCCCCGGTGCCGTGGCCTGGTTTGCTGCCCACTGTGTCCAGGCTTCCTCTCTCCTGCTGGAGGAAGAGGCCGTATCTCCCCCTCCCCCTCCCCCCTGTGCCTTGCTCGTGCCCGGTTCTGGGCAGAGGCTCAGAGACGCCCGCTCGCTGTGGCCTGGGCTCTGGAGCAGGTGCTGCTCTTCCCTGTCAGGGCGCTGAAGCCGGTCCGTGCTTTGCAGTCTTGTGTGGGCAGCACGGGTGATCCTGCTGCGTCTTCTCTGTGAATTTTCCTGGCTAGATGTTCTAATTCTGGAAGTTTCCAGAAGGGCCAGTTCAGACTTGTTTTTTGTAAACCGTGAACCTGTTTCATGTTTTGTTTACCTCTTAATGGTGTTTGTTTTCTTGGTCGGACCGCACACAGCTAATGTTTGTAACCTTTTTGGGAATTCAGCCAAGTCTAAGCCCTACGTGATTTTGAAGAGCCAGGCTGCAGGGAGGGCCACATCCCCCGGACCTTGCTCCTTTCCCCTGTTCCCACCCCTCTGTGAGGGGGGCCTCGGCCCTCACCCTCTGTGGTTCATGCCCCACCATCTGCTGTGAGGCGTCCCTGTTCTTACCAGTCAGGATGTGGGCTCCGTGAGACCTGCCCAGAGGGTCAGGCTTCTTGAGTCCCAGTCACTGAGGGGTTCTGGAGGGGCTTCGTCAGCTCTGGCAAGTGGACGGGGGGGCTAGTCCTTGCTTGATAAGCTGCACAGGAGCAGGCAGAGCGTGAGCCTTGCTCTGGGCGCCCCCGGCCACCCCTGTGTGGGGGGCAGGAGGACACAGCAGGGGATTTCAGGTGTGCCTGGGGCACCTTTGGGAGGACGGAGGGGCTTTCTGTGGGAGTCAGGGAGCTTTGGGGATGTGTGCCCATTGAACGTTGGTGTAGGATGCAGCCTTCCCAATCTTGCAGAGGCAGCTGGGGCAACAGACCTTGTCTCCCATACCCGGCAGGAGAGTCATGACTAGAAGATGGGGGGAGGGGCGCTGCAGGAGGGAGGGGGCACTGGCTGGTGGGCTGCGGTCAGACAGCCTGGGCCGTCAGTGCTCCGGGACAGGCAGAGGGAGCCCCGCCATCTCGGAGCTGCTCACTGAGCTGCCGGAGCTGTGGGAGCCTCTTCACGCCTCAGGGACTTTGCTCAGGTGCTTCCTCTCCTGGAACACCCATCCTTGCCTTTTTACCTGGCAAACTCTTTTCACCCTTCAAGATTAAACTCAGGTGGGTGCCAGTTATGTGGGGGAGTCATGCCTGCCTGCCCTACCTGGGTTAGCCCTTCTCTCCTGAGTCCCGCTGTGCTGCAGTTGCCGCGTCTGGGAGCTCCTGGGGGCAGGGCTGTCTCATTTCCTTCTGTGTCCAGGACATAGTGTAGCACAGGGCCCTGCGTGGAGTGGGACCCGGCACGAGCTGGCTGAGCAGGCACAGGTGGGCAGTGAAGTCTAAATGTGGGCCGGGCTGCCGAGCGCCCACGCCTTCAGATGTTCTGTGAGCGCCGTGCTCTCACATGTTAAGAAGTGGCGGCAGCACTGGGAGCCCTTGCCGTCTGGGGAGGCCTCTTGATTTAAGAAGCCTTCCTTGCACCTTTTAACACTGATCCTCCAGAGAAGAAGTCATCCAACCTGAGACCAGCCGGGAAGACCCAGGTGTGTGTTGGAGACTTGTTCCTGGTTTCAGAGCTGTCCCCCGGGTACTGCTACGCAGAGATCCTGATGCTGGTCTGAGGGAGGTGGGAGGGGCTTCACTTCCCTCCTTAACAAGTAGGGAGGGTGGGGCTGCTTGATCTGCCTGGAGCCCCCAGCTAGTGAGCAGCGTGGGGCTGCTAGTCAGCCTCTCCGGGAAGCAGCCCAGCCCTGGCTCACTCTCAGCGGAAGGACGGTGGACAGTCCTGCCCAGGTGCCGTGCTCATGGTTTCTAGGGCCCTCCCTGACCCTGGCTTCCACCGGTGGGGATTTTCAGTGTCTCTGAGCCTCAGTGCCTCGGCTGTGAGATGCTCAGGGGCATTACAGCTCCATAGTTCTCTTACTGGCATGTTGAGACTGGGCGTGGGAAGTTGTAAAACACGTGTCCTTTCCAGGCTTCTCCCGATTGGGAAGGTAGGAGACGGGGGGTGGGGGTCTTGAAGCCATCATTCACCTCATTCTGGGCTGGCTTCCCAAGCCCTCCTTGCCGACTCCTGCTTCCCCCTCTGGGAAACATGGCTTCATTCCTCGGCCTCTGCCCCAAGCCGGGCGGCACCTCGGGATGAGGGCGAGGTGTGTGGAGGTCCCCTCAGATGTTCCCCATCAGCATCAGGGAGGACACAGCTGCCGCCATTTCAGCGGCAGGCGCCCTGCTAGACCCCACCTCGCTCTCCCATTTACCCTCAGAGCAAGCAGTTCTGAGGAGGGAGGTACTGTCTCCGAGGAAGAGGCTTCCCAGCTGAGGACCCCGAGCCCAGAGCAGGTTTGGAGCTTGCTCAGAGCCGTATAACCCCGAGGTGGTGGAGCGGGGTTGTTTCAGACCCGCGGGCCCTGTGCCCTGATGCCTGTGATGGCTGTTTATTTTGGTGGTGGTTCTAGGCCCTCCAAACGTGGAGTGTTCCTCCGGCGCCCCGGTGCCTGCTGCTCGCTGGAACCTTACACACATGTCCTCCCCCTTGTCAGCAGGTCGAGGGGCCCTCGGGGGATGTGAGAAGAGCAGGGGGACACCCCGGGGGGTGTGAGAAGATCAGGTGGATCTCATTCCTCCTTCAGCTTTTGCCCTGAGAACCAGCTGGGCGCAGCTGTTGAGGAAATGGGCTCTTAGGGGACCATGTTGCTTGGAGCCCCACTTCCCTCTTGTGGCAGCAGGTCACAGGAGGTCAGGGCTAGAGGAAAGAGGAAAGGCTGTGTAGTCTTGTCCCCTCAAGTTACCTGTGAGGAAATGGGCCCAGAAAGGCTGAGCGACTTGCCCAAGGCCACACAGCCAGTCAGAGGACAGGGGTCTGGGACCAGGTCTCCTGCCCACACTGCCTCCCTGCCTGCTGTCCGTTTAGTTTGTTCTGAAGCCAGTTCCAGGCTATGCTGATCTCTGTGCGCCTGTTTGTCTTCTGTGTTTGTCCCTAGCCTGACGTGTTTTTCTGGTCTCTCCCACCTGTGACTGCCCTGCGGTCGCCTGTGTGTTGTGGACATTGAACAGCTTGGCTTCACGCCCTGCTGAGCAGCTGCTCCAGAATCGAGCTGACGGGCTCAGGTGCAGGCCCCAGAGCCTTCCGAAGGCTCCCACTGTCCCTCTGCCGGGCCCGGCTCAGCCCACGGGGGCCTCGCTGGGGTTGAGCGTGTGCGTGTGGCGGGGGTGTAAGGAATCCTGCTGCGGTCTCCCACCTGGGTCTGCACCCCATCCAGCCCAGTCCTGCCATGCCTGTTACAGGGATCTCTGGGTGCCGAGGAGTGGGCTCCCCGTTATGTGAGCTGATACACATGACACACAGTTGATGCTCCAGACACCTGTTTCTAACTTACCGTGTAACTCGCCCCACTGGAGCGTCCAGTCTCTCTGAAGACCTGTTGCCTGTGTCAGTCTTTCTGATGCTCCCGGTATCACTGCTCTGACTGCAGTGCTGGTGAAGCTGCCAGACGGGAGGCCTGGGGGGCAGGGTCTGTGTGGCTGTTTCTCCTGAAGAGCCTAGCGTAAGGGCGGGCAGGTGCTTCTCCACGGAGCCCACCGTCGCTCCAGATGGGCCTGGTCAGGTTCCAGGCCCACCGTACCCTCCGGGAGGCTGCGGGTAGTTGTTTGTTTTTCCTGATCTCCTTCCTCATCTGCCCAAAGGGCACAATATCATCCACCTCAAAATGCTGGATGAAATTAAGTGAATTAATGTGTCTGAAGGACCAGCTTGTGCCCAGCACATCCCAGGGGTCTGCTTTGGACATGAGGCAGGCGGCCCCCGCCCCCTCCACGAAGGCCGTCCTGGTCTGCGCCTGCTTATCACAGGTCAGATCCTGGTGCAGGTGGCCACACCCCAGCCTGGGCTTTGTGAGCAGGCTGAGTGGATGCTCAGCTTTGTCTCATAAAATAAAAGAGCAAGTTTGGCACAGAGGTCACCTGGCCTACATGCTTCATTACACTGGGTGTATGTACCGAGTAAGAGTGAGAGGATGACAGCCCTGAGGGCCAGGGGCTGAGCAGCATTACATCCAGTGGTCCCAGCTCTCTCACAGCAGGGAAGGAACAAGCCTTCTGCTCAGGAGACTAGCTTGGGGGGTGGAGACCATGATATGGGAGTACCCCTGGAGGGAGGTGGGCCGGGTGAGATGCTTGTGATTCCGGCTGCTGAAGATCTGTTTTAAGGTGAGTTTAACTGTGGTCAGTGTAGGGTTGGACTTTGGTCCTGGGTCCCCAGGGATGGGGTGCTGCTGACGTCTGAGTCATGGCCAAAGTCTTGGGTCCCTGATCACCCCCCATTCAGGGTCCGGCTGTGCCTGTGGCTCACTCAGCCAGGAGTGGGTGATGGATTGGGAATGGGGTGCCCAGCTACATGCTGCCCAGCCTCGGGGACACTGGTCACCTGCAGTCTGCAGTGGAAGGGGCTCCCTGGTGGGAGCTTGTCTGAGAGCCTCATTTCTTCTGTGTGTTCTAGTCTAAAACCCTACCTGGCTAGTGACTGCCTTCCTCAGTGAAGACTGGACTGTTAAATAGTTCACGGAGTATGATGAGCAGTGTTTGCAGAGGGAGTAAGACGTTTTGGAAGTTGGTTGCGTTTACTTGCCTGGTCTTCGGACTCCCTGAGCAGCTTTTGCTTTGATCAGAAACGGAGCAACTGAAGTTACTCACTGATACCGCTCTCTCACGGTTGCAAGACTTTGAGAGCAGAAGCAAAATGAAAACATTCCTCTTTACTTAAGGGGAGAGTTCTGTCTTGGGTCCCTGGCTCTGGAAGATGAAATCTGAGCTTGCTGTTTCAACTGCCTGATTTCTGGAGCTGTTGACTTCGAGCCCTGTTCCGTGACATGCACAGCATCCGGGACTGATTCGTGGAAATCTCTGTGAGATTTGTTAGAGCCTGGAAAAACGAAAGGGAGTTCTTGCTGCCCCATGAGTGTATTCAGCTCCGAGGAGGCGGAGTCCTGGGCCTTGGGGTGGGTGTGGGGAGAAAGTGCTTAGAGAAAGGTGGGCGGGCGGGCCAGAGCAGTGGCAGGACCCCACTGAGAGCCCTTCGTGACCAGCTTCCACACAGACAATAAAACTCTAGGTGGAAGAACTGTCTCCGTTTGTCTGGGTCCCCGTGAGCCTTGTCCATGGGCCGGGTACTTCTGGTGTAGCTGGGGGATGGGCTCTCTGCTCATTTCACTTCTCGTGGGACCTGCACGTGGTGCTGCAGCTTGTAGATACCTTCCCGTCTTTCCGTCTCATCTTGCGCTTATTGTTTGTATGGCTGTAGAGTAAGTTATTGTCTATTTCTTTTGTAAGCCATTCTGTAAGTCTGATTTTTTTCCCACTGTAAGTAACACCACAGAGGACATCTCTGTATGTTTTTTTTTTTCCCCTTCTTTTGTATTGTTCCCAGGAACCCTTCCATGACTCTTCGCAAGGAACACTTTACAGTCCTAAATGGTCCTATGTCTGCAAATGAATGTGAGAAACTCAGGACTCAGCAGCGCTGCTCCTCACGTTCACGCTGCGTCTTTAATTAAGGGCTTGCCTGCGGATTCACGCTGCACAGCCTTGCTTTCTCGCCTCTTAGGTAATATTTTATTGAAAAAAATTTTTTAAGCAACAAGGATTTACTGTATAATACAGAGAACTATATTCAGTATCTTGTAATAACCTGTAGTGGAAAATAATCTGTAAAAAATATAACTGAATCATTTTGCTGTACATCTGAAAGTAACAATATGGTAAATCAACTATATTTCAATAAAATTTTTTCTAGTATTTTTATACATTAAATTATGAAGCATCAAAATATAGAAAAATTCAGAAAAAATGTCATAGGTACCTGTTTTCCTACAGTATAGGTTAAATAAGGGTGAACATTTGGTTCTATTTGCTTAGATTCTTTTTTTAAGGAAATGAATTATTACAGATACAGCTAAAGTCCACCCTTATTTCTTGTCCCCTCGCTCCCTGGCCCCAGAAGTGTTCACTGTCCCACACAGGGAGGTGGTGTTCTTTGTAGAATTTGTGCTTTTACCACATGTATATGTGTTCATGTACACACACGGATCTATACCTATATAAAAATATACTTCATTGCTTTGTAGACCTTAAACAGTTATATAAATGCTCTCATTATACATCCTTTTGATATTTCTTTTTGCACCTGACATTATAGTTCTGACATTTATCTGTGTTGTTACATGCAGGTCTTGTTTGGTCATTTTAACTGTCCTTTGGGATTTCGTTACGGGGAGACCTCCGTTTATCCATTTTTTCTCTGAGGGGTGGCTGGGCTGCCCCACTTTTTGGTCACTGCAGACTGCTGCAGTGAGCCTGAGGTGCACATCTGCATACACGTACAGGCTTGGGTTTCTCCGGACTCCACACCTGGACGACCTGGACGGGCCCTTCCTGGTCCGAGGGTCTGTGGACCTTTCCGAGATCCTGCTGAGCTCCTCCCCAGTGCCGTGGGGCCCCTGTCCATCCTGCGTTCTTCTGAGCACTTGGTGTAGGCTCCTTTTTCTTGGTGTGAGTCCAGCTGCCTCTGTGACAGGAGGTGGAAACTTGGGGGCAGCTTTGGGAATTGGAAAAGGAGGGAAGCTCTGAGGACAGGCTCGAGCAGTTTCCTAGTGCCACTGTGAGCTTTCTGATCATGCCGAGACTTGGACCAGTCTTCCCCAGCGTTTTCTGGATCTCTGTAGATGAGGGCAGAGAGGAGGGTGCCACCAGCTGCAGGTGGGGTGCCTTTGTGTGGGAGGCACGGGGCCTGGCTTGGGGGCTGGCTCCCCTAGGGACTGGCCGTGGGAGAGCCCCGCCCCCTTGCTGGGCCTCACTTTCCCTCCCTGACACTTGAAGGGTTGAATCAGTGACTTGTACAGCCTCTTGGCTCTGCCCATGCTGCTCACCCACTTTGGCTTTTGCAGTTAGCAAGAGGGTCTCCCCTTTCCTAGCCACGGCTGCTAGGCCTGAGCCTCGGGCAGCTGGCAGGTTGGGGTGGAGGCTGGGAGGCTACCTTGCAGGGAAGCAGAGGCCTGGCGCTGCCCAGGGACCTGGCTGTCCCCTCAGTGGCGTGATCTGTGCTCCTCTACAGCAGGAGGGAAGGGCCTCAGATCCCAGAGGCTTAAGGCCAACACAGATTAATGCTGAAGGAGGGGAAGCCAAGAGCCGCTCATGAAAGCCAGAGGCAAAGGAGCACTGCTTTCTTTCTAAGGCCGGGGGAGCCCATGCGGTATTGCTGCTTGAAACCTTCAAGGAGCCAATAGTTACTGTGTGCCTGAGAGGTGCCCTCACTGTCCTGGACATTGAGACTGCATTGGGTGTATCCGTGAACAGAGGAGTGGTCGGAACTCCTGTCCTGGTGGAGCTTGGCTTCTGGCAGGGAGAGGAGTAAATGAGCCAGTAACACTTGTCTGCTGCCTGTGACACCATGAGGTAGGGACTCAAAGAGGGTTAGGGTTCATTCCATCTCTTTGCTGTTCCTTGAGAAGCGAAGAGTGCATTGTACCTCATCCTTGGAGGTAAGTTAGGATGTCAGTAGGATGAGAGGTGGGGTGTGGGGCGGGCTTGGTCCTTAGTTGGGTGGACAGGGGCCACTACACTGAGAAGGTGGGGTTGGAGCAGAGGCCTTGAGGAGCAGAGGACCTGGCCAGGCAGCTCCTGAGGAAGAGCATTTGGGTGGCAGGATGGGTGGTGGGTGCCTGGCATGTTTGAGGAGCAGCAGAGGGGCTGTGGAGGGAAGATGGCAGGCCTAGAGGGAGGAGGGCAGGTCTGGGCCAGTCCCAGTGAGGGTCTTGGTTTTGATGGAGTGTTGGGAAGGGCCACTTCTGGGTGTCGAGCAGAGAGGGGTCTCCCTGGCTGCTGTGTGAAGGACTGAATGATGGGGAGCCCCATCAGGAGGCCCGCATCCTGGCCCAGGGGAGGGAGGATACTGGCCTGAGCAGGTGGAAGATCGGGGGCTGGGGAGAAGTGGGGGGATGCTGGGCCCCTCCCGGAGAAGGGTTTTCTGCTCTGGAGTTTGTTCAGATATGGGCCTCTGGCCTCAAGAGGCTGTAAACATGTACCTCTTTGATGGAACTGGGGTTGTAGTGCACACTCGGCGGGGCTCTGCCCCTTGGCGAGGGTACACAATAGGAAAAGTCTAGCAGAGGCAGTCCATGGAGGTTGTCTGTGTGCTGCAGTCAGGCCTGGGCTCAAGGCTGGGCCTCGGCCATCCACATGTCACCTGGCACCGGCAGCTCCACCTCTGCAAGGGACCGTGGACACCTCCTGCGTAAAGGGCCCGGTGTGGGCGAGGATCGTGAGCTCATGGTTGTGCACGTTGCTGCCTGACCTACATTTCGTTTCTTTGTGGTCCTGCCACGAGCAGGCGCCAGTGCCTGGTGTGCAGGGCTCAGAGCAGTGCTGGGAGTGGGACGTGGCTGGGGGGACTGTCCTGGCTTGAAGTTACAGGCAGGAGTTAGCAGCCAGGCTGCAGACGGGGAGTCAGGAGATCTAGTCCTGACGTCAGCACGTGTGACCTTGGGGAAGGCAGGGACTCAGCCTGTGGACACCTGCTGGCTTCCGGTGCTATGCTCTGCATTTTAAACACATCGTCTCAGCCTCAGAGGAGGCAATAGACGCGAGCGGTGTCCCCAGCGTCCAGCCATTGACCGTTTCCTTCACGGTTTTTGCCAGTATCCTGGAGCTGCCTGCGGCTTTGGCTGCTTCATTCATATGTTAAACTGACTCACCTTTTTTTCTCCCCTCTTAGCCTCTCCTTAGGGAATATCTTTGAAATCATAGTTCTAAAATGTTTTTACTAATTTTTCTACTGTTTTACATTTCAAAAGAAGTCCATGAGTATCAAACTAAAGTGGTTGGTCTGTGTGCCTCTTAGAAGTCCCTTCTGTACCCATCCGGAGGTGTGTACCCCATCTCGGGCGCACTGGACGAGGGGTTTCAGGAAATGTAGGAGTGCAGGTGGCACTGTCCTGGAGTCCAGCCGGTCTGAGCTCAGCGGGGTGAGCTGGGGCCATGGGTTCCCTGCCTGGGCGCCTGCTGCATCCCTGTCCCTGAGAGCCAGGAGGGGAAGGGGTTAGTGTGGATGGAGGAGGGGCTGTGGGAGGCCTGGCTGAGGCCACCTTCCTGCCTGCGCCAATGGAAGCAGAAGCTGGCTACATGCGTCCTTGTGGGTGTCACTTGTGTAAAACTGCAGTGTTCTCCGGGAGGTCCTTGGCCGTGGGAGATGACCACACAGAAAAGAACAAGTCAAGAAACGTGGTGAAGAAGCCCTGACAGACCCGCAGCCGCGCGGCTTCTTGGTGGGTCAGGGGTCTGGGACCCGCACCCTAAGGCTCACAGGGAAGTCCTGATACTGCAGGGTCAGTGCTCCCCTCCCACCTCTTCCCCTCTCCTTGCTTTCCTTCATCTCATACCTTTTCTTATCTTTTGCAGTGGAAAACATTATTTTGCAGAAAACTGGCTCCTACTGTCAGGAAAATTCAGTATGAAATGTAAACAACCAGAACCTCATTATTTTATAAAAGAGGTAAATTAACGATTGATTATACCCACTATGTACAGATTATTTGAGATCACTAAATGGACTCCTGAGTGAGTGCTGGGGAAGGTCGGGGGTGACTGGAGCACTTGTTTTGAAGAATGACAGCTCAGCACAGAGGGCTGGGCGCTGGGAGCCGGAGGCGGGGCAGCAGGGGGCGGTGCTGGCCGTGGGGCCGCGGGCCTTGGGTGGAGTGCGCTGTGGAGATGGTAGATTTATGCTCCTGGAACCCAACAGCTGTGTTATGAATACCTGGAAGGGCCCGTGGCCCTGTGGTGGCACCATTAGCTGGTCACGGACACATGCAGGCTCCGGAAGGTGGCACAGATCTTTGTGGTTCATTCCTGTTCAGCCCTGGGGTGGGGGTGTCTGGGCCCATTTCTTTGTCTCTCTCCACTCTTCTCAGCGTGTTTGTCTTTCTTCGGGTCCCTCCTCACCCTCCAAGGGCATGCTCTGTGCCAGTGATTTGCCATAGTTCCTGTTGGTCATCCTAGAAATTCACCTGGAGGGCCCAGGTGTTTGCAGTTCTCAGAGCGGAGCTCCTACAAGACGGACCAGCCTTTGTCTTGCTTATTCTTCTACGTATGATTTCTCTACCTTGCTGTGCTGGCAAGGTCTTCATCTCTTTACCTGCTTGCCCAAGACACTCCCACTCCTGGAGGTGAGGAGGACGAGGACAGGGCAAGGGGGACACAAAGTTGGTGCAGCCGACGGGCACAAAGAGGGCTCCGGGCCCAGTTCCCGAGCCCGTGGCCTCCTCTCCTCCAGACACGAGGGCCTGCTCTTCCTTGATTCCTTGTTCGGGGCTCCTGAGTCAGCAAAGAATTGACGTCTCAGAGGGAAAAGGATTTCTCGTTGCCACTTATCCTCTCTCCGTTACAGGCAGGAAAATGAAACATGGTGGCCTCCTGAGTGGGGGCAGAGGGAGGAGATGGAGAGAACCACCTGCTCCTGTGTGAGATTGTGTGGTCCCCTCCCCCGCCCCTCGCCCATGGGCCAACACCCGCAGCTCCTTCCTCTACTGCTCACCTTTTGCACCTTGTCGTCTCCTTTGACTTTGGACTCGCTCTGGGGGTTGCCCGAGGCCCTGCTGCAGTGTGGGACCCAGAGCTGAGGCAGTCTGACTGGCACTGAGTCAAGTGGGGCCTTCTGTCACCCCCCTTCTCAATGAGTCTGGGGGCCCACGTGCAGGAGAAACACATGGGGTGGCTTTTTAATGAGGAGTCCTGAGCCTCACCCCAGACTCTGACTCAATGTCTGGGGTCAGGACCCAGGAGTCTGTATTTTTACCTGAACCCCTGGCAAAGGCCTGCACACACTGAGGGTGGGGAACCTCAGATCCAGACCCCGCTCCTGGCCGAGTGACTGGAGCTCGCAGGCTTGTGGGACACTTGCCGGACACACGCCCCCTGTTGAGGTTGTTCGGCCCTTAGTCACCCACAGGTGCCAGGCCTGTCCCTCTTATGTTCTGTGTCCTCCTGGTCCTAGTCCCAGTCATATTGAGGTTTTGGAGAACTAGAATGCATCCCACCTCTGCTGAAATACTGTGAGTCTTGTAGGGGTCCCAGCACGTTAACTGCACGTCCCCTTATCTGGGCACGACTGTGGCACAGTGTGAGGTAGACATGGGGGCATGGCCTGCACAGGGACGTTCTGTTGTGAGGATGATGGGAGGGGCTGTAGCTTTTGAGCTGCTGGTAAACTGGGTCACGAGAATGGGGTTGGAAATTACTTTGGAATTAGATGGGCAGGCTTCTTTTTTCCTCTTCAGCTGCTTTGTGGTTCTGCCTGACAAGATCAAATCATATCTAGGACATCTTGCAGAGGATAAAGAACAAGATAAGTCACTTGCAGAGAGGGGCAACCTGCAG
Source organism: Camelus ferus (assembly GCF_009834535.1). NCBI lineage: Eukaryota > Metazoa > Chordata > Mammalia > Artiodactyla > Camelidae > Camelus > Camelus ferus. The sequence goes on from NC_045696.1 coordinate 62,650,269, forward strand.
GTTTATATTTTTCTTTCCTCATAAAACTGCACATCAGTTATAATTTTTAGTCTTTTCATTTAAAACCAACGAATTCGCAGCATTTTTCACTTACACTGGGAGATCTTTGTTTTCAAAGGGGGCTAAAGTTATTGGAGGGGGACAGCATGCAGCTGCTGGTAACTGATGGTGTTTTTAGGACTTGATAGTGATTTTAAAAAAAGAGGGATCAATATACCTGTCTGTTGCTCCACCTGTCTTTCGATCGGACATCTGTCTGTATTTCCTTAGTCCAGGAAAACTTCATTTAAGGAGGTACCTTTGATATCATTTCTGACGTAAAATGTAAAAATAGGGCATTGTTATTCTGAAGCAGCTTGCAGGTTGGGTACAAAATGTCCTCGGCAACAGCTCTCCTTCTGACAAGGTGAGACGTTGCGGCCCAGCCCCGGGGGAACATTCTAACAAGCAGGTTAAGGGTGAGCAGAAGACCCATATTCCTGAAGTGTAGAGTAAGGCCCACGTGGAAGACATTCCTCTCCTTTGAGGAAGGGCCAGGATGGCGGTGGGGAAGCACATGCCTCACCCCGGGGAGGTGCTGGGGTGAGGAAGGAGCCTCTGAGGTCTCAGGTCCTGCAGGGACACCGCTCTGTGTGCTGGGGCAGGTTGTCACGTCACATGCTCCTCTCTGGGTGCTTTTATCTTCATAGCTCATTCTTGTGCTCGTTCTTTCCGACAGCAAGCATTTGCTCAGCTTCTACTGCACCTGAAGCGCTTTGCCAAGAGCTGGGTGCATGGCAGTGAGCAAGGAAGACAAGGTGCCCCCTTTGTGCTGCCTCACAGGCTGGTTGGGGCCTGCAGAGAGACAGGCATTAAATGACTTAAGATTAAACACTTAATATCAGGTGGTGATAAATGCTATGGAGAAAATAAATCTGGTAATTGCATAGCCAGGACTGGGGGGAGTAGCTACTTTTTTCATCAGGGAAGATCACAGGGGGTGACATTTGAACTGGCACCTGAAGGGCTAGAAAGATCCAGGCATGTGACGATTCTGGGGGAGAGTGTTTTGAACAGAGGGAGCCGCTGGTGCAAAGGCCCTGAGGTGAACGTGTGTTTGGGGGATTGAAAGACTGCCAGTCTGTTGGCAGATCTATCTTTCTGTCATAAAAATAGGCCTTCACATTCATAGTACATGTCAATGAGAAAACAAACCCCTTTTCCAGGAAATCACTTTTCCTACAGCTCTTGTTGGAATCAATGACGGAGATCACACAAATGAGGAATGCATTTGTGGGGCCTGACTAGCCTGTGGTGGGGCGTACTGGGTCCCCTCCTAGTCAGAGCCAGGCAGCTCCGATTATGGCCTTACTGTATCTTGGGGTGTTTATTACAGGACATATTCTTTTATCAAATCTAGGTATTCTTGCATGGGAAAGGCATTCTGGCTATATTGGGAGGGGGTGATGATGTTAACTGTCCTTTGTTGAGCTCCTGCTACATTCCTCATAAAATCCTGTGAGACAGGCACCTTGATTTTTCCCATTATATAGGCGATGTAGTTTATTGACCAGGGTTGCCAGGTGATGAAGTGGTGACTTAGCATCTGAACCCAGACCTGCCCACGCCAGCCTGGCCTTGCCTCTCTGGAGGTCCCGACTGCCCAGCACAGGTGTGATTCCAGCCAGAGCTGGTGTCCACAGAGTGGGGTGATGACTTCATGGGGCGAGTGAGCCAGCCCGCGGGTGGACGTTGCCACGGGCACTTTCTTGCCGAGTCCAGATGTTGTCCTACCCAGGGCTCCAGGCAGCCCCTTGGGAAAAGCAGAGACCTGTTTGCTGTTCCTGTGGTACGTGGATTCCGACACATGGTGGGGTGCACCTGGGGGGTTCGATCTGTGTAGGCTTCCCAGAGCCTTGTGCTGTCACTCTTCTCTCCCACAGCTCTCCCGGAGACAGCCTCTGGTTGAGCGCAGGGACGCCATGTGGCCGTCCCAAGGCACTGGTCTGCGGCTGGAGGAGCTGCTGTTTTCAAGCAGGCCTGGGTGTTTCCTGGAAAACCGGTGTCTCCCTGTGCACAGGGCCAGCCCCACCACCTCCCTTCTTGGCTCCAAGAGCATCGTGTGAGCTGACTCCCAGTGGGCATGCCAAGTGATAAATGAGTTTTCTCCACCAAGTTAGCTAAGGTTTGGCGTGGCTTAGGTCCCCAGTGGATGTTTATTGGAGCAGTGGTCTGGCTGTTCGGACCTATCCGTGCCAGCGAGCTGGGGCCAGACGCCTGCCCCTGCCTGGCACCAGGCTTTGCTGTTCTGGGTGCTTTGGCTTCCCCAGCCTGGAAGTGTCGAGAATGTGCTGTGCCTGGTGGATACGAGGCAGGCTTCCCCTCTCCCCGCATCCCCACACTCTCCTTTTCAAGAGAGAGGAGCCCTCCGAGTCTGTCATTGTGCACAGTGCTCTCTCAGTTATTTTGAACAACAAAGGACAGCTCGCGACCACTTAGCCTGAAACAGCTTCAGTCATTCCTGAATTTACAATGCTAGAATTTTCTTGACAGAATTCACTACAGATAAAAGGAGGTAAAAGCCACTGTTCCTGGGATTTTGATCTCGTAATTACTAAGTGTGGACTATTGATATGTGAGCCTTTTAAAGTGGCTACAAATGTCTGATTATAGGCTGATGAGAAAACCAACTGCCTTAATGATATGAATGTGGGTTCTTGTGGGTTAGGATAGATACCATTTCCAGTGACAACCTCCTACACAAATTTATGAGGAGCTGTGTCTAGAACATCTCAAATGGATGAGGAGGGTGATACGTTCTGGAAAACTGCTCTGAATGACTCCACTTGCCTCTGGGGTTGATAAGGACATTAATGTTTAAAAGGATGCCCATGAAGGGTCTGAAAAAGAAGTCATTCTGTAAGTGGGTGGGGGGACATAATAATGAATGGAATTTTTAATTTAAAATATATGAAGATAATTAATAAAAGTTACAAATAATGGTTTGGCTTTTTAAGCTTCATCCCTAAAAAAATATATATAGTCAAACTGGTGTAAACCATTCTTTTGATTGCCTCAGCAGTCAGTTGCCCTCAATATGGGAGTCACCTTGAAGGCCTGGGTTTCCAGGGTACGTGGTACTCCTTCCTGTAGCCCCTGAGGTGGGAGATTTGCAAAGGGAGAGCTACAGAGGGAGGGGTGGCATGTTCCCTGCCCCCTCCCTCTCTTTTTCTCTCTTTTCATCACTCTTACTTGGCTTCCTCTGCCAAGCACTAAACCCTGGGCTGGGCTGGGGGCTTCAGCGAGCGCCAGTCTCCAACCCTGCCCTCAGGAGACTGCAGTTTGCACACGTGTTGTAGACGCTGGCAGGCCGGGGTGTTTTGATTCACCCTTGCAGCGTCTGTGGTTTGCTTCTTGCTGCAGAAAGTGTATTCCATGGAACGTATTAATTTATCTCTAAGTAGATTTATTACATGAAATATTCATCAGAGTGGGCGCCATGGTACAGGGCTTGGAACAACATACCTAGTACAGTTTGTCCTCATAAATCTATTAATGCTGATGGATGTAATTGTCTCCTGTGAAGCTTCGGGGTGAGATGAGGGCCCGGGGAGGGGAAGAAGCTGGCCGCTGCTCTGCAGCTTGGCTGCGGCAGGCCCTGCTCTGAGTGTGTGTGTGTGGTTATACGTATCCATTTTTTCTCTTTCTTTTTAATGAATGCAGAGGCTTTCATTTCTGAGAGCCCTCTTGTCAGCTTCCAGCTTCTTGTCAAATTCTAGCTTCCAGAAGCATTTGGAGATGTAATGAGGCTCAGAGGGAAAAGCTAGCTCATGAGTGATCTGTGATCAGTGAGCAGAGGGCATTCAGGGGACCGAGGAGGGAGTGGGGGGCAGGATGCTAACACTTAGGAATAACCCCCGAGCTAGGTATTTTATCTACTTCTCCCAGGTGCTCCTAACAGCCACCTGGGAGGCAGGTGTCATCATTCCTGTGTTATCCACGTAGAAGCTGAGGCTCAGAGAGGTCTAGTAACTTGTGCGAAATGCAGTTTGTTTAGTTCAATGAGGCTATCCTAATGGCCTGGGGCTGGGCACAGGACACAGAGCAGTCACAGCCTCTGCCCTCCTGGAGGGCCCCATCCAGCAGATGGCAGTAACAGGACCTGCAGAGGAATCAGGTGGGGAAGTGGAGCCTCCCTCCTTGTGACACAGGGGGCACAGGACGGCGTGACGAACTGTAGGAGACTGTAGGAAGGCTGGAGTTGGTGTCTGAGCAAAGTTGGAAGCCTGGATGGGTGTTTTCCAGGCAGACGGGGCCTGGCAGAGGGGGTTTCAGATGGTGTGACGAGCAGGTACAAATACCTAAGGACGCAGGGCGCCAAGGCATGGCAGGCAGGGTGGGGACTGCCTGGTTCAGCTCTGCTCAATCCCCAGGGGAGGGGAGGGCGGAGGGGTAGCCAGAGCCACAAGTGCAGGGCCTTGCAGGGCATTTGGACTGTAACCCAAGGCACTGAGGAGCCACTGGACGTTTTGAAGCCAAGGAGAGAGAGAAGTGAATTTGTATATTTGGAAAATTACTCCAGGGACACAACCGAGGCTGGCTTGGAGGGAGGCAAGGCAGGAGGTGGGGAAGCCTGTGGGGTTTGTGATGCCCGTGCGGCCAGGATGTCAGTGAGCAAAGCATGTGGGGTGCAGGAGGTGAAAGGTGTAATTTCGTATCTGTGCTGGGAAACAGCAGAACTGGTCAGGATGCCCCACCCCAGGTTGAGAGGTCACAAAAAAGGAAAAGTCAAAGAGAAAAAGCAGTCAGAAAAAGGATAAAGGAAAATAGGACATTAGAAGAGAAATGTTAAATTGTAAAAAGACTTTTATGAAGAGATAAAAAAAATTTAAAGAGTTACAGTTAAGGAATGATGAGGACTAACACAATATACAGTTCTTTTTTTAAGTTTAATAGTGTTTTAGAAATTTAAGTGGATCTGAGAATAAAAGCAAACACTTAAGTGGGTTAAGACAAAAACGGGTTTCTGGCCAAAAGCAGAATGTAAGGTAGGGAAGAGCAGACAGGGCGGCTGGCCGCTGAAGGGCCAAGAGGTGATGATTCCTGCCGTCTGAGGACCCCCAGCTCTGGGAGTGCATGCTGGTTGGTGACACTGTGGGGTGGGGCCTGGGAGAGACCTGGGCAGAATCGAGGGAAAGGTGGGAGGAAGTGACAAAACAGAGCCTCTCTGCTTTGGGACTTCTGCAGGTGGGGCCACTGACAGTGTAGGGGCTTCGCGTGGCCCCCTTGCACCGTGGGCACCCTGTCCAGGCAGGTTCTTGGCCCTGGAGTTGGGGTGGTGGTGGCTGATCGCACGTGGCCACATCACAGGCTCGTCCTGTCCTGGTAGCCACCAGGGAAGGGTAGGTGGAAGGTCATCAGCAGGTCTCTTGTGAGGGTCGGAGGAAGGACATCAGGGCTTCCGGCCTGAGTGCAATTATTGAGCGCCTCTTGTGTGCAGTGGAGTGTGCTAGATGTTGTGGGGCACATAACAGGGAAAACTTACAAGCTGTATGTGAGCAGAGCCATGGCGATTTGGTATCTTGTACAAGGCTGGGGCTCCTTGTGGGATGGGCTTATAACCTGGAGGAATGTCAAGCAAGGAACCCATTAGGGGCTCTTGTCTCCTCTAATTGCTGGTCGTGCTGCTGTTCCTCTCCACTGGTAGCTGTGAAGGAAAGAGGAAGCACGCACAGTGGAAGGAGCATGGGACTTGGAGTCAGAGACCAGGGTTCAAGTTCTGAGTCTGCCACGTATTAGCTATGTGACCTTGGGCACTGTAACCTCTCTGAGCACCCGCTTTCTCATTTGTAATTTGGAGCCATAATCATGATGTCTGCCTGCTGAAGCCCAGGTTGTCATGGGGATCTATGTGTATGTGAGAGTGTTCCATAAACTGCAGAGCTCTGTTCAGCAGCTGGTGACATCTCTAGACTCTTGAGTATTTTAAGGAAAGTGGTGCCTCGTTATTCCTTATACCTCTCCCAGCACCTTCACAGTGTCTGAGACACTCCAGAGATGCTAGTTGAGTCAATGGACGAGTCTACTGCAGCACCAGGCATTTTCCGCGTCCCCTTTTCTAGTGGCCAGACCCTGTCACTGTCACACTGTTGGAGGAGGGAGGTGGAGCCTGTGGAACATGTGTAGTAGCCTCTGGGCGATGTTGGGGCCAGCGCTGCCGGCCTCCCAGACTTGCTGAGCATCCTGACTTCAGGACCAGACCCTTTAACCTGGTTTCCAGTCACTGGGCTTAGAGCCAACTTCAGGGTGGCCCGGTTTGAAGTTCAGAAGCAGAAGGAAGACTAGGGACTGCTCCCATTCCCTGTCCTGGCTCCCCCTGCCCCTTCTACTACACCCCACATGCCTGCCTGCACCCCCTCACTTGCGGCATCCCCGTCCCCATAGCCAGCCTCCACTGACTCCCCACTGCTTCCCCATTTCCTTAGCTCTTAGGGATTCCAAGTCCCATGCTCGTGGGGCCCCCCGCTCATGTGGCCTGGAGAGGCAGTGTCTGTCCCTTCTGCGGCACACGTGTGCTGGGTGCCCGGTGGGGTGTGCTCACTCTTGCCACTTCCCACGCCCTCCTGCAGGTCGTCTTCCACGACGTCGGCGTGCTGACAGACAGGCTCTTCCCCGTCGTGGAGGCCATGCAGAAGCACTTCAGTGCCGGCTCTGGGACCTACTACAGCGACTCCATCTTCTTTCTCTCGGTCGCCATGCATCAGATCATGCCCAAAGGTAACCTGGTCTGTGTGCCAATAGCCCCCTGGTTGTGACTTTGCGTCCATTTTCCTGGCTCCAGTACTGCTGGTGCCCCATGTCGGAGAGAAGAGCTGCACTTTAACACGAGGGGATGGGAGACGGTGAGGGCGAGCAGGCCAGCTGAGGCCCTGTGTGCAGAGCTTCCTGCACAGAGACTCCAGGACATGGCCCTGGGACCCATTCACGAGGACATGGTGTGAGTTACGTGGTGTGGCGTCCCTGGATCAGAGCATCTGGGCTCCAGCCCTGACTCTGCTCCTTGCACACATCCTTCTCTGGGACTCATTTGTAAAATGGCAGGTTGAACTAGGTGACCCTCCATCCCAAACTGTGATCCTGCTCTTTCCGGTTTGAACCTCTACTTATCTGACTTTGAAATATCAAATCTAGATGTGAGAGATGCAAATTATGACTGAATAGGACTTTTCTTTTGAGACTCTGATGTGCAATTAAAGTATTTTCTGGTCCCTCCCAGGCAGAAGAGCTGTGATTGTCTGGTCTGTGATAAGCTGGTCTTGTGTGGAAGTGCCGGCAGGTCATCCTTGGACCAGAAGCCTTGGGGGAGGGGAGTTTCATTTGTGTGGTGTCCCATGCTTCTGCATTCTTCTCCTCCAAATGGTCCTTGATTGATTCTGGAGCCCTGAATATTGCCCAAGCCCCCTGGTTTCTGGCCAAGGTAAACCACAACCTGAACATTTTAGGGGTGAGGAAGGGAGTTCGGGATCTCGGGGTAGCAGCTATCCAAACTGTAAGCAGTTGTGTTTCCAGCAATTCCCAGACCAGGCAGAACCTGCCCGCCTAGGGGATGGCCAGGCTGTTTGGTGGAAGGGCCTTGCAGGGCAAGGAGTGGAAGAGGAGTCAGAGCATCGCTGTTTGAAGGGACCTGGCGAGGCAGGAATTCAGGAGTTAGAGGTTGAAGCTGGGTTCCTGCTGGCAGGTTGTCATTCCACAGGAGAATCTAGCCCATCCATTCTGGCTGGGACCTTGCCTCCACAGGGCGAGTTCCTGCACCACGGAGGCTTCTGAATGTTCTCATAGCTGTGAGGCAAGGACTCGGGGAGCTTCAGTGAGCAGGGGTCTGAAGGAGAGCAGGGGCGAGCTCACCCAAAGGGCACAGGGAGGAGAGCTGGCATTTGTGATTGTGCACAGAAACCAGGTGCAGCTCTGTCTGCTCCCCAATTTGCCCCACCAGTCCTGGGGGTTACACGTGAGAGCCGACTGAGGAGCTGAGTGAACAGCAGTTATTTCTGTCCCTTCTGGTGGGCAGGGGTGGTCTCTCCAGGCAGGCTTGGGCAGGTGTGTGGGTACTCAGGCCGGAGGGGGCTGCGGTTCCTGCTGTCCTGGATTCTAGAGGAGGAGACACACATGAGTGCTAGTCCCAGCTCTGCTGCCCGCCTCGGGTGCCTTTGCTGCGGCCTCAATTTCCCCACCCAGGAACGAGGGGGCTGATCTTGTGAAGAGTCCAGGGTTACAGGAATCCCCTTGTGGGTTTCTCTAGTTCCGGGGAGCGGAGGGAAGAGGGGTTCTCCCCTTACCCTTCCTCTCCCATCCTCACCTCACTCCTAGCAATCCCTGATCACTCTGTAGATCAGGCTTTGGAGCAGGATTCTACTTGGTCAAAAGGTTTTGTGGTTACGCTGGCACTTTGAAATGTCTCGACTAGATGGGCCTTAAGGGCCAGACCAGTCCTGTTGTCCCGCATGCACGATTGGCCTTGAATGAAGTTCTGTGACAGAAAAGGTGGCAAAGGACGGTAGGAGGTCTGGGAGGGGGCGGCCCTGGCCTTCCTTTCTCTCCTCCGTGCTTCAGCTGGTAGGTCTCTGCCCATCGTATGCTAAACTCTAGGCCAGGTTATGCTTTGGGGCACCCAGAGGGACGGGATTGTCAGGGCAGAGAAGGGACTTCTGCTTCACAGCACTGGGGAGGACCAGTTAGTGAGCAGTCAGTGCAGATGACAGGACTTAGGGACCCCAGGCCGCCATCCCTCCGTCTCCCTGACTGCCCTGCCCTGTAGCCTGGCCTTGCGCCCGGGCCTTGTCTGCAGAGAAGAGGCTTTGGCCTGAGCTTTGACGTTCATGCAGGCGATCAGGTTGTGAGTGTCCCTCCAGGTGGCCCACGGGCTCTGAGGGGCCTGCGTCAGGAGGTGGGGGAGGAGCTGTTTGGGATGGGCTGACCCAGACATGGACTCTCTTGTTGGGTTCTTTAGGCGAATGATGATACGCTGCTCGAGATTCATTTTTACATCTGCCTGAAGTCCGCTTCCTAAGAAGGGTGTTGTTAGGAGTCGTAAGGTTTGGCAATCATAAAATTGAAAGAGCGATGCTGCAGTTCCATGGAGTCTGGGGGCTCCTGCCGTGCAGACCGGCTGCTGCGCAGCACTGGGGCAGCACCAGAAGCTTTCGGAATTCCTGCAGCTTTTGGAAGGATGCTTTGTTTTCCAGCACCACTAGTGCTGTCTTGCGTTTGTCATGGCTCTTTATTGCTGCCTTTTTTGTGTTTGTTGTTTTAAATCATATAAATTGCTATTGTTTTGTGCTTTGTTGATGGTTTTGTTCTCGTGTAATTGCTGCATTCATGCTATTTTGGTTTGTTTTGTTTCTTTCATAGTGTTCTTCTTTCTCCGGGAAAGTGAGAATGGGCGTGGTTGGATCATAAACCCTTGGTCTTGCCAGGAACGCTGGCTTAGAAAAGCATGTGTTCCCCTGAATTCTGTCTCAGGAGGTCCTGTCTGGTGTTTGCCCCCAAAATTCAGGTTATTTCTCTCCGGCCCTCTCCCTTCTGAAGCCTAAGTGTCACCCTTCTGTACCCACACGACCTTTACAATATATTTACCTCTTTTGCTATTTGAAAAGTGACACCATTCATTAAAAAAAAAAAACCCTGAAAACTATGTTAAAATAGAAATGAATGTATCCCTTTACTACTACTTAGACATCACGACCAAATAATTCTCTGATTATCTTCTAATATTTCCCAGCACATAGCTTTTTAAAGATTTAAGCAAAGTCAGAGTTTTACTATATATTTAATGCATTTTGAGTCTTTTTTTATACAGCAGAAAATGAAATTGAACCTTCATCTAAGCTCAGAAATGAAAGAAATGGTACAAGTAAATCTGTATTGTGACTTCTTCGGTTAATGTCACTCATCACCATTTTCTGTGTAATCACAGTCCTTGAAAATTCTTTGAATGGTTCCATTGAGTAGATGAACCTTAGTTCACTTTATCATTTCCATGTTCTCAGCACCTAGTTGTTATTTTTCTCTATGATCATAAATTACACTGTGGTGAATATCCTCATGCATCAAGAATATTTTCTCTAATTGGGATTATTTCCTTAGGCTAGCTCCCCACAGGTGGAATTAGTGGGCCAGAGGTGACCCTTACAAAGCCAACCTGTGTCAAGTGCCCCCGCCCCGGCCCCAGTGTCTCAGCCTGCACGTGTGAGGTTCTGTACAGTTTTCTAAGCCCATGGATGACTGACCTCTCAGAGGGACCTCAGCTGCTATCCCTAATTGACAGGGGAGGAAGCGAGGAGCTGAGGGCAGGCCACTTCTCTGAGTTCTAGTTCTGAACACCCCCAACCCCTTGGTTTCCGGGGCCTTGGTCCCCGCTCGTTCTGATGGTGAGGACTGAGTGCTGGCCTCTCATACCCGCACGGCCCCTCGAGGCTTCCAAAGCCTGGCCTCCTCTCCTCTCCGGGCCCCTCGCTGCAGCCCTGTAGAAGGGGCCTGGCTGGCATGGGCGGGCAATAGGTAACCCTGTGTATTTTGCCCTGACTGTCCCCCTTGGAGTAGCACTGCTCAGACCAAGTCTGCAGAGAGGAATGAAGGGGCCTTGCTGGTGAAACACGCTGGCTCTGATTTTGTTTTTTCTTCTGTGGCTTGTTGGAGGGGTCACACGAGGCTGGCTGGCTGGCTGGTCGTGCTGCTCACAGGTGCTTGCCTGCGCATGGGTCCCACGCAGACACACAGCCTCTCTTCGCTCCTCACTCACACGTGCGGGGCTTTTATCTCCTCCTGTCGATGGTGTTGGGCTTGTTGCCATTGGGAGCATCTTATGCAATGGAAAAGAAAATATTTTGCCCAAGTGGAGCTGGAGGGAGCAGAGAGCAGCTTCCCTCTCCTGTGTCACATGGCTCCACAGAGCTCGTGGCTCTGGCGTAGAGACACGGGCCATAAAAACAGCCCTTACAGAGGCTAAGCCATGGTGCCTGGTTCATGCTTGTGGTGGGGGGTCCCCCTAGGCAGGGAAGGCATGTGCGAAGACAGTCAGCAGTGGGTAAGGCTGGCCAGAGGCCCCGGGAGACTTTCCTGGTATGCTGTCCTATCCTGTGTTCAACCCTTTGCCAATAGACATCTTTGCCAAGGGTCTGGGGTTTACATGACACGGTGCTGGGCACTCTGGGTGTCCTAGAGATGTTTGCTGCTTCTTGGGCTCACAGTGGTAAGATGGGTGGCATGGTCCAGCAATTAGGCAGAACGTCACGAAGGCCACAAGGGAGATCCACACAGTGCTGCATGTTCAGAAGAGGATGAATCACAGGAAAGAGGAGGGCTTTATGAGGGAGGTGGTACTTGAGATGGGCTTTGAAGGATGGGTAAAATTTCATTGTGCGGAAACAGGTGGTGAGCAGGTCAGGCAGTTAGGAAGAGTGTGGAGATTGTTTGGGAAACAGCACACCACCTTTTTTGACAAACATACTAGGGCACATGCTGGGAAGCACTGAAAGAGAAGATGGCTGGGGGAGATTGGCATGTGCTGTGGGAGCTCAGATGCCAGGTCAAAGAGCTGGCTCTGAATACAGGAGACAGAGCCTCTGTGAGCATTTTGGCAGGGAGGAACTGAGACTGGGAGTGGATTGCAGGGGGAGATGTTGGGGTCCAGCTGCATATCTTTACTGAGTGTCCATCAGCTGTGCAGGCTGTGGGAGACTCACAGGTCTCTGCAGAAGACCTGGCCTCAAGCAGAAGCAAACCTGGAGAGAGAGTGTGTGTGTATGCACACGTGTAGACCAAGCATGTCTCATACAGAAGGTGAACTACAGTCCAAATGAGACCTCACAGGCATCCCAGCTTTTGCACAGCCTCCCTCTTTTCCTGAGAGCCCAGGGGCTGCAGCAATCGTTATGCTGGCTGCCATGGGAACAGTTATAAACTAACTTCACCTTTTAGCAACTCTGTGGCTCAAGAACAAAATGAAGTGAAGAACTTATGAGAGTAGGCAGAGCAGGGATTCTTCCACTCTGAGCCCATCAACCCCTGTAAAACCAGTGCAGATATTCCTGCCATGGAACCTTGTGTCTGTCAGTCCTTTGCACTTTAGTGTGAATTAGCCCCCAGGCCGATTGCTTTCCTCTGAACACTGTATAGAAATAGATGACCCACGGAAATGAGATGAATAATATGTTAAATAATGACAAATAAATGAAGTCGAGGGAAGGAGGGAAAAAGGATTTTGGAGCCTAGTGCACTCCTGGGGTCTTTTGGAGATAGGCTCAGGCTTGTCTTGAGAAACCCCTGAGTCCAGGCAGAAGGAGGTTGGGAGGAGGGAGGCCAGCTGCCTGATTAGACCTTGATGAGGTTGGACTCCTGGAAAGATCAAGGAAACTCTGCTTCCCCACCTAGTACTTTCCTTCCTAGACTCCGTGAGTCTAGGAACCCTGGCCTGCATGATGCAGCTTGGCTTTAGCCGCCCTGTGCATCTACTTGGCTTCTGTAGGCTAACCTGGGCAGCTGGCTGTTTTTACCCTGGCTTCTCTTGGGTCGAGGGTTTAAAAACTTTCAATTGACTGACTTCTTGATGAGCCTTGGGCAAAACCAGCTCCATGGGAGACAGGGTGTTTATATACCTACACAGAGCTGCTCACCCTGGTCTGTGTCTGTTTTGGGGTCATGTTCCCAGGTACTTTGTGTTTCTGTTGGTTTCCCTGCCTGTAGTTGAGGAGTGAAGCTCTGCACAATCCTGTTTTTGCATGGAGGAGGGGTGGGTTTGAGTTGTGGCAGCCTCTTCTAACTCTGCCTATGATTGGGGCATTGGTACCTCTGGGCTCAGAATTCCCGGGGTCACTGGCTATGAGCTGTGCTGGTAGCACTGGCATCTGGACTGCTCTGTGTGCCTGAAGGACTCAGGCTGGGTCATCCTTGGGGTGTGGGGACTGTCATTATGACTGCTCTGTTTGGGCCATGCTGGGGAGGGGGCATCTGAGATGAGGAAGAGGGTGTCCTCTACCTGTCTGAGGACAAAATCTCCATCAGTCACAACCTTTCAGTTTTATAGAGCATGTTCATGTCCACCTGTGGCAGGGGTGCCCAGCAGCAATCATGATCCCATTTTTCAGACAAAGTAATTGAGGCACAGAGAGGGGCAGATATTTTTCTTGGGGTCACAGAGCCTGACTGAGCAAGGATGTGACCGAGGGCCCCTGACTCTCAGCGGGTGCACACCAGGGACATCCCTACGCTTTCCTGGCTCGGAAAACACCTGGCTGTGTTCTCAGGTGTCGGCTTCCCCTTCAGGCCTGGCCTCAGATACAGTGTGGGGAGGGTTCACATTTGCAGAAGATTCTCTCTGCTTGAGTCAATCAGCCAAAATTTGAGGGACAGCTCTGCCCCAGACCTGTTCCTGGGGTTTTGGAGTAAGTAGAGAAAATTCAGTTTTGCCTCAATTTCCCCTTTCAGCCTAAGTTTCCTCATCTGTAAAGTGGGGATAATTTTACCCTTTTAACCTTGGTTCTAGGGCTGTTGTGGGGAGAGGTCAGCGTGGGAAAATATTGAATGAACACTGAGTTTTGCTGTGGCTGCTGCTGCTGATGGTAATGACTTCATGTTGGTGTTTCTTCAGGTCAGATGTCCCTAAATCACTGGTTCCCAAGCTTTGCTATCTAGGGACACCCTCCCCCCACACCGAGCTGTCCAGATCACCAATGGCTATCTCTCCTACCTCCCCCCAGGGGAAAACTAGTGCCCAGTTAGGGGGAAAAGATTGTGCACTGGCCGGAGGCATGGGGTCTGGCCACTTGTCAGCTCTGGGCTGTAACAGGGCATCACATTGTTCTTTACTGTGTGACCATGTAATCCACAGGAGGTTGTGTGCATCCCAGGCGCCTGGAGGGAGCAGGGATTGGTGAAGGTGGTTGAGTAGATCTATGATCTACTTTAAGCCTCCTAACAATTCCGTGACTTAACCAGGAATTAAAACCCCAGTTTTACAGATGGACAGTATGAGGCCTGGAGAAATGAGTTGATTTGATGAAAGTCACCTCGTGGTGACACCTTGGTAGTCCAACTCCAGTTCTTTCCTGGCCTCAGTTCCCCCAGCTATTCAGAGAGGGCATGGGGCTCCATGACCTGCTCGGTCCTCCCCAGCCAGGCATTCGGAGTGCTCCTTGGGGCACACGCTCCCTCCGTGTGTGTACCAGGAGTGTTTGCCGTGTAGGTTGTGTGTATGTGTGTTCTCTATGTGTTCCACAGTTTTCAAATTGGAGGACACCCTTACAGATCTGTGTATGTATGTGTGTTCTTCACTCCAGCTTCTCAGAATCCCCTTTGGTCCTCAGCACTTTGGGCCTTTGCATCTTTTCCACATCTGTCTCACTGTCTAGTCTTGAGCAGTCACTTTTTATTTCTATTGTGAAAGAGGTAATTAGGCTTATTTATTTATGTATCTAATTTTTAATGGAGGCACTGGGGATTGAACCCAGGACCTTGTGCATGCTAAGCACACACTCTACCACTGAGCTATACCCTCTCCCTCCCCAAGCAGTCATTTTTTAAAAATAAACTTTGTTTTAGAACAGTTTTAGATTTATGGAAAAATGTAAAGACAGCACGGAGAGTTCCCATAGCCCCACATCCAATTTCCCCTACTATTAACATATTACATTTATGCAGTATATTGGTTACAGTTAATAAACCATATGGACACATTATTATTATCTAGAGGCCGCACTATTCACATGCGCTTAGTTTTAGTCTAAGGCCCTTTCTCTGTCCCAGGACCCATCCAGGACACCACATTACATTTGGTTGTCGTGTCTCCACAGGCTTCCCTTGGCAGTGAAATCTTCTCCACCTTGCCTTGTTTCTGATCACCTTGACAGTTCTGAGGAGTACTGGTCGGACAGTTTGCAGAGGGTCTGTCAGCTGGAGCCTGTCTGATGTTTTTCTCATCACTGGCCGGGAGCTAGGAGTTTTGGGGGAGGAAGTGTCGTTTTCATCACGCTGTGTCCGTGGTGCATCACATCGTCTCAAGTGTACGTGATTTATCGCTGTTGATGTTGACCTTGGTCACCTGGCTGAGGGAGTATGTGTCAGGTTTCTCCACTGTAAAGTTTCTCTTCTCTCTCCCTGGCCATGCTGAAAGCCTGTGGATGCTCACTTTTTAAAGGGCAGGTGTCTACTGCTGGGGCCCATCCTGCAGGTCCTGCTAGTGATCTGCCCCCGGCAGTGCCACCAGCCATGGTCTGTGGGAGCCCAGACGTTCTGAGAGACCCCTCACCATTCCAGAGGGTGGGCCCCATTTTACTGCATGGGTCAGTCAGTGACCATGACCATGCTTCTCTTGACACCCAGGCCCAAGGTCTGCAGGGAGTGCAGAGCCAGGGAGGTCTGCAGCAGGCTGAGAAGGGAGTTGGTCTGTCATGGAGACGAGGTCTTCAGGCTCGGGTACAAACTGCGGCTCTGAGACCCACTAGATTCATGGCCCTGGGAAGTTACTCCAGGCTGTGTGGAGTAGTGATTAGGAACAAGGGCCTGGAGCCAGAGTGCCTGGGCTCAGGGCAGCCTCCTCGCTGATGTGCTGAGCGACTCTGGCCAAGTTACTGAACCTGCCTAGGCCTCAATTTCCCCATCTATGAAATGAAGATAACAACAGTTCACAGGGTTGTTACAAGAATTAAGTGAATTAGTATTTGAAATGGGCTTAGAACAGTGCCTGGACGTGATGTATCTAACGGGAGGCGTCCTGCTGTGTCAGCCAGTCTCCTCTCTGGATCTCAGTGTCCTTATCTGTAAAATGGGGATGATAAAGGACTTACTTCAGAGGAATCAAAGTACCTGAAATGTGCAATCATAGCACCTTTATTATTACCAACACTATCAGCCCCATCCTGCTCATGCTTCCTAAGGAGATCTGTGCGTAAAAAGATCAGGCAAATGCAAAATGTTGTCAACTCCCTGAAAATGTAGGACTTGCTCCCTGAGTGTCCTCTGCCCCAGAGTCACCTTCTTGAAGCCTCCTATGATGCTTGCTATTACAGAACAGAAGGACAAGGGTGACTGGAGATGAATGGGGGTGGCCCAGTCCTGCTCCTAGATCCCCTTCCCCTGGCATCATGAGTACCCCCGAACATCCTTATTTCAGCAGTCTGTCCCTGGGGCCTTGCTCTCCTCACGCTGGAGGCAGACAGTTGGACTCCTAGATCCACTTTGGGTAAGTGGTGCTGGATGGGCAAGACTGGTCCAAATCTCTGGTAGTTCATGCATAGGTGCATCCTGGCCCAGGTTCATAGGCCCACATGAGACAGAATGGAGTCAGGGCTAGAAAGCCTGCAGGCTGGGGACAGAACCAAAATGGGAGCATCAGTCTGACAGCTCTAGTTCATTCATTCATTCAGTGCTTTGAAACACTGAGGTCAGTGTGCAGCCTTTTCTTGAAAGCCTCTAAAATTCCATCTTCTTCTTCTTTTTTCCCTCTTAAGTGAAAACTGGCAAATGTAGTAAAAGGCATATTCAGTTTGGACTTCTTGGTTCTGTGCTTTTTGTGTTTTTACTCACTACTGTTGGAGGGGGTCTTAAATGTTCTCCACTGTTGTCTCATAGCAGATTCATAAAACAGAGAAGACTTTTAAGGCTGGTTTGTGGAACTTTATAACTTCGTTCAGTTTGAACCCAAATCAGGAAACTAGTCTTTAATCAATGTTTAATCATCCATCAGTGAGGCAGAGTTGTATCTAATGGGAGGGGTCCTGCCTTGGGATGTGCATGCATTCTGAACCTGCGGTGCAGTGGAGAAGGGGTGGGGATGCTGGGGGTGGTCTCTTCTCTACCTGTCACTCAACATCAGGAGAAGGCAGTCACAAAGGGCCCTCTAAACTCGGTGATGCTGTTTTAGTTGGTTTGCCGGTCTCTGAAATCCTTAATGGAACAGGTGGCGGCTGGCTTGTGCCCTTACCCCTGGTTGATTGATCCCTTGGCCTCTGCTTACTAGTTCAGGGGTGAAGTGGCCTGAGGGTAGAAAGGTGGGTAGTTTAGTGTGGACGTGGGGTCGGCAGGACTGGGGGTGAGTCCTCACCCTGCCTCCACTGTCCTGGCCGTCGGATGTAAGGGAGAGGGAGAGCTGCCTCCCCGGAGGACGGTGAAATAGAATCTGACTCCAGGATGCTGTTTCTAGTGGGTATGGTCACCGTGTAAAGGTCACATGCATGACTGTGGCTTCCCTTCTCTCTGGAGTTTTCCTCCTACGCTTGAGACAGGAGAGGCAGGCTGGAACAGGGCTGCCTGAGAAGGGCGGGGCCCGGGGGCACTGTTTCCCTCCCTCCCCTGCACCCCTCAGGCTTGCTTCGGCCCAAGCAGAGTGAGGTCCCACTGAGACTCTGGGCCTCAGTCACGTTCTCCAGAGTGGTTTGCCAGAATTCTGCCTCGCAGCCCAGCTAATAACAAAGTGGTATTGACTTTCTCAGCTGCCATTACTCCTGGGGCATCTGCAGGACTCAGAAGCCTCCTCAGGAGGAGGGGTCCCTCTGGTCACAGCAACATCTAGTACCGCCTAACCCCTCCTACCGCCTAGCAGGCCCTGCGTGAGCAGCCTGACTTCTCTGAGCTGCCGACTTTGTTTAGAAAAGGGAGATAACTGATTGTCCAAATGTCCTCGGGCCGGATGGGGACCGAGGTGGCGTGTGAGGAGCTGTAGCCCC
Organism: Camelus ferus; assembly: GCF_009834535.1. Classification (NCBI taxonomy): domain Eukaryota; kingdom Metazoa; phylum Chordata; class Mammalia; order Artiodactyla; family Camelidae; genus Camelus; species Camelus ferus. The sequence goes on from NC_045696.1 coordinate 62,667,965, forward strand.
TGGCACGCAGGGACTTAACAACATGTGTTATTGGTGCTTTCCCTCTCCCAGGGCCCGCTGCATAGCAGCACGTGAAAAGCTCTGATAAGCACTGAAGTAAAAAAAAAAAAAAAAAGTTTCACTTTGCTTAACTCAGTATTTTTCAAACATAGCCTATTACAGAACCCCTTTCTAAGGAATACTTATCCACATTCTGAGATACGGCTGTTTCACAAAACTCACTATAAGAAATGCTGCCCTTGACCTAGAGTAATAAACACCACTGGAGTAGCGCCTTCAGGGAAGGGCGCCTCCTGTAAGTCTCTCCTCTTCTTGTGTGGCATTTTAATTTTTTTTTTTTTTTTTAGTGGAGGTAGTGGGGACTAAACCCAGGACGCTAAGCACACGCTGTACCACTGAGCTCTACCCTCCCCACCGTGGCGTTTTAATTATTCACTACTTTGTTGCTTACACCGTGACTACTTCCTGAGGGGATCTGAAGTAGCTTTGGGGATGCCAAAGTTTGCCTCTGATGCAAAAGTGTTAGGAAGACTTTGCCTGGATCACAAATCGTGGTGGGAACAGAGTTGTGTAAAAGGGGGGGGGGGACGTGTGTCTGGTACCAGTCTGCAGGCCCTGTGCTGCTGACAGACTAGAGTGGTTTCAGAGGAGGGTGACCCAGAGGGTGGCTGAGGGATCCTGAGGTCGACCCTTGAGGGCACCAGGCCGCCACCCAAGACAGGACTCACGGTCTTCTGAGGGGCCATTCGGGGAAAGGGAAGGCAGGGCTGTTCTGTGTGGCTCTGAGAGGCCACGCCAGGTGCAGCTGACTGGAGTTTCTAACTCTGTCGCCACTGGTCTGTGGGCGCCGTGGGCAAGGCCTCTCCCTGCCCAGGGGGCAGGTCCTCACCTGCAGCCTGAGGGGTTGGATAAGATCCAGGGTGTAGGCTGGCTGTAGACCACACGCTGGCCATTGTAGCATCCTTACAGGGGCTTTCAGTGGCAGCGTTCCTGGGGACCACCTGTCCTCGTGTCACTGCTCTGGGTTCTGTGTCTTCATGTCTCCTTCGACGCCCCTGGGCTGAAGCCCTCTGCAGAGCCCTGGTGGTCAGCTCAGTGTCTCCTGGGCTCTCCTTGCTCACTCGGCCGCAGCCACACCAGCTTCCCTGCCCCTCCGCCTGGACCGCCCTCCTGCGGGTCTCCCCACGGCTTGCTCCCTCACTCCTTCAGATTTCTGTCCCGTTGTCACCTCCTCTGGGAGAGTCCCTGAGCATCCTGTGTAAAAGTGTACTCACCTCCTCTGGAGCACCCTGCTCTGTCCCCTGTCCGGCTTCATAGTCCTTATCTCATCTGATGGAGAATGTATTTTACTTTTCCTTCCGATCGTCTGTCTCCTGCACCCACATGGAGGCTCCACGAGGGCAGGAGGTCTTCTGCGTTTTGTTCACTGCTGTGCTCCCCGTGCCCAGAACAATGCCGGGCACACAGTAGGCATTCAGGAAGCATTTGTCAAGTGAATTAGGTGAGGACATCTTTGTTAGGTGTGTATCTTGAGCCAGTCTGTTTTGTGGGTCACTTCCATACACCAGGGCCGACTCACGGCCTTGGCACTTTTTCTTAAGCCCACTTAGAACTACCCAGGGATGAAGTCCGGCAGCTTCTGACAAACTGCATAGAAGCTAGACGTTCTTTGTGGGTTGGTCACAACCAGGAGCTTGGATTTTCTGGACAACCACTTCTTAATGGGTCCTCCAAGCCTTGAGGAATCACGGTGATTCTGATTTCCTGGTGTAGCCGGTGATGCCCCGATGTCCAGGCTTCAGCGTGGTGTGAGGTGTGGGAGCTCTCCTGTGGAAGTGAGCAAAAGGGAAAACAGATACTCAGGAACCTGCCTGAGTGAAGACATCTGAATAAATGCTGAGCAAAAGTTTGAAACATGAGTCCAGTGATTGCAGTGGAAACTGCTTTCTGCAGGCTCCTGGGGAGCAAATTGGAGGCATCTCAGTTTTCTTATTCTGAAGAGGGACAACTGAGCTGATTTCTCATGAAATGCTAAAAATAATGTGACGGAGACAGAGACCACTTTCTGTTAACTCAATGTCAGAGGCTCTTTGTAAACTAATGAAAATAGTTGCCATATTGATTGAACAGTAATACCTTCCATTTTGGTGTCCATCCCCCACCATTAGATTCTATCTTTTAACTTTTCAAGATCCCCTTTTAAATTCTTGGCCACCAAAGGCGCCAGCCAGCATTCATTTCTGTCAAGAGGTCAAGCAGCGTTTATTCTCAGCACCTCGGCACCTGTGAAGGGTCTGCTGTCTCCAGCCATATGCAGGGTGCTGGAATGGGAGGGAGCCCAAGCCAGTGGGTGCTCACAAAGCCAGAGGTCAGAGGTCAGCAGCCCTGAGCCTGGACTGGGGAGATCACGAGGGATGATTTGCATGGAGAGTGGACCAGATGCCGCCAGTTCTGTCAGAGTTCAGAGGGGAAACCTGTGAGGCGGATGTGGTGGGTTTGTGCCGGGCCTTGAAGGCTGAAGGGCTAAGGGTCGGGGAGGAGAAAGGCAGGCATTCTGGGCGAGGGACGTGCTAGGCAGAGGCCAGCATGCCCGAGGGTTGCCGCCTCTTCAGGTGGTGTCAGGTCCCAGGTCCGTCAGTCCAGTGTGCCCAGCAAGCACTACTAGGGCTGACATTAAGTGCGTACCTTCCCCTTGTCCTTGTCGTCGTGCATCATCCCCTGGCAGGAGAAGACTCGGTTTCCCTACCCAAGCCGTGTGTGTAGCTGCTGATGGCCAGGTCCTGCTGGTTGAGCATCTCGGATTGAACCTCAGGCCTGCTCTTCCTTTCTTTTCCCTGCCCGCTTAGGAGACAGGAGGGAAGGGGACCGGGCACAACCATTGAAGGAGGGACACGGCAATTGAGGACAGGACAAAATGGTTAGAACCAAGATGGCAGCCGATTCAACTTTCAGTAGACTTTGAGCCTCATGGCACACCCACAGGCTCCGTGACAGTTCCTAGGCTGACCTCAAAAGGTCCAAAAATGGGCGGAGGCCCGATTCCTGGAAATCCTGTGCCTTCCCTGAAAGCTGTTGGAATAATCCTCCTACTTGTTAATATGAAATTACTGAGCCCATAAAACTTGACTACTCTGTACCCCATGATCTCTCTCTGTCTCACCTTCTTAGAAGGCCCACACTCTGTGGAGTGTGCCTCTCTCTAAATGAACTTGCTTTCACTTTACTATGCCTCTCTCTTGAATTCTTTCCTGTGCGAAGCAATAACCTGTTCTCCGACAACTCTTACTCTGGCTCCTGGACATCCTTGGGAATGTTCCTGGGCCTCCAGAGAGTGCTGCAGGCACTGTGGCCTTGGCTGTGCCTGACTGCCTCACCCCTACCCCCAGCATAGTTAATTGGGGCTCCCCTACAGCCATCCTGTTCTCCAGCCAAAGGAGCTGCCTGAAATTGTTTTTGGTCAAACGCACAGCCTGCTTTCCTACTTCCTGGGCTTGCTCAGCTCTTCCTTCAGCCCCCATGTACCCACTCTGTGTATCAGAAGGACCCCCAGAGGGCAGGCTCCCCCAAAACACAGGGTATCAGCAGGGCTGCCTCTGTCTGGACCTCTGCAGGGGGTGAAAACCCCTAGAGAGTCCCAAGTCAGTTGTGATGGGACATGACATGAACCTGAACTTTTTTGTAAAATCTGAAAGCAGGGGTCGGGGTGATTCCCATCATGTATGGATAGGAACTCTCAGCAGGCAAGGATTCCACTAAGTGAATAGAATCAGCATGTGGGTTTGGCGTTCTGATGGTAAAATGCTGCTTTAGAGCTGCTCATCTTCCAGGGAGCTGTCACAGGCCTTGTATGCCTTAAACCTTGGCTTTTCTTTTTTTTTTTTTTTTGGTGGAGTTGCTGGGGATTGAACCCAGGATCTCGTGCATGCTAAGCACATACTCTACCATTGAGCTATGCCCTGCCCTCTGAAGTTTACTTGGCTTTTCCACTTCTGTCCCTCACACCAGCTTCTTGCTTTCGTTCAGGACTGACTTCTTAACTAGGCTTTGCTGGTTCCTGCCCTAATCTCACTCACATCTTAAACTCTGGTCTGTCACTTCTCCCTGAGAGGTGAGTGAGTGTGTGGGGGGCAGTGGGTGATGGTTTTCCTTCTGCACTGAATTGGGGTAGCCAGGTTCAATATTGATATTTTTAAAAGCATCATCTATCACATAAAAAGCTTTGTCCGTTACCATCATTAATCATGGAACTGTGACATTTGGGGAACTCATGGGGCTTGGGACAGGAGTGAACTTTTGACTGAGCTGATTTGGTGGCTAACTCCAAGTAAACTCCGTCTTACCAGACTCTGATGAGTGTCCTGGCCCTCCTCTGATGCTATCCCAGGAACCCTAGACTTTCCTCCTCCTCCTCCCCATCGCTTCTTCCTCTTCTTCTTATGAGAAAGTGAGACTCATGCAGATCCACACAAGCAGAGGGATTGTTATGGGAGGGGCTGGAACGAGGGAGCTCGGAACTTGGGGCAGCTGTGGGGACCCGTCTGTTTTGGTGATTCTTTCTCTTTCCCTCTAATGATATCTTTGTTTCTGTCTATACTTCTCCATTTTATTCTCTCTACGCTGCTTTTTGAAAATGTTTTTTTCCATTCCTACGGAACTGAAGCTTGCGTGGGGCTTTGGTTTGTTATGACTGCCCCATAACAGGCATCATCTCTTAATACTTTCCATTTCAGATCCTGAAAGAGAATCTTCTGGCCAGCCTGCAGGCCATGAATTGTTGACTTTATTGGTCATCCAGTCAGCTGGAACCAGAGCAGGTGGGGCCGTGTGGACCCAAACCCGGCCACCTGGGTCTGCCTCTGCAGCTAGGGTGTGGGAGGGGACAGGTGTGTGATTGTTGCTCTCAGATGTCGAGCAGCCATCTGCACTAGAGGGGAGAAGAAGGGGAAAGACAGGCATCAGATGTGGGTCTTGCCCTCCTGATTTTATTTTCTAGTGAAGGAATTGGAAGTTCCTGTCATACAGAGGCATCGACTTTGGGGGATATTGTAGGCAGCCTCTGAGATGACTCCCACTGATTCTCATCTCCTGGTGTTCATGCCTTTCGCCTGAGTGTGGGTTGGACTTATGACCTGTTTATAGTGAATAGAATATGGTGGAAATGATGGCTTAACACTTCTGAGAATGTTATTGAAGACTGTGGCTTCCATCTTCGTTACCTTTTCTCTTTCTCTGAGCCCTTGCTTGGGAGGAAGCCAGCTGTCATGTTATGAGCTGCCCTGTGGAGAGGCCCACATGGTAAGGGATTGACATCTCTGGCCAACAGCCCAGGGGATCTGAGGCCCACCAGCAGACACGGGAGTGAACCGCGAGATGATGGCAGTCTGTGAGCCAGGGCATCCGGCTAAGCTGTGCCTGAATTGTCTCAGAAGCTGTGAGATAATAAATGTTTGTTGTTTTCAGCTGCTGAGTTTTGGGTTAACTTGTTATGTGGCAGTAAATAACTGATATGGGGGTATATGCACAGAGCTGTGAGAGGGTAAAGGTGGGGTGCACCTTTGGCCGAAGAATTTGGGGGAGGCTTTGAGAAGAATGTGGCATTTGAGTGAGGCCGGCCTTTTTTCCTGGGAGTGGTCTGCACAGGGTGGGCCATCTGTGCTTATGTTATCAGAAGGAGGGAGGCTGATCTGGCAGTCCTGTTTTCCAAGGTGGGTCAGGTGAACACAGTTTTTCTGTTGCATGGCCTCTAAGAACATCCATATCTTCTGTTGAAGAGGTGGGGCAGGATTTGCTGTTTCCTCCAGCCTCCCGCTCAGCCTGACGCGTGGCATCTCTGATGAAGGTTGGGTCTCCTGGGCCCTGGTGGCCTGCATCACGGCGCTGCCAGGCTGCCTAGCACCTGACACACTGATTGGAGAGCGACAGCTCTGAGTGCACAAGCCTGCCCTTCCACGTACTCCTTGGACCTGCGCTGTCCGGAAGCCCACTGGGCCACCTTCCCCACAGCTCAGCTGGGGGCCCTGCCTTGAGGGTTCTTTGAGACAAAGGCTGGCCAAGCCTCTGCTGGAAAAGTCTGAAGACCTGAGCTAAAGTCTTGTTTCTCTTTCTTACTGATGATGTGGCCTTTAGCAAAGCAGTGAGTGTCCTCTCTGGGATTTTTTTTTTTTTAATTCCTGCACCTTTTATTATGAAAAATTCAAATATATACAAAAGTAGAGAATAGCACAATGAACTCTCACATCCCCATCACCCAGCTTCAACAGTTATCAGCTCATAGCCTGTCTCGTCGCTATGCCCACCCACTGCCCTCTCCCTCAACCCTGGGTTATTTCAAAGCACATACTGGATATCATGATATTATTTTATTCTTAAGTTTGATAAGTAGCTCTAACATATAAGTAATTTTTTTTACATAAACACAGTATCTTTATTATATTGAACAAAATTAACAATAAGTCCTTATCATCTAATATCCAAGCAGTGTTCACATTCTTTAATTGTCTTAGAAATGCGTATTTGTAGGTTTGTTCAAATCAGGATCCAGACAAGGGCTACATGTCTCCTAAGTCTTTCTTTCTTTTTGTAAATTAAACTTTTAATTTTGAGATATTAGTAGATGAGCAGGTAGGTGTAAGAAAGAATACAGAGATCCTTTACCCACTTCCTCCCAATGGTACCATCTCTCAAGACTACAATATATCAGGACTACTAGGGTCCTGAAGTTTTGTTTGCTTTGTTTTGTTTTTAATCTTTTAAAAATATTATTATTATTTTTTTTATTTTGGTGATGGCGGGGAGGTAATTAGGTTTATTTATTTTTAGAGGAGGTACTGGAGATTGAACCCAGGACCTTGTGTATGCTAAGCGTGTGTTTCACCACTTGAGCTATACCGTGCCCCTGGATCCTGATATTTTGATGCCCAGAAGGTACAGAGCATCCTATTATTATAAGGATCCTTCATGTTGCTCTTTCACAGCCACCCCCCCGCCCTGCCACACACACCCTTGGCAACCACTATTCTGTTTGCCATTTCTATATTTTTGTCATTTCAGGAATGTTATATAAATGGAATCATAAAGTGTGTAACCTTTTGAGATTGACTTTTTTTTTTTTTTCACTCAACACAGTTCTCTGGAGATTCTTTCAAGTTGTTGCTTGTGTCAAAAATCCATTCCTTTTTACTGCTGAGTAATATTCCATGGTCTAGCTATACCACAGTTTGTTTCACCATTCACCCATTTAAGGATATCTGGGTTGTTTCCAGTTTTTGGTTATTATGAATAAAGCTGCTGTGACATTTGTGTACAAGTTTTTGTACGAACATATGGAATAAATGCCTGAAAGTACGGTAGCTGGTTTTTACAGTAGTTCTATGCTTAGTTTTATAAGAAACTGCCAAAGGCTTTTCCAGAGTGGCTGTGCCATTTTACATGTCTACCAGTGATGTGTGAGTGTTTCTCGAGTCTCTTTTAATCTATGGGTCTTCTCTCCCTCTGCCTCTATTTTCTGCCCTACCAGCTAGGGATAAAACTTGTGCTTTGATTATCTTGTATGATGGAGATGATACATGTGATGCTGCTTTATAAACTGTCCCTAACTGGGACTGTTGGTGCTTCTCTTTTGTTGGGTATCTGAAGATGGCATCGCAGCACCTCGGGAAGTATGGTAGATGCTGACTCTCTGCCCCAGTGTTTCCCAGCCTGGCTGGATTCTGCAAGGCGGCTGGGTCACCAGGGTAGCCACACATCAAACAAAACTTAATACAGCTTGGCTTTTAAAGGACACTGGGGGCAGGAATGAGATATTCAGGTTGCCTGAGCAACCCATGAGACCGTAGTCCCTGCCCACCACTCTGGCAGGCTCTGGTGACCTCTCTGGCTGCTAGGACTGGTCCTTCAGGGACCTCTCATTCTTCCTTGTCCCAGCTGCCTGCTGACCCAAAGGCAGAGATGCCAGCGTGTGTAGCATGAGCGTGTGCGTGCATGCTGGCCTTTTAGCCACAGGTCCGTACCAGATTTGCTTAAGATGATGACAATTTTCCAGTACACTGTGTGCAGCAAATTTCAGGTTCTATTAGAAGTAAAACTGTGAGGCTTTTTCAAAGCACTTTCCTTGTCTTCTCCCTTGTACTGTGTCTGCCACGACTGTAATTTCCTCCATGTTGTCATCCCTCCCCTTCCCGTACTGAGCTGTTGACCGATGGCCTTGATGTTAGCGGCAGCCTCTGTTCCAAGGACTGACCTGACTAAATGTCCCCAGGTTCCTGGGTGACCTCAGACAAGAAGCACAGCAGTTCCCTGGCCTCCAGCCCCTTAGCATCAAGAATGACAGTCCCGGTGTACCGCAGCATGGGGCTGTGAAGAGTCAGTAATAGACTTAACGGAGCAACACTGCGCAGAGGATTCGTTCTGGAGAGACACTGAAAGCAGAGAGGATGATTCTGTCAGGCTGTTTGCCCCTTACTTTAAACACCAAGCAATTACTTAGATCTCTCTTTTTTGCATGCCGGAAAATGAGATTTCTGTTTTGTTAGAGCCAGTCCTTTTGTGGGTTTCCTCTAGTGCCAGCATGCTCCCCTTTTGCTTTGCTGTCCATCCCAGGCCTGGGTTTAGGGTTGTGTTTGCTGCGCTCTTAATGGATATGTGGCCCCAAAGGGGTTTTTAGTGAGGCACCGGGGTGGGTGCAAGCCCTTGAATTAACAAATAATGGTCGTGGAAGTCCGGGCGTGGAGGACCCTGGCCAGAGTGTTCAAGTCGAAGCAGCTCAGAGGTGCAAGTGAGACCTGCAGTCAGGGGGCAGTCAGAGGTTTCTTTGGGGCAGCTCTGCACAGAGCCCGCTGGCTGTTTCTGTCTCGTCGTCCCTGACACGTCGCCTCTCTTTGGGGGTGAGGCTCCAGGAGCCAAGCTCTTGCCTTGGTGGCCACGTGCCACTCTTCTTTGGGCCGCTGTGACTCAGCAGTGACCTTTCTGAGGGCGGTCACTCTTCGGGTCACAAGCTTGGAGGCCCTGAGGGCCCAGGGCACACTGCTGATCACACGGTCCCTTTCACTTACGTCTTACTTTCTGTAACACTTTTATTAGCACCCGCCATGGACTAGGTCGCCTGTGAGAAGTGCTAGGATGCTGCCTCCACAGAGCCTACAGGCTGCTGAGGGAGAGACCCCAACCCCAGTCTCTCCCTCCCAGCTGCCGTGCCCTCTCCATATTCTTGCAGCTATCTTGTTGGGTCAGACCCTTTTTGTAAAGTGTGATAGTAGTAACAGATGCCATGGTTCAGAGAAGGCTCACCTTGCGCCAGGCATGTGCTGAGTGCCTTACTGTGTGTATTATCGTATCCCTCGTGAGCCCAGAGGGAGGTGCAGTTCCCTCCTCTACAGGTGAAGAGAGTTGGGCCCAGAGAGATGAGGTACGTTGCCCCAAGACACAGCACTGATAGGAGAGCTGGACAGAACGTGGTCTCCCTGACTCCAGGGCCTGCTCTTTACCAGTATAAAGGGCTTTGGACGATCCACAAACCTGGCAGGAACGAAGACGAATGTTGCAGTCAGCCTTCATTCTCAAAAATAACTTCCAGGAACAATTAACAGCGCACAGCCCCAAAGAACCAAGCACATAGAAAACAAACTACAGTGAGCGAGAACCAGCAAAATCCAGAGACAGCAGAAGTAGACCGTCTAAGACTTCAGATGTTAGAATTATCAGACAAATCATAAAAAATGCATGCTAACCATATATAGAGAAACAAAAGACAAGCCTGAAAATACCTGCAGGGAACTATAAAAAAAAATGACCTAATCTGTTTGAAAAATGACCAAATAAAACTGTTAGAAATAAAGAATACAGTAATCAAAACAAAAAGCTGTGGATGATCAGTTAGAAAAATCTTAAAAATGCAGATTTTTAAAAGCAACTAGCCCACAGATTCCTTTGTTCCTTCTTTCCTACCCCATTTCTACCCCCCACTTCCCCTCTTCAAGGGTAAGCGTTGTAAATAGGTTCGTATTTTAGGCCTTTTTCTATGCATTTATGCACATATATATGTCAACACACAACAGAGGCTTTTTTTTTTAAATATAAATGAGATTACACTCTACGTTTTGACTTGCAACTTGCTTTTTTCCCCCCACTTAATGACATGATAGACATTGAGATATCAATGCATATAGATTTACCACATTGATGAAACTGATTTAATTTAAAAATTTTTGTTGTCTTATTTTCAACCACCTCTACATGGTAGAAAATTCAGAAAACATAAAAGGATATACAGAGAAAATAAGTCTTAGCCTCGCCTCTGCCACCAAGTTCTTGACTTCCTGGAAAGGTTCTGCACCTTATTTTTTTTTTTCACTTAAGAATATTTCTTGCTGATATTTTCAGATCAGTCTGTTTATGGGTGCCTTGTTCTTTTTATAGCTACAGAGTATCTATTGTATGGAATTTAATTTACTTAACTGGTCTTTTATTGATGTACCTTTAGATTATGTCCAAATTTTGTAATCAAAAACATTTCTGCAGTTACTATCTTGTTCGCAAATGGTTGTACACATATGCAGGATTTTGTTGGATAAATTGTTGAGGCAAAGGTGTGTGCATTTAAAATTTTGATAGATGTTGCCAGATTTCCCTCCATCATATTTGTATCAAGTTCTTTTTTTTATTTTTAAGATTTTTTTATTGAGTTATAGTCATTTTACAATGTTGTGTCAAATTCCAGTGTAGAGCACAATTTTTCAGTTATACATGAACATACATATATTCATTGTTACTTTTTTTTTCCAGTGTGAGCTACCACAAGATTTTGTATGTATTTCCCTGTGCTATACTGTATAATCTTGTTTACATATGCCTGTCAGTATCTATAAATTTTGAAATCTCAGTCTGTCCCTTCCTATCCCCTCCCCCCTTGGCAACCACAAGTTTGTATTCTATGTTTATGAGTCTGTTTCTGTTTTGTATTTATGTTCTTTTTTTTTTTTTTTTTTTAGATTCCACATATGAGCGATCTCATATGGTATTTTTCTTTCTCTTTCTGGCTTACTTCACTTAGAATGACATTCTCCAGGGACACCCATGTTGCTCCAAATGGCATTATGTTGGTTTTTATGGCTGAATAGTATTCCATTGTATAAATATACCGCATCTTCTTTATCCAGTCATATGTTGATGGACATTTAGGCTGTTTCCATGTCTTGGCTATTGTAAATAGTGATACTGTGAACATTGGGGCGCAGGTGCCTTTTCTTTGAATAATACATGTCCTTAGCCCAGTTTTCGATTGGGTCGTTGACCTTTTCTTACTGATTTCAAGGATCTCTTTATTTATTAAGGAAATTAGCATTTTTGCCCCTGATATACAGTGAAAGTATTTTTTCATTGTCTTTTGCCTTTTTCCCTACAAGGACTAAAAAAAACTGTGTTGTCCGCTGCGTCAGTCTTTCCTTTTGTGACTTGTAGATTTTGTGTCACATCTGGAAAATTCCTCTTCACTCCAAGATTATAAAAAACATTATTTCTTGATTTCTGATGAAGCAATTTGTAAATTGTAGTGTAGACAGAGAAACAAACTATCATTACCCTTAAGGATTATGCTGGCCTGCCTTCTCTGAATTCATCTAAAGGAGCTCTTCTTTCGAGGTGGCCCGAGGGGGTGACTCCAAATATAGAGTGTTGGAAACTAGGGGATGTGACAGTCTTTTCTACGTGGGGCTTGTGGACACCAAATTGACAGTGTTCTCAGGATTCCTAGGTTTTCACCTTTGGCAGCTGTTGGGAGACTTGGCAGGCTATGCATATGGGAGTATGTGTAAGTTTAAGGAAAGATGGACAGGATGGTGGGCAATGGAACCAGTGCACTCTAAGGCCCACGCCTAAGGCTTCCTCTTGCCAACATAGGGCTTGGTTGGGTGCTGCCAGCATTTGCTTCTGAGATTCTCTTTGTCTTTTGATTGACGGTTTACATTTTAAGACTTATTAATATATTCTGTCGGGCTACCGCCAATTTTTTTGGCCAGGGACTTAGTTGGTCTCCTTAAGATGACATTGCAATCTCTGCCTTGTTCCACTGTGTGTTGATTTTAGGATTAGTTCTAAACATTTATGTTTATTTCTTTTGTTTCCACATTGTTAGGACTGTCTCTGTAGACTTTTGTGCTGACAACTGGAACAAAGTGAGATTTAACACCCCAGAAACTTGTTCCAAGTATGAAATTGGCTTCAGCCAATTCCTTTGTACTCTTGGCTCTTAGTTAGCTCTCAGTTACCTGTGCCGATGGAGGGGAGGAGCAGAGAGGTGGCTAAGTCCCAAACTCAGAATTAATCAGAATGCTGAGGCTTTGGGTCCCTCCGGGCTTCGGGATATGATGCCTTTATCCCTTGGCCGGTCAGGTTATGTGAGGTTCAGATGGTCTCTGGGACGTGTGTATCAACCCAGCTGGGGCCCAGGTCTGCAGGGGCCAGAATAGATGTCAAGATGACTTGAAGTGTGACAAGCCAGTGGAGTGAACCCAAGGGAAAGGGAAACCTGAGACTCTAGTACAGTTTCTGAGTCCAGAAGGGTAGAAATGGGATCATCATCAGGACAAGGCCTGGGCTAAAGTGAGTATAGAATTGGGGGGGAGGATCTGGGATCGTTGGGGCTTACTTTTATTGGCACCTGCTTTGAGAGTGTTAGGATGGCTTAAAGGTAGAGAGTGGTGATGGACTTGCAGAGATAGGTAGCTATAAGGAATGTCCCAGAAGCAGCTGGGTAAAAGTACATGCTGGGGTTTCCAGGATATACAGAGCACCTCTCTCTGCAGGGACTGAGGGCCCTTCCCAACAGTCCTGACCTCGTCCAGCCAATGATTTGAAAGGCAATAGGTTTGACAGTCTCTTCATAGAGGAACTCAGAAGTTGAGTGGATTTTATAAGATGCTGGAAGGGATGCTGTGATCATCCAGGCCAGTTGGCTCTTCACAAGAGGGTGGATCAGTATAACTCAGGGAGTTTTTTAAAAAATATTTTGCCTGGGTTCCAGCACTCAGATCTTTTTTTTTTTTTTTTTTTTCTGGATGGGAATTTTATATACAGTGAGAATAGAGATTTGTAACTCAGTAGGTTTGGGGCTGGATCTAGACAGGATTATTTAAAAAAAAAAGTGCTCTGCACAGGTCCAGTGTTTATCTCCAGTTGAGAATCTTTGTTCACATCACCCCTAAATTTTACTGATGGTGAGATGAGGCCCAGAGAGGTGACTGATGGTAGAGCACAAGAGCACAGAGGACTCTGGGGTTTGTATTGGACCAGGGACCCGAGCCCAGGTGTCCTTCTGGTGGTCCAGGACTCCTTCCACCGAATGACTGTTATCCTTAAATGAGTGGCTGATGAAGTCAGAATAGAACAAGGCTGTTTGACCCCCTATTCTCATCCCAGTCTAAGCAGGTATTTCCAGGTTTACTTCATGTCAGGTGTGGTCCCAGATCCCTGCCCTACAGAGTCCAGGACAGGGTTCACATGAGTCAACTGATTGTGGGTTGGTGAACTTTGGTCACCAAAGCTCTGGCCTATGGAAAGCCAAGTTGTAAGGATGAAAGGCAAGTTCTGTGTCCTGGTGCAGGTCTCTTGGTAAGCACTGGGAAAAGCATTTTCCAGGCTTGATTCCAGCAGAGTTATGGAATTCCACTACCACCGTTTCCACTACTGCTACCAGTGAACCATGTTGTGCACGTGAGTAAATTATCTCACATGATCCACCCTTGGGAATCATTTACCCCATGTTACAGGTAAGGAAGCAGGTTAAGTAACATGGCCAAGGTTACCTGGCTGGCTGGTTTGTAGCTGGAATTCCAGTCTAGGCAGAATGACTCTGACCCTGGGCTCCTACCCAGACTGCTTCATGGTCTCCCAGAGCATCGGATTTGAAAGAAATCTTGTAGAGCAGCATTCCCTAAACTACAGGTTCCAGGGAAGACCCTTATAAGAAGTGTGAAAAGCAGTGATGGAAAAACATGTGGAAGCACAGCGTGGGATCCCTCCTTGGAGGCTGATCGAGTGCTTCATCACGCTGGTGACGCAACAAGGAAATCACTTCTAAATTTGATTCATCGGCAGTTCCCAAATTGATTCACACATGGAACACTTCTTTCCGCATCATCCTAAATGGCTTTCAGGCCAGTGTTCCTCAAACGCAGTTTGGGAAACACCATCATGGTTAAGTGCGGTTGTCTCATGTTCAGTGAACCGAGAAGGGCAAGGACTTCTCTAACATCCGCGTGAGTGAATCATGGGGCTGGGATGTCTGCAGCCCAAGCTTTGTCAGGATGGCCCTCTTCAGAGAGACAGCTCGAACCCTGATGGCAGACACTGATGATAACCCCTAGAGTGGCCCTTTAGCCTGGACCTCTGTGAAGGTGGCAGAAAGGTTTGTTGGAAATGATTAGTTCCATCCATAGGTACACAGAGCCGCAGAGGGGCTTTGGATAAAATCCCACTTCTTTCTCCAAGGTGGTGGTGGGACCCCTGAGCCAGCTGCTAAGGGGACAGACTGTGGTTGTTGATCGGGATTCCTCCTCCGGTCCTGCCGAGGGGGCCTCTTCCAGGGTCCTGCTTGTTTGTCTTGCATGCTGGTGCCCAGGCCCAGTGGTGCATCCACATACACCAGCTCTTCATTCACGCTGTAGATTAATTTCAGTGTCTGATAATGCAGTTGATCAGCATTTAATTCCAAGCAGCAAGCCTCTATCAGTTGATTTTTATAGAGATTTGTTTTTTTCCAGTGTGCTTGGCAAAGTGCCTCCCAATATTTACTCATTAACTGGAGAATTGGTTTTTGCACTTCCATCTGAAGACTCTGCGGCTTTTACCTGAATTTTCTGTCATGATCAATATTCTTAGTGGGGGAGTGGCGGGGATATCTTGCTCCTTGTGACAGAAGTCATTTCCCAAATTGGCTGTCGAGAACCGTGGATGCCCTGACCTTGCGAACACTGTGAAGCTCTTCTACGAAGACCGGGGCGTTCACGTTAAAGGTCCTGTTCTGTATCACACAATGGTTAAGAGCACTTGAGCAACACTGCCTGGGGCTGAAGGCAGCTCTGCCACTTAGTGACTGAAAATAATAGTATCTGCCTGTGAAGAGTATCGAGTTAATACATGCAGCGTGCTTACACGTAGATGATACCGGGCACAGAAGTGCTAGATGCACGCTCGCTCTTACCGTACCCGTCTGTGTGGCTTTGGTTGGGATGTCCCTACAGCCCAGCTCTCTGTGCTCGATAACCTTTTCTGGAGTCAGCATGGCGTAGATCTCGTTCTTCAGGCACTTGGTCTTCCCAGGATGAACCAGCTGGGTGGCTCTTCTCTAAAACTCCGGAGGTGGGTGGGAAGAGAAGTTCTACCTTGCATGACTCCTCTCCCAGAGCCTGCTTCCTGCTGAGAGTTACTCATCCTTTTTATGAATCACCTGTGCCAGTTATTACCTCCTTAGTTTGCATCTCTCCCTTCCCAAGCATACTTCTGGGATGTTTCCCTCCATAATTACTCCACAGTCAGGAAATGCAACTTAGTTTTTATAGTCCCAGCCAGACAGACTTGGGTGAACCTGACATACGCTGTGTATCTCCCAGCCTCAGGTGAATGGTTATTGTATTATCGCCATTATGAATTAGTTACATTTTGGCTAGTCTGACTTTATGGATGAGGGAAAGTTAAGTGAAGCCTGGAATTAGCACAGGAGCCAGGCACAGCTCAGGTGGGCTCCTCTCTCAAACTGAATGGGAGGTAGTGGGTGGGTGGGGCCGGTGTAAGCTCCCCCTAGTTTTGTGTCTGCAGGTCTTTCTCGGAAGCCTCTGGGTTTGCGTTTTGATAAGCTCCTGGTCTGGGTTAGGGGAGTGTGTGAGGCAAATTGGGTTTCTGGAGAGGGAGAGTGATCACTTGTGTCACATGTCCGTGACTGGTTAGTACGATGAGGGCTGGATTTAGCAACTTGAAGGTCGTCTGTGACCTTGATGAGCAGCCTCACTGGAGCACTGACAAGTATGAACCTGAGTGGAACTGATATATAATCGTTTGCCTTTTTATAGTACATTTAATGTGTTTAGATTGTCTCAGTTTTCCCCGTGTTAGATTATGATGCTTGTGAACATCTTCAGGTATATAGTTTTTCTTTTTAAATATTATTTCATAAGGATAATCATCACAGTAAGGTTACTGAACCAAAGGACTAAAACATTTTAATATTATGCCACTAATATTTGACTCTCTCTCTTTTGTGGAGTCCCTAAAACAATTTGTAATAGCAGTGCGCTTTTTTGCTGTAAATAAATATCCCAGTTAGAGACTGAGACTGGCTGCTATTGTTTTAAGTTAAAAGCTAATTGAGCTGTGAAAACTCATTGCCAATTCAGTAGCAGGAGGTGCAGAAAATAATTGCCTCGATGTATATTGATTTTTTTTCAATCCAAGGTGGTTATACTGTGAGATAATTGACCAACACTTCCTTTTAAAAGGACATGTCAGTTCCAAAGCAAAGGATTTTCTTCTGCTAGTTGCTCCATCTGTCTTGAAACCTACTTCTTTTTAAAAATTTTCCATGAAAAGACAATGACTTAAAAAATTATAGCCGACTTATTCTCATCTCATTCTAATATTCCTCATTACTTTGGTATTTTAGTTCCTGCAAAGATTTTTATAATAATTTCTTTTTCCTGTCTGATGTGACTCTTACATTTTCTTTTACATAACCTGGGCCCCGACTCTTAATAGAATGAAATTATGACAAAACTCCAAGCAAGTTATTTATTCAGATTTCAGAAGAGAAAGCAGAGGCCTCATCCTTCCCTCATGTTTGCATCACAGGTCTGACTCATCTCGGGGTCTCTCCCTCTGTTTTTTTTTTCCCCCTAAGACGTGTTGCTGAAAGATTAAAGGAATAGGAATAGTCCTCAGACCTCTGAACACACCAGTTGCCCCAGGAGTAATATTTGTGTATGTCAAGGTTGCTGGTCCAGTGGTCATGCTGGAAGGGATGAGGAGGAAGCCAGGGCTTGGTGTGCAGTGGGGGAACAGGGCAGGGTCAGTGGATGAGGTTAGGGAGCATCTAGCCCTGCCCAGCGGTCCCCTGAAGGGTTGCTAGGCCAGCGTCCAGTATCTTGAGCTGGCCCTGGCCACAAGTGGCTATTTAAATTTAAATTAATTAAAAGTAAATAAAAATCCAATTCCTCAGTCACACTAGTCATATTTCTTGTGCTCAGCAGCCAAATGTGATTGAACAGCACAGAAATGGAACATTTTCATCACTGTAGAAAGTTCTGTTAGACAGTGCTGTTCTAGAGGGCGTGGCAGCCTCCTGGGGAGGTTGAGAGGCCAACATTTAGGGTACTTGTTGGCCAAGCCCCTGTACAGGGGATGGGGTTCAGCTTCCTAGAAGAAAGGAAGTTGTAGGTGATCTGGGAAAGCAGGCCATGGCCTTGGGCTGGAAGGAACAGCAGTGCCAAGCAAGGACACTGAGAATCCCAGACACACACTGGGTCACCCCCAGTGAGAAGGAAAAGGGACTGTAACTTGGAGATCAGAGCAAGTCCCAGGGCCACTGAAGCACCCTGGGTACCTTAACCACCAAGTGGAGAGCCTGCAGCTGGGGCTGGGGTTGCTGAAATCCTGCCCACCGGAGGGGCTAGGCCTGCCAGGAGGGGCTTCAGCTGGGGTGCTGGGAAGGCAGGGCCCCTCAGAGCCAGTTCCAGAGAGCTGTGTGAGCAGAGTTGGTGGGATGGGCAGAAAGGGGGTGCTATCCAAGGGTTTGTTGATTTTTTTGATCTTTAGAAAGAACTTTTTGTTTCTTGTTTTCTCTGTAGAGTTTTTCTGTTTTCTCTTTAATTGATTTACGCTCTCTCTTTTTGATTTACTTTCTTCTGATTGCTTTGTTTTTTATCTTGTTCTTCTGTTTCTAGTTTATTAAGCTGAAGGTTAGGTTATTTGTTTGAGATTCTTCTTTTCTGATACAGACATTTAAAAGCTATACATTTTCCTCTAAGCATTGCTTTAGCTCTATCTCACCTATTTTTGACATGCTATGTTTTCATTTTAATTGAGTTAAAAATATTTTCTGATTTCTCTTCTCTTTTCTTTTTTGACCAGTGGGTTATTTAGAAGTACGTAATTTCTAAATATTTGGAGCTTTCCCAGGTTTCTTTCTGTTGTTGATTTCTTCTCTAAAATAGAGAACATACTTGATATGATTTCAAACCTTTTAAATTTATTAAGATTTGTTTTGTCGACTAGCATACAGTCTATCCTGGGGAATCTTCCACATGTACTTCAGTGTGCCAAATCTGTGCATTATATATTCTATAATCATTGGATGGAGGACTCTCTGCATATCATTAGATGAGGTTGGTTGATTGTACTGTTCAAGCCTTCTATATCCTTGTTAATATTCTGTGTAATTGTTCTATCAGTTACCAGGAATGGAGTATTTAAATCTCCAACTATAATTCTTGAATTATATATTTATTTCTCCTTTCAATTCTGTTAGTTGTTGCTTCATGTATTTTGGGGATCTGTTTTTAGGTGCACTTGCATATATACTTACTGTATCTTCCTGGTGTATTGACCCTTTTTCCATTTGTAATTTTCCTCATTGTCTCTAATAATAATACTTATGTTAAAGTCTGTTTTGTCTCATATTAATTTGACCACTCCAGCTTTCTTACAGTTATTATTTGTATGGTATAGCTTATCTCATTTTACTTTAAATGTATTTCTGTCTTTGAATCTAAAGTGTGTCATTTATAAGCAGCACATAATTTGGATCTTGCCTTTTATCCAGTCTCACAATCCCTGCCTTTGTTTAGGATGTCTATGCTATTTATATTCATTATAATTAATTGATATGGTTTGGTTTACATTTGCCATTTTGCTGTTTGTTTTCCTTTTTTGTACATGTGTTCTTCTGTGATTGCCTTCTTTTATGTTAAATATATTTTAGTGTACCATTTTAATTCTTCTGTTGTTATTTTTACTATAATTTAGTTATTTTCTTAGTGATTGCTCTGGGGCTTACAATGTGCATCTTAACGTATCACCATCTACTTCAGGTTAATAGGAACTTACTTCCTGTAAAATAGAAACTTTGCTCCAGTGAAGCTACATTCTCTCTCCTTCCCTTTATGCTATTATTATACATATATGTGTTATAGTTTGAATAATACAATATTAACGATTCTGCTTTATACGATTTTATGTTTTTTAAAGTGAAGAGAAGAAATGACAAAAAATTATATTTTTTATATTAACACATAGTTTAACATTTCTGTTGCTCTTCATTTCTTCCTGTGGATTCATATTACCATCTGACATAGTTTCCTTTTGGCCCGAAGAACTTCCTTTAGTATTTCTAATATGGCTAGTCTGCAAAGGATGACGTTTCTGTGTCTTTGTTTATCTGGAAATGCTTTATCTTGTTTTCACTTTTGAAGAATTGTTTTGTCAGATATTTTTCTTTTGCTGCCTTCAAGATTTTCTCTTTCTCTTTGTCTTTCAACAGTTTGATTATGCTTTGTCTAGGTATTGATTTCATTGTATGTATCCTACTTGATGTTTGTTGAGCTTTTTGCATATGTAAATTAATGTTTTTCATCAAGTTTAGGAAACTTTCAGTCGTTATTTCTACAGATATTTGTTTTCTATCTCCCCTTGTCCACTCCTTCTAAGACTCTCATTGCACGTGTATGGCATATTTAACATTGTTCCATAGATCTATGAGACTCTGGTTCATTTTTCTGCAATATTTTCTGTTCTTCAGATTGGATAATTATTGTTTCTTTATATCCAAGTTCACTGATTCTTTCTTTTGCCATCTTAAATTTTCTGTTGAGTTCCTCTAGTAGCTTTTCATTTCAGTTATTGAACTCTTTAACTCCAGAATTTTCATTTGATTCTTTTATTTAACAAATTGTTTGTTTGTTTGTTTATTTATTTATTTATTTGGGGGAGGTAGTTAGGTTTACTTATTTATTTTTAGAGGAGGGACTGGGGATTGAACCCAGGACCTTGTGTATGCTAAGCATCATTCTACCACTTGAGATATACCCTCCACCCTTCCATTTGGTTCTTAAAAAAATTATCTTTGTTTAAAATCTTTATTTGTTGATTCATTGTTATCCTATTTTCTTAATTGTTGAAACATGTTTTCCTTTGGTTCTTTGGACATATTTATAACATCTGCTTTGAATTATTTTGTCTGCTAAATGCAACATCTGGGTATATTAAAAAAAAATAGTTTCTGTTAACTGCTGTATTTTCTGAGTATGGCTCACACTTTCCTGCTTCTTTGCTTGTCTCATAATTTTTTGTTGAACGCTTAACACTTTGATAATATATTGCAGCAACTCTGGTTTCTGACATTTACCTCTTCATGGTCATTTTTCCTATTTTATTTGTTTTTTCCCTTTGTTCAGTAGTTGCCTGGAATAAATCTGTGAAATCTGCCTCATCTCCAGTGTGTGGCCACTGATATCTTTGCTCAATGTATATTTTTTTAATTTAACTTTTTATTTTTAAGCCTGGATTCTTAGAGGTTGCCCCTGTGTCTGCATAGCTTAGTGGGCAAGTCACATATGTTCTAGGTCCGGGTTTCTCATGTGAAATGAGAATAAAGTAGTTTTCAACTTACGCGGTTCTAGGGAGTTTTGAATTACCTAATCAGTGAAAGTACTCAGCAGAGTGACTGGTACATACTAAGTGCTTAATGGGTGTGAGCATACTTATTACTTACTGTCACTGTGTAAGGAAAGTAAGGCTCAGAGACATGAAGTGACTCAAGATCATGCACCTGGTGAAAGTTAGAGCACAGCTTGAACCTATGCCAGTCTGATGCTGTTCTACCAGGCTGCCCCTCCTGGTTCTGAGATGTCTCTGACAAGTTAAATCACAAGATATTTGAGTAAGTGCTTGATGGAGCGAGGATTGGAAGAAATTTTGCCCCTTCAGCCCCTAGATTCTATGATTCTGAGATACACACATTGGACAGAAATGGGAACAAGCAGTTTTAGCTGTTGAACCTTGAGCTGGGTGGGCCCCTATGATAACCTAGTGCTGGCTGGCAATCTGGGCCTCAGATTCCTCAGGATCTAAAGTCGAGGAGACCACGTGTAGCCAGGAGGCATCTTTGGCCCTTAGTCTGGAAAGTGTGTGGCAGAGCTCACCTCACCGGGACCTTTGCAGGAGTCTGGATTTCTGGACAGTTCCCTGGGACCAGCATACCTTACGTCATTGTCTGCCCAGCGTAGGGAATGAGAGGAAACTGCAGAAGAAAGTTTGCAGATCAGATCTAGCTGTTGCTGGAATGCACGTCCCTGTGGTCCCGCCACCCCACAGTCTTCTCCAGCCAGCACAGAGGATTGTTTCAGCCTTGCTTCCTGGATTTCCTTCCCCAAGGAGTAAAGGGCAAATCCCACATTTGTAGCTAGCTGGCTGGAGACTATTTCTATTAACTATGCCTTTGGGAGGTACGCTAATTTAATTGTCCCATGGACTTTCTTCCTGTCTAGAAGTGGTATCTCTGGGATCAAACCTTTCCTAGAGTCAGCGGTTTACTCTTACATCTAAATTTAGAGCCAAGGAAACTAATCGAAGTACTAGTTGAACTCATGTGCTTGGGATGCATTTAGTATCACAGTGACTTTCTTCAGCAGGGCCTTTTTCAGGGAGAAAGAATTTGCCTTTTTTTTTTTTAATTGGGAGTGGGGAGGTTGATAATAAGGACACATCTTTGAAGTGTTTAGTAAGAAAGGGAATTTTTAAATATTTCCTGGCATTCATCTAATTTACAAGTGCACAGCTTTGCTAATCACATCCAGACATGTCCTTGGCCCCAAGTCTTCCCATAATATTAAAAGCATGTTCACTGGAATGCAGCCTGCATCATTCAGTTCTGGCTACAAATGAAAAAAAGTTTCAGCCAACTAGGATTCAACTTCAGTTTGCATGCAATGCAGTTAAAATCAAAGAAGCGTGGTGGAATAGTTTCCAGAGGTGGAATCTCATTTCGTTTTCCTGTGTGTTGCAGCTCTTGAGTTAAGTCACTCCAGTAAACATTAGCTCGGGATATTGGGGGAGATTGCCTCTCTGATTGATTGACTATATTTTTGTGGTCCCTTATAGTGCAACATGGATAATTGGAAATTTCCTGGAAAAAGAAAATGGGGTAATGCCTATGGGGAAGATATTGAAAGAACACAGTAGAGACAGTTGAGGGAATCAGAAGCAAACCTTCAGCCAGTATTGTCAGTAAGGGGACTCAGGTGAATGGTGGCATTGTCACCAGGATTTCATTCCCTCATTCATTCAGCAAAGATTTATTGAATTCCAACTGCGAGCCAAATCCTGCCCTAAGTGCTAGGGATACAGGGGTTACAAAAACAGATGTGGCCTTTGTCCCTGTGGAGTGTACAGTGCAAATGGAGATTAATCAAATAATTGAGCAGGTGGTTAATTAATTGTAGTTGTGATTAGGGTGGTGACAGAGTTGCAGGTGCTGTGTTAGTGGGGATTTGGGGGGAGGGGGGGTGTGGGAGGTGCTGTTAGGAAAAGCTTCCTTGAGAGAGAGAGACAATTCGGTTGAGACTGATGGAGGGGTGGGACTTAGTTGGGCCAGGAAGCAGAGTGAGACAGGTACAGCCTGAAAGCGTAGCGGAAATCAGCGCTTTGGAGTGGAAGGAACTTGATGCTCCCTAGACACGGAGGCCTAACCTGTGTTGCTGGAGCCCAGTGAACTGCAGACCAGGGCTGGAAGGGTGGGCAGGGCCAGGTCATGCGGGATTGAGAACTGGGGACTTTATCCTGGGGACAGTGGGATTTGTAACCATTGATGGAGTTTTAAGCAAGGGAGTAACATGGTTTGCATTTTCATCTAGTGACTTAAGTGCTTTTTCGTGCATTCTTCTGTGGGATGGACCGGAGAGGGGTTTGGATTTGAGGATCCCCATGGAGCACATCAAAGCCCAGTGAAGAGTTCTGTTTGCGGCATGTGGTCCAGGCCGTTGTTGTAAGGTTTTGAAGGACGATGACATAGTCTAGGGAGCAGCTCTGCGGTGGTTTTCAAGTTCCAAGGAAGCTTCGAGTGCACCAGAAGGTAGCTGAGGAAGCCGGTCCAGGCACTTAGGAGGGCAGTGGCTGGGGACTTTTAAGTGAGAGGGGAAGTTTAGCACTCGGGGCAGGTGTCACAAGGGTGGTGGAGCTGGGAAGCTCTTGTCTGAAGTCTTCAGAGCTGGAGTCTCAGGGAGGAGAAGGCCATCATAGGAAAATAAAGATGTTCCAGATCTGAATGAAAGCAACTGAGGCGAGGAGGGAAGAGGGGCAGGAGGGGCTTCTGGGCTTGTGAAAGGAGAGAAGGGTGTCCAGGTGCAGAGGGGGATATGTGAACCCCCTGTGAGAGACATAAGAGTCAGGGCTCACTTTTCACATTCAGGAAGGACCTGAAGGGAGATACTGAAGCCACTGTCCCCACTGCATCCCTCAGCACTGGAAAGTGGGTGAACCTGTCCCAGGCCAGGTTAGCCCGGTCCTGGCAACTCCACGTCCTCAGGGTGGAGGGCTAGAATAATTTGTGCCACAGCTCTAAAGTCAGAAAGCTGATTTGTATAAATCAGCACAAATTGATCCCATTACCGATGGTCATTCAGGGACTTCAGACATCAAAGTGAAAAAAACAGATTACCTCCCCCTTCTCACCTAGACCACAGCTTTGCCACAGAAGCAGGACCCAAACAAAGATACCAGCGGCTGGGGTTCTGCTCAGGTGCTTCTGAACGCATGTGCTGCTTCTGGGGAGTGTCCCTCCAGTGCCGCCATTCCTCCCTGTTTCCCCGCACATCTGCTCAGAGTTTCGTGTTCCACTAATCACATTATCGTGATGGAACATTCCCCAACCAAGCTGCTTTTTCCATTCTTCATTCTTCTGAGTTCTGAGACTGGGAGCCTTCCCGAGTCCTGCCTGTTCTGTGTTTCCCAGAACAGTGCTCTCTTCCCAGTGCTCTGGTATGCCCTGTCCTTTTGTTCCTTTTCCCTTTTCTCCTTTTCTCTCCTTCTCCTCTCTTTTCTTTCTTTCTTTTTTCTTTAATTGGATTGAAGTCACCTGTGGCGCTGTCGCTGCTCTGGGGAAGGGTAGCCAGAAGGGACACTGAGCCCTCCTCGTTGCTGCTCCTGGTTTGTGCAGTGAGCTCTACAACATACCCAGCATTTGGGAAAATGAAACCGATGGGATCGTTCAAGATACAGGAATAAAGTGTAAAACTCTTCTTTTTAATGTGGTCCATTTTCTTGGTAAAGATAAGAATGATTTGACATGAGGGGGGAGCTTCAGATTTTCTTCTTATCTGAAGTATAGACACGTCCTTCAGGACTGGTAATTTCCCCCGAATATTTTCTCGGTCCACAGTGTTTATGCTACTTTGAATACTGGAGGCTTTACAGACTGGGAGTGGGAGGGGTTGTGTTGACTGCCCAGTGAGACCTGAGGAGGGAGTAACCTTGTTTCTGGGTAAGGAGACCTAGATCAGATAGACTCACTGGGTTTCATGAGGTTGGAGAGGGGGTGGGGGAGGAGTGTTCTGAATCATTTTGAGGATTTTCCTAAACTTCCAGAATTAGGAGGCCATTTCTTAAGGTGCCCTAAGTGTATGGTGATAGCTACTGAGGGGAATTGGGATTTTAGTCATGTTTTCAGTTTAAAGGCAAAGGCAGGAATGATGGATGCTACTCTGTTGGCCCCTTCTTATGATCCAGTGGTGTTCGACAGTTTGAAATCCAAAAGGAAATCAGTGGAAGTGTAGGGGGCTCCACACATGGTGCTAATGACCATTCTTCATTCTATACTTAGCATTTTTTAGAAGGTGTTATCTGAAAACTTCGTGTAGTCTGACATTGTAGAAATGAAGCAACCACCAAGCTTGTCCGTTGTTCCTTTGCACTGAATTAACTCACCATTAATAAAAACCCAGATAGGGTTCTACACAGGTGGCCTCGGTGCAGGGCTCGTCTGTGTGTCTTGCTCTGTTTGTCCGTGGTGGACCTCGTGGGCAATCACGAATGCATTTCTATATGCCAGGGTGTGTTGCACAAACGAGACCATTGGTTTTTGGTCTTTGTTTTCCCCCTTATCCCCCTTTGTAGATGATAAACTCAGGCCTGTCTTCTAACAGAAAAATTTCATTACAGAATTTAGGATGGTGCTTCTCAAAATGAGGTGCCTCCCAGATGGCCTGGGGCCACCGAGTAGATCACAGAGCTCTCTGACTCTGGGAAATCTCAGGCCTTCAGGCTTTTCCTGGCCGTTCAGCCCTCACACTAGTTCCCTTCAAGCCTTGGGGTTTTGAGGGCTATGATCTGAGTTGGTTCCAAAATACCTTCTTCCTGGACTGGGGTAATAGTCAGGTTCTGGGCAATTTCACTTCCTTGTTTACAGCCATAGCAGAGCCGTGACCCCAGTCTGGAGGGATTTGAGTCCCCTGGATTCCTGGAAATAAGTTGACCTTCTTCAGTGGCTGCAGCAGGTGGAAACCAGTTTCCCAGAGAGCCCGTGAGCAGGCCAATCCCAGTCTGAGTCCAGGAGTTCAAGGAGAAGGTAGACAGTTGGTGGAGAGGAGTGATGAGTTAGAGTTCCCAGATCTGAACCTCGGCCTGGCTTTGCTGCACACTGGTTGTGTGAACATCATCGTTTATTTGTCATGCCTGAGCCTTGGTTTCTTGATTTCTAAAATGAGGATAATAATATGTACTTCAAGGGTTTTATAGAAAAGAAAGGAGATGAGGTAAATGAAAATATGATGTAAACTTCAGGAACATGGTTGCTTTTCCTGCTGTCTCTCTGGACGGGGAAGTCCTTTCATTCTTGGTACATACGTGCTTTAGCACCAAGCACATTAACAAGTTCTCAGTAAATCTTTTTGGGTTTAGGGAGTTGTTTTGGCAGCCCCAACTTAATGGTTTAAATTCTGACCTTTTATCGAGAGGTGGTGGTTGTTATTGTTGGGAGAAAAAATAGATTTCACATAAAGGGATGAAAAATGTAAAGTCTTTTGTTTTGTTTTTTTAATTTCCTTCCTCCCACCAAGACTTTTCATATTATCTTCAGCTCTTGATGGTGAAAGCAGACCTTGGCTTATTGCTAGGTTTCCAGGAGGAGGAAGGAGAATGAAAAACAAGCAGGATGTTTTCCCCTCTGCAGAACTGTTTATAAGTTTTGGCCGTGGGAGTAACACCCTACTCGCCTAGTGGGTCTGGCTCTGTGGCCTGAGGCTTGGCCACTTGCGTACAGGGCTGTTTGATTTATCTGGAGAGTGATTTGAGACTTAGAGCCTTTAGAATGGAGATGCTATGCTCTAGTCCCTTGTAAAGCAAAAGCTACTGCTACTGCTTCGATAGATAAACTGGTTGCTTTATGCAGTTGTCCCTGTCAGATAATGGTGGCATCAGCAGCAGTACCTGACATTAATTAAGCAGTAACTAGATGCTAGCCTCTGTTCTAAGTGCTTTGTGAGTGCTCAGCCTCATCCCCCCAGCCACCAGAGGACGTAAGAAAGCAGGTACTATAGTTCTCCCATCTTAAAGGTGGAAAAGTCCAGCACTGAGAGGTTAGTGACTTGCCCCTAAGCACACCTCTGGGTGAGTGGCTGACACGATATTTGGAAAGATGACAGCTAAGAATCGGAGGCTAGAGATTCATTAATTAATGTCCCCTTCCCAGTGTCTGGCACAAGGCAGGACCTCAGCAAATGGCAGTTTTTAGTCATATTGATCTGGAATTGGCCTGGAGAGGTGGGATGTCTCTTGAGGGAGAAAGTGTGTTTGTAGTAGCATATTTCACTGGAGATCTTGGGGGACTGGGGCCATCAAGAAAAATACTGCAGCTCATTTGGAACTAACTTCAGAATTTTGCCTGAGAGCTTACCCTTTGTCTGTGAGTTAACTAGACAATTTACCTGTCTCCCCTCATGTTTCCATGTGTAGTGCAGTAGGTCAGGGTATGGCCTGTGTAGGCTGCTTCAAACCCTAGGTCTGCCAGATACCATGTGTGTGCATGTGACCACTCCGGGCCCAGATGTCCTCCTCTGTGAAGTGAGGATAATAACAAATCTATCCCCAGAGCTGTTGTGACAAGCACATGGGTGTCCGTGAGAGTGTCAAGCACGTGGTAAGCGTACAAGCAATGATGATGTACTGTTATCATTGACATTTATTACCATCGTCCTGCTTAACCCCCTCAGAGCGTTTGAGGTGCTTACTAAAATAACACGAAGTTAAAAAAAAAAAAGCCAACAGACTCAAGGCCAGGGAGTAAATACAGAGAAAATGAAAGCTTAGTTCTCAGAAAAAGGCATAAAGACAGGCCTAGTTACAGAAGCAGCCCTTTAGCCTGGCAGCCAGTGTGGAGGGACGGTGCCTCCTGCACAGAGCTGTCCTCCTCGGGGTGGTGGGGGAGGTCAAGCCTTCCCAGGCACTGACTTTTGAAATAAATGAATGAACACTTTAATTTCTCTTTCATTAGAGAAAATGGGCTCTAAGTTATAGATACCTGGCCCCTAGATGGGCTTTGTTCACTGCCCTGGGGAGGCCTCTGCCACTGCTTAACCACGTCTCTCTCACCCCCGATGACCTTCAGCCCAAGACTTTTGTCTAAACCTAATTCTTTGGAATCAGTTGGGCATTTTATATTTTGGTTTGTGGTCAAACCTTGTTAGCCAAGCAGGGATGAGCCACGTCCCTTACTTTTTTACAGCTAAAGGCCTTACACCACTTGGTCTTTGAAAACCTTTTATGAACAAAATCCTGTGTTAGCAATAGGTTCTTGTAGTTTCTCCTAAGGGGCACCTGTCTCAAAGATGTGCACTTGTGGGGTGGGGTGCAGTTGTAGGTTGAGGAGCGGTGGCTGCCTTTTCAGTCTGCTCTTGGCATGAGCTCAGTCACGTTTGCAGTGGCGATGGCTGCTCCGGCCACTGTTGCCGCCAGGTCCCCTTGGCCAGACAGGGCCGCATCTTGCTCTGAGGCTGGGAGGGGCTACGGGGGTGTCCCCAGAGGCTGACCCTTATCTGTTTGTTTGCTTGTTTCCAAGGGCTACAGAGCCAGGAAGAGGAATACAGCCCCCATAGAAAGAAAAAGGAACAGTACATTGTTCAGAAGGGAATGAAGAAATGAGAAAAGCAACAGGAAATGGCTTGAGAATCAGGGGAGGCACCAGCCAAGGGAAATAAGTTTTGAGCACCAGGCAGGCGGAGGGATAAATCATCCCTGAACCTTCTTGGCCCTGACCAGCCAGGTCTCCAGGGTGGCAGTGACCTCTCTGGTTCCCGAGAGGTCTATGCCACTCCCTCCCCCTGCTTCAGTGCAGATCTGGGGATCTGGAGTTAGAAATGAACCCGTGCCCATCAGAGCCAGACACTCCCAGGTGCGCTGTGTGTCCATCTCCCCGCCCCGCACCTCTTCTGTTCCCCTCCTTCCTCTGCAAGGTTGAGAGTGTTCTCCCTGGAGCCACAGGGCACTCCTTGGTGCCGCTCGGAGTTCTGTGTTCCTCACCCATGACTCCATCACTCCACTTCACCTCTGTCCTGTTCTCTCCTGGCCTGGGGCTGCCTGTGTGTGAGGCAGACGGGCAGGAGGGAGGGAAAAACGAGGTGCCATGCGGGGAGCGCACACCAGTCACACGGCATGGGGGTGCAGGCACGGGCTTCCTGGGACAGAAGCCACACTTAGGACATCATTTGGTAGTTACGGCTTGCTTTAAAATTTGTGCCACATCTTTATTATTCGGTATGAAATTGGGGGAATCACCTTGTAGTGTCTGCCTCACGGGAAGGATGAAACGGAGTCCCCATTCAGAGACTGCTTTCTTTCCTCTGGGCATGTCGGGCTGGTTTCTTTCTGTTTCTTGGGATCGATTCTGAATTTGTAACCTACCGGTATCCAGTCTGGGGTTTGTGTCTCATCACGGTTTCTCCCCAGCCCTTACCCATTCCCATGAGCACACACATGCACACAGAGATCTCTTCAGCTTGTTAATTCTTGGCCGGGATTCAGGATGGGTTTAAATCGGACGTGACTGCAAACCAGACCTCAAACTTCCATATCCTTTTCTGGTCAGACTGTTGAACATTACAGTTTTTAATGGAGTGGCTGCATTGGGTTAGAGGATTTCAGGGTTGGAAAAAAACTCGAAGGTGCGATGCCTTCATCAGTCCTGGAGTCTCTCCTGTGGCATCTCCGGAGCGTGAGGTGGTCTCGCGCAACCTGCTCGGACTCCTGACACCAGGGAGCTGCCGCCACCAGAAGCATACTCTTTCATCTGCAGACATGTTTTGGTTTTAGTAAATTCTTTCTGACATTGTCCAAAGCCTGCTTTTATCTGTTGATGTGTATACCAACTCCTGACCTCAGTGAAGAAGCCTGGTTCCTTTCTTTCAGGAATTCAAAGGCAGCTTTTAATCAGGGGAAACGGCCCTGGTTTCCTCGTGTGTTCCCTGCAGGAAACATTTCGAGACTGCTCACGGTCCAGATGCTGGCTTCTGGGCCTGCTACAGTGGGTCTCTGCCCTCTTCACATACGGGGACCAGCGGTGAACAAAGTACTTCAGAGGTGGGCCCTGCAAGATGGATGGGCACAGGCTGAGTACAGAGCAGGTGACAGCACCCCCTTGGCATGTGATATAGCTGCACTCGGGTTCTCAGTCCGTGGCTGTGTCCCACTGGAGATGCAGTGCTTGCAGGCACAGCAAATCCCTGTGTATCCCCTTTGTTGTGGCTACCCTGCTGCACCAGAATAGACACCCCCCCCCCCCCAATTTGGGATCACATAATGAGACATCCTGGAGAGAGCAGGGCAGACTTCCCAGACTGGTCTGAAAGTGACTTGTGAGAATAGGGAAAGGAGACCAGCGTGGGGCTTTTATGGTGGCTGTGGGTGGGGTTGGGGTGAGGGTTCTGAGCGGGATGGGGCTTGCATGGTTTGAACATTCTGCCGGCATCAAAGCTTTCTTGACAGCTTGCCCAGGTGTGGGCAAGAGGAGGCATGAGGCCTGAAAATTGGCAGCAGTGAAATATCAAAAAATAGTCGCATGACCATCCTGTCTCTCTACTTCCTGACCTGGGCGAGCCCGGTGGGTCTGTTTCTCAATCTTCTAACAAGTCCTTGGTGGAAACACTGAACAGAGGACATCTGAAGAGAGTGTCTTGGATTTGCTCATTTGGGGTCATCTTGGGGTCGAAGCCTGTCTTCAGATCCTGTTTCCCCCTCGGGGATAAAAGGACGGTGTGACATAGCATGTGCCGCTGAGGGGCTGTTGCTTGCCGCGCATCACAGATGAGTGAACGCTTGGTTCATTCCACGCACATATGGTAGAATTATGGAAACAAATACTGTAAGGGAGCAAGTCTTCTGCGTGGACAGCCAGGGATGTCTACACGCGGATGAGGAGTTTGGCTGGAGGACACATGCTCAAGCCTGAGGAAGGGGCAGAGCCATCACAAGCAGGGCTGCGCCCTGTCCCAGGGGAGGAACTCCTGGCTGGTCGTGCTGGTGTGAAAGCCCAGAGAGAGGAGGTGGCAAGTGGGCCCTGATGTGCTGGAGAGGGGACGTCAGCTGTGTCAGCAGGCCTGGGGAGTCGGTTCCCAGACTGGGGTTTGCGAGCTCCTTCCCATTGGTTCTGAGTAGCTGGCCATGTCCTACGTCTAACGTCACATTTCAGCAGACCCGATAAGCATGCGTTAAGGAGTGTTGCTATGGGAACAGTGATTTTGTATCTTCTGACGGAGCTATTCACATGGTCAGTTCCAGCCCCAAACTTCTGCCTTTTGCGTGTTCAGAGTCCCTAGGTGAGCATAAGGGAGTTAGCGCCCATAGGCTGCTGTGGGAGACACAGATGAACGTCAGTCTTCTGCAGTTCTCCAGCCTCCTCAGCATCGGTACTTCAAATGTGAGGGACTGGAGAAGCCAGGGGAGCTTAATAGATGTGATAAATCAATCAAACAAGACCGGTGTATCAGAGAGGTGGTGCACTCCGATGGTTCACAAGTTGCTGTGTTTGAGACTGAGTAACAGAAATGGGATTCATATTCAGGATCTGCTTCTCTCCTCATTTCATCCCAGTTATTCTCAGATCATGGGGGTGGATGAACACGGAGGTATCAGAATTACCTGGAGGGGATTTAAACAATCTATATAGCACGCACCGCCCCCCCCCCCCCCCGCCCAAGATTGTGATATGCACCCTAGAGGAGGGCAGGGATGCCTCTTCTCCCTGTAGCTCTGTGGGCAGATAAAAGACTGCGTGTGCTCACCTGATCCGTGGCTTGACTTCAGCTACTGCTGGTACACTGTACACTGTGCTGACACAGCTAGGCTAGACTGGGCTGCAGCAACAAACGTGCCTGCAAGTCTCAGTGCCTTAATACATAGTTTTTTTTTTTTTTTCTCCCAAGCAAATTTCACTCTGGGTGTAGCAGCTCTCTAGGACAACTTCCTTTCAAGCAACAACCCAGGGATCCAGACCACTTCCATCCTGTAGCCACGCCCTCTGGAACACATGGCTTACAGAGGGGGAGTGGATGGGGCTGTGCACTGTTGTCACCGAGAAATTACACGTATTACCTCTGCTCACAGTCCCTCAGCCAGGAACTAGTCATAGGGCCACCCAACTGCGAGGAGCCAGGAGAACAGGGTGTGGATGAGCACTGGTCATGTTCTCACCACCATGTCCACCTGAGACCTGTGTTTAAAAAGTCTCAGCACTGGCCCTGGAAATCCCCATCTGAAGACCCCATAGGTCCGTCAAAGTCAACAGGCAACCCAGGACTGATTGTCTTCCTCTCCCCAAATCTATCCTGTCTTATCCTGGCAAATGATGGGTTGCCTGAGCCAGAAACAAAGGACTCATTTTCAGTTTCATCCCCTTCCTTATTCCCCCTTAGATTGTCACAAAGTTCTCCCTCTCCACATCTTCCCCCACCCCCACACCCCCTTTTTGGATATTAAATGATTTTATTTGTTTGGCAGTAGGCAAATTTATGTGTATGATTTTCTTTTTCTTGTTTTTTTTTCTTCCAATTTTATTAAAATATAATTGACACAGAGCACTGTTTAAGTTTAAGGGGCGCAGCATAATGTCTGACTTACACACATCATGCAATGCCTCACACGTACCTCTTGATGTCTTCTGCTCCCTGTTCCTGTCCACATGCCTGGTGCTCAGTGCATACTGCATGGCCACCCTGGTCACCCCAGATGCCTGGGCGGGGACAGAGGCACAGAGAGGTGCCAAGTCTACAGAGCAGAGGCGCTGCCACATCAGGCTGCTCCCTTGACCTACCTGAAGCCCCCAGAGGGCCTGGCCTCTCTCTGGCTGCAACTTTCACACCTCTCCTTTCTTTACTCTGCTTTTTCACTAGTGGCTCCCTTTGCCCTCTCTTCCCCCCAGATCTTTGCATTTCTGTTTCCTCATCTTGCAGGTCTCAGCTCAAATGCTTCTTGTTCCAAAGGCCTTCCCTGTTGACCCAGGTTCAGTCGCCCTGGCAGCGTCAGGTTGCCCCCGTCACTGTTTTCTCCTTCACAGCACCTACTGCTGTCTGAAGTCATCCTGTCCAGACTGAGGGCGACACAGAAGCAGAGCACCCTTGCCTGTCATTTCCCTGATATATCTGCAGTGGCGAGACCAGTGCCTGGCATACAATAGGGGGGTAATAAATATTTGTTGAATGATCAAAAGAATGCAGAGTTGTCGGTCATGAGCAGGAAGGCATCTGGTGTCAGAATTGTGCTGTGTGCGCCGGCCGTGCGTGCTGTCGCTGGGACGGTCACTCAGAGGGGCTGGCTTGGCGCTTCACCTGGGCTGGGAGGGCAGTGCCTGACGATCAGCTTCCTGGGGGAGCATTTTTCCTCCTGAGTGGCTGACTTCTAGCAGCATTGAGTTTCCATCTGTATTACAGCATCTGAAGCGTCTCATTCGATACGGAAGGAAAATTTGGTGCAGTTCCAGATTTTTCTTTGGAAGAGGCAAAGGCATCATCCTTGAACAGAAGATCACAGCTGTGCCTAAGCTAGTAGTGTTCCTTGACAGTCAGGACGACCCTGAGGTTTTAGAGACCTTGTTTGTACTCAAGGCATCATGACTGTACTTCAGGTATAAGTAGAGGTGAAAGTGTTTTAAAAAGAAGATAAGATTTATCCTGGCTTCTGCATAGACGAAGAACATTCTTTCTTTTGGTATGTGTTCATTATTTCTGTGACCACATAGTTATACCTGGCTTTATACTTGAAATCGTTTGGGAATAGTTACAAGACTGTTCAACACTTCCATCACCAGCAGTTACCAAACTCTGTGTCTGGATGTTTTGCACTAATGACTCTGATGGTGTCACAATTAACTGTTACGTGAATTGCACAAAGGCTACCTCATCTCCTTATGTTGGACTGGAATATTCATAAGGCACATTTGCCCTGACCCTACATTTCAGTAGCCAGACCATGAACACTGACCTGTGGGAATCTACCTGCCTCGGTAGAGGAGAGAAGGGGCAGGCTGTGGCCTCCTGCTTAATCCTAACTGCTTAGGCAGTGAGGGTTTAGAGGACAGTCAACACAGCAACAATCTGAGCACCATCCTGCCAAGAAAAGCTTAAAATGTCATTTGTTTCCATAGGAATGCAAAAGTTTTTCCTTCATACAGGCGTGCAGGAAATTAAACCACAAGAAAGGCCAAGTTGAATTTCTTAATCCACCCCAAACAATGAGTTCTGAAGTGTGGGTTTATGGTTGGAAAGTGACTGGGTAAAAATAGCACGGACTGACTCAACAAATCAGCCTCCCCAGGCTCCCGGAGCCGCTGATGCGTGCGGACTCTGCTGACAGACCCTGTGCTTGGCTGATCAGAGGCTGCCCTGCTTCAGGAAGGGCGCTTCACCAGGAGAACGCAGTCCCACAGCAGAACCTCCTGTCTGGGTTCCCTGCTCTCTCCATACTCAATTCCAGAAGCTTCCCGTCCAGGCTCAGCAGTGTCTTTTGGGGGATGTGACTCAGAGGGAGGCCCCCTGGCTGCTTTTGCTGTTGGGTTTAGACGGTCTTTACATCTGGGGCCATGGCAGCAGCATTGTTCACGTGAGGTTTACTCAGTCACTTACCTGACAGGAGGGGGACTGCTCTGCCTCAGGCTACCTCCCTTGCCGCAAAGGGTTGATTGAACTTTTGGGTTTGTGATCTTGCGTCCTCGGGTATCTCTAAAGCTGATCTTCCTTTTTCGGGATTCCTCTAGCTCTGGAGCTCTGAGAATGCAAACTGGCTCCTGAGAGACTCATCCCAGTAGACTTGAGATTTTTTCCAAGCTGCTCAGATACCCAAAGTGCCTGCCATTTGCCTTGGACTTCCAAGATGTACTTGGCAAGAGGAGACGGGGAAAATGTAGCACAAATACAATTAGATAAATGACAGGAAAAAGAAACCAGATAAGAGAAACTCCCAGCTGATTGTTTGCTTTTGCTTTAAAAATCCACCTGGAAACCCAGAAAACCACCTTGTGGTGAAGTAGGAGGAAGGCAGGAGTCTCTTGATGGATTTGCCTTAAGAAAAAGATGATTAAAATGGGTAACCCTGGCTACCTTGAGAAGAATCTTAAACTTGAGGTCATGGCAAAATGCCTTAAATCTGATCTGCTTTGCCAGAAAATGAGTATTTGCTATGAGGAAGTTAGTTAATCCCTTTAGAAATGTTTTTAATTTAAAAGTAATACATGTCCATTTTGAAAAGATAGACCAGTATTTTAAAAAATACACATTTTCTTCTAGTTGCATTTGTGTGTGTGTGTCCACACAAATAAATACATAATAACATTAATATATATTGGACATATTGATAATCATGCCTTATGATTACACTATTTATGTTTTAGTATATTAATTTATTTCTGTGATTGCAAAAATACATATTTCAAATAGCATAAAGAAGAAATTGAAAATAATCTGTAATTCCACTATAGGATGAGCTGGTCTCCAAAGATGACCTCCTAAGGAGCCACGCCTCCTGGAATTCACACCCAGGTGCCATCCCCGCTCTTGGAATTTGGGCAGGCTCGTGGCTTGTTTTTGATGAATAGGTTATAGTGGAAGTGATGGAGCCTGACTTCTGAGGCTCAGTCCTCAGGTGCCCTGTGCAGTTTCAGCTGGGTCCCTTGGCAAGCTCCCTTTTGGAACCCAGCTGCCCTGCTGGGAGAAGCCAAAGCCCCGGGGGAGCCCACACGAAAGTGTCTGGCTGACAGCCCTGGCTGAGCTTTTTGCCGACAGCCAGCGTCACCTGCTGGCAATATGTGGGGTGTGGCTGTCCAGCCTGGCCGAGCCTTTGGGAGACTGCAGCCTTGTTCGCCGTTTCCTGGTATCCACATGGGGGACCGACCCCAGGTGAGGACTGCCCAGCTGAGCTGAGCTGACCCAGACCCATGGGGGGATCATCATACACTGTTTTAAGCCACTAAATGTTGGGCTGGTTTGTTATGCAGCTATAGATAACTGGCACGGGCTGTGGGCTGATTTCAAGGTAAAGCTGTTTAGAGGGAGCACAATGAGGCTAAAGAGCTCAGACTCCAGGGCCGACAGGCCTGGCGTGCTTAGTCACTTAGTCACTCTCCAGCCGTGTTGACTGACCTTGGGCAAGTTATTTGGCTACTATAAACCTTTGTTTCCTACATTTGTTAAATGGAAATTTGGAGATACGGAAGTATTCCAGCGTCTGGCACTTGGTAGGTACTAAGTAAGTGTTAGAATATTTAGTAGTTTGGGGAATGGGAATAAGGAAGCATTGGAAGCAGCTGGGGCAGCAGCAGAGGCTGTGTAATGAAAATCCTACTAAATTTGCATTTTTTTGCTGCTGTGAACGATGTCATTCATTTCTGAACCTCCTCCATACTTAGCATAGTACTGGGCACACAGTAGGGACTTTATGGCCTGCTTGACTTGGCGTGGCTGAAGTCAACACAGTGTGTGTATCTTGTGTACCTGAATATACCTGCTATTCTCAGAACAAGCACCGGGGTTATGAGCTGGGGAAAAAGGCCACCCCTCTTCAGAGTCACAAGGAGGCAGGGCTGGGAGGGGTCTTGGAGACCCTTTGTCTTTTATAGTCTAGGAAGACTAATGCCCAGAGGGGAAGTGGCTTGTCCAAGGCCGGACACAGTGGCAGAGTCAGGCCCATCAGCCAGGGCTCTAACCCAGTACACTGCCCAGTCATACTTGCCCAGGGTCCCTAAATTCACATTTTATTAAATAAGGCAGAGCACATTGTATTACTTGTTTTAAAAAACAAGGGATCAAAATTCATATCGCCAGTAATGGGACAAATTGACATGCCATGCTCCTGATATGATAGAGTGAGAAGAACCCAGCATCACTTCTGTGCTGTTCTTGACAGAGATGTGTAACCTGAATCTAATCAGGAGGAACCATTAGCAAACCCAAAAAGGGGGAAATTTTACTCAATAATTGGGCTGTGATCCTCAAATTGTCCCAGGTCTTGGAAGATGAGGAAAGCCTGAGGAAATATTTCAGATTAAAAAGATGTGACAATCATGCCATCCTAGAGCAGAAATTTTGTTTTTGTCTTTGGACAATTGATACATTTTGAATGGGACTGTAGATTAAATGGGACTGATGTATTAGTGTTAATTTCCTGGGTTTGATGGTTGTACTGTTATTATGAGAGTGTCCTTGTTTCATAGCAAGTACATACTGAAATATTTAGAGGTTACATCTTTTTTTTTCTTTCATCTGCAATTATGTCAATTTGGCATTATATTTTATGTCTTTTTTAAAACAAATAAACTTTATTTAATTAAAAACTAGAAACTGAATTAAATGAAATTAAAATTTAATTAAAATGGGGAAATGAATCAATCAGTGCTTAAGCATAGTTTGGTAGAATCTTTTTAATTGTGTCTGTGATGGGAACAGGTTATAAAGAGGGTTTCTAATGAAACTTGGAGTCTGGACGCCCAGCACAGGGGCCAGTCTTGACTTTTCCATGTTCTTGGGTAATCTTATTAGAGTCATAGTAGGAGGGGCTCCTCTTATCCTGGTAAACAGGGATAAAAGCAATGAAACGTAGACTGTACCTTCGGTGGGAGAAAATTATAAAATGGGAGTAATAAACCCTACTTGTGAGGATTAAATGAGGTAAAATATGTAAAAATTCCCTAGTTCATCACCTAGTTTCCAGGTGTATGGGAACCATATTATTTTATAGATGATGATAAATGATTCATTTTTTTTTAACGTAGCATGAAAATCAAAATAAAATGACATTTTTTCAGGAGGCCTGACTCAGGAGGCAGGAAACCGCAAGAGGCTTTTGACCACTGGCCATTCAGTTTGCAAACCGTCACAGGGTAACAGGTGTTCCTCCTGAAAAGACTAAAACCTTTTAATCTTTAAGAAAGAAGAAAAGATATATTTTCTCCTGCTTCAAAAGGTAAGGGGATGGGTAGTTCTTCCCATAAAAATCTCAGAGAGGCATTTCTGGGTTCATAAAGTGGAGAAACTAGTTTTTCTCCTTGCAGGTTGCTGTCATGTGGATTTCTGGGCATAAGGGTGATGTGGGGCCTCTCCTCAGCTTAGGGAAGAGTTGGGTGTGTCCCGGAGGGTAGGCCTTCTCCCCAGAGGAGAAGTTGGCTGTTCTCTGCCCGATCCACCCTCGCTCCTGGTGTGAGCATCTCGGCAGTGCCTGCTCACTCGTGGTTGCAGGTCTTTCTGCT
This sequence comes from Camelus ferus, assembly GCF_009834535.1. Taxonomy (NCBI): domain Eukaryota; kingdom Metazoa; phylum Chordata; class Mammalia; order Artiodactyla; family Camelidae; genus Camelus; species Camelus ferus. The sequence goes on from NC_045696.1 coordinate 62,705,715, forward strand.
GTGTTCCGCTAGAGAGGAGGCTGGAGGCCCACAGCCTGGGGTCTGAGGAGGGTGGTGGGCTGCAAGACCCTGTTTGAGAAGGACGAGCCTGCTGGATAAAGGGGCCTCTAGCAGATCAGCCTTAGGAAAGAGGGGCGGATCCATTGTTCCCTCCAGGAAGCGCTGCTACTGAAATACAGAAGCCTTTTTATTAGTGACGTGACAAAAGTGGCCAGGGTGTGGGGACCTTGAGAGCAGAACTGCCTGTGCTGGCTTAGTGTCGTTGTCAGTGTGGGTCAGCCTCCTGTGCAAGCAGACAGCCAGGCAACTTGCAGGAAATGTGCTCTCAGTGTTGGAATGGAACTAGGCGCCGGCCACACAAGAGGCTCACCACCGGAAACAATGCTAGAAGATGTCAGCCGTCCTCGAGGGAGTGCCCCCGAGTGAGGCATCCTGCTCACAGAACTCCCATGGGCATTACAGAGGCAGTTTGGGGATGTGGCCCAGCTTGCTGGAGTCTGGCTGTCTCTGGCTTAGCTCACCTTACTAGTGACCACGCCTGGATTCGAGGAGACACGTGGGGACATAGGGCAAGGAGCCAGGCAGGGAGAGAGGTGTGAGGCAGGCGACGAAGGATGAGAGTCCTTTGGGATGGCAGCCCAGGACTGGCAGGGGCAGGTCTCAGTGCCTGGCCAGCTCGGAGCAGGTGAGGGCTGAACAGAGATCTGGAAGGTGAGCAGCAAGAACATGCTAGTGGCTTCTGCGGCGAGGGGACTTGGTGAGCCAGGAAGAGGGGTCTGCATGTGGGTCATATGACATGGACTTAGTTCCTGTGTTGCCGTTTTTGACCATGTGACCTTAGCAAAACCTAATCTCTTTGGGCCTCTATTTCTTCATCTGCAGAATGGGTGGAATTAATGCCTGCCTGTTGTGGAACTACTGCTAGTTGCTACTGTGTTCTCTCCTTTTTCATTTTTAGCTGAATCGCATTTATTTGGGAGTAGTATTATGCCCAGTAATATAATACATTTCACAGCTTCCCTTGTAGCTAGATGTGGCCATGTGACTAAACTTTGTCTGGTGTGACATAAGAAGAAATATTAAGGACCCCCAGGAAGGTTGCTTAAACATTCTGCCTTATTGCAGGGGGCAAAGAGGGCAGAGGTCCTTTTCCCTTTGACCTTTCTGTTGACTGGGATGCAACCAAGTTGGCTGGAGCATCAGTAGCTATCTTGAACCATGAGGTGACCTTGAGGATGGAAACCAGATCTAGGATAGCAGAATGAAAAGGTAGAAGGAGCCTGGATCCTTGACAACTTCACAAAGTGGCCACACCATCCCTGGATAGCGTAGCTACGGTCCTATGTGTGTTAAGCCATTGTTAGTTTAGGTCTTTTGTTACGTGGCATTGGACCCAATCCACACAGGTGTGCCTGCCCCCTAGGTCTTTGTAAGGATTAAATGAGCTAAAGCTTGGGAAAGAGTTTTGTGAGCTGAGAATGCACTTGGAGCATTGGTGTAAAATACAAGGAATCAGCCCTGTTATTGTCATTGTCATCTAAGTAAACCAAAGGGGGAGGGCTGGCCAGGCCCAGGGGCAGAGGCATGTGTCAGGGCAGAGGACGGGGATGAGGAACTGCAAGGCATCGCGACAAAACCTTTGTTATTTTTCTGAATTCTGCACCGAATCCATAGGTACGGGGTAGGTTCAAGTGCCAGTACAGAGGGAGGAGTGGCCAGAATATGTAAAGAGAGAGGGTGGGTGAGATTAGAAACAGGAGCCCCCATACTTCTAGTAAAGAACCTCAGAATGAGGAATTTGCAAAGTTGGGCTTTGACCTCTTGGGCAGACCTCTGCCCAAAGAGGACTGCTTTCTACAGCTGCCATCCTCAGGGGTCTGTGAAGAAAGCTTGCTAGTGAAGAGCAGGCATAGTGTCAGTGCTGGTGAACAAAGTCAGAGTGTGGCCCTAACCTAAATAGGAAGGATCGCTTACACGTTTAGAGACAAGAAATAAAGTCTGTAGCAGAGACTGGAGAGCTAAAAGCTGTGGAGAGGCCAGCAGGGACCGCAGACGTCCACCTCATAGAAATGGAAGAAAGGGGACATTCTTCTTTTCAAATCTAACATTCAGTTTCCCCTGCATCTTGAACTTCACAAAAAGTACATGAGCTAGAATTTCATACTAGCAATGGAAGTGAGGGGAAAATTGAGACCAGGTGTTTTATGTGTCCTCCTCTTATATATGTCCCTAAAGGTTTTTAGCCAAGTTCGAAATAAATTCTGTTCTACCCTAAAGGATGTGATTTATACCAAGTCACAGAAGGTGCTAAGGGTGAGGGAGGAGACTCATGTTACACCGTCGCTGAAGCAAAAACCATGTTTTTTTGTCATACTTTGTCCACAAAACAGGAGCTGATAGTTGTAAAAAAATGTTATGGCTGAGCCGTAGCTAACATTCCATGCTTAATTCTGAGAAGGGTGAGTGGGGCTTGAAGAAAGAATTTGTTGTGTAGCTAACACATAACACCGACTGTGGTCATTAATTCCAACCTCTTGGCCCCAAAGCCTGTCACCAGAGCAGCTAACAGATTCTGTAAATCATTCTCTGAGCCCTGTTTCCTTTCCCTTACCTTCCTCCCTCGGGGGAGGGGGCCGCTGCGCATGTGGAAAACATCGATTATCTTGGAGGGCTTCCTGACTGAGCAGAGCCTGCGGACCTGAGGGCTGCCTGTGTCCGGCCTCCAGGGACCTGGAGGCAGGGAGGCCTGGGGCTGAGGAGCAAGCGTGGGCCTTCAGGACTTCCCTTCAGCTTACTTTTGTGGCATGAAACTTTGAGAATTTTTTTCCTGAAACTTCTCCATTGGCCCCTGCTCAGTGAGATGGAACCCCAATAGCCTTCAAGTTCCTTGAGGATGGGATCTTGAGGGAGGGGGCTGTGGGAAGTGGGGCCCCCCTTCTCTTCCCTGGAAGCCCCAGTCACTGCCCGAGGTGCTCTCAGCTGTCTGGTCTTTTTGCCTTTGATGTGGCAGGATTTCTTGTTTTTAAGATAGTGGAATTTGAAAAGGGACTTCAGAGATGTCTGAAGGCTTTTCTCAGAAAACTGTATGAGGCAAATCAGTGTTTGCTCTGAACTCCGACGCTTCTTTGCCAGGTTGTCCTAGACAAGTCACCCAAATTCTCTGAGCCTCAGCGTCCTCACTTGAAGACAGGAGGTCCTTGTACCCACCCAGCAGAGCATAGTGGAGGCTCGTGCGCTGAGTCTGTAATTGTCAAGCCCCAGCCCGGGCCTGGCACAGACACCCTCTCCCTGCTCTGAGGGAGGGAGCATTTGGCTGACCAGGCTGGAGGAGCCCCAGGAATCTGAGCCCTTGGACCCTTGGCATGTTCCACTGTGTTCCTCTGTGCCAGCTTTTCCCATAGTTAGCCAGCTGTCCTGCAGCTGGGCCTTAGATGGCGAAGAGAATGGAGAAGGAGCTCTGAAGGATGGGGAAGAGCCCAGCTGAGAGGTGACCCAAGTTTCCCCCTGTTGGATGTGAAACCACCCCAGCCCATTCCACCCTGGGACCCCCTCGGGGACACAGCTTGGGTCTGTACAATGCAAAGGCAGGCCCTCCGTCACGCAGGGCCAGAGGCCCTCCTGCGGGAGAAACCAGGCTTGGAGTGGCTGGCATGGCACATTGGCTGTCTCTTCCTGGTCACGAGCCTCTTACCCTTAGAGGAAGTGTCCACCCCCTTCAGTTGCCCTTTGGCTCCTGGAGGCCAGAGGTGCTGCTGAGCAGCAATCACCAAGCTCCAGAGGATGATAAAGCAGGTGGCAGATTGCTGCAGCCTGGCCAAGCGGACAATGAGAAGTCGCGCTCCCTTTCCAGGCAGCTGCTTCCGGGTCTTCGGCCCCATGACACCCTGCATAGCTCGGGGTCGTCATAATTTCCCTTCCTCCCCATACCCCTCCCGCTTAGTGGAAAGCTTGGGTTCTGAAGTGAGAGCTCTCTGATGTGTTATAAATATTTATCTCCGGGAAGCTCTGATGTTCCTTCAAAACAGAAAGGGAGAGAAGGCACTTGCATGGTTAATCTGCCCAGGATGCCGGGCCCAGTGCTTACCTAAGCACGTCTTATGTTTCCATCATTTCCTGACCTATTTTGTTTTGTGTGTGGTAAGTTGTGTCTACCAGGAATTGTTCCTGTGTGCGGATAGGAGAAAGGAAGGGGGAGGAAAGGAGGTTTTTTTTTTTATCCTTTTGTTTGTTTTGGGGTATCATTAATTAGTCACTCTGGGTTGTAATTCCATCCATGGTCAGATGACATGCCTTGTGCCTAATTTAACTGGAGGCTGATGATGAGCTGTCCCAAGCCTGTTTCCACTGGGGAGTGTTGACTTGGGAGCCTCCCAGTTGGTTCTAAGGCTGTGGACGTTGCCTTCTGCAGTGCATGTGTGCAGAGATGCCTGCCCTGCAGTTGGAACCTCCTCAGTGCCATCCAGGGCCAAGGTGGGGATGATAGTAATGGCATCTTGAAGCTCTTGAAAGCGCGTCTCGAGACAGCACGTGGGATCTTGTCTTTACTTTTCCAACTTGTTAGAATCAAGCAGCACCATTGGGTTAGCCTGAAACTGGCACGTGAGAGGATGTGGCGCGCAGATCTGCCCCCTTGTGAAGATGGTACCACATTTTTACTTTATACCCTGGAGTTGAAGTTCAAGTGGAAGTATGTCCAGACCAAAGAGCCCACCTACATCCTGAGCATCTTTTCGCAGTTTGAGTTGACATACTTCAGTGGGTCCTATCTTGTGGTCACACATTCATATTTTTGTGGTTTGGGGTTTCATCCAGGACCCCTGAACCACCTTCCTGTAACTTGTAGGCAGCAGTTCTTTTGTTTCCTGAAATATCCAGGTCAGCTTGCCTGCTCTTTTGCCAAACTGTCGCCCTCTGTGGAAATCAGCGCTTAAAGCTCCAACTGCGGACCCATGAGGTGGGAATGCTGGAAGCTCTTCTAGGTTCCATCATCTACCAAGAGGCCTGGGCAGCCAGCATCATGGAGTTGAACTCCTCTGAAGAGGATGACCAGCAACAAATGTGTTCCTCAGACACCAGGTGCACACACAGGCCTTTCTCCAACACATGAGCCAAGCTTCCTTCTACCTGCGAGAATGACACAGGCACACACTGACACTTCAGTTCTTGTTTTGTGATTTAAATACGTACATGAGAAGATTTTAAGTCTGAGTTGCTGGTTGGAATGCCCCTCACACAGCTAACTGGATGTAGCAGCAAAACATTCCCAAGAGGGCACCCGTCTGACTAGAGCAGGGGATGCTGGGCAGTGGGGCAGACGGTGTTTGACTCCTGGTTGCTGTGGCCTCACACCAGGCACTGAGCTTGCGTCTCCATGGGTGGCTCCTGGAAGCTAAGTAAGGTTCCTGCCTCCCTTTGAATTTAGCACAGCTCAAGGCCTTGTCTTAGAGGAATGTGAAGTTGTTGTTGTTGTTGTTGTTGTTTTAAACACTGCCTGATGTTTATGTGAGAATATGGAGAGCCATTTTCTCATCTCCAAAATCTGGCTATAAAGTGTGTGGATCGTGAAAGTCTCTTTCTTTTCTTTGGTTACTGCTTATCAGTCTTCAGGTTTACATTTTCATGGGATGATATGCTGATCCTCTGTGAGCTAATTGTGTCGGGCGCCTGGCAAGTGTTGTGCGCGACCCTTTGGGCCATTGCACAATGTCTTCTGCTCCCTAGGAGTTCCTGGTCCATGAGGGAGGAGAGCTAATTATTATGAGAGCATTGGCTAGAGAGTCAGAAGACCTGAGCTCTGGGATCAGCTTTGCCACTTAGCCTGACTGTGTGGTCCCTGACAAGTCCCTCTTCTTCTTTGGTCCTCACTTTCCCCATCTGTGCAATGAGCATATTGGCCTCAGTTATTATCAGGTTCTCTTGTCAAATCCGTTATCCTAGATCATTCTGTCCTTTACCTTTTTGCTATCTTCCCATGGGATTCTGACCTAGTAGACATTCAACCAGCCTTAGGTGTCAGCCATTGATTTGAGTTTTGTAGCTGACTAGTCCTCCTTTTTCTCAGACATTCTTTCCCATGCTTTGTAGATTTCATCTCCTCTTTGCTTTGGGGGCGATTATCCCATCTGCTTATTCCTTACGTTTCAGTGGTCCTACTGCTATCATTATGGCTGTCCTCCAACCAGCATCCTCTCTGGGCCATCACTGTGGCTGCCACATCCGCATATCAGTCTTGTTTCATCCTCAGAACAGTCTTTCAGCGTTATATGTAAAACCTTCCGGATGGGAGGGAAGGTCTAGCTCAGTGGTAGAGCACATGCCTAGCATTCATGAGGTCCTGGGTTCAATCCCCAGTACCTCCATTAAATAATTAATTAATTAATTAACCTAATTACCTCCCCCACCCAAAAACCCCTCCGAGTGTAGTTCTCACAAAGAGATGACTGTATCAAGGACCAGGGGCCAGAAGAACAGGGCCCTTTTAAAAAATCTCCTCCTAATGAATTCCAGCATTCCTGGTAAGCGTCTTCCTCTTTTCATCACTGACATTTACAACTTGGCATCTTATTTCATAATTATATAAAAGGATAGCCATCTGGACAGACGCCTGCATGACAGTGCAGACTGCACTGGGGGCGGTCGGCCTCCCTGAATAGAAGGGAGTGTCCTCCTGCCTCAGCTTCAGAGGTGACAGCAGGGTCAGTCCTTTCACAGTGGTGTGAAGGGGTCACTTCGTGCTGGAGCTGCTGCCTCTCTCCTTCCTAATCGGTTAACCTCATTTGAAGTCCCTCTTGAAAGAAGTGTTACCAATTTTAAGAAACCTTTCCTGAAAGGTGCTTTACAAATGAGGAGTTACAAAAAATATTAAAGCATCTCAAATTCCTGTGTCTCAGGGCTGTGGATGACCTTCCCAAGTTCTCTTCCAGCCAGTCCCTAAAGGGCAGGGAAAGTGCTCAGATTTATTGAGGGGCTTATGAAGACAAGGCCAGGGCTCTGCCCAAATGCAGGAAGAGACATCTGATGTCCTTGAGCTCGGCGCTCTGCCCAGGGCCTGTCCAGCAGGCCAGGGAAGGAGGCTGCTCCTGGCAGATGAAGTAGGATTTAGAGGATCTTGAAAGACCAGAGAGTACACATAGCACATGGTAGGCTTTCAAGGAAGAATGACTGATTGACAGACTGAATGGCCCCTCTATCAGGAAGTTCTTTAATTATAGTGAAATCACCATTTACTTCCCCGTAATTCCCATTCAGCCAGGTTGTTGCTCTGTTGTTTGTCTATCAAGGTCTTGGGCACTTCCGTGTGCTCCCAGGCCCCCTGTGTGGGTGGTATTGGATCTGAGATCTGCCTCCCTGGAGCTCCTCTCTGCCCAGAAGCAGACTCAGGGTGTACTGGGAAGAGATGCTGGCCTTTCAAGTCCAACAGACCTGGGTTTACATCCCAGCTCTGACATTTGTTTGTTGTGGGACCTTGGACTATTGTTTTTCACCTTTCTAAGCCTCTATTTCTTCATCCAAACATGGGGATAACTTCATTTAACATTTGGGTGGTTACGAGAAGTAAGCTATTGCCTGTGTAATAGTGCTGGACACTTAAAAACCACTCAGAGAAGAGGTGCTTCTGTGTGGCCATCGTTGATATTATCAGAAGTACTTGCAAGGCCGTGAGGATGCAATTTCCCTTTCTTTCATAGCCCTGATGACGCCACAAAACTGCCACCACACACCCCTGAGAACCCCATCTCCAAGTCAAGCACCCTTGTCCTTCTCTGCTGCTATGATGGGGTTGCTCTGCTCCAGATGATGGTGCCATCCTGTCCCTGTCTCATGAGGGCTCTGCTGTACTTCGTGAAGAGCTGCCTGAGACCCTGGATGTGGGAGCTCGGGGCACAGGAGGTGGACAGAAAGGAGAGAGAGGGCTGGAGCCTGGTGTGTGCGGTGGGGCCTCCCCATCATGACTTCTTGATGCTGCAACTCTTACGCCTGGGCATTCTCCCCTGGGACACAGTGTCCTTCCCTAAGGTCACCATCAGGTTCCTTCCCTCTGTTCCCCAGCGCCACCTGAGAACAGCAGGGGCACTGAGACTCCAGCCTGCGGCCTCTCTTCTCCTTCCTGGTTTAAGGCAGCTCCCTGGGAGACAGCCACGTCACCGCAGGGCTTCTTGACCTCCAGGCTCTCAGATCATCACCGTTCCTGGTTTCTGGGTGGTGGTCATCCTGAGTGTTGTCTTCAGTGCAGGAGGGAGAGCGGCAGTTCTACTCACATTTACGTGTGGGGTGGGCCGTGTGAAGGCAGGCCGGCCGCCGGGTCACCCTGGCCTGGGGGCCCGTCCTCCTGTACCTGCTCCTGCCGGGGCCAGAGAGAAGCCTGCTGCCCTCTCCCTGTCCTCTGGTCCGGGCAGCTGGAGTCTCACCTACTGGCACTTGCTTTTTTCGGAAAACTCATATGGAATGCCAACTCGTGTTTTGGTTCTGTGTCACAAAGGAAAATATAACAGGAACAAATGAAACAGTTTTTCTTGAATCATAAGCTGTGATTTCTTCATACACTAATTTAGAGGATGGCTATTGAGCTCCACAAACGTTCCTGAGCGTTTACTGAATGCCATGCCCTGCACTGTGAGTGGATGGAGGCCGAGATGCCAAAGATGGGGTCCCTGTCTTCAGGGGGCTTCCATGGTAGCATCCCAGCATCATGCCCCATGGCTGGGCCAGCGTGAAAGGCTGGTGGAGAGCCAAGGATGGAGCCCAGAGCTCTGGATGGGTGGTAGTGTGACTTCACCCCTCCTCCCTGCCGAGCTCCCCGTTTCTGTCACGTCTTCCTTGACTGCCTTAGGCTCAGTCGAGTCCCCTACGCTGCAGACCCAGGATCCCTGTAGCGTATGCAGCCTGGGTGTGTGAGATATGTCTCCCCGTTACTTGGTCTTCTCGGCGTCACAGCCTCACGCGGCACATCGTGTCATCTGCGCTTTAACAAATGAGACAACTGAGGTTTAGAGAAGTAAGATAATTTCCCCAGGGTCACAGAATTAATCAGCAGCAGAACTGGTGTCTGCACTCACGTGATCTGATTCCCAGGCCAGAGCTGCCCTTAGTGCTTACTCTCTCTTGTCATAACCCCGAGCAGCCTCTCTTCTAGTTCAGGTCAGTACTAGGTACCCCCTCTCTGTTTTCAGTTACCTGGTGTCTCCCCCTGAGGGCGGGATCCCGGCAGCCTGATGTGTGGTCCTCTGCTAGCACCACCCACCCAGGAGCTCAAACAGGCTTTGGGTGAAGGATGGAGAATGAACTTTGCTCCTCTCTCCTCCCTTTCTCATCTCTGAGTCACCTGGAGGCAGTGGAAGCAAACAGCTCTTATGAGCCAGGTAATTGTGAGGTTCAGTCTGTCTAATTATAGCTTAGTTAGTCTTCCAGACAATGGATTAAAACAAAACAGCATCTGGGGTCTTTCAACTGTTTCTCTCTGGGTCAGCATCCTAACTTGACACATACCCAGGCCTGCAGAACGTACTGATCAGGGCCTGAAGCAATAATGGTTTTTACTTCTCTTTCCCTTGGGGGAGATTTACTACTTGTGCCCCAAAGAGAAACACCTGTGTGCTTTGAGTTTTAAAGGGTGTCCGTGTACCATAGCATCCAAATCAGATACTTTGGGGAATTCAGTGGTGCTCTGTTGACAGTTACACCAGGACGGTGACCTAAACTGGAAGATCTGGTCACCTAGTTTTACAGAAAATGTATGTCTGCAATTGGAAGGAAAGCTATGGGGCGATTGTTGATGAAGACTTCTAGGGAGTCGGGGGTTGCTGGGAGACGAAGGAGCTTTGTTTCCAGTGGTATCTTTGCATTATTGGGTGACAGCAAGAATAACCCAGTACCCTTTTCTGCAGATTCCACTTCATTTTCTAACAGTGGCTGAGCCTCCCAGGATGAGTGTCTGTCTCATTGTTGTCCTTTTCTTTCCTCCAGAGATCCTGCGGATAATTCAGCTGGACCTAGACCTAAAGTATAAGACCAACATCCGGGAATTGTTTGAGGAGTTTGACAACTTCCTGCCAGGCGCCGTCATCGGCATCGCAAGGGAGATGCAGCCCGTGTACAGGTATGTGGCGGCTGCAGGTGGGCAGCCTCTAGGACCCCCTCCCCCCTTACCACTCTCCCTCACCGCCCTCGTTACATTGAGAGTTATTGCTCTGCAGTCTTTCTGCCTTGAGTATCTCAGGGACACATTTGTACTAGTTGCTTACAGTTAAGAGTATGGGCAGGTGGGTCTGCACCAAAGCTGTTGGTGCTACCTCATTCATTTGGGGGAGTTTGTGACATTTTTCTTGTGGAAAGCCCTGCCATTTGGGTTGCTGGTTCTGGTTTGGCTCAGAATTTTAAAGTCTTGGGCTTTGCCTTACAGAGGAGGTGTCAAGGTATAGCTTTATATGGCTAGTCTGGTGATGAGCTAGGTTTTCTTGGCGCTTGAGTCACCAGCGACCCCTTCTCTGTGTAAGTGGAGTGCATTTATGAGTGTCTTTCAGGGAGGGGGAGGCAGCACAGCTTTGGAACACAGATTGGCATCACCTAGTTGAGTGAAGAGCACATTCTAGGGCTGCCGTGTGGCCTTGTCATGTGTGCGTCGTGGAGAAACTCCGGCGCCTGAGAACCAGGAGATGCGTTCGAGAGTATTCATTATGGCATTGTTTGTAGTAGCCCAAACTGAAACAGCTTCAGTGCTCACAGACAGCAGAATAGATAAATAAGATATATTTATCCAGTTGAGTACTATATAAAGTTAAAAATGTACAGACCCTGGCTACATGCACTGATGGGCAAAACTGAACTGTACTCTTCAGGAAAGTATACACAAGTGGTTAAAAAATACAAGAAAACTAAGGAAATGATGATTCCTAAACGCCAACATGACAGCTCACTCTGCCGCGGGTGGAGTGGTGGTGGGAGGCGGACGTGGCTGGGGGTTTGCCTCCCAAGGGCTGCAGTGCTTTCATGCTCGGCTTGAGTGGCTGTACATGTGTGTGTGCTCCTTTGTGTGTAATAGATGTCTGACAATTTAAAAAAATTAAAAAGAAAAGGAAGAGCAGAAGCACCTGCCGGGTTTTGTGACTCTGGTCGTGGAGAGTTTCACGTTGCTGACTCTCCTCCTCTGGGCAGAGCCATAGCTCACCCAGAGCCTGGAGCTGGCCCACTCTTTGTTCTCCACGCAGACCCTCATGCTGGCTCCCTGTGGGCATTCTTGGAGCTAAGCCCGGCCTTTGGAGAGTTTGGGCACAGGCAACTAGTGACTCAAGAACATGCATTTCCCCTAAGAGAGAGGAGACTGACAGCCTCAGCTTGGTTGTAGTTATTTGGAAGTCCCAGATCACATAACAGGAAATTCCTGCAAGGCCTCTGAACGAGTTGATAGCTCCTGGGCCTTGTGGGCTGTTCTTCCTTACATAATCCTCTCACTAGTTGCCCTAGATCACAGAGTAGAGCCCCTTGCCCTGCCATAGAGCAGAGGGGGGAGGTTTGGGCAAACACCTGCCGCTGTACTCACAGCAGCCTCCCCGCCTCGTTCCCTTACCTTCATGCAAGGTGTCTTATGTCTGGGGTTCCTGATTTAACAAAGGGAGGAGATGGAAGGAGCACCGAGCTGAGAGTCTGAAGTCCTATGTGCAGATCCCAGCTTGGCCACCTCATGGAGCCTGGGCTCCCCAAGGTGAGAATGGGAGCAGCCGGGCTCTGAGACCTCCCTCCTCCAGCGCTGGCATTTGTGATCCCAAGCATTTCTGCATCCTCTTTCCTCATCCTGAGGCTGCCTGTCAGCTGGTGAGTTCCTCACTGCTCCGTGGGGCCAGTGCCCGGGGGTCTTTAAACCAGGCTTACTATTAAGTACAGTTAGAGCCCTGAGACCTTCAAGCCGTAGTCTGGAATCTTCTCGTGTAATAGAAATGGAAACCTGATCGCACTTAATTTGAATGGTATTGGCCAGAATTGATGTTTTCTGTAGGTCCAGGATCATACCAACAGTGAAACTTAAATCAGATTAATTGGCCTTCTCAAAAGAAATCTTGGAAAGATTTTAGATCCAAAATGAAACTGAGTTTGTCTCACCTTCAGATTCTTTAGTTATCATTCTGTACAGCAAGAAAGGTGAGACTCCTGCAGCAGGGCTGCTGGCAGGTCCCCCAAATCTTGCTTGTGCCCTCAGAATCAACAGAAATTAAAAGGCCTTTAAGTGTTCTTCCCCCTTCCCTTCCTCTCCAGCTGAAATATTTCTAAAGGCCTCTAATAATTAAGTCTGTAAATGACGCCTTGCGCTCATCTGTGTCCCACCGGCTCTGGTGATTGCCTTTGAATATTTGCCGTCTGTCTGGGCTGGGGCTGGGAACACACAGTGTGGTGCTGGCTGGGGCACACAAGAATGGACTGGGTTTTTTGCCATCTTCCACAAAAAAACTGGAGACTCCAGTGGCCCAAGAGATTGAGTGTTAGTTGTCTGCCAGTTTGGAGCCTGTGCCGGGTGTGCGTGTGTTTGTGGGGAGGGGTGGGAGGAGCAGAAGAGGGGGTGAAGGCAGGGGAGTGAGGAAACAGGGCCTGAGCAGGGGCAGGCACAGTCAGCTGTCTGGTGAACAGTCCCAGCCCCATCTCCGAGGACTTGGCCATCGTAGCTTGGGCACCTCATGGCCATCTGGCCACCTCTGTGGGTACTTGCGCCTCCCTGAGTGCTCCCCGAGCACGTGGCCTCGGGACCCAACCACCACGTGGTCTCTCAGAGTGTGGACAGTGAGCCAGGCAAGGTATTTATCATCAGTGGGATCTGCTAGCATCTGTGAAAAGAAAGGAAAATTTAGAAACAAAACAGCACAAAAGCAAAACTTGAGTGATTAACGGAGCACATTTTGATCTGGAGATTCACTAAGCAGGAATAAATTTGGACCTCCTCAGCTGTGTTATTTTTATAGCCACTTGTCTAACAGTTACTGTACCTCAAAAAAGTCACGTATTAAGTCATTTTTATGGCTGTTTCCCTTTGATTGTGTGCCATGAGTGTTAGAAGCTTGAGGGATTGGGGGAGAAAGTATTTCCCACTGTCCTTTTGATAAATAGCTTTTTTCTTTCTTTCTTTTTTTTTTTTTTTAAACAATTGCCCCCCTCCAAACATAACACCAAAGCAACTGTGTTTTCGGGAGACTGATGGCTCATGGGATGCTGAGATGGTGAGAGGAGCCTTTTTCTCTTGGGTCCCTGTAATGTTCTCTTGAGTCAAAAAGCCATGATCTTCACCATCTGAGAACTGGGGAGCAGTGTTCATCTTGGGTGGAATATTGTCCTTTCTGTCTTGACTCTTTTCTCTGCCTCTTTGTGAGAGAACTAGAGCACTGAACAGGTCCTCTTTGGCAATGTGGTTAGTTGAGATAAGTGGCCAAACGGAGAGAAGGGTCTAGGGCTTTCTCTGTAAAAATAGAGTGCTCTCCATAAATAGCCGTATTTTGCAAATATGTGTTACTCCAGGATGTGATTTGGAATTTACTTCCTTACGTATTAGAAAAGTAAAGAAAACCATTGGACCCACTTTGTGTACAACCTGTAAAAATTATAAAGGTGTATCAGCAGGCAGAGCAACCATGTGTAGAACAAATTGCACTCGGGTTATGCTCAGAAGCTGTGGGTTTCAGTGCTACCTTTCATGAATTACCCGTGTGACAACTTGCAATTAACCCTATTCTCTGAACCTCTGTGTTTTGATTCATAAATGGGGATAAATATATCTGATGCACAGAATTACTGGAAAACGCAAATGAAATAATGCACGTGGAAGTTTCCAGTGTAAAAGAGACCCTTGGTAAAGAGCGTTTCCTCCCTCTCTCTCTCCCTGAGTTGTCACACTCCTTTTTGTGCTTTTTCTTCCAGGTGATTCGTTTTTCTGTGTACCTCCTCCTCTATTCCACCACCAGCCATGTAGGGTTACTATTTAAAATACAGGACACCCAATTAAATCGAGTTTCAGATAAACTACAAGTAATTGTTTTATGTAAGTATATCCCAAATATTGCATGGGGATATACTTACACAAAACAAGCATTTGTTGCTTATATGAAATTTAAATTTAACTGAGTATCCTGTTGATTTTTTTCCTTTTACTTTCTTGCTAATAGCTGTGGCATTTCTATCCCTACCCAAGAGTTAAAACCCTTCCTTTTTAGCAGAAGAGAATGATCTGGCTTTTCTGTAAGATCCTTGAGTGAGCAGGAACAGAGGGTGTGCAGGTGAAGCTTGGGAAGGAGACAAGCGAGAGGGTGGGAGGGTGGGAGGCAGCCCTCCAAGTCTCTGTGAGGACCAGGCCTGCGGTTCACCTACCCCTCTGCAGGGCGGGGGCCATGGCTTGTGGTTCATTCTCCCTTGGCTCCGCAGGCCGGCTGTGTGCTGGTTTGAGCCCAAACCCACCACGAGGTGGAAGCAGCAGGCTAATCCTGTCAGCTGCTAATAACACGCCACCAGGCAGGAATTTGCTTTTGTGGTGAGAATTTTAATAGTGTCCACTCTTTCACCTTTTTAGGTCACGTGGTTTTTATTGGTCACATTTGTGCCAGCCTAGCCTCTTTCCAGATGCTTGAAATGAAAATGTCCAGCTTATTTGCAGGCTCCCTTGTCCCATTCCTGGAACCAGTGTGGGGCTGTCAGGGGTGCTGGCAAGGAAGTGGGGACTAGCACAGAGGTAGGAGTGGAGGGCGTGGACTGGCACCACCTCTGCCACTCATGGCTCTGTGAGTTTGGGCAAATATCTTGACCTCTCTGAGCTTCCGTTTCTTTAGCTGAGACCTGGAGATCATAGCACTGCATAATACTATATACTGTGGAGTGGATTGGAGGCTAAATTAGACAATGTGCCTGGTGCAGAACAGCACTCCCTATTGTTGGTGGCAGTTTTATCCTGTCCCAGCTCAACCACTTACTAGCTCTGTGACGCTAGGGAAGTCCCTTAACCTCTGAGCCCCAGTGTCCTTATGGTATGTAAGTTTGGAGCAACTGATAACATAAATAGTGCTGATACATTTTGGCTTCTCAGCATCTGAAATCCCCTTCCTATGTTTGAGGAATTTCCTGTCATATAAGCCTGCCTCTCTTTATGGAAGACAAAAAGGCTGGAGACTATTTCCTGGACTCCTTGCAGCTAGGGAGTTGGTGCTGTGTTCCCCTCCTTCCCCTGAGGAAACCACCATCATGAATTTAGTACCTACAGAGGCTGGTTTTTATACTTTTACCACATACCCTAAGCAATATAAGGTATTTGCAGAACAGAAACTGACAGTATTACAAGGAGAAAACAATGAGTCCACAATAATGGAGTGAAGTTTTAACGTGCCTCAGGAGCTCAAGGACGCAGAAGAAGTGCATGTAGAAGACTGCAGCAGAGAAGTAAGAAAAGAAGAGGGGGAGGGGGGACATGAGAAGGACAAACTGCCTGTCCCATTTCACACTGGGAGCCTGGCTGGGAGCCTGGGCTATTCCAGGGCCCTACAGAGGGAGAACTTCTGGCCACTACCTGCTTCTGGACTCTGGCTCTGATCTCCAGTGTGGTTTCTGTCCCATTTCTGATCCATGGAGTGTTCATCTCATTTTTCATCCCTACTATTTCCTTTCCTCTGCTGCATTCCTTGAATTCAAAACATTATTATATAAAAGTAATACATTTTCATTAAAAACTCAAACAATATACAAGGATTATTATTTTTCCAGAAATATTCTACAGATTTGTCAATTGTGCGTGTGCGTGCATGTGGGTGTAAGTGCACTCACTTTATATACCCTTGTGCATCTTTGTTCACTAAAGTGTATCTTGGCCATCCTTATACCTAACTCAATATTCATTTAACACTGCTAGTCTCCCAATATAATTTTTTTTACTTTTTATTTTGGAAAATTTGTAACATAGACAAAGGTAGACCGAATCACGTAGTGCTCTGGGTGCTTCAGTAGTATAACATTCATGGAGCTTCAATAATTATCAACCCTTAGCCAACCTTGTTTTATCTCTCCTCCCATGCACTTTTCCTCTTCCCCTCTCCTGCTGCCCCCATTATTTTGAATCAGACCCACACAGCACACCATTTTATCGATAGGTATCATTTAAAATCTATTATTAAAAAAAAAAACAAAAAACTAAAACCCAATTCAGCGTGCTGTTGCTGGGTTTGGAGCTGAGGAGGTTGTATGAACCTATGGTGTCATTTTGTTTTCAGGTTCCCCAGTCTGAACTGAGTTTGTCTGAGGGAGGAAGACAGACACAGCTCTAACATTCAGCCAAGCAGTGTTTTCCATCCCTGTCCAGATTGTCTTATGTCAGGATGTTAATGGAACAGCGGTGTCTGGAAGGCTTTACAGCCCATATAAATTCAGGTCCATTGTTCGCTAGGCATGGAGCTCTGCTTTTTAAGGGAACCCTGCCGCTGGCGTCATTTCAGGATGAGTAAGCAGAGGACTTGGAGATGAAAGGTAGTAGATTTTCTTCTTCCCGCTGACATCTGAGGATGAACTTCTTGGCTCTTGTTCTCATCTTTCTTTAAAAAATTAACCAAGATTGAACTTGTCAGTTTCTATTAGAGTTAAATCTGAGTAGAGAGAGCAAAGCCTGCCACCTTTTCCAATAGTGACTGACAGAGAAGCCTTGTGTTCCTTCACTCCTTGGGAACTAGAGGGCAGGGCTGGCTCGTGTGCATAGCTTGTGTGACCTGGAGGCAGTGGTGTGGCCCCAACAGGAATCACTAATAAAAGGGGAGAGAAATACCCGCCCTAGGGTAGAGGCAAAAATATCTTTTATAAGGTTGTTATTTTTTAATGACAACACTGGGAAAATGTATTTTAAAACAAAAAGCTGTATTCAGAAGAACCCAAGTAGAACTGTGTTACTGTTAATGTAAAACTGTTTCCTCTCTGATGACTGTGTCCCCGGGGAAGCTGTGAACATCCCGAGGTCACCTGAAGGCCACGGGAGTCAGGGAGGCTCCCGAAGGCCGCGCTCAGGCTGAGACGAGGTCCTGGTTGACGTGTGAGGGGCGTCCCTTCTCTGAAAACACAACTCATTTCTGCTCTCCTGTCACCCTGTGCATTAGGGGTCCTCTGGCAATACTGAGTCAATGAAAAAGACCCCTGGCACAGTACCCGACACAGACGTCCTTGGAAGAGTGAGTGCGTGGGGCGGGGCCACGTTGCATGTTCTCTTTAGGGTGTGCAGACCACGTGCAGGCACTTAGTAGGTGTTGGCTGAATATGTGAAGGAACAGTTGTTCAATCATTGCTTCCTCAACAGTGTTTTGGCCAGCTGTTAAGTAAGGGTCCACAGTCCCATCACTCGTGTTCTAATAGAAATTGCTTTCACTTCTTCCTTTTAAAGATAATCCACAGCAAACATTGTTGGTCTCGAGTTTTACTCTGTTCATCATGTGCGAGCCGCAGGATTAGGGGCTTTGAGGAATTATGAGGTAGAAGGCGTGATTCCTGCTTCCAAGGAGATTAACGCGTGAGGGAACTAGGGCAGATGAAACTCAGTAAAGACTCAAACACTAGGTCTGTGCTGCTGTTTAGAGGCTTCCCTTGGACGAGCCACAAAGCGTCTGCAGGATCTGGGGACTTCACTGTGTGGCCCCCGTCACCCTCAGTTTCACATTGTGCCTCAGAATTCTAAGATGTGTGTGCGCGTCACGCTTCTGTCTTTGCTCTGGAAGGTCTCTTGGAAGGGCTGTGGGCTGTGCTGTGCTGTCCTGGCAGAGCCTCCAGGAAGTGGGCTAAGGGTGGACCTGGCTCTGTGCACAAACAGAAAACTCACCCAGTGGGCTTTTGCCGTGGGCCTGGCTGAGCAGCAGAGAGAAACTAGACCCCATCCTACGGAAGCTGGCAGCCGAGGTGGTGGGACTGCCTCCTCACATGGCTCCTCTGGGAGGGCGCCTGCGCAGGTGCTCCAGCTGAGGCCCAGCAAAGGGTGATGGGCCCAGGAGAACTGTCCTTCTTTGCATTACTGCAGCTTGTTTCCTTTGCCAAATAAACATCTCATTGAAAGACTCTCATCTGTGATCTAGGCAGCAAAAAAGATTGATCTGTAAGATTGATAGATGATCAAAAGATTGATCTTTTCTGGTGAAAAAAGGCAAATAGCATAGTTGAACCACAGTGACATATGTATAAGAGGGGCTTTCTGTGACAAGCAGTGTGTGACGAGGGCTGAGTTAAGCATGACCAGCTTAGCATGAGGGGTATTTCAGTGTGGCCTCTCGGCCACCTCGGTCCACACTTCAGCCGCAGGACTGCATTTCTGCAGGTGATTAAGTGAAATGGAGATGCAGTGCCCAGGCCCTCTGCCTCTGGATTAGTTGCAGAACTGCTGTTGTGGAAATATCAAGCTTTTAAAGTGAACTTGAGTTTGAAATGAATGCCTTACCTCCTACTGCAGAGTTGGGTGACTTCTTTAAACGAGCCATTTACTATATCAATCATAGAGCACTCCTATAGTCTTCTGTTTTGAGGGTGGCAGGATTGGCCACCGCCCCTTCAAGGAGCTGCCTGTAGGAGCAATTTGATCCAGGACCCAGCCATCCCCAGCGTCCCCATCTTTGAAACTTTTCTGTCACTGTTTGTAAAGGAGAAACCAGAATTGCTGCCTATGTAAAAATTTGTCTGTCCCTGCCTCTGTAGATGAACACTCATTCTGAGGCTTGCTGGTCCTGATGGACTCTCAGAAATGTGAAATGTGGAGGTGCTTATGGGGCCTCGTTGCTGTCGGGCAGCGTGGAGTGAGTGCCAGTGCATCTGGCTGCTTCTCCGGTTCCCTTTGGTCCCCTCTTGAGCCCTGTAAGGAAACACTTTCTCCCTTAATAAAATGAAACCCAGTGTCTGCACAGACTATAAGCAAGGGAAGCCCTTCCCTAACTGCTAGGACCATCTCATGCCCTTTGACCCAAGAATCATGAACTTGGAACTGTAAAGAAGGCAGGTATAATTCTAGCACTCTGACTTGGCTCGGCAACGAGCAAGTTTTTCACATTCCTAAAAATGTAATTGTAGTTTATTACTATTCAACACTCAGCCTGGAAGATAGTATCTAAGTAAGGTAAAGGCGTAAAGATGAATCAGATTTTTTAGAATGAATCACCAAAGCAGAGGAGAGGCATCCACGTTTCTTCAGCCTTCCTGCCAAGATGTCAGCAGGGTTTGGGAGGAGTACAGAGTGATCCTTCAGGCCACCTCTCTACTTACACCTCACATCCTTTCAGCTCCTGTCAAAGGTTAAAGGCATCGTACAGGTGAACAAGCAATACGCTTTTGTATAAAAGGAGTAGAGAGAGCCTTCGAGGCTTTGTCAGTGCAGAGGGGACTGAAACAGCCAGCCAGAACCTGAGAGAGATGTGTGAGTAAATGGATTGTCTGGATTGCACGTGATTAGCTGTGAGTACAGGTGCCCGCCAGCCACCTGCACGGGCCAGGGCAGGTCTCCAGTCCACAAGCCATGTCATACTCAGGATTAGATAGCTGATTGGTTTTTTAAAAGGAAGCGTAAAATAAGAGAACATCTGGTTAGGCTCTCAAAAGAAAAGAGGTTCACCCAATGAACAGAACATCTTGTAACAGGTATAAGAATCATCTGTGATTCAGAAGCTCAGGATCCAGCCTGTAGCAGTTTAATTTTGGCAAATGCCTCCAGGAAGTAATACAGGTTTTTGGAGATTCAAAAATGGATTGTGACAGAGAAAGAAGAACGGCTGATTAAAAACCCATCTATGCCCTGGTTCTTAACTGATGTTTTTAATATTCTTGTTTATTTTGCCCAGTGTTGCCCAGTGTTCTGATTTTTTTTTTCCCTTAAAGAAGCCAGAAATCTATGTTGTTAATGTAGAAGCTCCTGATTTTAAAATAGTGACAATTAAAGCAGCCTGCCAGCCACACACAGCACAGTGGTGCACCAGATTCAGCCCCAGAACTGCCAGGTTGAGATTTTGGGTCTAAAAGTTCATTGAGGCAAAAAGCTGACCAAATGCCCCCTCCAGTTGGCCTGGACCTTCTGAGGACTTTGGTCAGCTGGTTCCTGGAGGCTGATAGAGACAGTCTGGGTGCTCCAACTTTGTTTTTCTCAAATATTTTCTCCCATTACTCAAAATAGTTGATTTTTTAATTGGTAATTTAAAATTCTATCAAATGTTTTTCTTATTAACCCCAGACTTGCCTAATCACAAAATGCCAAGGCCAAATGTGATTCTGGTCCAGAAATGTAATTTTGGAAAAAAATAAAAAGATCCCCAGGTCCACCATTTATCAGAGTGGGCGACTACTTTAACTTTACTGTGTACGAGAGCATCTTTGAACTGCTCTCAGTATCTAAAGGTGCTTTTAGGAGACTGAAGGTCTAGACCGGGAGGAAAGGAGGAGAGAAACCCAAGGGGAGGGGAAGGAGGGGGATAGGCCTGTGTTTTTGCTGCTTCTCATCCCCCATGCTGTGTCTCTTCGGTGCTGCCTGGTGAACAAGCCTGGGCAGTGCTGGTCCGCGGAGACCCCAGCCCCCAAGCCTTGCCTTCTGCGCAGGCATGGAAGTGGGGATGTTGGGACATTGTCAATGGTGTGCAGAAGGGCCTCCTTGACAGCCCAACTGGAGACTCTTCTCTCTGGCCTTAGAGTCATGAATAGTCCTATTTCTCCTAGATAATTGATTGGTTTCTCCTTCTTTACAACTAATTAGATTTTTTTTTTCAGTTGACTAATAGAATTTTTGAGCCAAACTTGGGTACACCTGTATAGCAAGCTTGTGGCTCTCTATAGGATGAATGCTGGCAATTTGCTAGCTAAATCCTTCCAGAACAAGATGGGGGGTACAATTTAAAGGATGAGGGAGAAGGGAAGAAGGAAGATGGATGCAGTCTGAGTTACACTCCACTTTCTAGAGCTGCCTGCCTGTTGTAATTAAGATAAACACCATGAGAAATAGTCCTGGAGGAAGTACAGCATAGGTGGGGTGACCATTTAACTTCACCATTTATTTATTGTTTAAACTAGAACACTTTGAGAGTGAAGAGGGGATGCTTATCCAGGACCACAAGGGTAAGGCCTGTCCTAGGACACCTGAGAATGTGTTATCACCCTAAATTCAAGGTGGCAGAGCAGGGAAGGGTCGGGGGGAGGACTGGAGGTCGGGATAATGTGGAGGAAGGAAGCTGTGAAAGGCTGATGTATTTAGGGTTAGAAATACTGCTGAGGTTGACTGTGTATCTGGACCCACCATCTGTTCGACCCAGGAGGGGGATGTTGGGCCATTCTTGGGTCAGAATTTGGCTTTTGACTGGACTTCCAAGGTGAAGAGGAATAGCAGCCCATCTCTTATGAATTCTTCTTACCCGGCCTGCCCCCTTCTCCTGGTTTCCCGTGTCAGCAGTGAACTGTTACTGGCTGTGGATTGCATGCGAAGATAAGGCTTTCTCTGTTGGATGGTGCTCATGCTACGTAGAGACTAACTTAAGAACTAACCACTGGGATTTGGCCATAATTCCACGTGGAAGGAGTCAGGGGAAAGAAATGGAGGGAAGGAGTCAAGGGAAAGAAATGGAGGGGAGGTGATGGCTTCTCAAAAGCGTAAATGCTTTGTTTGCACCATTGATTTTTGGTTGGTCTCAAAATTCCCAAGAGCTGCTTTTAGTGCGCATTCGCTGCACGTCAGAATTTCACCAGGGCTGCACCCCTTCAGCCTGTGACTGGGAAAGGCTGACCTCTGTGCTTCTGTGTGCTCCAGATGGCCTAAAGACAGAGGAGGGCTTGTCTCCCTAGACGAGGGTGGAGGGCTCGGGAAATGTCGCCTTATGCCTCCTGGATGGGCTTGTGTTACGTCTGGAGCAGAATCTCCAGAAGCTAGGAGGGATCCTTATCTGGGAGAAAGCATCCAGGGATGTGGGCGAAGCGCAGCCCATCACAGCCCAGCTCTGGGAGGGAACGGAGCGGAGACTCAGACTCCCGCTGAGGATTTCACCAGGCCTGGCCCTGGAATCACCCCAGATCCAGACCTTAGGCAATTAACGAGAGCTGAGCATTTCATTCTTGTGTGCATCTCTGGGAGGTGGCCTGTGTCCTCTCCTCTCAGGACATCTGAGCTCATCTGCACTCACTTGGTGACTGACAGCTCAGCTGTTAAGGATTCCACATGTATCTGTCGAGTGTCTGCTCTGTGTCAGGCTCAGTGGATGAGCCACAGGCCCTGGTGTCAAGAATACACAGTCTGGACAAACTGGCCCCGCCTGCAGCTGAGGGGCTGAGCCCCCTATAAAAGTGTCTGTGGTCCCATCTCTATAACTCAGAGGTACCTCCAGGCCTTGCCTCCTTCCTGCTGCTCATTCTGACCCCAATGCCCTGGTTCCCTCTCCATCCCTGCACACCATTTTCTGCCACTAACTGTCCACTTGGCTTTCAGTTTCATTTCACACTGGACACAGTCTCTTGGATAACTGACAGCTCTGTGCTCTGCAGCCAAGGGACAGCTTACCCCATCCCTGTCCTCCCTGGCCCCAAATTAACAGATAAC
Source organism: Camelus ferus (assembly GCF_009834535.1). Classification (NCBI taxonomy): domain Eukaryota; kingdom Metazoa; phylum Chordata; class Mammalia; order Artiodactyla; family Camelidae; genus Camelus; species Camelus ferus. Next base: position 62,728,246 of record NC_045696.1, read on the forward strand.
TTCACTCTGACAAACTTTTTTGAGCTCCTGCTGTATGTTAGGCATTGTGCTAATTCTCAAGTCCAAACTCCTTAGCCCGCCATACCGGTCCCTTTGCAGTTTGCCCACCCTCCACCCTCACCTTCCCTGTCTCCCACCATCTCCCTGTACCTGTTGTTTCAGCTGTGCTGAATCCCCACTGTCTCCCAAATAGGTGTCCACCTGCACGTGTGGCCTCTGGAGGTGCCCTTCCCTCTGCCTAGGACGCCTTCCCTCCATCCTGCTCTTCTGTTTGCCCCACTCATCCTTCAAGGCCCATGTGAAAAGCCACCATTTCCAGAGAGCCCCCTAGGGCCTCCTTGCTTCCAGTTGTAACACCCGCTCCTCCGCACTAACTCTCCTGAGATCATCCAGCAGCTCATAACTTAGATGGCAGATGCTTCGTGTGTGTGTGTGTGTACGTGCGCATGTGCGTGCCTCCCCTGACAAGGCTGTGAACTTTTTGAGGACAGGGCCCTTGACTAATGAAACATTGTCACTCTCGCCTCCCAGCTCTGGTTCTCTAAGAACATCTTGGAGTTTTAAGGCTTGGTTATTATTTTCAGATAGTAGCATGAAATCAAGAGGAAGTAGAGGGAGGAAAAAAAAAAGAGGAAGTAGAGGGAACTGAACTTTAGCCATAGGGATAAAACCAAATCACTTAGTTTTCTGGGAATATATGTGCTTTTATTACATTGTGAGATAGACCAGAACATAGGAAATTATTCAACCTTGAAGTCAGACAGAGCTGGGGTAGATTCCTGATTCCACCACTTATTAGTCTTATTACTTTACATAACATATTTAAACCTTTTAAAGCCTCAATTTCCTCATCTGTGAAATGGGGATATGCCCAGCATATTGGTTGTAAAGGGATTTCTGCTGCCCATATTTGAGAAACATGACTCACGTGTCACAATGCAGGTAAAAGGATGTGTTTGGAAAAGCCTGCCTGATGATTCTGAGGCTGGAACTTCTGCCTTCTCTTTCCCCTGTTTGTGCCAGTGTTTTCCACTGGCCTAGTCCTGTGTGTGCTCAATGAACAGTTGATAATGAAGTGATGTCATATACATATCACACAACACCAGGCTCAGGGGTGCTCAGTGAGTGACCTGCCCTCTCCCTGCTTCCTGTCCTCCATAATCCAGTCTTCCCTTGGTGCTGGTCAGTAGTGGATAATGGTCCCAGAACACAGAGGGGCTGCTGTAGGGCAGGAGGGGGGATCGGGCCACCTTTTGAAGCCAGAAAGACTTTGTCCTGACTTGGAACAGGAGCCTGCTGTGCAGGAAGAGGCTGCATCCTGCCTTATGTGAAGCTGCCTTTGAGGTTCCAGGCCAGTTGCCTGCCCTTGGCCATGATGAGAAACATGACTTGGCTTTTCTATTCCATGGGGCAGAAGACCAGTGTGGAAAGTCCAATGGCAAAGGTGTAGAAACTGACCAGACTGGAGCTATGAGTAGCCATGTGTGTTGTGGAAATTACAAACTGAAAACAGCTTACAGCAGATGGTGTCAGGGGTTTTTGAAGCACCAGCATTAAAGCATTTCAAGCTTCTCCTTGTAATGTGCCTGTCCCTGGGTGCCGCTCCATCCCTGTGCCCTGAAGGTGGTTTTCTCACTTTTCCTCACAGCCCAGTGATGTCCCTTACTTTCTCCTTCCCCCTCAGGGCCCTTTCTCTGCCCTGGCTTCTCCAGTTGGCTGATTTGAGCACGTTCTCTGCGCTGCATGGGTACCGCAGTGTGCTGTCACTGTGGAATGGTGCAGGGTGGCTACAGCTAAGGCTGAGCTTATGGACAGCCTCATGGGACTTGACCAAGTTGAAATCTCTTCACCTCCTTCTAGACACTTGCTTCCTGGGGTCATTTCTGAGTTTGAGAACCTGTCTTCTGGATTCAGACCCTTGTGATGAAGCTCTTATCATCCCATGCAACTTTTGATCCAGAGGTGTGGAATAAGCTATTACCTTCCTTGAGCCTCTGCGTGGGCCCTTTCCTGACCCAGCACTCGAACAGACATGCCGCCACACAGACAGCAACTCAGGTGTGCGCCGTGCGCTGTGAGCTTCCTGCTGCAGCGTCTTCGCTCTTGCCAGCTGTTCTAACAGTGCCGCAGTCCCTTAGGCGTGAGCAGTGCTCAGCTGTGTCCAGATTGGTTTTGCATTTACTCCTCATACTAATTCAGCAAAGTAGGAAGGCAGATAGTTTTATACCCGTTTTGCAGAAGAGACTGATTATGGGGGGATGGGTTAGATTTGCCCAGGGTTGCTCAGTCACTTGGTCAGGTCTAGGACTCGGGTCCCTCGCCTCGGTGCCCTGCCTGTCCTCTCTCTGCCTGAGGTCCTAGGTGGATGATTCCTAGACCCTGCCCTCTATTTCCTGAATTACGAAACAGCAGATCTGGAGAGGTTTTGCAGCCTCATGCCCAGCCATTTTGCAGCCTTAGTGCTCCCCCACCTTTTTTTTTTTTCCATTTACAGCATATACAATTGCCCACCCCACTTCCCATATCCATGAATTCCACATCCGTGATTCAACCAACCACAGATTAAAAAAAAAAAAATCCAGAGTTCCAAAAAGCAAAAATTGAATTTGCCCCACACTGGCAACTATTTACATAGTATTTACATTGTATTTATAACTATTTACATAGTATTTACTGTGTATTCAGTACTATAAGTAATCTAGAGATGATTTGAAGTATGTGGCAGGATGTATGTAGGTTATATGCAAATACTCTGCCATTTTACATAAAGAACTTAAGCATCCACAGATTTTGGCATTCAGAGAGGTCCTAGAACCAATCCCCTACAGATACCCATGGAAGAGTCTACTTACTTGCATGTTAAAGACAATTACAGTCTTTCCATTGAAACATTTAAGAGCACTCAAGTTCCTCCTTAGTGTCTGAGCCCTGTGTAGACTGTCCTCCCTCCTCTGTCATCTTTGGCAAAGGCTGGATTTCTGCTCCAACTTGTATGGGTCCCTCTGGCAAAAGTGGTTTTCTCACTTTGCCTCACAGCCCAGGGATGTCCCTGGCGATGGATGCTATGAGTGTGTAATTAAGGAGACTTGGGGATGGCTGCTCTCAATCTGTTTCTTGGGGTTTTTGATTTTGTAGGCATCTCAGTGGTATAGGTTTTAGTGTGAATTGTGTCCAGTCAGGCCACTCACAGCTTTTATACCAGAGAGGGAACGTTTTTAGTTATTAGAGAGCATGGGCTTCGTTTTTATGATGTCTGCAACTTGAGTTGGATTAAACTTCTCTTACCATTAGAATCATTAGGGTAATGTTTTCTTTTTTTTCCTTCTTTCCTTCCCTCCCTCCATCCATCCATTCCTCATCCATGACCCACCTAAGATAATAGGAAAGGGTTACTGTGGGTGTCTTTTTTAACTGAAGTATAGTTGATTGACAATGTTGTATTAGTTTCTGGTGTACAGCATAGTGACTCGGTTATGCACATATATATCCTGTTCATATTATTTTTCATTATAGGTAATTATAAGGTAATGGATGTACTTCCTTGTGCTATACAGCAGGATTTTATTTATTTTATATATGGTAATTTTTATATGTTAATCCCAAATTCCTTATTTATCCCCCCCTTTCCCGCTTGGGTAACCATAAGTTTGTTTTTCTATGTCTGAGTCTCTTTTGTAAATAAGTTCATTTGTATCATTTTTAAAGTTTCCACATGTAAGTGATATTGTATGATATTTGTCTTTGACTTACTTAGTATGATAATCTCTAGGTCCATCCGTGTTACTGCAAATGGCATTATTTCATTCTTTTTTTATGGCTGGGTACTATTCCACTACGCGCGCGCGCGTGTGTGCGCGCACGCATGCATGCATGTATGCTCTTCCCCACAAAAGTCCTTCAGATATTCAGATGTGCAGAGAAGCTCTCATTTCCTCTGAGTCACCTTCTGAGTGGTTAATAGCCCTTCCCTCACACACAGCCCTTCTCCCTCCCCCAAGGAAAGGCGTTCCATTTCTGAACATCAGCAAGTTGGAAATGTGGGTGGAAAAGCCTTCCTTCCTGGTGCAGGCCCCAAGAGGCAGGAAGGAAGCCTCTCGGGAGCAGAGCTCTGTGGGCACACATTTCTCACCTGGGAAGCCAATGTTCTAGTGTATAGCTTTCCCTGAGTCCCTTGCAGCCTCCTGAGGACAGCTGTCTGCTGAGGGACACAGATGTGTGAGCAGATTTCCCATGGGCCCCAGTTCCCTAGGCCTTCCCTGAGCCCCTGCCCTGTGCATGCAGCTCAGGGGCGTAGTGCTCAGCAGGGGTCACGTTCTTATTCTGGGCCCAGGTAGCAGTAAGGTTTTCAGGATGTCTGGGGCTGTTCAAAGAAGAAAGTGACAGAAGAGGAAAGCTTTGGGACAGCCAGGGTCTGGAGGAAATGTTTGCATTTGTTGGGAGCTGCCTGGAAGGACTTCCCTTTCCCAGACGTGGCTACACAGACCACCTTCTCTTGCTCTCCGCTCCTTACTTGTATTCTCCACTTTAAGGAAAAAACAGTTTCTCTGTGGTGTGTCATTTCTCCCGATTGGTGCGCTGGCTTGGCCATCTCAAGCCACAGAGCCAGGGTGAGGTAGATGTTAGCAGCTTCAAGCAGGGACGAGCACCTTCTGTCACTTTCCCAAACGACACTGTCCTAAAGAGCCGCTGCTTCTTCCTGCTGCCCTGAGGGGGGCGGTTTGCACCTTCTGGGGTTCCTGCCAGGTGAGGACAGTGCATTTTCACAGCTCCCTGGAGCTTCCTGGACTTCATGGTCATGGGGCATCAGTGGCAGCTTTGGGGGATTTCTCTAGGGCTGCTTTGAGACCATACTGCTTCTACCGTCACCTAAAAGTTAGCTTAAATTTTATATTGGGGTAAAAATGAACTGAACCCCTAAATGTCTCTGCTATACATCTGGGCTCATCTCTAGGCATTTTGAAACACTAGAGCTTCCCACACAGGGTGTTCTGGTGTGGAGCGAGCTCTTGTTCTGTCCTGGCATTCAGGGCTGTGTGCGTGGCCTGCCAGGAGGTTCTAGGGGGTGGGGGTCCCAGCATTTGCTGGGAGGAAGGGCCCAGCCTCTTGGGTTGGGGAAGCAGGTCATTTCCTTCTTCTCTCTGCGAGCTGGGCTGCAGGTGATACTAATGAGGCAGCGTAGAGGAGCGATTAAGGGCCCGGACTGGACGGGGTTTGAATCTGGCTCTGCTACTGACTGCCTACGTAACCTTGAAAGCTGGCCACCTGACCTCAGTGTGCCTGGGGCATCATCTGTAAAACACTACCTTCTTCATGGATAGAAGCGGGGCTGTGAGGATGGAACAAATTAATATTTGTCTGGTGCCTACAACAACACTTGGTACAAGTGCTATGTGAGTATTTGTGAAATAAGTAAAGCAGATGTGCCAAAATATGCAACGCAGCATGGCGACTGTTGGTCAAGAATGTGTGTGCGAGAGGCGTTGAATGCCGATCCTCTCCCTGTGGTGGGTCTTCCTAGCAGAGGTGATTAAAATTCAGAACACTATTACCCGAGAGGCTGAAAATCTGATTTTTGAGGTGCTGACACATTCTTTTAGAGCCCGGCAGGGTTAGTTTCTCCAGGCTTCAGTCACTTGTTTGCCTACAGTCCTTCCAGAACTCTTGGGCACCTACTGGATGCACCAACATTTTTCCTTCCTACTTTGGGAGGAAGGTCCCACCCTCCCTCTCCCTCCACAGAGCTGGCTGAGCTGCCCACCCACAGATGTGGCTGCTGTGACTCAGGTCTCATTCTGGAAACATTAATTTTCCAGTCCTCCTCAGCGCTGCACAGCCTGGCGCCACCTTTCTGTTTAGCAAGAGGTACATTTCAAGCTTCAGCTGCCTCTCTCTCCCCATTTCACGCTCCTTGATCTGCCTGATTCCTTATCTGCACCATCCCCGTTCCATCAGGCTGCTGTGACCATGTTGGTGTGTGCACCTGCCCACCACCTCCACCCCAAAAAGATGGTGTAAGGTTCTGTTTCGTCAGAATTCAAGTAACCGGAAGATTCGGTTTGCAGAATGTCACTCCTTGTGCTCTTGTTAACTAGAAAATCCAGTTCATCGGTTTTGATAGAGAGTTATGCGTGAAATGAATCAAACTGAATTCAGTCTTCCTTCACTTTCTTCAGTGGTAAAATGAGAATCATATTGTGTGTCTCACCGAGTTGTTTGAAGATCTGCAGAAACCCTAAAGTACTACAGACATTTCTGAAAGATTATTAAATTATTAGACGTTAAGAATCCAGCTTCATTGGGGTCTACTGGATGGTGGGCATCAGCTATAAACCTCCGAGTAAATGAGGAATGAAATTGTGGCATCACTCCTTGGCTCTTCGGCGCTGACTTGGTGCATCAAGAAAGCTCTATATCAACTCCCCAGCAAAGCCAATGTCATTCGTGCCTCCCAAACTTTATTTTCCTCTGTTGCAGTTTAAATTAATGATGAAATATACTTTGTAATAACAATAATAACTCATACTTAACAAATGTGTGTCATGTTCCAAGCACCATTCACAGTGCTTGGATGTTTAATTATCCAGCTCCATGAGGTCAGTGTTGTTTCTGTCCCCATTTTACAGGTGAGGAAGTAGAGGTGCAGACAGGCAAAACTCACGCCCAAGGTGTCACAGCCTGTAAATGTGGAGCCAGGGTTCAGACCTGGGCACTGCTCCTGATCACCATTCTGCCCTTGGTCCCTGGGTGTGCGGGTTGGGCCCCAGGGGGGTCCCTCTTTGTGATTGTCCAGCCCCTAAAGAAGGAGTGCTCTCCTGGAAATGACTCAGTATGCTTATCTGCCTGCAAGAATCTGTTTCCTAGGGGGTGTGCATTTCTGAGCGGATGAGAAAAAAGCATTGTGTCCAGTGCTGTTGGATCTGTTTAAGCAGGAATTGAGGGCAGGCACTGGCAGTGGTCCCCAGGAATCAGCTGCCCAGCATTCCGGGTTTTACAGCCATCCCCTCACTAACCTGTAGGGGAGGCTGCCCCATTCCCTGGGGCCCCAGTGTTGAACCCGGCTCTCTAGGCTGCTGCTCTGACCCTGGAGTGTGTGGTCACCCGGCAGGGACTGAGGGCCCCTGTGGTTCATTTCCTTTTCCTTAAAGTTGAAATAATAATGAAGTTTATCACTGGTGTCTGGGGTCTGCTCTGTCGAGGCCGCACTGGGCACGCAGAAAGGAGTCAGATGCAGACCAGCTGCCCTCAGGGGTATTGAGGTCAAGGACTCTGACGGGGCTGGGGTGGGAGAGAGGTCCTGAGGCTAAGACTATAGAAAGGCCATTATCAGCAGAAAGAAGAGCCAGAGTGAGGACAGGCAGGGAAGGGCCTGGCTGGGTTTAGGACTGAGGGAGAGGGGCTGGAGCACAGGGGCTGCGTGGCGGGGAGAGGGAAACTGAAGCCAGCCGGTTTTTAAAAACCCCAGTGTTGGCATGTGTGCTCATCCCCTCTGTGGGCTGGCCCGGGGGCCATGTGATGGGCGTGTTGGGCCCTTTCCAGCCCAACTCTGACTCCTTCCCACCTGGGCCCTATAGGCTAGGGGTGCAGACATGGCTCCACCAGCACCAGGCAGGCCCTCAGCCTGTAGTCTCCCGCTTGACAGCCAGGCTTCAGCCCTGCCCCCGGCTCTGAGTTCCTGCTGCCTCAGCCCTACTGGGTTCCTTGGTTCTTTAGGAGTGAGGCCCTGCCTGGCTGCCTGCAGTCTTGCTGGCCGGCTTCCAGGATCTTCCTGTTGGTCCTCCCCAAAGCTGACCACCTGCCTGGACTTCTTTATTACCACATCTACTCCCTGAGCCTCTTAGAGGAGAGCCAGGAGGGATAGTGTCCCTAATTTACAGAATTTGCCCAAGGTCACAAAACCAGAAAATGGAGGAGCCAGGCCTCAAGAATGTTCCAGTGTTCTTTTTACTGTGTCATGTCATAGCATGTATCCTGTGTAGTGAAAATAGCTTGATGTGCCGGGCCGCTGGCAAACGCTTACCATAGAGTTTTGTCATCTTCTGGCTGCTCTGACAGCCCAGCCCCATGCAGCTCCTGCAAAGAGAACAGTCTGCTCAGAAGCTGCTCACCTCTCAGTCTGAACTGTCACTGCGTCGTTGACTTGTAACCATTGTGGAGGAAAGAGGGTGGGGAAAGTGTCCTATGAGTGGGGACTTTCTGGAAATGCATTCTCCTGCTGCAGCAGATTCCAAGCCATCCTTCATGACTGCTGATGTGTGCATTTTGCTGCAGTTGCAGAAATAGCCCTACGATAGCTGTCCAAATGCTATATGTCTCGTTTGCTCTGGGACAGCTAGCTGCAAAGCCAAGGCCTGCCCTGGCTTGCAAGGTGCTGATGAGAATGTGGAGCTAGGACTGAAAAACCCACCTGCATGGTAGATGATCAAGTCAGAGCATATGTCCTGCTGGCAGCAGCCTGCATGGCCCTTTCATGGGCAAAGACCATGTGTGTTTGGAAATGAGTGGGGATGGGGAAGAGGAGGGTGAGAGAAACTTTCTCCAGCTGGTTCTGGTTCTGATTCTAGGATGATTGAGCAACATGGAGGTCAGAGCTTTGGCAGTTAGGATGCTTGTGCCAGAGAGAGGCTGCTGCTCCCAGCCCTGGAGGGGGAACAGGCTGGTAGAACAGGTCAGCATAAGGGAGAGCACTTGCGTGGTCCATTGCTAAGGGCAGGCTGCAGGGGGTGGGGCCGGATGGCATCATGGAGAGAGGCGCCCAAATATGCTGCTTGCAGACCTTGCAGGCCTTGGCTGTGGCATTGCATTTGCAAGTCCTGAGCTGCTCAGATCCTTGGGGAACCTGCCACCATGGAAGGTTCTGCCTGCCGTCCTTCCTTGTGGCCTTTAGGACAAAGCCACATGTGGTAATGGTGAGAAGTCCCCTTTTGATCTGCTTCAACCTGATCTTTCAGACCCATTTCCCTCCACTCCCTTCTCCATGCCCTGAAGCTTTATGCACAGTGAGCTGGGTGTGGGTCTGGGTGCATCTTTTCAGATTCTCAAAGGTGCTGGCCTGAGTCCAATCCCTCTGGATTGCCTGTTGCCTCCATTCTCCTCTTCCTCCAAGGCTTTTTCACTTGCTGTTCCTTGGCTTTCCCCAGCTCCAGCTGCTTGCTTTGTAAGCTGAGTTCAAACACAACTACTTCCACGAAGCCCTCCCTGATCTACAAACATACCACCCCTAAGCTGGAAGTACATCTTCCTTGCCCTTTGCTCCTGAAACTCTTTGCCTATAGCTCTGGTGTCACCACAGCTCGACTATAAAGTTTTTTGGTTTTTGTTTATTTTTTACAGTTTTTTAATTGTGTTATAGTCCTTTTACAATGTTGTGTCAATTTCTAGTGTAGAGCACAATTTTTCAGTTATACGTGAACATACATATATTCATTGTCATGTTTTTTTCACTGTGAGCTACCACCAGATCTTGTATATATTTCCCTGTGCTATACAGTATAATCTTATTTATCTATTCTACATATGCCTGTCAGTCTACAAATTATGAACTCCCAGTCTGTCCCTTCCCATCCCCTCCCCCTTGGCAACCACAAGTTTGTATTCTATGTCTATGAGTTTCTATTTTGTATTTATGTCCTTTTTTTTTAGATTCCACGTATTAGTGATCTCATATGGTATTTTTCTTTCTCTTTCTGGGTTACTTCACTTAGAATGACATTCTCCAGGGACATCCATGTTGCTGCAAATGGTGTTATGTTGTCATTTTTATGGCTAAATAGTATTCCATTGTATAAATGTACCACATCTTCTTTATCCAGTCATCTTCGACTATAAAGTTTTTGAAAGCAAGCAAGTACTACCCTCACTCATCTCTGTACCTTTCATGCCCAGCCCAGCCCCGCCCCACCTGCAGTTTCTAGAAGAGAGCAGGCTGCACAGTCCCCTGTCAGTTGAGTTGAATCATTGCACCTTCAAAGTCAGCTCCACAGTCATCTCTAAAGGTGCTAGTGGGTGAGTCCTCCCCATTGGGGGGCTGCTGGAGCTGTACCCGACATTCCTCAGAGAGGGACCCAGAGATCTACCAGAAGTCCTGGGAAAAGTGTATTACACTGAGTATTTTTAAATTTGAAGTATAATTAATTTACAATATTGTATCAGTTTCAGGTATACAGGAAAGTGATTCAATTATATATATATATTTTTCAAGTCATCTGTTTTTTGGCACCTGGGTTATTTCCATGTCTTGGCTATTTATACCGAGCATTTGCTGAGCCTGATACAAAGGTAGGGGAGATATACAAATGGCCAAAAAGCACGAAAAGATGCTTGACATTATTAGTCATCAGTCATCAAGAAATCAAAACCATAGTGAGATACCACTGCACACCTACTAGGATGACTATAATCAAAAAGTCAATACAAGTGTTGGCGAGGATATAGAGAAATTGGAACCTTCACACACTGCTGATGGGAATGTAAAATGGTGTGGTCACTTTGGAAAACAGTTCCTCAAAAAGTTAAACATAGAGTTACCATGGAACCCGGCCTTTCTACCCCTAGGTATATGCCCAAAAGATTGAAAAATGTATGACCACCCAAAAACTTGTACATGAGTGTTCATAGCAGCATTACTCAAATAGGCACAAGGTGGAAACAACCCAAATATCCATCAATTGATGAGTGGATAAGCAAAATGTGGCATATCCACATAAGGGCAAATACTACTTGGCCATTAAAAAGGAATGAAGTATTGACATATGCTACAACATGGGTGAACCTTGAAAACATTATGCTGAATGAAAGGAGCAAGTCACAAAAGACCACATTTTATATGCTTCTGTTTATATGAAATGTCCAGAATAGGCCAAAGTAGTTGCTCAGGGCTGGGGTGGTTGGGTTGGGGAGGTTTGTGGGAATGATAGCTCAAGGGTACTGGGTTTCTTTTCGAGGTAATGAAAATGCTCTAAAGTTGATTGGTGATACCTACACAGTATCTGTAAATATACTAAAGACCATTACATTTTATACTTTAAATGGGTTGATTGTATAATTTGTGAATTATGTGTAGATAAAACCATTATCAAAAAAAAGGGTAGGAGTAGGTATATGGCTGCAGTGTAAGTGTAGACATCAGTGTATGTGCTAAACTCTGTTTTTCATGGAAGGAGACATCTTTTAATGCCATCCCTGTCTGCCTGTAGCCTACCACCTTTCCCCCAAGCAATATTTTTTTCCAGAATGGAACACACGTAAGTGCTGACAGATACGTTATAAAGTCACTTTTTAAAGATGAAAATTTTTATTTCATTTTTATGATCGAGCTGCCCTTTTACTTTCCAAGAGAATTAAAAAGACTCAGCTTGCATTTGGATTTCTTTGTTGGCCATGGGACAAGGCAGCTCTACTAATCTTTCAGTGTAAGTGGTGGCTTTCATTCATTCATTCATTTAGCCTTCCAGTACAGTCAGTCATCCTTTCCCAGCAAACATCTATTGTGTGCCAGTGTTTTAGGATCTGAAGAGACAGAAATAAGTCTTCCCCATCACGGAGCTTCTAGTACAAGGGGGAGACATTCACGTAAGCAAGTAATGGATTAGTATTGTGATGAAGGGCTCTGTAAACACATCAGAGAGGCCCTTGAACTCAACTAGGAGTAATCAGGGAAGGCATCAGGGAAAGGTGACTTACTGGAAGACAAGTAGGAGTTGACTGAGAAGAAAGTACACCTTAGGTAAAGGGAGCTGTGTGGGGAGTGGCTGAGGTGCTTCAGGGAACTGGGAGAGTCCAGTCCAGGGCGCCAAGGTGGGCAGGGTAAGGGTCAGACTGGGAGCACCTCTGAAACCACACAAAGGCATTTGTTCTTTATTCTGCATGAAAATCCCTGATTTTTCATTTTAGGAAGGTCAAGTTGGCTGCATGATGGGGATTAGATTGGAGAGGAGTGAAAACATGAAAACCTGGGATGGGGTGAAATTTAGGGAGGGGGAGTTGAGGAGGAGGCTGAGGGTGACATGGGGTAAAGGGTGCCACCCAGGGTTCTGGCTCAGACATTCTGGTGGGTGCTGGTGCCCGTTTGTAAACTAGAGGCACTGGGGGACGTGCAGGCTTTGGTTGGTCAGTTGCCTCCTGGTGGCTGCTCCGAGTCTGAGCTGTCCATGCTTACATAGGCCGTCTGCCTTCACCAGTGCTGTCACAGGTCACTGTCCCTGTGGGCCTGGGGCTCCTGGCAAGCCAGCCTCTTACAGTCCTCTGGACTCTGGTTTCACTGTCTGTGCAACAAGGAGGTGGATTTACTGACCTTTACACTGCCTTCTAGTTCTGATAGTCCATCACCTTGTGTGATGGGAGATTCCACATTTGCACAATCACCTCTTTTGATGATTTACATAATCATTTCAGAGACACTTCAAATTCATTTCTGATCATCTGTCCACGGTGAGAGAATTCTGAAAGCTTAGATTTTGGTTTTTCTGTCCCTGCCTTCACAAAGCCTTTTTTTCAAGCACTGAATTACTGAACATTCAGAGTTTCTGGGGAGCTGTGGTGGAGAAGGCTTTTCCCAAGGACTCTCCTGAAAGATGATGCCCAGCCCAAGTCCTTCAGGCTCCTCCCACCTTTACCTCTCAGGCCCTCTTCTTTTCGTTTCTTAATCTAGTTCTGAAAATCCACAAGGAGAACATTCTCTAAAATAGACCCGGGTGTTGGTGCTACACTCCAGCTGCAGAATGGTACCTACGAAGATAAAAGGACTCTTTCTTTCTGCTTCCCTGTGAGAGTGTTCCGGCCCCTCTGCGTCATAGCATCATAATTGCATCACAACTAGGCAGGGAAATCAAATCACCTCCCACCAGATTTCCAGTGTTTTTCCACTAGGCAACCAGGGCAGAACGAGGGCTTCTGAGAGGCGAAATCCCCTCCCTCCCTCCAGCTGACAGACATGTGGCCTTGTTGCTGACCGTCTGTTTTCTCCAGGGAGAGGAGGGTTGGATCAGATTGAGGGAGAGAGGAGGGACACTTCAGGGCTCTCTGTTTTTCTGTATCACCTCTTTCTCAAGAATGGACGCTCTGTCCCCGCATGCTTCCTTCCCTGGAAGTCACTTTGTCCTATGGGGTCCTTGCCAAGACTGTCACAGAACTGGAGAATGTCAGAGTTGAGAGGTCCAGTCCAAATCCATGAGCTCCTTCCTAGAGAACAGGAATTCTGTCTTCATCATCTTTATGTATCCAGCACTCAACACAGTGCTCGGCACACAGAGTCTCCTTGAAGGTTCACTAAGTCAATGATGGAATTGCAGAATGATCGATCTGGTTTACCAACGGGGAGGCAACTCTGACCGTCCATCGCCAGGTGGAATGTGATTCTGTTAGCATCCACTGGACGTGCATTCTCAAGTCACAGGCGATGTCTCGGCCATGTCTGCACCTGCAGGCCAGCCCGGTGTCAGGGAGGTATGTGGATGACCAGCTGCCTACCCCCCACACACACCCCCCCACCCATCAATGTGGTGCTGGTGCGGCTCCTTCTGGCTGGGGTCTGGCAGCCTTTCATGCGGGGCCTTACCTGCCTCAGGCTGACGTCAGCAGTGGGCTTCTCAACCTCACTTTGGTGAATTAAGAGTGGAATACAACTCATAAAAAAAAGAGAGAGAGAGAGAGAAAAGAAAAGAAAAGAAAACTGCATCAGCTTGCTTCAGGGAGAAGAGAAGTTTAAAAATAACCTTACAGAGTGTGTGTGTGATGTGGCCATTTGTCACTGTTGACGTTTTTCATTTGCCGGCCGTACAGCAGTAATTCCTAGACCTGGTTTTGTGCTCCTCCCTGCTGTCTTTCTCAAGGATCTCAAGGGTTTTCATGAACTTGCGGAAAAGTTGCTTGAATCAAAATTTTAATTCACATATTTCTGTTGATTTATTTATACCTTAGGCCCCATCTATTTGCAAAGATTTTTAAGGTGGCATCTAAGAAAGGAGATGTAGGTAAGGTTAAAATTTAAAAAAAAAAAGAAAAGATTCTTTAAAATGTAGGAAGAGGAAGCAGAAAGTAAGATATTTGCTTTGATTGAGGATTCAGTTCAGCAGTTAGCTTCTTGGAAACCAAGAAAAAAATTAGATACGGTGAAACGTGTGATATGTTTTGCAGCAGAAGCCTGTGGAGTCAAATGCCCTGGGTCAGCTCGGATTTCAGGTACCGTTGTAGTGAGCGGTCTCCTGGGAGCTCAGGCTCGGCCTGGGCATCTGTGGGGCATGGGAACGGGGGTGAAGGCGCCAGCCTCCTGCCCGCTCGGAGGGCAGCTCTGTGAGGCTCCTGTACGTTTGTCTGGGTCCTGGCTGGACTGAGCACCCACTCCTCCAGCTGCAGTCCAGGTAACTTATCTTTATGTTGGATTCACAGTGTCCCTTGTCTGCCTGACCCCTCTCAAGCCACACTACCATGGTTCCTGGGCAGACACTGTTTTCCTCTGGTCTCTCCCATTCGGGGGACCTCAGTGGGAGTGTGCGTATTAAAAGCCACCTTAGTTTAGCTCAAGAAGCCCCTATGACTGTATTAAACCCTCAAGGAACAGCAGCCCCCATATTTTCATTTCCATCTCCAGACATTCTTCCCAGCAAGGGGAAGGAACTGTCCTGTTTTTGCTGTCACTCCTCAGGAGAAACCATTTTGTGACAAAGAGGAAGGAAAGGACTCACAGATTGGGCTCTCCTTTGCCTGTCTCCCCTAGAACTGCCCTCTGCCCACTTCCCCTGTCGGTGGGCACTGCTGTCTGATAGGCTCTGTTGTGGAAGATGGGTGTGGGTGAACTGAAGCTGCTGTCATGCCTGGGGTTGTCCTCACACAGGGCTCAGCCCCGTTTCCAGATCAGCACCGTCAGGGCCTTTTGGTCTGACTCCACTCCCGGCTGAAGATTCTGATCATGCACGTTTCAGCTTACTTCAGGGTTTTGGTTGAAAAGCAAAGTGGTTGCTTTGTGTTGTTGGGATAATTTGCATTTGGAAACGTGGAGCCCCCTGGTACTACCAGGGGATTCACTGAGCTTGGATTCTGACTGGGGATCACTCTCCACCCCAAGGGTTTGAATCAGATGACCGGCTGGGAGGGTGGCTGTCACAGCCCTGCTGTTCATCCCGGGCTCTGCTACGCCCCGTTCTCAAAACTCTTGTTCAGGACCTGCTGTCCCCCTGGACAGCGTCCTGACTCCTGAGCCCCCAGAGGAAGGAGGTGGGAATGAAAGGAACCCAGGCCCCAGGCTTTCCCCACCTTTACTTCAGCCTCCCTTACCTTTCTGGGACTGTTCTAGTCAAAGGTGTGGGAGGAGTGGAGGCTACCAGCATCATTTTTCAGGCCCCAGTTTTAACCTCAGTGCCACTTTCAAAGTCAGGCTCCTTGTCTTGTTTGTGGGGAAGGGTTTCTCTGTAAATCTCTGGTCACACTGTCTTCCTTGTTATGTGGTTACTTCTATACACATCTCTTCTCTTGTTCTAGGCTATTAGCTTCCTGAGGGTGGGGATCAAGCCTTTCAGTTTTTCTTTTTCCTTGTGAGTAACTGCTTAGTGAGTATGTAATAAATTAATGGATCCTAGGTTGGCCTGAATGCAATTGGAATGCCTTTTATTCCTACTGCGTCTGTTTTCTCCCACATACTTCAGATAACATATGGCTGCCTTGCTCACCCTGCATCACTGGTAGCAAATACCAGTCTTGCATCTATGAAAAATGGTTCCCATGCTGGCTCAGACTCCAGCCCTTCCGGGGCCAGCAACCCCATTCTGTCCTCTGGCCAGCTCTAGTGGGAACCTGGCCGATCACATCCCCAAGCAGCAGGGGCAGCCCCACAGTGCTGAGGAACAGTTTGTATCCATTTCTCCACGGGGCTTTTGCATCTGGAAACAAGAGGGCTCACTTTCAAGGTGTCTTGGGTTCTTGGAAGTAGATATTAAGGCATGTGCTCATTAGTCCATCAGTCAGCAAATATTTACTGAATGCTATCTGCTTGCCAGGCCCTGTGCCAGGAACTGGGGATGCATTCATGAACAAACCAGATGAGTCCCTACCCCATGGAATTCACAGTCTAGCAGGAGAGACATAGAAACATAAAGCAAATTACTATCAGGAAAAAAAGTGTTATTCTATGCCAAGCCAAAAAGGTTTCAGAGCTCTCTCATGCTGTTACCTCCAAGTCAGTCCTAGGGCTTGGATTCATACCCATTGTTTTCCCAGAAGAATTTCGGTCCCCGGTTATCTTGTCTGTTCCTGGAGAAAGCATTGGAGTTTGCCCTGAAGCAGCTGCCAAGCACTTGGGACATTACCATTAAGCATAAGGGACTCTACTTTGGCTCTGGCTTACTGTGTGACCACTCTGGTCCTCAGTCTCTTCATCTACAAAATGAGGGCTGTGTGGTCTAGGACTACACCTCTCAAAGTGAGTTCCATGGAAAACCAATCCCAGAGAAAAGAATTTCATGATGAGATAAGTTTGGGAAATTGAATATTTTACATAAACATAAATATATATTTTTTATTCCCCTCTTCTCGATTCGTAGAGCACATTAAAGGCTCTGAGAAGTCCTAGAGCACACAGTCTGGCCCAGCTTTGTTGAATGTAACCTTTTAAAAACTTTCGGACCCAATTCCGTTTTTTCACATAGCATCTGTTTTCTTGAGGCTTTGAGACCCCACAGAGCCTGCTGGTCCAGAGACCCTTGAATGCCCTCTCTGCGCTAGGGTTCTGTAATTAGGGCTCTGGTGATGCTCTGGGCTGGGGGACAGTTGGCGTGGGGCAGTGGTCCCACAGCCTGTAGCATCTGGTACCCCTTCCTCCTTTGCGATTATCATACCCGTGTCTGAGCTGATGGCTGACCAAATTTCCTGCAGGAGGTTCCGGAGACATTTTAAGATATTCGCCATTGGTGGTAATGCCTCAGAATCCACAGCCATTCTTAATTGGCTCAGAACCATCAGCTTGCAAAACCACCTGTCATGGGAAACTTGAGCAGTATTCAGAGTCTCATCAATAATTCAGCCAACGAGCTTCTTCAGACGCAGGCCTTCTAGCCTTTGGGACCCACTTGTCTTCTGCCTCCAGAGATGTTCCAGGGAGAGTTCTCTGTTATGTTAGAGCAGTTAATGACTCAGGCAGCAGTACCTCCATGCTCTCCCAGAATCCCCAAAGCCTCATCACTCGGAAGAGGGAAGACTGATACAGGTTAATCTCACTCTAATTATATCAGCCAGCTCGGAGGGGTGGGTGGGCTTGCTGACAGTGAGACTCTGGGGAGTGGATGCCAACGGCAGGTTTCAGGCGAGCCCCTCGTGCTGGGGCGGTGGGGGGCTTATCCACCGTGATAGACTCCTTCTATCTCTAGCATCCCCAGTCAGTCAGAAAAAGTTATGTAGGATCTTTTTTTTTTTTTTTGCGAGTTAGAGATACCTAAAAATATTGGTTGAATCAGTTCTATCTGATTAGATCTGATTCTCATTCCCATTTAGTAGAATTATAGAATGTCCCAGCTGAATGAGAACATAGAAATCATCTCGTCCAGCTCCTTCATTTTCCAGTGTAGGAAAATGAGACTAGAGGAAGTGACTGTCAAGGTTACCCAGCTGGCTCATTGCAGAGCCTGCCCGGTACCCAGACCTGCTGGCTCCCAGCCCCGTGTCCTTCCCAGTGGGTCACTGCCTCCCACTCTGCGCACAGTGAGCACAGCGTGCTCCTTGGAACACTGCAGGCAGTCCCAGGTGCAGTGATGTTGGAACACCAGGCGCTCTTTTCCTTCTCAGGCTCTGTGACGCCAAGGGTAGCACATCCGTCCTGGCAGTCACGCTGATGGGACCGCGAGGCAGCTTTGTTTGTTATGTGCCATCAATAAGTTAAAAAAAAATCAAAACAAAAAACAAACAGGCTGTCCTCCCTCCTCCTGTCAGCCTCCAGGCCAGTTCGTGGTGATTAGTGCTGGCTGAAACCTCAAGTCCCCTCTCGCCTTGAAGGGTCTTGCCTCCAGTGGAGTCGAGCTCGGCTGCTCAGGGGAGGCGGGTCTGGGAGTCAGCCCTTCGCGTCCTCGTGTGGGCTCTGCTGGGCTTGGCTGCGCGCTCAGGCTTGGGCTACTTCCTGGCGAGACACTGAGCTGGTTTTTCCACCTTCCCCTGGAGCCTGGAGAGAAGGGGTGGGTGGTGGGTTGATCAGAGAGCCCATCTTCCTCATCTGCATAGGGGGGATGCGGGGGGTTGTGGGGGTGACAAACGAGGACTCTGGGGTCTTGAGTTTCTCATGGAGTCTCGGGGATAGAAGAGCCCTTGGGGCTGTCTGGGCCCCACACCCACTGTTTATAGACAAGGACCCCGAGGCCTGGAGGGGGCAGCCTTGTTTCAGGCCGCAGGGCCAGTTGATGGCAGAGCTGGGTTGAAGCACATTCTGCCTTCTGTGTTTTCCCTGTGGTCTCAGCTACAAGCCTTCAGCCTTTTTAGTCTGGGGTGTCATTTTCCTGTGTACAACCAGCATGTCTTAGCCCCAAACCTCAGTAGTTAGAAGGTGCAGAGCCAGTTAAGGGAGCAGAGGACATTCTGTGTGGCTGACGGAGATTTGTAGTGAAGTGTAGGGACAGATGGGAGGGAAAAGCCGGCTGGGGCGAGTGCCCAGAGGGCCTGTGCTCTGCGGGCTCTCTGAAGGGTGTGAGGGCTGAGAGCAGGGAGAGGAGCATGGCAGGGACAAGCCGGGGTCCTGGGTCCTCGCTCCACCCCTTCTGACACAGGGACCCAGACTTCTCTCACGTCTTCCTGCACTAGAGGCTCCTTCTCTCCTAACCTTTCTGTTTTAAACTTTAAGCTGGGGCCATACTTCGCCAAGATTCTACCTGGAAGACTTAGGGAGCTGCAGCCAGACAGGGCCCAGGCCGGCCTGAGGGGAGGGTTAGCCACATCCTTAGGTGTAAAGACAGACAGATGCCTGGCTGGCTTGGCAGGGTCAGACCCCCAGGGTGACTCCAAGGCCCCATGTAGCTCAGTGAGACTTCTAATAAGTGCGGTGTCTCCAGGGGCAGCGTGTCAGCTGAGCTTAGGATGCTGTGGGTGCAGGTGTCTGGGCTGTAGGGTACAGGCTCAAGCAGGGGCCCCCTGGCTCCAATCTTGACACCCCCAATTCATGACACTTACAACCCTGCCTGTGACCACAGAACAGGGAGCACTGCCCGGTGGCTGGTGAGGGTTCCAGGAAACAAGTCCTGGGGCCCTGACTCCATGGAAGCTCTGGTGAGGGGAGGGGCACGGGGTGCAGAAGCTGAGCCGGCCCAGGGCCTCACACCCCCTCCCACCCCACTCCGAGTCCCCACTCTGAGTTCTTCCAGTGCTGTAAGCACCCTGAGGGCTGGTGTCGGGCTCACCCTGCTCTCCCCTCCATGACCCCACATAGTAGGTGCTCAGAGAAGGGACATTGAGAATGAAATTAGACTGATGGAAACAGGTACTGAGCTTTTGCTTTTTAGCAATTCCTAAGCACTCTTCATAGACCCCATTCACCTGAGGAGAACGCAGATGGGATGTTCGTAATGCTCGTGGCACTAATAGCAATACTGAGATGCTGTGCTTGCACTGCTCTTGCTGATGGGAATGATAACGATAACATTTACTGGGGTGCACCCTGTGCTGGGCAGTGTGCTAAGCACTTTACATGGAATGTTATTAAATCCTCACAGCAGTTGTATGAAATCATGATTGATATTACCCCATTTTCCATAATGAGATAACTGAGGCACAGATTGTTTACATGCTCACTCAGGGTCAGCCACGGAGCCAGGAAATGGTGGAGCCAGGATTCCATGCATGGTCTGAGGCACTTCACCAAGCTGGCCTTCTCTGTGGTCCGTGTGGGGGCACCTGGGCAGCAGAGGAGTGACAGTGGTATCTGGAGGGAGGACACCCCGAGAGGATGGACAGCTGCAGCAGCAGGGTAGGAGGCGTGAGGCCCTTGGGTAAACGTCTGGGCTCTTCCCTTCTTTGAGCAGACCACCCCCTTTCAGGGGTCTTGATGGAGGCTTTAGACAGAAGATGGGATAGAAACATAAGTTTTCCCTTTTCAGAGAGCAAAGAGGAGACTATGTGAGTTTTGACTGGAATCTGATCTTGGAGAAATGTGGCAAGTGCCCCAGTCATCCCGCAGGAATCCTGCAGACCCAACGGGAACTTCCTGTAGTAGGGGGAGCACAGGGACGGGGCTGCACCCCACCCGCCCTGCCTGGACCCTCTGCCTGCCTTCCCTCCTTCCAGGAACCCTCAGCCTTGTTGTTTCAACTGCACAGAGCAGGTTACCAGCGATTGTTCTTGGAAGCCTTTCTGTGCTCTTAGGACCTTTGAGAAAAGAACAAACAGCTACAAAAACACAGGGTAGTTAAAAAAATGTTTGCAATTTTTGTGCTGCATGGAACAAAAGAGGCATTCAGGAGACTCAGCATTGTTCTGAAGCGGGGATGAACCAGCTCCTTCTCTCTCGGGAGCATCCAGCTGATGGCTGTGGAATGTCGTTAGGCCATCTTAGTGTCAGGCTGTG